>NC_140072.1:16180406-17380406 GCF_964194135.1 Talpa europaea
GCAGGCCCTGTTTTATCACAAAGGAGCAACATGGACAAATATTCACTGATAAATACCCCACCAGTAAATTAAATACAATAAGCAGATACTTTCAAATTGCTTTCACAGTATGTTTTGTACGCCTTTCTCTTTGAATAATATTTATGAGGGATAATTTACTGATATCGTTGTTACCCCATATTATATACCAAAGAAAATTAAAAGCACTATACAGGAGGAAATAATGAATAGTAGCATTTAATTAAAACCAAAGTGAGCACAATCAATGCCTGTCTAATACAATAATGAGCCTAATTTAATTTTCCTTTAATGGGAAAAAAATAAAGCTTAAATCAACTGTCCATGGAATTAAATGATAGAAAGTTAAAAAAAAAAAAGCAAGTTTTCCTAAAATAGAGTACTAAAAGAATAACAATGGCCAAAAGGAATGCCAATGAACAGGCCCATATCCCTTTTCTGGTAGAGTTAGAGAGGACAGTTGTTAGTAAGACTAATGTATTTTGA
This sequence comes from Talpa europaea, assembly GCF_964194135.1. Classification (NCBI taxonomy): domain Eukaryota; kingdom Metazoa; phylum Chordata; class Mammalia; order Eulipotyphla; family Talpidae; genus Talpa; species Talpa europaea. Next base: position 16,180,911 of record NC_140072.1, read on the forward strand.
GCTTCTGGAAAGTAGAATAAACTAAAAAGCAATACTCTTAACTTCCAGAACTTTGGAGTCATCAAAAAACTAGACAAAAATTGGATTTCTAAGGATTTTCCAGTTTGGGATCACAGCCCAAAAGGGACTGAAATAAACAGATTACCATGTGGGGGAGCTTGAACAGATGCTTCCTCCCTGCTCCCGGCTTGGCTCTGGGCCGCATGTAGGACAGCAGCAGAGTGGGAGGCAGGAGGGCAGTGTGGGAGCGACTGCCAAACCCCGGCACTGGACTGTGATTGAGTCTGCAGATGAGGAAGCAGGACTGAGGTCAGATAATGAGGCGGGGCTGTTTTTCCAAGTCCCAGGTTGGACTTTGAGGAGAGGTGGTTGCACCCGATTGGGACTGCTGTTTATGAACTCTAACTTCAGCTGAAGAAAGGACTACTTGAGATGGTTAATTCATGAAAATGTGAGGTGGGAGGTAACATGGTTTAGAGCACCAGACTCAAGTTTGGAGAGCCCATCTCTGTAGCATAAGAGCTCTAACCTTGGGTGACTTGGGCAACTCACTTAATATCTTTGAGAATCAGTTTCCTGATCTGTAAAACAGGGTTAATGATAGATGATTCAGGGATGGAAAGAAATTTTTTCAATGCCTACTGTGTACCAATCACATTATTAGATATTAAATAGCATTTCATTTCCTGCTCAATTACTGACCTGTCATTTTAAGGGATAGAATCAAGGCCATAGATAGGGTCACACCCAGAATTTAGAGTTTGTGTGTCTCCCCCCAACCCTGTAGCTGCATGCTATCCTGGAGCTCAGCCCAAAATCAAAGGCAAGAGGGGTCCCGTATGATCAGAGTTATTTTGCTCTTCTTTGCTTAGCTCATTTCCCTGGCTGTTTTTTTTTTTTTTTCCTGCTGGACACTTCCATAATAGTAATACACACAAACACGCACACACAGACACATACAGTCTTCTACGTTCTATCTGCCCTAGTGAGACCCAACTTCACAGCTGTAGGGTCACCTCATATTTAGTGCCAGGGAATCCCAGGACAGTTCTCTGGACAAAGCAGTGCTATTAATATATGCCAATGCAAATTATTAAGCCATTCACATTTTTGTAGTTTTATAGTCTGCTTTAAGGCAACTGACATCTTCCTCTTATTTACCTCTTGTAATCTGTCACCACATTATAAGGGGAACCTAATTCCTGCTACATGAATTATGCTTCACCATGCTGCTGTAGTCAACAAAATGCTGGGATCACTCCTTAGCTCTAAAACTTAAATTCAAGCACTGGTGACTCACTGGTTTTCCTAATGTTTAATCACAGCAGCACTGGAACAGAGCAGTACCAACCCAGGGTATGTCAAGCAGTTCCCTCTGACACAAATGATCATATCAGAGCTGTAGGGGTGGCTAAGGCCAGATAATATAGGTAAGAATCCAGATAGCCTTCATGGTCATATTTCATAAATTATACTGGGTTGGCTGAAAAGCAAAGAATGGGAAAAATGATGTCCGACATTTTTTTCCCATAATTTACTCATGATCTCCACCTCCCATTTAGTAGTAGTGGTCTATGAGGAGAACATCAAATTGCTGAGACCTGGTGCATCTCCATAACTACAGCAAATGTTCAAAGGTAAATGAGGGCACTGGAGTGGGAATGCCAGGTGAACTAAGGAGGAAAGTATAGTTAGTTGAGCACTTTTAATCACAGCCTTGTCCTTCTCCAACTGTTTTTTTTTTCTTTTTTAAACAGAATTGCCTAATTTCTTCTTCTTCTTTTTTTTTTTTTGGCTTTTTTAAGATTTATTTATTTATTTATACAAACACTGGGTACAGTCAGAAGTGTGGGAAGGTGAGAGAATTCACCAGAGCCAGAGAGGAGAGAACAACAGGCGTGTGATGAAGTACACTGCTGAGGGGAGCAGCGGGTGGCAGGAGAAGTCTGCGCACGATGTGGGACCCTCGCCCGGCAGCCGGGGATCGAACCGGCACTGCAGAGCTTCACAGCCCAGCGCTCAACCGCTGTGCCACCGGGGAGGCCCTCCAACTGTTGTTTTGTCCCAGCTCGTTACTTTGATTTCCTGGGAACAATGAGAGGGACATCACTTTATCAGCCAACTCAACATTAAAGATCACTGGACTCACTGGGGTAGTGAACGGGGCCATTAATTGTGAGCTTCTGCCAAAGGAGAACTCACAACTAGTCCTTTTCAGGATTTTTTTTTTTTAAAGTGGCCACTGAAAGAATTAGAGATGAACTATTAACTAGAGCATAACTATGTAAATGAATATGCTAAGAAGATGAAAAGTGAGCACGATTATTTATTTACAAGGTTTACAACTCATATTATAGTCTGTGGATTTCTCAAAGCAAGGACTGTGTCTTTGTTTTTTCCTTTTCTATCCCTAAGGCTTGGCATGAGGCCTAGTATTTAATAGACGCTCAATACATGGTTAATTAAGCTAAATATTTTGTAAGTATCAGCACTTCTAAAGATGTTCTAATAATCTGACACTTGACCCTGCCCAAAACAACAAAGCATGGCAAATATGTTATCTGGGCCATGATGGAGTACATTACAGTGGTCTGGAGAAAGATAGATTAACAGAAGCCTAGATAGAACCTGGACCACAGAAATGCCTTCTAGGGGGAGCTGTCTCAGGTGCTGAATCCAGGAATGGCTCAAGATTGGGTACTTCAGAATGTTTGCAACTGTCATGAAATTTGTATTAGTGACAAAACCATACTCAGTCCTGCTACTACAATAGATGATCTGTTGTCTAATTCACAATTGAAGACATGCTAAATTTTCATTACAATTAGTAAAATGAAAGATGTAAATTTTTCATCCAAGCTCACAGACCCTTCAATTCTATCTATAGTCCTTTAAGCATTCATGAATCCAGGATTAAGATATCTGTTGTAAGTACTTAACAAGTAGCATCTTATTTTATTCTTTGACAAATCATTTTACCCACTCAGAGAATGGGAAAAATATACTCATGTCTTACACAACTAATAAGATAAGGAGTACAGTTTCAAAGTTCCTGATGAATCAGGCTTTCCTGAATCACATACTGGTTTCTCCCCAAAGCCCAGAATAGCGCTGGTCCATGGTGTGAACTCAATAAGTATTTGTTGAATGAATGACTGAACTATACAGGACAAAATGACAGCCAAACCTGCCCACCTCAAATGTCCATGCTCATTCTATTACCCAGCTATGATATACTACTATTAAAAGGGGACATTTCTTCTCATTTACCTAGGAGACAGGAAAAGGCAAACTCAGTTTCCTGATTTGCTAAACCTGACAGCTGAGCTTTGGTTCTAAAATTCATGTTGAATACAGATATTATGAGCAACATTATTCCATCTAAAGTGGAATAATTCAACAAATTGAGGAGAGGAGCATCTCAGCAAGGAACGTGAGTCCCTCTGGCTTCTCTTGGAAGCAGCTAATTTTGTTTATGAAACAGGTTGCTACTTTCACTCAACATGTGTCCTTCTTTAACTGACAAATTAGTTACTGACAGCAGGAGAGGAGAGAGGCAGAGACTAATGGGAGGGGATAGAGGAGACCCAGGTTCTGGGGGAAATACAAAATGAAGGAAAGAAAACATGGAAGACAGCCTTCTCATCAGAGCAAACCAAATTTTTCTCAGTGGCTTTTCATAGGTGTCTATGTTCTTAACTAACCACACTTAATTTAATTACCTTAAAGGTGTATTGGATGCTGGAAATTAATTTACATAACAATTCTAATGTTTATAAATTGCACCAGCAATTAAATTCTTAAGAGTAAATATATAGGTTATAAATAAGTATGTATCTAGTATGATTAATCAAAAGCTAGTAATGAAAACTATCCTTTGGCTTGACTGGAGGAATATGCATGGTTACCATTCCAAATTACAGTATTGCAGCATCTGTTTTAATATTCAATCATATTAATTGGCAACACCATATTAAATGTGTTTCCACAAACTCTTCCTTCTGAATTAGAAATTCATTTCTATTGCACCAACACATCATCAACACTGCCATCACTGTTGTGTGTATTGAGTGTGTTTTCCATGGAAGACATGGGGCTCACCACTAGGGATGTAGCAAGAAATAAAACACAGTCACAGACCTTAGAGAAGACATAACAGTGTAAGTCCTTGGTGGCTCAGGTCAGAGTTGCTTAAAAAGAGTGGGAGGAAATCATTCGGTATGGGAAGAAAGACTTAGGGCCTTGGGTATACAGTGGCCTGGACTGGGCCCTACTCAGTCCTGGATTTCTTCCATGTCTCACTCAGTGTCTGGCACATGGTAGATGCTTAATGACAGAACGATAGCTTCCTAATAAGAATGAATAAGGGCACAGATGGAGAACTGCCTCCTGTTCTTCATAAAGGCTCTTAAAGCAGCTTTTGAGAACAGTTGTCACATCAAGGGTGTGGCTGTCTGAGCTAGGGAGGGAACCCAAAGCAGACGCTTACTGCATTCTGGATAGAGGTAAGTGTTCTGATTTAAAACAGCAGCCTCATAATGGTAATATTAGCATAGACCCTTGGCCAAATTTTAAAACAGATTTTTAACCAGATGGCTTGGGAGCATTTTAGAAAAGAAGGCAAGGATCACTGAAAAGCTACTGTGGGTAAACTCAGAATCAGGCATGCAAACCAATCCCATTTTCTCTTCCGATAAGGCTTGGCACATGGCAGGTTGGGGAATAATGCAGTGGAGAGCACGCATCTCATTTCAGCTCTTGATGAAATCTCTCCTGCTATCCTTTCCACTGAGATAGATGTGGATTAGCTGATAACAGTATTAAGAGGATTTACAGTTACTTGAGTGTCAACAGCAGAGGAGTGTGGATTAATGTCCTCTGCCCTGCCCTGTTTAAGGTTCTTACAAAACTGGGATGAGGATTGGGAGGCCTGCCTATCACATTCTCAACGGGCTCCATCTGGGCAGCTCACCCTGAGATTTTGGCATCTCTACTCCCATTGGGGATTCCTCTGGTCCAGCCCTTGTCTCCCCTCTTCCAAAACTGTTTCAACTCAGCCAAGACCAAAGGCTTAGTTCATCAGAGAATAAGGGAGTGTTTTCTATATTTGTCCTATAACATGATGAGCTGCCCGGGAAGAGCAGTTTGGGCCCAGGTCAGTTTGTTTTCTAGGAGGATCCTGTGTCCTCCTGCAGGCTGATTTAGCTCATTTCTGAGGCTTTCCTGCCTGCCCTTTTTTATGCCATACCTGAAGGAGCAGTGGGTGCAGAGAAAAGAGTGATAACCTTCAAATCGCGTCTTTGTGAATTTCAGTTTCCTGATCTGTACAATGGGAATAATAATTCCTTCTTCGTAAGATTGTGGAAGGGTTGCGTGATGTGATGGGTCTACCTGAAGCACAAGGGACAGAGGAGGCACCTGATAAATGTTCATTGCCTTCCCTCTTCCAGGTCTGGGTCTTACTGCACTTGGTAAGGAGGCGGCACAGGTTTCAGAGAGGCGCCATGCAGAGCCTCCTGGACATGTTCAGTGTGCAGCCCACAGTCCCTCTCACCAGGCCATCACTGCCAGGATAAAGCAGCCCCCCACACAGTGAAGTAGCAGGTTCTTCCCACTCTGGAAAGTATTTCATCCTGACACTATGAAGGGGAGGCAGTGGGGTGAGTGTAGGGATACATGAGGTCTGGTCATGGAATCTCTGGCATCTTGCTCAGTTCCTGGGAAAAGTGTCCCAGTGTCCTCATTTGCACAGCAAGAGGCAGACTCTCTACTCTGACAGGTCTGGAGAGATTTAGTTGCAGTAAGGCCAGTGAGATTGTCTGGATCACAGCCTGGCACCCAGAAAGCACTGAATAAACGGCAGGTTTTTGTTAGTGTACTATGAACATCAAGAACAGCCTCAAGCCTTTAGCTCTTTAGACTTGGTATTAGTCCACTCCAGTGTTCCACATAATAGTCTCAGGGACTCTGGTTAAGAGGGAGGGAGAGTGCAGTTAAAAAAATTAGAAGCTGTGGGGGAAATGTATGCTGAGAAGAGGTTGCTAATACTGCAGAGAGCTTCATGAAACAGGGTGTTTAGAAGGCCCACTAAGTTTGGGACTCTGAGGATCTTAAAAACCAGCAGGCTTTCCCACTCTCACGAGGACTGAGATACTGGCAAGCATGGCTCTGACACTGGCTCCATCCCAGCTAGTCTCTAGCCAGTCAGGCCTCTCGGTAGCTCATAGTGACCCACATGGGACAGAAAGGGGTGGGCTGGACAAGCTGTTCCTGTCCTGTCTTAAGTTTTTCTCAGACCCTGGGACTCCAGTTTTGCTTGGTCTTGTGGGATGGCATTACAATGGGCCCTTCAAGTGCCTCGATAATTTTGTCTCAAGCTGGAGCTGCAGAATTGACTCACTGCCTAGTAAATTCCATGCTATTGTGAGAAGCTTAAAGCTCTTTAGAGACTGTGTGTGCTGTGTGTGTACAGTCTCATAGTTCGTTGTTAGACATCAGAGTTATTTTCTTTCTTTTATTTATTTATTCTGTAAATAAATTTTGCTCACTTACTAAGGCAGACTATTCTTTACACTGTATTCCTCTAAACTTGCTAGCACATTCTCTATTAAAAAAAAAATTCTTCAAACACATTTCCATGGCATATGTTGAAGAAGACAGGATGCTTCATGTAACTAAGCTCATAGTGCCGAGATGGACTTAGGGAGTGTGCTGGCTATTTTCTGACTTCCCCATACCCGCTCCCTGCCCTTCTTTCTGGTTCCTGCTGCCAGAAGCTGAGCAGCACTGCATCCACAGCAACTTTGCCTTCTGGACTCTGGCTGGGTTTGGCCAATGGGAGCATCATGGGAGAGGAGAGAGAAGGAGCAGGATGGCATTGGGGAATTTTTTTCTCTACCTCCCTATTGATGTGCCATAGTCTGTTCCTCAGCAAGTCACTGACCCTCTCAGAGCAGCCTTCCCTGCACAAATCGCCCTGTCTGGATTTCAGAAACCATGACTTCCCTTCCCCTTGAGAGCTGGGGCAGCCATCCCCATGATTACTGTATCTGGGCAACTGCCCTTATCCTGGTGGTTTCCTTATTTGGTCTCACCTCTGTAAAGAATGTCCCTTGTTAAGTCCACCTCAAATTATTCAGTGTGCCATTTCTTTCCTCCTGTGACCTTGAATCACAAAGAGCATCTATCCCCAATTGAGGAAACTCAGGAAGTGACTTGCCTAAGCTCACTCAACTAGAGAAAGCCAGGATTTGAACCGAAGAAGCCCATGATGGATGTATAGAAAATTGACCCAAATTTTTCCATTTTCTCCTGTTTAACCTTTTTTTTTTCAGTCCCCAGAAAATGCTGTCAGGAGGTTTCGCAGTATAATTAATTACTCTGACATATCCAATGAATGGAGCTATGATTTAGCAAGTCTACTGGCGATGCTGATAAATGAAATAATGAAATGCACTTTTCAGTTTCAGTTAAAAGAATCCATACCTAGTTGCGGAAAGAACATGCCTTTTTTGGAAGGGGGAAGCTTTATGTAAACTGCTCTGAAATCTCCTTCCCTGCCACCCCCTCCCCAACAGTCCTCTGATTAATATTGGCTTTTTCCCCCCCAAGAATCTACTGGACCTCCCCACAAGTGTGAGTCCAATGAAATTACTTTTCCAACATACTTTTTTTAAGTATAACATGTTTCATAAAATGCAAAACAATCTAGGCCTTCAAACTATAAATAGCATAAACATATAAACAACCCTTTTGTTCTTTACCGATGACATCCAATCCAAGTATTTTAGGCAAAATCTCTCAAGGCCCTCTAAAAACTCGCGGCCTTTCCTCACTTTTTCACTAAGGCAGTGGGAGCAGAGGAACTAACACAGACCTTCACAATTCAAATTCTGGTCCAGGGTCACCGTGGCCTGCACAAAGATGTCACATCTAAGGCATCATGGAGGCTATAGATATTTATGTTTTTGTGACCATTTTCCATTAGTGGATAGCAGAGTGGCTGGCTCTGCTAACATTGGCATATTATGACAATTTCACAACAGATAAAAGTAAAATGTCTGAAGGAAAGAAGGGATGCCTCTTCCCATCGTGATCCTCTGCTAGCTTCACAAAAGCAACTATGAGAGTTCATGAAAGTTCTTTAACTTAACCCTGGTTTCCTAATCCAATCAACGGGCATCCTTTAGAACAGAGAGGGCAAGCATTTGCCATGGGGGGCACAGCAATCTCTGTCCACAGTAGACCCCAGCCACCAGCATTCCTTTTGGCTTAGACCGGGCCCCACCCACATGGTGTTTTAGACCAACCCCATGGGGCTGGGGGCTGGCAGTCCAGGTGACACCCATTTTCCATCACTGCCTGAGAGGGCTGCTGGTAGGATTTCAAGATGATGAGTCTACAGTGCCTGGCACAGGGTCATGTCCACTGTCACAGGAGAACACACAGTTGCTCCAGGTACGTGTTCCACATCTGGCAGACACCCCATCACCTTGATTGGCAACACGTGGCTTCCCCTTTCCTTTCCACCAGCCTCTGCTCTGCCTCACTTGGTCATCAAACTTGAATGAAGACGGGCTGTGCCAGGCCTGGTGCTCATGCCCCAGAGCCACCGGAGTTTTGCACATCACCTCAGTGACCTGGGCTCACTCAAGCCCCTTCCTCTGCTTTAAGCCCCTGCAGACCTACTCTCCACTGCTCCGTACTGAGCAGCACTTGCTGGTGATTTGTAAAGTCTTTGGAAAACTCATGATAACTCTTTCCCATTTCAAGGCCCAGTATTCCCATCGAGAAGGATCTTCCTTAAAGACAGAATCTGTTTTCATCCACTTAAGTTCACGACTCAGCTCACTTGGGAACTGCACAAACCATCTTGTTTCAGTCGGGATGGGGGGGTCTGAAAAATAAAGTACGACCATTTGTTTTAACTAGTCCCTGCTCACCTTTTTCATCCGAGGCTAAGAAAATGAATATCGTCATAAAATGATTATTGCTCTCCTGGCCCAGAGAGTAAATTTAATTTTTTTTCTCTTATAAGTCCAAAAACTACAAAACTAATTGAGAACTCCTGATAGCTTTATAATACTATCACTTATAATAAGTAATAATAGCACAAGTCAAAATACAATTTCTTATGCCATTACTATTAACTTCTTTTGATGCATTTCTTTTCCCCCTCTTCATTTGGCCAAATGCATTTCAGTAAGTGCATATGCACATTGAGAGGATGATAAGAATAATGGGTTTCGGTATTTATTCTATGCTCTCCTCAGATGGCAGCTATATTCCTTCCAGATGAGATGGCATTTTGACTGTGGTGATATGATGAACGTCCAAATATGGTTTGCAAAGTGGGGAGGGAGGCATGGTGATGGGTTGGGGGAGGGCAGAGAACCTCCAGTAAGTATTTAGCTATTTAGGCAAGGAAATACTCATTGATATAAAATATGCAAAACCAAAAATAGAATAGTTTTGAAATGTGATCTTTTTTAGAAATCCAAGGCACGTAGGGTTAGGTTTGTGTGTACAGGAGCGCAAGATGTAGTGGAAATTACAGATGCTTTCTGCGTTCTGATTTCTTCACCCATAAAATGGAATGCTGACTTGCTGTCCCTGACACTTCTGCTGTCAGGAGGACAGGAATCAGGGTCACAGTTGTGCAGGTTGGGGCCCACCTGATGGGCCTGCACCCACTAACTAAGTCATGGACTTTTGCTCATTTGTCTGCCAAAAGCTAGGGGCTTTTTCTAATCTGCAAGAAGTTGCCATTTGTACTAGCAGCCACCCTCATTAAGATAAGTATGTAATAAGTAATGGTGTTGTTGTTCAGCTGAGGGCACCCACCAATAGAAAGAAAGTGGTGATGGATCATGATTAGCAGAGGCAGAAACAGTGGCATGAAGAGGTCAAGGACACAGTCACAGGATCACGCCACTTTGATCACACTATTTCAAAGATTCCTGTTTTGCAAAAAAGAAGTCCAAGCCTCAGTATAACCTGCTCCCCTCTCCCTCTCTACAAAGGCTTGTGACTTAAGTTCATAAAGCTGGCTGCTGGCAGCTAGAATGAGAACCCTGGCCTCTGGCTGGCAGGCATGCATGCCAGAAGTATTCCTAAGACTTTTGTCACCCTGATTTTGTGGCATTCGAGAATCTAACACCCAAATGTTGTTCTGGATTACCCAGCCAGGGCTCCCCTACGTCACACTAAGGGTTATCTAGTTTCATAGACACTTGGAGTTTTGCTACATTCATTACCACACACCTCCCTGACTTTACCTGCCGCAATCTGCTCTCATCCCTCTAGCCTGCCTGTTCAGCCAGCTTAGTCACAGTGATTGCTCAAGCCAGAAACCCCACACTCCAGCCATCTTCCTCCTGCCTTTGCCATGGCCTCAGCTTCTCCAGAGTGGACCCTCTGCCAGGGATGTTCATCCCCCCTCCTTCACTACATCCCGTTTCTTCCTGACTGCTAACTCCAACTTTTGGGGTCCGCAGGTCCCTTCCCCCTGGAGTAAGCCAGCAGGATTCTCTGCTCTCTGCTTCCTCTGCCCGGGGAAAGCAGGGGCCCCTTCTCTGTGGAGTCTTCCACTTCATTTCTGGCCTCAAGTTCTCTCTAGACCTTTTGGTAGCCCTTAAAATCTTTGCTGCTATTGTGGTAAAATATATATAAATTCTAATTTATTGTCTTAACATCCTTTAAGCATACAGCTCAGGGGCACTCACTACATTTACTTTAGTCTCTAATCATCACCACCATCTGTCCTTAGAACTTCTTTCATATTGCAAAACTGAAAATCTCTACATTAAAACAGTGACTCCCATTCCCTCCTATCCCCAGCCCCTGGCAACCACCGTCTCACTTTCGGTCTCTACGAATGTGACCTGTGTTGGTCTCTGATAGTATTTCTACTTTTGTGACTGGCTTATTTCACTTTTCATAATGTCCTCAAGGTTCATCTAACTTTCAGCATGTCTCAGAGTTTCCTTCTTTTCGAAGACTAGATGATATTCCATTGGGAGCGAGCTGGGATTAGTAACCTGGCCCGTGGAGTTCACATCCAGGGACTACTCTTCACTTAATTCCCTCATCATTTCAACACGTTTATTGAGTAACTGGTATGTCCCACATTCCATACTACATTTCAATTATCCATTCATCCATCCATAGACACCTGTCACTAAGCTGGGACCTGTGAGAGCCACCGGCACACATCAGAGAGTGAAGAGCCATCACCCCTGTCCTCACAGAGCTCACATCCCATGTGGTGCCCTGATTATGGGATATGAGTCATCTCTCCCCTCAATGAAGTCCCCCCCAGGATACAGACCATTGCTGGCTCCTTTGGCAGCCCCAAGGCCCCAACAGCCTCTTGCACATATTTGGTGTCCAGTAAGAATTTTTTGAAAGAGTCAATGAATGAGCCCACTACGCACCTGTGAATAGATTCATTTTATAAATACACATCCGAAATTCTTTTCTTGAAGTTTCATCCCCAGAGAGTGTTTGCAGTAGAAGTTACTTCCAAACACAGCATGGATCACTCAGGTTTTTATTACTGAGACGTTCTTGTTACTCCATAAATCTTGTGCTCCCCCAATGTAAATTGCCATTGAACAGGCAGAACAACCACATGGGCATTCTTTTTATCAAGGGCCTACTATTAAGACAGATTAACTTGGAGGGAACAACACCGACCTGGGTATCTGCCCCATCCCTCATTCTTATTGTGATTAATGAGATGGGGCACATATTTTTTTTTTCTATTCTGCCTGAAAACATATTGAGTTTATGCCTCGTCCCACAATGTTAAATATTGTCTTAGAATTACATTATCTCTTACACAGATGGATGGGCTGGTGCTGTGTGTACTGCTGACAGTTTTCCTGAAGTGGAACCAGAACTGGTAAGGGAATCACTCAGCTGTGATTATAGTTAGAAAGCATGCAGAGACCTCGAGTAAAACTGAAATATACAGGTATGCAGTACATTCAAAAACAAAGTGTAAAGATGTTCAGACAACGAACCAGGGCAGTAAAAGGCAGACGTATCTTTACAGGTGGCCACTAATGTCATCTTGAGGAGCAGAGTCCTGTAAGGAATCAAGTCTACATATTTATAATTTGAGATTCTTAGCACTGAATAAGGACTCAATAAAAATCTACATGAATTTGAGTTGTAAATATTTAAATAAATTTGTATTTTTCTATTTTGCACCGAAGATTTATTTTACTCTGAAACTCAATGAGATTGGCAGGTGATGAATTATTATTCCCAATTTACAGGCGAAGAAACTGAGACACAAAGTGGCATTATGAGTTACTTGTGTTACCAGGGAGCTGGGATTAGTAATCTGGCCTATGGAGTTTACATCCAAGGATCACTCTTCCACTTAATTCCTTCACCTTTTTATTAAATGTTTATTGAGCAACTGATATGTTACCTTCAATGTAGGTAAAAATAGAAAAGATGGGGAAAATATGACTTTTTTTCCAGGACTAGCACACAATCTGTCCATGTACACCATCTGCATGCTTGCAGAGGATACAGACATGAAAACAGATCATTACAAGCAAGTTGCAAGATCAAGAAACGAGGTGCAGGCACCACACTGTGGCACATGGAGGTCTGGGGAACTAATTAACACAATGGGAGGCTGAGAAGATCTAACTCAAAGGGGAGTAGATTAATTGGGGACAAAGGAACATTCATTTGGCCCGCAGCCAGCAGCAGCCCCCCTGAAGGGGATGGTTGACATCCACCCAGGGGTGAATAGACATGGAAGAAAACTCAGTCCTTGAGTAATGTCATTGGCCACAGACTTTGTAGTGAAACCTGATGCACTGAGAAAATGGCCTCTGTTCAAGCCAAGGAGGCTGTTTACAGTAAAAGACATAAACATTGACAAGAATGTTGGTGCCCTTGTGGACTATTGATGGAAATGTCGCATGGTTCAACTGCTGTGGTGGTAGTATGATGGTTCCTCAAAAAATTAAAAATAGAATTACCACATGATCCAGCATTTCCACTTCTGGGTATAGATCCAGAGAATGGAAAGCAGAGACTTAGGTACTCGGCATGCCATACTCACAGTGGCATGCCAGCCAGGTGTCCATCACTGGGCGAGTGGATAAATCAAACGTGCTAGATACATACAGTGGAGTATGATTCAACCTTCAAAGTAACGGAAATTCTGAAACATAGCTATAGCATGGATGAATCTTAAGACATCATGTGAATGTCTCCAAGGAGGAATTCTGCAGACCAAGTGAAATAAGTCAGTCACAGAAGGCACGTATTGTATGATCACATTTATATGATGTACCTAGTGTGATCAAATTCACAGAGCCAGGAAGTGGAGCGGAGGTTGCCCAGGCTGGGCAGAAGGAGAATGGAGAGCTATTAAATAGCTTCAGTTTGGGATGAGAAAAAAGTTCCAGAGATGGATGGATAGCGGGATTGTTGCATGATAATATGCACGCTGCTTGGTTAAGATGGAAATTTTATGTGCATTTTACCACTGTTAAAAATAAAACAACTAAGGGCCTCCCTGGTGGCACAGGCTGGTTGAGCACTGCACCGTGAAGCTGTCTGCAGCCTCTGTGGCACGGGTTTGATCCCGGCTGGCCGGCAAGAATCCCACATGACGCGGCAGACCTCTCCTGTCTCGCCTGCTGCTCCCCTCAGCAGTGTGTTTCTTCAGTCTGCCTGTTCTGTTCCCCGCTCTGTCTCTAGTGAATACTCTCACCCTCCCGTGCATCTGGCTTGTACCCCCGTTCTTATATAAATAAATACATTAAAAAAAAAACAACAACAACAAAGAGAAAGAAATACTTTCCAGATGCAAATTGGGGAGAACAGTGCTCAACAGTCACTAACATTTCTGTGACCTCAGTGCCCAGCACAGCACATGGGGCTTAGAAGGGTTTCAGGTTTGTAAGACGGGGGACATAGTGGAACCCACACACTTGGAGAGAAGCAAGACCTTCTCAGAAGAGGGCAGGGAAGGCAGGCCGCCCTGACTGAGCCATGACCTGGCATGTGCCCCCCCAACAGAATGGAGGCTGCTGAAGTTACTCAGCCAAAATTTGTCCAGGCTGGCTTGCCAAGCCCCTGCTGATTCTAGTCTATGTGGCTCTGCTTGTGGCGGGGAATGCACTGATGGGCCAAGGAGAAGACTCTCCAATCATAACATTCTTTACCGGAGATTTAAAACTTGTGTTTGTGGCTTCTGTATTTCTGGAGGATGGTCAGTGGTTAGCCTGAGTGCTGAGCATGTCTGGCCTTGCAGAAATGAAGGTCTGATCTAGAACTTGATGAGGGCACTGAGAAGCCGCCACCTAGCAGGGCCTGGTTGGAGAACTGTTTCTACTACCACTCACCAGATAAGCAAGGAGAGCAGGAAGTACACTCTGTCCTTCTTGCCTCTAGCCCCAATTAATATATTGTGGGGACATTTGCTTGTATTTTCTTTGGGCCTGTGCTACCCAACATGGTCATAGCAGCATCAGCGTCACCTGGGAACTTGCTAGAAATGCAGATTTTTCAGTTCCCTCCCTGACTTTCTGAAAGAAACTGCATTTTAACCGATAACCAGGTGACTCACCTGCAGGACAAACCCGAGAAGCTCTGCTTTAAGCCATCTAATTCCTGCTCCCCTGGCCCAATCTTGGGAGTCTCCTGGAGAGCCTGCTGACAGATGCCCTGGCTCCTCCCCCGGCTATTCTGATTCAGTAGGTATTTTCACCTTACTGGGAAGGGGGGAAAAGTTAGAAAAAGGATGTGAGTAGTGTATGCAGGTACCCCCAAGTGTGAACTGCCAGGGAAGAGGGTGACTCGAGACTGGCTGTAAAAGGACACGTTTCTGGAACACACACACACAAATGGTCACGTAAGGGAGGCTTCCTTATGATGAAAGCTTCTAGGGAAAAGGGCACTGATGGCTCTAAATGTTTATAAGTAACTTTAGCAAATTTTGGGCAGTCAACATTCAAATAACAATTCTGTCTCTGCCTTTTCCCAGCCTTGAGTTCAGCTTCATGTTTCACTGAAGCATCTTCAGCCCATCCTTGGTTTCCCCCATACGCTAAAAGAAACGTAATTTTAAAAAATGTGGCCAAGATAGAAAGGCTTAAGGAGAACAGGGATTTCTTCAACCATGGAGAAGGCTGTTTTAGGAGTAAATTAGATCAGCAAAAGCTTTCTGAACTTACTTGTGCAATCCCTTTCAGTCCTTTCTACTCATGCTTTTCACAAAATAAAAAAGACTGAAATCTGGAAGAAAAGAACCTTCCTACCTTCTAGGCAAGTATCTCACCTGGGTCCTCATGAACCTTGGAAAACATCATTCATGAATGAACACCCCCGCCGATTCAGGCCAAATTATGCAAAAATCAAGGATACATAATTGGAATCCAGATTTTAAAAAACATGCATCTCTCTTTTGTTTTGATTTACTTCTGATAGAATGCCTTAGCAACAATGAAAATGAGCTTCTGGGTAAGCAGTGGAAGTGCCCCAGCGTCACTGCCTTCCCGTAGCTTCTCTGGAAGGGAAGGAGTAGTCCTAGAGGAGGCAGAAAGGCGACTAGCAGGAGCAGAGGGACGGGAACTGACCTGCCTTCCTCTCTTCCCACTCAGCCCATGACAAAGAGCCTGAGGTTCTTATAATTAATTCCTTCATCTGCTCCAGCAAAGATGAACTGTACCTAGTAACTGACATTCTTAGAGCCCCTTAAGAGTCCCTGGTGGCAGGTGGTTGCTATTTTAAAGCATAAAAATATTAGTTGAGGGAATCAATCAATGAATAAATCAATATTTGTTTAGCATCTGCAATGTTCTTAGCACCAAACCGGTTGCAATGAAGTGCAAAAGAAGCACAAGACACCATCCCACCTGGAAGGCGGCCACATCTGCAGTGCTCCCAAAAAGGCTTTGCAATGCAGGAAGAAAATGAGAACTCAGAATTCACAAAGATCTAATAAGTTCAAATTCTGATTCTGCTGTGGGAAATTGCTTCATTTCCCTAAGCTTTCGTTTTCTTCCCTGTGAACTGAAGCTACTATTGATTCCACAGGATGTTTCAAGTACTCAAGATGGACAATTAAAAAATGTTTAGCTTATTGCAAAAATTCAGTAGCTAGTAAGTAAAGAACAGTTTTGTTGCGAAAACCAAAAACACCCACACAGGACAATTTGCAAACAAAGAACACTGGATGTTGATAAGACTTAAGAAAACAAAGAATTCAATGTAACAACCCGCAGGCATTCTCCGATCAAATGAGGCATTGGAGAGTTATCTCATAGTCTAGACAGTTCTACAGAGCTGAGAAAAGAAGACAACAGAGTGGGTTGAAGTCTCTCGGGAATCCTTCAAGAGGGAGGTGATTCATGAAATTGTTAGCAGTCAGGAGGAGGATCACCCCAGAACCCCCAAACTTGCATGCTCTAAATGGGTCCTGCCATCTGCTGCTTAAAGACAAACATACTCTTAGTGTATAAGATCTTCAACAGAAAAGAACTTTAATACAATTAGTGTGCAACAGAGAGAAGATAAAGGATATATATAGTTAAAATAGTTTCCATTAAACACCCCAAATTACCCATCCCCTTTTGGGTAAATGCCCAGCCAGAGTTGGCCCAAAGTGGGGCCACTGAGGCCAGAAAGCTTGCCACAAGTCAAAGGCATAGGAAAGGGTCAGAGAGGGCCAGGCAAGTCTGGAAGTAAAGGAGCAAATCAAATACAAGTCAAGATAAAGGATGCCATTGTCAGCCTTCCCAAGGGTCTCGCACTCACTTCTTTCTCTTTCAAGTGTCTCCTTCCATGTCCCCCAAGTGCCTGCTACAACGCCAAGGCCAAGAAGCAAGTGCAGCTTCTTTGCATGTCTCGCTGATCCATGTGCCTCCTCCAGTCTTCCTGCCTCTTCCATCCTTAGCCTTCTCCTCCAAGTCGGTGTTAGCATCCCCTTGCTGCTCAGCTCCACCCTTCCTTAGGTGGGGCAGGGAATCTGAAACCTCCCCTCTCCGGAGGATTACACTGTTACAAAATCAGGGCTCCACCAGGAGGAGCTGTATTTAAACTGGGGGAGATGCACCAACACCAGAGGGGCACAAGTAAGTGGCCCCTGCAGCTTTCACGTCTCACTAACCTTTTACATGTAAGTTTTGCAACCTGTCATGCACACTCACATCCCTGTCTCACTTTCAAAAGTTTACTCTCAGTTTTGTCTTCCCACTCAATTTTCTCTCCAGGCAAAAAAGCAAAACAAAACAAAAAAAGCCACCACCCCTACTTAACTGAGGTTAATTTATGTGCCATAAATGGCATCTATTTAAAGTGCACAATTTGATGAGATTTAATCATCACACCAGGAAACCATAACTCCATTCAAATATAGAACATTTCCATCATTGTTCTCCCCAACTGCCCCCCCCCAAAAAAAAAAAAAAGGTCCCTTGCCCCTTTGAAGTTAAGCCTGGTCTACTCCTCAGGCAAGCACTTCTTCTATCACTATAGGACTCTAAATTAGCATAGTTTGCATTTTCTAGACCCATGTAAGAATGGAAGCACACACAAATGGTGTCTGCACCTGGCTTCCTTCTCTTAGCAAATTATTTTGAGATTCATTCATGTGGTTGTGAGTTTCAGGAATTCATTTCTTTTTGTTCCAGTGTACACACGAGCCTCAGTTTCTTTATCTGCTCACCTGTTGGTGGACAAGGAGGTTGGTCATGTCCACTTTGGGACTATTTTGAATATAGTTGCCAGGAATTTTAATATGCAAGTCTTTGTATGAACATGTTTTTTTTTATATTTAAATTTTATTTTTATATTCCCCATACAATTACAACCCCCTTATTTTGACCCCAAGCTCTTCTTTCCCCATCCCTACCCCCCATAGAGTGTCTCTGGTTGTATGAACATGTTTTTATACTCTTAGATAAATATCTTAGATACATATCTAGGAGTAGAATAGATGTGTGGCAAGCGTAGGTCTAGTTTTTGAAGAAACTTCCAGATTATTCTTCCATCATTCTTATACCATTTCACATTCCCACAAATGATATATGAGAATGACAGTTCTTCATACCCTCACCAACACTTGGTATGTTAGTCAATCTTTCTAATTTTAGCTATTCCAATTTCCCTGATGACTAGTGACATTGAACATCTTTTCACATGCTTAATAGTCATTTTATATATTATTTTGTGTAGCCTCTATTAAAATACTTTGCCCATTTCTTAGTCAGGTGGATACAATCCTCTGTCAAATGACAAACATATAGTATGTGTAATATTTCATAATATATTTACATGTAATATTTACACATATAAACTATTTCCTCCTATTCTGTGACTTGTTTTCTTATTTTCTAAATGGAATTATTTGAACAGCAAAAATTCTTAATTTTAACATATTCTAGTTGATGAATATTGTTGTTTTATTGTTAATGCTATTTGTGAGCTACCTAAGACATCTTTGCTTACCTAAGTTTTCTTCTAGAAATTTCATAGTTTTAGATTTTACATTTAGGTCTATAAAACATTGCTAGTTAATTTTATAGACATTTTAATATACTTCCAAGCCCCAAGGTCATGCCAACAACACCTGATATTTTTTTCATACATCCCAGACCTTTCCTCCCAGCTCCACACCCTTGGGTCCTCCTGTCGATCCACTTAGGTAGGCTCATAAGTTTCTGAAAACTCAGCATTTTCAAACTGAATTTTCTACTTTTCTCTCCACACCTGTGTCTCCTTCATTTTTGTCTGTTTCAATGAATGGCACCATCTACCTAATTGGTCAAGGCAAAAATACCATCCTCTCTCCCCTACCTGTACTGAATCCCTCAGTGAATCTTTCGATCTTGTCTTGTATGAAGCTATGTAGAAGCTTCAGTCTCCAGTCAGGATGATCTCCCTGTCCCCTAGGCTGTTGCCAAGGCCGGGGTCTCCACACACACTCCTGCCCTATCTCCACTCCATGAGCAGTCCTCTCCTTAAAACTCAGCATCAGCTTTCCTTAGCTCTTAAGATAAAGGTGATCCTAAACATCCCCAAGCCCCCTATGCCTGTCTTTTACCCATTTTTTCTCCCCATCAGGTCTGTCCTCACTTTCAGGCCCAAATGTATTAGTTTTCCTTAATTCCTTCAAAACTGTCTACCGGTTTCCTTCAGGATCCTCATATGCTATCCTGTCCCCAGCAAGAGTCTTGCTACTTGGAGTCTTCCTTCAGACTTCAGGAAGGCTCCTCTGAGTCCCCCTTGTAAGAGTTCTAGAAGCTCCATCATGTATCACTATGATAACTGCACGATTACACGCGTCATTACTGATGTAATGGGAAGGTAAGCTGCACGAGGACAGCCATTGTTTCTGCTTGTCCCAGATCTCTCTCCACCATGGCACATTTCCTTGTGCATAACAGAGGAATATGCATTGAGATAAGTATCTACTGAATGAATGAACGAATGAAGACAAAGGAAAAGGTAACTTTGAATGGAAAGAGGTGAGAGGGAAGGCCCTGGGTAAAATCTCACCAAGTTAGGGGGGGTCTTGGTGGTTGTAGGAAAACGTTGATTTTCTTTTTGAATCGGGAATCAATAAATAATTTTCCTTCCCCAATCATGGAAGCAGACAACTAATTATAGCAAAGACTGATGGGACCTACGTGGCTCTCAACATCAACCTGTAATCAGCCTTAGAAGAGTCTGGTAAACTAGTTTTAGCACAAAAGATGCAGATGTAACTTTGAATTCTCTGATCACAGCAGCTTCCAGTTTAAAAGCAATTAAGTACAGGCATCAAAAGGCATAAGCAAGAGGGGAAAGTTCAAGTAGAGGAAGATATTTTCATGAGCCAATTGGAAGAGAGACAGGTTTTTTCACTTTTCCTCTGGAGCTTTTGCAAATCCTATTCATGGTAATGTGAAAGCCTGGTTCAAGGCTGACGGAGCAGGGCTGCAGAGAAGCAGACGCTAGTGGTGTGAGTGGGAGCTGAGGCAGTGAGGACTGGAGTCTGGATCTCAGCTCAGTGTGACTTCCCATGTGGCAGCAAAACGCACAAAGGCTTTGTGACTGCCACTTGCCTCAATTTATCCAATAATTATGCATGAGTCCTCCTCTTAGTGGCTTGTTAATCAATTTGGCTTGTGGAAACAACTAATGCACTGCTGGGTATTTGGTTGGAGTGCAGACCTGAGCTGTTTCCCTCCCCTCCCCTCCCCTCCCCTCCCAACTTTTGTCCTCCGGACACAGGGCTGTTCAGGAAATTTCTCTCTTGCTCAGACTGAAAGTCTGCAATGGTTCTGCTCTCATTTCTTCCCAAACTGGTCTCACACAAGACTTGGCATAGCATCCTCTTCCCAGGCTCTAAAGGTATCTGAGCAAAGGGGCCCACCTCTCTACCCTGCAGGGAGTGATGTGTCCTTGGGTACGCAAGGAGACACTGTCCCATGTAGGACATACAGAGGAAATTCTTCTCACTGGTGCTCGCCCCATCCACCTGACATGTCACCTGCAGGACCACCTGTGAACACCCCTGGGGGGACAGCTGGGGTGGATGAGCCACCTCTTCACAATCTTAAGAGAGGTCATATCACATACGTGGTGGTCATGCACCCTAGGGCGAAATCCCAGCTCCAATTATTACTCACACAACTGTGGGCAAGTTCAGTGTCTCACCCACAAAATGGAGAAACGATCTATTATCTCATGGGCTATCATGAAGATTAAAGAGGAAACATAGGTAAAGATGTCTGGAACAACTCTGGCCCCACACTAATTGCTTTATGATGAGGGCTGTTGTTAAGGCAACATGCGATGAGCAGTGGTCTTTATGCAGTGTCTTCTATTTCACTTTCAACCTGTGCAGCAGAAAGTCTTAAGACATCCTTACTCCTCATCTACGTCAACTCACAAATCAGCACGACAATATTTTTGCATCCTCTTTGGAAATGTTGCTCAGGCCACAAGCATCACTGAATGCTCGTTCTGTTTCTGGCACTGTCTTGGACTTTGGGGACACCAACGTGAAAGTCGAGTGCAGGACTGCATGAGCTGGGAGGGAGAGGTTGAAACAGACCTCACAGATGTAGCTGGTGAGACTCCGCAGGGTCAGAGCTGTCACTTACAAAGGGTCTTCGGGGCTAAGGGAGAAGGCAGCTGGGGACAGAGGTGCCACCCAAACATCAACTCAGGGTTTTGGGATCTTAATGATGACATTATTCAACTGGTATATCATTTCTCTGGTGTGTCTATAATAATGCACTATCATATATCAGAACATCAACTAGACTGAACATCAAGCCCCTTCACTGAAGCTCTGTGCTGAGGGCTTCCACATACATTCTATCATTTAACCAATTCTCTAGGAGGATATCCAGATTTCTTCAGAAACCAGGATGCCAGATGGAATAATTTTTTGATGGATGGAGTCCATTACCAGTTTAGGCCATAAGCCCAGGTGATTGAAAAAGCATAAATCAGGTGATTGTCCCAATGCAGCCAATTCTCTCCAATTTTTAAACCTTTTGCTACTAAGGGAGATAGTACCTAACTCCCCTGATGATAAAAGAATTAGCTCATTGACTCGCCACATGATCCCCTGGACTGCAGCTTCTCTTTTTTCACTGGTGTCCAGGACTTTGTTTAATTTTTATACCACAGAGATTTGGCTGGTGTAGTTTATTTCTTTGTGTGTGGCTTGTTTTTCTGCCAGAGACTCTGGCAAAGACTCTGGTGTGTGCTGAAATCTAGATGTCATGTGTGGCTGATGTCTGATGAGGAGACTGAGGGGGAGAGGGAAGGCCAAGAGAGAGAAATAGAGTGAGAGAGACTCTTTCTTCCTCAGCTGGGTTTCACTCTGAGATCACCGAGTCAAACTCAGTTTTTCAGTCCTGTTCCCAAATCTGAGCCCCTAAAAGAAGTCACCTAACTCAGGTCTCCCTCAGAGGGATGGAGAGCAAAACAGGGCGGGTGGGGGAGGGCTTGGGTTCCTAGTTCCTTCTGTAGAGACCAGCCACAGAGTGTGTCAGGACTGTCGTGAGGCCGTGTCCCTGACACGAACCCCAGACCTGTTTTAAATAACGCATCTAAATTTGATGCGCACTTAAGACAACAGTGCAGCTCATACTCGTCCCAAATTGATTCATTCTGCAGTGAGCCTGATGCGATTTGCTCAGTAGAAAAATGTCTCTGGCAATTAGGGGAACAAAGGAGCAAAGCTGGCGGAACACAAGGATTACAAACAAAGCAAGAGGACATGAACGCTGGGGCAGAATTAAATTCCTTCTTGAATCAGACATTTTGGGGACTGTCAATAGCAGAGAAAGGCATCCAAGGCCTGCAAGGAAAACTTGAGGCTCCTCCATCAGGAAGAGAAGATGCAAAAGTCCAAGAAACAGTTTAGAAAGAGTGTTCCGCAGACCCACTGGTTCCCAGTGGTATCAACCTTAGGGTGCCTGGTGTCAAACAGCAGGACGCAGCTAGTGAAGAGTGACCAAGCTTAAGCTACAAGGGTGAGTGGAGGTCTCTGACCCCTGAAGGACAACAGGTATCTCACTTCTTCACTAGTAGGATCATAGGGAGAGAAAGTGGCTTTGGAGATGGGCTATAAAAGAATCTAAAAATGTTTTATTGGAGTGGAGAGCAGCATGAAGAAGGGACATGAAAACTGTTCTCAACGCAGCCTCTGCGGTGCAGGTTCGATCCCGGCCGGCTGGTAAGAATCCCACATGGTGCCACAGACCTCTCCTGTCTCGCCCGCTGCTCCCCTCAGCAGTGTGTTTCAGTCGATCTGCCTGTTCTGTTCCCCGCTCTGTCTCTGGTGAATCCTCTCACCCTCCCATGCATCTGGCCTGTACCCCAGTTCTTGTATGCATGAATAAATAAATCTTTTTAAAAAATTGCCTCATTGGGAGAAAGTAAGTTTGTTCTATGTGACTCCAGAGGAGAAAGACAGGATTAACCAGCTAATAGTGAAACAGGAAAAGAATCAACATTGTTAAGTATCTACTCACATTATTCTAGGTGCCCTGTGCAAGCGATCGCACATGTTATAGGGAAACTTGTATGAAACACAGCCATATGCCTTGTGCTGAGCACATGGTAAACAACACGTATCAGCTATCGTTAAAAGCAATAACCCTCACAAAACACCTACAAGGTAAGCACTATTACTCTCAATTTACGGATAAGACACTAGAGACTTGGAGGAACTAAATAACTTTTTAGCGACATTCAATAACTTTCCAAGGTTACAAAGCCAGCGGGCCATTAGCAGCTAAAGTTGCCCCAAGCGGGTGGTCTGCTTTTGGTTAGAGTCAGAGGGGCCAAAAAAGCCAGGGGTGCTTTGGAAGAGCCTCTTGCATTGGCTCAGGGTGGGGGTTAAAGGTGTTGAGTTCAATTACTTTTAAGGTTCTTTTCTGTTTAATAATTCTATGAGAAATATTTTTCAAGTGCTGCCAGGTAGACTATGTCTTTAACCCATTTTAGCATAAATCGTCATGTGGCAACATGAAGTTGGAGAGGCAGTCACAGAAGCCAGGGCACTAGGATGCACATAGAGTGAAAAACAGCTGTTCTTACTTCCATCTGAACTCTGGCTTTGTCAAACACTAAATTTCCCAGCTCATATTCCACACACACTGTCCCTGCTGTCATCAGTGCCCCAACCCCAGTGGTCGGCCTTGTTAGACAAAGTGGCAGGTGGTTAATCAAGAAAAATGCATAGATTGGTGAAGAGTTTTAGACATGGATCTGGGTCTCTAGAGGAGATAACCCAATAGGCGCAAGGATTCCCTAGGGGAGGTGACCAGGCTAGGAAACTGCAGAGGGATCACTCCTTGACCTCCAGCTAAACATCCACTAGAATAAAGATTAGAATTTTATGCAGCCAAGGAGGACTTTCAGTCCTGGGAGAGAAAAACAAAATAATGGAGGGAATATTGAAGGAACAGCTGGAGGGAACACAATTGGAATTCATCCTAGCTCGTCTGAAGAGATAAAAAACTCAACAGGAGTCAGAGTGCTTAAGTGAAGATATAAAGACTAGAAAACTAAGGAGAGGGAAAAGTTGGGAGGGGAAATACCAAGTAGAAATCTCTTGTGGAAGATTTAGACAAGCACAGGACATACATATAGGAAATTATCCAAAAAGTCAGAGGCGCCAAGGGGCTCGTGGAGAGGGCCATCAGAAAGCACCAGGCCATCATATGTCCACGGCTCCTCTGTGCCAGCAATTGCTGAGCAGTGTGGGATGGGCAGGGCTGCCCATGTGGATGACGCAGATGGAGGATGGTCATTTTCTCTGGGGTTGGCTAGAAGAAAAAGTGAGTTGTTATGGAGGACAGAGAGGATTTTGGCCAAGAGCTTTCTAGATGCATTTTCTTCCTTAAAAACTATATTTCAATTTCTTAAAAAGTTCCTGGTCATTTAATTTGAGGTCTGTTCATTTAATAAGCATTTCTGGAACATATGCTATGAGTCAGGCACTGTACTAGGCACTGGAGATATGCTGAACCATGCTCTCCCCTATTCTGCGGGAGCCTAATAGGGGTTCACTGAAGGGCCTGAAGCAGACTAGGACCCTGCAATGTTCACCTCCCAGTTCTCTCATCGAGGTCTCAACTTGTTCCATTTTGGGGACATCCAAATACCAAGAAAGTCACTGAAGGTGTCACTGTGGAGGACTTCAAGGAATATACCCACAGAATTAACAATGCAGTTGCTAAAGAACAATTTGACTCTGGCTTCTCATTCACGCTCGTTCAGATGAAAACTTGAGTCAAAATAGGAGCTGATGAAGAAATAGCACAGCACAGGGAGTTCTCCTGGCTTCTCACTGAGCCCCGTCACTTGAGCTATGCTGCCCTGCCCAGCAGACCTCTGCTCAGATGGTGCCCTTGGGTGAACAGCCCCTGACCATGGTGGTTCTGGTGCCAGGGCTCAGTCTGCTCTCTGAGGAAGAGCTGTGGTCTTCCCTGCATGCCCTCCCCTTTCTGCCACACCAAGTCTTACCCATGCAGAGGGGAAGAAGTTATCAGGGATGTGAAGGCAGTGGGAACATTCCTCTGAGCTTAGCAATGCAAGACTCTGAGGAATAGACATTGCACTGAATCCGTGTGTGGATTTTGTAAAGCCTTTTCAAAGCGAAATCCCATGGTTGATACGGCTCTTAACTAAGGCTTTGAACCATGAGAGAATGCATTTCTGTTATAAAAGTGAGGTGTTAGCTAGACATGCAACTGGGGTACTGTAAACACAACAAAGAGGAGGAAAAGAAGCAGGCGAGGTAATGAAAAACAGGGAGGTTGACGCGAGGCCTGGAGTGGCTACAAGGCTGAACTGGGCTCTGATGAAGGTCGGGGTGTTCCCTTCCTGTCTTGCCCTCACCACTCCTTGCTTAGACTTTTTCCACTGCAACCCAAAGAGTTGAAGTTTCCCTCACCTGATTCTGCACTGACAGACCTGTATCTGCAGGCCACGGGACTGGACTGGCGCAGAGCTGCAGGCAACAGGAAGCTGAGACCACGTTCTAGCCTGGACAGTCCATCACCTCCTGCAGAGGAAGGCACAGTGCCCTCTAGGGCTGTTCTCAGGGCTGCCTGCTCTCCCAAAATGTGCTTCTTTGTGGGCCAAGACCTTTGAATTTTGCCCTTTGTTCTGGATGGGAAGGATCACACATATACTACAGAAAATCACAGCTGGCTTTTAAGAACAAACAGTGGTTAATCATTCTACAGAAATAATAATGTATTTTAAATTACTGATTGGTGATGAGGAGGCCCACAGCATAGTGCTTAGGAGCATGGACTGTGTAGCCACACTGCCTGGGGTCTGATCCAGTCTAGCCCACATTAGCTGTGTGACTTTGGGCAAGTTACTTAACCTCACTGGGTCTCAGCTTCTACAGTAAAATACAGGTAAGAAAATGGCCTTTCTCACGGAGTGGTGGTGGACTGAATATTAAGTGAGGTGACACATGGGAATCACTTAGAACAACGCCTGGCACCACAGAGAAAAACACTGAGGATCTATTCCTCTTTCTCCCTGCTATGGTCTAAATGTGCATCCTAAATTCAGCTGGTGAAACCCAACCCCCCAAGTGACAGCATTAGGAGATGAGGTCTTTGGTGGGTGATTAGATCAGGGGGGTGCAGTTCTCAGGAATGAGATTAGTGCCCTTATAAAAGAGACCCCAGGAGCACTCCGCCCTCTTCCACTGTATAAGGACAGAGCGAGAGGCAGCAACCATGAGCCCAGCACACATGCTCTGTGTGGGACGCCTTCCACTCATCATCCCCCTGACACCTCCTCTCCCGCTTCAGAGCAGTTCAGGTTGTTTTCCCAGCTTGCCTATGCAGCACCCGCACCCTCGGACAGGCACTCCTCCACAACCCCCTGACTGACCGGGCACACCCATCATGACCCCTCTCCCACAGCATCAAAACTGTTCCTGGCCATCCAATGCCAAACCTCAATGTGAGCCCCATGAAGACAGCATGTACCACCAGAGTCCAGTCCAACCAGTACCTGGGACCAAGTTAGTCTCATAAATGTTTGTTGACAGAATGCACGCTTGAATGAATGAGACGATGTCTTGACACCAGTGGTCTTTCACCTGAATTCCTCCACCCTCCTACTCTCCCTCCTACTGGGTGATGGTGAGGCTCAATAAACACTTCAGAGATGAGAAGCAATCGTTTCTATGCATTCTGACGGCTCTGCATATACACCATATATTTATCATTATGGGATTTGCCAAGATGCCATTCTGACAAGCCAAGGGGTTGCAGGTATTCACAATTCTCTCATCTTCCTCATGTCCAATCCATCAACTATCCAGAGCAGAGTGGGAAAATGAAAGCAACCAGCTCCAACGGACCCACTACAAGCCTTGGGCTGTCAAATCTCGAAGGTCAAAACTGGCAGAAGCCGATGGTCTTTTCATTTCTTTTTCTTGACACCCATCAATGAAAGCAATGGTGAGTAAAAGTTGTACCTGCCAGGAAAGGAATTGTCCTTTGTACTTAGTAGCAACCTTCACAGTTGAGGTGCACTCTGACAGCTGCTTCCTGAGCCCCGGGGAGGATTACACATCTATCCCTGGGTATGGGCAGAGGGTGGGAGGAAGTGCTTCTCATCTGCTCCTCCCTGCACACTCTTCTGTGATCTGGACCCAGGCGCAGGTGTAAGAAGTCATGTTGCGAAACTACCTTAAATTGATCTGGTGTCCATTTACCTAACACAGAACACCGACTATGTGCCAACACCACACGGTGCTAAACATCAGGAGGAACTAGAAGCTGGGTGAGCTGAGATGCCCACCTTCAAGGCTTGTGGCCCTGAATCAGATGATAGAGGATGAGTCTTCTTGAGAAGAGCTTTTCCTGACTGGATGAGAACAGGTCTCAGTTTCCCCACAGGCAGGCATGATATTGGATTCAGCTGCAAGAATGCCAGGGTTCCCCAAGAAGCTGGGGAATTGACATGGACAACAAAAATGACCCCAAAGATTTGTGCCCTCTCTGTGTTCCCCATGACTATAGGCAAATCATTGAACCTCTTTAAGATTCATTGAACCTCTTTAAGATTCAATTTACTCAATTGCAAAATTGAGGATAATAATATGTGTGACAAAGATGAGGGTGAAGAGGAAGTGAGGTGGCAGGTGACGCACCAGGTAATCTCAACCTGCACTGCAGACATCCACAATGTAGTATCTGCCTCCGAGAACTGAAAGGAGCACTATGCCTGTGAACTTGGAACCTAGATGAGAACCAACACCTGCTCTTCCGAAGAAGAGAAGATGGGTGGATGAATGGATGGACAGGCGGATGGATGGATGAACAGGTGGGTGGGATGAAGACTCCCTTTGACTCTAAGCTCTGCCTCTCTCTACTCTACTCCATATTCTTCCAAGTCCCCTATGGTCTTGAAGGCACAGTCCTTTTGGAGCAAGCCTATCCACTGTATCCTCAGTGGAACAGCCAGTAGAGACCAGTCTTATATATGGGTTGGGTCTGGCTCAGCTACCCTAGCTTGGTGGCTGCTGAGGCAGGATCAGGTTAGGGTTAACAGCCCTGCTACTTGCCTGTCCACCCATAAGGAGGAGAAAAATGACACCCACTCTGCACTTAAGTCCATCTCTGTCTCCAAGTTTTCTTATTCACTTTTCTCCTTCTTTTTTAGTACATGGTTATGAAAAGCTACCAGCTTATCTGAGCAA
Source organism: Talpa europaea (assembly GCF_964194135.1). Classification (NCBI taxonomy): domain Eukaryota; kingdom Metazoa; phylum Chordata; class Mammalia; order Eulipotyphla; family Talpidae; genus Talpa; species Talpa europaea. Next base: position 16,209,136 of record NC_140072.1, read on the forward strand.
CCAATTCAAGCAGAGGGTGTTAAGTGTGACTGTTAATTTTTGATGCACACAGAATCCTGGTGATGTTTTCTAAGAATGTTTATGCTCATGCACCTTCCCAAGACTAACAAAATCAGCATCACTCTCTGGATGGGACTGAATTGCATGAATTTTGTAAAACATATGGTCCTGATTTGTGCTCCCAAAGCTTGAGAGAGATCATATTGACAGCTTAAAGTCCCAAATTCTCTAGAGACAATTAGTATTTCAGTAGTTGCTACAAAGTGACTCCTCCAAGAGTTGAGAGATGAATCCAGGCAGTCAGTGGAACTGGTACATTGGGGTCCAACTTTTACAAAGGAAGCAATCACTCTGAGGACATGGGGTATGAACTCACTCACTTCACCCACACTCGAGTCAGCCTGGACCCCGCAGAAGGGCAGCGGGGAATGAGGCCGGGGGACTGAGAGCACCTGTTCCGTCTGTTATCTAACAAAATGCCGAGGATAAGCCCCAAAGGAGGGACAACTGTTACCATTTTACAAATAGGAAAGCTGAGATTTGCCCAAGCTCACACAGGGCATGGGAGTGACCTCCCACGCAGAATCCAAGTCTCCTGATCAAGTTCTGCTCAGAGAGCCCTGAGCTGCCCACCTGTTCCCACACCAGGGTGCCTGTGAAAAATGCCCCTGACAAGTCAGGGTGTGAGTTTTAATGCTTAAAAAATTATCTTTAAACACGTTGAATGGCACTCTCATTTTAGTGTAAATCACCCTGACATTAAAGTCCTTATTGTATATTTATTAGTTTGTTATTCAGACCAAGGGGAAAAGAGAGAAGCTGACACTATGAATGACTTTGAAAGTGAGGGAAAAGCTGGGGCTGAAATTAAATCATCGTGACACTGCCACTCGAGGGCATCAATTTCAATAAATGATCACCTTTTTTATCCTCATCCCGTTTATCAAGTAGGTGGCATTGAGGAGAACTCGGACCGGGGATGCTGGATGCCCCAGGCCTCTGATGTCCCTATGCTGGCCGGAATGGCCAGGCGGCTCTGGGCCAACCAAAGTTAAACCCACACAGCTTGGCAAAGGAAATCAGGCATCTCTGCAGAAGCATGCATCTTGGGGCATCTCTCCATGCTCTCCGACTTGAGCCTCATCTCTGGTCTATTTACAGGGATGTTCGGGGTTCTATACATTAGCTGAGCATGGTTCCTGCGGGACAGTAGAGGCTAACTGTCCAATTTGCAAGATTGGGGGTGACATAAGGCTCAGGAGTCTGGTGGGGTGGGGACAACCATCTCCTATACCCCTGTCCATCCTGAGTGGCCAGCTGAGGTGGGTCACTGGCGCTGCAGGGAGGAAGGACATCTTCACTTAGCAGGTGAGGAGCAAAGGCTGGGAAGGCTGTGGTCATTCCACACGAGGCCGCAACTAGCAGCGAGCCAAAACAGAAACCGCACACATCAATATCTCTGGGTTAAACTACTCTGACAGATCTCCCATCAGGGTTGTTGCTGGTTTTAAAGTTGGGATCTTTGCTGAGAGCTGGCTGGTTTACATAAACGTGGCCACCATCTGGTTATCCAGCATGGACTCGGGTTTTTCTTCACCTGGAGAGAGAAGCTGCAGATTTTAATCCAAGAGTAGAGGGTCTGAGGACTTCTTGACACAGTTGTTTAGCCCTGAGACAGACAGAAGAGAGCTGGGCTCCCGGTGCCAAACTGGAGCTGAGTCCTGGCTTGACCTTGACCTTCATCCCATCACATCCTCAAGGGGTCAGCTTCCCCCATCAGCAAATCAATGAGGCAGATGGAACTGGAATGTCCGTCCAGTGTTGGGGCGAAGATCCTGCTGAAAGGTGCAGATTTGCACCAGGAGAATCTTATTTCTTTGCCATGAGACTTGTTTGTGCTGTGAAATGGCCCTGACAGCTTATCTTGGCTCAAGCCCCAGTATCACCAAATCCTTCGGTTTAAAACATCTTTTCAAGTATTAGTAATTCAAATGATGGGCAACTTCTATCCCCTCAGGGCCCAATTCTTCCCTCCACACACTGTATAGTTCTGGTCACACATAATAAAGTCCCCAGGCACCTGCAGCAGCAGGAGAAAGCATGAGCTGGGGGCGGGGGGGGGGGGGGGGGGAGGGGGTGGGCAGGAGGCTGGTGAGCGATGCCTCAGAAGGAGCCCTGGAGAGCACTGGCAGTCTGAAGCACCACCAGCCCCCAGCTTCTGGAGGGCACAGTGACAGCTGCTGCCGGACTGCTCTTTCTGCAACAGCTCTCAGCAGCAAGGCAGGAAGCATGGCAGGCAGAAGTGGGAGCTGGCTGGTGAACTAATGCAGTCTTTTAATATCTCTGGACCCCAATTTCAAACATCTGCCCAAGCATGTGCTATTGCTATTTTACTGTGTCTTTCTTACAGGACTCGATGCTCCTTGAAAGTTGTGCCCATGTTGTCCTCGGCTGTGTGCTCCCAGCCACTTTTACAGGAGGCAGTCAAACCAGGGTTGTTTAATGAGTATGTGAGCAGCAAAGGATCTAGCATTTATTAGGTGTCTGCTTAAAGGTGGGCACCATGTGAGCCATTTTCCCTACGCCATTTCACAAGTCACCATTAATGAAAGAGGTATTATATTATTCATTTCATTCATGGAATCGTTGTGGTCTCTAATTTCCAGCTAAGAAGGCCCATGCCTGCTTAATTCTGGGCCAACCAGTGCCACGCTGTTTGACAGCCCCGGTTTCTCTGCTTGCTCGCTTGGATTAGACAGACGAGCAGGCCAGGCAGCCCTTGTCGTCTGTCCCCTGAGAGGTCCTGCCAAACCAGGCCACCTTGGCTTAGGCGCTGCGATTCATTAGACCTCACGCTCATGCTGCTTTCTAGGGAGCAGGAGCTAAGATTCTCCACCAGCCTCCCCTGGCTCCCAGGCGGCAAACAGGCTGTTGTACCACAGGATACTGCAGTGCTCACGATTCCACGGCTTCCGGGGGACTCAGTTGCCTCTGGCTTGTCATTCCTCAGCCCACTCTACTGAGTCAGGCTCTCTCCAGCCGACTTTGTTATGACAACTCCCTCCCTTGTTACTACAAACACTGCGCACTGTTTTCCAAATAGCAGTCCCCAAACCACCATGTTCTGTGCTGAGAGGAAGCCAGTCCCATTTATAACCCTCACAGTCATCACCACCAGGATGTCACTGAATCCTTATGTCTCACAGCTGAATGCAGTGCTACAGGGATCATCTCAGGCATTAAAAGGGGTGACTCAAACCCCCCAGTGACTCCAACTGCTGAAGATCTTAAGATCACAGCATTCTTGAGACTGACAGGCATTCCATAATCAGAGAGCAGATGAGTTGTAGTATTCCTTTGTGATTCCAAATTCTGAGGACAGAATGGGGTGTGAGATAATGGCCTCTTACACTTGCATCCTATTTAGCATGTGCAAAGCTCTTTATTGTATTGACCCCACAGTACTACTTGGGCAGGGCTGGCATCAACGGCCATTTTACAGATGGAAATATCACCCCCACTCACAGAAGCTTGGGAGGGGATGGTATCTGCCTGAAATCATGGGGCTCATTCATGAAATCCTATTGGTAAAGGATCGAGTCTTTAGAATCCCTCTTCAGTTCTAGCAAATAGAAAGTTCTCAATAAATGACTGTGCATTGACAGGCGATTAGATAGGAACTAGGGACTTAAATTCAGGACTTCTGATTGACACCATTATAATTTTTCTGCTGCACTACCGTGGCCTAATTGAGCTCTTGAGCAATGGGTAAAAATAACTGTAGAGCCAGGCTGGCTAGGTTCAGATTCTTCTATCCTGTCTAGCCATTGACCTTGAGCATGTTCCTTGAGCAGAAGTCAGAATAAACAAGACACGAGGTGAAGGAAGCACCTACAGGAGGGCACCATGACCAAGGCCACCCCAAGCCCAATGGATGGGCGGCTTCACAAGAAAGGGGGTCATACTGGAGGGAGGCTTGGCCCAGAGGACAACTCATCCAAGAGTGGGCAGCCCGGACACCTGAAACATTCCTGATTATTTGTCAACAGGCTAAGTGCCTCCCAACCAGCCCAAAGAGGCATCTCACAGGCAAGAAGATGGTTATGAATTTAGTTTGGGGAGAGCATACATCTTACAGCCAAGATTTCATTCCTGCTAGGATTATAGCAGTTAAACACACAACACAACATACCAACCACTATGTGATCATGGCCTGTAGCAATACAGCTGGGTCAGGAGCAAGAGTTTGGGGGTAGAGAGTTTTCAGAAATTACTAAGAAGGCTACACAGCATTACAGAAAAACAACAGACAGGTTCTCTCCCGGCTCCTCTCTAGCACACCATGAGAGTGGAGATTGAGTAACATGATCAGGTGGGACCCTTTTGAAAGGTATTTTTTAGAGACAGTCCAAGCTTTGGGTAGAAATTTGACGTCTTTCACCTGCAAGCATGTCACAAAGAAAGAACTTTCACCTTTGTTGATCATAAAGCAATCAGGACTGGGGTCCGTCTTAACTAAAGTCCCATGATGGTATTTATGATTATGGAATGAGAAAAAAGCAGGCACTGAGATATCCTGGTTGAAGTTTGCTTCCCAATGTCATTACTTCTAGAGGACTGATAACTGAGCAAGGAAACGAGTATCTCCTGGAGGCTTAGTGTTGTTCACTGACAAAGACATTAGTTGTGACTTTAGGGCTACGTAAGTCTTAGAGGTTCCAGAGCAAAGTTCTGTCCCACTCTCTACTGAACTGATACTGGTGTAGTCTCCCTGCCCAATTGCACTCTGCTCAGCAGCTCCCTGCAGGACCTGCATAGATGGCCAAGCAGTCTGCCCTTTCCTTCCTGTCCATGTTCTGCTGGTAAAACTCAATTTCCAGCATAAGTAACTTTCAGTTTGGCCTTACAACACTCCCCTTGGCTGTTTTCTTCTTGGCTTTGAATGGAATTTAGGAAAGGAATATGTTTAACACCCACTCATTAAATGCCCACTCTGCCAGCTGGTCCTCTGGCCTCTGGAAGGGCTGCCAGCCCAGGTGGCCAGAGGGCCCCACAGGTTAGTGCCTGAGATATGACCCAGGGAATATTAGCAATAATGGTCCAATCTGGACTCTCTCATTAATGGACAATTGTAAGTTTTAAGTAGATGTCATAGACTCTGGAAATTTGCAGCCAGGAGCCAAATGGCCTTTTATGTGATCAATTTTGGGCATGGGGTGAGACTTACCCGTACTTCCCTGGAGTGGGCACCAGAAGGATCTCTCTTCCAGCCTCGTTGTGGGGCAGCAGCTGGGCGACATACCTGCCAGAGGGCTGCAGGTGTCTGTGCACTGACACGGCCAGCTTGCAGTGCTCGCTGCTGCTCCTCATCCAGGGGCTCAGGATGGTGTGCTTGGAGTTTGCCGATGTGTTGAGGAGGAGGAAGGAGCCTGAAGAGAAAAAAGGAAAGTGAGTCTGCAGATGTGTCCAGACAAGAGGACCAGCAGAAGCTTTACAACAGGAAGCAGGGGCCAATGGCATCGAGTAGGTGATGCTAGAGTGGAGGCCCTTCTCACCTCTGCCCCCCAAGCACCCTTCTCTTGGATTCTCTTTATAAAAAGTGACCCCTGAAGCAAGAGAATGATTGGACACTTGGGTTCTGTAATCAGGTGGGTCAAGGTTCTCATGTTAGCCCCCCACTTGCTGACTGCATCCTGGGTTTCAGGTAAAATGGGAATGAAAGTACCTATTTCAAAGGTGACTGTGAGGATGATGGGAGAGAAGTACAGAAAGCATTTTATACCATTTTAGGCAGAGGAAGCACCCTATTAACTCATCAACTATTATACTTCAACTGTCTTCTAAGTTAAAGTACAACTGACAGCCAATGGGCACAACTAACAAAATCCCATAGAAAATAAGAAGATAAGAGGGGGTATAAGGTAACCCCCAACCATTGATTAGAGATAGAAAATCAACCCAGGTGCTAAGACATTCTTACAGGTGTGCACCTGGCCTAGGTGGCCAATTAGAGTCATGCCCCCCATGACTGTGCTCATAGTGGGTTGGGGTATCCGTGCCTTGGGTAAGCATCTGGGGTGGGGGTGAGGGGTTCTTTATAAATCACAGTGTAAATCTGAGCTGGCCTGAGCTTTTCGCATAACATTCAGTCCAACTTGGGACTCAACTTGCATCTCTTGAACAACTCACATTTTCCCAGAAATGTATGGGTTGACTCTGGGCTCTCAATAGTTATGAGCAGTCAAGATTTTCCTTGAAAGGAGAGGGGTTTGGAGAGGTATCACTTGGGTCACATTATGTTACAGTTAAAAGCATGGCTTCTGCTCCTTTGCTTATTAATTGAGTGAATGTGGGCAAAGCTTAGCTTATTCAGGTTTCTGTTTCATCATTCATATAACGGGGTGAGAAGGATTGGCTGAACTCAATAATTTCTTAAGACCCATTTCAACTTTTGAGTCTATGAGTCATTTGCAACTGGTGTCCACAAAGAGCCCTACAAATTCCCCCTGGTGCCGTGCCTGTGGCAGAGTTTCCCTCTGGGAGAAGTCACCATTGCTAGTAGCAGAGGCCAAATGACCTACAAGAAACCTATATTCCCGGGGATTACTATCAGCATAAAAGCACAGCACCATTTTATTGTTCCAGACGTTCCTTCTAATGCATTCATTTTACTTGCCACATTTCTGCATTGAGGTTTTGGACCATTAGATGCTGCTCCTTTTGCAGTGGAAGTCTATTCCAGCAAGACCCCCGACATCTCCAGCAGGAACCAGCTAATGAGTGCTCAGCCTTCCTAAACCACTCCAGCACTTCAAATTAGTCTCCTCCTGCAGACAACCCAATTTACCAAGTAGGCAAACGAACTAGCAGCCTGCAGTAAAGCCTAATGCAAATGAAAGATGGGACTTCCTACTAGAAGCAAAGTATTTTCCAAGGAGAAGGTATTATGTCATTAGAGATTTGCAACACTCTGGGAGTCAATAAATGTGACTTCTGGTTAAAATGAGAATTGAGGTTAGCACAAAACTGCTTCTGATCTAGATGGATCAGGGACATGGGGTGAGTATGAGAACTGAACCCTCTGTAATTGCTGGCAAGTTTCAGCATGGCATGTGGGCATTTGAAAAGTACTCTACACCCCTCAGTAAACAATCTATATTATTATCCTATTTTACAACAATTGGGGAGACATTCCATTCTTGCATGGAATTACAACAAAAGACTCAGAATTAGAAAGAACTTAAAGATCATCTAACACAATGCCTTCACTTTCCTGGAGAAGCAGATTAGAGATCAGAATGGGGAATGACTTGTCCAAGTCTTAGTCTTACTAGACTCCTGATATCTGGACTCCTAACCTTTGTTGTTTCCTTTATATCTTTATCCTTACCCCATTGCATTCTTTATCCTAAACATGATCAGAGTTCGTCAGAGGTCAGGAGAACAGGATGGGAAGGGAGAAAGACAGGCCGCTGGGTACTGGACCAAATCCACTTGTTCACTGACTTCCTTACTCACTCTCCTTTTTGCCCTCAAATTTCATTTATTGGACACTGATTTTGAGTAAATATCCAAGCACTGACTCTGCCTTGGGGGACACAGACATGAACCAGACACAGTTCTGCCCTTTAAGGACAGCCAGGCAATGAGATGTTGGCAATAACACAGGTAAAGCACATAAGACCCATACAGGTAAAACACTTTGGAAGGCTCCAGAAAGGCTGCATTAGGTTCAGTTGGCCAGATTCATACAGGAGATGACCTTTGAGCTAGATCCTCAAGGGAGAGGAAAACAAAGGCACCAGCAGAACGGGCAGTGCAGGAGTTGAAAGGAAGAGGAGTAAAGACATAAAGGAAGAAAAGGTGTGGTGGGATTTGGCTGCAGGAAGAGAAGGCTGGGAAGGCAGGCAGGCTGGGGTGTTAGATGTGAGACCAGGCCATAGAGGCCATTTAATTCCTGGCTGAAGATTTTCAACTTTATTTTATGGACAACAGGGAGTTAGAAAAGGCTTCTGAGCAGGGTAGTAGGGAAGAGCATCTGTAAGGGGAGAAGGGCTGGAGGAACATACTTAACTTGACGTCACCCTCCATCACCAGTGTACACTAGGTCAGGGATGCGACTATTTGCAACTACCATGTGTTTAGTATGTTACTATAAACAATGGTGTCATGTTGAGGGATGGACCTGGAGATCTTGGGGTGTCCATACTTGATTAGCATGCATCTGTCAAGAGTAGTTGGGAACACTGGAAGCATCTCTTTGGCCATAGTCTTAGTCCAGATACTTTGGGGTGTGGTCAGGATGAAGCTACACGTCACACTAAGAGAGAGGCAACTGCATCTTGGTGCAGACACTACTCTGATGCTTTCAAGTTGTTGCAAAATTGGGCTGAAATCAGTAGCTTTGGGAGCTATAAAGGAAGGTGGACAAAATAAATCTCAGAAAGATGACATATACACACACACACCTGGGAAACCCAAATTTCCAGCAGAGAAGAAAATTAAGCTGAAGGTTTTGGGGTTTGGGATTCTTTTTGCACCCATGTTCCTCCTTCCTGGGTGTGGAAACATGTGAATTCTGTCCCTGCAACTCAGTGCCTCAAAAATGGGATTCTTTGAAAGCTGACTGGAAGATGGATTATCTTCCCAGTTCTAATATGTGAGATGATGTTTATATGAATTTTATTTTGTGCAACTGGACTATCAATAAGAGACCGAGCTTAAAGTATTTTCACTCTCAATGAAACTCTATAGTTGAAAGCTATCTCTTTATCAGCAGCTTTCCTCTACCAAAAAAAAAAAAAAAGGAAAAAATACATTTCATAAGCTCCTTGGGATATTGTTGGTATAAATCTTTTAAAGTCATGGAGAATTTATCTCTTCTCTCCCTCTTTTCTGTTTCCTGTTTATTTTGCTCAGAATAGCTTGGGGCTATGTGAAGGCTCCTGGGGTCCCTTCTAATTAAGAAGGCTGGCCTGGAAGTTCACATACCTTCCCCCAGTGTGGCCCTTGGGGGGAGTGGAGAACCAGACTTAAGACCCCGCTTACACAATGCCAGAATCATATTTTCCCTATTATTGGATTGTGTTGATATGCTTGGTGATTAAATACAAAATGTTTATTACATTTAGCTCTGGTCATTTGTACAGGGCTGGGTTGCTTTTATCTAAGGCAGCAGGGGTCAACTTATGGGCCAGAAACCAAGGGCATGAACCTTGATGTCAGACACACTCTTTCTATTCAGACTCTCTCTATTCTAGTTCTAGACTTAGACTAATCACTGAAATGTTTTGATATGGGCTCAGACTACCTCAGATGGCTACTGTGAGATTAAATTAAGTAACATGCACATAGTGGCCAGGACAGTGCCTGGCCTGTGGCACAGTGTGATAAATGTTGGTTTCCTGCTTTAGTCTGGAGCTCCTTTGATCTATGGCTAAACTTGAATCAGCAGGACTGAACTTGAGCCCCAGCTCTGCAGCTACCAAGCTTCCTTTGTTTATAAAAGGAGAAGGTTGGATAGAGTCTCTCTAAGGACATTTATAGCTTCGAACTGTCAGTAATTCTATCTGCCTGCCTAGAATATTATCAACCTAAAGGAACCATGTCAAGTCTCTAAGCACTCAAGTTTTAAAGACTTCTTCCCTCAATTTACCTCTCTGAGGGTTCTATACCAACAGTTTCTTTCTTTTTTTACACCAACAGTTTCAATCAATTGGTCAAAAACTTCTTGAACTCTACCTGCTGAGAAGTGAACTGTGATTCCCTGCTCTGCTTCCTTGCTTCCAATTTACACTAATACATCCCAGGAAGAGTGTCCTAGCATCACATTTCTGAAGATGTTTCTGCTATAAGGCTGGAACCATCTCTAAATGTCTAGTATTGAACACTGTGCTTGCCAGAAGGCATGTACTCGATGACTTAAAAATATCAAAGTAATGTATATTCATGGAAAGTAGCAAATATTCAGAATAGCTCCTAATAATCTTTTTAAATTGAGGTAACTTTGGTTTACAACACTGTATATGATTCAGAGATACAGGATCACATCTCTTCAGATGTATGTGACCCACCACCCAAGCACTTACAACCCTCTACCATAGTTCCAATGGGAACCATAGAACCTATGGGTTCTCCCTATACCCTGCTCTCTATCCTCATCCTCCCCCTTTTAGTAACTTCATTTCTACAATCAGACTTCTAGGGTTTGTGACTGGCTTGCTTCTGTCTGGCCCCTCGTCTTGTTTCTCCATAGACCACATATAAGTGGAACCATCTAGTATTTGTCTTTCTCCTTCTGATTTGTTTAGCTTAGCTCTATACCATAGCATTACACCATGTCCTCCTAATCCACTCATCTGTCCCTAAGCATTTAGGTTGTTTCCAATCTAAGTAAATAGTGCTGCAGTGAACATAGGGGTGTGTGTATATATATATATATATATATATATATATATATATATATTCCTTCATATTAGTGGATTAGTGGTTTTACATTCTTTGGGTAGATAGCTAAGAGTGGAATTGATGGATTATATGGTAAATCTATTTTTATTATTTTGAGAATCTCTTGTTCTGTTTTCTATAAGGGCTGTGCAGTCTGCATTCCCACCACCAGTGGATGTGAGTACCTTTTCCTCCGCATCCTTGCCAACACTTGTTGCTAGTCTTTTTGATATGGGTTATTCTCACAGGTGTGAGATGCTGTTTCATTGTACTTTTGATTTGCACTTCCCTGATGATAAGTGATAACAAGCATTTTTTCACGTGCCTATTGGCATGTGTATGTCTTCTTTGGAGAAGTATCCATTTAGCTCTTCTGCTCTTTTGATTGGGTTGTTTTCTTTTTATGGAGTTGTATGAGTTCTTTGCAGACTGCAGATATCAACATTATTCTTAAAAAACCACCCCCAAATCACCCACCACCAAATCCCAAAAACATTTCAAAGGATTTCCAATTTCTTTTGGTGGCTACTTTATACTTCTAAATATGACTGCAGTGTTGTTTAATGTTGGAGTTAAATTAAATTTACATGATGGTACAGTAAGAAAAATGACACTATCCTCTTCTAATTCTTGATTTTTTAAATCACTTTTTATTATTTCCCTTTTCAAAATTGCATGATAAATTTATTACTTGTTCTATCAGCTTTCAATATCATCATCGATTTGCCTCACTAGGAGATTAGGCTAGATGCCTTCCTGCCCTTCTCTACACTTATCCTCTTCCATCTTCACCTCCCAAGTCAGCTTTATTTTTCCTTTTCATAGTCAAGGTTGAGCAAGAAATCATTAAGTCTCATGTTTTGTTTATAGGTTTATGCCAAATGTTGAAAATCAAGAAACAGGACTTTTGTACTAATGATTGAAACTGGTTCTGACTGGTTCAAACCAACTGAAACTGAAACCAACTAAACTGCAACCAGTTCCCACTGACTCAAACAAGTTTACAGTGTGTTTGACTTTAGTTGCTTTAAACAAGTCAGAAGGCGTTACAGCCGTTTTTGGTTTGTGCCATTCAGAGGTGGTCTGGACCAGTCAGAACTGGTTTTGGCCAGTCAGAACTGGTCCGAACTGGTCAGAACTAGTTTCAGCCATCTGAAGTGGTCTGAACTGGTTCCAGCCAGCCAGAACCAGTTCCAGCTGGTCAGAACTGGTCCCAGTCAGTCAGAACAGGTTCCAGCTGTTCAGAACCAGTTTGAACTGGACGCAGCTGGTTAGAACTAGTCAGAACCAGATACAGCTGGTCAGAACCAGTTTCAGCCAATCAGAAATGGTTTGAATCAGATTCAGCCAGTTGTGAACCAGATGCAGCTGGTTGGAACCAGTTTACCACTTTAAGGCAGTCAGATCCAATTGGAACCAGCCCAAATTGGTTTGAATTGGTACAGCCAGTTTAAGCCAGCTGGACCAGTTTGAGGCAGTTTTAGTTGGTGTCAGTTTCACTTGATTTCAAGAAATGAGAACCAGTTATAGAAATTTGCAGTATGTTTGGTTTCAGTTGCTTTAAACAAGTCAGAAACAGTTACAGCAGTTTTTTGTTTGTTCCATTCAGAGCCGGTCTGAATTGGTCAGAACTGGTTTCAGCTGGCTGGAACCAGTGTGAACCGGTTTCAGCCTGTCAGAACCTGTTTCACCTGGTCAGAACCAGTAGGAAACTGTCTGAACTGGTTTTAGATAAGAGAGAAACAGAGTTTAAACACCCCCTAGACATGGGCCCATAATGGAGTCTTTTGCTGCTCCTTGGCAATGTTGCCTTGGAGTCTTTGCTTTTGTTCTTTCTTCTCTAACTAATCACTTTTTTTAAAACTTTCTTGAATAAATTTTGCTTTTCTCTTCTTACTTATCTAAAAAGTCTGTGAGCTCCTTTTTTACGGCTTCTTGGGACAAGAACCTGTGGTGGTTCAAGGGTTAAATTAAGAGAGGACACTGGCTTCAACATGTTCAAACTAAGTGAAAATGAAAACAAAAAAAATCTGACACTGGCTCCTACTAGCTCAAACTGGCTTAAACTGGTTCAAACCAGTTCCAACCAGCTAAAACATGTTCCTACTGGTTCAAGCCGACTGAAAGAGTTTCCAGTCAGATTTGGTTTCAGCTGGTTTGAATCAGTTTCAGCAGGTTTAAACTAGTCAGAACCGGTTCCAGCTGGCAGGAACTAGTTTGAGCCAGTTGAAACTGGTTTGAGGTAGTTTCAGCCAGTTTAAAGTATTCAGAACTGGCTTGAACCAATTCCAGCTGGTAGGAACTGGTTAAAACTGGCTCCAACTGGTAGGAAACTATTTCAGCCAGTAGGAACCAGTTTGAACCATTTGAAACTGGTTTGAGGTGGCAGGAACTGTTTGAACTGGTTTTAGCCAGTTTGAGCCAGTTGGAACCTTGTCAGTTGGTTTCAGTTTCAGTTGTTTTGACTGGTAAATATATATAAATATTTTCTACAAAGATAGAGGTATATATATGTATACACAGGTATGTACATAGCTGTGTGTATGTGTGTATGTTTATATAAATGCTCTGAACCTATTAAAGAGAGCAAATTCTTTTTGGAGAAACACATAGGTGTTTTTATTTTTTGTTTTAGTAAAAGATTTCATTTAGGAAAAAGGGATAAAGTCAATAATCTCTACATGCTGCATATGTGTCCTGGGGTGTCAGCAAAAAAAAAAAAAAAGATAATAAAAGGCAAAGTAAATAAATAGAAGGGAGCAGAAGCTAAAATGCTGAGAAGCCCTTTTTTCCCTTAAGAGCTCATTTTGTAATCCTCAAGGAAAACAGAAAAGCACTTGATCTGACGAAAGGGAGAAAGGAGAAGCCAAATGAAAACTAAACAATTGATTTAATTCAATGAGAAACAGGAGGAAGAAGAGATAAAAGTATATGCTGCAGGCAGGGTAGAAAAGGATGCTGTTAAGGGAACAAAGTGTAACAAAAATCACTTTAGAGGGAGAGCAACATGAATGTGGTTCTCCTTTTCCCACATAGGTTCTTAGCCTTCAATCAGATTGTTCAATTTTTAAGTACCAGATATCAGGGTATAAAAATCTTCCATGCTTTTTAAATTTTGCTAAGAGGTGGAAGATTTTATAACTTTGCTGTTCATTTCACTGACTTTTTAAAATGAAAAATTTACAAATGCAATTTTTCATGCATTAATTATGGGCATCTCAAAGGATCCCAGACTCATAATGGCAGCTGACATCTGTGTCTGATATCTGATGTCTGTGGCCTTCAGACATCCACTGAGGGAGGAACATGAAAGGTGTATGAAAACTGATAACCAAGCCATACAGTCAAAATTCCAGAGCCATTTACAGTGTATTTGGTTTCAGTTTCTTTAAACAAGTCAGAAGCAGTTACAGCTGTTTGTTACCAGTCTGAACTGGTTGGAACTGGTTACAGCCAGCCAGAACCAGTTGGAACCTGTTTAAGCCAGTTTGAACTGGTCAGAACTGGTTTCAGCCATTTGAACTGGTTGGAGCCAGTGCCAGCTGGTCTGAGCCAGTCGGAACCAGTTTTAGCCAGTTTGAACTGGCGAAACCCAGTTTCAGCCGGTTGAACTTGTTTCAGCTGGTTTTAGCCCATTTGAGCTGGTCAGAACCAGTTTCAGCTGGTCAGAGTCAGTAGGAGCCGAGTTTAGCTGGTTTGAACCTGTCAGATTTAGTTGGAATCAGTTTCAACTAGTCAGAGCCACTTGAAACCTATTTGAAGATGTTTCAGTTAGTTTCAAGAAATGAGAACTGGATAGAGCCATTTACAGTATATTCAGTTTCAGTTGCTTCAAACAAGTCAGAAGCCATTAAAGCTGTTTTTGGTTTTTGCTATTCAGAACCAGTCTGAACCTGTTGGAACTGGTTTCAGCCGGTCAAACTGATTACAGCTGGTTGGAACCAGTTTCAGCTGGCCAGAACCAGTTTGAACCAGTTTCAGCCAGTTGGAACCTGCTGGAACTGGTTTTTAGCTGGTTGGAGCTGGTCTCAGCCAGTCAGAACCAGTTTCAGCTGCTCAGAGCTGGTTTGAACCAGTATCAGCTGATCTGAACCGGTCTGAACCAGTTTTAGCCGGCTGGAGCTGGTTTCAGCAAACTGAAACTGGTCTTAACCAGTTTGAGTCTGTCAGATCTAGTTGGAACCAGTCCAAGCCAGTTTGAACTGGTCAGAGCCAGTGTAAGCCAGTTGGACCAGTTCGAGGCAGTTTTTGTTGGTTTCAAGAAATGAAAATTGGTTAGAGTCATTTACTGTGTATTCGGTTACAGTTGCTTTAAACAAATCAGAAGCAGGTACAGCTGTTTTTGATTTGTGCCATTCAGAACCAGTGTGAACCCATTTCAGCCAGTCAGAACTGGTTTCAGCTGGTTGGAACCAGTTTCAGAACTGGTTTCAGCCAGCTGGAACCAGTTTCAGCTGGTTAGAACTGGTCAGAACCAGTTTAAGCCGGTCTGAGCCAGTTGGGGCCAGTATCAGCTGGTTTAAACTGATTTGAAGTGGTTGGAACCGGTTTTAGTCAGTTTGAACCAGCCAGAACTGGTTGGAGCAGGTTTGAGTGGGTGGGATCCAGGTGGAACCAGTCTGAACTGGTATGAAAAGTTCAGAGCCAGTTTAAACCAGTTGGACTCAGTTTGAAGCAGTTTAGTTTAGGTTGGTTTCAAGAAATGAGGACCGGATAGAGCCATTCACAGTGTATTCACTTTCAGTTGCTTTAAACAAGTCAGAAGTAGTTACAGTTTTTTTTGGTTTGTACCATTCAGAACCAGTCTGAGCTGATTGGAACCGGTTTTAGGCAGCCAGAACTGGCTGGAACCAATCTAAGCCATCCAGAACCAGCTAGAACTGGTTGAAGCAAGCTAGAACTGATTTGAACCAGTTGGAGCCAGTTTTAGCCAGCTTGAACCTGCTGGATACAGTTGGAACAGGTCTGAACTGGTTGAACTGGTCAGAGCCAATTTAAGCCAGTTGGAACCAGTTTGAGGCAGTTTCAGTTGGTTTCAAGAAATGAGAACTGGCTAGAGCCATTTATAGTATTTTCAGATTTGTCGGTTTTGGTTTGTGCCATTCAGAACGGGTCTGAACCAGTGTGAAGCAGTTTCAGCCAGTCAGAACCAGTTTGAACTAGTTTCAGCTGGTCAGAACCAGTTTCAGCTGGTCAGAACTGGATGGAACTGGTTTCAGCTGGTTGGAATTGGCCTGATCTGGTTTTATCCTGAGCTCCTATCTTCCTACTTCTATTTTTTTTTTATTACTTTTCACCCACCTTCCCTTCATACATTCTTCACACAGATGCTAGAGACATCTTAAGTATAAATTTACTCACTCCTAGGTTTTAAACTCTGATGGCTTCCAACTCACCATAAATTAAAATTCAAATTTTTTACTATGATGTTAAAGGACAGCTAAAGGGGAACCAACCTGTAGCAGATACCCTAAGCTGGCCTACTCAAATCCCGTCTCTCTTGCTTTTCTCTTTTATTGAGATTGGAAGTTTTATTTTTTATTTTTATTTTTTTAAGATTTATTTTTATTTATTTTTATTTATGCAAGTGTTGGGTACAGTCAGAAGAGCAGGAGGGTGAGAGAATTCACCAGAGCCAGAGCAGAGAGTAGAACAGGCAGAGTGACGAAGTACACTGCTGAGGGGAGCAACGGGCAGCAGCAGAGGTCTGCACACCATGTGGGACCCTCACCCAGCAGCTGGAGATCGAACTGGTGCTGCAGAGGCTGCGGGCAGATTCGCAACCCAGCGCTCAACCGCTGCACCACTGTGGAGGCCCGAGATTGGAAGTTTTAAAATGACTTAGTTTAAACAGTATTCCCTGCATTTGGAGTGGTCATGTGACACAGTTCTGATCAGTGAAATGTGGGCAGAATTGCACTCACAGGGTTGCCAAAGTTAGCAGATAAAGATACAAGACAGTGAAATATGAATTTCAGATAATAAATAATTTTAAAGTACAAATATATTTCAAATATTGCATGGAACATGCTTATAATTAAAGACATAATTTGTTGTTTATCTGATTCATATATAATTGGAAACATGTGTACTGGAAACCATGTGTACTGGACAATTTGGGAAAACTGCCCCTCTCTGCTTCTTTCTTCTTGCTGGAAACAAGGACATGATGGTTGGACCTGTGGCAGTTATCTTGTGACTATGAAGTGAGAAACATGATCAAGTAGAATAGAAAGGTAACAACAGTTGAGACACTAGCAAAATTGTTGGACATCTGCACAACTGCCTGCCTCTGGTCTTCTTATGGGAAAATATCCAAGATCTTTATTTAGCTAAATCTCTGTAGAGAGGGCTTCTATTTTTATGTAGCTAATGCTCTGTGAGTAGGGATCTTGTCTACCATGGACCGTTGTCTATTACCCAATATACTGATCTGGATAGTTCTTCCTCAGTAAACGCTCACTGAATAAAGAAATGATACTTAACCAAAAAGCAGACAATTCACTTGTTACCTTGTATCTTTTCTAAAAATCACTGTCATTCTTCTTATTTACATTGGGAAGAACATTTCCCTTTTTCAAACTGACTGGTGGCTATAAAAGGGGTGTTTGCAACACAAAACAGATCAATTTCTAAAATACCTGGTAGCTTACCCTTAACATCAGTGCTTTTCAAATTGTGGTTTATAACCCATTAGTGGGCCAAGAAATCAATTTAGTGGGTAATGACCAGCATTAAATAAAAAATAGGAGAAGGAAAAGTGGGGGAGAGGGAGGAGAAGAAGAAGGAGGAGAATGTGAATGAGAAGGCGGAGAAAGAGCTGAGAAAAAGGAAAACAAAATGAAATTTGAAAATATCCATATTGTAATTTTCCCTTGGGAAATAATGGCTGATCTATATGCACCCATGTACATGTTTATGTTACCATGTTATTGTATAAAATTTATTTCTTGTTTTTTACTGCACATTACAGTAAAAAGTAAATTGAAAGGCTCAAGATGAGTATTGTTCAAAGTTCAGATGTCCAGCATTCAATGGAAATTGCCCTGGTCTGATTCTGGTCCCTGATCTACCTCGGCAGCTAGGTGACACTGCCAGGAGAAGTAATCTATTTGGACAGCATTTTATTACTTATAAAACTCTTTCATTACAAACAACCTCAAAACTCAGTGAAAGAAACAGTCCCCCCTGTTGTAGTTGCAGCTAATATCACAGCCACCAGCTCCACATTGCTATGCTGAAATGTGACTGATGCCACTGAGGAATTGAATTCTTAATTTAATTTTAAAACCTGGTACTTGATTCAGTTATCGAAAAAAATATGTTTACAACAACTTCAATGTGTGAATCTAATTTTTTAACTACAAATTTTATGAAATACAGATCAACTATTTCAGATGAAAATATACCCTCCAAATTGAAATGTACTATAAACATAAAATGTACACTGAATTTTAAAGATTTAGCACAGAAAAAGGAACGTGCAACATTTCATTAATAATTTTTACACTGATTACATGTTGAAATGAGATCATTGGATATATTGGGTTAAATAAAACAGATTATTAAAATTAAGTGCACCTGTTTCTTCTCATTCTTTCTAATGTGGTTTCTAGGAAATCCAAAATTACATTTTGGATTCATATTATATTGTTGTTGGACAGCATTCTAAAGATTAAGTGTCATGCTCTAGGCCACTGGGATGAGTAGTCAGTGTTTCAACCACTATGACAATCCAGGTCATCTGAGGCTGAATTCATTGCTCTTTCCACTAAATTAAAGTCACACCTCACTAGGCCTCACTGCTCTTATCTTTAATGTCAGTGAGTGGTCTAGAATACGACAATAATGGTAGTGATTTCTAACACTTAACCAGCTCCTGACACATCCTGGGCACTGGGTTAACATTTCCCAATGTTTACTGCATTAAATTTTACAACAACCCAATAAGGCAGATATTTGATTATCACAGCCACTTTGTAGATGAGGAAGCTGAGGCCCAGAGGTATTGATTAACCTTCCTGTCAGCTCAAGGTGGTGCAGACCAAAAGGCCCAGGGTCTACCCTGTCCATACATATGACTGAATACCAGTGCCTTTCCCTGGATGATGGGCCCTCCACGAAAGAAGCTGAGCTGTTTGGGAAGGTAACTTGGAGCTATATCTTCCAGAGTCCTGCCAGATTAATTTCCTTTGGGAAATAATGTCTGCTGATCTTGCTGCTGATTCCAATACCATACAGTAGAAACCTCCACGTTCCACAATCTTTGAATATATAGATAAGGCTCAAGAAGGTGACTTTGGATCTGAAAAATTTTCAACCAGAAAATTGAAATATGGGCTTCATTACTATGGGTACTTATTTAAAGATCTATTTGCAGCGGGAAACTAAATGTCAATGACAGCCATCAGATTATAGGAACAAATCATACTTTCTGACTGAAATTATTTTTCTTGTTATAAATATTGTGTATGCTCATTAAACACAATTGGGGGGGGGGAGTATGTTAAGAGAAAACAATACTTTGACAGCCCCACTGAAACTTTTTTGTTGTTGCGTCATGTTTCTAGGATGCTGAAGATTTATAATTCCAGTAATAAACATTTTTTGCTTGGGTTTTTTTTTTTTGTTAACATTAAGTCATATGCACTTTTTATGTTTTATGTAAAATCTGGAAACATGAAAATAAATAAAATAGGGGGAGGTGGGTGAAGAAGTGGGTGACTGATTTGGTGGGTCCTCACCTCATGCTTACTACATGACTCAAAAACAGAGAAAGAAAAGTAACAGGGATTATTAACAGAGTGAGAAAAGGGGATGCTGAGAGAGCGGGCGGGTAGGAGAGAGAATTTACAGGCTGGCATGTGGCCAATGCAGCGTGTTCTATCCCCGGTAGAGTACCTGTTGCAGAGTCCAAGTCAGAAGCCTCATGTGGCAGATGGTGGCTGGTTCCCTCAGAAGAGGAAGCACAAACCAGATGTGACAAGATGGCTGCTCGCTTGCTGAGGAGTGACTGAGCTCACAGCACATATGGAGGAAGAAGAGGGTCAGTATGCAGAAGCCTGAGGATAAACCTGGGTCCTGTGCAGAACTCCTGGCTGTTGGGGTCTGAGGGCAAAGATGTGGAGAGGGTGAGCTGCGGTAGCTTGGGGGCACACCTGGAGCCTACTACACAGGTACTCGGGGAGGAGTACCTGCTGAAGAGAAGGCTGGAGAGCGACAAGGTCTGGTGTCATCCATCACTGAAAAGTCCAGAGAAAGTGAGAGTACTGGAGGCTAGGAGCCAGGGCTGCAGGAACTGCACACAGAGCAAGGCCAGGTCAAAGAGCAGGCAGGTGCTAACACGCAGCCATCCATAGGAAAAAGTCCATGTATTTTAGCCTTTAAACCCCATGGCTGCCCCACTCTGTTCCCTTCCAATCAGCTCCCTCACTCAGGATGTCAGAGGTGGAGTTTGGAGAGTTGGACTGTGCCACCCATCTGGGCAGTGTCCAGGGATAGTAGAGTTTAGCCTTGGTTCCTGGAGGTTCCAGCTGCCCCTATCACTGCGGCCACAGCCTGGCCTGCTCCTCTAAGCCAGGCACTCCAACAAACATTTATAAATACTTATATAGTCTAGTAAGAGGACAACATATTACACTGTTTGTTTAGGTTAGACGGTTAGGTTGTTTCCAAGTTTTGCTGTTATGAAGTTGTTCTTCTCCTCTGAATATTACAGTCTTTCTGGAAGACTGTCCACCAATCCTCTCGAAACAAATCTTAAACTGTGCAAGTTCTTTCACCTAATAGTCCACTTTCTAGGAATTTGCTTTTAGAAATAATTATGTATCAAGACATCTCTGCAATTTTTTTGGGTTTTAGCATTATCTGTGTGAGCCAATAGTTTGAAACGGTAAGCTGTACTTAGGAGATAACCTTAAACCTGTGGTGCGTCTATGTGCTACCCCATTAGGCAGGCTGTCTTAATAAAGATTATTAAATCCAGCAGATTTCCTTTATTGAGTACCAGGTTCTGTGCTTATAGATCTTGAGGATCTAATGCAATCCTTAACGACCCACGTGTTTGGGTACTATTTGTATCATCTCCTTTATACAGATAAAGAAACAAACTTAGAGGGTTTGGGGACCTCTGAGGGCCACACAGTTGGTCACCCGTTAGCAAAGGAACTTAGGCACAGCCAGGCAGCCTGTCTCCAGTGCCGACACCCCCTTCACCACCATGCTGTATAAATGGCTAGGATGCTCATGATCTATCATTAAAGGCAGTTATAGAACTGTATAGATTATATGAACCCAGTTTAGTAAAATATTATAAAAATACAAACACTAATGTGGAAAATGAAAACACTTCAGAGTATCTGCCAAAATATTAAGTGGGTACCTCTGGGTAGAATAATTTTCTTTATACTTTTTTAAAACTTTCCAAACATGTTACTTTTCGTAATCTTTTATTGTGGCAAAATAGATCTAACATAAAATTAAAAAAATTTTAAGTGAACATTTTTTAAATGCACAATTCGGTGGCATTAAGTGCCTTCACAATGTTGTACAATTATCACTACTACCTAATTCCAGACCTTTTCATCATTCCACAGGAACTCCCTATTATGCCCTTCCCCCACAACCTGGTAACCGCTATTCCATTTTCTTTCTCTATGGTTTTGACTATTCTATGTACCTCATATAAGGGAAATCACACAGAATTATTCCTTTTATGACTGGTCTGTTTCACTTAGCATAATGTCTTCAACGTTTATCCATGTTGTAAATTGTGCCTGAATGTTCTTCCTTTTTTATGACTGAATAATATTCCACTGTATATACGGCCCATATTTTGTTTATCCATACATCTGTTGGTAGACATTTAGATTGTTTCCACTTTTGGCTATTATGGATAATGCTGCTATGAAATGGGTGTACACATTTTTGAGTCCCTACATTCAATTCCTTTGGATATATATCTTGTAGTAGAATTGCTGTAATTTAATATTTAACCTTCATAGGAACTGCCAAGCTGTTTCCATTAGTGGTGTACCATTTTATATTCTCACCAGTATTGCACACAGATCCTAATTTTTCTACATCCTAACCAACATTTGCTACTTTACTTTTTTTTTTAAGTAAAAGCCATCTTCATGGATATGAAATGGTGTCTCATTGTGATTTTGATTTGCATTTCCCTGATGAGTGGTGATGTTGAACATCTTTTAATGTGCTTATTGGCCATTTGTAGATCTTCTTTAGAGAAATGTCTTTTTTAAGTCCTTTGGCCAATCTCTAATTGGGTTGTTTTCATCTGTTACATTTTAATTAGAAAACAAGCCACAGCGACTTTTATCCTAGATCAAAAAAACAAAAAAACAACATATCTGACTGTGTCCTTTCCCGACTTCCAGCTCCCCTGTCTCTGGAGCGAAGTCACTGTCACCAAAGCTCCAGTTGTCTAGGCTCCCTAGTCTAGGCTCCCTAGACAACTGAGCTTCCTCTTGAGTCTCTCTGCTTCATACTCCTTGCTGAGGCTGATTCAACTTTCTTGCAGATGCTCTACCTTTTGCAGAGAATTCCTTACTTTCTCTTCCTCCTTTTAGTTGACTTTCCTCACCCAACTAAATTCTAATCACCCTTTAAGATTCAGCTCAGAAACATTTCTTCAAATAAGTGTTCCAAACCCTCCAGATTGAGCTATGATCTCCTGCCTTCATTTGCCAAATGCAGTGGATGGCTCCGCCATTTACCATCTAATGATGGAGCTACCCACATCTGTCTCCCACATAGGTCATGTTAACTCACTGAGAGGAAGGGTGGCTCATATACCAACTCCTAGCACAGAAAAGCTTAATGTTTGCTTAACAGAAGTGAACTCCTGATTTTTATTAACTAATTGCTTACCAACAAGTCTTTCTGTTTTGCCTATCAGTAATACATGGAGGTACCTGTTTTGTTGCACTCTTGCCTGCACTGGGAATTATAATATTTGTTGTTTCAATTTGCATTTCTTTAATTACCAGTGAGGTTGAATCACTTCCCCATATGTTCTTTAATTATTTCTCCTCTATAGTGAATTGTCTGCTTATTTCTTTTGTTCACCTACCTACTGGAGGTTTAGTGTTTTCCTCATTGATTTGTAAGAACTCTTTAAAATGAGGCTATTAACCCTTTGTCTAGTGTAATTGCTAAAAAGAAAATATTCCCATTTGTTCTCTGTCATTTAATTTTGTTTTTAATATAATAAATTTGAACAATTTTTATGCTATCAAGTTTACCATTTTGCTTTTTTAGATTTATGAACTTGAATGTTCTATAACGACTTTTCGTAGCATTACTTTTACTAACAGTTGATAAGAATAATCACTTTATTTAAAAGTATGCCAGTTGCTTTATGGGTCTTTCGACGGAACTTTTAAGCATAATTATATTCATAGAAACCATTAAGTGAAAAGAAAATAAAACCAAAGTGAAGTCACTGAATTTATATTGTAAAGTGAGTTAGGAAGAGAGAAAGCCCTAAATTTCAAGTGAGAGCTAATTTGCAAAACAATAGTTAGGCGTGGAGAAGGTTTAGGGAAGACATTGAAGATAGTCTGCACTCACAGCCATTGTCAGTGGGCTGCCTTTCCTTTGACCCAAGTCTTAGTCATTACTGGTGTCTAAATTTGGATTGGTAATAAGCGTTTAAAAGTCAGAAAACATAATCACATGAATATCTAAGTATTATGCTTCTCTGGGGAAAAAAGAAGATCTGGCATCAATGGGTCTGGTTTTCTGGTGGCAATAGTGTGTGGAAGTTGAGTATTTGCTACCCATTCTGATGGCTGGGTATTCTCCACTTCCCCAGGGTCTCCATCATTCCCTAGTGTCCCACCACTGAAGAGGAGGGTCAGTGGCTGTTTATCATTACACCCTTGACCCACTTCATTCATTTACTTTGTCTACCAGGCTGCTGTCCTGTATTAATTCAGGTTCCTAGAATCTTCCTGGTAATATGGAGCTATGAGGATTAGGATTATATCCAATGCTGCTGAAACTGAGAAGAGTCAATCTGTAAGTGGAAATTACTTCCTACACCCACCACCACTCTCTCCTCCCTCTTCCCTGTGTTTGAATCTAATGAACATAATTTATATTGACTTTGATTCAGAAGTTCTATAACTAAAGCTCAACTAAAGAAGCAGGAGGGCCTCCCTGCTGGTGCAGGGGTTAGGACACAACCTATGACTCTGTATGCAGCTACTGCAGCCAGGGAGCTACCCACATGGTGCGGCAGACCTCTCCTACCTCACCGGCTGCTCCCCTCAGCAGCGTATTTCAGTCAGTCTGCCTGTTCTGTTCCCCACTCTGTCTCTGGAGAATCCGTTCACCCTCATACCTCTGGCCTGTACCCCAATTCTTGTATAAATAAATAAATAACTAAATCTTCAAAAAAAAAAAAAAAAAGAAGCAGGTAGGGAAATGGCCCTCATTGGAAGAGCCCAGAGATGCCAGTTGATATTTTATATTGTACATCCTAATGACCAGAGGTAATGATGACAACCAAACAGGGGCAGACTCTTCCTTTGCAAAGCAAGAATGCTTTGAGTTTCTAAAATCAGAAGGAATAAAAGAGCAAAAATTAGTCAGTTGTTAAGTACTAGAGAAAAAGAGGGTAACTGTTAAATATTTACAAATAAAATTTAGAAAACATTTGGTTGTGGGAAAAAGTGGCTTTCCAGGATGTTGAAGGTATAAGTTTGTGCAGAAAGAAACTGTCCAAAGAGCAGGCTGAAGGATCCTGAGACAGATGAGGAATTGGAATTCCAAGTTGCGGAACCCCTCTGAGTGAGAAGAGGGTGAAAACTAACCTGAGGCAACTTGGTACCAGGACTCCATACCTGCAATGGCCTCACAGGTACCTGCGAGTCTACCTCGGAGATGCTGCAGACTAGTGTCATCATGGCTCACTGTTTAGAGCTCGGCTTACCTGGACCCAGTCCTGTTCTGCCACCGGCTATATGATCTTACTATAGAATGAGGTAAATACCTTCATTAAAAATAGGGACCTCAGTGATAGGACTTTTTAGGGAGTTGTAATGAAGATTCATAGCAGAAACTCAGTAAAAGTGCTTAGTATCCTCTCTGGTATTCAGCAAGGGCTTGCTAATGGTTCACTCTCATTAGTACTGTCATCAGAGTCATTATCATCGAAAACAAGACTGTCCTGAGTAATTGTGCTGCTGTCAAAACAACTTTCAATGATGAGGGATACGAGAAATGCAGTAGGGACAAATTCTCAAGGTCATGGTCATGGATGCCAGTACCTGCATGGCCTTGCCTAGGGAAGGCAAGGGAACAGAAAGGCAGCTACGGTGAATTCATAGGTTTGCTCTTCTTGAAATACAAAAGTTAATATCAAGAAGTTATTAGATTTTTGCTAGTGATTGTAGTGGGGCCTATGAGAACCATCCAGGATTCATTTACACTTGGAAGTGATATTCAGTTTGGGGTTTTCTGATCAATATTCTACCTGCATAGGTTTATAGTGATGACACTTGCTAGGTTTCTCCAGGCTTGTAACGAGGCCTCAAAGTACTGGAGCTGCTCTCCATTTGGAGTTTATAAGCTTCCACTGTTCAGCCTATGTTATTAGCTGTGAATATCTCCTCTCCAGACAGTGAATCACATTTCCATATTTTGATTTCTTCCTTCTTTTAATAGTAACTGGTTAAGTCAGAAATATCTTTACAAACGTTTCAGTTGTACTACCTGACTCCCTTCTATAATACTTCATAGAGCATGTGGTCTGTTCTGTGATAGGAACATTTAGCACAGAAAAATATAATAAAATCCATAGCCTTTGTTCTCTGAGGATTTTGTAGGTCCTAGACTGATTGACAACTGAGGTTCACTGATTGACAACTGTTAAAAAGCAAATGCAACCATTTTTTAATGGAAAAAATAAAAGAATTCGGGAAGCAAGCAAAACTCCCGATATTGACACCTATCCTCTAAATTCTGCTTGTAAGGAACCAAAAACAGACTATTTGAAAACACTCATGTGTATTGAAAGTGTTTGGATCTCAGGAAAGAAATGGTCACGAGAAATGTCAAAGTACTTCCTATTGAGCTAAAGATGCTGACACTCTCTTAGGGAACCACTTCTGGAATAGGTCTAGTCAGATCCTCAGGGCTCTGGGCTCAGAGATCACTGGTCTCAGATTCTGGAGAATGCAGCAAGAGGCATATCTTGGCAGGTTGACCGACTGGAAATTGGCAGTAGAGGCAGGTCAGCATCCTTTACCTTGACCCCTTAACGCACAGCCAGGTACAAGACAAAACCGACCAAGGGTCCCCAGTGAAAGCTTTCTCCTTCATTTGAAACACCCACTGATAGGTTATGAAATAGATTTAAAGCATCCACAATATGTAGCATTATACTGAGTAGGGGTATAATGGAAAGAAAAAGCAAGAATAAGACAAAAGGCACAGATAGGTCAAAGGCACCAGATGAGTTGCAAAATGATGGATGCTGGGATTTTAGGTTGTGGATTAAGGTCAGATAATTGCACATGTCCTGGCTCCTGTGCCTTCCCCTCCTAATCGACCCCAGGGAGTCTGAGCTTGCATCGTGCTAATAGAAGCTCACTGGCTGAATGCGTGTCATCACTGACAAGTAATAGAGATCTCTAGAATTATGACAGAATTTTTAATATGCTTAGCTTTCTAATCTTCGTTGTCTTTCCACATTCTTAATATTTGCTATCAACCCTTAATGAGGTTCTATATCTTCATTTTGGGGGACATACTTCTGTTAATTTATCACCTTCAGTCCCATGAGAAATGTATTTCAGCAAGCCATGGGTAAATTATTGTAAAGCATATTTATTTAGCATAATCTAATTATTGCAACATTCAGTAAAGGCAAATGAATAAATCATAAATGAAGAGTAATGAGGGTGAAACTGACGTGCATGTGTTTATGGTGTGTGTTTGTGTATGTGGAGAAACGCGCGCGCGTGTGTGTGTGTGTGTGTGTGTGTGTGAGAGAGAGAGAGAGAGAGAGAGAGAGAGAGAGAGAGAGAGAGATTTTAATGGGATGTCTGGGCAGAGACCTTTTGATCTGTACTGTCCCACAGAGTAAACCCCATACCCCATGTCATTTTTGAGCACTTAAAATTTGACTAGTCCAAATTCAGATGTGATATGAGTGTGAAATGCAAACCAGATTTTGAAGAATTTATTTTTTAATAAAAAGTGTGAGCTATAATATTATTTGGAAAGCAGTTTAAAGTTTCTTAAAATATTAAACATAGAATTAACATATACCTAGCAATTCCAATCATCAGTACTTACCTAAGAGAAAGTACAAACATATGCCTACACTAAAATTTGTATGTGACTGCTCACAGAACTTGATTCAAATGTAAAATCCAAAGAAGAATCAACTCAAATGTCCATTATTTGGTGAACAGATTAAAACATGAAATGTGGCATATCCATTCAATGTTATTCTTATTCAGCAATAAAAAAAGAACAAAGTACCAATACATGCCACGACATGAAAGAATGTCAAAAATATTATGTTAAATAAAATAAGTCAAACACAGAAGGCCACATATTTTGATTACCTTCAGAGATATAGACATAGGAAGTAAATTAGTGGTTGCCTGGGGCTGGCTGAGAATGAGAAAAACTGCAAATGTACTGAACACTTCTTTCTGCGGTGATGAAACAGTTTGGAAATTAGATTGTGGTGAAGGTAGAGCAACTCTAGATTTACTAAAAATCACTGAACATACCTAAAATGAGGAAATTTTACAGTATGTAAATTGTACTTAACATCTCATTAACATGTAATAATTTCCAAAGTAATTTTAATGTAATAAATTCTATATCATTTACATATTTAAATTATATTTTGGCTAGATTGGGTTAAATAAAATATATTGTTAATTCCACGTTTGTTTTTAATTTTTGGTAAAAGTTGATGACTAGAAAATTTCAAATTACATACATAGCTTGCGTTCTATTTCTAGTGGACTGCACAATTTTAGAAGGTACAATGATGCCAACTAAATAATCCCCACACCTCCATTCAATTTCAGAGAAGGTACTTCTCCTCCTGGCTCAGAACCAGCCCTGTATGGGAACAGAGTGCGTACATCCTCCAGAGACTCTAACTAGGTGCAGTTGCCCAGTTGCCACTCACTATGCAACAGCTCCCTGGGGACTGGGAGGAGCCTGGGCTGGGCCTGGAGCAAAAGAGGCAACCAAGTTCACCATCAGAGGAACATCATCGATCATGTCTGAAAACGGATCATGTTCACTGTACATCCATGTATTTGTACGCCCTTTATCTCTCCATGCCAGTGTCACCTGCCAGAATAATGTAAGACTAAAAGCACTAAAAACATCTAGGAGGAGCTAAGCTTATTGAGACAGAACTGAATTTTACTTTAAAAAAATTCACATCTTACTGCATATTAAACAGGTAAATGTTAGTGGCCTGTTTGGGGGGAGGGTAGGGAGGACCAGGGTTATTATCACATTCTCTCCTTTTCTGGGACAGTGGTTGTCAGATCAGGCTTCCCATTGAGATTACTTGGGGGGGGGGTGTTAAAATAAGTGGATGCCTGGACTCTAGTTCCAATTATTTTGATTTAACTAGTCTGGAGTAGGGTCTTAGCAATGACATTTTGAAAGGTTTTCAAAGTGACTCTAATATAGGCCAGCCTGACAGTCACCAACCCTGAGCTTTGCTCAGCAAGCACCTAATAATGCATTTCTAGAAAGTGGACAAGGAGGAGCCACAGGTTCCCGCTGGCCAGGAGAATGTGTGGTCCTCTTCCCAGCCAGGGTGGGGATCCCCTCTGCTCTCCCTGGCAGGCTCTGTTGGAGATCCTTGAGGTGGATGCTGCCCGTGGCTTATAAGACAGTTCCTCTGTGCTGTACATACTTTAATTGTGAGCTGTGTCTTCCCTGGTCCCCGCTCATACCTGCTGCTTGTTAATGTCCACTATGGGTCCTGTCCTGCCATCTGGACAAGACCGAATGAGTCTGTCCTCTCCTCACACAATGGTCTTTCCACTATTTGAAAACAATTATCAAGGTCTCTAGACTCTCTCTTTTCCACACTTTCCACACCAGGTCTTCGATCTGTTCTCAGCATGGCCCCCTTTTCAGTCCTGTAACCATCTCTCAGCATGAGTTTGTCAATTTCCCCTACAAAATGTGAAGACTCCAAATGTTCATCCACCAGATGGTGTCTGCCCAGGGCCGAGTACAGCAGGACAATTACATTCCTTGATAAGGCCATTACACTCCTAGTGCAGCAGCTACCACACTGCATTGGCTCAAGAGCAGAACAGTTGGAAAGAAGAGAGGGAAGAAGGAAAAAAGAGCTAAATTCCTGAAATTTTTCATCTGTGAAATTTCAACATCTGAGTATACAGCATTTCACAAAATACACATCCTAACTGAATATGGACCCAATTTACAAAAATGGAAAAATTGCAGGCAGTGAAAGGAATTTCCATTGTTCTAACTTGTCTTCTCTGTAAGCTTTCCATCAAGTGTTCCAGGACCAAAAGTTGGGAACGTTAGCAAAATGAAAAAAACTCAGCAAAGGCTTAGCAGATTGCAAAGGACTGTTGGGTTCATCCTGGGTAGGGTACACTATATTTGGGAACTGACTTGTTTCCCCCAAGATAAGCCCAGATCAAATGCAAATCCCACCCCCTATCTGGTGAGGCCATTTAAATTCTATGTTGTGGGGCCTCCCCTGGTAGTGCAGCAGTTGAGCGCTGAGCTGCGAAGCTGCCCGCAGCCTCTGCAGCGCCAGTTCAATCCCCAGCCACCGGCGAGGGTCCCACATGGCGTGTAGACCTCTCCTACCATGCCCGCTGCTCCCCTCAGCAGTGTATTTCGTCAGTCTGCCTGTTCTGGTCCCCACTCTGGCTCTGGTGAATTCTCTCACCCTCCCCTGCTTCTGACTGTAGCCAGTGCTTGTATAAATAAATAAATAAATCTTTAAAAAAATAAATTCTATGCTGTGAATTGATGCTGGGCCTGACATTGTTTTGCTCAAAAAACATGGCCTCCAAAGAAGAGTGGCCATGCTTGACTCCTTTGTGCTGGTGTGGGGCCCAGAACATGGTAGAAGAGATCTGCTGCTTAGTCATCTTCATTACCCACACCTGTCTCCAAAGACAATTTATTTCCAATATTTGAACATTTACTTTGTGCTAGAAACCGAGGTAGAGTATCTTTACATACACATATGTGCATTGGGTACTTGGATTGCAACATGCAAAGGAAATACCTATTGCTACTCAGAAAAGATCACTGGACTCCAGGGGATAGAGGGTTGATGGGGGAGTTGGGAGAGGATCCAGAGGAGTCCCAGAAAAACTCAGGAATATTTAAGTTTCATGTTTGATCTTGAGAACATCCATCAACGAGAACCATTTTCAAAACTTAACACACCCCCTTCCATGTAATAAGGCTCACAAGTATCATGGTGCCTTTCCCTCTGGAAATTAGCAAAGTTCTATAGATAGACATGATAGAGGCTGAAAGGGATACCAGGAGGAGGAAGAACAATCGTTGATTTTATCACATACAAATCAGTAGCCTTTTTCTGATGTGGAGAGCTGCTGCCTCCACCACACATGATAATCCGCCCCCCAGGGTATAATCCTTCTGTACTCTGGGACTAGTTCACTCCAACTTGCACCCTAGGGTCAGTCCCAATGGCGGACATGTTCGCTGACCTATCTTGCCTATGAAACTATCGAACTCAAAACGAGAGCAGGAGAGGGGTAGATGTGGCCAAATGGGTGTCCCAACAGAAATGAGTGAGCACAGACCCCCCCACTTCCCTGTGCCTGACATAGAGGCCCTCCACCCCGCTTCATGCCCAGTGAAGAGGACAGATGGCCAGTCTCCCACTTTCTTCTTTCTCCACTTCCCTCTTAGGAAATAAATGAAAACAATAGAAAGTAGCCATGTTTGCCAAATCCTGGGGGGGCAGAGCTCAGCAGAGCCATTGACATTATCCTGAATAAGGAATCGGCGGCTCCAGGAAGGGAGGTGCCATCGAAATCTCCACTCTGAGTCAGACGGGTCAGCCACTCTTGTCATGTTTGGGTGTCACTTTATTTTTGATATGTTTGCACTGTGATAAACATGGTTCTCGATTAGTTCTTCCAAGCTTTGATCTGAGAAAGGCCCCTGTGCCTTCTTGCTTTATTACAGAGCGAGTAAGGGAGAGTCTATGGAGGACAGAGTGATTGAAAACTTATACTCTGGTTTACTTTCTCTTAAGGTTCTAACCTCGGTATTTGCTAAGCATCCTCTGAGTTCTTCCCAGGAAAATACAGGTTAGATTGTGCCTGTGGCATGTGTGGTTGGTGGCCTTAGAAAGACATAATGGCATCATACTAATGGAACAAACAAACCTCAGAGTACATGTCCTAGCAGCTACTCAGGGAAGAGAGAGCTATGGTGGGTCCGATAATTGCAGGCAGGGACCTTACTGGGCTCCGTGCAACCTTGACTTTCCTCCACCTTAGGTGGAACCAGTGCTTTCCAAACTGGTCAGCCATGGGAACAACCTGGAGGCTTAGAAACATACTTCGTGCCTTTGTGCCAAGGTTGTGATTAATTGGTGTGGGTTCAACATTTTTTCACCTGGGCTGTGACATAGTTTAAAATTGTCAGGAAATTCTATGTACAGATAAATATTGGGATGAATTGTTGGAGAATGCTGTTTTCAAAAGAGACCCAGGAACGGCACCGTTCAATAGCTGCCTCAGTTCCAAATTGAACACAGCATCCTACCACACAGCTCCAGGTGAACCTCAGCAACACTCTGAAGGATTTTAGGATTGCCCGGGCCAGGCAACCAGCTTCTTTCTCACTGGTATAAGCAACATTTTCACAAGACTGCTCTGCCCAAATGAAGGGGGTGGAATGAGCCCAAAAATGCACCTTGCTTTCTTCCTTGGGAAGGAGAGGACTAGCTGTGAGGTGTGCCATACATGGGTATTCCAGAGAAGCAGGACGGCTAAGTTCTCCCTGGCATGCCAGGCTCCGAGGCCAGTCAAAACCGGGAACATTTGGGAACAACAGGACAGCCTAACAACTTGAGGTTGTTTTTAACAAGAAGTAGAACATAACAACACCAAGAACCATGGTTTGCACTTACTGATCACTTATTCTGTGGCAGGCACAGAGCTGGGTAAGGGGCTTTCACAGCCCAACTTAGCTGACAATGTGAACTATGCCCTCTGCATGGAAGGGTGATTAAATATATTCTCATTGAGGCCTTACAAAAATCCCTGGGAGGAAAGATTATTAAACCTATTTTTGCAGATGACAAAATCGAGGCAAAGAAGGCTCAAGCGCAAGGGGAAAAATGGTGGAACTGAGATTTGAATGTAAGTTTTTTAGCTGATGGCTTTCCAATGATGAGTATGCAGGACACTGATATGCAGGAAAACTGGTAGGCAGGTGAATGGGATGGTGGATGGATGGATGGATGAATGGATGTAGGTGTAGCTATAGATGGAACATGAACAGGAAGATACAGATATAGACATCCCAATGCCAGATTCAGCTGCTTCAGCAAGCCTGAGGGAAGCTTAGAGTTAACAAGCGAAGGTTGTACGAAGAAAGAGACAAAAAGAAGGTATGAATATTAAAAATCAGGTATCATACAAATGGATTATAGAAAATTAATATTCGTCACCGACTAAACAACAATAGAGGCTAAATGAACGAGAGGGGCCCTAGTGATCTATTTCTCAGTGGAATTATTCAGCGGAGAATCCCCAAGGCAGTGGCTTCTGTTCTCCTAACCTCTGGCAGACACATTACCTTGGCTTGGCTTTTCCTGTGGAAAAGCAGGAACCCAGACAAAGGCAGCCAGCCTCACCTTTCCCACCCACCATTGCAGAGCACCTTGCAAAATTGACATATTGTTATTCTGAACATAAACTCTGTTTTACTCCTAAAGGGATTTTATTACCTTTCACATATGCATGCAATACTTGGTGAGATTAAACTAGAACAGTTAAAAAAAGAAAGAAGGAAGGCAAAAGAAGAAAAAAGAAAGAAAGAAAAATCTATGGGTAGGTATGGAGATCACTATGCACTTAAGAGTCTGAGAGACAGCAGCAGATCAGTGACTGAACGACTCGTCCAGTGTGGCTCATTATGAAAGTTCTCCTGAGCCGCCCTTTATGGCAAGCTGAACAGTGTGTGTCCCTTGCTTGAGTGACGAGCTTGCAGGGAGGAAAGGTTGGCAAATTAGAAAACCAAAAACAGGCTGCAGCCAGGGCTACCCTCCCTGATCACTTTGTGAACCATCTGATTTATTCTGACCTGTCATGGCAGCCACTCGTCACGCTGAATCCTAATCAGTCATTAGGGTCCACTGATTTCAATGGCTGCCTCACGCTTGGTCTGGACACCTAAGGTTTACACTGAACTCACTGGAGTAGGGAGGAAGTATTGCTACCTTGCCATGTTATATTGAAGAAACTATCAACAGTAAGAATAGAAAAATCAAGTAGCTGGATCCCAGCACATAGGTATAATGGCTCAGGTCTGCATGGAGTTTTGATGATGGGGGTGGGGGGCAGGGTATTCTCCAAACACTTGCATATTGTTAAGTAGTTAACTCTTGAGAGTTGGAGAAACCGAGGCAAGAATGTAAAGAAACAAGCTGCAGCATAAGTTGCTGGTTGGAACATAAACTGGAGATCTCTGGTGGGAATGTTCACAAAATCTTAAAATTTGACAGAAACTTTAGTGGAAATGATATGGAGGTGAGTAGAAATTTAGTTTCCAGAAGGTTCTAAGAAATATTGATTATAATAGTCACACACACACACACACACACACACACACACACACACACACAGAGGACAGAAATAGCCTAAAAGGAGAATAATTAGATGAAGTAATTCATGTTTACGATGGAAACAGGAAATAAGGTTGGGGGATAAAGCTAATGACATGGAAGATGATCATGATACATTCCTAGGCAGTAAGAAAAGCCAGCGAATGGAATTGCAGTATGATATATTAACTATGTATATAAATATGCAAAGAAAAAGAAAAGAGAGACCAAAGGCTCTGCACCAAAATTTTGATCTTTAATGCAAAGTGGGTTTTTTTTTACTCCAAAGTTGCATTTTTATACTTATCCTCATTTTCTCAATTTTTCACAATGATGTTATTTTAATCAAAATAAATCATGAAAGTGACTTTTCCCTAAAGATGTAAGGAATGGGGTGGGGGGAGCTTGCTGTCTGGTAATGAAGAAGTCATAGTGCAGGAGGGGACTTCGAGGAAAGCAGCCCTGTGAGCAAACCAGTAGAGGCTAGACAGCAGCCCCAGCCGTGTTCTGCCTTCTGCATGCTCACAGCATTAAGGGCCCACTAGATTCTCGCTGGCCGATCCACTGCCTGTGACTCTGTGATAACACGGGCTTATGTGCCCAGACCCAAAAAGGCTGGCGTCGCCAGGAGCCAACAGTCCCGACCGGGCTGACATTTCCCATCTCAGGACAGTGGCTCATAAATAGGAGCGACAGAGACTTGGGTCCTCCACGTGCCCGGCACCTGTCCTGTGCCTGGCACACAGTAGGTACGCAGGAATCTCCTCCGAATCAACAGAGCTCATCCCTGCTTTCTGTTTTTAGTAGGAGTGACATTTCATAGACTTTTACCCAAAAGGATGTCTCCAGATGGAAGTTTCGCAATCACACAATATCCTCAATTTACTGCTACACTTGAAAAAGTTCTGAAAACTGCACGCCGCTTCTGTGCGAAGTGGCACTACAGACACCCCGGAACCAGTCATCGCTGCTCCCCAGGCAAGTCTAGCCAGGTTTCTACTTTCTGAGTGAAGTGGGAGAGATGAAGCAATTATCTGGAGAGTTCAGGTAAAATGTCAGCTTTCTTTGAAATCTCCTTTCTCGTCTAAATCTCATTCTGTTTCCAAGAAAGCATTTTCCTGATTCATTCTGCTACGTTTTCTCAATTCCTAGTTTGGTTTCAGAGAGAAGGCTCTGCCGATTAGCGTTGAATACTGGAAGCGGGCGTGCGTGCGCCTCATGCTATCTCTTCGAGGAATATTTTACCATGAAAAATGGGCTTTAATAACAGAACATTGAGAAAGATGACACCGAGATGATTTACCCACGTATATATTGTGACATATTAAATCGTAGACGGTTTGGCTGAGGCTCTGAGTCTTAAATGAAACATCCAGCACACAGCCAAAGGAACTGCAGAGAAACAAAAGCACCCGGATGTCTCCTGGGAGCAGCAGGGTCAAAGTCAAGGTCCCCCCCAGTCCTTCTGCAAAATGGCTCTGGCATGGGTTTATGCCTAGCTTTGGAGCACTGAACTGAAAAAGTGCTTAATTAATGAAAAACTTAAAATTCAGCAATGAAATTACCTTTCCCAGTGACTGACAAAGGCAGTATAAATAATTCAGTCTCTCCCACAGTTGATTGAACAGAGTGCCTTTCCTCTTTTGTCAACAGCATAGAGTCAATTTTTTTTTCCCCCCACTGCCACATTTTGTAGTGGTGACAAGTGTCACTGCCGAAGTCCAGGCGGGGAAGGAGAAAGGGGCAGAGGAAGCCTAATTGAGAGCTGGTCTCAGTCCGTAATTCTGAGTGTGCAGCGCACTCTGCAGGGGCAGTCTTGGTGGTCCCCAGCACCAGTGCTTACCCTCACCTCCCTGGCGCTACCTCCTCAGCTTGACCCCCAACTCTGTGGGGAAGGAAGACAGAGAAGATATGGACTCCATCCTTCCTCCCTTCAGAGTCCTGTTTTTTCCTTTGTAAAACTGGCATGTGTGGCCAACTTCATCTCAGCAGGGCTAGGTGGAAAAAGCCACTGCTTGACATGGGTGTGGCCATGGAGGTGACATCTTGTCAACCCCACTCGTGTACTCGTGTGTGCTGTCTGCTGGGGGCCGCACAGGGCACTCCCCAAAGTGATGCAGCTTCCTCAACTCTTTTGAGACCCTCGCCTGGATGCCCTACTCATCTTCCCACCCACGGGAGGAGGTCTGGAGACTGAGTCCCGAGAGCTTCCGAGCCTGTGGCCCCGCCGGCCAACACTTTGGACATTAGCATTAGCGGGCACTTGAACTGCATCCCCAGCATGAGGCTCCTCATTCTTGTTCAAGGGATTTTTGAATGTTTCCTCTTAGTCACCCTTACAGCCTGGGCTTGGAAACCAAAGGCAGTTATTTTTTTTTCAATTTTTTTATATTTTAACATTTATCATTTTTTTACATTTTTTAGACAATCTTTGCTTCCCCCACCCCCTCAGGTGTAGTCCCCATAGAATCTCCTTCCCCAAGGCACCCGCGCACCATCACCTCAGTCCCCTGTGCTCCTCCCTCTTTCCCTCCCTCTGATCCCTCTCCCTCTTCCTCCTCTGCAGGATGTCTCTGATTTATAATTGTCTATTTTTGCTTTGTTGTGCTTTGTACTGTTATTTTTTACACTGATGTCTTATTTGGCTCCCCTATATTCCTGCTATAAGTGAAACCATCCGATATTTTTCTTTTTCCTCTGGCTTATTTCACTGAGCATCATTCCTTCTAGCTCCATCCACGTTGCTGTGAATGGCCTGAGTTTATCTTTTTTGATTGCTGAATAATATTCCATTGTGTATATATGCCACATCTTCTTGATCCAGTCATTTATTTTGGGGCATTTGGGTTGGGAAACCAAAGGCAGTTATGATGATTACCACCCACACTGCCCTGACTAGGCCATTCCAGATTCATACTAAGAATGAGTCAGAGACTCCCGTATCTACCACTCAATAACTGTATGGCTTGGGCAAATCACCGAGCTTCACTTGTTGAGTCTCAGTTTCTTTTACTATAGGATGGGAGGGGTAATAAAATGTGCTTCTCGCAAACCAATGGGAAAGGGACCAGCACAGAATGCTGTTGATGCTCGAGTCACTTTCTTTCTCTTTTTTTCCCCCAAACACGGTAGAGAGACAGGGTCTCCTTTTTCAGGTGAGGACACTAAAGGTGACAAGAAATGGGTCCCATTTCTTTGTCATTTCTCAAACAACCCATGGGGCTCCCTACAGCAGTAGGAAATCCTTCCTGAGCTCGGCCTATGATGAGGTCTTCAGGGAATAGCCTGGTAGAGAATGAAAAGATTCCAGCCCCGAAGGATCCCCCCACTTAACTGGGGAGCAGCCTACCCCTGTTGAAACAATTAGCAAATCTCCTTAACATCGAGCCTCTGGGTAACGAGTTTATCCTTCATCCCTAAGGGAGGCTACTTAGGATTATTTATTTCTCATTAGACTCTCCAGGGCATGCTAAGAGCAGCACAATTAAACTCCTTATATCAAGGAAGCAACCATTAAAACCTAGGATTCGAAGGGATTTCTAAAAAGAAAGTGAAGATGAATGACTGAGATCAATTCTCCAGATATTACACAGACATGAGACCTAGAAGATGATGTTTCAGGAAAAGAGGTGATATGTGCACATGCAGTTGTCTATGAAACAGAGTTTTGGGGACCTCTTCTCCCCGAGAGCTTGGTGCCTCTGCTCAGGTCGGGGTGACAGTGTTCAAGAACATGAAAATGTGGGAAGAACTGTGTGTGAAAAGGGAAACATTTGAACAGAAAGTGCTTGTGTTTGCGAATGTGCTCTGGGTTGAAAGGGCTGGGAGGTTACCTAGTCCCCATCACGGGGCCTCCCAGGGGGTTGGGGATAGAGGGAGCTCAGAGAGAATAGACTTTAAGGCCTGGGTAAACCCCAGTGCTGGGTTGAAGACCCCCAGAGTTTCTGAGAGCACTGCTAAGCTCTTCTAGACTTCTGACTCTCTCAACAGGGAAGATGGCTGCTCAGGAGTGACCCTGATGGGGATCTTGATGGGTTCCCTGGCCTGGGGCATCCTTAGGCACAGAGCAGATGGGGAACATTTTATCCAGTGTAGGCTCAGCCACCAAGAAAAACTGAGTTACCTGTTTGTTAGAGAGGATTGTAATATTCTTTCAACAGTTTTTAAAACCAGCAGCAGGAAGCATAAAAGCTTTTCAAATAACAAAATAATGAAATCTTCTGTTTACATTATGCATAATTACAGAGCAGTGACTCAGAGACACATGGCTCCTAGGGCCCTGGTTTCTGCGCTCACCATCCTGTCTCTCCAGAGGTCAAAGAGATTCTTATGAAGGGGTCCCAATATCTGGGTAAGCTTCAGGGAAGATGGAAAACACACTGTCTGCCTCTTGACCTGCTAAGGAGCTCTTGCAGCTCCCTCTGCCATCCTTCCCCTGATGTGTAAGATAAGACTGCAGGTTCCCTGTGCAAAGGGCCACACCTGACTCTCAGTGCACCCTTCCTAGCACCCAGTGGCTTCACGAACTCCTGCTGGCTGCTCACCCTTGCCTGATGCACATGCATGGTATGCTCGAGTCCTATTCTTGCTTAGTCATTCATACAATAGGTGTTTACTGTGCCCTCCATGCTAACCGCTGACCCAGACCGGAGGTCAGCAAACTATGGCCCGAAGGTCAAATCCAGGTGAAAGACTGTTCTGTGTGGCCTACAGGCAACCATTTGTACAGGTTGGTTGGAGGGTGTGGGGGGAGAGGAGACTGTTTCATGACATGTGAAGATTATATGAAATTCAAATTTCAGTGTGCGTAAATACAACTTTACTGGAACACAGTCATTCCCATTTATATGTGAATTGCCTGTGGCTACTTTCACAGACGATGGCAGAGCTAGAGTCGTAACAGTGAACAAATGGCCTCCAAAGTCTGAGCTATTTACTACCATGCCCTCCTCCCTCCCTTCTTTCCCCACAGACATGACTGTCCTAGATTGTTTATTAGGTGGGTAATAATTTTACGAACATTACTTTTTAGAGATAATGGTGGGGCTGCACAGTGCTGTGCCTCCTACGAGCTGCACAGCGAGAACTACCTTGGTGAAAGGGAACTTAAGGCCCTCGCCAGACCCTGGCTCCACGGCCTGCAGACCCCTGGGCTTTTGGCCTGTTTAGGGACTCACCGGGGGTCAGGATTTCCTCTGACAGCCTTATGGAATGGATCGGTGAGGATACCCTCAAAAAATCTGTGTGTGGAATCTTCACCAAAACAGTAAGTTCAGGGCTGAGTCCACAGTGGTGTCCAGCTTGCTCCTCAGCAGCAAATTGAAGGCTCCTAGAGAACTCAGCTGATGGGCACCAGGAGGGACAGGCCACGCCCTTTGGAGCTGGACATTTGTGGCCACGATGGCTCACTCGAACCCACTCTATGATATGTCTCACTTGGCCTTTCCAGTTTGAGCACTTTATCCAGTTGGTGTGTGGTGTGCTCTGTGGAGGCAGATATTGGTATTGCCAGCAGCGCCCCTGAGAAGAAAGGCATCACATTGGACGGCTGCTTCCTCCATAGCTCCTGGATGTCATTGAAAGAGCCATTTTGGCTCACCTGATGGCTGCCGCCAGATGGAAAGGCCTACGCGGCCCTTTCCAGAAACAGGTGGAAACTCCCAATCTACACGCTGGGATAGAGCAAAGTGCATGCAAAGTCTCAGCTCCTGTGGCTAAAAAAAGAAGAATGGAACAGGTTGTCAACAAAAACTAGAAAGTTCTATGGAGAAAAAAACAAAGAGAGTGAGGTGGATGAATGTGATGGGCAGGAAATGGGGTGGTCAGAAAAGGCTTCCTGGCAAGCTGGCATCTGAGGAAGAGAATTTTAGGCAGTGGAAGCAACAAGCGCAAAGGCCTCTGGGGAGCAGAGACCCTGGCTACAATCTCCCATGTGAACACATTCCCTGTAGTGCTCACAGATGCTGGAGCAGAGCCAGCGAGCTCCACTCTCTGCATCCCTGTATGGAGAGGCAGTGTGGCGCCGTGGTTAGAACACGCAGTGTCAGGAGAGCTGTACAAGGCTCCCCTCTGTTTCCAGAGATCTGCTCTTGCCACTCCACCTCCCCAGGCCCTGGCCTCCTTGCCTATAAAGCGAGGCAAACACACTTCTTCCAGGTCTAGTCCCATAATGCTGAGTGAGAGGGAATATGAAGCCTCATTCCCCACCTGGTCATGCAAGAGAGGGTTAAGTACCTCTAACATGGGCTGGATTGCCTGCCTTTGTTGGTGCTATCTGCTTATGTGTGAAGCCTTATGGGTTGGCTCCCATTTATCTTGAATTTTTCTGGGACAACTTGATTTCATGTTTGGTCCCACTGGCCTTATAAACCATTGCAATGTCCCAGAAAGTCTCATAATTCAGCCTCCAAACTACATCTCCTGACTGCTTCTCACATGAAGTACTCTTTTGCAGACCCTAGTTAATGAAGATTTGGTGAGAAAAATCTGACCTCTGGGCACATGTGCAGAAAAAGGGAAAAGTCCCCTAGAACTGATCTGGGACCAGTAGTTCCTGAGGGATGTGTGGCCCTCACTTGTCTGGTGAGGAGAGGGGCAGCCCTGGATTCCTTTTTCAGCTTCACAAGAGCTTTTCACGGGCCTGTGTCCTCTGCTTTGGCAGACAGGATGAGGCACAGACACCCCATTTTCTAAAAGGATGCCTCTAGGACGAAAAGGGGCCTGCTGCCAGACCCTTTGATGCCTGGGAGATGCCTGCGAGGGAAGGCGCCTGTGAAACCCAGGTGTTACATTATTAATACCTGGTTCGGTGACTTCACAGACTTCATTCCAGCTGCAAACACAATTTCGTTTCCTATCCTGATTCCCCTCTGAGAACCTCTCAAAATCAAACTCCATTTCTGATCCTGTGAACTTTGCTTGCTGATGAACTTCGATTCACGAAGTGGCCACTCCAGGTGAAAATTTTCATAGAACTCAATTAAACCAAATTGATTGTGGATGGTTATCAGGATGAATAGGGGTGGGGCGAGAGGCCAGGAGAGGACACTAGTAATGTAAAAATAACTCTTAGGAAAACTGCCAAAATACTAGCTTTCGGCTTTGTGCAGGATTCCATGGACATCACCCTTCTGCAGACTCTTATTTTATGGCAAGCTGGGAGTGTTTAAGCTAGGGCTTATCAGTTTTCATTCTCCTTGGTTATCGAAGTGGCTGCTGAGGTTTGAGATCAAGTGACAGCGTCCCCACCCCCACTGCACCACCCCCTCTGACCGGTCTCCTAAAGGATCTCTGTAGCTCTGTGACATTTTAATTTGCTAGAATGAGACAGAATGTAAGCAAGAAGGCTCAGGTCTATGCATTTATCTTGCTTGGGGAAAATTAGTGCTGGCTTTAGAGCACACCCACTGTATACACCAATGAAAAAATACAATTCAATTTGTGTTGGCAGCTTTAGGAGAACAGGGCAACCATTTGTTAAGTGCGGGGTAATTCAGAGCCTGTTTTTGCAGAGAAGCAGCACCGAATCCCCAAGTTGGCAATTTTGCTGGCAGATAAGTGAGTTCCCAGTCCTCTGGAAAGCTTCTGGGCAGAAGATAGTTCCACTGCAGGGCTGTGGCCCCAGAATGGTGCTGTCATTGGCCAGGCCTACCTCTTGCCAGACTTAGCAAATAGGCAAACAGAATGGAGTGCAGGGGGCTTAGTGTCAGAAGTGTGGTCGCTGTTCTCCCAAAAGGCACTGCCCGAACGCTTCGAGAATGACGAGAGTGATACAGGGAAGCGTTTCTTACTTGCAAGCACTATCTGAGAGCTCGTCCCTAGCCTCCCCACTTGAGACCTGCCTGCATGCTCTTCAGCATCCATTGCTGAAGGCTGAATGAGAGGCACTCCAGACAAGAGCCCGTAGTGCCCCTTGTCCACCAGATGTGCAGGGTGTAAGGGCAGGGCCTAGGGTCAAGGCTATTAGAAGTGAGACAGTAGTTTTCAGAGACTGAGATGAAATGAATCAGAGAAATATTATATACTAGGAAAAAGTAGGGGCTGCCTTGATTCAGCCTCCAGACTCACCTGCCCTTTAAGCTCTCAGACATGGAACAAAACCCCAGGTCCCTTTCTCTTGCCTTTTCTGGACTGTGACCGCAAGTCCCAGTCTGCATAGTGTGCTTCACTATCCTCCCTCGGCATCCTTGAGAACACCCTGCAGGCTCCCTCGAATGCAGGTAGCTCAGGGAGTGCCCTCTTAACTGTCGATGCCCACTCTGTAGGAAGGGACGTATGTCCTCAACAGGGGCTCTGTCAACATTTGCCCAGAAAATGGACCCAGCCTTTGCTCTTTCTCTGTTCAGATCATTTCTTTTCAACCCAGTGCCCTCGAGGGAAGACATGGCAGGTCTGCCCTTAGGATTTCCTGGCTGCCCGTGGGCCCCTTGCTCTCTCTGGAGCCCAGAGGCTGGGGTATTTCTCCAGGTGCTCTCAAGAGGTGGCCTTAGAAGTTTGAAAAATAAAGGCTGGGGCATTTGATTTCAAATCTTGGGCCCACCCGTTATTCTCTGAGTCATTTTACCCCTCTGAGCCTCAGCTGCCTCACTGGAAGATGAAGATATCCACTTCAGATGAACTGAAAGTAGATGCCATTCCTAGCGGAGCGCCCGGCACCACTGAATAAACCACTGAATAAACCTCTTTGTCTGAGGTTTGATGAAAGGCAAGAAGCTGCCTGTGTTAGGAAAGTGTCTGCCTCAAATAGTACAGATGATGTGTAATATGTGGGTTGGTGGTAGGTGGGTCCACATGAGGAAAATCTGGGCCGAGGGGGTTAGCAAAGGCAGAGAAAGGACTTGGAATTGGCCGGGGGGGGGGCCTCTGTGCCCCACTGCCCATCATGAGACTCCCATTCCGGAGGTACAACCCTCCCCCTTACAACTTCCTTGTTTCCCAGATGTCCTGAAATACTGATCCCACAGCAAATCATGTGCTTGGTAAATCTCTGCCCCAGTTCTCATATGAACCTGCAGGCGATGAGCCCTTTCCAGTAACCCAGTGCACAGTCCAAGCTAATTCTCAAGACACCCAAGCTCCTTCCTCTTGTGGGACAGGATTTTCAAATCTTAGAGCCGAGCTGCCTTGGATCGGGGAACGCTGAGAGAGAGGCAGCAGGTACCAGGGAGGTGGGCAGGTGGAGCGCAGCCCCTCCGGGTTGCAGTCAACTCTTTCCCCAGGAGCAAGAGAGAACCTTGATGTGCAATAGCCCAGGGAAAATCTGGGCTGAGGGGGTTAGCAAAGGCAGAGAAAGGACTTGGAGTCAGAGCGGGGGTGGGGGGGCTCCATATTATTAACTCCGTTAATACGGGGTTGCCCCGTATTAACATGATCTCTGTTCAGACACCTGAGTCCAGGCTATTAATAGAATCATAAAATGCTGAGGCTAAAAGGGCCATTGAGACAGCTTATTCCAGTGTTTTTTCTAACGAGGTTCTGCAGAGTTCTGAGCTTGAGAAGGGGCCTCAGGGCCCGCCAGCGGGGTACAGAGGAGAGAAGGGAGGCACACGTTCCTCCTGCCTTCCACCAGCACCTCTGCACGCCATCCCTTCTTACGGTGTGAGTGGCCAGTGAAGGATTCGCCTGGAGTAAAAGTGAATTCCCCTGCAGCAAAACAAAACCTGCCACAAAAGCCCCAGAGCTGGTTTATTCCACATCCAGGCTTTGGACTCAAAGGAGCCTGAGGTGCAGAGCATGGAGGTGACTCACTCAAGGTCACCCAGCTGGTGAGCACAACCCCGACTGGAGCCTCACATGTCATCCAAGTCAAGCTCTTCCCCTTACTTGCCCTTGGAGCAATCTGAGTGCCCCCTCTGTGATGCCAGGAAAGCAGTGAACATGGGGAGGAGGGAGGAGACTAGGCCTACGGACATGGGCCACACAGAGTTGAAGAAGTGGCTGCCATCTGCAATGCCAAGCTTCAGGCATCCCTGGGAAGCTCTGCTGAATGGGTCTGCAACTCCACAGAGGGTGAAGCAGCATCAAAGAGCCCAAAGCCAGGGTTGTCGCCCCGCCCCGCCCCTGCAGCCCATTTGCCTTGTGACCTTGGGCCAGTAATTACGTCCTTAAGTCTCCTCACCTACAGACATATTGTTTCTATGATCCTTTCAGCTTGAGAATTCTAGGCTCTTGATCTTTAACAATCACCTTATCCTTGCACTGATGTCTGAATTTTAAGCCACCTCAGCACAAAAAATAGGTCTCTGCTTCTCCTTTCTATCCTCCAGTGCCTTAGAGATCACCTTCACAGAGGTGACATTGTGGTCTATACGGGAGTGACCAGATAGGAGAATGTTCAGCCCGGCTTTGAGGATCCCATGCCTTTACACACAGAGGAAGCGCCGACAGCCTCTCCACGTATCCTCAGCCATGTCCCCTATACTCTGCTTCCATTTTGCTCTTTTTCTAGGCCCCGTGATCTACCTCATCTCAGGTGAGCCGCCCTGAGCCTTGTCCAGGAGCACCTGCTAGCCTTGGAAAACTGTATACATGCAGCTACTAGTCAGACTAAGAAACAGCTGCCCCAAGGGATGGAGGCTCACCGTGGATCCCTCAAGGATGTTGAGACGACACCTGTGCAGACTGCAGGCGGCTGCATGTGCTTTGGATGCTGGATGTGTGCAGGAAAGGTTAACAGACCCCTCAGAGAAGACTTTAGTCTTGACCAAGCTAGGCGCATGGATATATCACCCCCAAGGAGGGCATAATTTTAGGAGTCAACAACTTCAAGTTCTTCACCCACCAGAGCCCAGGAAAAAGCAATGATTCACACTGAGGCTTCAGAATGGTATTAAATTACTTGCCCATTATTATGTGATTTATGCTGGGATTGGGCTGAGAGGTCCCTGCAATGTTTTCTCCTCCTCACCCCACCCTGTTTCAACCATTGCCCAAAACATCCGCAGAATTTATAATGCACAAATTGGCTCTTAGACCCGGCGCTGTGGCATTTTCTTTCTGCCAGGGGTTTTTGCTACTGTGTGGGCTTTATGCATATGTCCAGATGATTCTTATATTAAGCCACAGGAAAAAAAATTCAATTTGTTTTTTATTAAAGTCCAACCGCTGCCCTGCCAGTCAAACCCATTTATCTCACTGAGCATGGATTGCTCATGTCAACCCATGATTACCGCGCGCTACCTCGATAACAGCCCGCTGATTATCCGAACATCTGAAACGCTGCCTTTTGTAAATTACATTGCAACTAATGAAGCCCAGATGCACTCGCTCCGGTGTCCTTTCTCACTCTCCCTCTCTCTGTCACGCACAGAAGCCAAACTGCAATGCCAGCGCTGGCATCCGGACGTCATTATCACCCACGCCGTGGCATTCGCGTCCCGCCACGGCGGAGGCCTCCTTTGCTGCGCGGCCACGTGGAAATCAGGTTTGCATAGCTCCCCCCTGATTCAATATGCTTTCTCCCAAAGTTTGATTGGGAGTCAGATTAAAGCTCTTTATTACAGTCAATGCAGAAAATCCAGACACCAGGCAACACTTTAATTTGGGATAATAAGGAAGATGAACACCATGTGGTGCCGATGGTGTAGGTGCAAGGGCT
This sequence comes from Talpa europaea, assembly GCF_964194135.1. Lineage (NCBI taxonomy): Eukaryota > Metazoa > Chordata > Mammalia > Eulipotyphla > Talpidae > Talpa > Talpa europaea. Next base: position 16,254,057 of record NC_140072.1, read on the forward strand.
GTGATTTTTAAATTACACTAAACAGATGTGGAGGGGAAAGTTGCCATCCTTATGACAGCTTAGTTCAGCTTGAACAAAGACAGGCCCTGACGCAGTTGGGGCTATTTGTGCTGTCCTGCTGCCCTGTGGCATGGAGTCAGAGACGCTCACCGGCAGGCTGATGCCAGGGGCTCAGCAGTGGTCAGCTCTGTCCCTGTTCTGCTGAGTGATGGCTTAAGTGCTCCTCCGACTTTCCTCCTGTCTCAGGCAGAGAGAAGTGTCAAGGATAGGATGAAGTAATGAATCAGTACCGGTGAACATATGGTGCCTCTTTCCCCAAGGTCAAGGTCTTCTACACAGCCTCAAGCCTTACCAGGTAGTTCCACCAAGAACCGCAGGTGGCAGAGTCTACGCAGAACAGCAGCTCAGGGGAACATGGTCCATGACCACTCTGCTGGGCCCACTTCCCATCAGACTCAGCTGACCTTCCCCTGCTGCCAGGAAGACAAGCTGGGAAGGTGAAAAGTGGCCTTAGGTGCATTGAGACCTGGTGGTTGCAGATCAAAGCTGGCGGTGGGAGTCACTCAGACTAAGAGCCAGAGCTCCAGAAAATGATGGCCATCACAGACCACAGTGAGGGTGAAGCAGGGACCCTAATCCCTCGGTCCCCAAATCAGGAAGGAATCTCTTTCCTCTCTCTTTTTACTTCCTTTCTAAATTGGAATGATCTGAGAAAACTGGCATTTGACTCTACCAAGTTTTGCCCAATGATAGTTTAAATGCCCACTGTGTTTTGTTTCCTCATCTGTTAAGCAGAGAAAAAGGTGTGTAAGGCCAGGAAAAGAGAGCATGGGTGGGCTGCGGGGGTGGTCAGTGGGCAAGTCTCCCCTGTGTGTAGACACAAGTCAGATGGAACCACATCTAGAGAAGAGAATGGATGAGTGTCTAGGGGTGTTAGAAAAACTACCTGGTACAGCACAGGGAAATGGTCTTCTTGCCGAGACCACCCTAAAGGCTTGTGTGGGGTGGAGGGGAATGTTTGAATAGACCTAGGGACTCCATCTCAGCTCCAGGAAGAATGGTGATCTCTCATTCCCTCTATTTTTTTATTTATTTATTTTTTAATACGAAGAACAGGCTGTAGCTGGAGCTCTTCATGCTGGCCCCCATCAGACTGCACACCTACTGCACTTTCATCCTGACCCAACGGCCTGGGGTTTCCTAATTAGCACCTCTGAGGTCATCTGCCTATAAGAACTTCTACTTTCCAGGGGAAGGGGGCTTTGCCTGAAAAAGTCTTTTCTTTTGCTTGCCTTACACTCTCCATTAATACCCCGATTTTGTGTAATTCCTTAGAGTATAAAGATGGGATGCTGCCCAAGTCATATTTTGTTTAAGAAAGCCAGGAGCTCTAAATTTGTGAATTTTAATTTTAACATTTCCTAAATGCAGAATGTATTTTGTCCTGTGTTTTTTAAATCACGGTGTCTGGAGAGGATAAGAATTCATAGGACCAGTCTGAAAACTAGGTCCTAAAACTGGAGTCTTGGGCTTGGGTGGGAGCGGTGGACATCTCAGACTGTTCAGTTACCCTGTCCTGAACATTCTCACCTGTCCTGTACCTGCCAGGCTTTTGCTGGCTATAATTGAAGATTGCAAATTAAAGGTACACTGCAATCCATCTCATTTTGTTAGCCTTTGTGTTGGTGCTTACAGAATGGTCACTGCCCAGTCATCCTGGGGAATAGGATCCCCCAAAATGTGGCATCAAGGTTTCCTTTTAAGAAGAGGTCACTTGTTTGTCTCCTAGACAGAAATTATGAGATGTAAGGGGGTGAGAGAAATAGACACAAAGTACAAGACGTGGCTACAGAGAAGGACAGACAGACTGATTCAGGGAGAGGCAGAGGTTTTTCCAATGTCATCTTCACATAGGAAATAGAACATGGAATCTATGTGCAACAATCTTTTTAATCCACAGAAACTATTCTTTCTACTGCTCTTTGCTTTCTGCTGCTACTATATAACATTAGAACAAAACCAGATATCTACAACCTCCTTTACTCTTTGCAAAACATTCCCAGTTTCACAATCATTCGCTGAGCACCATTACTAGTTTATTTTTAGAGATGAAGAAATTAAGTCATGATGATTTACTCAACACCAGTGGGAAATCTTGCAGCCTACTCTGTTCATTCAGGAGAGCTTCTTCCCCCCATGAAACCAAACTTTGGGGCTCTCTGCTAGACCTCCAGGCACAGCAGAGCACTGCAAAAAGAACATAAGCAAGTCACACCTGATTCTACTTCCAACCTTGCTTGACCTCTGTTTCCATGCTTCTAACACTGAGATAAAAATGCTCCATCTGTTCTCTTCCTTTTCCTGTTCCAATTACCATGAGAAACCTGCTTCCTTCTTCCCTAAAAAACCTTTCTTAGCTGCTAGTCTCTGATTTCTTCTGTGGCCACAAATGGAAGAACAGCCATCTCCCCTGTACTCCCTACCCGCAAAATAGGCACCAGGACCACTGTTCCTTGGTGCTGTCATTTGTCCCATCTCTTGCAGACACAATCACCTGATGAGTCAGATAAACTCTTCTGCGGAAAATGTGGAATGTTAACAGGGTGGTGGCTGGCATCTGCCTCTGGGGCATTGTATGGCCTCTAGTTGAAATCTCATTATCTGCCTTAATTTGTTTAGTAAATAAATGAGACAACCTATTTATTTATCATGTAAATTTAATTAGAGACCTGATTTATTTACTCTCTGTCTATCAAATGTCTCACCACCTTCTTCAGCTCTGCATCCTGGCCTCTCTAACCAAGGCATCTAACAATACAAATTAGCTTCTGTCTTTCTTGGATCTTGCCCTTGTAAGCAGCGGGAAGCAAAGGGCTAAAGGCAAAGCCAAGTTGCCAGGGATGAGAGGGAGGAAAATTCTAAAGACAGAATCCTCCCTTTTCCCGAAAACAAACAAACAAACAACAACAAAACACCTCCAAAGAATCACCAAATCTCTGTGAAATCTTTATGAAAATGGTCCCTGGGCAGTAATTCTGGAGTATGGGATTCCCCAGAATTAATCTAGCAGCCTGGAGTTAATCTAGCAGAGATTAATGCAAGGACATAATGAGTCTGTAAGAAACCACATGTACAGTGATTCCATGATCTAGGGGGTGTCCTCTTTTATTATTTGTTAATTGATATTCCTCTGATTTTAAAAACAGTATGTGTTCCACGGGAATTTTTCTCAAATCAAAATTTGATCTAAAGGCTGGTTTATCTGGAACTTAATAGGAATTTTGCAAAGAAGTGAGTAAAATATAATTGGGCCAATCTGGATTAAACAATGTTTAAATTGGTAATGTTTACTTGTGGTTGGGCTTGCACTAAGAATAACGAACCACTTCTGCCTTAGAAGACACTGTGATATGTTCCTCAGAGCCATGAGAATGGGTTGCTAATGCTTAATGAAATATTTCTGTTCCCTCCAAGGAGTCTGTTAACATAAGCACCTGAAGAGTCCCTTCAGGTCACTTTAATTTATAATGCAGAAGAGAGCAACTATTCCAGAAATACATCAGTAATCTTAGGCTCTACTGCCCCTAGATTGTCTATTGCCCTCCCGGGCCTGAGAATGAAGAAACTCCCCATATCCTTCATGTCCTTGAATTCCTTTCTTTTCTGTACAACATTACTTGCCTCTCGAAGAGATGGTCTCTTTAGGGAACTAAGTGCCATTCTCCAGTGGTGCAGCCATATGTTAATAAAGGGCTTCCTTTGTGGAAACAGTCTCTTGGTCTATAGTTTGGCTTTTTGAGAATGAGCGATGTGACCTAGTTAGTCTGGTCACTAACACACTGGGACTCTCAATGAGAACACAGACATCCTCGCACCGCTATGACCATGGAAGCACTATGTCTCCTCCTGCACAAACCCTGCCCTCAAGGAGCTGCAGAAGTCATTCTAGAAGAGTCAGCCTAGGCATCCTGGGATTTACCCCTGGGCTTAGCCAAATGGTTAGAATTACTTTCCTGATTTACATCTTGATGTGCATCAGCCCATATTTAATGGTCATTGTAAGTAACGCTGCATAAATTGCATTGCTAGGATTATTATTCAGATAATATTGAATGTTGGTCTCTCCTTAAGGACCAATGTAAAACATTTCTCTCTGGTCATAACTTCAGGCCACACATATTTTTATTAAGCAATTGGTTTGATTTTACTTTAGATACACTGTAAATCTTGTAACTGAGAGCATTTCACTCTACATGCAGGCTGCTAGGAAGCCTATAGCTAAATTTGTGGCTTCCTTTATAAGTATATTGCAATACATGTTTTTTTTTTTTTGTATTCAGGATATTTTGAGGTCCAAAGTAAATTCCTTATCCACATTTTCTACTTACTTAATTATTTTAATGTATTTTAGCTGGCACAATTATTCATATTTTTAAAGCCTAAATACTTTTTGGAATATAGCAAACTATACATGCATAATTAAATATCTTAAATTTTCATTTAGTGATGATGCAAAAAGAGAAGTGAAAATCAACTGTAACCTTAACACCTAGAGAAAGTTATGCACTGTTAATATTGTGATGTATTTCTTGTCAATCATTTTTATAAAATTGGAATCATATACAATATACAAATTCGTATCATTCATTTTCCATTTGTAGTATCACAAGTGTTTTTGTATTTCCTGCAGTCCCATTTGAGGCACTTCAGCATATTTTCAGGGTTTGCTTTGTTGCTGTTATAAATAACATTGTGTTAAAGACCCTTCTAGGCTATATTTTTGATTGAGTTTTTATTATTATTTTAGAGTAGATTCTTAAGTGAATTCATGGTTTAAAGGGTATAAACATTTTTAATGTTTTTAATAAATATTGCATAACTGTTTTTTAAAAATATTGCATCAGTCTACATTCCTGCTAGACACATGGGAAGTATATCTATTTCCTTGTGACTTCACTGGCATTATTGAGTCATTATCATTAAAGAACTGTGTTGAAAACAATTTTTTTTAATTTGTATTTTTGATTACTATACTCTCAATCATTTTTCATCTACTCATTAATCTTTTTCATGTATATTTCTTTGAGTTATTATTCCATATCAGATGCCCATTTTTCTTTCCAGGGGATTAATATTTTTTTTATTTCTGTGAGGCTTTTAGGAATATTAAATACATCAACTCTTCTCCTATGTTTTTGGGAAATTATGTGTGTCTCTAAGTTGTTTATAATTTTTGATTATATAAATATCCCTATAGATTTGTTCAATTTACTTTAATTCTTATCTATATTCCAGGTTGAATAACTATCCACATCTATTTTAAGTTTTAAGAAATGCTTTGATCTTTTAACTTGGGCTATATTTAGCTAAAATCCAAAATTTATTTTGGGGTATTTTGGGTTTTTGTTGAAGGTTCAAGGCCTGAGATCATGGGAATGCTTCAGTCTTCTCCAAGATTCTCTAGGCTAGTTGTTCTGCTCTCCTACCTGGTAAAGGAATGCTTTTGGCATTCATTTAGGCTAGCCCCTAAATGTAATGGAGATAATAACTTAGTGGTGTGATTAAAAGTGAGTCAGGAAGATCTATGTCCCTATTGCCACCTACCAAAAAATACGCAGCAGAAATCTGGGACAGGATCCAAATTTCACCATTACACATGCATCCCCTTCTTTATAACAGACCACAACAAACAGAAAACAAAAGCCAGGAAGTAAAAACCTTGAGTTGGTTCCCAGAGTTAGGGGTGGTTATTTTCCAAGACTTGTAGCTAAGAGTTCCAGGCTCATTGGGACGAAACCAATGGTGGAGGAATGCAGGGGTTGGGTACCTGAGGGTGAGGTGGGCATAGACTGATCTGCCCGTGGGGGTGGGATCTGGGTCACAGCTTTGCATCTGCACCTTCCTGCTTCTGCCTGCCCTCGCTGAGAGCTAGCTTCACTCTTACAGAGGCCTTTTCTCCAAGGGTGGTGAGTTAGGTGACATCTCAGGGAACTTGAAGGGGTAATAAGATATTTTCGCTGTACCAGAGGAGGGACAGGAAGTTCCCAAGTTTCAGACTCAGGCAGATATGAAGTCTCTGGTCTTCTGGTGCGGCAGACCTGTGACCTTTGGCTGTTGATGATGGACTGTACATTACACCTGTCTTCCATGTGCAATGAGCTTATTTTTGAAGCACAACTCAAAACAGTGATTTCACAATGAAACATAAAGCCCATGGTGATATCGCCCAACCACTCTGAGGATCACTTCACTTTCTACCCCTACCAGAGTCAATCTGCTTTTTATTTAACCTAAGACAAACAAGTTGGAAGATCCAAAGATTCCCAGCCTTTAAAATCTACTTCCCTTTTCAGGTCAACCCCATGCTAATGTGTCAATTTAATTGGCTGGCCTGGGGCAAATACTTAGCATTTTGCTTTGTTTTTTTTTTTTTTTTTTTTTTTTTTTTAATAAATTTTATTGTTATATTCCCCATACAATTGCAGCCCCCCATTCTGACCCCAATCCCTCCCCTCCCGCCCCCGCCCCCCTAAAAGTGTCTCTGGTTCATAGTTTTTTGTTGATTTTGATTTTCACTTTCTTATAATTATTCATTTTCCTGGTCCATTATTTAAGTTTTCTAGATTCCTGCTATGAGTGAGACCATCCGGTATTTTTCTTTTTCTTTTTGGCTTATTTCGCTGAGCATGATCCCTTCCAGCGCCATCCATGTTGCAGCAAATTGCATGTGTTTATCTTTTTTGAATGCTGAGTAATATTCCATGGTATATATGTACCACATCTTCTTGATCCAGTCATCTATTTTTGGGCATTTGGGTTGTTTCCAAAGCTTAGCTATTGTAAACAGTGCTGCTATAAACATAGGGGTGCAGGTGCTCTTTGGAATTGATGTTTCTGTGTCCTTTGGGTAAATACCTAGGAGTGGAATTGCTGGGTCATATGGAAGCTCTATGTTTAGTAGGTCCAGAAATCTCCACACAGCTTTCCACAGTGGTTGGACCAGTTTGCACTCCCACCAACAGTGCAGAAGAGTTCCTTTTTCTCCACACCCTCGCCAACATTTGTTGTTGCTAGTTTTTTTAATATGTGCCATTCTCACTGGTGTAAGATGGAATCTCATGGTAGTTTTGATTTGCATTTCCCTGATGACAAGTGATGTTGAACATTTTTTCATATGCCTGTTGGCCATTTGCATTTCCTCTTCAGAGAAGTTTCTTTTAAGCTCTTCTGCCCATTTTTTGACTGGATTATTTTCTTTGTTGCTGTTGAGTCTCATCAGCTCTTTGCAGATTTTTGTGATCAGTCCTTTATCATTAGTGTTGGGTGCAAAAATGTTCTCCCAGTTGGTGGGGTTTCTCTTTGTTTTTGTTATTGTCTCTTTTGCTGTGCAAAAGCTCTTTAATTTGATATAGTCCCAGCTGTTTATCTTTGCCTTCACTATCACTGCTTTGGGTGATGTGTCTGTAAAGATGTCTTTGATGTGCAAATCACGTAGTGTTTTGCCTATATTTCCTTCTATATATTTTATGGTTTCAGGTCTTATGTCTAGTTCTTTAATCCATTTTGAGTTGATTTTTGTGTATGGTGTGAGGTGGTGGTCAAGCTTCATTCTTTTGCATGTAGCGACCCAGTTTTCCCAGCACCATTTATTGAACAAACTTTCTTTGCTCCAATGCATAGTCTTTGCTCCTTTGTCAAAGATTAGTTGACCATAAATCTGTGGGTTTATTTCTGGATTTTCTATTCGATTCCATTGGTCTGTATGTCTGTTCTTGTTCCAATACCATGCAGTTTTGATGATTATGGCTTTGTAGTATAGTTTGAAGTCTGGGAGTCTGATGCCTCCATTCCCTTCTTTTTTTTTCAGGAGAGCTTTGGCTATTCGGGGTTTTTTGTGATTCCATATGAATTTCATCAATAATTGTTCTATTTCTTTGAAGAATGACATTGAAATTTTGATTGGAATAGCATTGAATCTGTATATTGCTTTTGGAAGGATGGCCATTTTAATAATGTTTATTCTTCCAATCCATGAGCAGGGGATGTCTCTCCATTTCTTTGTGTCTTCTTCTATTTCTTTTAACAGTGTTTTATAGTTTTCTTTGTATAGGTCCTTTACCTCTTTTGTTAGATTTATTCCCAAATATTTGATTTTTTTTGTTTCAATAACAAAAGGGATGGTCTTTTTGATTTCTTCTTCTTCAGATTTATTGTTTGTGTATAGGAAGGCTACTGACTTTTGCGTGTTGATTTTGTATCCTGCCACTTTACTGAACTGATTGATGAGTTGAATTAGCTTTTCTGTGGAGTTTTTGGGGTTCTCTATGTATAATATCATATCGTCTGCAAATAGTGATAGTTTGACTTCTTCTTTTCCTATTTGGATTCCTTGGATGTCTTTCTCTTGTCTTATTGCCCTGGCTAGGACTTCCAGTATTATATTGAAAAGCAATGGTGAGAGTGGACATCCTTGTCTTGTTCCAGATCTTAATGGAATTGCTTTCAGCTTTTCACCATTGAGAATGATACTGGCTGTTGGCTTGTCATAGATGGCCTTTATGATGTTGAGGTATGTTCCTTGTATCCCAAGAACTTCAAGGGCTTTTATCATGAATGGGTGTTGCACTTTGTCGAAAGCTTTCTCAGCATCTATTGATATTATCATATGGTTTTTATATTTCTTTTTGTTGATGTGTTGGATAACGTTGATTGATTTTCGGATGTTAAACCATCCTTGTGCCCCTGGAATGAATCCAACTTGGTCGTGGTGAATTATCTTATGGATACATTGTTGGATTCTGATAGCTAAAATTTTATTGAGGATTTTTGCATCAGTGTTCATTAGGGAGATTGGCCTGTAGTTTTCCTTTTTTGTGTTGTCCTTGTTCGGTTTTGGTATTAGTGTAATGTTGGCTTCATAGAACGTGTTTGGTATTGTCCCTTCCTTCTCAATTTTTTGGAAGAGTTTGTGAAGGATAGGCACTAATTCGTCTCTGAATGTTTGGTAGAATTCATTTGTAAATCCATCAGGTCCTGGGCTTTTGTTTTTGGGGAGGTTTTTGATTACCATTTCAATTTCGCTAATTGTAATTGGTCTGTTTAGGTGTTCTATTTCTTCTTTATCTAGCTTTGGGTGATTGTAGAGTTGTAGGAATTTGTCCATCTCCTCTAGATTGTTAAACTTGTTTCCATATAACTGTTCATAGTAGTTACTGATTATTCTTTTGATTTCTGCTGTGTCCGTTGTGATTTCTCCTCTTTCATTGATGATCCTGTTTATTTGTGCTTTCTCCCTTTTTTCCTTTGTGAGCCTGGCTAGGGGTTTGTCTATTTTATTGATTTTTTCAAAGAACCAGCTCTTGGTTTCATTGATCTTTTGGATTGTTTTTTTAGTTTCAATTTCATTTATTTCTGCTTTGGTTTTTATTATTTCTTTTCTTCTACTGGTTTTGGGGTTTTCTTGTTGTTCTTTTTCTAGATCTTTGAGCTTCGAGATTAGGTTGTTTCTTTGCGTTCTTTCTTGTTTCTTGATGTGAGCTTCTATTGCTATATATTTTCCTCTTATTACTGCTTTTGCTGCATCCCATACATTTAGGATATTGGTGTCCTCCTTGTCGTTCAATTCAAAAAATTTTTTAATTTCTTCTTTGATCTCCTCATTAGTCCAATGGTCTTCCAGTAGTGTGGTTTTTAATCTCCATGAGGTAGGAAAGTTCCTTGCCTTCTTTTTATGGTTTATTTCTAGTTTGATGCCTTCATGGTCAGAAAAGATGGTTGATATGATTTCAATCTTGGTGTATCTGTTGATGTTTGTCTTGTGCCCCAGTATGTGATCGATCCTGGAGAATGATCCGTGTGCGCTTGAGAAAAATGTGTACTCCGTTTTTTGGGGGTTTAGTGTTCTATAGATGTCTGTTAAGCCCAATTGCTCTAGGTCTTTATTTAGAGCTTTGGTTTCTTTACTTATTTTTTGTCTTGTTGATCTATCCATTGTTGATAGTGGTGTGTTGAAGTCTCCCACTACGTATGTGTTTTCTCTGATGTCTGTTTTCAGAGAGGACAACAGTTGTCTGATATATTTTGGTGCTCCTTCGTTTGGTGAGTATATGTTAATGAGTGTTATTTCTTCTTGAAGTATTGTCCCCTTGATCATAATGTAGTGACCATTGGGGTCTCTTTTTATCTTTTTGAGTTTGAAATCTGTTTTATCTGATATAAGTATAGCTGTTCCTGCTTTCTTTTTTGGCCCATTTGCTTGTAGGATTGTTTTCCATCCTTTGACTTTGAGCCTATTTTTATCTTTTGTAGCTAAATGTGTTTCCTGGAGACAGCAAAAGGTTGGGTTTTGTTTCTTAATCCAGGCTGCAACTCTGTGTCTTTTTATTGAAGAGTTTAGTCCATTTACATTTAGAGTTAATATTGATATGTTAACATCTGTATTTGCCATTGTGTTTGTCTTTCCTTTGATTTTATTTATTTATTCTTTTAATAACTTTTTTTTTTTTTTGGCCTTCTTTCATTGTTATTCGTCGCTCTGAGGTTCTGGCTTTAGGACTCCTTGTAGTATTTTTTGGAGTGGGGGTTTAGTTGCAATGAAATTCCGGAGTTTCTGTTTGTCTGGGAAGGTCCATATTCTTTCTTCAAAGAGGAAGGAGAGCTTTGCAGGATAGAGTATTCTTGGTTGGCATCTCTTTTCTTGGAGTCTGTTGACTATGTCCCTCCACTCTCTCCTTGCCCGTAGTGTTTCTTCGGAGAAGTCTGATGTCAGCCTGATTGGTTTTCCTTTGAATGTTATCTGTTTCTTCCCTCTTGCCAGCTTCATTATTTTTTCCTTGTCCTGGATTCTTGGGAGCTTTACTATTATGTGTCTTGCTGTATTTTTCCTTTCGTCGTGGAAGTTTGGTGTTCTTCTTGCTTCTTGTATATCAATTTTCAGCTCCTTCTTCACATTTGGGAAGTTCTCTTCAATTATCTCTTTGAATATTTTCTCTGTTCCTACATCTCTCTCCTCTCCTTCCGGTATTCCTATAACTCTTATATTTCCTTTCCTCATGGAGTCAGATAGTTCCCGAAGTCTTTCTTCGTTCTTTTTCCTTCGTACTTCTCTTTCCTTCTCTGTTTTGGTTCTTTTTATTTCTGTGTCTTCAAGATTACTTATTCGTTCTTCCATTTCATCTATTCTGCTTTCATTGCTTTTCCCAGAATTCTTTAGTTCTTCCATTAATTCTTTGATCTCCTGCATTTCTTTTACTTCCCTCTTTAGGGACTCAATTTCTTTCTTCTGACCATTGTTTTCCCTCTCTAGGGACTCAATTGCATTCTTCTGATCGTTGATTATTTTTCCCTTATCATTGTTTTCCTTTATGACTTCTGTCAGTTTTTTAATCACGGCAATTTTAAATTCTCTTTCTGGAAGGCTCAGAAATTCTTCCAAGTTATTGTCGTTGCAATCTGGGGGCTGGCTTTCTTTTTGTGGTGTGCTTTTTCTCTGGAGAGTTGCTAGGTTGCGTGTGGTTCTTCTCCTCCCTACTGTCTGTTTTCTAATTTGCCGTATGCGTTGGGACACTGTGTTGTTGGGACTTGCCGGCATCTTGGGTGGGCTTCTCTGTTCCCCTCTGGTTCTTCCAGGAGTCATCTGTCAGTTTCAAGCAGCCTTTACTGGAGAAAGGTCCCTGTTCTAAAATGCCGATGTGGGGACACACTCCCCTGTGCGCCTGCTCTGCCCCGGCGGTGGGTTCCTGCTCCCCTCTGGGCTTGGACTGCAGGCCAGAGGGGGTCTGGCGTGGGCGAACTTCCCCCGCTCACCTCTGGCTCCTGGGGAAGCCTTCTGCAGGTAGTCTTTACTGAAGAAATGTCCCTGTTCTAAAATGGTGATGTGGGACACACTCCCTGCGCTTCTGGTCTCAGGCACACTATTCTGCGCGCCTGGTCTGCCCCGGCTGTGGGTGCTCGCTCTCCCTGTGGGCTCAGACTACTTGTTCAGAAGGGGCCCGGTGTGGGCTAACTCCCCAGCTGGCCACTAGCTCCTTCAGTAGCCTGTGCTGGGGTCAAGTCGCTAGGTGGCACCAGAGATCTCTCCTAGAGCCCTTGGGGAGCTGATTTTCCACCCCGTGGGACAGGGAGCAGAGCGGGGATGGTAGGGTACACCTCAACGGCTTTGGGGTGCTGTGTCTGCCTTGTGCCCCACCGTCGTGGGGAACCCACGCCCCTAATTTCGTGCCCCGGGTCTCAGTTCCAAAGCCCTCAGTTCCAGGACGCGGGCTGTAGCCCAGATCAGTGGCGCGGGACTGGCGCCTTTTGAATCCCGCTCCCCTGCCTGGGCGCCTTGTTCCTGCTCACTCAGGGAGGGCCTCCGCCCGGGTCTCAGTTCCAAAGCCCTCAGTTCCAGGACGCGGGCTGTAGCCCAGATCAGTGGCGCGGGAATGGCGCCTTTTGAATCCCGCTCCCCTGCCTGGGCACCTTGTTCCTGCTCACTCAGGGAGGGCCTCCGCCGTCTCCCCGCAAGCCTAGGTCGCAGGCGCAGGGCCCTGGGCAGCTGCAATCCGAGCGCCGCTTTCGCGCAAGCTTACCGGGCGGCCGGGGCTGTGTGCTGGTGCTGGTCTCCTCCTGGGGGGTTGGGCTCTCTTTAGTGGCGCGTGGAGCTCACCTCTGCGGTGGATCCTGCAGGGTTCGCCTCAGCTCCCGTTCACGGGGTGTGGTGGCTGAAATAGTTCCTTTCCACTCACAGTCCCACTTGCTGCGTCCGTTTTTCTTGTTGGCCGTTTTGTTGTTTCCCTTGTCTCTGCCGGTCGGAGAGTGCCGCCTCTGTGGGCGGGGGAGGGGAGCAGGGTTCTGCGCTTCCCTCCCTTCTCGTCCTCTTTTATGGCAACTTTCTTCTTCGGGCAGTTTGCTGGAGTCCTCCGTTTATCTTCCGTGTCCCAGTTCTCACTGGGACCTGCCGCTTTTCCTCCCTATTAACTTTTTTTAATGGGAGATCTTACTCGCAGCGTCTCCTCGCCGCCATGTTGCTCCCATGATGTCATAGTGTTTTATGCCAGCAGAAGTCTCCTATATGCATTGTTTAAAGCATCTCTTAATAGCATGATTTTCCTTTGTGTTTGATTTAATCTCCTGTTGTTTTGTTCATGACGGCCCCCAAATGAACAAAATCTACTGTTAATATTGCAGTAAGAGGCTACATCAAGTGTTGACCCGATCCGACGACCTGGAAACCCAAAGTCACTCTCAGAGCTGACCGGACTCTCCGAGCTGGCTGAGAGCCCAAAAATGGAGATTAGCATTTTGCTTTGAAAGTGCAGAACTGTATGAAGCTTCACACTTCTTTCTCTGACATCTTTTCTTCTTGATCTTCCATCCAAATAACTAGAGGCTAGGTCATGTACATATTTTTAGTAAATTTCAAAAATGAATAAAGGTGAGAGACTATGTTGTGTCCGATAGTTTCTTATGTCCTAAAAATAAAATGTTAAAATAATAAGTTTATCCTTCCAAAAGCCAGATTGTATAAAAATATCGAAATACTGACTCAACAATGAAAGCCTGGGACAGAGAAAAGAGGTAAGCAGGCAAAATAAGCTCCATAGCACTGGATGGTTAATTCTCCCACAACCCAGTCCATTTCTCCATTCTGTGAAAAGAAGATGTTTCTTCCAACTCCGTAGGAAACCAAGAGAGCCTTCTGCTCCCACCCTGAACAAATTTACACTCTAAGGACTGAACAAATTGCTCACACTAAGGACTTTAAGAAGGGTACCCATAGGTAACAGCTTTCCCTGTTCTCTCTCCATTAATGCATACAGTATTTTCACTTTCTGTTCTGGTCTGAATGTTTGTGTGTCTCCAAAATTCATGTTGAAATTCTAATGCCCTATATGATGGTATTAAAGAGCTGGGCCTCTTTAAACCTCTACTTAAATGATGAGGTTAGACCTTTAACAAATGGAATTAGTGTCCTTACAACAGAAATCTCGGAGAGTTTCCCAGCCCGTTCACCCGGTGAGGGTACAATAAGCCTGGGACGAGGACAAGGACCCTCACCCAACCATTGTACTGCCTGACACTGGACTTCCATCCCCTGGAACTGTCAGGAATACATTTCTGTTGTATATAAGCTACTATCTATGCTATTTTGTTAGCATGCCCTGAACAGACTAAGATACTCTCACAAGGTCTCCGTTTGGGCAATACATTATACAGTCAACCTGATTATTTGTGGAGAAAGAGGTAGGTAGAAATTAAACTTGCTTTTTTATTCTCTCTAGATTTGGGGATGGAGGTAAGTCACATGCTATTCCAGGAGTTGGCAAACATTTCCTGTAAAAGATCAGGTAGTAAATATTTTAGATCTTATGGGCCACAGCAGGAAGTCTCTGTTGTATCTACTCAACTCAGCTGTTGTAGGGAGAGTGGTCATAGATGGTATGTAAATCAATGAGTTTGACTGTGCTCCAGTAAAACCTTGTTTATGGAGACAGAAATTTGAATTTCATGTAATTTTTCATACCACAAAAATAGTTTTCCCCCCCTAGCCATTTGAAATGTAAAAGCAATTCTTAATTTGTAGGCCAAATTTGACCTGCCGTGGTAGCTGACTTCTGTGCTATTCTATCACCTGGGTGAACACACTTGGCTGCTGAAGGACAAGCTGCCGCCCTTCCTCTGAGAGAGGGTCCACCTTATCTGTTCTCGCTGAGGACATATAATGTCATCTGTCCAGATTTACAGGTATATAGAGTGAACACAAGTGTAAGGTTTGAGATCTTTCATGGGGGAAGAAATCTTATCATCTCTGCAGTTTGAGTCTTGAGCAGAGATAGGTGAGGTGTATCATAAGTAATTTGCTACTGATAATAAACTCCCAAAGCTTGTGAGTGATTTATGCCGATTTATAAATTAGAGCAGATTTGATGCACTGGTGATAGTAATGCTATTCTCCCTCACTTGCATTCTGATCTGCTTTCTTGGGGTTGAGAGAAGGGTCTGCTGCATCAGGAATAGCAGATGAGCTTCTCAACACAGGTAAACTGATTCAGATGTCCCAGAGGTACATGACAGGAAGAAACAGAGAACCTCTGACTTAGTCCAACCTCAATCTTTTTCAGATAGAGAAAGATCTTCAAAGCATCCCTGCAGGGAAGGAGCAGGAAAGATGTGGTCATGAATGTTCACACGAGGAACCAAGGGGCAGAGAGACCAGACAAGCTGCACAGGTCACACAGTTTATAAGCAGTAGAGTTGGAACTCTAACACAGGATTTGGAGTTCTGAAGTTTATGACTTTGGCTACACAACACAACTTTTAGTGTCACAGGTCTCAGAGAAAACAAAAAATAATAGTCCATGCTCTACAGGCAATGACTATGACAGTAATATGCCCAAAACAGTGACTGGATACCACCACCACTATTGTACAGACTTGAGGTCTTCTCATTCATGAGAAGCATGGGAAATTGTATTACTCCCTATTTTATGGATGAACAAACTGTATTTTCAGAACATGACTGAGAACAAAAGGGTCCAATCATTAGTTAGAAAACTTGCATCAACTACCTCTGGAAAGACAGAATTGGTGGCCAGAGAGTAGTAACCTCTATGTCAGATGGAAACTCTTTGGCAGAATGAAAAGTAGAAAGCAAAGTACACAGGACCATGCTTATCAAATTGCTGTAATAACTTTGAGGTCATTGAATCAAACCTTATGTGCCAGGAAATAAGACAGTCTTGAGCATGTTAGGGAAAAATCAACCCTAGGAAGCAGCTAAAGGGGAGGAAAAATTTCCTTCTAGCTTCTTTAGTTGGTCTAATAATTAAATTGACATTAGATAGATTAACAGGAGAAAAATAAATTTAATTTCATATGTATGGAACACCTAAGCTATGCACAACAGAGAAGTGGTCAAAGCAGGCAGCTTTTATATAATACCCTTTACACAAAGAAACAATAAATATCTAGAGAATTGACAAGACAAAGGGGTTTGGGTTTGGAGTAGTAGATTCATGAAGAATTAATATGGTTTGTTTTTATAGTCTTCTCAGCCCTAAATTCCCTCTCTGATGGTAAGAATGCCTTCTCTCTTTCCATTACAGGAAGGGTTCCTTTCAAATGGAGAATTTACCTCCTGCTTTCAAAGACACAAAGGAGGGTCAGAATGTCTTTCTTGTACTGGCTGTTTCTTAAGTTACTTTAATTAAAAAATAATCAATATCCCAAAGTGGTATATTTTGGGGTGGCTTACTTTGTTCTCCTTCTCCATCCAGCCACAGTCAAAACTAGATTGCCTGGCTTGTCATCAAAAAGGACTTCATCAGCCAACTTGCATTTGCAATTAAACGGTAATGGTGACTTATATGCATAATTATGACTAGAGGCACTGCTAGTAGAACCCTTGCATTCTTAATCATGAAGCAATGCAATTATTCTAAACATATTGTCACTGGTAGTTTTATTATATTTTAATTCCTTGAACATCAGTCACTAATTTGTATTGCATTAATTAGTCTACAGTGGTATACCCCAAGCATGCATGGTTCTGGAATTTGTTTTCAATTGACTATTTGAAAGGCTGCTTTTTACATCCAAACTCATGTTCATGTTCAGTAACCACCATATCAAAACAAATACCATATCAAAACAAATACCATCTAAACCAATTTTATTTATTGGGTCTTTTAGAGTTCCTCATTCTGCCATGTTAAATTCTTCTCTCCTTCCTTTTTGTCACTAGAAAGAAATTCAGTGCTTTAAAGCCCCTCTTAAATGTGAGATCTCAAAGAATATTTGACTTATCAAAGCATCTACCCTCTCACAGATAGTCCTTAAACAAACAGAAGCACAGAAATCAACAAACAGGAGGTGGGGAGGTAGGCAAGCGGCATGGCTGCCTCCTCAGTTACATCTTAGAGCAATGAAACATTAATGCTGATGGCCAGAAAGACAGGAGAGTATACAACACCAGAGGAGCGCAGACCAGGCCTGGACTCCGCCAGAATGCAAAGAGACAAAAATATACACAGAGCCTCGGAGATCTGCTTTAGGTGCTGTGTTTGGAGTTTTCTTCCAAAGGTCAGAGAGAAGGAGACAAGAAAGGAGGGAGAGAGATAAAGGGAGATGGGGTGGGGGGAGGCAGGGAGGGAGGGAAAGAGAAGAGGAGAGGAGAGGGGAGGGATCTGGTAGGATAAAGAAGAAAAGCGCTCAATCCAGGGAACTTTGGTGATGTGTGTTACACTGTCTTCCGCGGTGAGTGGCGCCCACCCCTTTTCGGTATTAGTGAAGCTAAAATAAACCTTTTGTGCCACCACTGATGTTTAGTCAGAACCTGAGTTCATTCTGGGTTTTACACTTTCTCATGGGTCCATCTTTAGTCTTTTGGCTTATGTTATTTTTTGCCAGTCTTTTAAAGATCTCTCTCTACCTCCTCTACCTCAGATACAAAGCCAAGGATATCAACATTTAAGGCCAGGGAATTTGTCATCAGAAAACCAGCCCCAAGAAAAATGAGATGACAGAGTCTCAGGGAGGGATCTGAGGAAGTGGAATGAGAAAGGGTCAGGACCCTCTGACTCACTATCAGTCACCTAGTTTAAGGGAATTTGTTGAGGCAACTCTAGGAAACTAATATATCATTCTAGGCAAATTATACCAGTAATGGATTAAATTCTGTTGACACACAAAGGATGTTGGGGTTTTGAGTTGGTCCTCACAGATGGGTTGAGCTAGTAAGTTATGCTGCCCTACGCCTGGTTGGTATACGGAACGGGGGAGCTTTGGATGGAGCCAAAGGTGAATTTGGTCTGTGAACGACTGTATTTGATGGGAGCAGAGGAGGAGGCCTCAGGTGTCCAGGAAAGGCCCAGGAAGGGAAATGATTGGAGATGATCACAAATATCTGCAAAGGTTACCTCACTGATGACACAGGAAGTGCCCCCCTACCCTGTGCCCTGGCAGTGCTCGGTTGGCACTAGCATCCCTCCCCCTGGAACAGAGAGATGAGGACAGCCTGGAATTTCTCCTTTAGGCTGTAGTTTCTCCCAAGAACAGCCCTCCTCACACACATCACTGCCTAATGCTGCTAAGAAGCCTCCCTTTCACCTGCTCTTCCCCCAACTCCCCAGCTGGCTTCCCTGGACAGCACACAGCACAGGACCTAAGGAAGGTTCCCAAGTCCAACTGAGTGGAAAAACACATTCGCCTTCTAGGCCCTCTAGCTAGGACTGTGTGTGACTAAAAGCCCACTTTGGAAGAGAATTAGGCAGTCAGTCGAGACACTCTTACACTCTTTATAAGGCAAAGAAAACCAAAACATGATGAAAGAAAGCTGTTGCTCTGCAAGAAGGGAAGGGGTGAAATTGGTGGTGAAGAGGAAACCGAAGAGGTCAGAGAGTATAGATGAATTCTATTCTTTCTATTTCCTCTGATGCACTACATGGCCCCAGTAAACCCTCGTATTTTCAGGACAAGTTTCTTTACTGGAAGTGCAGTGGTTAATGAGCAAGAGCTGATTGTTACAATTTTAGGAATTTTGACAGAAGGCTGTCAAATATAGCCATTATTAAAATTAAAGCACAAATCTGAGATTAAATTAGAGCTTCTCACCAGGGGTGATTTTGCACCCCAGGAGATGTTTGGCAATGTCTGGAGAGGCTTTTTGGTTGTCACAACAGGAAAGAGCTGGTCTCTTGTGGGCAGAGGCCACAGGTGCTGCCAAATAGCCTATCATCACAGAACAGATACCCCAATATTATCTGAATCCAAATGTTAACAAATTAAATAAATAAAAACAAAAGTAATCCATTCACCAAAATTTAATACTTTCTATCTATACATAATATCTTTGTGTTTGAGATTATATGTTTACAAGCTTCGTAGTGTATCTGTATGATGGAAATACTACACAATGGTGTGAACTTTGTATCTCTTCCCAACTCCACAATCAGTAAAATCAAGTCAGTAGCTTAAAACTGGCACTGTGGGAGAATTTATACCACAGAAATAGGCAAACATATCAATGGAGGCCTCCCCTTTTTTTTGGAGGGCCAGTCGTTAAAAGGTCACTAGCCTACTGCTGAGATAGCATGTGCCCAAGAGGGATGGGGTGGGATTTTCCTTCCTTCCTCTCTCTTTCCTTATTTTTTCTTCCTTATTTATTCTTTCGAAGGAACACAGTGAAGTCAAAGTTTCTATGTTTCTAAATAAAAATGGGGAGGGCGCAAAAAAAGACTGAAAAATTAAGTCCTTAATAAAAATGCAAAGGAAGAAACAGAAGGAATAGGGTATTTACAAGAAATAATTTAAAAAGGAAAGAAACTCATGCATCTAAATCTATCCTTTTCCCACTATCAAAACATCTGGATGGAAAGTGAAAAATCAATCCCTGATCCAGATGTCTTCTTTGTGATGTCCAGTAGATGAATATTCAAATATTTAGATAACACAAAGCATAATGCCTCAATATTAGGAAATGTTAACACAACTTTCTCCTTGCTTCTTGCTGCTTGCATATTCCAAAGCAATTTGACCTTGGTGAAAGTCTACCTGGTATTAAAGGAATTTAAATTGGGAGTCAGGGCACCAGACAGGGCTTATCTCATCCAGATTTCCTTACTGGTCATTTGCAGAATTTGGGATTCCTCTGTGATCCTCTAGCAAATGTAAAGATCTCTCTCAATAAGAAAACATGAAGAGTAGAGGAGAAAGAGGAAGACACAGAGAAAACATTCTCAAGTAAGGGAAAATCACATAATTTTAAAAGCTAAACATGTGAAGGAAACCAGTCTGATGAGATAAAGGGGGAGCTTAGAAAGAGACTGAGGTACAAGGAAAGGTTCTCTGAAGTCTAAAGAATTCTGGAACCGCGGGGAGAACACAGGAGGGCACTAGCCATCTACCAGAGTAAACAGTGCGGTCTGAGGTCAGGCATCTGGGCATCTTGCCCTCTGGTGCTGCAAGTGGGCTGGGCAGTGAGAAGATGGGACTAGGACTGTGTTTAGGGAGGTGAGAGCAAAGGAGAGTGTCCACTCAGACCCTGGGAGTCTAGACCACCGAGCCTGATCCTTGCCTACCAGTTAGAGATCTGTGGGCCTCCTAGTTGTCGAGGTCCTGCTAATTGCCAAGTCAGCCTCCCCTTGTCTGACTACAGGAGAAAATAGACTCCCAGAAAATACATGGAGGAGAGAGCATTCCAGCAAAACAGAGCCCCCCTACTAGCTAGAGCTGTGGGGAGTTTACATGTATTCCCAAAGTGTTCTATCAGAACAGGGGCTGGTTTATAAACAGAAATGAAATGGTTTCTAAAAACAAAATAAACAGAATATGTGTAAAAAACTATAGTTTTTTTTTTTTTTAATCCAAAATGGTCAGCCCAAACATAGCCCTGAATTTTCTTTGTTCCAGTCTGGCTTTATTTTCCCAATTGCCAGGACATTCTGTCTGACTGCTGACATTTCAGCTATTTAGCAACAACTCAAGACTGACTTACATCTTTGTGATTTTAATAATTCAAAGGGAAGGTAGTTTAGACCAGTGATATCCCACTTCTTTGCGCCACTCCTCAACTTCAAATCTAGAGTCATATTCTTTGGTAAACAGAATGAAAATGTATCTGAATATTTAAGAATTTCATATCAATTACCTATTAACCTTGAAGCTTGCTTTTTGGTCTTAGACAGACAATGCCTATACATTTCCTTTAGACTGATAAAAATGATTTGAGATTATTTATTTATACAATAGCTAGATATGTCATGTCTTCTATACTGTAGGCACTGTTATAAGTTATGTGGTCACAATAGTGAGTACAGCAGACATTGTTTCTGCCTCAGACAGGAGGATGTTAGGTACATACATTCCTAGCAAAATTCACTAAGTTAGGATAATGGATTCCAGTAAGAGTTGGAGGGCCAAATCCATTAGTCGTATTAATACAGGGTTGTGGAAACTGAAGTCAAATGCATGAGTGACTTAGCTAGTTAATTGAAGAGTAAAAACAGAATGTCTGTATTTCTAGTCCAGTGCTTCCCCTATCTCCCAAAGATGATAAATATTAATAGACCTCATTTCAACTATGTCTTATTGGTTGATATTATCAATGATACTCTTAGCTAGATTCAGTGATGGTTTTCAATCTTCATCCTACTGCTAGCTCTCTGTAATATTTGGCACTTGAATCATGTCTATATGATAGGTTAGAAAGAGTATGAACTTTTAGGTGTGACTTTTAGCTACACATTTATAAATCACCCAGTCTAGTGTTAGCACTTACTAGACACTCAAGAAATGTTAGTTGCCCACTCTTGCTTCCAGTCACACACTATTGTGATTTTTCCTCTTACCTCTCATCTTCCTCACTTGAACCTATTTATACTCTGCCCTTTGGCTAGGTATTTTTCCCCCAACTCCCAACAGAGGCTCTGTTCTAGGTCCTATATGCCTCTCCCTATATTATCACTGATGGCTTCAGTCATCGTTTCTATGAAAATTACTCTTAGGTCTAAGGCTTAAGTCTCAACCTCTTCATACCTCATGTCCTAAATCTTTAGTAACCTATGGGTATCTTGCTGGTAACCTAGAGGGAACACTCAGTCCAGGCCATTAGGTGTTTAATTTGTGTGACTATGGACCAGTTAATATCTATATCTCTTAGCATCATCTCCTGCCTTCAAAATGGACATAAAAATACCACTCACTCCAAGACTGGAAATAAGATAAAGTCAATAAAATTCTTTAGGGCCACAGAAAGGTGCCTTGGAAATATGAGACAACTATTAAAAGTTGGGTGAAGGAAATTGGAAGAAAAGGGACAGTCTTTTGGAAATCCAATCCCCTGACTGGCAGTGACAGAGACAATGGACAGCTAGCCCAGTCAGCCTCACAAATCAGACTCTACTTAAGAAGTTACTGTCATTGGGGTGGTGAGGGAGCGGAGATTTAGTGCTCATTCCAACAGCCATCATGTCTGTTGTGCTTCAGAGCATGTGAAAGATGATAAATCAAATAAGAATATGAATTGACGCTGCTAATTTGATGCCGAGTCGTTCCATTTGCCATGGAGTCGTCAGAAATTCCTCAACAAAGCAGGTGCCCTTTTCTTAAAATTATATAACCAATCAAATAATAATAAATTTATTAATTCCTAACATGAGAGTGACTCATACAGATTTTGCATTAGGGAAAAAGAAATCTGACAGCTGAGAGGTCTCAACTGGTTCTAATGATCTAATGAGTAATTCTGTCCATTAAGGGAAGATGTGGCTTCCTGATTAACGTGGAACCTTAGCAGTGTTTTTAATAAAAGTTTTAATATGTACTGCTGCTTGGCTGGTGTCATGTTTAATTAAAACCTTGAAATCTCCCGGAGAGCTCTCTTTTCTCTTCACCAGATGAGAGGAGCCGCAGAGCACCCCTGCAGGCAGTAAGCCCACAGTAGAACAGGTAGGGGCATAGGGCCAGGAAGGGGTGGGGGGGGCTGAGCACTGCCTGCCTGAGGGGAAAGATGGCATCTATGCCAGTGTCTGCCAAGGGAGACTGGACCAAAGTTTTACCACCTACTCTACCTCTTCACTTTTTGGAGGACAAACCTGAAGCCAGAGACTACTTTGAACAAGGGAACACTTGAATTTTTAGCACATGAACCAGTAGCAGAACCAAGTACAGAAAACTAGGGGTGTCGCTAAAGCATTGCCTAACCCTCAAGCAAATTGTTCTTATCCTAACACCTTTTATTCTGCATGAAAGCAAATGGCTTCCCCACCTTCTAAGAAAGGAAGGAAGCTGCAAAAGATCTAAAGAACAAAGGGCATCTGGCTCTGCTTTTAAAATGATATGACACTAAGTAAAAATAGGGGCTATAAAAACTATTTATAATCTGATTCCAATTATGGAATATATAATACACATGTACACTTACATACATTAACAAGAGATTGGAAGGAAATGGTCCAAAATACTAGTAGTGATGAATACCCTCTGGTTGATGGGATTATGAATGATTTTTACTATCTTATTTTATACATTTGTGTATTTGTTGAAGATTCTATAATGGGCATGAGTTGCTTTTATAACAGAAAAGTATTATACACATAATTTATTCCAGACAAATACTGTTTTAAATTACAGCACACATTAAGCCATCACTTCTGTGCCCTAATACAAAATATATGGACACTTAAAACTACATGTAAAAGGGCACATGGAAAATCACAGACTGAAAAAAATATTCTCTGCTTTAAAATAACGATGTCCAGACACTTAAGCTGTATGGTGTGGAACACTGTAAAAAGATATAGCTGTGTCATCAATAGATAAGTTACCCTCAGAGGTAGCTTAAGAAACAGTGGCTGACTTTAAAATGACTACAAAGAAAACCTGACAATAAAATTCACTTAAATATCTGACTCTGCAAAAAAATATCACACTCTGTCCTAGAGGAGTGCTATGTAATTGAAAAGTCTGTGGTGTAACCAGAACCTCCTTAGTATGAGGGACAATCCCAGATGTGATCAGATAAAAATGTGAGCTCTTAAGTACTTTTTAATGTTTCAAAGTCAATAAGGGACTTACTGCCGGGAGTAGGATGGTGGCTCTCTCAATTGATAACACATTTTTAGGCTGAAAAATCCCATAGTAGGGGATAAGGAGTTGTCATTAGGAAGCTGGAGGCTGGAATCGTGAAGCACCAAAGGAGCTTTATGAATTAAGGTGTTGGATGAATCTGCTCTTGGGGTACAAGAATGTGACCAGGGCTTTATTTGCCAGGCTTGCAGGAAAATGCAGGTTCTCATGGACTTGCATAGAGCAGAAGGATAGATTTTGAGCTTGAACTTCTTGCTCAAGAAGACAAATTGAGCATAAGCTTTTCTAGATACCAAAAAACAGGAAAAATATTGGAGTAATAAGAATTAACACATGTATACCCATACTCAAAAACAAGAAAGTGATTTCTCATTTTCTTGAGAAACTCTGAGGGTAACTGTTTTCACTTCCTTTGAGGATTCCTGAAACCTCAAAAAGGAAAAGAAGAAAGGGAACTGATAATGGTCACTAAGGACACATCCTTTTAGCCACACTGAGGGCAAGACCACCTGCTGGGAGCTGCACTGGTTGCAAAGCTTACAGGTTACTGCAGACCCAAGCTGCTGCCCCCTCCCTGCCATCTTCTAGGTGGGTAGGTGCTGAGTGGCTTGTCTGTGTCGTTTGGGTAGATCCCTAGGAGTAGAATTCCTGGATTAGGGGAGTACTACTCGCGTGGCCAGGGACCAGCCTACCCTGCAACAGAGAGAATGAGGGTAGCCTAGCTGGGAGCCCCTGGGCCTCAAGCCTGAGTGGAAGCCCTGCAAAACTGTTCTCCTATATCCCACCAAAAATACTCAGAGCTGAAACCTTTGGTGGAAGATGAGCTCAACATCAAAATCCTCAGGTCTATATAGGAGAATAATACCAGGAAAGGCAGACAATAAATAAGAACTTACGCGAGGGAAAAAAAAAAAAGATAATAATCTTAAGCAGATTTCTTACTAAATAAATATCTTTAAGAAACTCAACTCATCCCCCAAAGCAAAGAAAGTGAAGGAAAAAATAAACAGCTGGGATTACATCAAACTAAAAAGCTTCTGTACAGCCAAAGAGACATTAACCAGAACAAAGAGATACCCTAATGTTTGGGAGAAAATTTTTGCACTCCATACAACTGATAAGGGTCTGAGCACCAAGATATACAAAGAACTCAAATGACTTAACAAAAACAAAGTAAGCAATCCAGTCAAAATATGGGCAGAAGAACTTAAAAGACATTTCTCCAAAGAGGAAATCCAAGTGGCCAACAGGCATATGAAAAAGTGTTCAAGATCCCTTATCATCAGGGAAATGCAAATAAAAATCACAATGAGATACCACCTTACACCAGTGAGAATGGCACATATTAAAAAAACTAGCAACAACAAATGTTGGCGAGGTTGTGGAGAAAAAGGAACTCTCCTGCACTGCTGGTGGGAGTGCAAACTGGTCCAACCACTATGGAAAGCTGTATGGAGGTTCCTCAGACTGCTAAAAATGGAGCTACCATATGATCCAGGAATTCTACTCCTAGGGATCTACCCAAATGACCCAAAAACATTAATTCGAGAGGATACCTGCACCCCTATATTTATTGCAGCACTATTTATAATAGGTAAGACTTAGAATCAACCCAAATACCCGAAAATAAACCACTGGATTAAGAAGATGTTTTATATATATATATATATATATATATATATATATATATATATATGGAGTACTATTCAGCAATCAAAAAAGTTAAACTAATGCCATTCGCAGCAACATGGATGGAGTTAGAAGAGATTATGCTCAGTACAACAAGCCAAAAGGAAAAAGAAAAATATCAGATGGTTTCACTAATAGGAGGAATATAGGGGAACTATACAAGGGATCAAAGGAAAAAAAAAACAACAACAATAAAAAACACAACAAAACAATACTAAACAGATGACTATAAATTAGAGCCATTCTGCAGGGGAGGGCGAGAGAGAGGGATCAACACGAGGGCAGGAAGAGCACAAGGGACTATGGTGATCGTGCACAGGTGAATGGGTGGTGGAAATTTTATGGGGACTACACCTGAGAAAAGAAAGCAAACACTGTAAAAAAAAAAAAAAGAACAATGATGTAAAATATTTACAAATAAATAATTATGAAAGAAAAAAAATCTCTCAGAGATCAGCCAGATCATAGCATCCCTGGAAAAGAACAGAAGATAGGGAATAAGAAGTGATTTCAAAATGAAAACATACATTTTGGAAACAAAGGCCATAAAAGCAAAAGAAATTTAATCACTGTTTGAGAAACACTGAGATTGAAGACACAGCTCCCTGCATAAACAATTAAACGGGAAGAGACAAAGGAGGGCAGCAGACTCTGATACATTCTGGGAGATGGACAGGGCAGGCCAAACAGACTGACACCAGGGGCTGCACCTGTGCAACGCCCTTCCTGGGAGAGGTGCTTGTAGCAAAATGGTGTACCTGGATAAGGGTGTATCTCGAAACTCAGAGGAGACAAGGCTGAACTTGGTAGGAACTGCACGGTAGGCTGAGATGAGTCAAAGGCAGGGTTGGATGTACTTTAAGAGCTGGAGTAGTAATAAACTACAAATCAGACATTACTAGAGTGCAGAGGTTTGGTGTGTGTGTGGGGGGAAGGTAGGAAGGAACTCGGTCATATATTTAGAAGTACGCAGCTTAGCCTGGAGACCTTGGAAAGGGCCAAGTGCAAATTCCTCAAGAGGGAAGCCCAGGGGACGTCCACATGGGTAGAAAGGGAGTGGGCTGCTTGGGTCACTAACTATGTTTGGTTAGAGCATCAGAATTGGATTGTATAACCTTTTATAATTCCTCAAAAAGCACTCATTTCTAGGGCTCAAATTTGCTATAAAATTGTTCAGACTAGCCAAAACTACATTTGTGCATCGCTCTGCCCCTATGCAGGACATCTGCACCACCTGTGCCCCATCTAAAAACAGTTCCCCACTGGCCAATTCAGAACTCGGCAAGCGGCCTCGGTGAGCAGAACAGGTATTTCGAGGGGAACAGAAAATAAAAATCTGGTGCTGCTACAAACTCCCCAGAGAGTTTCCAGGCACTTGACAAATATTAATTTCAAACTTACTCAAGGCCTTGGGCACCATTTCTAGCTCCACCCCGTTTAATAACTTGATCCCAGTGTCTCAGTCTCTGGCGTCAGGGGAATGCTTATGTCTACTCTGCCCACCTACTGGGGTCACTTTGGGCACAAGGATATGAATGAAAAGATGTTAACTGTGATTCGACACCAGCATAGGGGCCAGGACCAGGGTATTCCCAGGGGACGGAGCCTGAATTCTAAGGACGACCTTCATCAACTTGGCCCTGTCAAGAGCAGAGCTTTTCTCAGTGTGGCGGCACACGCAGAGGACATGGCAGAATTACGGCGTTGACTTGTGTCCTTCCATGTTGTGTAGAGTGCAAAGAGCCCTGGGAAGAGAGTCCCTGAAGAATAAGCAAAGGCAGGCAGGGAAGCCATACCAGTGGGTCTGTGGAGCCTGTCCAGGGGGTTGATGCTGGGTCTGGGTGACTCAGAACATGGTTAGGGCAGATCTAAAGAATAAAGGGTCCAGAACCTGGTGCTGGCATTCCCTGCTAGCTGCCCCTCACCAGAGTCAAAGGTGAGGTTCATCAGCCCATCAGGACTGATGGGGACATAGAGGCTCTGGTGGGAGCTTGTTCAAGGTTGCACAGGAGGATGGGGGAAGCTAAGTGGAGGCCTGAGGCTGCCTCAAGGATGCCTGAGGGAACAGGAGCAGGAACTCCATGTTCTCTGGGTGGGAGCTGCTCGTGGTAGCTGCTGATTTACTGCCACCTAGTTTATGTCACTCATTGTATGGGGGGGCCACTCGAGGTAATAGCAAGCTGAATACCTTGATATGAATTGCACATTTTTTTTTCCTGATATTTTACCAACAGGATGAAGAAAATGACTTGATTTTCCCTGAATCTTTTGCAGTGAACTTGATGGGCTCTCCAGGGTCCATCTGCACAGGGGGTTCCTCCCGACTCAGGGGCAGACAGACAGGTTTAGAGAGGAGACTTAGTACAGAATCCAGGCCAGGGCCTGGGGTGTCCCTGGCAGTCAAGAAGCCAGTGAGCTCTTCGTAGAGCTCTATTTTGAAATGAGCCCCTCCATGTTTAAATAGAAACAAAAGGCGGGGGTGCTGCTCTGACGAAGCCCCGCCACTCTATCATTCCAGGTCCCTGCCTGGAGACTCTGGACGTATAAAAGCCCTTTATTTTTCAGTTTAGGAAGAGGTTAAGCGAGGTGCGTAGCACCATGTGACAAGGTAGAGGAAGAAGTGAAGCCAGGACCCAGGGCGCTTGACTCCCAGTTGTCCAGACTTTCTGTTCTGCTTCACAGTGTCACTGCCTCCTCCCTTGCCTCCCCGGGGAGAAGTAACACTGATAAGGAGCAGGATTAGAGGTCTGTGAAAATACACCAGGCCAACAGGGCAGTACCGGGAACTCCCTTTGCTGGGTCACATTTGGAGACCTGAGGTGCCACATTCTCTCTGTCGGGATGGCAGAGAAGGATAAAAACCACCTCTCAGTTTATCTGTTTGAGCTACGATTCTGCTCTGCCTAGACACTTCTTTCCTGGGTAAGTATCACTCATCCTTAGGTCTCTGCGCTCATTTCACTGACTGATTCCCCAAGTGAAATCAGCTCTTGGAAATACCATTTATGTGATATTTCCCTGTTCTCATTCCTCATTACACATTTTATTTCCCTTCCTATGAAATTATGTAATTACACAAAACTATTTGAAATATTTTACTTCCTTAATTATTTGTTTAATATCCATCTCTTGCATCACCAGTAAGGGCTCTGAAGCCAGGGTCACATCCATTTTGTCACTTCTATCTTCCCGAGGTCTACCGCATGGATTGGCAAGCTACAGCCCATGAAGCCAATGTGGGCTCCTGTCTTCCTGTGGTACTCAAGTGTTAAGAGTAATATTTACACATTGAAATGGTAGGGAAAAAATGAGAAGAGTATTTCATGACATATAAAATGTATATGAAATTCAAATTTCAGTGTCCACAAATAAAGTTGATTAGAACCTGACCATGCTCAGTTGCTTACAAGTCATCCATGGTGGCTTTCGTGTTATTATGGCAGAGCTGAGTAGTCACAGCAGAGAAGAAAAGCAGAGAAGGGTCATGCTGAAGTTCAGACATGGCAGGGATTAAACTTAGACCTTTCAGACTCCTGCAAGGTTTCCATTTACTAAATTTCTCCAAGCAGGCATCAAGGACTGCAAAAACCATGGTCCAGAACTGACCTGGCTACCTCAGCAGGTTTTCCAGATATTCATGATAGGTAAACATCCTCCAGGACCTGGGACAAAAGGTGCTTTGTTAAAATCGATTTTGAACACCTCCCTGAGAAAAGACACTAAAAGGGATAAAAGCATTTCCAGCAAAAAGAGGCATGATGTGTTCTGTTTGTGTCCAAATTAAGGTTGGTTTCCATTGTATTGTGAAATACAACAACCCTAGAAGTTTGGTCTTTTGATACTACATTGTTCTGCTTTCAGATCTCACTTTTGTTCTCACTCACATCTCTGACATGGGAACAAAGCCACAGACCTGTACAGACCAATGTCCCTGGATTACAGTGCCTTGCTTCAGTTCACGCCAATATATTAAGGTGTTAATTCAAAGACTCTTAAGTCATTGAATCTGCCTCTTAGTCATTACCCTTGGGATATTCTGGTATAATTCACTCCAACTAATAAGTACAGGTGATGTTTAATAGCAACCGGGGGTTAGGGTAGTAGTTGGAGGAGGCTATGGGGAAAAACAGTACCTACAGTCCAGAGGAAACCATCTTTAACAGCTTTGATCTCACAAATTCTCAGGATTGGAAGGGGCCTGATTATGTGTGTCCTCCTCTTTCATATGTTGAATCCCTGATTCTCCAAAAGGATGGCATTAGGGAGCAAGGAATGGGAGGTCATTAGGTATAGATGAGGTCATGAGGATGAGGCCACTATAATAAGATTAGTGTCTTTATAAGAATGGGAAGAGAAACAGCCTCATCCCACCCCAACATCCCCTTCCACCATGTGTGGACAAAAAACAGAGAAAACAGTGGCTATCTGCAAGTCAGAAATGGGGCCCTCATCTGGCTGGAGTCGAATCTATACCAATCATCACCTTGATCATGGATTTCTCAGCCTCTAGACTGAGAAGTAAATATTTAATGCTCAAGTCATCCTATGGGGTTTTGTTATAGGAGCTGAGTTGCCTAAGACACCAGCCCAGCTGCACACCTGACATTTGAGAGTTTCTTTCACTGTCTCTGCTGAAATGCTTCCACCTGATACCACTCACACACCCCATCCTCCCAACCAAATCAAAATGAGTTGAAATCCAGATCATGAGTTGAAATCTGTTCCCTGAAGGCCTGACCTGATGGTCCTGACTCCATGCCTTTGATTCCAAAGGAAATGTTTACTTTCCCTGCCATGAAACAGCCCACAACCCTTCCGTGTGCACGTGTCTTCACCTCCCACCTCCCCATAACCTTGCCAGTCTTCCTCTAGGCGCAACAGGTTCCTATTTTCTAACCATTCGTAGTTACAAGTCTCTACAACTACAACTTAGTTACAAGTCTCTCATTTGTCCACCACCATTTTCAATAGATAGTAAACAGTCAGCGTGGTATGTGTCCATCCCAGTTCCCTGCCCTGTCTCCCTCACAGGGATGAGGAAATGAGGCGATGCCAGCAAGTATAAGGTTTACTGGATGAGACACAATCCGGATCAGTGAGAGCTGATTGCAATTTGGACCCGAGCAATTGGAAATGGCACAAAGAGTGGAAACTGCTGGTCAATCACAGGGAAAAGGGGAAAGGCACCAGCAAATGGGAACCTAGATGGGCCATTTCCAAATCTCCAGCCTCTGTATGGAACTTAAAAGAATTTATGTGTATTTGAGAATGCTTTTCGGTGGAAATTAAAGAAACAAAGCCACTATCACAGAGCGGTAGCTAGAAACTAGGCATCCCTAGGGCAGCTGGACTAAAGGAGGATAAGCTGACCTCTTGAGGCAGATTATCTGATTGAGCAGAAGGCAAATGACCATGGATCTCTGGCCTGCTGTCTCATTTCATAAAGTTTTAGTGAAACAAAGCCACACTCATTTACCTAATACCAGTTTTGCTCTTGGGCTAGAACAGTAGACATGATTAGTTGTGACAAAGCCTGTGGCCCACGAAGCCTAAAGTATTTATTATTTAGCTCTTCATAGGACAGAATGTGATCTAGTTCATGATTTCCTATATGCTATGCCTTGCAGCACTGGTCCTGTGGGATACTTCCCCAAATATGTCAGAGGACATTCTCCACTCCCGATGAATCTTTTGGAAGGTCCCGGTGTTGTTAGTCTTCAAAAGGTCCAAGAAGTCCTGCAACATGCATCTAACTTTAACTTACATTTCTTAGTCTCACTTGACCCTATCAACATTCTATGGAGCACAGGGAGAGCATTCAGCGAACACCAATCTTGTTGCTTATTACTGTTCTTTGAATTGATTTTTTTTCTTTTTTCTCCCCCAAATCTGTAGACAAGTCTCACTTAGATTTTCTAGACTAGTGACAGTTATGCTGATGAGATCTGAGGAAAGGGCTGTGATGCCCCCTTAAGCCACAGCAGTACAGGGGGTATACCTCTCCAAGAACCCAGAGGAGGTGGCAATGTCAACAACAGGGGAGAGTCCCCAGTGGGCCAGAGAATTCCTCCTCCAATGTCATCACATTTTCCCACTCTACTGTATCACTCCTATGTGCAAAGAACATAGTATCTCTCCCATATTAAAAACCAACCTACCCCAAACCCTCTTGAAATTCACCCCTATGTAGCTACCACACATTTCTCAGCTGACATTTATGGCAGAAATCCTCTAAAATGTTGTCCATACTAATTTTCCCCTATCCTTTCTCCCCTGAAATGGCTTTCTCCCCTGAAATGGCTCTTGTCAAGGTCACTACGACCTCTGTATAGCTAAACCTAATTATCAAGGTGCATTTGTCATACTCAAAATATCTGGAGCATTATACACAGACAATGACCCTTCTGTCCCTAAGCATTTTTTTCTATAGGCTTCTGGGATCCCACGGTCCCTTGTGTCTTCTCTGACCTCACCAGTCCTGTCCATCTTGGTCACCTCAGGCTCACCTTTGTCTTCCTGGTTGCAAACAGCTGGAATGCCTCAAGGCCCCCCAAC
This sequence comes from Talpa europaea, assembly GCF_964194135.1. NCBI lineage: Eukaryota > Metazoa > Chordata > Mammalia > Eulipotyphla > Talpidae > Talpa > Talpa europaea. The sequence goes on from NC_140072.1 coordinate 16,285,866, forward strand.
TGATGCTTTTCTGTGTCCGCATTTTTCCAGGTGAACTCATCCTGTTTCATGGCTTTAAATACCAGACTCCCACATAACTATATCCATCCTCAATCTGGAATGTCCTTTCCCCAGAATTTTGCTTGGCTCACTTCTTTTATGTTTCTGCTAAAGTATCATGTTGTAAGGTCCTCCTTCACCACTCTCATCTTGGCCCCTGCATGCTAGTTCTCCCTTACCAAGGCCTCTTAGCATTTGCTGCTGCTAGATGTCCTCTATAATAGCATAGTAGTGTTTTAGTTGCTGTCTTATGTCCTGAGAATTTATACTTTGTAAAGGCAGGAATAGTTTTGTTCTCTGCTATAGTCCCGAGGCCTAGAAGCCTGAGAGATACACAGTAGGCACTCAGTAGGTATTTTAAAATGGATGAATAGAGGTACGAGTTGTCTACTTGTCAGTGGCAAGGTGATATTATAAACCTGGTGATTTATTAAGTGTCTACTAAGTGCAAGGCACTGAGATAGAAGGGGTGGGGGTTACGGTTGCCATTTCTGCTCCTCCTATGGAGTTCTTTAGTGAAGATTGACTTTGAGCAGACAGTGGCAACTCACCCTTTGACCTCAAGGTCAGGTTCTTTTTCGCCATCATCATAATGATGCTTTAAGATCAAGATGTTTGTCCTTAAATAGACATTACTCCTTCTGTGGCATAAATCTTAGGCAAAAGATTCTGCAGGAGGAAATTAATTTATATCTCACCTTCAGGCAACTTCCACCGTTCTCCAAACATGACTATTAACCAGTGGGTAGATTGTGTGGTTTGTGAGGTATCCCAGCATCTCAGGCTGGCCTCTCATATCTGCATTTCCCATTTCAATGTCCACACCTTTTCATTTTTTTTGACTAGACTGGTGTCGAGTCAAAGCACTGCCAAGCCTGTGCTTCCATTTGGAGAAGATTCCATTACACAGTGGCAAGCCGGGCAGGGAAGGGGCTCTTTACCCCATCCTGATGACCCACAGAAGTAAAATGCTAAGAACCTGTATTCAGAGATCTCCTCTCACATTCAAGTAACATCTGAGAACCCAGAGTGGGATGGGTTCTTCGCCATTTTGTGCCAATACAGTGACCCCTGAAGCATCAGCAACATGTGTGTCGCTGTCAATTGAGCCCCTTTATCAACAAAATACATTCACTGTCATCCAACTTTCCTTAGATTGAGTAAAAATCTCCAGCCTTCACACATGGACCTTGGTTTGTTCTTGAGATCTATTTCCATGTAAATTTCACCGTTCACTTCTTTGTCAAGTCTTCATATAGGCCTGTGAGCATAAGAAGAGCATCCGTTCCATTCACGTTGGACCTGGATATCAGTATAACTTCTATGGCTGTTAAAGCAAATAAGCTTAGTAAGTCTATTAACCCACGGGCTGTGACAGGCGTATAAAGCACGGCCATTACCAGGGCATGGATGGGGAAACCAAGGCATATGGATGGCAGATGACTCACTGTTGGCTCAGTGGACAAATGACTCAGGGCCGCTCGTCCTTTTGCTCTGGCTTGGATCCCCTAATGTATTGCAGACTCGGGAGAAAGCTATTATGATAACGACGCCAAGAACATTAGAATTCCTATTATTGAGAAAGATGCACTTTCATTTAAAGGGTTTCATTCTTCTCAGATGAGTTCTACTTTCTGCTTTCCCTTCATTCGAATCCCATGTTTATTATTTCCGCTCCACTGCTGGCCTGATAAAGCTAAAATTCCGCTCACACCAGCCAGCAAACTCGACTCCAGGCAGCAGCATACAGAGCACTGGGGCTGCTGGAGACAAAGGCTTCTCCCCAGTTTGGTCAGCAAGCTGGATTTAAACTGACAAGATTATAGCTCGACAAAAATAAGATCTATTAATTGTCCTGGGGAAGGAAAAGGTCATTGGGCAAATGTTACCCTGCGTCTCGTTTTCCAGCTAGAGTCTGGGCGTCAGCATCAAATCATTTCACTGTAACTAGATTATGTCTCTCAACAATAATTAAAAAAATGACTGTAGAAAATCAGGCTGCAGGTCTGCTTATGAATTTTGTTACTTGAATACATTCCACTTACACCAAGTCAGGCTGGGCTGCTGACGCAGTACTTTCTCCAGGAACCCCCTGAAAAATTTATCGGCAGTGTCTGAGGCCATTAATTGATTCTCCATTGGAGACCATTTTCCAGGCTACACCTCCTAACAAAGGATAGAAGTGTCCTGCACGTGGCCTGGGTCACTGACACCTGCAGAGTGTGGGACAGGGGCAGGTGGGGAAATGTTTCTCATCAGACCAAATGTGAATCATGTGACAGCCTCCAGGGATGGGTGGACTGCAGGGGAAGGCAGCAAAGAGCACCAGGGCCAGACACTGAAGACCTTTCAGTGATGAAGCTCAGACAGGACAGTGGTCCCAAGCGGCTGTGTAGACCATAGAGCCTCGGTGAGCAGTGGACAGTCTCATCCAGGTGTGTGTAATTATACCCTAGGACATTCACACAATGATGAAATTGCCTAACCAGGATTTTCCCATCATGCATTCCTCTATGACAGGCTTTAAGGGATGGATAGTAGGAGATGATGCTCAGGGAAGGGAAGAAAATCTCTGCACAACCTACCATATTTTATCTCCTCGCATTGGTGGGAGCGTAGCTTCAGAATCAGCAAATATTTACTGGGTATCTGCTTTGTGCCCATGCACATGGTGAATATTTTCATTAACAGTACTTCATTTAAAGCCAGAAAGAAAAAGAAAAATACCGGATGGTCTCACTCATAGCAGGAATCTAGAAAACTTAAATAAGGGACCAGGAAAATGAATAACTATAAGAAAGTGAAAATCAAAATCAACAAAAAACTATGAACCAGAGACACTTTTAGGGGAGCGGGGGCGGGAGGGGAGGGATTGGGGCCAGAATGGGGGGGGCTGCAATTGTATGGGGAATATAAAAATAAAATTTATTATTTAAAAATAAATAAATAAATCTGAATGGTAATATTCAAAATTTAAAAAATATATAATAAATAAAAATGGGGTTAAGTGAACTACGAAGACATGAAAAACACAGTGATTCATTGGTATTTTAATTAATAAATTATTGAAATTAAAAAAAAAAAAAAACAGTACTTCATTTAACCCTCACTCTAACCCCGCGAGATAGACAGGAGTTTTACTGTCCTTATTTTGGGTTTGTTGTTACCAGTTTGATGAAAGCGAATAGGCCTCATCTCAAATTCTACTGAAGGAGAAGCTTGGATAAATAATCAAAGAGAGACAGAAAACCAGGTTCTTCTAATCCCATGCCAGTATCGATGCCAAGCTTCTTTCTAAGGCAGGCCTGGCAGAATGACTTGCCCAAGATCACAAGGCCCGGGAGTAGAAGAAATGAGAGGCTGTTGGACACTAGACCCTGTGTTTCCCCACTCTCATTCCCACTGCCTTCTTGCTCATGATGGGTTTATTTTTTTTTTCAAAGATTTATTTATTTATAGAAGAGCTAAGGTACAGGCCAGAGGTGTGGGGGTGAGGGAATCCACCAGAGACAGATCAGGGAGCAGAACAGGCAGAAGGACTGAAATACACTGCAGAGGGGAGCAGTGGGCAAGACAGGGGAGGTCTGTTGCGCCATGTGGGAATCTCCCTGGCTGGGCGGGAATCGAACTGATGCCGCGGTGCTCAACCCGCTGCGCCACCGGGGAGGACCCCATGATGGATTTAATGCCTGTGTTTATAAGATCCTTTTGCAATCACCATCTTGGTAGTGTTCTTACAGTGCTTACAGTGTCTCTGATTTTAAATGTGAAGAAATAAAAAAATAATTAAGCCTTTACAAACACCATTAGCATCTGCCTCCTTCACTTTAGCTGCAAGTCCTTTTTTTTTTTTTTTAATCTTTATTAAGATGATCATTAAAGTCCCTGGTAAGTTTCATTTCACTCTGCCTTCTGAATCTCAGTCATTCCTGGCAGTCATGTCCATATTTCAGGGTTCCATGTTGGAAACAAAGGAAGAAATTCTTCCAACATGGGGATTTCTCTTTGTTTTCCAAGTTCCATGAGACTAACCAGAGCTGAGCCAGCTCCCCAGTTCCACAACACCTATCTGACTTTCTCTTCCTTTCTTCCAGGCCCCAAGGTCATCAGAATCTCCCTGAGTCAAATTGTCCATGGTGACAACTTTTCCAGTTTACCTGGCAGGGGCAGGGGTAGGGGACGGAGGGGTGAGTAGGGTATGGAAATGGCAGAGTCTCCAGAGGAGAAGCATCTCTGGGATTGGCTGTTAATGCTAAAGGGGAGGTGAATCTGGGAACAGGCAGTTTTGCTGTCTTCCCTCCTGTCTTTGGACAAACTCTCCTGACCTAACAGGCTCCTCTAAGCTCTCCAGGCCTCCCTCGGCAGTGTCTCTCCCAGTCAGATCTGCATAGTCCAATTTTAAGAAGCACCCTGTCAAGTCATTTTAGCCAGAACCCCTCACCTCTGATACCTGACTGAATTTCTGACCACCCCACTGAGGATGACCTGCCTTCAGTGAGAGTCCTGCTAGGTCAGGCTCCACTCTTGGGGATTTTCCACCCACCAGCTGCTCTTTGGCTATACATCCCATTTTCCTTGTCACATTCTGAACTATGTCTGTCTGGTTCTATACTGAGGTCACATTGTCCCTAATGCGATTGTTTCTCAGTAAAATCCATTTATCCTGCTGAAACGACTGTCCATCGCCAGCTGTCCTTGACACCCCCATCAATACCTGTGTAATTTTACAGGTCCATACTGCACCTCTCCCTCAGAATACTCCAGGCCAATTTGGGAGGAAAGAAAAAGAATCAAAACAAATAAAATATTTAGAAACCATGGGGTCGGGCCTCCCCTGGAGGCGCAGTGGTTGAGCGCTGGGCTGCGAAGCTGCCCGCAGCCTCTGCAGCGCTGCGCCGGTTCGATCCCCAGTCGCTGGCGAGGGTCCCACATGGCACGACGACCTCTCCTGCTGCGCCCACTGCTCCCCTCAGCAGTGTATTTCATCATCTGCCTGTTCTGCTCCCACTCTGGCTCTGGTGAATTCTCTCACCCTCCCGCACTTCTGACTGTGCCCAGTGCTTGTATAAATAAATAAATATAATCTTTAAAAAAAAAAAAAGAAACCATGGGGTCCTCTCACTCTGGGTGAGCACACCCCAGGAGGGGTTGCAGTTGACAAGCTAGGACACAGCAGCAAACACAAGCTTCATCAGGAAGACAATGGGCCCCGTGGCTTCCAGTCCTGTTTACACATCAATCCCCAAACTACTTGTTTAGTCATAAGTGTTGTGCCATGACTGTGGTCATTGGTAGTTTTCTGTAAATGAACCTAAAAAACTTTATTAACCCAAACTGTTTTTTGAATGTCTGTGCCAAAAGGAAGCCGAGAGCTAAATTTAGTGCTCAACTGCAATCATAAATTTATCCCAGATGCCTGGCACTTCTCATTCTCTTCTCCTTTTAATTAGTTTTGGCTCCCTTTCCATTTTTAATTGTCAAGGTTTATTTGAGATTTAACATAATAAACTGCCTCAATTCCTTTTGTATTTCTCCTCAGGAAGTCAAATTAGCTAATATTTTCAGATGTTGACACTTCCTTTCAAGGAGTAAGCCCTTCCTATAAGAAACCAGCTATGGAAGCACGAGAGTGAATGGAGACACAGCCCATGGCCCGGGAAGTCTTCCTCTCTGCTGTGGACCTCAGCTGACATTTGATCTTCCGCCAGGTATGATTCACACAGGTACGCAAGCGCCTTGCGCATTTATATCTGCATCACCAGGAAAATAAAACCTTGTTCTCCATGAAGTGGAGAGTTTGCACACCAGGTAGTGGGCCTGAGTTCAGTGTTTTTCCACAACAAATAAACAGCATTTTATGCCATAAAATGAAATTGCGCTATCTGAGCAAAATGGCTTTGAATGCCGCCAAATGTGATTATCGAGATTGATTTACTCCTGCCCTGTGATAACCTGGTTACTTAGCTTTGTGCGAATTCAGCTGGACTTGATTTTCCCTCTGGCTAAGTAGAGACAGATCCATGGCTGTCCAGTCAGGGAGCAAGGTGAGCACTCCAGTGCAGGGACTAATGGGTGATAAAGCAGAAGCCAGTGTTTGCTTCCTCACTCCATCATCTTGCTTCCAACCAGTGTTGATCCAGCCCAGGCTACTCGACACTCCCCTGGGATGTTCCGGGATGTAGGCAGGTGGCAAGGCAGGGTTAGTTTCCCTCGGCTCTTTCTGTGAGTCCTTTTCTAGACCAAAGTCAGACTTTTCTTGGGTTCCTGGGTCTGTAGACACCTGCTGACCAGGGCCCCTTTATCTCCCCAACACCCCCCTTGACAGTAACCCTTGCAGCAATCCCCTGGGGGCACTGGCATCAGTGGGACCTGGGGTCTAATTCCAGTTCTGCTCTTTGTAAGTTCCGTGTCATTTGACTTCTCAGAAGTTTGGTTTGCTCAGGATGATTTCCTCCTCACGATTAAATTTTAATCAAATGACAAATAGCTTACAAGACAGGATCTAGAAAAGTTATCTGCACGCACATATTTATGTAGAATTATTCACAATCGACAAGATATGGAAGCAACCTATGCGTCCTCAGTGAATGACGGATAAGGAAAATGCAGTGCGTACACACACGCGCACGTAAACCCACACACATGGAGGAATATTATTCAGCTATGAGAAGGAAGGCAATCTTCTTTAGGTTGCTCCCAGATATCAAGGTTAGGGAGCATTTGTAGCCAAGGAGAACAGTGAGACAGACATTTACTAAGCGGAGACATCAAGGGTGGGGTGACTCTTGCTCCTCTGATTGAGCAGGATTCTGGCTAAAACTGGGATAGGCAAGCCGAAGACAGGTCAAGGGCCTGTCTGCACCTCTACAGATGGGCTACAGGTAGCACATCTATAGTCCTGTGATAGTTCTTCCTGGCATCACAGCAATGAGTGCAGGTGTGTGCTCCGGTGCCTAACCCTGGAGGCAGAGAGCTGGCCCCAGCACATTCCTCTACCGCCATCCGTCTCCAGGGTCAGCGTGGTGAACAGCTGTGGACGGGTGGGGCCAGTCTTTTAGCAGCTATTCCTAGTTTTTGACCCACACTCAGCCCAGTTCAGAGCCACTAAACCAGACTTTATTTAGAGAGATAGGTCTCATCTCAGAAAACCAATGTTCTGATCAAAGGTCAACCTCAGAATCCAATCCAGATGCAATTATAGCAGTGTTTTAAGACTACAGTCAAGGTTCAAAGTCCAACGATTTTTTTCTGAAACAACTCAACTCTGTCCTTTGACAAGCAAGGTTGTGTCTCAGGGGACAGTGATACAATTTTAATTTAAAATATGAAGCTCAGTGCTTCCTTCATGTGTCGTCAGCTTGTCATAATGCTTTGTGAAAAAGATCAAGGTCTTTCACCTCTACTTCATCGTTGGCCTGTTCCTGAATCCACTTGCCCTCATTCTGGGGGTTCGGGGTCCCTCCTCCCAATCTCCAGAGCTAACCCTCCCCCTGTGCTGACAGCCTGTCTGCTCCTTCCAGGTTTTGAAGATGCTGCCCTGCCCTAGTTCCCCTCTCCTCATCACCTGCCACCTCCCCAGGCAAAGCTGCCTGAATTATGGAACAGGTGGTTACCACTGGCGATGTGCAAGAGGGTTAAAAAATAAAACACTGTTAAAATAGTTGTGCATTCATTTGAATATGTATTAAGAAAAAATTATATAACTAGCACATTAAATCCATAATTTTGGGCATATTATTGCTTTCAATGAGGTTAAAAATATGTAAGTTTTTAAAAATGCTAACTGGTTTATAACAATGCCAGGTAACTGACAGCAGGAATGGCTTGTGGCTTTGGAAAAAGCAGACTGACTTCTGGACAATCGGTGCACACAGAGCTGTGGGCTGCCCGCCAGGACTGCCCGCTCTGCCGCTTAGCTCCCGATGTGACCTCAGGCAAAAACCCCAACCCTCGTGGCCTCCCCTGAGGTCCAGGGTGACTGCACGGGGTTGTGCCTTTCCTGGTTTTCAAATGTACTTGGGTTTTTCCAGTGTTCTTAGAAACAACCACCAAAACTGTCCCCTGGGTATGCCGAACCCTCAAGTTCCAGTTCTCCTACTTCTCCTTCGTTATTTTCAGTGTGGGGGTTCCAAGGGTGTTGCATCCTTCACATTGTCTCTCTCCTGAAAGCCCACAACTGCCTGCCAGCCTGATGCCCCCAAAAAGCCTCCTTCTACATCACTGTTACTTTGCAAACAGCAAGCGGTGCTCTAGTAAGCAGCTTCTAGAATAATACAACTTAGCTGGGCTTTGCAGACAGGCCAGGGCAACTCCCCTGATGTGCCTGTGCTTTGTCCCAGGAGAATGGATCCCGAGCTCCCAGTGTTTCATTTAAAGACAACTTTTGGGACGTGTCTTCATTCATTCATAGATGAAGGCCCTGCCTGGACTGTCGATCATCTTGCAGGAGGCCCCTGAGCTGCTGCCCTCACCCTGCTCTGCAGCTGCCTCCCAAGGATGGGAGGGGCAGGAGGACTACCAGGAGGAGCCGCGGAGCACTGCATGTTATCACAGACTGAATTAGATGCCTTACCCACAGTGAGGGTCTCTGAGAGAGAGCAAAGGAGTGCCCCCCAACTGCAGCTAACCCAGGAGAAGGTGTGAGGAGAGTAAAAGCCTCCCTGTGCCTTTTACAAGGGCGCCAGTTATACTGGATTAGGGGTCCACCCTCCTCCAGTAGAACCTCATCTTATTATTTCAGCAACAACCCTATTTGCAACTCATCATATTCTGGGGAGGGGCACCCACAATTCAACCAGTAACACCACCAGCTCTGCAGCTGAGTGTACTGGGTCCCTGCAGTCAGCCTCCTAGGCCTCAGGCTCATGCCCGCTTCCCAGGCCGAAGGTAGGATCAGATAGTCTCGAAGGCCCCTTCCAGGGCCAACAATCACGTCATCATCTAATTGAAATGGATCCAAATGTTTGCAAAGCATTTAAAACTTCTTCCATGGGATGACACAGTAAAAACACTAAGAAATAATAGCCCCCAAGCCTCTAAAGAAACAGTGCATATACATTCAAAGTGGTTTTCAAACATTATTTCATTAATCCTTACAAATCCCCTGTGAAGTAGTATTATTAAAGAGCAAACTGACAATTGTGCTATAATCTGGTCAAGTAAAAGAACAGTATCTCAGACGAGATAATAGCAGACTTATCTGCCACAAGGGAAGGCTGAGTACGCAAAGGCTGTGCAAGTCAGAAACAAATAGGAAATTTCATCTCAGGTGGCTTCAGAATCGGCACTGGCAATGAGGCTTTGGCTGCCATTCTGGGACTTTCCAAAGGAAGGAGGAGAGATTTACGAGCCGACTTTCCAGAACACATGCATCATTCATGGCCTCTAATTTTTCATGCATAAATGTTTGAGCTGATATTTAAGATCTAGGAAATCTTCTGGGAGGGAATTACAATGTTTTCCTGAGGTGAGGGAAAAAAGCATGGTCCTCCATGATGATTTTTTTTACTGTAAGGGCAGGAACTGGACACAGTGCAGGTTTTCTGATCCCATGCAGACCGGGTAAAGGAGGAGCCAGAGTCCTCAGTAGTTTTGCAGGTTTTTTATTTGGGGTTCACCAGGCATATGGCAGGCAGGGGTGCTGGCTGGGGGGCTGGGAGGCCTGCCAGCCTCCCAGCGCCCCAGCAAGTCTTCACTCTATCTGGGCTCTCTGGCGTTTGTTCTGCTGCTTCTCGGCTTCTCTTCGGCTTCGGCTTCTGCTTCTACTGCTGCTACTGGTGCTGCTGGCGTCCCCCCGTGACGCCGCCCTTAAAAAGCACAGTCTTAGCTCAGCTGAATCCCATCTACCTATGCCCACACCCTATTCCAGGTGCCCGCCATCAGGCATGCATTCAGGACAAGGATCCATCATCTATCCTGATGGCAGAAGGGCAGAAAAGCCTGACATTTTCTTTACCCTACATTTACTTTGCTAGAAGGTGAAAAAATTACATTAACTTTTTTTCTACCAGAGTGAAAACAGTAGGTTGAGATTACGAGAGGAGGCTGTTTGTCCTGGTTCTGAGTAGCCTTTGGACAACAGACCAGGTGGCACTCTTCCAGGCTCCACTCCTGCTCCCACCTAGAGGCCAAAGGAAGGAGGGCTTCCCAGGAGGAAACCTGCCCCATGCACAAAAGGCTACATCTAGGTCTGGACTTGCGCAAAGATAACTGGATGCCGGGAAGATATTGCTTGCCCACCCCAACCTTCAGCAGCTTCTACACTGGCTAGCCTTCTGGCCTGAAATTCTGCCACTGGAGATTTTTTGGGGGGTGCAGGAATTTCTATCTCCAGGTGACTGCCTTTATAATCCCAAATGCCTCTGGAGAGGTAAGACCTCTTCACCAATCACCAGCATCTGAGTGTCCCAAAATCCTCCTCTGTCATACTGACAGATTATTCTGAGAGGAACTGGGCAGGGCAGGTCCCCAAACCATTGGTGGGAGCTAGGAAGAAGGAGAGGAAGAAAACAAGGGTGGGGTGGGGAGTCTGGGCAAGATTGTTGGCCTGTTTCACTGCTCTGCCACATGGGCTGTAATGCAGGTTGATCTCATTTAGTGAAGTGGCCAGACTAGCAATTTATAGGTTAACTTTATTTAGTGAAATATCCATGTGGCTAAATCACTTTAACATTTAATACTCTGACTGGTTGGTAAATATGGTCATATGTAATCAGACACTCTTTTCAGTGTTCTATTGAGGCTGCTTTAGTTGCCAAAATTGAACAAACAACAACCTTTGAAGACTGCAACTTTAAAAGAATCCAGCTTCTTGGTGACTGGCCATATTCCTTCAAACAGATCTATGCCGGATTTTTTATTAGAGTTCTCCAGAATGTGCCAGCTCTCTCACACCTCCTCTGCACATGCTGTTCCCTTGGTATGGAATCACCTTCCATGGCCTTTTCCACTCATGTAGCTACTATTCTTCATTCAAGACTAAATTCAAGCCCACCCCTTCCAAGAAGTCTTCCTTGACTTCCCAGGCTAGGTGAGCATCCCTTCCTTGCTCCCTGCAGCACCTATCATTCTGTTTGTAATTATTAATTAGGTTCCAGTTTCTTCCCTTAGAGCATAGATAGAACCAGGGGTCTCTAGCTCTATATCCCCAGGGTGAGACCCCATCCTTGGTACCAAGGAAATGTAAAGTGATATTTATTGTGAATGAACCACTTTTTTTTTTTTAACCTGTTAAATTTGCTGTTTAAAAAGTAATGACTCAGTTCAGGAGGTGAGCTGAAGTGCTCATCTTCTGCTCTGTGGCGGAAACATAAATTGACTCAAGGCCCTTGGAAGGCCGGCGGGCCAGCTGAGTCACCAGTGACAGCAACTTTATAGCCTTTGACCCTCTTCTGGGAATCTGTTTTCAGAAAATAATATAAACTAAGAAAAAGTGACCTCCACAGTGATAATCACAGCAGCAGCATCATTTAAAATTGAAAACACCTACAATGAAGTTAAATATTCAATAATAGAAGAATGGCTAAATTACAAACTGATGCAATGTTTGGCAACAATTTAAAAGCACAATTATAAAAAACTAGTCAAATGTGGAAAGGAATGATGACAAACATTGAATGATAAAGATATAAAATGCATGGGTAGGATGATTATGATGACATACAATAAAAAATAATAGCTAAACAGATATGGTGGCTCACTTAATACTTTACACGTACAAGCTCTTAATTCTTATAACACCCCCATCAGGTAGGTACCGGCAAAGATTGTCTCCTTGACCAGGGTCTCGTCAGGCTCTTCTGAGCTCTCTGTTGGATGAGGCTCAGTCTTGGGTTTCCATGTCTGTAGGGTAAAGAAAATGTCAGGCTTTTCTGCCCTTCCGCCATCAGGATAGATGATGGATCCTTGTCCTGAGTGCATGCCTGATGGCGGGCACCTGGAATAGGGTGTGGGCATAGGTAGATGGGATTCAGCTGAGCTAAGACTGTGCTTTTAAGGGTGGGTCACGGGGGGACGCTAGCAGCAGCAGCAGCAGCAGCAGCAGCAGCAGCAGCAGCAGCAGCAGCAGCAGCAGCAGCAGCAGCAGCAGCAGCAGCAGCCCAGCCAGCAGCAGTAGAAGCCGAAGCCCAAGCAGAAGCCGAGAAGCAGCAGAACGAACTCCTGAGAGTCCAGATAGAGTGAAGACTTGCTGGGGGCTGGGAGGCCTGCCAGCCTCCCAGCCCCCCAGCCAGCACCCCTGCCTGCCATATGCCTGGTGAACCCAAATAAAAAACCTGCAAAACTACTGAGGACTCTGACTCCTTTACCCGGTCTGCATGGGATCAGAAAACCTGCACTGTGCCCAGGTCCTACCCTTACAATGTCCTTCTTTGTGAGTCCAGTTCTAGCAAGAATCCAGTTAAGTCAGTTTAACCAGAATCCTCGTTACCCCTGGGGTCTCCTCTTAGTCATTTTCCACCCTCTGGCCACCACCCTACTACTTAGCTGTAATTTCTCACTTTACCTTATTGCATTCATAATCAAACCGTTTAGCTCCTCTGCTATGAATTCCACTGTAGGAATTAAGAACAGTCTTGCAGTTTTTAACAAATACCATAAATGACTTTTTAAACAATGCTATTGTTATCTCCGTTTTATAGATGATGGAGGAAGAAGCATGGAGAGGTCAAGGAGCTTGCCCTAAATCATGTGGCTCGTCAGTTACAGACCTTATGTCCTGAGACCGTGCTCTTCACCGCTATGATAAAAAAATTCATCCATAGTTTGGAAGAAAAGAAATCAAAGGCTACTGCTCTTTTAAAGTTGTGAAAACAGAATTGAGTTTGTTGTTTTTCTCAATTTAAAATTTTCTTTTTTAAAGATTTATTTATTTATGCATAAAAGAACTGGGGTACAGGCCAGAGGTGTGGGAGGTGAGAGGATTCACCAGAGACAGAGCGGGGAATAGAACAGGCAGACTGACTGAAATACACTGCTGAGGGGAGCAGCGGGCAAGACAGGAGAGGTCTGCTGTGCTATGTGGGTTGCTCCCTGGCCGGGGATCAAACTTGTGCTACAGTGGCTGTGAATAGCTTCATAGGCTGTGTCTTAACCCCTTGCACCCTATTTAAAATTTTCTATAATGTACTTACTACACCCTTTACCACAAAATAACATTTTTAATTAAAAAAACTTCAAAATTTAATCATAGAGATCTTCAAATGTCTACTTGCAAAGCATGTTTACAGCAGTTGTTCAGTTGTTGGGTTAAATATCCTGGAGCTGTCTTGAATAAAAATGTTTAAATACTAAGTTACCTGATGTGCACACAGATACGCATAAAAGCTAAAATTGTATTTCTGCTCGTGGTTTTTTTTTCCCTTTTCAATAAAGTGTATTCACTGTAATGTGCAACATATGGGATTGGATGTTTATACCCAAGCAAGACTCTTCATAGAAAGAAATCAATTCACTAGTCAGGGAGGTAATCCTTTGTGAGACACCTGTCCTACTTTGCAAAACACGCTCACTGCAGAGTCGGAGGGCAGGGGTGGGAGAGTGTGTGAAGGGAAAGGGGGGGTCTCTCTCAGCTCAAACACCAGCCCTGCTCCCACTGGTAGTAGAAACCCCAAAGTTATTTTCTGGGGTGTCTGCTCAGATGGGGCTGTGTGAGGAGAAAGCAGTGCTATGCATGTTGCTGGGGCACAAGGAAGGGTTCCCTTAGGTTTTTCCCAAGTTCTCCTGACTTGAGGTCTTTGATAAAAGCAGCACTAACCATCTAGAATTCCTTGGACTCTCATACAAAAATATTGACGTGTTGCATTGTGAGGTTTAATGTCAGTAGATGAATAGGAGACATTCTAAGCAGAGTGAAGACTTTGCAGAGAGAGGAAATTCTTAGGGGAGGGCTCCTTTCCACTTTGGTGTTCAGAGCAACAGGAAAGTATGGTGGACACTGGTTTGGAGGAACTCCCCCCATGGAGCTGCAAGAGGACGGTCAATATGCCATCCCTGTTACTCAATTCTTAGGGCTCATTCTTTCCATGTTCTGTCCCAGCCCCCACCCCAAGGCATGTCAACTAAGGGCAGTTGTCCACTTGATGTTCAAGGAGGATGTTCATTGTGGAAAGATCCCGGTGCTAGGTGAGATGGGGATGCTTTATCTCTAGAAACCAACACATTCATTGAGGAGATAAGATTGACCCAGGAAAAGGTGACTGATGGCCCCACAGCATGTGGGTTCATGGTATATCCCCCAGGATTGCCAGGTCAGTGTGGGATTATGGAATACAAGGCTGAGAATCCAGAGAGTCTATTATGTGCTAGGCACTGTGCTAAGCAATTTCACTACTTTATGCTATTTCATCCTCACCAGTATGCTATATATATTTTCTTGATTTTTACAAAAAAGAAAATTTATCATTAAAGATTACATAGCCAGAAAGGAATTGGAGTCTGACTTCAAATGAACAGTCTGTTCAAACTCCATAGGTGAAATGAAAAAGAAGACCCACGCGTGTATATGCACATATGCACATCTCCATCTACATAGACACATATCTCCATCTGTCTGTCTGTCTCCAGGTAGATATGTATGTATATACTCTCAAAGCTTTCCAAAAGTTTAAATCTAATGATATTTTACCATTTACAAAGCTCTTCTCCTCCAGTATTTAACTTGATTCTCTCAACAGCCCAGCAAAGAAGCAACAAGTCAATTGAACAGATTAGGAAATTGATAACTAGGGTATAAGATATATGTAAACTAGTAAGCAGCACAGTGAGAGCATGAACCCACTTGATCTGTCAGCCCTATGCATACTGCACTCACTTATTCTACATTCACTCATTCATCCAGGAAAACCTCTCTGATGCTGCTGGCAGGCCAGGCCCTAGAGACACAGAGGGATTTGAATTCACCCCAGCCTGGTAGGAAGGAGATCCGTTTGCTTTGTTTGCTGGGGCAGGAGAGCAGGGTGCTGCTGGGATGGGGCATGTACTGTGGGTTTTATGCTCCAGCTGGGGAGTTAGAATAAGGCAGTGGAGGGTTTTGAGGATACTTTAAGCTGCATCTTAAAATGTAGATTTGTCAAAAAAAAGCAAAGTATTTCCAGCAGAAGAAATACTCCAAGCAAAGGCAAACAAGTGGGGAACAGCACAGGGCTCTGGGGAACACTGATGGTACATGTTATGGACTGAATGTCTGTGTCCCTGCCCCAGTTTGTGTGTTGAAGCCCAAGGCACTGATGTGCTAGTGGGACGGGAGAAGCCCTTGGGGAAGTGATTAAGTGAAGGCATGAGGGCGGGGCCCCCATTATTGGCTTTCATTTGATGCTACAAATTTCTGCATTGCGTGGCAGATAGCCCATTTCTACTCTCTAGTAAATGTAGAGGAAGAGACCAGTGTATTTAGTGTATTCTCTAGCCTGTGTGTGCACATGCAGTCCCCCCCTATCCCCACCATGTGGGGGCACAGCAATTGTCTACAAACTAGGAAAGAGGACCCTCATAAAAAAATAGTCATGCTGGCAACTACCCCCGCCACCCGTCCCTCCAATCTTGGGCTTCCCAGACTAAGAAGTCACTGTCTCCATGTCTATGCTATTTACGTACGGCATTCTTGGATAACTAAGAGAGTATTTTTTTTTTTCCATTCTATTCTTCTGCTTCCAACATGATTGCCTTCTAGTAAGACAGGCCTCCATCTCAGCAGAGATGATGGTGGAGGTCCAAAGGAGGAGGAGAGGCTTGCGGTGAAAAGAAAGCTCTTGTTTATTCTTTCTCCAGCTATCAAATATCCCTGCTCCCAGGGGCTCCTCCAATCTACCCACTGAACTTATTGGGAGCTTCTAGAAGCCTGGCTGCAGTTTCCAAAAGAGAAAGATACCAGTGTCAGGTAATCACGCCCATCATTCCCTAATGATGTTTAATGCCAGGCGCCGCCTCGGCTCCGAGACCCTGCTGATGCAAGGATGCTCTCTGGAAGGCAAATAGCAGCCTTTTCCAGATCACCATGGCTTTGTTTGGTAAGAGATTTCTCTCTAGCCCAATTATAACAGAAAATTCTCCTCTGTTCTCTGGCCCCAGGCGCCCTCAGCACAGCACCCAGAGAGGACAATACATTGTTTCGTGCATTCTAAAGGCAGGGCTGTCTGCACGGGAGAGCGTGCGCCTGCCCTCTGCTCCTACTCCTCCCAGAACACCATTCACTATTGATGCTGTAAACTTTTGCATTAGATGGCAGGTAGCCCATTTCTACTCCCCAATTTAGAGACGATGATTATTGTATTGATGTCATGTGAACTGCAGTGGGCTAGGGAGCTGGGAAGTATTCAAGTCATCGACTTTAAGTTTCATTTCTTGCACACCTGTCTTGGGCTGGCTTACTGCTAAGACCAACCCAGCAGGGGAGAGGAATGAGAAACCTGGAGTCACGTCTTGTTTGTTACAACAGGAAGATGTCCCAGGACCTTTCCATGGGGGGAAATGGGGTGGAATGATAAATACTTCAAGATCTATGAATCAAATATGAATTGAACTGTAATCAGGGTTTAAAGTAGGTGGCTGCATAATAAGTGCTAAACAATTCATCTTTCTGTCAGGCAGCAGAAAGTAATTTATTCATTACCATTTAAGCAAGAAGAGATCTTGTGTGTTTAAAGACAGAAAAGTTTAGCGTGTTCCATTTTAGATGGCACAGCAAAGGGCCCAAGTTGAAAGAAAGTGCTGAAAAAGGGAAAAAGAGTGAAATAATCTTTAGAGCATCACACCTTGATTTGGCTGGGGAAATAGCATTAATTCCCTTTCAGCATTCAGTTGAGAAATCAACAGGGCTTAGTCTAGGAAGTCTTCAGATGAAGAATTGGTAAATTCAGTAAGGCTTGAGCTTACTTTATGTATCTCAGGCAGTCCCCAAGCAGCTATGTATAAAGTTGAAAAGTATATATTAAGCCACATTCTTTCTCTTTGATTTCCATTATGATTTCAGAGATATGTTTCCTTGAGACCCCAAAATACATTAAAAGCACCATTTAGGCCTCATATGATGCATTGCAAGCATTCTACCTTTGTCAACATGCAATCTATGAACCTCAAATTGTCCCACGAAGCCATAAGTAAAATTTACACTTTTCTATGTAAACTTAGAAAACATTCAGGATAAATCACACGTATTCTCCATTAAAACATGTTCAATAGCTAATTTTCATTTTACTGCAATTTTTGGTGACTCCATGGGAGTTAAGTGTATAAGCAGCCATAGTTACCAGGGGAATGTTTCAGGATTTCAGCCAAACTTATGAGCTGGAGGAACCATATGGAAGAGTTTTCTTGGACAGAATTCAGAACACCACTTCACAAGTATACCACTATATTCATTTGTTGTCGCATAGCAAAGACAATGTTGTGTTAGCAAGAAACTGTACAGTTCTGTTTTAAAACTTAGTGTAATTCTGTTTAAAAATGCTTGAGTCAGAAAATATGTCTGGCCACCTTAATAATTAAAACCAAATTTTTGGCAGACACTAGATTGTAAAATCTGCTTGCTAAAATAGTTCACGGGTAATCTCAAGCAATTTAATGCAAATAACTTTTAAAAGGAGACACTCTTCAAATACTGTACAAAAATCTGTTAAAAATAATAAAAATGTTACATGACATAGAGTCAGTATGTATAAGATTCTATGATTGGTCGCGCCATAGAAACTGGAGTACCCTGCAAATCGAGAATGGTCCTGTGCATGGGGAGGAGTTCCTTTCAATGTAGAGAAGCTTCAAGGAACCAAAATAAAAATGAAGCCTAAGATTGCATGGAAGGTTTAGAAGGCAAAGTTACATGCTTTCTATAACAAGCTATAACCTAACCTAACCTAACAACATAACCTAACATAGGGAAACTCTGTCTAGTTATGTGTGGGTTAAAGCAATAGAATCAGATGGAAGTCTATGCACCCAGGAGAACTTCCCCATCTCAATGTCTCTGGGTGCTTAAGCAGCCCATACTGGAAAATATAAAACCATTACCTATTAACCACTCTAAAAATAGTTTGCCATAACAAGTACTTAAACCTGTAGTATATTTTACAAACTAACCATATACAGTGCCAGAAAGTTTGAGAGTCTAAGGAAAAATGAGATAAGTGGAAACTTTTTGTTGAACCAGCGGTGCTTTTTCAAGCAGGCATCTATGATAGTGACCAGATAGACAATGGCCTACAACAGGAGTTTTATTTGTTTGAATCCTTCTTGAAATGGAATATTGAATTTCCCTACATAGTAGTCAGAGTTTTTTTTTTCTAGCATTTTTAAAGCTATGGTTTATAGGAGAATCTTAAATTGAATAATCTTAAATTGCTCTCATAATTCTTTCTGCTATACCAAGCATGGATTCCAAGAACACACAGTGCAAGGCATTACAGTCCACTTCATCACCTTTCTACAGCAACATCTAACATCGAGTTGCCAGCCATTACTCTGAATCCTTTTACATAAGTGATTTCTGCTAATCCTGACAATGACCTCTGACATGGGTACTGCTACTAGTCCTGCTTTACAGGCAGAAGCTTAGAGCAGTAGTAAGTCACACTCTGGCAGGAGGTGAAGCCGGATTTCATTGTCGGTCTGAATGTAGCTTGGTCTGACTCCACACCCACAGTTATAACAGCTAAGTTAATTGGAAACAAGCTACCCTGAAGAGGTCACTTCACATTCCTAGACCTATAAAATAAAGGGCATATCCTAGAGGCAGTGATGCACCCAAAAAACACAGTTCCCATTCTACTCCCCAGAACTGCTCATAAATGCACTTTAATAATAAATAGTAAAACATTATTTTTTAGGTAGTTCATGTCAGTTGTCTTCCTCAGGCATCACAACTGCAATTCAGTCTAGACAGAAACGTGATAGAATGTTAATGGCTACATGTACCTTACAGTGCTGGGAACTGGCATGAAAGTGGGTGAGATGGTGGGACAGTTGGTTGGAGAACAGTACTTGTGGGTGCACAGGGAGGTATCCAAAATGGGTTGTGGATATTTCTTTTCTTCTGGCTTCTCACAAAGTCAATAGGGGAGAAAATAAATGTCCCACCTCTTTGTGAAGAAGGAAAAATGTAAAAT
Source organism: Talpa europaea (assembly GCF_964194135.1). Lineage (NCBI taxonomy): Eukaryota > Metazoa > Chordata > Mammalia > Eulipotyphla > Talpidae > Talpa > Talpa europaea. The sequence continues at coordinate 16,304,999 of NC_140072.1, forward strand.
AATAGTTAAAAGGAGACCTTATGGATCCTTTGGCACTAAAGGAGTCATCATAGACAAGAAATTTTATTTCATATTTTTCACTACAAGGTCTCTGATTCCATGCACCAGGGACTTATGGTAGCTTAGGGATTTGGACAACCAAAGTACCATAAATGAGAAAAAATGTTAAGGTTTTATTGAAAGCAGAGAAGGGAAAACAAAGAGACATGGAATCAAGGTTGGCAATTGTTGGGTAGCTGAGTGACCTAGATATTTATAATTTGAATGTAAGTTCTAAAATGTTCTTAGGGGTATCACAAAATGTTATACAAACCATCAGGTACTAGAGATTCTCTGAGAATAATGCTTTGCTATCTTACTAAAGACATTTTCATAAGAAATATATACTATAGTAATCAGAGATTATAATTTGAAGTTTGGTTATTTATGTTTTTGTGGAACTTTGACATTCACACTGTATGAGTCATAACTAGTTACCTATAGATGCCGCCGCTTCCTGTGGACTAACTTCAAAAGCCCCAGTCTCACACTGGCCATCATCAAGCATAGATCCATTACTAAGCCTTCTATAGACAGATGCATATAAGTGTGATTTGGTGTAGTATATGACACTTTTGATTCTTCATGACAAATCACCATCTAGAAATATACATTGGAAGATATCCAAATAAGAAAGTTAATTCATTGCTTTATAGATAAAATGACCAAAATGAAAGTACACTAAATATACATAAGTGAAATAAGAATGCAAGTGAATAGCTAACTCTTACAGTTATATACAGGACCTTAAGATTTAAAAAGCACTTATGGATTTTCTACATCATAAGTATTATCATTAATATTCACTGAAAATTTTCTTATTAATAGATGGCTTTAAGCAAGTGATGATTTTTACCTCTGGGCCATATTTCATGATGAGGGTGATGCAGATTAAGTCTAAAAATGAGAGATCAAAAGAAACCTAGCCTTTATCTTCAATCCAGGTAGGAGCTATAAGATATTATTAAATTCAAGAGAGTTGAGATAAATCAGGGAAATCTTGCTGATATAGTGGAGACCCTACTTCTGGCTCCACACAAGTATTTATAATGCATTCCTAAAATGGCTGGGTGGGGCAGTGGGCAGAAATTTAGGAGTTAGAAATTATGTATCATAACCAAGTGGGATTTATTCCAGGGATGCAAAGCTAGTTCAATACTATCAGTATAATCCACCATATAGTGACAGACTACAGAAGAAAAACCTAATGATGATATCAATTGAAGGAGAAAAGGCAATAGACAAACTCAACTTTTATTCATGATAAAAGCTCTCAGGGAAATAAAAATTAGAGGGCTACTCTTTCAACTTGATAAAAGAAACTACAAAAAAAAACTTTATGGATAACATCATGCTAAATGGTAAAAGACTGAATGTTTCCTCAGATGATGGAGAATAAGGAAGACAGGTTACCCTAACCACACCATTCAATATAGTAGTGGAAGTTATTGCCAGCTCAAAATGTCATAAAACAAACAAAAGTAAAAGACATATGTATCAGAAAGGAAGAAATAACACTGTCCTTATTTTCAGATGACAGAATTGTCTATAATCCCCAGTAATAAAAACCCAACCATATAACTAATAAGTGCTTTCAGCCAGGTTGCAGGACAGAAGATCAACATACTATTGTTTGTTTTTCTACATATAGCAATGGGCACACAGGCATTAAAATTGAAATATAGTGCCATTTACAACTGCTAAAAAATTCAAACACTTAAGTATAAATCAAACAAAACTGTACAGAAGTTATATACTGAAAATCACAAAATACTGATGAAAGAAATTGGAGATGTGAAATTTAATGGAGAGACATACCAAGTTCATGGATTGGGACACTCAGCATAGTAAAAATATCACTTTTCCCAAGTTGATATAGAGATTTACAGTAAGAATGAATAATGACCACCCCAAAATACCAGGTTCTATTTCCTGGAACCTGTAAATATTACTGTATAAGGAAAGAGGAAAAAAAGTAACTTTACAGATCTAATTAAGTTAAGGATCTTGACTTGGGGAGATTACTCTGGAATAGAGAGGTAGGCTCTAAATTCAATCATGTGTCTTTGAAGAGAAGGGTAGAGGGAAATTATACACACAGAGAGGAGAAGGCCTTGTAAAGAAACATCACTGGATGGGGCCAAGGATATGCCAGCCACCAGTGGCTGGAAGAGGCAAGGAAAGGATTATTCTGGTGTTTCCTGAAGGTGACTGAATCTATTGACACATTGATTTTGCATTTCTAGTCTTGAACAATCTGAGAGAATCCTTTTCTTTTGTTTTAAGCAGACAAGTTCATAGTAACATATTATAGCAGTCAAAGGAAACCAACACAAGATTTAACATACTTCCTATCAAAATCCCAGGAAGATTTTCATTGATGTAAACCAGATTATTCTGAGCTATATAGAGAAAGAAATGGGACCTAGAATAGATAAAAAAATTTTGAAAAGAAAAATAAAGTAGAAAGAATCATTCTACCTGATTTCCAGATACTATCTAGCTACAGTAATCAAGACTGCATGGTGTTGGTGGAGGGACAGACACATAGATCAATAAACAGAATGAGAACACAGAAACCAACCCACATAAACATGCCCACATTCTTGGCAAAAGTGCAAAAGCAATTCAGTGGAGGAAGGATAGCCTTTGCAACAAATGGTCCTGTAGCAATGGGACAACTATTAACTCAAAATGAATCATTGACCTAAATGGAAGAACTAAAACTATAAAGCTGTTAGAAGAAGTATAGGAGAACATTTGGGGATGTAGGACAAGGCAGAAAGTTCTTAGACTTGACACCAAAAGCACTATATACAAAAGGGGAAATCAATATATTGGATTTAATCAAAATTAAAAACTTTTCTCTACAAAAGCTTCTGTTAGTAGAACAAAATACAAATTATAGACTGGTAAAAAATACTGACAAGCCATATATCTGAAAAAAAATAACCCTGATATGTAGGATATATTAAGAATCTCAAAACCTAATAGTTCAATTAGGAAGTAGGCAAAATACGTGAAGAAAATTTCACCAACGATATATAGTGAATAAGCACACAAAAGATGTTAAATGTCATTAACTATTAAGAAAACACAAATCAAAGCCACAATGAGCTATCACTAGATGCCTTATAAAACAGCTAAAATTGTAAAACGTGGCAACAGCAAATACTAAAAAGGATGCAGAGAAACCCCTACACTACAGCACTCCTACACTGCTTGTGAGAACGTTAAACAGTACAGGCGCTCTGGTCCTTACAGAGGGCCAAATAGGGGAACAGTTGGCAGTTTCATATAAAACAAAATGTGCAATTATCACAGAACTTAGCAATTAGACTCCAGGGAAGTTATCCCAGATAAATGAAGACATGTTCACACAAAAACCTGTGCTGAAATGTCAAAAGCTACTTTATTCATAACAGGCCCAAACTGGAAACCCAGATGTCTTTCAATGGGTGAATGGTTAAACAAATTGTGATACATCTATTATAGTATGGAATACTGCTCAGCAATAAAAAGGAATGAGCTATGAATACCTGAGACAATTTAGATGAATCTCCAGAGAATTCATAGTGAGCAGAAAAAAGCTAATTCCTAAAGGTTATACATTAGGTGATTCTATTTACATATGATTCTTGAAATCACAAAATGATGGAGAACAGATTAGTGGTTCCAGGGCTTAAGGAAGGGATGTGGGTGAAAGGGAAGTGATGCAGCTATAAACAGGCAGCATGAGGGCCCCTTGGGGTGGAATTATTAAGTACTGTCACCTTATCACTGTTGATATCTTGGTTGTGAAATTATAGTTAAGTTTTGCAAGATGTTACTATCAGCAGGAATTGGTTAAAGGGTAAACGAAATCTCCTTTGCTATTTTCTTACAACTGCATGTGAATTTATAATTATCTCAAGATAAAAAAGTTTAATAAAAATATATATAAAGCAATGATTCAAATTTAGGCTGGAATTAAATCCAATAGAGCATTCTGAAGTAAACTTAAAAAAAAAAATCAATGTGCATGTCAATAAGGTGAGTGGAGAGAAATAGGACTCAAATCAGAGCTTTACAGAAGTCTGTGAAGTTCTTTCCCCTTTATTGACTCCACTCCCCCTAAGAGACAGCGCAGACACCACCCAGAGAACTCTCCTGACCATGGCTGGCATCTCAGCAATGACGCAGTGTGAGGGCAAGAAAACAGGGCACCAGGACTCGCTAACAGCATGACCACAAGAACCTCTGTGAGCCTCAGCTTTCTCATTTGCAAGCAGAGATGATAATACAGATAAAAATGTCTACCATGCCAGGCTTTAATGAAGCTTAGATGAGAAAATGCCTTCACAGGATCCAGAACGTGATAGTATCTCAGTGCACAGACAAGCTTTTATCAATTTCAATATTCAGTGATTAGTACCCACCTTTGAGAAGCACCTGCCATCCAAAGAGATGCTGTGGATATATCTATGTGGAGATCTGGGTCTAGATCTCAGTCAGTTTCCAAGCTGTGAGTATGAAGAAAGCTGGGGCAGCTTAGAACATGGGGGAACAATGCTCCAACAGAGCCCTGGGGATGACAGAATGGGGGAAGGAGATGGGCCATATTTGGGGACTGGTGCTGGGTCCTTACGAGTTATTTTCCTTTCCCTCCTGCCTGCCTCAGAGGACTCTCCCAGCCCCACAGGTGTGTGCTGCTCACCTCTGCCACTGAACAGCCTGTTTCTTGCCCTACAAGTTTTCTCTGCTCCACACTCTAGTAGTGCAGCCCTGAATATCAGTCTCACCAGGCTCAGCAGAGCTGAATATAAGCAGACGCCACTGCTCATTTGCAAGGTGACCTTGGGCAAGTCTCTCTGAGTTTTGTTTTACCCCATTGAAACTGCAGTTGATGAGCCCACCACACAGGATGGATACAGAGGTTAAACCAGCCCATAGGAGGGAGGGAGAGACACGGCATCCAGCATATGTACATGTGATCTTTGTACATGTTCACGATCATCATTAAGGCCCTAATGACACAGCTTCTATCAGAGGAAGGAATGAGAAATGAAGCCCATTAAACCCATGAGGTGGGTCATCCTGGGCTTAGTTCACCCCAGCACAGGGGTACGATGACTACATGCTCCATCCTACTTCCTTCGCAGGCAGAAATGAATGTCAGTTTCTTTAATAGGGAAACTATTAAAGAGTTTCCACTGCAATGTTGGACACTTATGGTGAATTGGAAACTAGCTGAAATTGCAGTCTTGCCTACTACAGCACTCTAATTCTGACCTTATAATAGAGGACCTTATGCCCATTTTGCACAGAATTTCAGGACAGATTACAAGGCTCATTCTATTTAGCAGCTCCCCAGAAAAAGACTCATATCAAACAGAAGACAGTGACTCACACTTCTGGGTCATTTGAGGATAGCTTTGGCAAGAGATCAGAAGGAAACTCACCTTGGTAAGTTGATCCACAGGGTTCCCTCTCTGAGAAGCCCTGCCATGGCTCAGCATGGCTGAGGGACTCCCTGTTCACTCTCCCTGCCAGTACCACCTGCAGGAAGGAGCCCTCTGCCCTTGAAAGAGAAGGCATTTCAGAACCTCATGACTTTCTTCCTTTCATATATATCTACTTGCCTCATTCCAGCAAGGATTTAAGAAAGCTTACGAGGCTTTCTACTCTAAAACAGAAAGCTATAAAAATTTAATAAATCAAGACCTGAGAATATATATTTCCAATAGAAAATCAAGAGTTATAGTGCAAGTATACAAGCCATAGACTTCCACAGTTTCATTAGTTCAGCTGAGGATGTGCTTCTGAGCCTCCTGGCAGCCAAAGCTAAGTGTACGCGGTACGTGGTTAGTGTACGTGGCACACTAACTCAGGGGACATGAAGAATGCACACACCAGCTTCTGAAGGAAGCAGAGCTCTTGCTCATGTTAAATCTCAAGCAGACATTTCTCGGTGAGCTTTCCACCTTGGGGACGTGGAGCTGTAGCAGACCACATCCTAGATAGCACATCTAGGGGACACAGTTCTGGGTGGTGTGCAGGGCTCCTAAACTATTCTCCTCGAGTGACACCACAGCAGTAGCTGTGGGCTTTTAGTGATGGAAAAAATCATTTAAAGTTTTAAAAAATATATATACTTGGTGAAATTTGAAGAGTTAGGTGTGATTACTGGGAAAAGGAAGCCAACCCCTAACTCTGGCAATTAGGCCAGGGAAGGCAGTGCCTTTGTTCCCTGTGATTTTACAAGAGAAGTTCAGTTCCTTGTGAATTCTTTTTTTTTTTTTTTTTGCATAGAGCTGGGGTACAGGCCAGAGGTGCAGGGGGTGAGAGGATTCACCAGAGACAGAGTAGGGAGCAGAACAGGTAGATTTACTGAATTACACTGCAAAGGGGAGCAGTGGGTGAGACAGGAGAGGTCTGCTGCGCCATGTGGGTAGCTCCCTGGCTGGCTGGGGATGGAACTCATGCTGTAGAGCCTGCAGACAGCATCACAGTGCTGTGCTCCACCCCCTGTGCCACCAGAGAGGCCCGGGGAGAGAATCTTATAAACAGGGAGAAGAGCTTGTTTAAGGTCCCTCTCTAGGCAAGAGAAATTAGAACATTTCAGGAACTGAGGATGGTAGAATGTTCTGGAAGCCCCAAACAGTATGGGGGAAAAGGAAGAATACCTGTAATGAGGCTGCTGGAGGAAGTGATGCCATTTATTAAGGGCCTGGGAAGTCTTGCCAACGTTTTTATCCTAAAAGAAATAGGCAGTCACTGGCAGGGGAGTGAGGATGCCAGTTCACGATTCTGATGCTCATTAGCTTCTGTGTGGAAAAAAAGGATGACAGGATGAGAAGGAGGCAGGGAGATGAGTGTCTTCGTAAGGTTGGGTTATTTGGGGAAGGGGATGAGTAAGTGGCAAGAGTCTTGAATGAACATTAAGTCAGCACCAGGAAAGACAAGGTGACCACACTGGAGTGTGCAAACCAATCAGAGAGCTGGCAAGTTCAGTGCTACAGGTCAGGTACACTGTGAATCATGTCTGCCGAATGCAATAGCCCCTGGGAATGGCAGGGACGACCCTGAGACAGACACTAATAACAATGCAAAGTCATTCGTGCTTTTATTGTTCAACTATAATGAGTCCACTCATCACTGTAATAATAATAATGATGTGTGTGAATAACATAATTGCTTAATAGTCATTCCTTACCACCACTACCACCACCCCCTGCCATTAGGATGAATCTAAAATAATCTAGACTATTTATCATTCTAAAAGAGGCAGAAAAAATGATTTTCTGTGTTAGTAGCTTTTAAGAAATAAATTATAAAAAGACCCAGTTATTTCTATGGCTTAGGGGAACTTTCATTTAGGGTGGCAAAATGCATAGGGGTTACTGTTTCAGGAAACCATTCCATATTAATAGACTCTTTCTTCATGAAATGCACATAGTGCCTGGGCCTGTCTGGCCACCCCCACTGGGGGATCAGATGATATTTGTGGTTCTCAAACCAATCTGTGCATACAACGAGCTAGGGAAGTTATTAAAAACCCTCCTTTTGGGCCCCATCCCAGACTCTGGGTTTGGCGCCTGGGCATCTGCATTCTGAGATGCACCCCAGGTGATTCTAATGATCACGGTGGGACCATGAGTCACTGGTTTGGTTGAATTCAAAGTTTAGGATGGTGCTACCCAGTGCAGTTCATCAGGGAGCCTGTTAGAAATGCTGCTTTTCAGTCCCCAGCCCAGACCTGCTGAACAAAATCACTCTCTTAACAAGAGTCCCAGGTGATTGAATGCATATCAGAATTTTGACGCGCCAGTCTAGCACTCTATTGCTCCCGCATGGTCCTCATTTCTTATAGTTTGGGAAAACTTGGCAGTTGGGGAAGAAACCAACTTTCCAGGAGCAACTTGGCGGCTGAGCTTAGAATACAATCCGGTTGCCCTTTTATCAGCAAGGACACAATGCCACTCTCACAGCCATAAATAAACTCGTAGAAGCTGAATCAGCAAAGGTAAATCAAGTCCTGAATTGTGCTGGCTCATGCATATATTGGAGGACAAACAATCAAAAAAAAAAAAAAACAACAACGAAGCACTAAAATCTTGTGCATGTTTCTTTAAAATATATAAATAGTAGATAATCAGAGGTTGGCTTCAAATCAGGGCCTGCATATATTTCTCCCCAGAGGAACTGAATATCCTCCTCCCTTTCAACTTCATTTTTCACTGGTTCTGACTCATCTTGGACTACCTTTTGCAGTTTCTCTGTATCAGACCTAGCTCTTACTATTACAGCTATTCTTTCTGAAAAAGGCAAACAAAATAAACAAAAAAACAACAGAAGCCTGTGGGAACTTTTCCTATCAGTGTTTTATAGATAAATTCCAATTTTTTCCCATCCTTTCCTTTTGACTTGCATTCAACCCAGTTTGCCTACTGTCTTCAGGAATTTATCCATTGACATTCACTTAGTCTTTCATTCAACTAACGCTTTTTGAGCACCTACTTAGCATGATACCGCAAGTATCATATAAGTTGAGATTAAATTAAAATTGTCTCTACCTTTTGGGAGCTCACAGTTTATTAGGGATTTAAACATCTGGAATAATAATACCTATCAGAAAGTGAAAAGTGAAGATTTCTAAAGGGAAAGAGATAAAATGGTTTGGGAGAAAGTCAGTAAGAGAATCCTTTTGGCTGTAGGAAAATAATAAAGGTTTCTTGGGGTCATGGAGGGATTGAAATATGCATTGAAAAGTGAAAATAATATGGATAGGTGTTATATTTTCCAGGGCTGGCCCCAGAAATGAAAACATCACCAGTGAAGAGAACAGAGTATGCAAGGGTCAGATGGTTACCACATATAGGGTTTAGTAGACAACTGAATCTAGAAATGTTGGCTTGAGTGACCCCTGCATGAAGCTAAGTCATGGAAAAATATGTTGATTGTGGGTTTTTGAAACTATATGCCAGGAAATTTGAACTATATTCCATAAGCAATAGGAGCTACTAAAAAGACTTTCTCAATAGAGGAATTAGGTAGGCAAGTCTGAGATTTGGGGGGAAAACCCTGATAAAAGAGCATGGGACATTGAAAACCTAAAGGAAGGGAATCACAAAAGGCTTGATACAGGGCACTGAGGGCCTGAACTAAGAGCAGGCAGAGAAGGGGGGCATGGGCAAGGGATGCAGTGGTTGATCAAAGGGATGGTAGTTGGCATCTAACTAGATTGCAGCTCATTAGAGGTTTGCAAGGAAGAAAATAAGTAAAAGTGACGCTAATATTTGGGTTTGGCTGTCTGGGAGTAGGAAAGTACTAACTAGGGAAGCAAGTAACTAGTTACTTCAAAGTGAGGCAGTGAATTCAGTTTGGGCATCTTCAATCTGAGATGCCAGGGCAAATACAAGAGGAGATGTCCAGTAGGCAATGGAAATCCATAACTGGAGACTGGAAGAGACAGAAAGTGATTTGGGAATCATCTATTTAGGGTTGAAGGCCACGGGATTGAATGAAACAGGTAAAAGAGAAGGAAGAGGAGGCACTAGGGTGTTTACTTTGATGTTCTATAATCAATATGGCAGAGCTGAAGATTATTTATCTACTTATCCCCCCAACATCTTCCCATAGGGGCTTGACCTTCCTATTTCTCTCAAAGCTCCTCATTCAGACATGCCCCTTAAATGTTACACTTCATAGAGGTCTCACAGATGACCCTGAAGCACTAGGGAGAACACCTAGTGGGAGACACAGATAGTAAGTCCTTGTTCTGCAATGAATTCCCTTGAGATTTAGGGTTGACAATCCTACTTTCCTGGTCTTGAGTTTGCATCTAAACCATATATCCACAGTCTAACTATGAGTCTTTCTGCTCTGACATGGAGGTTATGAAGACCAGCTGTTTCACTCTCTATGACTGCACTCAAATATGCCACATTTTCTTCTTGCCAATGCCCAATTAATGATCATTTGACCCCACTTTTACTAAATTTATTCAACCTGCCTGCTTCTTCAACTAAGATCATTTCAGGTTTGCAATGGCTTTTTATTTCTTTGCATATCAAAGTATACAATCGAATATATATACTGTAATATATATTGGTATATATAGGTCTCTATCATTAGTTGGGTTCTATCTATTACCTCTTGTTTTCAGCCATGATCTGCAAATCTACCAGCTCAACATTAAGCACTGATATTTTAAACCTTTATGCAATTATACAGAATTAGTTCAAAAATAAACATCCATGTAGAGTTGTTCTTTAAAGTAATCTTAAATCCATGGGATATTTAATCTCACTTCCGTTACTAAAATAAACTTCAATAGCTTTGTCTCGCTTATTTAATTTGGTTTAAAGACCTAGGGTTTTTTAGGACAACAAAATAGACTTCTTCACGGGAGAGCTCCCTCTTCTCAGTTTCATTCCTAACTGTGGCTCTCTTTGACATAAAACTCAGACACTCTTCTTTGAGCTGGCTCAGGGAAATATGGAGAGAAGAGGTGACAGGGTGCAATAGTGATAGAAATTTGGCAGTTTCTTATTATCTTTTATTATTTCTTGCTTAGAGCTGCTTCCAGCTTTCCCTGTGCTTTCAGGAACAGAGAGATTACAGTCACATTGGTGTGTCTTTGCTTCAGCAGAATAAATCCAATAACTTTTTTTTCAAATTAAAGGTGTTTTTTTTTTTTAATACTCTCTGGGATAGCATTCTTCTTTATTCATGTAGGAATCCAGTTGTTAGCTATTATATTTTCTGATAATTTAAAGAAGTTTATATCCCTTAGCAACGAGATCTGCTCAGTTTGTCTCTGACACAGGTGGAAGACCTTTAAAATAAAAAAACACAGTCTTCACTAGTTTTCTAAAAGTAATTCTTCACAAGGGTACTTAAAAAAAAAAGACAATGCTTGCATAGGTAATTTCTTAAATAGAGAGTAAAAGTGATTTCAGAAAATCAGGATTAATCTTAGTGACCCTTAGTTACTTAGTTCATTTCCCCAGGAATATCAGGAAGTAACTGGCATGTCTTGGTGTTGGATGTAAGGATGCCCAATCCAAGCCCAAGTGTCAGGTCTCTTTGGGTCACACAGATCCCACAGCCCTGGAGGTTTTGGAGACGTTGTCACAAGGTCCACATTCCCCAGAAAGACCAAGAACCAGTCCTTGCTTTTCCTCTTGTGCTCCATTTTTGAGTAATATTTTCACTACCACAAGGGGGTAGTAGGTCAGTGCATTCATGGGGAAGGTGGAGCTACCAAGTAGAAGCCTCCGTTTCAGAAAATGACCAAAACAAACTGTTTAATGAGAGTTTGGAAATATTAATTGAGCAAAATCAATATTACACATGGAACAAAAACAAAAATGCAAATATAAATGAGGTGTCTTTCCTTGCAGGAAAAATCAGAAAGTGTGTGTGTGTATTTAAAGTTTATTCTTGCTCCTCAACTCTGAGAACCCTCTGAAGGCCTTTGTTCCTTGCTTTGATTTGCTATTTGGTTTTGATTTCTGTTTTTCCTATTAGAATTCTGTCATCAAATGTCTGGTCTTTGGTTGCACTTTCTTATTGAAGTTGGGAAAAATTAAAAGCCAGTGGAGTCTCTGCATGCACGGACAGAGGCTGTTGGCTGGTAGACTTCACAGGAGAATGAGCAGGCCAGAACATAACCGTGTGTAAAGGGTTCCTTGTGTCAACATCGGTGGATCTTTCTCTTGGGCTTGCCAGTCTCTTCAAGTAGAAACCTTACGCTTTCCTTTCTGAGTAGGTGGACAGAAGCCTGAATGCCACCCTTCTGAAATCTTGGGGGATGAACAGGCTAGGAAATCTCATGTCTGAGGATAGATTCCCCTTTAATCTCCCAGTAGATATTATGGTGCAAACCTAGGCTCTCACCCTGGTTCTCTCCTTGATTCTGTCCTTAAGACACCATTTTGGATCCCTCTAGTCTTTCCCTTAGTTGATCATTTTGTGCCACTGAGTCTTGACATGTGGCTCTGCCAAGTCCTCCTTTTCTCTCCTGCTGGTCTTTAGCTCAGATGTACTATCCCTGATATTTTTTAATGAACTCCTAATTTTTACCTTTCATAGAAGAAATGAAGCCTAGGGCCTCCCTGGTGGCACAAGGGGTTAAGCACCACACTGTGAAGCTATCCCCAGCCTCTGTAGCATGAGTTCGATCCTTAGCCGGCCAGGGAACAACCCACATGGCGCAGCAGACCTCTCCTGTCTTGCCCGCTGCTCCTCTCAGCAGTGTACTTCAGTCAATCTGCCTGTTCTGTTCCCCACTCTGTCTCTGGTGAATCCTCTCACCCCCTGCATCTCTGGCCTGTACCCCAGCTCTTGTATGAACAAATAAGTAAATCTTTAAAAAAAAAAAATGAGGCCTATGTGGAGACCCCTACTTCTAAGCAGAGGACCATAATCCCCTGGGAATCAAATTCCATATCCTTGGAGCCATTAGGGAGGGATTTAAAAAGAGGGATGTGCCAAATTCATGCCTTTGAAGTTTCAGATGCCCGATTTTAAGATGAACATCAAAAATATTTGGGACTGAAGCAAGTCTTCCAATGAGGATGCACCTAGTAGATGCTCTATGGAAACATATCAAGGTGAGTTTAACTTTAGGTGCGATGGCAGGTAGTTGGCTGTATTTTATTGGAATTAAGATTTAGGAATCTTTAGATGTCTTGGTGCTTTATCCACATTTAGTCTCTATTTTTTTGATAATGTGCTGCTTCCCTCTAAGAGGGCCTTTAATTTCTAACCTAATCTTATTTGTCATGATTCTCTGAGACATGCCAAATAGTGCTTTCAGGTCTCTGTTTATTTTGGTATCTGGATATGTCTGAGCCACTTAAGGGCCTTCATCCAGTGACAGTAACCATACCCGATGAAGTCTCCATGTGAACAAGGCTTAAATGTTTTCTACCCCCTCAGGCTCTTTGGGTGAGGACTCAACCAAAGCGAAAATGGGAAGTGAAAGTTTGCACACCCTCCCTGTCTGACTCCAGTGCATTGCAATAGGGTTACTTTTAATGTGCTTAGCAACAATTAGCTCTTGAAGCTGCAACAGCTGCACAATGCTGATGCTCTCCAGATGCAGCCAACGAATTAAATCATGCGATAATTCAATTGGAAAATTGGGTATAATTATGGAGAATGCAGAGTCTGCTAGTCGCTGCACAGTGACTTGAAGCTCCTGAAACAACAAGAGTGCTGGCTACTCAGTGAGAGTGTGGCATGCACAGAAACTGATATGGGTGTTTGCAGGAATCTCAGTCCCCTCTCTGACAATGACAGCATTACCTGGCTCTGTACTGTGTTAAGACGTAGCTGAGTGCCACCAAAACAAAGCACCTTTGCAACTTCAAAACTTTCACAGACCATCCTTCATAGCAGGACTATGACTCTAATTTGGGTATCTGCTGGTTGAGAGCAAGTCAAACAAGCAAAAGCTAGGGTCCCCAGGAACTAGCAGGTCATGATAATCTAAAAATACCTGCCAAGTTAGAGAATCACAGAGTAGGATGATAAAACATTCTATTTTAACTAGAAAACACATGCATATATTCATATATCAATCTTTGATATATGGCCAAGACTAAGGTCTTGAGTCCTGTCTGTGAGACATCTAACATTCACCCTTAACATTTTAAACATGTACCCTTAGTGCACTGTCCATAATTTCCCATTGAAGTTTATGTAAAGGGGAATAAAATCCTAAAAAGATTTGTGGAGCATTTTGAGTAGAGATTTCTTAAAGTTAGTAAGGCTTATCATTCCCAACTTTTACAGGCACACTGCTTTGCAGTTGCACACTATACAACTCTAGGGAGTACCATCGATGGGTTGCTCCTCAGAGTCACTCAGAGATGCCCTGTAGAGCCCTTCTCAGGGGTCCTGTCTCATTCAGCAGCAACTTCTTTTTTATGGAAACTCTATTGACTCCAAACCGGTCCACTGAATTTTCATGGAAACAATAGCTTTCTTCTTGTATTGTAATTGAATTTTGTAATTACCATAAATATCTTAGAGAACAAACACAACAGACTCTTGGGAAGTTAACATCTTAACTGATGGCAGCGGAAGTGTGCAGGTATACTAGAGAATAGCCTCTTGACCTGGAGTGTTCGGCTACTGTGGGCATCAATCAGGATGTTTTACAGAGGCAGCGGTTAATACAGTGAGTTGGTAAAGTGGAGGTTAATTAAGAGAGCTTTTACTGACCTGGGAATTTAGTAATGCTCTTAAATGAATTTGTATTTTGTTTTTCGATATTGCATCTATATATTTTTGAAAAACAGCACCAGAGGGGTGAGGTATTTTATCTTTTTTAGTACACAGGCAGATTTTAGGATTCCTTATCATAGTTTCCCAGGCTTAATGGTCCTCAAATGGAGAACCCCTGCCTTACAGTTTCCTGCCCATAGTAGAGTGAAAATATATGATTGAGGTGCGTTAATAAAATGGTAAGGAATCATCTTTGTTTAACAGTGATTTAAAGTCAAAGGTAAGATTCATGAAGGTTTTCTACTAAGAGGCACACTTTCCCATAATGAAAGTTTCCTGGACAATTAGAAGGTTATAAGAAACATTGATGACAAGGATGAAGAAAGCCACCCATTCATCCATTTGTGACATTCTCCAATTCCTGTCCTTCTGGCCCTGCCTTACTTCGACCAGGCCAGGAAAGAGCAGCATTTTAGATGTGAAAAACAAGTCAGTGAGGTACAGAAGCCGACAATCACTTAGTCGCCAATTCAAACGAGGACTCTGCCATTTGCTTATCTTAGTTAATTTTATTTTTTAAATATCAGTCTCTTTGTGTCTAAAAGGTCATGGCAATAAGTACTCCAGAGAGTTACTGTGAGAATTAGATGTTCCAGCATCCCCAAAGAACAGATAAGCATCCCCAAAGAACAGATACTCAGTAAATGTTAGAAGAAAAGCAAAGGGTAACCAAAGTCATATTGAAGGTAAAGAAACTGGGAAAGATGTAGGGTTTGAAGGACAGAAGATGTAGAAAAGGGAGAGAAGAAGAAGTAAAAATAATACACAAAATTTTATAGTTAGAAATTTTTAGATTTTTCAGAAAGAAAATCAGTGCACATTGCATCCCAATACCTCTGTGAGACAGGACAGGCATCGAGTATTCAATTTGCAGATAGGGAAGCTGGAGCCTCCAAAATAGAGTTGACTGACATGGCAGAACATAATTGGTATTAGACTCAATGTCTCCTTGTTCCCAGTCCAGAACTGTGTTTATGATGTCATATCAATTTCAAATTTCTGTGTTTCCCACACCACTCCAGGGATTTCATGATGAACACCATCCTAGCATGACCTACTTTGGTCCAGAGAGAATTTTAAAAAAGCAGAGTTAGGATTCTGGGAAGCTACTTTGGGTCTTCCAAATCTAGCATGATTTTCAACAATTATTTCAAGAGAAACAAAATGGAGAGAGCTATGAAAAAAGAATGCTTGGGCCATGAGATTGTGTACAGGGTAACACTCACTATGAAAACTGTAACTGGAGATTATCCATTGAAGTTAAAGCCAGAGAAAAGTATGTTATGAGTCCTAATTTGTTTTATTAGTGGATATAAAATTAAAGGAAGTGATGTTTTGAGGATGAAAATTTTTAAGGTCTAACATAATTCTCCAGACGTATTAAGAGATGTTATTCTTGGATCCAAGAAGATATTCTTCTCGGATAATCAATCATGCCATAGCAAATTAAGAGTTCTTATTTTTAGCCCTATTAGCTACACAATGATAATGAAAATTGATTACAGTCACATTCTACTCCATAAGACACTGTCAGTAAATGAACTGAAATGCCCCAGAATCAATCCACTTAAAAAATATACCAGAGGTTGAAAAAAAAAAAGGCCCTCATCAATTACTCTGACATCTGTTAATAAAGAAAAGATGATAAACTAGCTGTTTCTGTCATTGCTAGGCTTACTGTAGGCCAATAAAACAAGCTCTTTTGTTCTACCAACCAGAGATATCTTCAAGAAGCTTAATGGATCTGAGCTGCTCAAGACCAGATATTAGTTTCCAGAAATAGAATCAAAGAAACATTCAGAAATATTAAGAGAAATATTTGAAAGTCAAAAAGAACAAGCCATGTTTGTCTCAAATTCATCTATATTCAAAGTCTAAAAAGGTTGTCTGTGTCTGGATTACAGAAAAGTGATCTCAAGATGCCAGTGCAAGTGGAAAAGTTGGCAACTATGGAATATTGTAGAAGCACTGGTAGGTGACAGATATGGTGACATTATTAAACTGGAGATTTGTAGAAACTAGGAAGTGAAAATGTTGTGGACCTAACTGAATGACTGAGCTTCCTGGTTTGGAAAAGATATCAAGATGTCCAATGATAGTACATGAAAACACACCAGGTCCTCATGGTCCTCAGCCAAACCAGTCCCCTAGCTGCTGAACACAGTGCCTGTAGAGGTCCCACACTGACAAAGTACAAATCAGATCCATGAGGGACTCATCAAACCCTCCCTGTGGTTATTCTTAGCTGGGCCCAGGGGGACTCGGAAAGGCCACTAGCGACCACTTGGGGCAAGAAGACAATTTTCTAAGCTCCAGGCCCCTGACTTCTGGACTCTACCACCTTTACCTGTGTTGTGAAGTCTCCACTAGGTTCAGGATCAGGCTCCTAGACAACAAGCTCACAAACTTATGTTGCTTTTGAATAATTATAAATGTCTATTTATTCTTTGCAGATAAAAATTGAAAGCATGAAGATTCATTTCTCTATTGTGAGGAATTGCGTAGAAGCAACTTGGGAAAATGTCAGATTAAATCTCAAATTTCTCAATATTTCTTGCATTTTTCTACTTATGGATATATGATGATATAATATTGGAGGCCGGGTCAAAGGAGTTCAATCTTTTTTCCACTAAATGCTGACAATCTCTATTTTCATATGCCTATTCCTCTAAGAATATATAATTCTGTCTATCTGTATGATTATATACAGAAAACATAATTCTGCATATATGTATACACCACTTTAAACAGAGAGGGGGCACAACAGAAATTTTTGAGGTGATAGAAAACAATTTTTTCCTGATTGTGGTGGTAGGCTCATGACTGTGTGTGTCTATAAATACTGATGGGGTTGTACACTATAAGGGGAAATTTTGCAAATGTAGATTTTTATGAAACACTTTGATTAACCATATGCATGCATGCACATGCACACACACACACATACAGAGTTCTTAAAAAGAGGAGTCTCTGATGAAGCCCAGCTTTCAGGTTCTCATTGGAATAGAGGGTGATGGGGGTGGGGAGCTGACTGAATGTAAGTTCTCTTCCAACTCAATTATTATACGAATATATTTAAACCATCAAACACTTTGAATGTCTGTCCTTCAGAACACTAACAGATCTAATAAGAATAAGCATGCTTTAAAACCTGGTTAACTTAAGTACACATATCTACCCATACTCGGGGAAATGCTGAAAGAAAAAAGTAACCAATGCCAGCATTTCTATGAAACAAACATATTCATTTATTTTAAAAGACAACCTTCAATGTTGGCACTTTGTCTCGACTTTACACATGAGAAATTTAATGCACTGAGAGGAGAGGTTAGGTAGTCTGTTCAAAGTTTAACAGCAAGTAAGCATAAGGCCGTACTTAAAGCTGGGTGGTCTAACCCTAAATCTTCAGTCTTTGTGCAGGATCCAGTAAGGGAGGAGGATCAAAACTACTCTGTGTAGAGGTAGATCTGAAGTTTTGGGGTCCATGAGTCCCCCACTACAGACTTTATTGTCTTTGGTCCTCATTCTCTACTTGTTTTGCTTAGAATAGAACCATTCAGGTACAAACCCCCTATTTAGATAACGGGCAGGTGTCTACCTGGTCTGTGTCTTCATTTTCTCCTCCACACTAAGCACACACACTGAATACCCATCAGGGATACTGGACACTTGGGTAAGCTACCAGCATGAAGCCAGATTTCTCAAGTTACAAGGAGGATGAGGGGATTGGGTGGATCTTTGGCAATATAGTTCCTCTGCCCTGTTACCTCCTTACAGTGGCTTCAGATAATTTGTTGGACTTAAAAGTCTTAAATAAAGGAGCAACAGGGCTAACGTGAAAGAGAGTGAAAAGATGGGAGAATAAGCCTGAACTGTGGTGGGCCAGAAAGAGCACAAGGCTTGAAGTCAGAAGTCTATTCTTCACAACAGCTGTAAGAGTCTGGCAATCTTACTTTTGCAACCTCAGTGACCTCATCTGTAAAATGGGGATGTGAAGACTAAAGACAGGTCTTTGCAACAGATGTGCACATTGTAAAGCACACTGTGAGTCTGAATTAAGAGGGCAAACTGCTCACCTAAAGAATCTGGACAAAGAGATTAGGATATTAGGAATACAGACATGGAGTGGCCAGAATTACTCTCTTCCCAACATACACAAACTAGCCCTGCTATCAAGAAAAAGAATTTAAGTATGTTTGAAAGTCACTCTAAAAGAGACCTTGAAAAGGGATGGCGATCATTAAGGGTGGAAAAAAACTCCTCCCAGCTAGACAATGAGATGACAAGTTAGGTCAGCCTGGCTGAGGTGGAGACAGTGATTTGTTGTCTGACTCTCCAGCCATGATGAGACTGTAACTAATGAGGTTATTCTGGTTACAAAGGAAGCATTCAGTCCCCCAATAAAAAACTCTTTGGTGACTGGTGTTAGGGGAAATAAAAACAAACCAGCCACTTATTATTATTTCCTCTGCAAGTTAATTAATTTTTACCAGTCACTTCAGGTCACTTGCTGGACAGAACATCTGTCTCACTCAGCTGAACAGCTGGAGAGATGGCAAGCTTGTCTCCAGCCACACACATGTCCTGGTTTTGGGAGCGGTCGGGGGTGGAGGAGATATTTACAAGGTGAAAAAACACGAGTGTCCACTTTTCTTCCTGCTCTTTCCTCCCCACCACCCACTCATGGGGCCAAAAGGCTGTAAGTCCACAAGAACCACAGAAGACAAAAATATTTAGAATGAGGTCACCACTGATGCCTCTGTGCATCACTCAAACGAGAAGCAGAGGGATGTGGTGCAATGAACATTTATCAGCCTGCAGAAGATCTAGTCCAGACTCCAGGCCCACTACTCCCATTGAAGAGAACTGGAGCCACAATAAGTTTGCTAATCTTCTCTGGACTTCTTTTAGTTCACCTGAATTTCCCACTTGCATGGAAAGATGCTCACTTGGTAACTTTTCTAGCATTAGGAAATTTGAACTTTTAGCTAGCTAGATAGACAGATGTATCTTTTATGAGAGAAAGTCAAGCATTTGCTAGATACTACTCAACACATCAGTGGCCTGGTAGAGATCCTCTTCAAAGATGGGAGGGCCAGGGCTAAGGAATTGCACCAAAAAAAAAAAAAAAAAAAAAAAAACCAAAACAAGTATTTATACAGAATTGGCCTGGCTTCCAAAAAATACTAGCATTTTGTAAAGGCTACGTGTTATGCAACTATGAGTGCCATTTTTTTAGAATGCATATTTATGCATATATTTACTTTCTAGGTTGGATTAAGTAATACAAATTTTCTTAAGCATGTGCTGCATGATATATATGACACATATATAATATTCATTACATACTCATCCCCAGAATAGATCAAGATAAGGAGGCTCATAAGCTATACAGAAACAGGGACCATAGATTTCTTTTCCTTTGAGCCAGTTTAAGCTGCTATGATCTTTAATACTCTTATATTTTATTCAAAATTATAAAGTCATCAGCAAAAAGAAAAATCAAATTGGGGAGGGGTTCATAATCTCAAGCCAACACATACATCTACTGGGCTTTCAGAACTGCCTTTTTTACCTCTCAAACTAGAGACTATGAAGTTAAAGCTTTGTTTTTATTTTTTTTTAATAAACTTTAAAGAATTATGCACTTCTAAGGGGAAAGCTTCATGACAGTGTATATTATGACCTCTGTCCAAGTGTAGACATGTTCTCCAAATGACACTTTCAGTGTAAAGTTAATAAATAGACAATCTGGGAGTGAAGAGGAAGTGGGGAAATGCTATATAGGAAGAGGCAAAAAGACAAAGAAATGTATTTTAAAAAGAGAGAGAGAGATCTTGGGGAATTAAGCCAAATACCTGTTTGCTACAATTAAAAAATATATTTATGAATCCAAGTACCACTGGTTTATACCCTTGTTAATGTTTTGGAAATACAGGACATCTCCCTTGAGTGTAGTCACCATGGCCACCAAAGCACCTACATTCCTTCAACCTAATCCACTGTGCTCTCTCCACATGGTTCTCATGCCCCTCTAAGCTCCCCCTCTGAAGGTCTCAGTTCTATGGTCAGCTTTCTTTCTTTCTTTTTTCTTTTTTTAAATAATTAATTAATTAATTAATTAATTAATTATACAAGCACTGGGTATAGTCAGAAGCGCTGGAGGATGAGAGAATTCACCAGAGCCAGAGCGAGGAACAGAACAGGCAGACTGATGAAATACATTGCTGAGGGGAGCACCAGGTGCAGCAGGAGAGGTCTGTCGCGCCATGTGGGACCCCCCGCTGGTGGCCAAGGATCAAACCAGCACTGCAGAGGCACGGGCAGCTTCGCAGCCCAGTGCTCAACCGCTGCACCACCAGGGGAGGCCCTCTATGGTCAGCTTTCAAGGGCTGGTTTTAATGTTTGTCTTACCTTTTGTTTGGTTTCTCTTTATTCCACATATAAGTGATACCATACTGTATTTATCTTTCTCCTCCTGGCTTATTTCACTCAGCATAATCCACTCCAGCTCCACCCACACTGCCAAAAGTAGCATGGAAGCTTTGTTGATAGCTGAGTAGTAGTATTCCATTTGTATATAAGCCACATCTTCCTGATCCACTCATCTACATGGCACTTCAGGTTGTTTCCACAACTTAATTATTGTAAATAGTGCTACAGTGAACACAGGAGTGCACGTTTCCCTTAGAATTAATGTTTCTGTATTCTCTGGCCAGATACCTAGGATTGGAATTGGTAGGTCATATGGTAGATCCATTGTTAATATTTTGAGAAACTTCTGTACTGTTTCCCAGAGGGACTGGACCTGTCTACTTCCCACCCACAGGTTTAATTGTCAACAATTTGAGAATTTTATAATGTAGTTAATGGCAGTATCCTGATGATACAAATACATTTCAAATTAGCCAAGAACAGTGCTCATCAGTTGTCATATTTTCATTATTCTAGTCAAATTACCTTCAGAAGTACATGAAAAGACCATATTTCTGAACTGCCAAAAGAAGTGTCTTTGTTTCTGAATTCAGTGTAAAGCCCATTGTAATGCCCAGGCAGCTTAATGCCTAGAGCTCCAGAATGGTGTGGGTGTTCTCTTCCCTTCTCACCCAGCATGCACATTCACCATCATGCCTGCTGCAGGTGGTAAATAGGAATGAGCTGGAGCCTCAAAACCCATCCAAACAAAAGAGTCAGAGGCTGATGGGGCGATCTGCCGACTCGCCAGGAACAATGGTACTTAATGAAGTAAGTGCGTTATAGTTGGAGAGACAGCACTTCATGTCCAGCAGCAAATCAGTGGGGTAGAGTGCTCAGGAGAAAGTGTGTGGCTGACACCGCTGCATCTTGGAGTGGCGCCTCTGCCTTGGGAAAGTGAATGGAGGATGTGGAACAGGGTCCCGCTGTCGCTGTCCTCGACTGTGACAACAGCTTGTCACTCACTGTCTGTGAGCAGCCCCTTAAGCAAGGTGAGTCATCCTAACTGCTATGTGGCACCGGGAGATCCAAAGTTCAGAGAGATTAAGGGAATGACGGAGTCTCTCAGGTGGAGACTAGACCCAGGATATTAAAAAAGCAAGCAAGCAAGGAAAGAGCTCCATCAGCCTACCAGGTAAACAGCCTCCAAAATAGAAAGCAACCCATTATTACACTTAAGATTTCTGTCCTCAGGGATTAGGCATTTCTGATAATCTATTCTAACTCAATATTCACTTGAAGAGTGTGTGGGGGGTTAGTTTTTACATTTTTATGTATTTATATGTGTATGTGTGGTTTTATTTTGGAGTCTTAATCTCTATTGAAATATTTAATAGGGTGTCCCTGGTAGCCTAGGGGTTAAGTCTCAGCACCATCACCTATAAGGCATGAGTTTCATCCTGGCCAGGGAGCTGACCCACATGGCACAGCAGACCTCTCCTGTCTCGCCTGCTGTTCCCTTTAACAGCGTATTTCAGTAGATCATCCTGCTCTGCTCCCTACTCTGTCTCTGGTGCCTCTCACCCCTGAACCTCTGGCCTACACCCAGTGCTTTATGCAAAAATAAATAAATAAATCTTTAAAAATAATAATAAAAATTTAATATAAGTAATGTAGTCAGTCTCTTCGAAATATCACCCTCCTCCTTTCTCTACCTACCTACAGTCTATATTATTTTCTACCTTCTTATTTAGTTTCTTCTCTCAATTCTATGTTGTTTTCTTTTCCCTACCCTAATATGATGACCCTTTCTTACATATTCTCATTTTCTGATTATTAGCTAGAATGTATTTTTTGAAAAGCCCAACACTCCCATTCAGGGCCGACATAAAATAAAGTCTCTTACTATGTATGATTCTGGAAATATGCACAATTCAAGGAAGCCTTGACCTCAACAAGGAGGTCCCTGATGTGCAGCGGAAAATGAAGGCATTGAGAGTCGGCTCAGGAAGGTCCCTGTGGGGCTCAGCACCAGTCAGGCTCTGCACCCACAGACCCGTGGATGAGCTTGCTGGCAGGTCGTATGATTAATCTCTGGTGCAGAAGATGCTGTACTCGCTGAAGAAGGGAAGGATGTGGACTAACTGTGAACAAACACCCAAGAACATTTTTAAAATATCCTTGAGTCATCTGGCCCAATTTGCTGAGAGAAGTCAGGAACAAATAGGCCAAGAAGCATGGCCGAGGCCTCACCTGCTCCCAGGAGGCTGCACCCATGCTGCAGTCACTGAGAGGGAGGCCTGCCACCCAGTGCTGTAGCTCCTCAGACCTTGCCTAAGAGATGGGGTGTGATGAAGGACGAAAGAAGGAATGATAAAACAGGAGGAAGTGAGGGTGGTTGGGGAATGAAGGAAACCAGGAGACTGGGGAGAAGAGGAGAAATACAGAGAGATATGGCAAGGCTGAGAGAGGAAGGAGTATAAAAAATTGGTGATAAGAAGTGTAGGTAGAGGCAGAGGTAGGAAATCAGGGAAGGTATGAACTTGCCTTCCAGTCAAGGGGATGTACAAGCTGCACCAAGATGCACTGATTTCTTCCCCTTGGGATCATCTCCACTTACATTATTTTCTGTATTTCTTGTGATTGCACAGGCCTCCCCACCCCACGTAGAAGTACTTCTGTCAGCATAAAGGCGTACGGGAATGAGACTCTATGAACTGCCCTAAAGTGAACAGTGGAGCCTGCTCTGCTTGGTTGACTTCTCTCGTAAGCACGCACAGTGGACATCTTCCTGTGTAGTCAGAAGCACTCACTGCCCTTCTACTGTCCCCGGACTCCTTACAACACAGTTATGAGAGGAGAGGGAAGACGCCAATATTTATTATTAAACACTGTTCTAGGTATTTAATATTCATTGACTCATTGAAATCTCACCACAGCCTTACAAGAAGGTATTATTATATAAATGATAAAAGTAATTTTGCATCAATGCTGTGATTTGGGGCATATCCCCAGGACTCACCGCATGACCTGCCTCATTACATTTTTATGGGGTGAATAAATAACTATTTCTGCTTTTATGATTGATGTAAGACTAGTTTGTCCTTAGAGTTAACCTGAGGAAGAACAATTCTTGTTTAAATCTTATAGGTGTTGTTCTAAGGTTTTGGTGAGAATGAAACATTTAACTCTCACCAGAATCTAGTAAGATAGGGCTTCATTTGCATTGTACTGATGAGAAATAACTTTCCAAGGTTATATACCTAATAAATAATGGTCAAGATATGAACTCTAGCAGTCTGATGCCAATGTCCTTGTGACCACTCTCCACTCTACTAGACACTTCCTGAAAAGGCTGGCCTGCGTATTTTGGAATGTACATAGCAGGAAGCTTTGAACCAACAGAAGCCAAGGTAAAAAATGTCCCTAATTGTTGGACTTTCACATATTTACCAGGGTCCATATGGTCTTTCATTGCTGCCTTTTTAATACGTATGTCACCCTGAAGCCTGCCTCCCTGCCCTTTGAGGATCAGAGAAGATGAGCTTGCACCTCCACTTTTACACCTTGTGGAAGTGTGAAATTCTCATTAAGATTCCCCAAACTCCCAGGATCTCATGACCATTTCTGGCTCCAAACCCATGATGGTCTCATTTGTGCTAATGCCATGTCTGTTTGAAACAAAATGGCCCCAAAGTGTAATTTCACCTCTTCCTTGAGTTCCATCAAAAAGGCTCTTTATACAAAACAACCTTTGGTTTATTATAAGATTTGAGGGGGAGAGAGAACACCCATGAATGCAGAGAAAGAATTTACATCAGCAGAGTTCAAACAACCACAACATGAGCACAGGGCAGGCGGCTGCTGTCAGCCGCTGCCTCGAGTTCCCTGTCAGATGTGTTCCGTAGTTCTGCTGGATTGAGACTTCTCTTGGGGTTCTATTTTTCACTCCAGCATTTCTGATTTTATGAGGTCATTGGGGCTTTCCTTAATAAATTGGCTTTCATCCCTCCTACAAGAAGTTGGGTATAATCCCAGGTATTTTACCCAGGACCTTTGGGTATCTGTTATTTCACAGACTGTGCTGCTATTGCATCTGTCCAGCTGCCGGGGGCACTGGTACCCAGAAGGGGTAATAGGTAGGAAGGAAGTAAGCTAGTAGGGTGCAGAAAGGCTGTCTCCAGTGAACATCAGTGGTTCAAGCCTCCATCAAGCTGTGGGTTCCCAAATTGTATGGCGGGGATCCACCTGTCTCCTAGGCCAGCTCCTCAACCAAAATGTCATGTAAAGTCTTATGCCGGTCTGGACCTCCAGGCTGAGGCTGAGCACTAGATGGAACCACTGGATGGAAATAGGACCACAAGCCAGGAACTGTTCTCTTTGCTTTCAGAGGATAGAGTTTTACAGCTTTGCCCTGGGATGTGTGATCCTGCTATTAAGATCCAGGTACTAAAGTTCTGCTCAGTGGGAGAAGTCAGTTGTTGGTCTCCATTTTGGCTGTGGGTGGCAGTAAGGCAGATATTTGAATATCACAGGCCACAAACAGTAGCTTCTATGAGGAGATAAAGGTGATCCAACCTTGGTCACCATGCAGGTTCAGGCTCTAATTGTTCTAGATTGGGAGCCTCAGGCTCAAAGCAGTAATCCTGTTCTGCACCCTTATTCCTCTGGTTCTCCAGTAGTACACCCTTTGTCTTGCTTGCCAAGTCTGTGCACCTTCTTCTCCAGCACTGTGCCAGGTCTCCCAAGTCCCTGATGGGTGCATTTGCCCCTGAATTAACAAAAGGAGGGCTCTCTACAGCAGCCACCCTCCCTCTTGTGGGTTGCACTGCCCCATTATTGTGTAAACAGTTTAGTAAGAATTTTTCCTACTCCTTTCTGCTGCACTGTTGTTCCTAATGTAAGCAATAGTCACCCATTTACCTTTCAGAGGTGTTGACTTTGTTTTGTTGGGTTTTGTTGTAACCGGTTGTGAATATGAGAAGGAGGTAAGCCTGGGGTCTTCACTCTGCTGCCATCTTGCAGACTCCTCTTGGCACACCCACTTCCACAGTTCTTCAAGCACTCTTCCGATGAGGCACTACCAAAGATGGCTGCACTGGTCTTCTCTCCTCGCTCTCTTCTTTTCATAAATATCCTCTCACTTTTTTCATGCAGAACATATGGGCATCTGTGACGTTAGATCTACTGTCTACCCCTAAAGTAATCACATAAATATTTTTCTCACTAAAGACAGTTTCTTCCCAACGGGGATTTGTGTGCCCACTTTTCTAAGTTTTTAACCCTTGCTACATGTTTCTGCCTTATCACTCCGAAGACAAAGTGTAAGTTCTGTGGGACAAGTGCCACCTCTTACATTGCTACAGAAAAGTATCCAGCAGATAACAGCTGTGTAAGAGCTGTTTCATGATTGACAAGAAGCCAGAGATTGAGTCATCAATTCATAAGAAGTTTGACTATTAGACTAATACTTCCTCCACTGAACACGTTCTCTGAACAATTCTGTCTTTCCATAAGCTCATGTACAACCACCATTATATTCCCTTAAAGGGCAATTCATAAATCAGAGCAAACTAAACTATGGGCCTAATTTCCCCATTGAAACTCATAATATTCATCTTTCCGAACAACCATAAAACACGATTCCAAAATGACCTAGTGATTATGGCTGGGGGACATTGAAAAAAAAAGTTTAAGTGAAAATGTCTTGATTACGCTGACACAGAATTCTTTCATGAAGACACACTCTTATTAATCACTTCAGGTGAGTCAAAGTAAACATAATCAGTCAAAGCTTTAAAGGAAGAGATTGAAAGAAAATTCGTGGTCCAAAAATGATTGCTTTTCCTCCCTTTCTCCTTCCATCACCCTCCTTGTACTTCCTCCCCCATTTTCTCAGCAACTTTTACTCAAGAAAGATCACAGCAGTGATGACAGCTCTGAGATCCTGGAACAATTTCCCGCTATTGAGTTGAACCTCATGAGGGCCATTTCAAGAGGAATGTATTGTATTTTGGGTGACTCATAGTTGTGTCATGTGTCTAAGACATATTGAATATCTTCTCACAACTGATTTCAATGAATCAGGCAATACCTTCGACTAGTTTTCATTCTCTTTTGTTTAAAATTTAAAGGAGAGCATAGATCAAAAGATCTAACTTTGGACATTATGTGCTGGGAAGGTTTAGACTTGATTCCATGTAACAATGCAGAAAAATCACACAAATCTGGTTAGGTAGAGAAGGAATACAATGTTTGGCTCCATGCTGAAATCACCCTGTGAGGGACTTTTGAAAACTTTCCTGTGTCATGTTGAAACATAAGAAAATAAGGAGAAAAAGAAAGGAGGTTCATATCTCTGAAAACCCTCTTGTTCTCCTGGTTCCTCAATTACTTCTTGATTAGAAGAGCTGCTCCAAATCTTCCCCAGGTAAAAGTCTCCAGAGGTGCTTCTCTAAAAATATCCCTGTTCCTAGTGCCAATGTCTCTGAGAGTTGGGGGAGACAGCTGTGTCACCCTATTAAGATTTCATTGCCACAAGCAAAGGGAATAAAGATGAGAAGGGCATTCCAAGCATAGTTCAGAGCCTCCATTTGCATAAGGCCACAGAAACTTCCTGTGGGATGTTAATAAAACCAAACTCATGATATGCTATTTCTATTTCTGAGCTTCATTTCTTAGATGATGGCATCAGTAAATATCCAGTTCTACACAATTAAGTTAATATTGATTCTCTTTTCTACAGCTACCAAGACAGACCTCAGATTCACAGCCTCTTTTCTAGTTCAGTGCTACTGCCCTGATTTAAGTCTTCATCTGTCACTTGAGTAACCTCTTACTTGGCCTAATTTTTTTTTAAGATTTATTTATTTATACAAGAGCTAGGGTACAGGCCAGAGGCATGGGAGGGTGAGAGAATTCACCAGAGACAGAGCAGGGAGCAGAACAGGCAGATGGACTGAGACACTGTGAGACACTGCCGAGGGGAGCGAGGGAGACAGGAGAGGTCTGTTGCACCATGTGGGTATCTCTGCAGCCGGTGGGACTCGAACTGGCACTGCAGTGGCTGCAGACAACTTCACAGTGCTGTGCTCAACCTGCTGCACTACCAGGGAGGCCCTCCCAGCCTTATTTTGGCCACTCTTGTCTTATGTTCTTTCCCCATGACTACCAGAGTGATATTGGTAAGACATGATCTGGCTAAGTTACCCTTCTGTTTGTAAGTCTGTTATAGGACAGGGAGAGGGGCAGCCCAAACCCTACAAACCTGCCTATTCTACATGGGTTCTGCCATCCGCCGCATCAACACAAAACATAGGAGACTTTAATGGGACATATGAAACAAACACACTGGAGAAACCAAAAATCACATTTGCGCTTATGGTAGCCAGTGCCATAGGGAAGCCCAGTTTCCCCATGGGGCTGACTAACCACGGATGGCTCTGTCCTAAATCACGTTGGACGCCAAATCTGTTATAGGACAGGGAGAGGGGCAGCCCAAACCCAGCAAACCTGCCTATTCTACATGGGTTCTGCCATCCGCCGCATCAACACAAAACATAGGAGACTTTAATGGGAAGGAACTTTAATAAAACTAGGAAACAATACAGGTAAGGCAAAGAGTCTAGTTTCTAAATGAAGCATCCAGAGTTACCCGTCCCCTCGTGGGTTAAAGTCCATCCAAATGGGATTGGCGCAGAGCAAGGCCCCAAAGCCTGCTACAAGTCTAAAGCATCTTCCAGTGGGGACCCACAAAAAAGGGTCACAAACAACCGGACAAGCCCAGAAGGAAAAGAGCAAAATCAACATCAAGATAAAAGCTGCCATGGTCACCTCCCCACGGGTCTCACCCACATCTGTGTCACCCAGTCCACGACCAAAAGACAAGCACAGTTTCTTCACGTGTCTCTAGGCTCCATGCGCCTCTTCCAGGTCTCCTGGCTCCATCCTGCTTCCTTCCTCAGTCTCTTCTGCAGCTTCTCCTCTTCCTGCTCAGCTCCACCCTCCCTTGGGTGGGGCAGGGAACCTCCCCCTTTCCTGGGGACCACCCTGTTGCAAGTCCTCCTATTGTCTGCCTCATGAAGTCTGGATTCCCTAATGTGACTTTTAAGATCCTTCCTTACAAGTTGGTTCTAAAGCAATTTAGAACCACCAGAACCTGTCCCACCAGAACCCCACTCACCTTGCCCTTTGCTCCCCATTCATCATCATCAGCAGCATAATGGCTTCCAGTTATTGAATTTCTACTCTGCTCTGTACCCTGCTACATCCTGTGTGGACAATCCTTCTCTTCAGCCTCCTGACAATATTTGGGGCTGATCTGACTGCCGTTACAGTTTTAGAGGTCATCTACAAAGGTCCAGTAACTCATCTCCATTCTCTGGCTGGATCAGCCTTTCCTTCCCCATCCTATACAAAAAAAAAAAAAAAAAAAAATGGACCCTTCTGTAAGCCCCCGGGCATTTATCACTTATTCTTTGAAACTGGCCACAGCAACTCCTGGCTCTTTCAAATTTCTCTTTACCCCCTCTCAAGTTACTCTCGGCCTTCTCTGTTATTGTACAGAATGTTGTTTAAACTTGATAACAGCAATGATCACGACCTATTAAATGTGTCTGTCACATACTCTAAACAGGAATTATCATTTACTTTGTATGTTTTTATGACATCCTTTATCCTTTATGTCTACCATGGACCTGGTCCACAGTAGATATTACATTATTAATTACAGGCCCCAAGATGTAGGGGGATTCCCAGGTTTTGGGGGTTGGGAGAGGGCCTATGCAGGATAAGGGTGTAGTGACAAGAATAGTTAAGGCCCTTGGCTAAGGTCATTATACCTATCACGTCATTCAGAATTTAGAGTTGAAGGTCACTATGGGATCAAAAAATAATGTTTGAATCCACGGGGCGTCCCCTGGGACCCAGAATAAAGCTATACCTGGGGTTGGAGGCCAGGTAGACTTGCCAGCTTTCAAAGAATTTTTTCATTAAAACACACAGATAAGATACACTATAAATTTCACTCACGTAAGAGCTGCCTTCTCTTCTTCCTGAGAAGTAATGAAATAATTAAATAGAACTGACCCTCCCGCCCACCTCTCCCCATGATGCTGCCTCACCCCTTCTCATCTCCTCCTGCTGTCCCGCCACCACTCAAAAGTTCATGCAACAGTGCTCATATCTGGGCCGTTTTCAATTAATTTCCCAAGTAAAATTTCACGAGACACTATCAAACCTTTTGCTAAAATCAAGATATATTACATCTACTCTATTCCCTCCGTCTACTAATCAAAAAAGCAATCAACTTTGTATGGTATGATTTGTTCTTTTAAAACCATAATGCTTATTGCTCATAATTCCATTATCCTAGATAGTATTTTTTCCTCTTAATATTTGTTCCACTATTTTAACAGGGATTGAATTACTAGACGGGTGGTTTCTAGTCTCCCCTTTTCCCTCACTGCTTTGTAAGTTTGCTACCTAATTGGATACTATCAACAGCATGGCATATTCTTATTCTGTTGCCTCACAGAGAAAGGGGTTTCTAGGAGTCACTGCTCTTATCCCCCTCCTGAACCTTTGCAGACCACTCTCCAGTCTTCCTAATAGGAGAGGCTGAGACTCTTGATAATTGTATCAATGATCCACAATCCAATGGCCAGAAAGCACTTGCTAATTTCTAAGTCAGGCCCCTTCTAGAGGAGGACAGTATAGTGGGACAGGCACAGCTGTGAGTTCAAAGCTGAATGCCATCCACTAGCCGTGTGACTTTAAGCAAATCACCTTATTTCATTTTTCTAATGGGAAGTAAATAAGAATGTTCAAATGAAAAATTATCATTTTTTATTTCTCTCTAGTTTTTTATTGCAAAAAGAAATGTATGCAAAAAAATACAATGATATAAAAGACTATTTTGCCCTTGGTTTTCCATCCAGAAAGCCACATCCAGAAGAAACTGGTAATAAGGGTTTGATACATAAGCTTCAGGGTATTTTCTATACACAAATGTTTTCTATACACAATGTTTATGGTATAGTTCCATAATATACAGGTTGCATTACAACCTACACTTTTCACTTAAACTATATATATGTCAGTCTTTTTCCATGTCAGTACACATAACATCTATCTAAAATTTTTTTCATAATAATTATGTATTATTTCTGTAATTAAATTTGCTCTGAATAAGTCCTAGTTATTTTGATTGGTCCCTACAGAGAGAGGTTTAAAGTAGTTTCCAATTTTTCTAGATTAATACTAATACTGACAATGAAATATAACAAGGTTTAAATAATTAATGAAAATCAAGTAAAGGAAAGAGTGAGAACTGGGACACATTAAAGTGGTCACTAAAGGCAGGCTGTCTCTTTGCTCCTCTCCCCTCAAACTCCCCTACCAGTAGAGCTAGGTGGGACTAGGACATGGAGAAGGACCCATCCTTCCTCACCTGGAATGGTGGATGGCTCAGAGTGTGAAATTGACGGTGACATTTTCTAAATCCTTCCTGGACACAGCAGCTGTAGACTGGTCATTGCTGCATCTCATACCCTGAGTGTCCTTAGGGTCCTAAGGACCCTAAGTGTCCTTATCTTCTCGGGAGCTTACTTGTTTGCAACATAGAATGACCTTTGTGACCATAACTATCGCTGCATTTATTGAGCATTTACAATACACTGAACACTGTGCCAAAAAGAGCTTTGCTAATTTATCTTCTTTAATTCTTACTGAATTTCTCTGAAGCAGATACGTCTCCTTTTTAATTGGGCTTTTAGTTTTACTGAATTATAAGTTATTTATCTATTCTGGATGTGTTATTTAAATATTCTGGATATACAATTTGCAAGTTTTTCTCCAAGTCTGTGTCTTGTCATCTTCTATTTTTAATTTGTATGGACTGCAATAGGGCTGGGCTTTCAGATGACTGCCCTTGCGCCCGTTCAAGTGGCCAGGGAACTGGTACCAGTAAGGGTATGAGTAAAAGGAACAGGGTCACAGGGAACCAAAGGATGAGCTCCAGTGGCAGGGAGTCAAGCTTCCACCTGTGTCTGGCGTTCCAGTGCTGAGTGGTGGGCTCCACAGCAAGTCCTCCTCTAGACCAGCTCTATGGCCTAGGTGTCTCCTATGGTCTCGTGTCAACTTCCACTTCTGGGCAGTGGTTGAATGGTGGACACAGCACTGGGCACAGATTGTACTTGTGACCGGGTCACAAACCAGGAGACCTCCTCTACCTTCCATTTCCCCTCTCCCTCCCTACCCCCTTTTCTACCTTCCTTTCCCCTCCTTTCTCTTCTTTTTCCAGTACAGAGCCATATCCTGGGGTGTTTGCTATTATTGTTACCAAGTGCTTAAATTGTTGTCTTGGTTTTAGCCTTTGGGCGGGAGTGGGGGGGGGGGTTGGCAAGTGTGTTAAATGCCCCAGCCTTGGGCTGTGAGGAGACACAGGTGACCTAACCTGGTTCTCTACCCACCTCTACCAGTTCTGGCTCCAGATGTTCTATCTTGGAAGCTTCAGGATCAAGCCATTCATCATCTCTCTGCACTCCTACTTTTACTGTTCACTAATAGTACATCCTCTCTCCTGGATGCCAACACTGCACCCCCTTATCTAGTGCAATGCCAAGTCTCCAAAGTCACAGTTATGGGTAGATGCCCCTGCGTCAACACTCCATACAGCAGAGGCCTCTGTCTCTCATGGGTTGTATCGCCTCTGTTTTGCTGCAAACACAGTTCAGTGAAAGGTTTTCCTCTCGGCTGGGCCACTGTTAGTGTGTTCTGTAGTTGTTTGTCTTTCAGGGGTTATTGACTTTGTTCTGCTGCCACTTACTTGCAAGTATATGGATGATGCAAGTCTGGCATCACTCTGTTACTATCTTGCCAGATGCGCTTTCATTTTTTAATGGTATTTTTGAACAGAAAAGTCTTGAATTTTCATGAGGTACTATTTTTCAATTCTTCTTTTATCAATTGTGATTTTAGTGTCATATCTAGGAACTACTTTCCCAGCCCAAGATCACTGAGGCTTCACCAATTATTTTTTTTTTCCTGGAAACTCTAATTTTAGCTCTCACATATAGGTGTATGATTAATTTTTGTTAATTTTTGCATATGATGTGAGTTAAATGGCTCAGTATATAGGAATATGGATATCCAATTATCGTAGCACTTTTTGTTGAAAAGAGTATCTTTTCCTCCATTGAAATGTGTAGGCACCTTTACTGAAAATCATCTAATAATAAACGTAGAGATTTATTCTGGACTCTTAATTCTGTCCTATTGATATATATATAGATATTTAGATATCGATATCGATACTGATTAGATATATCCCAATATCACACTGTCTTTATGTTTTGCCTTATAGTAAGTTTTAAAATCAGGTAGCATAAGTCCTCCAAATATTTTCTTTTCTAAAAACAATCATGTAATCTCTTGTAGATGCTTTATATTTTCACATACATTTTAGGCTACAAAAAAAAAAGCATGCCAGGATTTTGAAAGAGATTGCATTGAATGTACAGACCAATTTGGTGAGAAATTTCGTCTTAATGCAATTGAGCTTTCCAACCCATGAAATGTAATGTCTGTCTTTTTGTTTATATTATCCTTAATTGCTTTCAGCAATGGCTGTAATTTTCAGTATGGAAGGCTTACAGTTTTTTTGCTAAATTTATTCCTAAGTATTTTCTTCTTTTTGATGCTTTTTCAATTGGATTGTTTTCTTAATGCCATTTGGGGAATTATTTGTTGTTAGAATATGGAAATATAATTGGTTTTGGTTTATTGACTTTGTGTCCTATGATCTTTCTAAATTCATTTATCTATTCTATTAGCTTTGCTTTTTGTAACTTCTTTTGGATTTTCTAAAACATGGATCATGTTACCAACTAGTAAGAAAATTTTGCTTTTTCTTTTTAACCTGTATGCTTTAATTTCTTTCTTTCTTAGCTTTCTTCCTTTATACCTTCCTTCCTTCCTCTTTTTTTCCCTCATGGCACTGGCTAGATTCAATGTTGAACACAAGTAACAAAGGCAAACATTCTTGAGTTGTTCCCAGCCGTGGAGGAAAGCTTTCACTCTTTCACCACTAAGTATCTTGTTAGGTCTATTTTTTCCCCACAGATTCTGTGATCAGGTTTTGAAATTTCCCCTCTA
The DNA here is from genome assembly GCF_964194135.1 of Talpa europaea. Lineage (NCBI taxonomy): Eukaryota > Metazoa > Chordata > Mammalia > Eulipotyphla > Talpidae > Talpa > Talpa europaea. The sequence continues at coordinate 16,338,887 of NC_140072.1, forward strand.
TTCCTACTTTATATAGATATTTTATCATGAATGAATTGTGATTTTTATCAAGTGCCTTTCCAGTGTTTGTTGAGATAATCAGATGGTTTGTGACCTTTACCCTATTAATATGGTGTATTACATTGATCTCTGTATGGATGTTAAACCAACCTTGCACTCCTGGATAAATTCCAATTGGTCATGGTATCATTCTTTTCATATATTGCTGGATTTTGTTTTCTAATATTTTGTTAAAGAATTTTTCATCTATGTTCCTAATGGATATTTGCAAATGATTTTCCTTTTGTGATGCCTTTTTCTAGTTTTAGTATCAGGGAAAAGTGAGTGGCCTCATAAAATGCGTTGGAGTGGTCATTCATCTATTTTTTGAAAGAGTATGTGAAGAATTAATATTGTTTCTCCTTTAAATATTTTATAGAATTCACCAGTGAAAACATATGGGTTTGTACTTTAATTTTTAGGAAGACTTTTAATTAAAAATCTATTCATTTGTTATTAGTCTACTCAAATTTTTCTATTTATTCTTGAATTAATTTTGATAATTGTGTCCATTTCATTTTAGTTGTCTAATTTATTTTTAATAATATTTTTTCATGAGTCTTTAATTTTTTTTTTAAGATTTATTTTTATTTATTTATGAAAGCACTGGGTACAATCAGAAGCATGGGAGGGTGACAGAATTCACCAGAGCCAGAGCAGGGAGCAGAGCAGGTAGAAGGACCGAAGTACACTGCTGAGGGGAGCAGCGGGCGGCAGGAGAGGTCTGCGCACCATGCGGGACCCTCCTCTGGTGGCCGGGGAGCAGCCGGGGATTGAACCGGCACTGTAGAGGCTGCGGGCAGCTTCACAACCCAGCGCTCAACCGCTGCGCCACTGGGGAGGCCCTGAGTCTTTAATTTATTTAATTGATATTTTTCATTTCTGAATTTGGTTATTTGTTGTATCTTTTCTCTCAGTGTAGCTAAAAATCTGTCCATTCCCTTGACCTTTTCTAAGAAACAACTTTTGTTTCATTGATTCTCACTACTATTTTTACTGTTTCTAGTTTATTGATTTCTGCTCTAATCTCCTTTTCTTCTGTGTACTTTTACTTTTCATTGATTATTTGCTTATTTCTTGAAATGGAAGATTAGCCTATGGATTTCAAGTATTTAAAATTATAAATTTCTCTCCAAGAACTTAAATTTTTTTCATTTCGTTAAACTATTTTCTAATTTCATTAGCTATTTCTTCTTTGTAACATACATTATTTAATTTTCTAAGATTTATGGATTTCGAAGCTATCTTTCTGTTGTCCACTTCTAATTAATCCCATTGTGGTTACAGAACATAATTTGTATGATTTCAATTATCATAAGTTTATTAAAGTTTTTTAATGGTCTAGTATATGATCTTCTCTGTGTACCTGAAAGGAAAATATGTTCTATAGTCCTTGGGTAGAGTGCTCTATATATGTCTTTTAGGTTGAATTGACTAATGGTACTATTTAAGTATTTTGTATCCTTTTCTGTCTAGTTGTTCCCTTCATTATTGTGAGTGGGTTATTGAAATCTATGCATTGATAAGTTGTCCATTTCTCCTTTAAGTCCTGACAGTTTTGCTTCATGTGTTTTGAGGCTCTGTTGTTAAAGGCACATACATTTTAACTGTTATATCTTCCTGGTGACCTGACTTTCTTATCATTATAAAATCTCCATCTTTTTCTTAGAAATATTTCTTGTCTTAAAGTCTGTTTGTTATAAAAATCATATTAATTTAGTTATTCTAGCTCTCTTATAGTTACCCTTTGCATGCTTTCTCTTTTTCTGTCCTTTTACTTTCAACCCATTTTTGTCTATGAGGCTAAATTGAGTTTCTTATAGAAAGCATATGTAGTTGGATCTTGCTTTTTTGTATAATCTTTTCATCTCTGCCTTTTGATTGAATGTTTGGACTACTTACATTTAAGATAACTAGTGATTGGTTGGAGTTCGGTTGTCTTTTTCTGTTTGATTTTTATAACTCATGTCTTTTAGTTTCTCTACTCCTTCCTGTCAATTATTTTTTTCAGAAAATCATTTCAAACCTGCTGATTTTTAAAACATTTTTGGAGTTATGTTCTTAGTGGTTGCTCTATGGGATATGAATCTTAACTTTTCACAGTCTACTTCAGATTAACACTAACCTAATTTCAGTAAAATATAGAAACTTGGCTCCATTATAGTTCCATTTCATTTCCCACCCTTTGTGCTATTATTGCCACACATATTAAATCTATATATGTGTCAAACCAACTATATAGCTTTGCAATTATGCATTTATATAACTTTTATGTTTTTAAAGATGCTAAAAAGTAAAATAAGAAAAAATATATTTATTGGGTCTTTTATATTAACCCACATATTTACTTTTTCTGGTGTTCTTCATTTCTTTCTGTGGATTCAGGTTATCTCCTGATATGATTTTATTTCAGCCTGCATGATTTGCTTTAATATTTATGGTAAGGCAGGTCTGCTAGCTACTTTGGATTCCAGTTTTCTACCCTGAAGACTCTGGTTAGTGCTTTTGCTGCTGCTATTTTTTCCTCTCTTGTTAGTTTGTTTATTTGTTTAACAATCTGGCTGTTCTATATCTATGAAATCTATCTTCCCCACAGTGTGTGGCTGCTGATGTCTCCCATAATTAAAATTTTTTAAAATTTATTTTTACGCTTGACTTCCTATAGGTTATCTGTAACTTAGTAGGTTATCTTAGTAGGTTATCTGTAACTTAGTAGGTTATACGTTATAGTGTAACTTAGTAGTGTGCAAATGTTTGGACAGAGGATGTGTTCAAACACCTTGAATCAGTAAAACTTCTGTCTTTTGTTGATATATCCTTGTGTGTGCAGGGGAGGAAGGCATGGAAGAAGAAGACCAGCTCAGGTTGCTATTGATTATTTCCTAAAAGAGCAGAGGATTTCCAAGATTTTCCTAACTCTTGCTTCTATAGCAAGCGACGTTTCTTAAATTTATCTTTAAATTTTTCCACACGTATCACCCAAAAGACCTGGGTTTGTCTTTGTGACAAGGGGCAGCTTATTCCTAATCATGTGCTGCCCAATCCTGCTGGTCTTGCCTATTCTGCTTCCAAAATTGTAGATGGGAAGGATGTGTTTGGCTTTTGAGGAGGAAGAAAGGTTGAGGAAGGAAGAGGAACAGAGAATACAGGTATAGAAGAGAGAGAAAGGCATAAAATAAAAAGTGAAAAAAAGAAATGAAGCAATCATATGAAGACTAGAAAGCTGTGGGTGACCCCTGAGGGTGGCCAGGCCTAAAGAATTGAGACTCTTGCCTTCTCCAAAATACTCATTTTGAAAGAATTATATTGATTGTTGTGTTATAATTATTATATCCTCAGTATTCCTGGTCTGGCTTGGCAGACTTGGTCTAATTTATTGTCAAAGACTCCAGATAAGGTATAATCAGTGTTAACAGTTTGCACAGCAGTGCCAAACCATCACACCAGTTCAATACTTGCACTTTATTTTCCTGGACTTGGGAGCACACATCATGATGGAATGGCTGGGGAGTGGCTTATACCTTTGGGGCATAAACGCATGATGTTAATAAATGAAAAAAATAAAAACTTCTCAGGAGAGAATGAGTATATAAAGAACGACACTTTAATAATACTTTAAGTTTGTATAGCCCAAGCAAAATTGGAGGTGAGGGTATCAAACAGGAGCATCCTATGCCTTGTTACAGAAGCGAATTTAATGTCTATTGACTTTAGTATCAGCACTGTGCAACAAGAAGACCTGCTCATTCTAGGTATCTTGCAGTAATTTCTCATCTCCAGCAAGATATTTCAAATACCTCCTCCTCTGCTTCCAGCAGCAGAGAATGTCAATCACATCTGAGAGAAGACAGTTGCCAGAGAGAACTCAGTCCAGCTCAGGGTCCTCCAGAGGCTCACGGAACCATCACACCGGTTCAATAACAAGTAAATCCAGCATTTGGCGTATTTCCAAATAATAACAGTTTCCATGAAAAACCAACTAAGAAAGACCTGATATCCAGCAAATGGGCCTCAATCAAGCAAGACTAAAAGTAGTACTAAGAATCCCCAAACAAGAAGTAGAAAGTATCAAAACAGATCATTATGTTTTAGATAAGAATAACCAGGCTACCCCATAGCCACCAGACTAGTGGTTGGTGCAGGACTAGACACTGACATCTGAACCTCTGTGCTCTTTAGAGCCTGCTGCATTTCCATTTGTAAATGAAGATAGTTACCATTACGGTGCCAGCACAGTCATTCTCAGCAAATTCTGCTGCCATTCCAAAAAATCCTAAATTTAAAAACACCCCAGACGATGGCATATGTGGACACTGGGTCCAATAAGCTTCCTGAAGTTCAGGGTCAGGTGTCTTTTAAGTCAAAGCAGAGCCTCGCTTCAGGCTGCCGTGGCTGGGAGACTGCTTACCAGGCTGGCTGCACCTTCCCAACATTCGATTTTCCTGTTTACAGATCAGTCTCTCGTGCATTATTTCCATTGATTTTTATAACAAGTTAGGAGAGAGAGCCACAGAAGTAAAATGACCTCCAGATCTCTCTTCAACTTACATTGAACTAGTCTTTCTCAATCCTGAATGAGTAAAGATTATCCTTCCACTCTAAGTAGGATTAGACTGTAGTTATCGCCATTCAAGGGAATTTTATTTCATACCTCTTTGCAAGGTCCTGGCATTCCTTCAGCTCTCCTCAAGCATAAATTTAGAGTGGCTCCTGACGTCTCTTAAATGGAGCGCATATTTCTTTAAGATGTGTCCTATCTGAACCATTCGAAATACAGAAATCACTGAGGCTAAAAAAATCCAGATAAGAATAATAAAAGGTTCTTAGTAAAAGGAAATAAGAAGTCAGAAAGACAGCTTCACATACCCTTCGAATTATCCTGTCCTACCCACACCATTTACCGATAGAAAAACTGAAGCCTGAGGTCATGGGCCAGTTAGTGACCGAGCCACGTCCCTGGCTCTCAGCACAGTGCTCTTGCCACCCTAAAAGCGCAGCGCGGATCACAGTGGCCTGAAGGCACAGTCACACTGAGGCCATGTGTGCTGTATTTTAGCCCTTGAACCACCACAGGTTCTTGTCTCATGAAGCTGTAAAAAGGAATTCGCAGACTTTTTAGATAAATAAGCAGAGAGAAGCAAACTTTAATCAAGAAAGTAAGGAAAGTTTATTTAGAGGAAAAAGAACAAAAGCAAAGACTCCAAAGCAGCATTGCCAAGGAGGGGCAAAAAGACACCATTATGGGCCTGTGTCTAGGGGATATTTAAACTCTTTTTCCTCAGAGTTTACCTACCCTGTCCAAGGTCTTATTCTCTCAAGTTTTGCCATCTTTGTTTAGTCTTCCTGGACTTTCTGACCTCATTTCTGGATTATGTTTTGGTTAGTACCTCTTAGAATGTACTGTCCTTATCTCAGAAGCCTCTTTAACTCTCCCGAAGTCCCTGCCTGCGCTGTCCCTGAAGCTGCCTAATTAACCTTAACTTGCCTTGGGACTCAGCATCTTGCCTCACCAAGCAGCCTGCTCGGTGAATCCACTCCAGGCCCTGCCAGGTGCAAAGAAGACACTGGCAAGAACAGACTCCCCAAGAGCCTCTGTCCTCACCCATAATAGGTGGATTTAATTTGGCCGTGTCGCAGCAGCCATCACTGACGTGTGGACAAAGCCCTGCTCTTCTGATGTCCTGGCAGGCATTTCATGAGGGTGAGCCTTACATTGGAGGCCAGGGGAACAGTGTTTAAGTCTTTGATACGATGGAGAGAATGTGAGAGGTGCTGCTCAAAAACTAGATTTCAAACTCTGACCCTGCCATGCAGTAAATGTGTAGGCTTGAAACCTCACTTCATGTCTTTAAGTTTCCTCCTGTGAGTCAAGAAATAATTCATGGGGCCTCCCGGGTGGCGCAGCAGTCGAGTGCTGGGTTGCGAAGCTGCCCCCAGCCTCTCCAGCACTGGTTCGATCCCGGCCACCAGGCGAGGGTCTCACATGGTGCGCAGACCTTTCCTGCCTCCCGCTGTTCCCCTGAGCAGTGTATTTCGTCAGTCTGCCTGTTCTGCTCTCCACTCTGGCTCTGGTGAATTCTCTCACCCTCCCGCGCTTCTGACTGTACCCAGTGCTTGTATAAATAAATAAATAAATCTTAAAAAAAAAGAAATAATTCATGAAAGTCCATCTTATACCAGGCCTCCTGCAGGCTCTTGGGCTGTCATAATGAATAGAAAAGATTCAGTTGCCTCTTTTTGAAGCTTACTGCTGACCCTCAGTTTACCAACCTTTACATTAGGGACCCTAGGGAACCTCTCACTGGACAGTGAGAGTCAGTGGTGATGGCTGATGGGAAAGCACTTTGCACACTGTAGCTTTTGCCAGTTTTGTTGAGACAGAGCATGGTATCTCAGGACCTCAGCCCAGCTGGCAGTTCGCAGGCCCCATGTGTATAGTTTCACTGCCTCTTCCAGCTGCCTCAGACAGAAGTTCCACAGAAACCGCCTGGCCAACATCACGGCTTCCTTCCATGGGTGAGACAGCCATGTCCCGGCCCCCATTTCTGGCAGTGCTGGGGGCCTTCAGTCCTTCTTATCCTACTAGAGCCAGATCCCAGACCAGATATGTATTTCTGACTTCTGCTGCCTCTGTTCCATTCCTGCTCCAGAGAGGTTTGATTTGTTCCCAGTGAGGGGGAGGGCACATGTCAGCCTCCAGCCATGGCTCAGCTGAGCCTTCTGTAGTCACTAGTGGGAAGTATAACTTCAAGGCCCAGTGGGGCTACTGAGCTCTGCCTTTTCTTGAATATGTCCCAGGAGTGTATCACTTTTCCTCCAGACTTGACCAGGATCAGCTGTATTAGTTTTCTGTTGCTGCTGTAACAAATTACCAGAAACACAGAGGCTGAAAACAATATACATGTATTATCTTACAGCTCCAAAGGACAGAAGTCCAAAACAGGTTGGTGCGTCCTTCTGGATGGGATTTTGGAGAGAATCCATTTTCCTGCCTTTTCCGGTTTCTAGAAGCTGACTGAATTTCTTCTCTCATGACCTCTTCCTCCAACTTCCTTCAACTCCAGAGCTGCTAGGCTGCTGTACCTCCCCTTGAATCCAGATTTCCCCACAATCTAGAATTCAACCTGTAGTGCCCTGCATTCAGTAGGGGCTTACCAATTGTTAGCTTAAAGAAGAAAAATATCATTCAAGGAATAAATAAAATCCAAACATTGGTACAAACTGGCACATAATCAAATGATCTTCAAGTGTCTGTCTTGATCTCCACTTCCATCATCAGATCTTCTCTGACTGGTTCTCCTATTCCCCTTTCTGAGAAGTTCATGAGGACCCCTGAGGTTCTACAGGGCCCCCTCCACCTCCAGATAATTTCAGCTGCAAAGGCCCTTTTGCCACATCAGATCCGCCTATTCACAGGTTCTGGGCACTAGGACTTTTGGGGGCAACCATCCTATTATCCACGGCAGCACTAGTTCCAGCCCTGACTCGGCTGTGAGCGCTCCTCAGCTCCCTACTCTCAGGATGTGAGCCCGGCAGATGCACTTATTCAAGCAGGGGCAGGAGCTGCTCTTCTTCCAGGTGCTACACAGGTTTCTAGCGTCAGTGCGCCCCTCCTGATGCTAGAGTTCAAAGAGTGACCTGAGCCAGGGGCTATCAGATTTCCAGAAGCCAAACATCCTGGGATGGGTATCTCTCCAGAGACTTTGGGGATGTTTATTGCACAGACATTCCAAGTCCATCCTCTGCACGCCTGCCCCTAGTCTCATATCAGAGCAGGACACAGCCTTAGGGATGATCTAGTCTAAGACCTTTTCCTTACAGATGGGGAATCCAAGACTCAGAGAGGTAAAATGGTGCACTTTAGGCAGAGAGGGGATGAGAGTTCAGGCCGCTCCTCCCTCCAACTCTTGTTCCTTATTTTTATTCCATAGGCCCTGTGGGCACAGGGTCAAGATTGACTATGGCAGGTATAACATCCACCAGATGACCATACCAGTACCTTCCCACTGAAGACTTCCCTTAGAGGAAGCAACACCCAGTGGGGAGGTGGGAGACACCTCCTTCAGACCCCCAGCTCCTGAGGCCAGCGTGCTGGCTCATTCAGGCAAATTGCTCTCTGAATTTCAAAGGTTAGCTGCCAAGTTGTTTAAAGAATCCCATTAGGATGAAAGAATCAGAAGTCACAGCTTGTTGTAGGAGGGTCAGGATCTAAAGTCCAGTGACCTTGCTGCTTGGGCGATGAGGGACACGTGTCTGCAAGTGTGACCTCTATGGTGAGTTCCAGAAGAGGGGCAGGGATAATTGGCTATGAGCTCCCCTAGTGACCTCAGGATGATGTGCAGTCAGGAGAGGTCATGCTCAAAGGAAAGGCGCGGCTCCCAGGGCCCTTCTGATCTATCTGTAGGGCCAGAGATTGAATTGAAATAGGACATGTTGATGTCACTCCTGCTTACGTGCTGTCGTGGCCCCTGGATGTCTCCCTGCACTGGCTGCACATGTGGTTTCCACCATTACCCTTTCCTGTTCTTCCAGAAAAGCCAAGCAGGAAGTGGGAGGACTCGGGGTGCTCTGGATTTGTGGGCTGATGGGAACTGCTGGTGCCCTGTCCCCACCCAGGTGGCAGGAAAGCACCTGTGATCCTACTGTTTGTTTATCTCACCCCACCAGGCAGCAGTGCTGGCCATTTTGGTACTGCTGTGGTAGAAAATACTTAACTTCCATTTACCAAAAATGTTTAAAATAATTCAAGAACATAACCTCAAATGAGATTTTTTGATATACTTGTATTAAAAAATAATAGCACATTGGGCCTCCCCTGGTGGCGCAGCGGTTGAGCGCTGGGCTGTGAAGCTGCCCACAGCCTCTGCAGCGCCTGTTCGATCCCCGGGCTGGTGAGGGTCCCACATGGCGTACAGACCTCTCCTGCCACGCCTGCTGCTCCGCTTAGCAGTACTTTGGTCCTTCTGCCTTTTTTGCTCCCCACTCTGGCTCTGGTGAATTCTCTCGCCCTCCTGAGCTTCTGACTGTACCCAGTGCATGTATAAATAAATAAATAAATAAATAAATAAATAAATAAATAAATAAATAAATAAATCTTTAAAAAAAATAGCACGTTTATCTTATTATAAAAATAGGCATGTTCATGGGCTCAAATTTGGAAAATACAGAAAGCACATAGAAGAAAATCACTGGTAATTGAGAAATTTAGAAATAACTTTGACCACTATGTTGGCATATTTCCTTATAGTATTTCTTCCCTATGTATAAATGAGGGTTTCTCTTTAGAAAAATTGTTTTCTTTAAATCTAATAACAGGCCTTGAAGACATTTCCATATTATTAAATATTTGTACACATCATAAAATGGTGGCATAACATTTAGGAATACTATTTTTTTTTAACTAACTCTGTTTTGTTTGAGCATTTACATTATTTCTGGTTTTTCACTTTCATAAATACCACCACCAAGATAGTTATTTCTATAATATGAAATATTTGGTTTGCAACCCTGTATCTTAGGTCTCTCCATGGAAATGGAAACAAGAATTTCTTTTTTATTTTTTTTTTGGTAATGTAAAACCATTTTTTTTTAAATCTAAACAAGAATTTCTACAGAAAAAGGAATGTGTTGACTTGTGAGGGTTAGTTAGTATTGTTAATAGCAATCAGCCCAGAGGGATTTTTCTCCTCTCTCAAAATCATGTAGATTCTAAAAAAGAAGCTAAATGGTCTTTGAAACTTGAGAGTCAGAGAAACCGCAAGAGGTGGCGGTAAGGGTGCTGGTGGCAGAGGCCTGGCCAGTAGGGCCAGGTGATGGGAAGTGTGTGCTTGGGAGAAACCTGCCCCGGGAGGCTCCTTAATGGACTGAAGAGGGAGAGAGACACCAGTGACCATGGGGCCAGGGTGAGCTGTCGTAGTATCCCCATAAGTCGGATTTCATTTAAAGAGGCCGGATGTCCTGTAGTATTCCCCTGAAGGTGTCCACGATTCTACCTATTTTATCTAAAACAACAGTTTTACAAATAGTATTCTACAGCAAGAAAGAAATATATGCAGATAATTTAGCACCATCAATATAGTAGGAAGTGCAGGCTCAGAAATATTTTACTGATGGGGCACAAAATACAATAAAGTTTAGAAACCATTAAGACAAAAACTTCAGGGCCTCCCTGGTGGTGCAGGGGATAAGTCTCAGTGCTATCAGGCTATCATCAGCCACTGCAACATGAGTTTGATCCCCAGCCAGGGAGCTGACCCACATGGCTGACCCTCTCCTATCTCACCCACTGCTTCTCCCAGCAGTGTATTTCAGTCGATCTGCCTGTTCTGCTTCCCACTCTGTCTCTGGTGAACCCCCTCACCCACTGCACCTCTGGCCTACACCCCAGTCCTTGTATGCATAAACAAATAAAATAAATCTTAAAAAAAAAAAGCAGAAACCTTATAGCAGACAGAATGAGCGGCACAGGATAGCAAGTCCCAGGGTGAATCTGTGAACACTTGGCATGGACAGTTCAATTTGGATATTCCCAGTTGAAATGGGTGTAAAGAAGCACAGTTATGTCCCAGATTATGCATGTGTGTCTGTCTGTGTGTATGTGTCCAAATGCGTGTGTGCGTGTGTCTTCATCTGTCACTCCAATTACATTGTTCTTTTATTCCAGTTTGCCTTTCTCTCCTGACTGCTTTTCTAGCTTCAACCTCCTTCTAAAACCAGAGGTCTTTGCTAAAGGCTGTTTATACAGACAACATGAAATGAACAATTATTGACTCTCCTATTAACCAGGTTACCTGACAAGTGACTACTAGACCCACAGGGTTGTAACCTCCTGAATTTAAGACTGCACTGGCTCACTTCACCTCTGATTTTAGGGGAAAGTACCAGCTCATGCTCCCAGTGACCTTCCAGCCTGTAAGTCCTCTGCCTTCCACCTCACTGCACCTGCTGTCACGCCATCTCTTCCCTTCCTCATTTATGATGCCTACTCTCCAGGAGAGCTGTAAACCCACTCAGTATACATGTCAGTGGCTCAGGAAGCTAGTTGGGGTCCCATCAATCAGCCAGGAAAGTCTAAAGGCAGAAATGGGTGACTAGTGAGAAGCTTCTGAGTGAAGGAGGAAGTGCTGGCAGATCTGCATCCATCAGGTGTCCATCAGCACCCCAAAGAGTCAAGGGTCAGAGCCAGTGCAGCCAGCTGGCCTCAGCCTCCAGTGACCATGGTGTAAGAGGGGCTGTATTTTGAGAGGGATTCTCATCAAGGCTGGGCCTGCAGCCTGGGCCCCAGTGACTTCTGATATGGAGTTCACTTGAGAGCTGTTCAGGGACTCTGCAAACCTACAGTATACAGGTATAAAGTACCTACAGTATACAGGTGTAGGAAAACACACACACACGATCCATAGGCAGAGGGAGAGATTTCAGCATGTAGTTGATCCCCAAAAGACTTGTCTGGGTCCTAGTCTTGGTTAGAGATTGACAGCAGAGAAGGGAGCACTATGAGGATGGAGGCAGAGCCTGGGGGGGTCCAGCTGCAAGCCTAGAAACACTGAAGTTAGGAAGTCAGGAAACAGACAAGGAACGGATGCTCCTGCCAAGCTTCCAGGAAGTACTGAACCTGCCAACACCTTGATTTTGGACTATTGACTTGTGGAACAGGGAGAGTACATTTCTGTTGACCGAAGCCACCCAGTTGGTGTTAAATTGTTACCGCAGAAACTAACATGTGAGGGTACAACTGACAAGACCAAAAGGCTGGATGACCCCGTTCTGGTAGCTCAGCACCTGACCCCTCTGTGGCGGCGCTCTTAGCTACTCAGAGCTCCCAAAGAGTGTTTCTCAACTTTTTGAAAATTAAGCCATCTTGATATACAGAAGACCCTCAGTAGCAGTGTTCCAGGCAAGCTCGCCTCCATAAGGCAAACAAAACAAAGCAGAAACCCAAGAAGCAGTGCCCCGGCTTCCTGGTGGTGCAAGGATTAAAGACAGCACTATGAAGCTATCACCAGCCACTGCAGCACTGGTTCGATCCCTGGCTGGCCAGGGAGCTGACCCACATATGGTGCAGCAGACCTCGCCTGCTACTCTGCCCACTGCTCCCCTCAGCAGTGTATTTCAGTAGATCTGCCTGTTCTGCTCCCCACTCTCTCTGGTGAATGCCCTCACCCCCCACACCTCTGGCTTACACTCCAGTTCTTGTATGCATAAAATAAATAAATATTTTTTTTAAAAAAAGAAGTGGTGCCCCAGAAGAGAATTGAGTTGATGTAGGAAGAATGTCAATCTTCACATGGGGCTCGACTTTGATTCTTTCCCTGAGTGCATAGCAGAGAGAGGCTGGGAGGGGCTGATGATCTGTTTTCCATTTTAAAGTTAGGTTCATATTAGAGATCAAAATTTTGTTTTTCTGGAGCAGAAAAATATGTCCCCTTGACTGGATGCCCAAACACTAGAAGCCACAGGCATCAGACATGCCTCTGGTACATCTTAAAAAGTCACAGAATGCCTCAACCTGATGATTCCTCAAATTTTATTAATTTATAATATTGTGCTCTATCAAGATGATCACTTTTTATTATTTTGCTGTTCTGAATTGTATCTCCCTTATTATTCTCAGCTACAGAGTCCATAAATTAAAATCATTCAGAATTTACACTCTTACAGTTCATTATCTATGATTGGTATTATCTCACTGCCTTATTCTGGCCCTGCTATATCACCTGACAAGAAATACTGTGATAGAATCTAAATACCATCCAACCAATAAATGTTGAGTTAAAAAAAAAAAAAACCTCTGGTAACTACAATTTCCCTAAAGGGCATCCCATCGCGCCTTCTTATCTCCTCTACTAGCTTCCAGCCTGCCAAATGACAGAGAAAGTGAGATTCTAAAGAGTTGGGAGTTAGACTGGGATGTAGATCTTTGCTATGCTGCTGTCAGTTTGGGCACGACATTTCCCTTTTGACCTTCACCTCTTGGGCATGAAGGTCAAGGGCCATGAAGCAATTTTATTTCAGGGAACAGGTCATGGTGCAATGAAATGACTCTAAAAGCACCGAGTCCATCACCATGTGTCCCAACACCTCTCGGTGACTCTTTGGTGGTGTCTGTGCATGGCTGGGAAGCTGGTCCCAGTTCCTAAGACTAATCCATGCTGTGTGAGTGTAGATCTTCACAATAGACCCCAGGAAAAATAACATGAAGTTCTGAGAGCAGCGAGTTCCCTTAAGTTACGTTTGGATGTTCATTCACTAAAGAGCTTGATAAAATGGGCTTGTGTAGCCACTAGCTGGGAGGCTGCAGCTGGAGTCCAGAGATACCCCCAGGGGTGAATGGAGGGGAGTGAGGCTGACAGGGCACCCACATCTACCACACAACACACCCAGGATGCCCAAGGAACTTACATAAACATAAAATAAAACAGCATCCCATGGGAATTGAAGCTGCAACAAGATACTGTATTTCATCCACCAAAGAGACAAAATATAGAATAAAGAGAAACCAAACAAAAGGTCAGCCAAAGACAAACCTTGAAAGCTGACCATAGATCTGAGGCTTCCAGGGGCGGGAGGTGAGGAGAGAGCGAACAGTGAAAACTGGAGTGGGAAGAGCACTCTGGACTATGACCAAGGCTACCAAAAAAGGGGGTATGATGGGGAGCACCAATGGAGGATTACTGGGGCTTTGGTGGTGGGTGTGGTGAAGTAACATACAATTGTAGAGGTGTAAACCTGTACCCCTAAAACATCCGCTGTGATGTAAATTTACCTCAATAAATATAACTTAATAAAAACCAAAGTAACAATCTGACAATAGCAGACTATAGTGAGGATATCGTTGTGGGGACACTAACCCATCATTAGTGGGGGTAGGAGTAGAAGCCCCTGCTTTGGAATACAAGTGGCATCACCTACTGAAGCGAAGCTACACCAACCGCACCGCCAGCAACCCCATTGCTAGTTTCACGCACTAGGGAAACTCTCTGACATGCGCACCAGCCAGCAGACAAGTGCAAAATGCTGGCAGATAATAGCAAAGACCTGGAAACCACCCAAATGTCTAACGACAGCTGAAGAAATAAATTGTGATATTTTCACGCAATAGATTCAAAACCAAATGAACCATCGCCACATGCATCAAAATGGACAAATCACAAAGCAACAGTATTAGCCCATTTATTTAAAAGGTTACAAACCTAATCAATATGTTGTTGGAGGCGATATGCGAAAGTGGTAAGACCATAAAGAAAAGTAAATAAATGATGAACACAAAATGCAGGCTAGTGCTTACCTCTGAGGGAAAGGGAAGTTTTTGAGCTGGGTGGAGGACAGAAAAGGCTGCAAAGGGATAAAAAGGTTCCAGTTCTTGCACTTGGTGCTGAGAATACAAGTGTTGACTTTATTATAATTTTTAATCCAGCATATATGTTACATCTGGTTTGCTGCACCTACTAGATTTTATAATAACGTTTAAAAGGATGAGAAGCTCCAGCTCATGACATCTATTGAATCAGAATCTCGGGCTGTGAAGTCTAGGTGGTATTTCCTTAAGCTCCTCCCCAAATCACCACCACCATACACACCCCAGAATATACATCAGTATCCAGATAAAGGCAGCTTTAAATATAAATCCAGCTCAAGCAAATTGAAGAGCCACAGAAATAGAAACGGCCAGCCTGGAAAAGCATGTGGAAAGGAAAGGTGTCTCACAGTTGAGGATTTATGGCTGATGTAGAAGCCTGAGAACATTAGTTGTTTGTGGGCCACCGTAAGCTCCTCCCAGACCTGCTCTGAGCCTGGTTCCTGTCCAGTCCCAGTAGCAAGAACCTGAGATAATCATCTCCAAGAACTGGGCACAGAGCAGGCGCTCACCATTAACTTTTGCTACAAAGACAGAAACAAAGCATGGTGGAAAATGCCCTAGTCCAGGACTCATCACAGCAGACATCGAGGCCGGACCCACACGCACAGGCTGTGTGACCCTCAGTGAGTCACTTGCACTCTCTGAGTCTCAGCCTTCTCTTCTTCCCTACCTCCCCCACAAAATTGGAATCCAAGGAGACATTGCGAGTAAATGTACTTTGCAAAACGAGTACTTCTCTGAATGTCCAGTAAGTCCATTCCTATTTCAGTTACTATTTCTTCCTAAAAGCCAAAAACATCAGCTGTCAATTCTGGATTGGTAGTTTTATGGGTTCCAGGAATCAGGAACAGTAAGATTTGGTTTAGGGGGAGCTGAAGGCTGGCCAAGGGCCTAAGGCCTCTACATCTCTCTCGAACAGCTCAACAAGTATTTAACAAGTGCGCTCTGCTTATCCAGAGCCTCCCTTTCCCATCCCTGATAATTGCGAAGGGGGTGTTCACCAACAGCTCAGAATCACTGGAATCACCATACCAAGTTAATATGCAGCCTGAACACTCGTGAATGACACCAAAACTAACACTTAACCCAGTTCTGCAATACTGTCCACATCAGGAAGATTCAGAAAATAAAATGCAGGACACTCAATAACATTTGAATGTTTTAGTACAAATAAATATTTTTTAGTATAAGTATGTCCAAACTATTACATGAGATTTACTAAAAGACCATTTGTTACTCACTTGAAGTTCAAATTTAACTAGGTCACCTACATTTTATCTGGCATTTCTATTTCAAATGGACAAACATCAGCACTTATCTGCTACCTCTTATGTTGGGAAAATCTACATGAAAGAGAGCTGGGAAACCCTACCTCCTTTACTTGGTAAAAAAGCAAAGGGTTGGATGGATCTTGAAATTGGATTGACATCCTCCCCTTCCTTGCATGGATAAAGAACACACAAGGGAGTCCAGATTAAATTATATGTTGGTTCCAGGGAAACAGGACAGGCAAGGAGGGGGAAGCCTCAAAATCTGAAAGAGAAACAGATGTCCCAGCCCATCCCAGCTCAACCAGGACACTCTGCAGTGGCCTCGATCCTTACCTCTGGGCATCTCTTTGGAGTGCTCTGCTTCGGGCCCATCCAGCAGGTCCATCTGAGAGGCCTCCTCAGAGGGCACGCGGCGCCAGGACCAACTCTGGTTCCCAAGGTCATGCAGTGGAGGGGAATACTCCAGCTCACAGGGGAAGTCGAAGCTGCACTCCAGACCTGCAACGACAGTGGGACAAGCTGTCTCCCAGACATGACCGTCCAGTCGCACTCCTCCAGGAAAGTGGCCTTCACCTGATCCACAGCCTTCACCCTACCCAGCGGCGGTGAGATGCCAGTCCCACAGCTGGCTGGGCTCCAGATTGGTGGTAAGGGAACCAAGAGAGGAAAGGGGGGGGGTTCTTTTCATATTTCTGATTGGGGAGGATGCTTTCAGAGAACACAGGTAAAAAGTCATAAAAGGTTGGACCAGGAGGAGTTTTGCATCCTGGGAGGTGCCCTGGTGACATGGAGAGGGTCTGAGGTCAAGGGTCCAGAGCCTGGCTGTGTTACTGGGTCTGAAGACAAGTGCATTTCTGTCACTTACCAGCAGGTGACTCAAGAAAATTAACCTTCCCAGGCCCAATTTCCTGACCTACACACTGGGGATGATGATACCTAGTTCTTCAGTCTATTGTAAGAAACAGGAGGGTGGTGTGAGACTGTACACCTGAGCTGGTCCGCTGCCAATGCTCAGGGAAAATCCTAGTCAGGTCCTGCCCTGTCTGAGAAGAGAAAGGTCAAAGGGGATTCGAGTTTTGCTCACAGACCCTCAACCCCTACCCCCTCTAGAGAAGAGGCTCAAGGCTAAGACAGCTAATAAGGGTTGATTCACTCTCTTTTTTTTTTAAGATTTATTTATTTATTTATTTATACAAGCACTGGGTACAGTCAGAAGCATGGGAAGGTGAGAGGATTCACCAGCGCCAGAGTGGGGAACAGAACAGGCAGACTGATGAAATACACTGCTGAGGGGAGCAGCGGGCGCAGCAGGACAGATCTGCACGCCATGTGGGACTCTCATCGCTGGCCGGGGATAGAACTGGTGCTGCAGAGGCTGTGGGCAGCTTCGCAGTCCAGCACTCAACTGCTGTGCCACCGGGGAGGCCCTGACTCACTCTCCTTTGAGGTCGGTCTGGGGCAGGTCACCGGTTAAGGACAGAGAGACATGAGGGCATGAAGAGAACATGTCCTGAAACCTTTTATAATCTTTTTCTGGACTTGTTTGGGAGGAATCATCCTTGCACTCAAATCATGCTGTGTCTGTCCTGACTTTAGGAGACACTCGCCTCCTCTCTCCTCTTCCTCACCTACTGTGATTGCCATGGTGGCTAGAGAACTTTGTGCACAGTAGTGCTCAGGGATCACCGAGGGTTAACATAAGGTGCATAAGGTGTTGATGCAAATGATTCAGCCACTTTTTACTTCATCATTTCCCTGGTGTGACGAAAGGAAGATGTGATATAAAGGACAGACATCTGACGGGGAAACATGGAGATATGAATCTGCCCATGTTGGACCGTCTCTCTTCATCCATGAAACTCAGTGCCCTCATCTGTAAAACAAGCAGTTTAGACTAGATGATTCTAGGAATGCACACCCAGTGGAATCCAGGTGGCAGCTTTCTGGTTACCTTCAACAAGCCCCTCAGCCTCACCAGGTCTCAAGTTCCTCAAATATAAAATGGGACCCAAATCATGTTTCCAAAGTTTTCTTGATTTTTTTTTTAAAAAATTATCAATTTTTGGGCCTCCTTGGTGTTGCAAGGGGTTAAATACTCTGAAGCAATCTGCAGCCTCTGTAGCACAGGTTCAATCCCCGGCCGGCCAGGGAGCAACCCACATTGTGAGGCAGACCTCTTCTGTCTCGCCTGCTGCTCCCCTCAGCGGTGTACTTCAGTCAATCTGCCTGTTCTGCTCCCCACTCTGTCTCTGGTGAATCTTCTCACCCCCCACATCTCTGGCCTATACACCAGTTCTCGTATGCACAAAAAAACAAAAATCTTAAAAAAATATCAATTGTTCACTTACACAGAAATGGACAGAAAAGAAATAAAATTCAATGAAGTGGCTAGATTAGGTGACTTACATACCATTTTCACAATGCAAAGGGAGTTTGGGCTTCAACGGTTGACAATGATTGACTTTTTTAAGATTCCAAAGTCCTTGCTCTCAGAGGGTTATAGTTAATTTAATCAATCAATGTGTGAGTTGCCGCTAATGAGTGTTAACTCCCTATCAGCATCATGCATTTTAACAGCTGCTTCTGGAGCTACCGCTACCTCGATCTCTAAGACGAGTCTTGTGTTGGGAATTTCAGAAGACAGAGGAGAGTGGGACCTTAGTGTGGACAGTAGCTGCTTGATTGTCCTTAGTCACATCCATCAGCATCTGGTCCTTCCCCTGAGTGGGAGTAAAATAATTCCCATTGACACTGGACAAACTAAATTTAGGGGGGATGAAAAAAAATCCTTCAATTACAATTGTATTAAGTATCTTTCTGCTTCTTGCCCAGTAGAGATTTATGTACCATCTACTCACAAGGAGCTGCCATCCTTCTGGCCGAAGGTTAATACCACTCGCCCTTTCATGATTCACACAATTCACCTTTATAACGCAAACTGGAACAGGCAGAGCTAGCTTTGTTTGAGTTGACAAGCCACTTGTTGCCTACATAGTTTATCAATCTTGAAGACCTCTTACCTGCCTCTGGGGGCTGAGCTACTGCTCCAGGTTGGTGCCCATGATTTGCAGGCTGCCTCATCTTCAAGACTTGTTTACCGGGCACCTGGTTTTGATAAACAGCATGCAAGGACCAAAGGGACCCTGCATTTTGTTCTTTGGAGCACAAAAGTGATCCTTATATAAAATGGTGTAGCCATTAAAGCTAGTTCCTCTGTGGAAGCTACAAAACACCCATCCACCCTAGCAAATGATGGGGTCAGGAGGTGAGAGAAAAAGCCACTGGCCACCTCACATGGACAACTATTAGTGCCTTTCTGAAAGTTTCAACTCTTATAGTCCTTTCTCTATCTTGATTTTTCTCCTCCAGTTAGAGTCATCTTATACCAGCTCAGACACTACCTGCAAAATGTGTCTTGGGTGCATATTAGAAAAACAGACGATAAAACATGTAACTCCAGCATTAAGCATCAATTCTGAGATCTTTGGACTTTCAAGAGTCTGACAATCGTCTGTGTTTGGGCAGATCATGCCTAGTGAAACAGGCGAGACAGATACTCCAATTACCATATTGGTTCATTTTTAAATTCCCACTGCAAGGCAACTTCCCTTCAGCTGTCAAAGCTGTAATCTTTGGCTTTAAACAGGAATGAAGTTAACATTACTGCTCATTTTAGGTGAAATTGAATTGGACTTTTGTATATTCTGATTGAATTTCTTATAAAACATCAAGACACAGGTCTCTCTCTTTCTCACATCGTAGTCTCAGTGCCTTCCAAGCAATAATACCCAAGACTCATTTTTTGCAAAAATAGGTTAACTTTCATTTTCTTTGGATCTTCTCTGAAGCTCTGGACCTTGGGCATGTCTTGAACCTTTCCTTAATCCTCCCGCTGACCCATCCCTATGAAGTAGAGACTGCAGAGTCTATTTTACAGCAGAACTAGAAAGGTTCATAGGCTTCTGTGAAGTGTTCAGCCTTGAGCAGCCAGTGATGGAGGTGGGGCTGTGCCCAAGGAAAGGCATGGGGAACAGCACCCCCTGTTCCTGGCTGTCTATAGGGGACTATGCTGGGGTCTTTCTGACCTCATTATATTTAATCTGCAGGATAATACTGAGAAGACAATGTCATCTCTCTACAGATGAGGAAACTGAGGCTTAGAAAGGTTACTCCACTTGCCCAACCATCAAAGGACTTCCCAGAGGTAGAACCAGAAAGTTACTCAGGGTCAGGTAATGCTGAAGATCCAGATATATTTTTGTCATATTTTTCACTACAGCTTCAGAATCATGCTCCAAGGCCAACAGATTAAATTAAATAATACATGAGAAATCTATGAAGTGCTATATTTTGGTTACTATTAGATCCAAGTCGGCAACCTCTTCATATCTGCAAAGGCTTCCCCACTCCCTAAGGGGGACATAAGTCTGTGTCCCATTTTGCAAAGTGACTTTGTCCAGAAGAATCCAGAGATCCCAGGCTCACTTGATGAGCCCTTTTGGACCTAGGAGAATCCAGTCATTAGAAAAAAGCAATGAGAAAAAGACATGCTTTCCAGAACCATTGACCACATAGTAGAAATCACTGCTACCACTTTCTAGTCTCTTCTGTCATGGAAAAAAAGAAAAAGTAATGGAATCTTCTGAGATTCCAGATTGAGTAGGGTGTCCAGGGCTGGGAAGGAGAGGTGTTGGCAGAGCAGTGAGGATGTTCCAGGCTCAGCCTTGCACATAGTAGCTGGGGGTCTTTGGTGGATTCATTCCTCTTTTGATGCCCACTTTTCTGCATTTGAGAAATAGAGAACTGGAGGACACACCCTTGGTGGTACCCTCCACCTCTGGAGGTCTTTGATGCTTTAGGCTCCCCCTGGACCAACATACCCAGGTTCTCCCTCTGCCTGCCTCGCATCGAGGGTCGTCCCTTCCCTAGAAGCAGATTCCCCACAGCAAGAGCTAAACGTGCGTCACGCTCATGGGGACTTCGATTACCTCCAGATTTTCAGAGAATTAAGTACGAAAGCTCAGGCAAGTTTTACAGATGACTGGCTCAGGGTGGGAGAGTGTGAGGGTGTGTGTGCATGTTCATGCATTTTTATCAGTTTGTACCTATATTCTGAAATCTTCTAGGTGTGAGTCACATTTAAAAAACAGAAAGCATTAAGTTAGCTTTAAGATATTGTTCTTAAAGCAGCCATTCAGAAGAATGTTTCAGCTGCTGATAAAAAAAAAAAAAATACTGGTGGTACTGCCTAGAGAGATGACCTGTCCTTTCACCCAGCCCCCTTAGCAGGAGAGGAGCTGGCTGTGTCCACCACTTCGACACCGCAAGGGATGGTGGACATCTCGCTTCTAGGAAAGCATGAGACAGGAAGCCGTCCTGCCCGAGGCCTATGCCCAGGAAGCCAGCATCAGCCACCTGGAAAGAGGTGGGGTCTTCCCCACCGGAGCTGCCTCCACGGGGCTGCATGGAGGTTTCGGACACTGTGCACAACGGAAGAGTGAAGGGGAGACATGGCATGCCTTGCACTCTGGTGTCTCACCTCAGATGGTCTTAGAAAATTCAACAGTCTCCCTTTAAATCCGGACTACTCCTGCATCCAAACCCTGTACACACAAATACCTCCCACTGTTTCCTCAGCCTCCTCGACTCAATTGAGTTAGGGGATGAGCAGCCTCCTCTAGCCTTTGAGATGACCCTCCCTGGCTGGTTTCTAGGTAACCAGAGGATGACAGGGGCCTTCACAGCAGCCACCCTGGGCAGGTTCACAGGTTCACAGGGACCCGCTGGTTGATGTCACTTGGTCTGAGCCCACCACTGGGTGGGGAAGCAAACAGGGTGGAGTGAAAAGCAGAGTCTTATCAAAAACCACACCTGGTTATCAGCCCCCAGGCATCGCCCTTGCTCACTGTCTCAGGTACTTTTGATGTCAAGGTGCAGGTCTGCCTTCTGCTCTTGACCTGACCTGCAGTGGTGTTGTGTCTGCAGAGGAGCCCAGAGCATGGAGCGGAGGACCTCTGTGAAGACCCAGGGAAGAGCTGACACCAGTGGCATGGCAGAAGGCTCCCTGTGGTCAGACACGAGGCCACTATCTTATTTATTCCCATGGAGAAGGCAAGACTCACCCCTGTGCAACAGAGGGAGACACGTCTTGGAGAAGTGAGGTTACTGAGGAAGTGCCCAAGGGGACTTCAGTGGCCTCCTTCCTCCCATGACACCCTCACTTAGTATTTCACAAAGAGGAAATTGTGAACTGAAAAGGCAGAATAAATAGCTCCCCTTGTTCAGAGCCATAAACTGCAACAGGAGTCAGGACCTGCAGTGAGACGAAAAGCAACCGGAGCCACAGAGGCACGGGCAGGGACAGCTGGAGGCGGGACAGGAGCTGGAGGACCCCGGCTGTCCGTGAAGGCCCTGACCCCACCTTTATAAAGCTGGGTCTTTGGTGCCTTTGGTGAGCCCCAAATCAGAGTATAAACTTCCACAACCTCAGTCTTAACCCCAGTGGGTGTGTTGCTCATGAAACTCAAGGCCCGGGGCTTTAAGTCCTGTCTAGGTTTCCTGACAACTTCCAGGATATGTTTGGTGTTCTTGGGAGGGAACTGGGGGTGGGTAGGGTGGACAAGGTTTCTATGGTCATTCGGGACCCCAGTGAGAGTTTCCCCAAGCGGATATTCACCCATCGGGTTTACAGCTGAAGACAGAACATTGTTAGGCTTGCTATTGGTTTAAAATAGGACTGTGCATGTTTGTGATTTTTGGCTTGGGGTTATTTTCCTGCTAAAAATGATTTCCTGGCTTTAGTTGCCTTGACCTGATGTTTAACTGTGGGGATGCAGATGGCTTGACTCTCCTCTCTGGTTGAATGCTGGTCTCTCTGGTCTCACTCAGCCCTACAAATTTTTTCCTGTGTCGATGCCCATATGTCTCATTCTTTAAGTGACCTTACTATCATCCTGATTGTTTCTAAGGGATAGAGTGCAAGACCTGAGATGTGACTCCAGTTCTTCCATCTGTCAGCTGTGCTGTGTGGGGCACTGCCCACCCCCTTGAGCATTGGTCATCTCAGTTACAAGGACCAACTTCCCAGAACCACTGGGAGGACTCAATGGGATAATGGAATGGAGAATTTCTCAGCCTCCCTTTTGAATGCAGCTCCCTGAGAAATAGTACTTCCGGGGGATATTCCAACAGAAGGCAGATGACTATTTCCATAATTTTTTGTTGCATTAATAGGCTGACCCCACTTCTGATGGTTTGACTTGTGATTTTGGACTTTAAGATGATGTTAAAGTGATACTTATTCAGTAGAAATTGATGACCCTGTCACTGTAGCATCCTCATCATCCAGCAATTAATGTTAGTTTAATGCTTCAAACAGGCTATTATTGGTAGAACTGATAGAACCATTCTGTTTTCATTTTCCATGCAATATTCAATAAATTACATGACATGATTCTGCCTAGCTATAGGCTAATGGAAGTGTTCTGAGCACATTTAAGATCAGCTGGGCTTAGCTATGACGTTCAGTAGGGAAGGCGGATTAAATGCATTTTCAATTTAATATTTTTAACTTATAATGGATTTATCAGGATAAAATCCCATCATAAGTTGAGGGAGAGCTGTACCATGGGAAGGTTGGGCCATCTACCTTCAGGTGATATTCTCAGAGTTAGAGGCTGTTACAGCTTGAAGTGACATTTCAGGTCAACTCTTTCTTCCCCATGGCCAAGTGAAAGATCCGAGGCAGGGAAAATACTTACCTAAGGTCACGTGCCTCAGCAGACAGCAGAGAGTCCTTCACAGAGAGAGTGAGGGTATTTCTCCTGACTGCGGAAGCCTTTGCAAATGCCATCCTCTCCTGGCAGTGCCAGGCTTGTGTCATGCTAAACATTAAGAGTTACTAAACACCAGCTCTCTCTTCCTCGGGCTCAGCTTACTGGCACATTAAAGCTGAGGCTGGATCACTTCTGGGACACCATATACACGCACTAAAGGATTTCTGACAAGCCCAATTTGTGTGTTTAGTAAAGAACCACATGACTTTCAGGGGTCATATAATTGAGCTACACGTGTCTGAAACTATAGCTCATTATGCAGAGCCCCGGAAACAAACATTCTCAAAACACTGCCCATCCTTAAGGACTGTATTGAGGTCAAGGGGACCTCCTTGGTGGATACCAATCTTGAGGCGCAAGACAGGGTCTCCTTTTATCCACAGTTTCCCACTTGTTAGCCTTCACGGTCATGAGGAACATTGCAGACCACCTGGAAGGAGACTGTGGCCCATAGACAGGAGGGCAACCCAGAGGATGCATGTGGGAGGGGAGCAGGATGGGAACTGAGTTCCCTCTCCTAATCCATGAAGTTCATTATTATTGTTCAAAGCTGCAGTTAACCAACTAACAAACAAAACGATACCTTAAACAATTAGGAAAATTCTCAAAAATCTAGACTGTCTTTTTCTGGAACAAGTTGGCAAAAACATACATGGATAAGTTTTAAATATATCCACATGATTTGATGGTTCAAACAATCTCCAATAAGTCTTCCTGGCTTCTCTCATCCTAGTTGTACTCTTCTGCCAATGAGCCGTTTTTGATGGTTGCTGGGAGCCTCTTGCTAGGGAGCTGGCCTACACACAGGCGAGAAGCCATGATGAGAACAGAAATGGGGGGCTCAATGGCTCAGGGACCAAGGGAAATGATCACTAGGGAATTTTTGGAAACTCTTTCAATTCTGGACCAATGGGCTTTGTGCTTTTGGGTAATTCATTTAATCACTTCAGCCTTGTTTCCTCATGTGTAAACCAACAAGAAATATCACAGTAATGACTCTAATAAAAGGAATTTCACCTGCTGTATGATTAAATAATAGGTGATGATTAAATAAAAAGTGATGCAGTGTTTTCTTAATTATGCGATTCCACATACAGGCACGTCACCTGATGCTTCAGATTAATCACCAGGAACCTAGGGATGAGCTGAACTAACTTGATGTTGGAGGACTCAGAGAGATGCCAACTCCCTTACCCTGTTTTATATCAAAACTCTAGGGTTTCAGGGACAGGGTGTCTGGGCAGTAGTTAGGAGCACAGGTCCCTGTGTGGATCAGACTGCCCCAGGCAAAAGCTTGGCTCTATCCCTTTACTAGTGATATTTCAGGACAAATCACTTAATCTCTCTGTGCCTCAATTTTTCACCAGTAAAATAGGAATTAAAACAGGGACCACCTCAGAGAATTATGACAAGGATTAAGTGCAATATGGAACTCCAGTATCTAGCGTGGCAACTAGCTCATGTTTTATTATCAAGTAACAGCACTGTTACTCTTCGGTGGGGCCAGGTCAGCCCAGCAGAGAGGAGAGAAAGGTGCATGTTCAACACTGAAGGTGGAAAACTTTGACTATGTCAAACCTTGTTGAAGCTCCATACAACATTTGCTTTCAGATGTGCTGATCAAGTTCCCTTTGGAAGTGAGTCCCACTAGACTTTACAGGGATACTAAAAAGGTCTGGGTTCTAGCCTGGCTCTGTGGTATGACTTCAGGTATGTTTCTTAGCCTCTCTAGGTCTTAGTTTGCCCATCTGAAAAATGAAGAAGTGAGATTAAATGATTCTCAGGTCTCTTCCATCTCTGCCATTTTCACTACCACCACCCCTTTGGGGGAGCTGGCTAAAGCAAGATCTCTAACTTGGTTCTCACCAGCCAGTCAGCAGAACCCCAACAGTCCTGACTTCCAGCCCAGGCTTGGATGATTAGGGTCTTCTACTCCCCATTTCTGTGTTATCTCCTAAAGGGGCACTCAGCCTACCAGTCATCTTTGATATTAACCCGCCAGCTGCCACCAACATCTGGTCACTCACTTCATAAGACTAATTACCGAGCCTGGACGCTGTCTGACCCCACCCACAACCAATATTCATTTGTCATGGGACCCCATAACTGAAGTCTCTCACTTCTTTCCCAACAGCTTACTCCCTAGAATGCATCTGGGAACCAATCACCCAATTCAAGACATCTGTTTAGCTCACTTATAATCAAGCTGCAGCAAAGAAGGGCCAAGTCTCCCTCAATCAATCAATTATATAAACAGGCTCAGAAGATAGTCTCAGAAGTGCATGTGGGCATGCATACCTACAATGGTGGAGGACAGGCTCAGAAAGCTTAATTCTCATTTCCCTTATTTGTGGCCACATTACCTGTGGAAGAATTGGGGAGCTGTTCTTCATCCCAGAGCATAATATTGAAAATATTTTAAATTCTAGACTTCCTGAAGTTAACTAACACAACCTCCTCATTTTATAGATGGGAAAACTGGGCTCAGAAGAATGAAGTAGCTTGGTTGGCTAAGGTGCCATAGCCCAGGGTCTGGAGAAGTAAGATAGCTGAGCTAAGAACCCAGATTGGATTTCCAGTTGCAATCACCTCCTGCAATTTTCATGAAACCATCATGTATATGGTTTCTAACAGAAACCATTCATTCTAACAGAATGAATCTGGCCTCAGAGAGCATAGTGAAAACCTTAACATTTGTCCACTGCTCAGCAAGACATCCTTCCAAATGGGATCACAGCAGAAGGTTGGAGGGGAGCTCTGAGCAATGTGCCTCCAGGCCAACTGGAGGAAACTGGTGGTTACTGGGGGTCTCCACCCAGAACAAGCTAAATGACTGTCCTCACTCACTCTTCTGTCTGATAGGGAGGATCTGCAGAATGTTGGAGGTGGACATGGAATCCTTCCTTGATGCCAATCTCTAAAAATAGGCAGGTGCCAGCTGCCCCAGCATAGACCTGTGCCCCTTGGGGGCAGACTACAAATACAGCAGGGGGGATGGGCTTGCTCACACCTGCCTCACAGTAGGCAGACCTGGGGAAACCACGGGTCACAGTCGAGGTAGGCTTTCTAGTGGGAGGGCCAGAGGGCCACAGAGGAAGAATGGTTGGGGCTAGATCTTGAAGGATGAAAAAATTTTGGTGGATGGCAAAGGTTTAGCTAGGAAATTTAAGAACAGAGAAAGCAGTAAGATTATTCCAGTCAGATAGGAAATGAACACTGCTTAATTTAGTGTAGCTCTATAAATTCTGAAGCTGGGCTATGAGATATTAAATCTCAGCTTGGATAGTATCATGATCAAAGATAAATGCTTCATATTCCAGAGGGCAGAACTAGGGTCTTAAAGATTTGTGAGGGCCTCCCTGGTGGCTTAGGGGTTAAGTCTCAGCACTGTCACCACTACAGCCTGAGTTCAATCCCTGGCCAGGGAGCTAACCCAAATATGGCACAGCAGACCTCTCCTGTCTTGACCACTGCTCTCCTTAGCAGTGTATTTCAGTGAATCTGCCCCTTCTGCTTCCCACTTTGTCTCTGGTGAACCCTCTCACCCCACCCCTGCACCTCTGGCCTATACCCCAGTTCTTCTGCACACGCGTGCACACACACACACACACAAACACAGAGAGAGAGAGTTGTGAGCTTTAAAAATCTTCTAGCAACTAAAATTATGCCACCAAAATGCAGGCTACTGGCTCGTCCCTGGAATGCATCTCACAACTTCTCAGACAGCATCAGTGATGCACCAGCATTCCAGGCACAGGGCACTCATCCTCAGAGCCCTTATATCAGACCATGCTCCCTACATAACCATTCCCTTTAGCAGGTGACAAGCATCAAAGAGAGTGACTTCCTGGCCAAAGGTAATATGACTCAGAAGAAAAGAACCAGAGCTGGGAATGTATTCTACGACTCTGATGCCAACTTGAGCTTCTTCCCATTAGACTGTGCTTTGCTTTCAGATGGGGACTGGGCACCAGTTGACTCAGATGTTACAGAGGAGATTTAAAGCAACAGGAGGTGAATGGAAGATCTTTGATTCCCAATGCAAGTCTGATAGCCCGGGGGGCCCTGGAATCTTGTGTTGGAGAAGCTGTCCAGGTGATGGTGAGGCAGCTAGACTGAGCCTGGCTGTGGTGCATCCACACCACAATGGTCCTGACCCATGCAGAGGCAACTTAGGGCAGCATGGGTCTGTTGTGCTGGTGGAACCCTGGGGAATTAGAGAGGTGAGAAGGGGAAGCAGCAGACAAGAGAGATGTAACAAAAAATGCTTTGAGCCCACATAGTGAGAAAAGATGAACTCCCAGTTTTTCTGTTTGGGAGGGGTTGGATGTGGGCTCTGCAAGCAGGTGGCCTGGGTTTGCATCTCAGCTTTGCCACCAGCTCTGGGAAGGTCACCAACCTCTCTAGGTCTCAGTTTCTTCATCTGGAACAGGTGAGACTGCCACAGGCCCTGACACAACTCACAACTCTATGAATTACTCTAGTCATCTCCCCAAATGGGCTGGTTAAAGTGCTGTTAAACTGAGATCTCTTGTAACATAAAGTTTTGCATGTGACATTGCTCTTGACAAAGCATTTTATTTTATGAGGGTTTCCTCTCATTTCCTTACTCTTGATCAGTCATTTTTCTGCATATGTTTTGGACACATGTCTTTCCAGGCTGGTTAGAAATGCTCTGTACACAGTATCTCACATGTCCCAGAGCTGTCAAAACAAAAATTCCTCAGCTCACTCATGTCTGCTAAATATGCTGTTTTAGATTGAGAACAGAAAAAATAAGCCTGCCCCAAGTAGTGAAAGTCACAGCTCTTAATTCTAAATCAAAGTCTGTCCAGCCCACAACTGTTTACCCTTAGACACATATCTTTCCTGAAACCAATGAATAGGACTTAGGAATGAAAGGACTGGTGGGAATCTTTCTATTCTATACAAAAACAGAGACCCTCAAGGCGAAAAGAGCCAGCCTGGGGACTAAGCGGTCTGGGGGGACTCTGAGCTTGCATCTGGTCTGCTTAGCAAATGCTGCAGTTCAAGCCAGTGCACCTTTACTAGACAATAGCTGAGCACAAAATCCTGGGTTAAGTATGGGGGGTCCAAAGAGATTCCATGTGGATTCCCTGACCTCTAGGAGCTTACAGTCTGGACATAGTGATAACATTGGATAACAATAACTAAGTTACGAGCAAACGTGTCCATCAAACATATTAGGTGCTGTGGAGAAACATTACAGAACCTTCGTTGGTGAGAAAATGGACAGGCTGTTCTAATTTGGGGTTAATGTGGTTACCAGCTGCTGGGTGTGAATCTCACAGCATGGTTTCCAAAAAGCAGCTTGACTAAATCTACCAGAATACTGGGTCTTTGCTAAAACTGAAAAGTCTTATTTTCCAAGCCAACTGTCCTATCAGGCTTGATGGTTCATTAGACCCCGGTTACTGCACACACATCCACCATACTCATACGACGAGGATCCAAGAAACAGCTTCCAGATGGATGTCTGGGACCATCAGACCTGTCATACAAGTGACCAAGGCTAGTCTATGAGGGGCAGGGCCACAGAGGTGAGCAAACTGCATGCCCGCCCTGTGGTGATGGGATGTAGTGAGGGAGAATATTTAAGATCGTGTCTGCCTTTCAGTTAGGTGAGCCAGCCAGGATTGCAATATTAGGCGACCTAGTTTACACTTGAGCCATAAAGGGAATTAAATACAAACCAGGAAAGTGATTTGGTTGAAAAGGAAACCTCAGGTAAGTCTAAGGTTTTGTGAAAATGGGTACTGTCGGGTAGGATTCTTGGAAAACTTGGATTACTCTGGAAATAACCATCCCATGTACAAGTCAGAATGTTTTCAGATTTCAAGAGGGGTCAGATACCACTTGAGTGTTATCCAAAAATTAGTGGTGTCAGGACACATGAAGCAGGAGTGACCTTTGGGAGTCCATCAGGCATGACAGCCGAGACACGTTAGCAGAAAGACTAAGGGGACAGGAGACCAGGGCTCTGCCTGTGTGTGTCCCTGTCTCCTCATCCATCACTCTCTCTTTTTCTTACCCTTTGTCAATATCTTCCCCTTCTGTCAGTGACGATTGTTTTATGAATTTTTTTACACACCCAGGGATGTGTGCTAAGGGATCAAAGTCACATTACTACTTTCATAGACCTGTGTACTTTTTGTCTTTGTGTGAAAAAAAAATTAAGAATTATATTTTACTATTCCCTTACCTTAAAGGTGAACATAATCCAACCTTGACTTGATACTTTGTATTCATTATTATTTGATTCATAGTTTTCCTCTTTATTTTAGGGTTTTGCTCACCATTATTTTTTCTCCAGTACCAACCCTTACACCATTTATCCTTTCCTTCCCTCTTAACCTCAGAAGCCTCAACTCCTTTCTCATGGGCTGCTAGTTTTTAGAAGCATTTGATTCATCTGTTAGGTACATGTCCAATATTTGTCTTTGTCAATCTGATTTTTCACTCTACACAATTCCCTCCAACTCCTTCTGCGACAACCATTCAAATGGATCTCTTTTAACTAACTCTTCTTGCCTTTATGTCAGTGGGTCAATCGCTCCTTTATTGGCTTTAATCTGACTTGTTCCCTTTCTGCTTCTCCCTACTCAAGCTGCCACTAACACAGAGATAGATGTTGGTATTTATTGAATAGCTCCATGTTTCTTCATTTAAAGGGAGATCAAGTGGGGCATTTTAAACATGTCTTTCCTTGAAACACCTACATCAGCTGCTTTTTATTTCACTTCCACGGATTGGCTGGGATTGTATTTGTTGGCTCCCAGGTCAGTGTCCTCAGGGTGACAGACAGTTCCTTGGTCTTGTTTTGAGATGGTGAGCACTGCTGTCCCCTTCGGGACTCAGCCCTTCTGGTGAATGCACCCGTTGTGGATAACAATCCAGAGGCATGGACCAGGAAAGGGCAGGAATTCCCAGCTCAGTGGAGCAGGGTTGGGAACAGAACACAAAAGGCCTGGCCTGTCAGGGCAGAGGAATGGGGAGGGGGCTTTCAGCCCTGACAATGGCCCAGGGAGCTAGACCTGCTCCACATGGATGTCAGGCTCCTAAGGGCAGTGGGGCCGATCCTGGCCGGCCACATCAAATGTGTAATTTCAGAAATGAGATCACGCTGACTTCCTGCCAGAGCTACAAAACCCATCCCAGAGGGGACTGGACAGTCTTTTTCTTTTCCATTTTTTATTCTGTGGTAGGTTTTTTTTTTTTCTTTTTAGAGAGGGAGATTTAATTTGCCCAGTCTTTTCAATCAAAGAAACTGATACATTAACAGGACTAGTGATGGTGGCAGTGGCAGCAGGGAAAATAATTAAAAAGTCTAATTTTTCTTTCTTTCCAAAAGCACCAGTCCCTAAATTGGATGGTTCCCAATGGACTTGAAAGCAGGCAAAGTTTTAATAGAACTTGTATTTAAAGTCCAACAATGGAGTTCTTGTGCCCTGGTGTTCGTATGTGGGGAGGAATTTCCTTTTCCAGGAGTCTATTCTGACTCTGGAGGGCTGGAGGGTGAAGGATTGGATTCATTTGTGGCCTTGCCATAACAAAGTACCTCAAACTGTATCGCTTAAAACAACAGAAATTCATTCCTTCACAATTTTGGAGGCCACAAGTTCAAGATCAAGGTATGGAAAGGGCTATGCTGTCTTGGATGGCTTCAGGGAGGATCTGTTCCTGCCCTACCCTAGCTGCATCTGGGGTTGCTGGGAATGCTTGATGTTCCCTGCCTTGTAGATGTATTGCTCGAATCTCTGCTCCACCATTACACAGTACTCATCCGTGTCTCTGTATCTGCTTTCATATTGTGTATCAGTCATATTGTATTAAGAGTCCATTGCCATTCAGGGTGGATTCATCTTAACTTGACTGCATCTGCAAAGACCTTGTTTCCAAATAAGGCCAAAATTCTTGGAGTCAGAATTTTAACAAAACTTTTTGGGGGATACAATTCCCACAACAGGGACCACAGTCTCAGGTAGGGAAGAAGGAACAGGGGAGAAGACAAGACTGCTTTTGGAGGCCACACCCAAGCTAAGGAAGAGGTGAATTATCTGGTCTGCCTGTGATAGTTTCAATTTGGGGACATCCAGTGCTAGCCCTACAGCTTTCCAGATCTTAGATATCAGACTGGTCATAGTCCGAACACCAGGTTGTTCAGAAAATGGGAGCCCTCTCCAAGTAAGGAGAACTCATCTTGAAATTAACTTGGTGACACAGTAGAAAGAACACTCAACTTGGTGTCAGAAAATCTGGGTCCAGTCTTTCCAAACAGCTCACTGGCCCCGTAACTTAAGATCATGTTAATTAACTTCTTTGGTCCTGAACTTGTATTTCTACAAAAATTGAATAGAAAATGATTTCCACCCACTACAATTTTATAATGAACTTAAGTAAGAAAAGGGATGTGAAGGTTTTATAATGTATTGAGCAGTTGTTTTTTGTTTTTTTTTTTAATAAGTGAAAATTCTCTTGCTCCTTCTCCTCCAGGGCAGAACCTTCAGTTATTTAATTTTAAATGTTGATCTGGCTCTGTCCACACCCAGACATGAATTACAGTTGGGCAGGTTCTAGCAGCTTCTGTGGTTCTAGAACCCAAGGGGATCAAAAGGCCCAGACGCCTGAGTCTCTCAGCACCTGAAGCTACTTGCTGGAGCAGATTTTCCTCAGATAGGTAGAGCCCAATGCCTCTGTCAAGCTTCATGAATAAGTCTTATGGTGTCAGATGACCAAAAAAAAAGGTCTTTGTCTTGATGTCCTCCCTCCTTCAAAGCCTCAGAGAAGAATGTGCAGTTTTGTCAATGATGAAATTAGCAGGCTCCTGTCATTTGAGACAAGAGGCGAGAAAGCCCTGGAATTTGATACCAAATGCCTCTGACAAGGATATATTTTACACAACATAAAAGGCTGCAACGTAAATTAGAAGAAATATGGGGAGCCTTCAAAAAGGTAGGTCAAACTTTTTCCTCAAGCAGATAATTACAGGCTGGGGGTGAGTAAATCTTATTAGCCTCTCTCCACCTCGTCTCTCCTCATAAAACACCGGCGAGAAGAAAGCCACACTCAATCCAGAAGTGGACAGCTTGCCCGACAGGGCTAGCCCACGCTGTCCATCACAACCCTGAGCTCTGGTGCTGAAGCTTCCCTCTTGGCCCTCCCATCACCTCCTCAGGTGCAGGTGAACACAGCCAGCCAGGTTCAAAGCTCTTCCTCGAGTCTCACCTCGACTTGCTACGGTTTGGGTACTTCTCACTGAAGAACTATCCCTTCAGGCGGCAATTTCCAGTCAAATTTTTCTGTCCAAGTTTGAGGTCTTAAAATTAATGGAGTTGTTAACATTTCTTAAAATGTCTTTCAAGGGAGCTGAAGGTGTAGATTTATCACCCCTGAGCCTGCTGGCCTCTCCGGTTCACAGAGACACACAGGCTGAGTCCCCATGTCCCCACCCATGTCCTTAAGGGGTTCGGAGTCTTGCCATGACTCTGCCTTCAGTTTGCAGTGCAGGGGGTCTTGGGATGAGCCCTGAACACTGTGCTCCGGAGTGAGACCCCAGGGGCGCTCTTTGTGGCAATGGGCCTCACTGCCCTGGGAGTTATTTCTCTGGCCTAAGAGCTCTGAAGGGACAGAACACATCTTATCTAGCTTTGTATCTGTGCCACCTCCACATCTGGCAGTGCATCGGGTACACAGAGGTGAGGATGGAGGCAGGGAGGTCTTTGTGAGTCTCTGCAGAATTAAAAACAGTAAGATGATGAAAAGGTTCTGAAGTTACCACCACACTCAGTCAAGAAGCCACCAATCAAGAGTCAGCTCTACCCGCCCTGTGAATCAGAAGCAATAAAGGTACTGGCTTTGGCACCCTTGTCCAACATCTGGGCACAGCTGGCCAGTGGTTTGTGTCCTTTCACGTGCCGAGAAGGAAAGCCAAGAGGAGCATAGGCCACAAGGAGAGTTTGAAAGGACTCTTGGGAATCATCTAGATCCTTGGCCCAAGGTGACATGCCACTCCACTCTACCCACCTCTCATCTTATAGGTGAGAAAGGTGAGATGCTGGGAGAGGAAGTGGGTGTGTCAGGACCACAAAATGAGGGGGTAGCAGATTAATAAACTCTAGTGGTTTTCTCTTTTCAACCTGCAACCTCTTTCTGAACGCTCCATAGAGAATAAATGCAATGCCCTGTGTGTCACACAGGAGGTAGACCTGCATTTTTGGACATTCTGCATTTTATAAAAGTTGTCATTCCTTGGTGATAGCAAATGACTTTTAGAGCAAATTAAAAAATGTCATCCAATGACCAGTTGTATCGCAAATCTGGTTACAAAGCAATAACGATACAAAGGACCACATTTCCATTATTTATAGCTACTTGCCTTTATCATTAGATGGCACTCAATGTCTGGCTTAAATAAAATCAATAAGTATTCCTTATCTGGAGTCTCCTGACAACTTCTTCTCTCACAGGGGAGGCTTAGGAAACTTCCCAGCAGAGTACAATCTTAAAGTGCCGTAGGGTTTTTGATGCATTTATATTTCCAAGTTTGAAATGAAAGGTACAGTTAATATGAACCAAGACTAATTGTGTTATGGATGAGGGACAGCAGTGAGTGGGAGATTTCTGTTAGGTGCATTTTAAAAAGCTCAGGCCCAAGGGCAGAGACTGAGTTATCAGGAATAAGTAAATATGCCCAGAAGGGAATCTAGAACTCAGGGCTGTCCAGGATTCATAAATAGTTAATTGAATCAGGTCTGATGAGTGTGCTCCATCCCTGGAGGCCTTCTACATTTATCCATCATGCATAAGCCTTTATGAGCGTTTTCTAGGGGGCGGGATAAAGTGAGGAAGAAACACAGCTTAGTGCCTGCCCGCATGGGATTTACTTTAGAAGATTTCAGAAGAAAAGTGTCTACCTGGAAATACATCAGCCCTCCTCCAAGCCTTCTCTTGCCTCTGCAGAGACCCAGCAACTATGAGCTGTTAGGATGAGCATGAAGAAGAGGAAACCCTTCCTGAGCGCTGAGGAACTAGCAGGCTGAGTAGGGGGCCCCCTGGGAGAAAAAGTGAACAGAAAGGAAGAAGTCTGGTTTTATAGTTAGAGAATCCATTGTGTGATCTTATCAAGCTCAGTACCTACATCTGTAAAAATGCAATGGGACCTGACCTCCTTACCTCTGAGGTTGTTGCAGAAATCAAATGAGCTGAAATAATATCCAAAAATGTGCCTGGGAACATTTAAAGAGCTACCCAAATGTAAGGGAGTCACATTAGGGACCCTGGAAGACCTGAGACCCTCAAATCAAAGACCCGAGACCCTCAAATCTTCTCTCAAGAGCTCATCTTTGTTGGAAACACTCAGGGGTTGGGACCTTATATCTAGAAAAATACAGTGAAATATAAAAATGCGCTACAGCTAATGACTGGTAAGGGGACGTCGCTACAATACCATCTCCCATAAAGGCTAGGGCAGGGGTAGGGTGGGGACATGACAGCAACAAAGCTTTTGGCTTCCCATGGATATAAAAGGCAGTTGTTTGTCTGGAGAGACCAGGCCTGGGCAAAATGATCACTGGGTGCCAATGGAAGGCAATGGGCACAGAAAGCCTTCCTCTGTGTACAGGGGGCTGAGAGGTCCCCAGGAGGCCAGGAACCACAAACTGAAGCTCACAGCTTTCTTAAGTATGTGCTGGGGATTGCACATCACCAATCAATTATCAGACGTATACATACCGTATCGGCTGCGATGAGACAGGAAAGGGAAGGAATCTTTCATGATCCAGGTCAGATTCCATGCAAAAGAATCAGGAGGAAGAGCAGGCTTATTTGTCGGGGGCTCCGAGGAATGGGGACCTGGACATAAAAAGAAAGAGAATGCTGATCCATGTGTGTTGGGGATGTTGGGCTGTTACTCATACCACTTATAAAAGAAAGTTCATCGAGGAGCTTCCATGTCATCCTCTGGAGAGTGAGGGAAAAACCTGAGCACCTAAGTAGCCTGACATGACCTCAGTGCACATTTTCTACCCGGGGAAGTCAGATCTGAGATGTTTGAATCTTGTGACCAAGGTCATACTTAAAATCTCAGACAGACAACCAGAAACCAGGTTACTTAATGGCCAATCCAAGGCTATTTTGCCAAACAGCTCTATCCAACGACTATTCTGCCAAGAAGAATTTGTGCAGCTTTGTAGAGAATTTCAATTCATTTTGTCCAAATAATGTCACCACTCTATTTTATGTTCAGAACTGTAGCTTCATCTAATGTTGTTTGCTTGGGTTATTGCCTCCCCAATGAGTGGATTGAAATTGCAGAACTTATTTGTTTTGATAATTATGTTACTTTCAGGAACAACAACAACAAAAAGCTAGGTGATAGGTTTTCCCATACCCAAGAGTCCAGGGAACCACAGGGGATTAATGTTTCTGATTTTCATGAAAGAAAGAAGGGCTGAAAGAAAAGGAGCAAAAGCAGCATTACTCCTTTGCTGAAGAGTACTCAAGTGGGTTTTGTGTGGTGAAAAGTAATTACAATATATCTACAAATCAAATGAACAGACTGCTGCCCTTACTCAGTTCTTCCCTGAAAGTCCCCCAACTCAATCACTATTTGCTAATATTTTATGGCAGCCAAAGCTTTTTCTGTTAAAGAAAGAAGGGTTTGAGAATCACTTCTGTTTGATAGATGTGTAGCAAGACTTGGGTGTGAAGAGGAGGAAAGGAAGAAAACTAAAATTTCTTCTATGGAAATAGGTCAGGCACCATGCTGGGCTCTTAACCCATGTCACCTCACAAGGCATTCCTGGGGACTCTG
Source organism: Talpa europaea (assembly GCF_964194135.1). Classification (NCBI taxonomy): domain Eukaryota; kingdom Metazoa; phylum Chordata; class Mammalia; order Eulipotyphla; family Talpidae; genus Talpa; species Talpa europaea. The sequence continues at coordinate 16,375,223 of NC_140072.1, forward strand.
GGAGATCAGCATCACCATGTCCATTTTACAGACACAAAAACTAAGACTCAGATGGGCGAGTGATGAAACCAGGTTTGCCTGGTGTCACAGACCATGTTGTATTATGAGTGGGATGGTTTACTCTCAGATAATAAGCCTTAAACTACCTGTAGTGACTGCATGAATAGGAGGAGGTGGAGGAAGAACAGACAAAGAAGAAAAGGAAGCAACAGGACAGGAGCATTTTTCCAAATTATCTGCTTTGTAGTTTCTTCTAAATCACCCAAATCATCTTCCAAATCACCCAAATCATCTTCCAAATCCAAAAACACCAACTCCTCCAGGACTTACTCCCCTGCCTCCAAACCCCTTTGTATCAACTTCTCCTCACAAGCCTTAAGGAAACACTTCCCTGGGCAGCCAAGGCAGCCCTTTGTCTGCCAACCCGCACTCTGTGAAGCTGACCACAGGACCAGATGCCCCTTCAACTAGAACAGGAGGCACAATCCATGATCTCCTTCCTTAAAGAAACATTCTTATCTCTGACTTCCAAAGATTTGAGATGGCAATGCTGACTCCTAGAAAAGGGTTTTTACCTAGAAAAGAGTTTTTGACTTTTCTTTCACATCTGATCTTAAAAGATCAGAACTGAATTGGCTGTTGCCGGATAGAGCTTTCTGGTAGCATTTCTACAAAATAGCTCAGAGGAAAGGCACAGAAAGGGATTAGAAGCAATGCTAGTTTCAGAGAGAAGTCATTTCATTTCATCTGCACATCCACTCCTGGTTTATAGACAGGCAACAAGGCCAAGGTTATGCAGGTTAATTTAGGTACAAGCTTGGGTTGATCAGACTTTTACAAATTCATATTATGAACTGAGCACCGATGGACCACCTACGCTTAAAATGTGTGATCACTTATTCCCTGCAACAACCTTATAAATAAGTACTAGTCCTGGTCTTTATTTGCTTCTTATTATTTTTTATTTAATACATATATATATATTTAAAAAAATTTAAATGTAGTACTTTTTTCTTACATCGCTGCTCAGTTTTGGACACTATGATCTCTCCCCTCACGGGTGGTCACCATAGTTCCCCCACCACGGTCTTTATTTCATAGCCAAGGAACCTGAGGCTGAAGAGGTCAGAGGCCCTGTGTGGCCACGCAGCCAACAGGCAGGAGACCAGGGTCAGAGCCTGCCTGGTCTGCAGCTCACACTCCTCGCACCACCTTCATGAACAACCACAGACTCACGCAGAGTGGTCCTCAGCCTGCTACAGGGCCCAGGAGGGCCACAGCTAAGGTCAGAGGTCACCACTGAGTATGACCCAGAACAGAGCACCAGGGGGAGGGGGTCCAAGAAGACTCTGGCAACCAACAATATCCCCAAGTGCCCAAACTGGCATCTCTGAGTCATCAGTACAGCTCAAATTTTAAATAATTTTGAAGCAAAAGGAAGGTCAAGCCTAGGTGATATCACCCTGTCTGCAAGTGATGTCATTTTCCCGAACCCCACAGAATAGGAATGACACCCACTTCTTCCTGAATGTGTGGCACCAAGCTGCTGGGGAGGCACTTAGGAGAGTGTGAGTAGGTACGGAAGGGCAGATGGCTTTAATGCGGATGAGAGCCAGCCTACATACACAGGGATAAGAAGTATCTGAAATTATTCAAAAAGAAGGGCTGAGTCACAGTCCAGCCAGGAGCCATGGACATCACTGCAGGTCATTCCTCAAGACATAAGCTAAGTATTCTGGACCCAAAAGTGCCAGTAAAATAGTGGGCATCATGCTTCCCTGGTGGTGCGGGAAGTTGAGTGCAGTGCTGTGAAGCCATCCACAGTTTCTGCAGCGCGGATTTGATCCTGGCTGCCCGGGGAGATACCCACATGGCACAGCAGACCTCTCCTGCTTTGCCCACTGCTCCCCTCAGCAGTGTATCTCAGCAGATCCACCTGTTCTGCTCCCCAATCTGTCTCTGGTGAATCCTCTCACCCTCCCACACCTCTAGCCTGTACCCCAGTGCTTGTATAAATAAACAAATCTTTAAATAATAAATGTTGGGCATCCTCAAAGATGAATCCTGTCCTTACAAGAGCTCCTAGAATTTCTGCCTGCAAGCTCATGAGGTTCCCTATGGGAGGAGCATAGTGATTTTCTTCATGAGTCTGGGGAGCTAAGGGACAAATCAACCGAACAGATGGGCTTCCTCAACTGGAAAGGTAAAGGACCAGGAACGACACAGCCCACAACCTACAGCCTGAAGCTGTTTGCCGAAATCAGACACAGCAGGTCAGAAGTGAGTTCTGGTGCAGTTCCTGGTGTATGTGCACATTTAGAAGAAATGCAGGCATTTCCCTTCTCCCTTCATACTCCCTATCCCACACATCCTCTCCACTGGTGGGGTGAGAGTTTCCAGTACAGGGAAAAGTGGTGCCCTGAGAAGCAACCCATGCAAGCAAGAAAAAGTCTTGTTATTTGGTGCTTGTGACAGTGTGAGGTGCCGGGAGAAACAGGCCTCATAAGCACAGACTTATGGGACAAAGGTGTTCATTAAGACCTCCTGGCTCCAAAAGAGTAGATTATGGACTCTGGGGGAGAGAGGTGAGAAGGAGAAGAGCAGAAGATTAGGAGCAAGAGTAAAGACAGGCCCAAATGAGGCACAACAGTGGAGGCTGAGCCCACCAGAGGAAGCAGGGTAAACAAGTATCTCTGGATTGAGGGTGTTATCGGCTGACTACAGATAAGATTGCTTGAAATATTCTTTTTTGGTGATATCTTGGGCTCTCTCCAGGCACCAGAGGGTGTCCAGGCAGAGCAGAACCCCCCAGCCTTTGACATGACTCTAATCAACGCACAGGACACCTGTGTCCTTAGCTGAGATTCCAGATCTGTCACAATCGTGATCCTCTCGGAAACAACGACAACTCCCTCACTCCCTCCCTCCTTGGCAGTGTCCACGCGGTAGTGGAGAGGGAGGTACCGGTGGAGGGTGGGGAGCACACCTGGACGCTGAAGAGTCTCACTGGAGATCCATGACTGTGGTCTTGGCACCCGGAACCCTGCACCCCGATGGGTTGCATTCACCCTCCCTCCCTCCAACACCACCACTCTCAGCTGCTTCTCCTCCAAGCTCCACTTCCCCTTCTGCACATTCTCACTAGTCATCTTGTTTCTTATTTCACTGAGAAAAGAGAAGCAAATCTCCCACTCGAGGTCTGAGTCCTTGCCTCCACTACCTGCTCCCCTGCTGTAAATGACACACCGTCGACACTCCAACAGCGGCAGCCTCTCCACATAGGGGCTAATCACATACCTCCTCAAGGAAGCTGCCTTCGCCATTGTCCTCCCCATGGCCTACATCAACAGTTCACCCCCTCTAGCAATCAGTCTCCTTTGCAGCAAACATATGTCATGAAAAGGAAAAAAAAAATCCTGACTTTCACACTCTTCTCCAGCCAATCGTCCATGCTCTCCTCTCCCTTATCACTGAACCTCTTTTTAAAAGATTTGGCTATGGGTTATGTGCTTGTCCTCGCTTTTCCCGTCACATTTACAACAAAATTCTCTCTGCTATTCCAGGTCAAGGTCACTGGTGACCCTAGTTGCCTGTATAATGGATGAGACTCTGCCCCCACCTTGCAGACCCCTCAGCAGCCCAGACCCTGCCAACCCTTGCCTGCTCCTTGGACTCCTCACATCTTGGGGATCACGTGGTCCCAGCGTCCCACAGTCCTTGCCTCCTACTGCAGTGGCAGGTCCTCGTTACTCTTCTTTGGCAGAACCTCCCCATTTTCCAGGCTGTACAGAAGGAACATTCCCCACTTTGCAACAGCAATTGCCTGGGAGGTTTCATGGCTGAATATTATATTTCATTGTGGTCATTTCTTCAGCTGGCAATGATCAGTGACCACGAATTTCAAGGGACTCAGAACATCAGACCCTTCCTGGACCTCACTGAAGATGCCTGACCCGTTACTTATTTTGACCAAGCAGGTAGAAACTTAGGAACTCATCCCCTCCTTGCCAAAGAGCTCGTCTTCAATTCTGAATTGGCATGACTGCTCTGTGATCCTCTTTCTCAGGTTTTTTTTTTTTTTTAAGATTTATTTATTTATACAAGCACTGGGTATAGTCAGAAGCGCAGGAGGGTGAGAGAATTCACCAGAGCCAGAGGGGAGAGCAGAGCAGAGCAGGCAGACTGACGAAACACACCACTGAGGGGAGCAGCGGGCGGCAGGAGAGGTCCGCGCGCGGCCGAGGACCGAACCGGTGCCGCAGAGGCTGCAGGCAGCCCCGCAGCCCAGCGCTCAACCGCTGCGCCACCGGGGAGGCCCCTCTTTCTCAGGTTTTTTAAAAACTATTTTTTTCCCATCAAGAACCAGTTAGTGAATTTCTCCTTGCCTGACATGTAAATAGGCTAAACTTCTTTTTTCTTTAAACTCTGAGTATCTTTGTTTTATTATTTGATAGTTGTTGGAAGTTGGGGAACTGGGCTTTTTCCATCCAAATTTGCTCCCCAAGAGACCTTATCCAGTTACATAGCTTTAAATACGACCCCTATACTAATCCTACTAGATTGATCTCTCAAATCCCCACCACTCCCCTGAATGCAGAATATCTACCCAACTGCCAGTCTGAATACTCCACTTTATTCCCTGGTAAGTGTCTCAAACTTAACATGCAAAAACAAACACTTGATGTCCTTCTACCAAAACCCTAACTGCTCCCCATTGTGGAAAGTGATGACCAAACTCCCCTGGTTGCTTGGACCCAAACCTTAGTAGGATTCTTTAACAGCTTTCTCTTTCCCACACCCCACATGGATTCATCAAGAAATCTTGAGGGCTCTACCTGCATTTTAGCCCCTCATCACCTCACATCTACAGCTGCTGAGGCTCCCAGCTGGTCTCCCTGCTTCTGCCATCATCACCTTCTGTGAGTTCTCCACACAGCAATTGAGTGACACTTCAGCGTTGAAATAGCTTTTATGTTTCTGTCATGGCCCAGCCCTTGACCATCCCATGTGATCTGGCCCCCGGTTCTCTCTCAGACCTCATTTCCAGCCACTTTCCCCTTGCTTCCAGAGCTCCAGCCTCCCAGGCCTCCTTGGTAGTCCTCAATCTCACCAAGCAGTCCCACCTCAGGGCCTTTGCACTGGTAGTTCTCTCAGCACGGAAGCTCCTACCTCAGAGGCACATGGTCGTTCCCTCTGTCCATTGAGGGCTCTGCCCAAATGACACCTCTCAGAAAGAACTTCCTGATCATCCCAGAAATAGCACTTCCCATAAATTACTCTCTTTCCCCTTGTCCTATTTCTCATCTTTAATATTCACGTGTTGCCTGTGTGTCTCCTGCACTAGTCACTGCTACGTCTCCATGAGTGGCACATAGTAAGCACTCAGTAAGTGTCTGCCACGTGAACCAAGCCAGAGCCCTTGAGGAAGTCATTAACTCTGGTATATATTAGCTGCTTCCCTCCAGGCTAATCACACTCTGCGGAACCTCAATTTTCTGAAATTAGAACAAAAATAATGTATTCTCCACCCCCTCTCAGGGTTTGGTCGGGGCCAGATAAGAACACATTTATATGATGTATTCTTTAAATATTAGTCAAGCCATTCTTGAAGTTTTATGCTTCACACTCTGACTTGGAATCCAAGATGAATGGGAGCCCTGGCTCCTTTCGTATATGTGGGAATGTCCAACACAATGTCCAGGAATCAAAAGCCTCACCGAGAGCCATGCCCTATTATTCACTAGTTAATGAGTGACTCTGCCCGCTGCCCGTGCTCACCACCCCAACTTCAGCCACTTGGCAATGGCTCCAGTTCCAGTTTTTTTTTTTTTTTACACATTTCACCATTAGTCTATTTGTTCCCCAGTCATTGATAAAATGTAGGGACTACATCATGTTTGCTTTGGTATAAATAATAAAGAGCTATGCGTGTGATGGTTCTTCACGTGAATGCCCTGGCTTCACTATCAAGCATGTCTTACAAACCTACATCAATAAAATGCAAAAATGCTTCTATTCGAAACAGTCCCTGGAACTGTTCCTGCCGTGCCTCGTACACATTTTACTTATTTATTTTCCCTCCAACAATAAAACAATCAGTGACGGCCTGCTAGCTTGCCCCCGCCCCCTTTACTTGAAAACACACTTAATAATGCATTCTTTTATAATGATTTTGTGTCACACTAAGCAAAGCTTATTGTGGCCAAATAAATAGTCGTCTGGATGTCAAATGGCTGGGGCGAGCCAGCCCAGCGAGACCCCGCGCTCGGGCAGCCGCGCTCTCTGGGGCTGAGCCCACACCATTCAAGCAAAGAAAACCTCAGCAGCATTTACATGTTGACTGGAGTCAGCCATGATGCTGGACCAGGCCATTCATTTAGTCTGAAAACAGACGTGATTCTCATAGAAAAAAAAAAAGGAGAGTTAGCAGATGTGCCCTTTGTCCCAAACACACGAAGCCCCCGTGCTTTCTCCAGGCCTGGAAAATGAGGGTGTTGGAACTAGCTGTTCACTAAGGTGCTCTCCAGTTCACACACAGTTGCTTCTCCATCATCTGCTTTCATATTTCCTTCCCAGCTGGCTCATTCAGAGAGCAGCTATTAGTGTTGGGGCGGAATATGAATGGAACTATGCAGCCCGCGCCCCACCTCACCTTCCTCTACGCCCCGCTCCCACTCCCTCTCTCTCTGCAGCTCCAGTCCTGAAGCAAAGTTATTATCTCCCATCATCTCTTCTTGTACTGCTGAAAGTCAGAGTTGCAACACACGTGTTTTTGCCTCTCTCCAGCCCTCAAAGGGCCTGTGTGTAACTACTGACTTCATGCAGCAGCGAGCCACATCTGTTAGTCAATAACAGCCCCTCCCAAGGCATAGCACTAAGGAGTATTGAGAGCAGTGCCAAGGACATCGAGAGCACAGTGGCATGGTCCCCGCCTGGGGGTGGGTGAGCTGCAGGCACACGAGACCCTCACCAAAAGGGAGTCACAGAGAGGTTGCTGCAGACATGGCTAAAATGTATATATACTGGGAGCTTTTCTACTGTGACCACTACTCGCTTTTTTGGCCATATTCCCCACTCAGAGTCCTTCATTCCATGTCGCCATTATACTTCAGTCTCCAAACTTCTACCCAAGCTAATCTTTACCTAAAATGACCTTCCTCACCCCCCTGCCTCCTTGAATCCTACCCTTTTCAAAACGCCTCCTTCTCTGAGGCTCCCCATCCCTCCCTCTCTGCCAGGGCCCTGTCAGAGCAGTTAAGCTGGGATTCAGAGTGGGCTGAAACAGAACTTGGACTGAGCCTGTTCACCTCCCAGTCACTTGGCCTTACTGCCCCCTGCCCTGGGACTGTAGCAGCATTCAGGGCACTTACTGAGCATGGATTTCATTCACAAGTCTCAAGTTCAAAGACTTAGAAAAAGTTAGGAAAAACTTTGCATGGGGCTATTGTTCAGTCTCAGAGGAAGCACACCTCCCAGGGTCAAGGTGCAGCTCAGATGAGGGGCACAGATACTAACACCCTCTGATCAGCTGGGATGCCATTTCCATGCAGGTCCAAGTAACTCACACATGGTCAAAGTCAGATAATGGAGGCAAAGTGATGTTTGATGCCACCCCTTCAGAATTTGAGTCCCGAGTCATGGTATTTGGAGCTATCTAAAATAACCTCAGTGTTCCAAACAAGTGTCCCTGACTAGTCTGTGAATCCTGTAATGTCACTCTTACCCTGGAACCCTGCCACAGGTGTGCCTGGTCATCACCAGCCCTGCCTACCTAGCCAGGATGGACTCACTGGATTTCTATAACAGGAAGACAATGTGGTATTTGCAGGAATCCAAGAGAGAGATGGAGAGGGTATCACTCTCCAGCTGTTTTGATTTTGTCTGTCTTTCTGTCTGTCTGTCTAATATACACACACACACACATACATACACACACACACACACACACACACCCAGGTCTGAGTGCTGCCATTAGCAGGGCAACATGACTTGCTGTTCTGAGTCCATTTCTGAAACTTACTTGTACTCTACTCTTTATGAAATTTACTCCACTGTGATCTCAGGAATATTTTCTCCTCCCAAAATATGCTGACTAGAATAATAATCACAAGGAAGACTTTGAACCGCCATCAGGGCTTTCATCTTATCATCTCAGAGAGTCTCACCAAGCACTAAATAATTCAAGGATACAAGTGACACAAAGACTGGGCAGCCTTGAAAGCCAGTCCATCAACATAGACCTCACCTTTCCCAGCAGAGGTGAGCCTGTAGGACAACTACCCACCAGCCCACCCAGTAGTTTCTGGGTAAGTTGGAAAGAAGTTACGAACTACGCAGAAGTGACTGGTTCTTTTCTGAGCTCATGATTCAAGCTTGGAAGCCATGGATACCTCCGTGGCTCTTGGAGGGGGTGGCCCACGTTCACAGAACAGGTGTGTCCCAGCACAGAAGGGTGGATTCTAACTGCTTACACATGACCACAATTTACACCCCATGATGCCTTCAGAGCTCATCACTCTCATAATTCTTCCACAGCCCTATTGGTTAGTCTCTTTATCAAATGAGAAGACTGAGACTCAGCATAACCACCATACTCAAGGTCACAGAGGGCACAGAGAATCAAGATGGGACATAGGCCAGAGGACTGCTGATGCCTGGTCCAATCAGAAATGCACCCCCCAGCAGAGCCCTCCTGGAGACACTGATCACCCTGGAGAACAGGGACACTTAGTGAAAAACATCAGAAAGAAGGATCAGATCACAGATGACTACAGCATTCTCCTGAGCATGGCAGGATCCCTTCAGGTCAACTAAGAAGGTGACCTAGAAATACTTTCAGTCAGGGCGCCTGGCTCTCCAGGGCCTCAAGCTCAGCCAACACCGTTTCCATGGCAACCACTACTAGGTCTGATGCTTGGCCCTTGAGATGGGGTCTTGGCTGGTCCAGGGGAAAGATGTTTGGGATGGGGAAGGAAAGGAGCACTTTCTACTAACTTCCAGCCCCTTCCATTCCCTTTCATCTCCTTGTCTCCCATCTCATTTCACAAAAATTGAGTCTAATCTCCAAGAAAACACCCTCCAAATCCCATGGTGCTCACAGCAAAGCCCGTTCACCCAGAGACTGTAAGCAGACTGCTCTCACGGGCTGGTGTGCTAGATAGAAGCAGAGGTTCCTGGAACAGTAACAAACTGGACGACCTTGGATAAGTGACTTAACCTTTTGAAGCTTTGTTTCTCTGCATATAAAACAGAACTCATCATGCTTCCCCATGCAACTTTAGAGACACTCTGAGAATTAATGAGACAGTATATACAAAGCCCTCAGGCTCTTTAGAAGAAAGTACAGTGGAAATCTGGTGCTGTTACCAAGGGGCATTGTCATGATGAGACATTTTATAGCATTCTTCACCTGTATTACTAAAATAAACTCAGCTCATATTAAAACAGACAGGCCAATAGCCTAGTTTGCTTGTCTGTTCTGATATTGCACCCTTTCTTGTTCCCATTCATCTTGCACTGTGAACCCCAAAAGTCAATGGTCCCCTTGACACCTATGTAGAGACCCAGGAGAAAGGCCAATATTTGCCCAAGAAGGGCCAATATTTGCCCAAGGTCACTCTGTTACTGAAATATTGAGAAACTGATCTTCTGATCTTCATTCTGTGCCTTCATTCTGCACCATACCAACTATGGAAGTTACTAATAAAGAAGGGAGGAGAGGAAAGAAATAGGGAGACTTGTGTTTTTGCTCTTTAAATATTTAAACTACTGCTCTGTAGGATACTGTGGGATGGAAAAGAAAATAAGGAAACCACCAATACTTTCTGTGTGTCTGTTGGGTATGCAGGCCCCATCCCGGGTGCTGACACCCATTCTCCCTTGTAAACCCCACACTTTTCTTAACAGGGGACTATTAGCTACATTCCAATGGCAGACCTGAGGCTCAGAGAGGTTAAGCGACTTGTCCAAGGACTTAGAGCCAAAAGAGATGGAGCTAAGATTCATTAATTCTTTCAATGAATATTTATTGAGGCTCTCCTGTGTGCTCTGCCCTTGGCAGTTAGGATGCATTAGTGAGAATTAAACATTACCCTCTGCAGAAGAGCTTACAGCTGAGGAGCTTAGAGTGTGGTGGGGCAGCACACAGCAGTCCAACGACCTCACACTCCTTGCAATATCTCCATATTGGGATGTGTTGTGAAGGAGAGAGTCACAGCCACTACAAGAATGTATAAAAGAGACTTGATGTGAACTGAGACTTAACATACATGGGTAGAGTTAAATAGTTAGAGAGTACAGGGAACTGCTCAGTCTGTCTCAGTCCAGCCACCTGATCTGTATTCACCACCTAAAAAGCTGAGGGGTTAGTGAAGAGTCCCAATATTATGTGGGAACAGCTAGCAATGCTACCATCCAGAAGTACTTGGAGATGATATTGATTGCCTAGGGGAACTGTGACATTGACCTCAACACAGCAGAAAGAATGATCATATCACACATACCTGCAGACTTCCTCTGAGGACAAGACTTCCTTCTGGCCAACTAGAAACATATATCCTCAGTCAGAGTCACAGCTCTCCAGGGCCCCAAGTTCAACAAACACTGTGCCCATGGGACCCACCATCAGGCCTAATGCTTGGCCCTTGAGATGGGGTCTGGGTTGGTCCAGGGGAAGGTGAAGTTTGTTAGAATCCTGGTGGTCTAATGCAGGTCATACTTAAAAGGAAATCCCAGGGGATGAATGCCCAGAACTCAAACACATAGCCAGAAACACCAAAAAGCAAAGCTGGAGTCTGGTGTCTGGATGACTGGTCCCCTTCTTGCAGGAAACTTGGCCAACAGGCTGAACATTGAGAAAAGGCAGGAGGGTGAGGACAGGGTGGTCCTGCCAGTGGGCAGGGCCTTTCAGGTGGCTGTTCTAAGTCACCTTCCCAATGAGGAAAAGGCTGGTGAAGAGCCCAACATTATGGAATGGGCTGAAACAAAAAAATAAAGAGAGAGAAGGAAAATGGAGAGGGAGAAAGAGAAATCACCTGATATTTTTCACTATTTGGAAGTTACCAAGAGAAAGTTATTCAACGTACTACTGTAAAAAGGCCATAAAGCACCTTGGGGAAAACATGAAAGTCACACTGCCACCATACAGATGAGCACCCTGAAATTAGCTGCCAGAACAATGTCTGAAAAGAGGAAATTCAATGGCCCACGTTGCTGCCTCCCTCTCCCTCCCTGCTGGTCCTCACCCTTTCCAAATAGCCTGGCTCTGAGAGCAGAGGCAGTAATTTGCAGCCAGCAAGTGTGAAGAAATGTCGGAACTATTATTTGCCTTCATGCAGCACATCTTGAGTGCATCTTTCAGAAATATAGTTTAAAATATACTTGCAGTTTCACTATGGAAAATCTGAAAGAAAAAAAAAAAAAAACCAGGAAGGTCTAAAGAAGAAAATCAATGTGATCCACATTTCCTGCATCCAGAAACCCAGTGCTAACCTTTCATATTGTTTTGTGACTTGGTTGTCACACGCTAAGATAGCATTTGTCTTAAGGCCTGTTGAGAAGGACAGAAGAGCCTTCCATTCCTGCCCACTCAGGAGATCTCTGTCTGTAGGGCTGAGAGGAAAAGCCTATCTCTGGAATCACCTGGGGGGCAAACACGAGCCAACTCACATCCTGGAGCACAGACACTGAGACCAGGGGGATCCAAGATGCTGTTAGCTCAGGCTGTGGGCTAAAGTTAAAAAGGCAACACAGACTCAGAGGGAGCAAAGGCCAGTTTCTCGCAGGAAGGCCAGGCCTAAGCCTGTGTAGACTGGAGCAGCTGGGACATGAATGCAGACAGATCAGTGGAGGCAGGGGCATAGCTGCACCCCCAGTGTCACCGGGCAGAGGGGCAAGGAATTCAGCTCTGGCAGATACCTTAAAGAAGTCACAAGAGGGGCCTCCCTGGAGGCGCAAGGGGTTAAAATACAACCTATGAAGCTGTCCACAGCCACTGCAGCATGAGTTCGATCCCCAGCCAGGGAGGTACCCACATGGTGCAGCAGACCTCTCCTGACTCACCCGCTGCTCCCCTCAGCAGTGTATTTCAGTCAATCTGCCTGTTCTGTTCCCCACTCTGTCTCTGGTGAATCTTCTCACCCCCCACCCTGCACCCTGGCCTGTACCCTCATTCTTGCATGCATAAATGAATATATCTAAAAAAAAAAAAATGTCACAAGAGCCAAAGACTCTAGAAAATGTATTGTCAGCACTTGAACCAAAATAACACATGCAAGACACTGACTTCATGCCTTGGGAGAGATTCTTGTAAAATGCCTTTCCACAACCCTCTCCCCGAAAGCTCTAGCCCAGCAAGGTAAACTGGACACAGAATCCAGTGACCTACCCACCATTGTGTGGCCGCTCTTAAGGCCCTTCATATGAATTCAAGCCTATGACCCTCACAACAGTCTAGTAAGACAATTTTTAAAATCCCAACTTACAGAGGAGAAAATGAAAATCCAAAAGATCAAGGCAGTGTCTCCTAACCTTTCTTGCATATCACGACACAGGAAAAACCCCGATGCTATTTGTGTGGCCCTGGGGTTGGGCAGGCAATGCTCTTGGAGTTGGATCTGACAGGGTCTAAGAAAGTTCCCTTTGAACACTTACTACTGGAGATGCTTCCCCAGAGAAAAGGGGAAAACTCAGCTCCTCGCTCAACTCCAGGAAATTCAGAAAATAATTTCACGGGATGGTTATTGAATGGTCAAAAAAGAATGAGTACAAATGACAGGGTTAACTGCTCTCTGTGGTCACATCTGTCATTATACCAGAGTCTTCTTGGAAGTCCCATCAGGGTCCAAGGCTCATCGTAACTGATGACATCGGTTGACCAATTGGTTTGGCTCCCTCCATCTCCCCTTCAATCATAGTGGCAGGAGGACCCAAATACGGTTTGAGCAAAAACTCTGAGAAATTGCTTTCGGCAATGCTGCCAGGAGCGGCTTCCGAGATAATGGACTCTTCCCTCCTGTGACCTCTCGCTCCCTAGGCCTTCCTGGGTCTCAATGTCATTGGACATTCGGGACATGATGGCTACTAAGTACCAGGTGTGCAGAAAACTCCACCCCGTGGCCTGCTGAACAATTCCCCCAGTATCTCCAAACGCAAACCAAAGGTTTCCATTCTCATCAGGAAAATGTGCCCTATACCAATCCAGCCCAAGAGCAGCAGTCGGAAGGATTAAAAATATTTGTACCGGGTGAGTACAAATAGGATGATGCCACTTACATTACTTACAATTGTGCATAACTTCTAGAGAAGTGCTGTCAAGGACCTGGGGAGATGAACTCAGTTCCCTGCTAATTGCTCACAATCTGCACAGACTCACAGTGGGAGGGAGGTGCAGCCTCACTGTGGCCTGGGTCTCACACTCAGGATAAACACTTGCTCTTTGTGCAGGACACATCCAGAGACTTCTGGATGCCCATATGCAGGAGGACTGCTGTGGCTTGTCATTTCCTCCATAAAATGCATTGCCACAAGAGGCAATGAACAACCAGTCACCTGTCTCAGTGACTTGTGACCAGCCCCAGACTAACAGTGTGAGACTCTCCAGTTCTCATCTCAGCAAAATGGCACTACAGCATAGCATGAACTTGGAGTCACTTGCGATAGTAGAAAACATGACTATTAAACCTGCCACTACTGAGAGGCAGCTGGAGTCAGAATATGAAAGTGAGAGGGAATCCAACTAGGTGTAAACACTACTTTCCAGGTACACCAGGGCTTACTGGGGGTACACTTGGGCTCCAGACTCTGGAACAGCTTGGTAGAAGCAAGAACTATTAGGACACACCCCAGAAGTTCAAATCATGACATCCTCACTGTCCACACTTGGTAGACCTGTGCAGTTTTTCTGTCTAAGATAAGGAGCTATTATATCTACAATAGGTTTCACTCACTTTTGAGGTTATTTATGTCATAATAAAAAATAATTACTGTTATAGTAAACAAAGGACATGACGAAGAAAATTTGGGCTCAGTCATTAAGAGGTTTGAGTTTCAAATTTTCAGGGAAGAATTTGAAAGATCCTTGTGAGGCAGAATGTGAGCTTTGTGGACAGTGGGCAAAGATCTGGAAACCAGGCCCAGTCACAAGAATAGGACAGGTTTTCAGGACTGTGTAGACAGTAACAAGAAAAGTGGCAATAGGACCTGAGGCCTGCTGAGCGTTGGACCTGCATATCCTGGCAGACCACTGGCCAGTATCAGGAGACCGACAGTAGGTGGCCTGAACTTGGAGCTCCAGTGCTGACGAAGGGTGGGGATATCAGACAAACTGTAAATTGCCAGTCTGGGAGCTGGTCAAGTACAGATTAAGTTACGGAAGTGAGAGCTTAGGCATGGAGAAAAAAGTTAGAGACCCAATAGGACAGAGACTGGAGAATGAGCCAGGGACAGGGCAGCAGCAACACTGGACTCAGGTGTGGCCTTCTCTGACCATGCGTCTCAAATTCATTGACTGTGATGGAGGAGTCTCTGCTCTTTTTTGAAAAGAACTTTTACTGCTATATCCTCAGTTAGCAGTACTATTTAAGTTTCAGGAGGGCAGGTTCATGCCTAGAGAAGTTTATATATATACCTCACTGCACCCACTGCCCAAGGGTCTACTGCCAGGTAATCTTTATATTTTCCCCTAACCTATACTTAAACCCACACCAAAAGATGTTGCAGTCTCCATCCCTGCCTGGAAGCTGTGAGTAATCATGGAAGTTTCAAGTTGCACCAGATTTTGGAGATTGGTTAATGTTTCCAAGAAAAAATCTATTGGAGATAAAGAATGGACTTAGATTCAAAGCTTAGTGATGCTCTCTGGCAAAATTCTAAAATGGATAATTAACCAGGTTGCTTGACAACCTTTAGAAATATATACTGATCATAGGGCAACAAAATTGGTTAAGCAGGAATAAGATATGGTCAACTAGAGATAATATCCTTACTATGAAAATAGCAAAGCATCCCTTGAAAAGAAAGGCACAAGATCCCTGTAAAACAGATTCTCATCTTCCACCCTCCTCTTCCACTCCCTCAACTCACACACAGAAATACAAATTGCTAGAAAGCATGTGACAAGAGTTTAATCCAACAGTAATCAAAAGAAAACAATTTAAAATGCTAAATACTACTTTTTGACTTATTGAATCAGAAAATTTAAAAATAATTTTAAATATTTAAATCTAAAGGAAGTTTCAAATAAATTTTTAATACTTATGCTTCACACTGATGAGGGGCAATGAAATAGATAATTTTATACATTCCTGATAGAAGTATAAATAATAGGCTTAATTGTTATTTATAATAATAATGTGTAATGGCTTACAATGATGGCTTCTTATGAGTAAGGCCCTATATACATCATTTTATCACAGCAACCCTATGTGATAGATATTGGTGTCTTCATTTGTATATGAAAAACTAAAAGGATAACAGCTTCAGATTCTGATTCTCACATGGGGAGAGAGGATGAGGATGGGAGAAGGGGATGAAAGGAGAGGTGATAAATTCCCACAAGGATTCTGATTCAAACACAACCATCTCATGAGAATAACAACACCGCACTGTATTGTAGAGAGGCATAGATAAGCAATTTTGATAACAGTTAAAAACCTTGAGTGTTCATACCATTCACTTTGATTCTATCCTAAGAAAATATTTCAAGGTTATAAAAATGTTTGTGAACAATGACATGCTTTAATAATTTTATAATAGTAAATGCAATCTCGATTGGAGACCATTTAACTATCCAACAGAAGATAGAAAATAATACTATTATACTAATAATAACAACTGTTTTGCATGTATTAGGTGCAAGATATTTAAGCTTTACTTGAATTGTTTCATGCATTCCCTATAGAAATCTTAAAAGATCGAGATTATAACTATCCCCATTTGCATATAAGAAAACTGAGCTATAGAAAAGTTAAGTAACTTGCCCAACATCACAAACTAACTCTAACAGCATTAGGACTAGAACCTGTGCAATCTTACTCCAGAATTTTCACCGGAAGCTATCAAACTCTATGTAAGTAATTCATTTCCAAGATGAAATATTATGGCACCATTAGAGATAATGTCTTCAAAGAGTTTTTCATAACATGAGGAAATATTTACATTATATGCTTGGAAAATTGCACATATAGTATGATCTCAGTCATATAAAAAATATACAAAGAAAATGCCTGGAAGGAAATACACCAATTAACAGTAATTGTCTTTGAATGGCCTGGTTATGACTCATTTATTTTCTTCTTTATACTTCTGTGAATTTTTCTAATTTACTAAAATAAGCATGTCCCCTTTTTTTATAAGTCTGGGGTGGAAAAAAATAGAAAGTCATGCTCATGCCAAATTACCCTTATTTCCATTTTGACAACGTATTTTAAAATTTGACAAAGTAACTTCTATGAAATCCATTAAGAAAGGGAACAAGTGGAACATCACATATCTCATATTGTTTATTAATGGAACAATGCTCCCTGTATTAAGTTAATAAAAAGGGACCAAGATTAAGACTTATGCCCTATTAAATTTCTACTCCCCTTATCTAACAGAGTATCTAAGTTTCTTTAGCAGTGTTAACTTTTGCAAATATTTGTAAAATGAGTCTTATCATGCTTAACATTTTTTTAAATAAATTTTATTTTTATATTCCCTTTAACATTTTTTAAAAATCAATGGCAGGCTTGGAAGGATTGCTTATCAAATTTGTAGTGATAACTGATACAACAGAAGACAGAGTTACAATTTGAAATTATCCAAAGTCAAATACAAGATGAGTTTTATTACTCATTAAAGTTTCCCAAGTATCCATTATTTATGTATCAAATCATTTTTTCCATTGATTTGTTATTCTGATTTTAGGAATACCCGAAAGAAATGAGGAAAAATGCGCACAAAGATTTTAGCCCCAGTGATGCTACCTAGTAACACCTGAAGATTATAAACAGATCTGGAACGGCAGGTGACAGTTTAAATATACCTGGGCATCCTTAAAGTAGAATTTTATGAGTAAAAAGCTATTGTAGAAATTTATTTTTGGATGTAGAAATATTTCCATAACATGGTAAGTAAAAATGACAGGTTATAAAATAATACAAACAGTGTGATCCTAATTTGTTGAAAATACGCAGGTGGTAGAGCTAGAGAAAATGAGTGGAATAACAGATTGGAAGGCTATCCATTAAAAGGTTAGTGGCAGATATCTTTGTATGGCGTAATAGTGGGTATCTTTGTATATTTGTATTTTTTTCATTACACTTTGTTGAATGTAAATTACTTTTCTAAAAAACATAAAAATATCCTGCATACAATTATTGAATATGTTTTGAGTCTTGTGGTTGGTGCTCAATTTTCAACATTTTTTTGTACCAAAAGAAAAAAGAAAAAAAAAGAAAAAACAGGTCTGGATATATCATTGCCCTGAGCTCTCTTATAGCCAGCAGTACAGGGTGGTAGCTAAAAAAGACATTAATTCCAATCTTAAGTGTCACGACTAGAAGCAAACCTCCAGACTATGGGCAGAAGTGACTCCCCTGGGCTCTGCAGTGGGCAAAGCACACTGGTAACACTGCATTCAGTTCTTGGATTGTTTTACAAAAACAACTGACAAGCCAAGGATGCCAGAGCAAAATAAGCAGGTGGCAGGGACATCTGCCATGAGCAAGGTTTGCCCAGAACAGAACTACCTATTGGGAAGTATTACCTCTACCATTCTTCCCAACTAGGTGGCTGCTTTATTTTACAGAAACTCCCCGAGTATCTATCTACCACTAGGAAACATATTAGTCTGGTCCCCCAAATTAACACAGTAGGTCTGCATGGAAGATGGTGATGCTTTGAGCTGTAGCTATAATTAGATTCAGGAGGAAGAGAAGAGCCCTGATGGGGGTGGCTCAGTGAGGTGAGGAGAAAGACAGACACAAGAAGAGCCCATGGCAAATACACAAGCTCAATGAGAACCTTGGAACTGGGATTCTGGAATGGAGGCCTCGAGAAGTGGGGAGATCCCAGCAACAGCAAGGTAGAAGGACAGTTTGGTGGTAGCTTTTAGTGTGTCTCGGGTCAGTGAGGAGATCATGTTATATTATACTCATTCATTTGTTCATCCAATACTACCTTAGTACCTGGGTGCAGACATGCTTCTGTTTCACTCCCAAGTGGCCCTGCCCTCATGGAGCTTGGCTTCTGTGTCATTAGAAAAAGAACAGCCAAATGGACTTGGTTAAAAAGTAAGTGACACATTACCAATTTACCTGTTCTTTTCACATTTCCAAATTCTATGTGTCATTACTTTTTATCATAAAATAGGCTTCCATGTTTCTGTCCTGACAGCATAATTTAGCTCACGAGCCCACTGGGCAAATTCTTTCACTTGCACAGCCATCTACTGTTCTGTTGTCACTCTAGAATTACAGGGTGGTGATAACACAGCTCATGAATCAAGTCCTGCTCAGATTTAGAGGAGGTTGCCCTGGTTTTTAAGACCAAGAAAATGTTGAGGCATATTCCATATGCAGTACTCTCCCCTTATCTGCACTTTTGCTTTTCACAGTATCAGTTACATGTAGTCATCTGAAAATACTGAATTACATACAATAAGATAGTCTGAGAGAGAGTCCACATTTATATAACTTTTATTACAGTATAGTGTTATGATTGTTCTATTTTATTTTAGTTACTATTGTTAATCTCTTACTGTACCTGATTTATAAGCTTTTATCATGGGTATATATGGGTAGGAAAAAAACATAATAAATTAATATATATAAATCCATATATAAACGATTTGGTACTATCTGAAGTTTTAGGCATCAACTGGTAGGGTCTTAGAACCTATCCCCTGTGGGTAAGGGGGGGATCCCTACATATAGGGGGACTTTCAATGTGGGTGAGGGATGTCCAGTGAAAAACTGAAATGATCAAAAAGGGACAATTGAAGGAAAACACCTTCAGTCCTGATTGAATTAATTCAAGAGTGGCCTGGACTTAAAGCTGAACCATGGCCAGAACATCACATTTGCACTCAGACTTTCTGCTTAAAGTTTCATGGGACTCAAATGTTATACATTAGAACATGGAAGAATGTGAGACACTGATAATCCAGTGGAAAAACAGCAGAGACTAATTTCTATGATACGTGACTTCCAGGACACAGAAAACAAGAATATGGTGATAGGATTTGTAAAGTTTGATAAACCTGGTCTGCATTTCCGTCCTACCTCTTATTAAGTATGTGATTGAAGCAGATTAATAAACATATTTGAGTAACAATTTTCTCACTTGTAAAAAAATTTAATGGAGATGAAAATTCTGCCTTACATGGCTGTTAAAGGTTTGATGATCTGTATATTGTGAGAGCCAAGCACTTATCAGTGCCTGCTTTAATGTGGTCTCCCCTCCCCCGCTATTAGAATCAAATTATCGGAGGCTGACACAGGCTCAGACTCTGCAGCCAGTGATTCACAACATGCCAGTGCAAGGAACTCTATCATCGCATGTGCCAGGCACTAGGGATGTAACAAGGAATGTAGATAAAATGTCCAAAACATCTTTCAGTACATGTAATGAAGTTTTAAAAAATGCATTTGTAATGTCTCTTTTATCATTTTTATTGCATTCAATTCAGCAAACATTTATTGAATGCCTCCACCATCCATATTCATTCCCCAGTTCAGTAGAACTTCAGAGAGCTATTGCATTTTGATGTGAGGTCAGAGACTGGTGTTTCAAGTCTCTTGTTCTGACATTGAGAAGTTTTCTATCCCCTCTCTGCAGGGCTGGTTTACTTGACCAGTAAGCCCCATGCTGGTGCAAAGGAGTTCTATCAGCTTGTGAATTAACAAAAAATAATGCTTTCCACATCATGGATCAAATACTTATTCAATGAAAAAAATGGTTAGGAGGAAAGAAAGGAAATCTGAGGGAGGGAAGAGGAGGGCTAATCAGTCCTACCCAGACAGAGGGCAGACAGACAGAGGGACAGTGGTTAAAAAGAGTCATAGAAAGATTCTGTTCCTTATCCTCTTGGTCTCTGATGTCTTGACCAAGATTGCTCTTAGCTACTTCATGGGTTACTGAAACATTTTTAAAATATTTAACACATGAGATTCCAAGTGATAATGAAAAGTGTCAATATAACTGTTAAATAAAATAGATGAATTATGCTAACATAAGCATATCTGACTTTTTAAAATACTTGTAACTCACATACTGCAGTCAATCTATCTTCTTATGCATGCACACACACACACACACACACACACACAAGAGATCAGATTCATTCTGAGCTTTTAAGTTGAACTGCTTGGCTGTCAAAGCTAACCAGCCACTAATGTCCCTCCCGGTGACATTCAGCTAGTCATTAGGAAGCTCAGAGGGACCAAGCTCAACCCCTCTCTTAGAGAGTCACTCAGGATGATTCTTCCAAGACAAAAGGCTCTTTGGCCTCCACCTTCCTACCAAAGACTCAAGGGCAAGTTGCAGGCACCGTATGAGACTGAATCAGACTCTAGCTGTCTGGCTCCCACAGAGCTGCAGAGGGGCTCGAGTGGGCAAGTCCTGGCAGTGCCATGACTGGACTGAGACCTGGGTTCGAACCGAGAGATAAGGTAGGCAGCCCTGCCTGTTAGAAGCTGCGAGCAAATCATCCCCCTGTGGTCTCAGTATCTATAAAAGGGTTAATTGATTGGTTGTCAAGGTCCCTCTTGGCTCTGAGTTTTACACACAGTCCTTATATGTGTAGCTTAGATCTTTCACCAAGCTAGGGATCAACCCTGGATGTTGAATCCGTGAGGCAGTACTCTAACCAACAGCAACCAACAACCACAGCACAGGGCCAGGGACCCCAGATAGGAGATCTTTGCATATCAAACTGACTGACTCTCTCATTGAACCCAAGTGAGCAAAGATGCCTTGGGTTGCATTCCCTATTGAGACTCCATCCTCAAACTGCCTGTTCCCTCCCTTTCCTTTGCTCTAAGAGAGACAGAACATCCCAGAGCAAGAGGCAATCCGACCCACAGCTGCAGCCCCCATCTGGGTGACAGCTGTAAAGCCCAGCGTGACCAGGGGCCCTCATGAGTAAACCATCCTTCAGTTAAGGGCTCATAATACCACTGCCTCTTGCACTTGGGTAACATCTCTGCCAATATCACAATAATGGCCAAGCTCCAGGGAGTAGAAAAGAGAAAACCCAATATCTCAGGGATATAATCCAATCTCGGCAGCCTCAAACAGACCCAGAAAAACAAATTGTGTACTTGCTGGGCTCTTAGTATTAACTTTTTCTGACATTGAGTTTTGTGATCTGCCTATCTATGGGTGGGGGCTAGGAAAACAAAGAATCTGTTTTTCCATATTGATATTCCATAAGCTAGTTGAGATTTCTAAAGCCTCTACAATCTTTTATTTTTTTTTCTTTTCAAAGTTTGCCCAGAAGTTTGTTTTTTTTTTTTTTAAATTAGGAAAGCTTCTGTTTTGTTTGGAGATGGGATGTCCAACTTGGTGCCTTGGTTTTCAGGCAAGATTTTGTCCATCAGAGAAGCCCAGCTCACCACAGTAGCTATACACACAAGGAGAGCAAGACTCCCCTATGTGTATGAAATTAAGGTATTAATGAAGGCAGCAATCGACCTCAAAAGAAAAGCCTGGGCAAAGGCAGGGACGAGAGCAAGGACAGTCAAACAGCCAGGTCACCTTTTATTTGTCATCAGAGAATCCCCAAGGACCAACTCTCATTTGATGCAGACCATGCAGTTTTGGTAAAGTCCCTAGATGTGACCCTTAAATTGATTTTAAATCCTTTTTCAGAAGAAACTGAAATGATAAACACCCCACACCCTTTAGAGACTTTGACTGTACCATTCAACAGATGGGGGGCTTAAAACTCTGATGACCTGTGGCCTGCCAATCTCTTTTTGAACTTAAAGAGAATCTGCAGGTATTAAAAGGGTCCACAAGATTGCTGGCTTCTTCAGGGTACAAGTTCTAATGAGGATCTATGAAAATTATTAGATAATTGGGTCAGGGTAACCCATTTCACAGTTCACCCTGAGGTATCAAGACAATCAAAATCTCCCCCTCAAATCAAAAGTGCTTAGATTGTTTTCTTTAATTGAAAATTCACAATGTGGGCTGTCAGAAAATGTTGTATTTTAATACTTCAGCATGGATTGGTTTACAAACCTAAATTCTTAAAGCTTGCAACTTGTCCTATTTCCATATTGGTTTCCTGTGTGATCCTGGCACTAGCCAGAATCTAATCTAAAGCTATCACATGGAGGAGGGAACTGAGGCTCATGGAGAAGCTACTGCCCAAACTTAGCAGGGGGTGGTGGAAGAAACAAGATCTCCCTTGATCTTCCTGAGAACTCTGCTTCTCTGGCTGCAGGTGGTGGTTAGGACTCTGTGGAAGGGGCGGGATGCTCCAGGCAGGGAGTGTGCTTTTCCAGGTGTCTGTTGCTGGGTAGCAAACCACACTGGCACTTAGGACTTAAAGCAATGACCACATTTATCTTGATGTACACCTGCACTCCGTGCTGGCTTTGCAGGGGCTGCTCATCCCTGCTCTACTTCAGGGGCCAAGTTATCTGAGGACTGAGAGCCAGAACCACGGGAAGGCTCATTCAGTCTCATGCCTAATGGTGCCTGCTGGTTCTTGGCTGTGATCTCAGGATGGTGGCTAGAACACCTGTGTGTGACCTTTTCGTGTGGCTGCTTGGCACTTCACAATGGTGACTGGGTTTAGGGGCAGGTTGGGGAGTGGCATTCCAAGGGAGAATCACATGAAAGCTATTACCTTTTCCAAAGTAGCCTCAGAAGCCACTCAGTGTCACTTCTGCTGCATTCTATAAAAGAGAAGGGACTATACTCCACTTTTTGGAAGAGTGTCAAAGAATTTGCAACATATTTTAAAGTTAGCACATCTACCAAGGACTTCCTTTTCCACTGTATGGGGGCAGAAAATGGTGGATTTCCAGTATTTTCAGCATTCCACAGGTAAACTTGCTTCACTCGGTACCTACTGTATAAAAGGTCCTAAGTTGAACAATTATGTTCATTTCAGTCCACCCCTAACATTAGAAGCCTTGCTTACATTTTACAGATAAGAAAACTAAGACTTAGACATTAGTTAACTCGCCAAAGCTCACTCACCCAGGAAGTGCCAAAGAACAAGGATATCTTGGGTTTGGAGCTAAGCCCTTTCTCTTTTTATAAGTTCCCATTCTTCAGCACGGTATAGGAGCTGAATCCTGGTGATACATAATAGTTAACTTTACAACTTGATGGGGCAAGGTACCTGGTGAAACATCATTTCTGAGTGTGTTTGTAAGGAAGCTTCTGGAAGGAATTAGCATTTGAATTAGTGGACTGAGTAAAGCAGATGGTCAGTAGGGGTAGGCATCATCTAATCCATTGAAAAGATGGGATAAAATTGGATTCTCAGTGTCTTATTGCTCGAGCTGAGACATCAGTCTCTCCTGCCCTAAGACTGAAAATGCCAGTCTCATTGTCTGTGCTCCTGGTTCTCAGGCCTTTGAACTTTTGGACTTGGACTGGAATTTATTCCCCTGGCTTTTTTGGGTCTCCAGAATGCAGATGGCAGAGCACAGGACTCCATAATTGCATGAGCCAATTCCTTATCATAAATCTCATTGTGTGTGTATGTGGTGTGTGTGTGTGTAGCCTATTGGTTCTGTTTCTCTAACAGATGATGCAACATCCTAAAAAATGTTGAGCATTAGAGAACTGTGATATGAGTGAGCCCCCCATCACATGCAATAAAATTAGCATACTCACTCTCTCAGTTGCTAGAATAGTCTATTTCTTTTACAAATGGGAAGCAAGCTGGGATTCTCAATTTGGAAGGCGGACTCCTTGTGAAACTGTGTCTACCTTGTGTGCTTCTGGAGGGGTCATTGGTTCTTTGCCTGGCTGGATATTTTTCTATCTTCAAGCCCAGCTCAAAAAGTCTTCCTTGATCACCGACCCCAGGTACATGCTGGTATGTTCCATCACTGTATGTGTGTGTTTCCTTCACATTGTCCACCATACTCTGCATTTAGTTCTCTGTGTAGTATCTTCCTCATTGTCTGACCCCCTTCGCAGACTGTAAGCTCTAGGAAGGCAAGGACAACTTCCTTCGTACTCATCTGTGCCAAATGCCTAAAATTCTTCCCAGCAGAGAGTAGGTGCTAAATAAATAATAAATATTTGTTGAATGAAAAATGGAGGAATGTCTAATATTATACAAATCTTGAGATCAATTCTTGGCCTCCAGAATGCTAGGATCACAGATCCCTTCTCTCAAGACCCACTACAGAAACACTGAGTCGGATATTCTACTAGCACTTTATTAACACTATCTCACTTAATCCTCATATCAACCCTATTTCCACTATATAAATAGTAAACTGAAGTTCAGAGAAGATATGTAAGTTGTTCTACATTTGTACTGCTAGAAAAGTCGGATTCTCACTGAGGTCAGTTTGACTCCACAGTCTGATCTCTTAGCTACTAGAAAATACTGTCAGCTATGAATTCCTTTAAAGGTTTGATTTTTAAAAAGTAGTTAGAAGGCAACAGTGAACAATTCATTTCTGTGAAAAATGACAATCACATACTGGAATCTCTGGCAACTTATTCCTGATGTAAAGCTCCAAGTCCCTGCATGCTGTGACAAGCACCCAAATTGCAGGAGTAACATTATGAGTCTCTTAAAGCCTGTATTTTCAGACAACAAATAGGGAGTGGGATGACAAGATTTGACTTTGAGCCCTTCAAATAAGAAGATGACTTGATCTAAATTATACTAAACAGGGCCTCCCTGGTGGCGCAAGGGGTTAAGTCTCAGCACTAAGAAGCTATGGGCAGCCACTGCAGCATGAGTTCGATTCCCGGCCAGGGAGCTGACCCACATGGCACTGCAGACCTCTTTTGACTCACCCACTGCTCCCCTCAGCAGTGTATTTCAGTCAGTCTGCCTTTTCTGTTCTCCGCTCTGTTTCTGGTGAATGCCCTCACCACCTACACCTCCACACACACCTCTGGCCTACACCCCAGTCCTAGTATGCATAAATAAATAAAATAAATCTTTAAAAAAAATTAAACTAAACACCCAGTTTTCTTCCCAAGAATAGGGTTTGATGTAAAACTCTGCCCCAGTGCTGCCTCCAGCACCTCCTATTAGTGCAAGAAGACTGAAATATTATGGGCGTCTCCACAACTCTAGTAGTTTAGGTCAATTTAAGAGAAAAGGTTCCTATAATTGTTTCCAGTTGCTATTTTTGAGATATTTCTTATATCCTGAGCCTTTTATGTTTTCTAGCTGGCCTACCTTGTTTAAATCATATTCCAGTGTCTTCTCACCTGGGAGAGGAAAACAGAACCTCGCTATTCATGCTGCAGAAACATGATGGAATAAGCCATGTTGGGATTGTTATGCGCAAAGAACCACAGTTCCTAAGATGAATTCCATGCAATCCTGAATTTCTCACAGAACCTCAGAGTTGGAAGGTACTTTAGGGGCCACCAAGACCAAAGCTCTTGGCAATAACAGCTGATTCTTCTGTCTCTTCTCCATCAGGTCCATGAGTACATGGTGTGTGTGTGTGTGTGTGTGTGTGTGTGTGTGTGTGTGTTTGGAGGGGTGTGGTCCAATCCAATCCATGAGAGGCTACTGCTGATGAAAATGTCTTCTTGCTTAGAATTTCATTCTGACCTCCCTCAAATTGTCCTTTGGGAAACTGGAGGAAAAGAGTTCATTTCTATGCCCCAGTCAGTATCTTATTTATAATAATATGTTCCAGTGAGTCTGAAGTTTTGAAAGCTTATCGTTGTAAGCAGGTGCTTTTAAGAAAGAATGTTTCCATACTCAAACCTAAAAAAAACCTTCGGGGCAATTATCCACCAGTAGTAGACATTTTAAAAAGTCAAACAAATGAATTAACTGAGGAGTTTCTTCCACTGATAAAAGTGGATGTTGCTATTAGTCCCCACCTTATCTAGAGGGCTGTGTTCCAAAACCCCTAGAACAGCACAGAACTCAGCAAATACACGCTCTTTCCTAGTCAGACATACATACACACCTATGATAAAATTTAACTTCCAAATAAGGAATAGTAAGAGATTAACAACAATAACATCATAGACAATATACTATAATAAAGGGTATGTGATTGTGATCTCTGTGTCTCTCTGAATATCTTCTCTTCTGGCTGCTGTTACCCACAGAAAACTGACACTGCGGGAAGTGAAACCACAGATAAGGAGACCACTGTAGGGTCTTGAGAGGTGCTATTGGGTTACCATCCATCCAGTAATCACTTTAAAAGAGAGTCGAGGAGATAATCTCTATGACTTCAGAAGGAAGACAGATGCCCCCCTGGCTGAGGAGAGCAGAGCCTCATGTTAAATCACCAGTGCCTCAATGTCCAGCACAGCCCTAACCTTGAGTGAATTCTCAAAAAATAGCCAAAGAACTTACAAAAATGGAGAGAACCTCCAGAGACTATTCAGCCCAAGCATTTCCCTCCCAGAAATACAAAAGAAAGGGGGCCTCCCTGGTGGCACAAGGGGTTAAGTACCACACTATGAAGCAATCTGCAGCTTCTGCAGCATGAGCTCGATCCCCGGCTGGCCAGGGAGCAACCCACATGACTTGCCCACTGTTCCCCTCAGCAGCGTATTTCAGTCAGTCTGCCTGTTCTGTTCCCCACTGTCTCTAGTGAATCTTATCACCCCCCGGGTCTCTGGCCTATACCCCAGCTCTTGTATGCATAAATAAATAAATCTTTAAAAAAATACAAAAGAGAAGCAAACCAGCAAGATTCCGAGTTTAGACCCAGCTATACCAAATGTGACCCCAGGGGTTCCTGGATGTCTCTGTATTTGAAAGCCCCAAACATATTTTCATCTGTTACTGATGCCTAAAGTTCTCTTAATGGAAGCCCACAGCCAGTGATAGCACGCATTATCTTTCCTTCTAGTGTGTGAAGACTCCACGAAGAGATATTTGAACCTCAACTCACACTAAGGTGTAAAGGATTGTTGGCAATACCCTTTCTGGAAAGCCTGAAATCAACCACAGACAGAAACTGAGTCAAGTGAGTCTTTTATCTCTGCTTCTCTGAACTAGATGGTAAGAATAGACTGAAACTGACTGTCTCTTCTGGAAAGAAAATACTAAAGGTTGTTAGAAGGACAGTCGAGTTGACTTTCCTTCTTAAAGATGCAAGACCCAGCACCAGGAATCCATGTGGTACCCCTTGACCCTACACTCGCTAGGTGTTGGCCACCTCTCCAGTGCTTTGCAAAGTGTATATCACCCTGTTGATTCCACACTGGGGCCCAGCTCCAGGATGCCTGAGTCAGGATCCCGGGACACTGGTACTTGGTGAGAGCCCTTGGTCCACTCTGGGATACCCTTCCTACTTCCAGCTGAATCAGCTGCCAATATATAGCAGGTGTTTTGAGCACAGGGTCTAAAGTGATGCTTCTCAGATGCTCATATGCACATGAACCCCCTAGGGATTGGGCCGGAAATGCAGTTCGGACTCAGTGGTCTGGCTCCACTTGAGATTCTGTGTTTCTAATGAGCACTTAGGTGATTCCCATGCAATGGACCCACAGACAGTATTCTAAGTCCTGAGAGTCAATGTGGTAATTCCTAAAATTTACTGGGCTTAAGAAACCTCTTGGGAGCATATGAAAACAGGCAGTCTCCCAGCCTCAAGTGATTCAGTACATGTGAAGTAGGGTCCAGGAAGCTACATGTTTTAAAAGCAACCAGAGTGATATCTAGAAAGCAGTTAGTGGGCAGTACTCTCAGAGTCTCTGAGAGAAGATTCTGTGCAGCAAAAATGGAAAGATGAGCCTGTCTGGACCATAAACAACCCTCCTGCTCCCCACTTAGGACAGTGCTCTTCAAGTTCAGGTGCATCAAAATCACCTGAAGGACTTGTAAGAGCTTGGATTGCCTGGTCCTGTCCTCAAGTTTCTGATCAGTAGCTGCAGAGTCTGTGGATCTATAGTGGCTCAGAGTTCCAGGCACTGCTGATGTGGTCCAGCAGCCTCCCTTGGAAGCCAACACAGCTCCACCTGTGGCAGTCACACAAAGGGAGGAAAAACAGATTCAGAACCTGCAATAAGTGGAAACCCCTGACTGTTCCCAGTACCCAGGCATTAAAATAAAATCATTTGATGATTATTTGCCTGAATTAAGAAAGTGAAGCCGTTTTTGGAGCGGCCACTAATCAAAAAAAATAATGAGTATGATTTGATCCATGCAGGGAACCGGAGGACTCGGAGATCTTGCTGCCAGAGGCCCCGCACTTTCATGAGTATCGACGAAGACCTGAGGGTGAGTTATGGGGAGAGCCCCACCACTGCCAGCATTTGCAGAAGTGGTGGGAGTCGACTCAGCAAAGATCAATGATTTCCTTGATTACATGGCTCCCCCTCTCGCATGCCTGGTCTCCGTCTCAATTTCTATTCCTATCGGCCAGAAAAATAAAGATTGTTTACAGAGCTGAAATAACACCTGCTTGGTTTATCTTATTTTAGAAACAATAAAAGCTGGGGAGTTGTAGGGATTAAGGAGGAAAAAAATCAATTGTGTTCTTTCATGTTGGAAACATTAAAAATAAGTCACCCTGCTACCTGCTCTAAGGCCAATTTGGTTCTCCATTACCCAGGGCGATTTCCAATTTCATCTCACAACTTCCCAAGGTTTAAACTCGCCAGAATTATAACTGGGTGCCCTTGACAGACTCCAGGAAACTTTTTTCTGGTCAATTTTTGATAATTCCGGGCCATGAATCTGATTCTAAACACACTGAAAAGAAACGGAAATATTTACTTTTTGACATCACCCCCTAAACAAGTCAGCAATCCGACAGAATTGCTTTGAATGTCTCCAAAGTGTTTTACATCCTGTTACTGTGTAGCATCTTTGTACAAAAGGCAAGGGAGGTTGCCTCCCCCCACCCATTCTGCATTATACAGATGTGAGCATTAAAATAACATTTTATAAACTGGCAGCACCCAAGCGCTCACAAGGATAACAAATGGTTAAGCTGGCAATACAGGTTTCTGATTCCTAGTGCAGCCCTCCTTCTGCTCTGCAATGCTCCTTGGCACGGTGCTGGCACACCAAGCACAGGAGTGGGCTTATGAGACAGACACAGGAGGACCAGGCCTCCAAGGCAGGCTGTCAAGGAGATAGTGAGCAAGCCAGGCAGATGCAGAACTGTGCATCCTCCCTTGCCAGAAAATATAGAGGACAGGGCAGTTTGAAGGGTGACCCCATCTTTCTCTCTCTCACACACACACACAAACACACACACACCAGGCTCTGTGGCCCCCTCCACCCCGAGTCCAGGCATGATACTGACCTCAGTTTCTTCATCTCTGATGAAGGAGAGCCAAACATTGCCAATGAGAGTTCCAAACCCATGTAGGCTCTATTCTTACATAAAGCATTTTTTTTTTCCCACCCATGCACGCTGGTCATTGTGTCACCATAGTAATCATTGATGCTATTTATCAATAAGAAAAACATCCTGAGTGAGCTCATATTTTCCTCACCACAACAGCTTCTATAGTCATTTGAGGAGCCATAGAGAGAAGTGCAGCAGAATGTATTCCCTGAGCCCAGAAGCGGCTGGGTGCCCGCACCGACATGCAGATGCCAAGGCCGCCCGGGCTGGCCCCAGCCCCAGAGCTGGGATGGAGTCCGCATGCACAGGTGCCTTTGAGCTCAGCTGCCTGTGGAGGAACATTGATGAAGCTTCTCCTCCAAAAGTTTCTCCAACAGCTCTAAATTCAGGAAGGGGAAAATGGGGGGCCCATGGGGAAGGGTAGTGAGGGGCCCCCTGGCAGTTTTCCACAGAAGTTTTTCATTCCACACCAATGTCTTTGGGCTGAGGTTTCTCAGCCTCACCACCCCTCAGGGCGATGTCTGTTGTGATCTCACTCCAAACCCCTCAACCCTGCACACACTGGCCTGATTGTCCACAGGGCAGTGGCTGCCTGAGGACTGTGCTGCATTGCAAAATGACATCACCGGGAAGCTCCAGTGTGTCACATGCCCAAGCGTCCTCCACTCTTGAGACAAATCCACTGGCTGGACGTGAAAAGGAATGCTGAGACTTGGAGGAGGAATTCCCTGGGGAGCTGTTTTCCCATAGCACCTCTTTCTGCAGACGAGCTTGGGGGACCTTGATTCAAAGGGCACAGGATGGGAAACACTAATGACAAGTCTTCCTTTTCCTCAGAATGGGTCCTGCCAAGCAGAGAGGGCTGGGGAGAGAAGGGGAAGTGGGAGACAGGAGTTCGCCATTCGTGGGTGCCCTGCCTCTGCCAGCACATTATATCCCTTCTCATGTCATTCTCGGATTAACTTTGAGTCACATCAAAGTCCCCACTTCATACATGGGAGGCCGAGGGGGCAGCTAATGTGTTCAGCTAATGTGTTGTCAGTGGAAGAACACGTAGGGCTGGAAGCCCGCTCCTCCCACAGGCAGTTCCCACCAAGAAGGGAACGGCCCCTCGCCCATCTACACCTCGCCATCACCCCATCCATCAGTCGTCAGATTTGTCATTTCACCTCTTTCCGCCAGTGTTGAACTGACTCGAAAAAATAATAAGCACAAGTTTTGAAAAGTGCCTGCCAAGAGTCTGCCTTAGCCCCGATCTATCCCCATACTGCTGACATGCCATCCTCAGGACACAAAAGTACCTGAATGCCAAGCGCAGGAAGGACAGGCTGCTGACACGGCGAGGACGCACTCACACCCATTCACAGGCGCCCTCCACGCCGTGCCCCATCCTCCAAGCCCTGCAGACTCCAGGTTCTTCTTCCCCCTCCACAAGGCTCAATCCTGGCCTTGCTTCCAGGCTTGGCTCTCAGTTTCCCTCCTGATCTCCCTGTTTAATGTTCTCAAGGCCTCCAGAACATCATGGTGTGGACCCAGTTTTGGATTTTCTTCTTCACCAGTTACAAGTGTTTATATGATGTCTGCCTTGCCAGCTCGGCTGTAAACTCAAAAGGGGGCCAGGTCCCATGGTTTACTCACTATTTTATGTCCGGCATGTAGCAGACCCTTGCAAGCACATGCCGACTGCTTTATAACTGCCTCCTGCCTCTGGACTAAGCCCTTTCTAGGAAGACAGTCCATCACTTATTCATTTATTCTTCAAATAAGTGCCATGCCCGTGCTGGGGATTAGGAGGAACAAAATGAGTAAGAACAGGAAGGGCCTCCTCCAGGAAGCTGACATTCTAGTGGGAGGGCAGACCAGGACCAGACGGCTTCGATCTATAATGCGAGAGTGATAAAAGCTATGATGACAAAGTAAAGCAGTATATGGGGTTAGAGTGATGGGTGGCCAGGACAGGCCTCAAGGAAACAGCAGTCAAATTGAACCCCACAGACATGGAGAGAGTGAACACCAGGGCATGCTGGGAAGAATGGAGTTCTGGGCAGAGGCTGCCTTAAGTACAAAGGACTTAACATCATAAGCCCGTGTGACTAGATCCAGGAAGGCCGGGGGTCACTGTGGCTGGAGGTACGGGAGTGGGCAGACAGCAGGAGGTGAAGTCAGAGAGGTAGCCTAGAATGAGGCAGTCACAGGACAGCTGGTGCTCCTTATGAGTGCCAGGCACTGTGCCAGGTGCCCTATGAGAACTCACTCTTCCCACTGTGCAGATGACAGGCTGGGCATAGGTGATCAACCACCACTCAGTTATGTAAGTGGCAGAGGTGGGCTATGAACCCAGGCAGTCCAGTTCCAGAGCCCATGCCCTTGTGACAACACCGGTGTATGACTTGTACATAAGGCTACCAGGTAAAACACAGACGCCTCATGACCTTTGAAGATAAAACAGCAAGTAATTTTTTTTTGCATAGTCCAAATATTGTGTAGGCATCCCGTTTTTATTATTGCTGTTGATGGGTTTTTGTTTTGTCAAATAACATGGCTTAGGTTTTAAAGCTTTACACTTGAAAAATTCCACACACATTCATTCCTAAGAGACACCATTCACACCTTATCCATAAAACTTTTATTTGGGGAGCACGTGGGTTTGGCTGGTTTTAGGTTCAACATTGGTTGGAGGAATGGCTACCTGCTGGCCTGGAATCAGGACTCCCTTTGACACTATAGTCCAACCCTGGCTCCTGATGAACAAGACACTGAGTAGACTTTTTCTGAGCATCAGGCTTGTTCTCATTGTGTTTGGGTTGGGGATAGATCCTAGACTCTCCACGTCCAAGGGATGCATCAGGGATGAGAGGGACGAGCATGTTATGGGCCCAGTTTGCACTCCTTTCTGCTCCCCACCCCTTTGTGCTTGCACAGAGCCCCCTGGCACTCTCCCTGGCTTCTTCCTCTCTCCCCAAGCAATGCTGCTGCCTTATTAATCACCTGTCCCCAGGAGTGACCCCCCTCCTGGCCTTTACTGCTTGCTTGCTTTCTTCTCTAAATTAAAAAGGCTTCAGCCAAAATTCATTCCCTCCTCCATCAGACCTTCAAGTTTCCCACTTTCTGGACATTTCAGATTTGCTTGGAATAGTCTCAGAGGCAAAGCCTTGTTTTTCTTTTGTTCTCATCATGCCCTAGCAGGCCCTTTCATATGTCTGGAAACCACTGCCTCTTTGTATGCTTGGTGCATCCTGTCCTACAATTTGACTTCTCCAAAGATTAAAAACCATGACTTGAATTTTCTTTCTTTTTTTTTTTTTTTTTTGCCATCCACACTTTACTGTGCACATAATGAAGGCACCAGAATATTTGCCAAGTAGAATTCTTTCATGTCCCAGTTCCTTTCTCTCTGCATCTAAGCTGTCTCTTCCTGCTTGCCAGCCTCATCTCTTTTCAGGAGTTAACCAATTTGGATGCAAGTCTACAGGATCTTCACAAGAGATCTTTTTCTTCATTATTGTACCTTCCTGTTCCTTAAGGAAATTCATCATTCTCCACCTAACTTAGGTTTTCTGTCTGCCTTTCCATTTAGCCAATTTAGTGGGTGATTTAGCTAACCATATGGTGCCTCGTGTACAAGAAATGGTAAGTAATAATAAAGAGCCAAGCAATGCTATTGAAGGAGGCTGCTACCAGGTACTCAGAGAGTTCAAAGACCCATGTGTGTTTGTGTGTGTGCGGTGTGCACGTGCGTGCACACACACTGTGTGGAGTGAAAGGAGAGGAATGTCATTTTGATTTAGTTTTCTAGGAACAGGATATAGTGCAGGAATCTTCTCCTTGACATCCTCTCTGGGGAGATTTTAATGTCTGCCTCTGACCAATCTGACTTATTTTAAATCAGAAATAACTCTATAGCTTTTGGACAGGATTCAAAATCATAATCAGAGAGATGTCCATAATTTCTCTCATTTTCTATTATAATCTGGTCCTTTGGGTTGCACAATCTTGTGGGATTTGTAGCTAGAGAAACCCATTAGGGATTGGAACCGTGATGAACAGACCTGAGTATTTATTTAACAGCACTGCAGATGAAAATATTAAGAAGTCACTGGTTCCAAAGTCAAAAGCCATTGTCACATTAATTCATTTGTGCACACAAGATGCCCGCTGCTCCTAAGAGTGCAAATAATAGCTTTGCCAATATGAAAGCAAAACATAATTACTCAACAATAAACACACTGTACACTGGTAACAGCTGTTATCAACAGCATGTTTGAAGCCAAAACAAAGCAAGTATTACAGGACTTTTTTTTATCTCCCTGCCTGTCATTCTCATGGAGGTAAAGTCTTTTTCCCCCTGTCACAGGAAGTATAACAAAGCTGAGCAGATGTGTTTTACTCAGTCCCCTCCCACTTTCCCTCTCAAGCCAGCCAAGATGCTTGGCCTCATGCTGTTTAGCCACAAAGTGGGACGATGAATCCTAAAGGAAAGTCACTTGGAAGGTCTTCAGGATCTATTTATTCAGTATATATACATTTTATTCCTTTCCTCCTTGATGTTAGAGACTTACCTGTGACAATTGCTTTAATCTGGCTGTGAATTTTATGTCAGCTTCTAGGTAAACGGAAGTCCCTATAGCAATCACCCTGCACCATTTATACTGAGGTTTTTATCTGATTAGCCCTAGCCTGGTGAAGAAAGTGATGGTAAAGGCATCCCATGTGGGACAATTCCATGTGTTTCTTTGTTTCTATTACTCACAAGCATGCCAGCATCACTTAAGACAAAATGTGAGGTAGGCAGGCACATTTGCCCTTCAACCTCCCTACCATGACAACCACATACACACCTTTCCATGTGTTCCACCTGTCTCTGGACCCTAAGTGAATGACCTGAATGACAGCCTTGGTTCCAGTACTTAATATCTGCATGGTCTCACAACAGCTATTTACCCTGGGCCTCCTTGCTGGCTCAAGGGGTTAGGTTTCAGCACTATGAAGCTATCAGCAGCCACTATAGCATGAGTTCGATCCCTGGCTAGGGAGCTACCCACATGGCGCAACAGAACTCTCCTGTCTCGCCCACTGCTCCCCTCAACAGTGTATTTCAGTCAATCTGCCTGTTCTGCTCCCCACCCTGTCTCTGGTGAATCCTCTCACCAACTGCATCTCTGGCCTAGACCCCAGCTCTGGTATGCATAAATAAGTAAATCTTAAAAAAAAAAAAAAAGAAAGAAAGAAAGCTATTTAACCTCCAAGCCTCAATACCTCCACTTGATATGTGGACTAGTAACAGTACCTGTGACCTCACTGGGTGAGGATGAGGTGAGAAAACACTAGTCTTGTCTCTTGTACATAGTGAAAGTTTTGCTAAATGTCAGCAAATATTAGTAGTAGCCGTCAAGCTTCTCCAGTGCAGAATGTCACCAAGCCTCACCCTTCCCAGGGGTGGCCCAAGTGCTGGATTTCAACATCAAAAGGTACTGTCAGATTCCATAAATCCCTCCCGCCTTCATCTTTGCTAACTAGTCTGACCTAGGACCTGGTCCAGGTGAGTACCAGCAGATTCATGGGTTATTCTGCGTGACTGGCAGTTGTCTCTCCTGCACCAGGCATTGCAGACACCAATGTTGGCACCAGTGCTCATTTTTACTTAGGGTGGAAGGAGCATCTAACCCGGAATCCACCATGCAGACAGTTTTGTGGACAACTCACTAACCTACAGTAAGATGAGGTGAGCTGTTCTAAGGATGCCTTGACACACCACTGTCTCCATTCTGGAATGCTGCAGACATCTCTGGCTGTTTTCATACCTATACCCCCTCTCTTCCTTCTAACTAAGGAAAGAAACTGCCTGTGGCTGCAGGTTTTCCAGAAAGCCCTGATGAATTATCTCTGTAACTCGGATCATGCCTGCCAGAGCCACCTGCCTAAAGAGAACACATCTCCCTCCCAGGACGTGCTGTCACATTGCATTTCTGCAGCTGGAGGGGTGAGTTAGTCTTGGGAGCTCCTTACCCCCTAACAGAAAAAGAACTAAGGGTGCAGACATGCGGCTTCATTGCTGAAGAACTAAAATATTAGACCTCGCTTATAAATGTGGGAGATAGTATCGTCGAGAGGAAGAGCAAACAGATGTTTAAGGCAGACAGATGTGAGCCAAGTTCCTAGTGTTTCCAGTCACTTTGTGATGTGTCTTAACTCTTGGAGTCTTAGGCCTCCTGTGCCAAATGGGAGCACTAGGGATACAGATGCTTCACCCACAGAAGCAGGCGCTTCTGAAAATGAAGTCTCCCCTTCTCAGCTGATTCTAGAGGGCAGTGTCGCCTAGGAGGTGTGGGGAGTAACGGTCTTCATGGAGAAGCAAATCCCTTAAAGTACAAGGAAGAGCCAGCCCTGGCAAGCAAAACAGAATAGATTGGAAACGATTGCCAGTAGAACTGAAGTCTGTCTGCTGAGCACTCACTGGGGAACCCTGCTGTTCCCAATAAAGAGAGGGAGCTTGACCTCCTGGTCTGCAAGGTGGGCAGAGGTGGACACACATCTATGTGAAAAAGCTAGTCCTCTCTGGGCGAATGTCTCCCTCCCAAACAAAAAAACAATTCAGGGTGGGGTGAGCCATCTTCCCCTTGGGCTTTGCTAATGAGTCCAGAAATTTAGAAGGACTTTAAGCAGGAGGCAAGGAGAATACAATGTATATTTAGTATCTAATTTAGATGGTTCATTTAAAAATCAGAAAGCATTCACCTCTACTCAAAAATGGCCCAATCTAGGTTAAATTCTTAATTATTCTGGAAAATGCAAATGAGAAACTATAAATACAGAGTCAGGGAATAATCACGGTCTGCACAGTGTAAATTCAAGTCAATCGGTAAAGGGGGAAAGAAAATCATTTGCCTTTGACATTAAATCCAGCTGTTCTTTAAAGTTGGTTTTCCCCAGCCGAGAATTTTGCATTTGCTATCACCAAACTGTCCCCCAAACCTTCTGAGTTTATACAGTGTTTAATCTGAACATCTAATAGTTCATTCTTCTCAAACATGTGAACACTTTCATTAAACCAAAGTTATTATTATCAACATTATGAGGCCTGTCAGAAGCAAGCCCATTGTTCAAACGAATTGACCTCCACTACAATTGACCTTAACATTGCTCAACTGTTTGACAGTCAATTATCTCATGATCTCTCTTCAAATGGGCCTCATTGCTGAAATAACTAATCCATTACAGAGGGAAGGTTATTTTAATAGTGGAGCAGAGGGTTGCTTCCTGCAGTCGCCCCGTGAGTACAGATTGTGGGACAACAGTGGCCCTCAATCCATCTGACAAGAGCATCGTGCTAGACCCATGTTTCGGAAGAGGGAGAAAAAAGAAATAACAAAGGATTGATTAGCACTCAGTTATAGCTAAAATGGTATCAGTTCTTAAAAGATAGCAGTGGTTGGAGATGAGTCCCACGGTGCCTATGAACTGGAAAGTAGAAGAGGAAACAGGTATGCAGGGAGGCCAAAGCCACTAGCTGAAGGTCCCAGACACGCAGGAAGCTGGCATGGGGGTGGGGCACTGATGCACCCCTTAGCTCTATGGCAGGATCTATGGCAGTGCTCAGTATGATCTCTGGAGCCAAAGGACCAGGGTATGGGCCTTGTACCTCCACTTTCTAGCTGTGTAACATTGGGCAAGTTCACACCTACGCCAAACCTTGATTTCTTCAGCTGTACTGTGGGGACAACGTCATCCATCACCTAGGGTTGCTCTGAGGACTGGCATGTAAGATACCAGTCCAGAATCAGGCCCATAGAGGCGCCAAAGGAGTGTGATCACAATCATTATGAATGTCATTATTCTCCCTCTAGCTTCAAGAGTCAGCTTTTCTCCCAGAGATGTGACCTTGAGCACCTCGCTGTTGGATTTGGACAAGCATCCTGGCATTGAGAGCCTTAGGATGCGGGTTTTCCCTGGGCATGAATGCGATCTAATAAAATGGGAAAGTTAATAAAAATGAGTGTTTCATAAATCAAGAAATTAAGTGTTTCCCCATCAAACCAGGCTCAGCCTCCATGTTTCTCAGCTGCTGGAGGCCCAGCTGCCTCCCCAGGAGCTCACAGCACCTCTGCCAGGGAACCTGCTGGTCTTGCTGACAGGTACGAGGCTGCAGCAGAGGCAGCCTTGTCTCGCTGTGCTTTTCCTATAGGTTTCGAGAGCTGTGCTCTACAACTGGTCTCAGCCCTTGAGATCCTTTAAACCTTTCCTCAACTCCCCTAACCCCAAGACACTAAAAGGAAGCCTTGGCTCCTGTTTCTGCAAATAGGGACTGGTCCAATTTAGGGGTGGAGGGTGCAATGAGAGAGAAGATAGAAAGGGGAAGAGAAAGAAATCACTTTCTGTGGGGCTCCATGATCACTTTTAGAGATCCTTAAAACTCCCTCCACTAATAATTTATTTTGTCGGCATAGCCCCCTTTGGGGAAGGAGATCATTAATCTCCAAGGGATGGTCAAAAGAACAGAAGTACATAAACAAAAGATGTAAAGCTATATCAGTCTGTCTATATACCAGGACTATGACCCCCTGGGGATGGGGAAGGAACTGGAGCTGAGTCTTCCTCATCTTTGTAGCCATAGTAGCATGTATCAGGCCTGGAGCAGAGCTGGAGCTTAAAAAATGATCTGCAGATAAAATCCTTTATATACTTTCTACCTCCCCTGCAGCAACTACTTTGTAAAAAGGAGTTGTCCTTACAGAATTAGAATACATGTTCAGGGGAAGAGATTTCTACTGCCAGTTTCTGAGTGTGGCTCCTAATTTGTCCAGAATCCAGCCTCCAGAAGGTTTTTCTAGAAGCCAGTGTATACCTGCTCTTCTCAACTCCTGGCTCCTCTGCCTGATAGCAATCCAACCTGAGAGGGCAGAGCTGGCTTTCCTAAATCCCAAGCTGTTCCAGTAATGACATCGACGCAATCTACTCTGGCCACATCGTACATACCACATCATACATGCCACATGCCCTGAGGATGAAACCCACAGCTCACATTTGACAAGGTCTACTACGTGCCACTCACATTTAATTTTCACTTTTCACTTGATTTCCACAGTAATCTCTTGGGTTCACTAGTGTTACCTCCATGGTAGAGATCAGGGAGTAAGTTCAGGCATGGTAAGGTTAAGTAGCCTGCTCAAGGTCACACAACTAATTGTCCTACCTGTCCAAACCTTGTGTATCCTCACTTCAACTCTTTAAAGGTAGACAGATGTCTGGATTTGGGCTCAGCAGGATAAATGACATGGCCAGGGCCACCCAGCCAGACAAGGAGACCCATCATCTTGGTTTGCACAAGATGAAGACAATTTTGAAATGAAACATCCCACATCCTGGGAAGTCCATCAGCCCCCAGACAAACGGGGATGCTCAGTCACCCCTGAGGGAGGAGAACCAGGGCCTCAGCAAGGAGCATGGTGCCCAGACCCCACAGGCCTGACTGCCTCCCTTTGCAATGGAAGCTGAACCATTAGGATGCACACATTCATTTTTCCTGGGCCCTGAGTGAAAGCGCCTTTCAGAATCTGTTTAGGACATCAATCACTTGGGCTTTCAAAAAGAGACAGACCCCAGCTGGAACTGTTCTTCCTGGTGGTGATGAAATGCCCAGTTCCCCGCCCCTCCTCCCCGGCTCTGCACACCTGGACTCCTGCCACTCATCTGGGTAAGCGACTAGCGCCATCTGGGCCGGCATCGCGGGTCCTGTCAACAGGGATGTCAAACAGGCGAGATGAAAGGACATAACTCCAAGGAACACGGCTCATCTTACAGGCAGGTCTGGGGAAGTCTGAGGATAACTCATTAGGTAGCTACAAGGAGAGAAAATGACTGGTGACCGTCAACTGCCAGTTAGTGCCTCAAGCAGTCTTGGCTACTCCTTGTTTGAGCAAGTCTTGTGGGGAGGATCCTACTTCAAATTAAGGTGGATGGAGGTTGCAGTATCTCCAGGGGCTGCCAGGGAGTGTTTCTGGTTTAGAGAGCTGAGGACAGCTGTGGTCACATCCATGGCTCTGTCATATGGCCCCTCTGTGAGAGTGGCAGAGGGAGAATACATGGCTTCAGCAGAGGCAGCCGGAAGTTCTAAGAAGCCTAATCTTCACATCCAGGATCCAAGCCAGCCTTCAGATTCTGAGTAAATGTGGACCCAATAAACAGTGATCGAGCAACTGCAGGGAAATAGAATTTTTTTTTTTTGAGAAATAAACCCACTCACATCCTGTTCAGCAAATAACCTTAGTATGTATGTTTAGTATAAAGCAAGACGAAATTGCAACAAAAAGATAGCTTTGTTTCCATAAAATCTACCATTTTTCTATAATTCAGGAGCTGTTAAAACCAAGGGAAAATGATAAATTGAAGGAAAAAAACAAAAAGGCTGATGATATTGACATATCAAGTTCCTAATATTAAATTAAAAATGAACACTGTTAAAGTGGGCAAAATTTAAAAGTAGTAATTTTAAAAATAGCTACCTATTATCTAAGAAAAAAATTAAGACAGGGAATAACTTAATCAAATATGAAATATGAAATGAAAAAAGGAAATTAGCTCGTGAAATAGACACACACACATATATGTGCGTGGTATTAGAGAAATAGTTCATGTGTCCTCTGCATGTGGTTCTATATATGAGTGCAATTTTTTGTTTGGCAATTTGATAATTAAGATCTTTAAAAGCATTCACCCTTAGAGCCCAATAATCCATTTCTATAAATAC
This sequence comes from Talpa europaea, assembly GCF_964194135.1. Taxonomy (NCBI): domain Eukaryota; kingdom Metazoa; phylum Chordata; class Mammalia; order Eulipotyphla; family Talpidae; genus Talpa; species Talpa europaea. The sequence continues at coordinate 16,415,447 of NC_140072.1, forward strand.
TAAATAAATAATCAGAAAAGGGATTAAATGGTATTGTATGTGATTATGAATCAAAACATTATTTATAATAATAAAAATTGAAAAGAACAGAGTTTACAATATAAAATATATCTACACAGTATAATTTTGCAATTGTGGAAAATTATGCTTTCAAAGGATATTTATTAAGAGAGGCTCACAATGTAACACTGAGTACAAAAGCAGCAAATTATACTGCATTCGGTGGGATTCCAGTGTCATTAAAGTGTGTGTGTACATGTGTGTATACACAAGCACAATGTTGAATGGTGGTAAATTATTAGCAACTTTTGTTTTCTCTTTATACTTCTCCTTATTTCTCTAACTTCCCATACTGGGTTGGCATCACTTTATATTCAGGGAACTACCTTTCCTATGAAAGAAAGCAAAGAAGAATATGGAAAGGGAAGGGGGAAGTTTCTAGATTTCCCGGCCCTTGCTTTTCTGACCCATATCTTTGTTTCTAGGCTGCCTTTCCCCTCCTCCTTGGTTCTTTTCTGATAAAGAGAACAGGAAAAGCTAGTGATGGAGCTGTCACGTCTTCCTCCAGCCACTGAGATAGCAGCAGTGGGAACACCCTTCCTGTGGTTGGAGGGAGAATAGACCAGCACCACCCCAAGCTCCCTGAGGGCAGAGCCTGGGTGCCTGGAGTCAATCTTAGCCCCTGAGCCACTGAGCTGCCCTTGGTCTGGGTATGACTGGGCAACGCCATCTCTCCCTCCTGAGAAGCCAGGGCTGTTCGATATGCGGGATGCATCTCTTCCTTCAGCGGAGCTCCCTCTTCAGAGGGAAGATTAGACAGATTTACAATGAACTATAACACACACAAAGAGGTGCCATGAAATAAATGTGCACTGAAATGCCAAGGGAGATGGGGGAGGGGGTGTAAACGTGCAAGGACACAGAGAATGAGGGAGCAGGTAACAGCAACAACATCTGGGAAACTGGGCGGCAGGAGGTGAGTAGACTGGTGTCCAGCTGTCTTAAGGGGTCTGAGCAAACTGCGTCAGCTGACACTGCAGGGGCCTGGAAGCAGCCCTACTGTCCCAGCAGTACCCTTCAAAATGATGAGGAATTGACTCAATGACCTCTGGGAGTGAGGAAGAGAAGGGAGCTGAGCAAAGATGCTTGAGCAAAGCCCATGGAGAAGGAGGAGGATCCAGAAATCAGAAGACAGAGGCATGATTCCTCTCTGCACCAAAAGAAGCATACACCTGGGCCAGGGGATGCCAGGTCCAGCTAGAAGATGAGGGCAGAGTGCTGCATGCCAGGGAGTGTGCATTTGCCTCCTCGATGCTGAGATGTCCAACTTTTTTCCCTACTAGGTTTTCATGTATGTTGCTGCTAGACTTAGGGTTGCAAGCAGGAGATTCTTCTATGGGCATTTGAACAGCACAGGGGGAAAAACCTAAAGACACCAACATGGAGATCTGCCCACAAATAACTCAGTCACACCTGCAGTGAAGTCCACAGGTGAGAAGCCTGGATGGCAAGCTCAGACTTTCTGGGCAGCATTTGAACACTCAGTTCTTCATGGACATCTGAGGAAAACCTCTTACATGAGATAGAAATCAAATCAAACAGGAGAAAAGCCACCCAACAAAGATTATGCAAGGAAAACATTTTATATTCAGAATATATTGAATACCCTGAGAGATATAAAAGAAGATGCATTGAGACAATGCAATATGCATTATGAAAACAAGAACTGGATAATATATAAAAAGAACACCAAGAGAGCAAAATAGAACTGGTAAACTTAGAAGTATTAAAATAGCAATGGAAAAGATCATCAAAGGACTATAAGATAGAGTGATAGGGAAAAAAGATAAGTAAATGACCAGACAAGGACACCATATATGCAAATAATAGGTGTTCCAGAAAAAGAGAACAGCAACAACAACACACACACACACACTCACACACACACACACACACATACAGGAGGGAAAGAAATGAATCACAAAATAATTCCAAGAAATGCTCCTGACATGAAGACTCAGAATTTCCAGATTTAAAAATGTCAATACAGAAATATTTGAAAAAGCCCAAAAGCACAGTGTCATGAAGTTTTAGAACACAAAGGACAAAGATTAATCAAATAAACTTCCAGAGAGAGAAAAATAAAACAGATCCCATTGCAAAGATTGTGACTGTTTGGCTTTGAACTTCCCATTTGTGGTGCCAGAAGCTAGGAAACTGTGGATCAATGCCTTAAAAAAATCTAAAGGGAAATGACTTCCACCTTTATTCTATACTCAGAGAACTATGAGTCAAATATGAAGGTAAAATAAAGGCTTAGTCACATGTACAATCTCGACTGTCTTGGTTCCCTGTACTCTTTCTCGGGAAGGTGCCTGCAAATGTGACCACCCGCATCAATGGAACCTGAGACAGGACAGGTACGCAACTCCTCGGACCAGGCAGCAGAGAGCCCAGGTCGCCAGAGGGCAGAACAGGTACAGGCAGGACAGAGCGCTCTAAGGGGAGGCTTCTCAAGGAAGATGAGGCTGGAAGAAGACCAGAGGCAACTGATATGTAGAGAAGGCATTTAGACAACTGGCAGCGAGTTGAGGGATGAAATAGTGATAAATTCAGATGGAACTAAAAGCTAATATAAAAGGATATAATGTAATCTAAATGTAAATATAAAACAAAAACAGAAACAAAACTAGACCTCTAGGGAAAATAAAAGAGTGTGCATGAAAGGAAAAGAGAAGGCTTAGCCATGAATATCATTTGCATCGCCATAAAATATAAACAGTGAATACTGATTTAAGCAAAATTAAAATGGGACGCCATTGGGAGAGCAGAGGGAAAAGGAAGACGTGTTTTGGCATGTAAAGTGGGGTGTCAGGTGGGGGTGCTCTGGATGACAGAGCATGAAGAACCTCACCTATCATATGGGAAGTCAAGAGTGTTGAAATCAAATCAAGAAATAACAATATAAACATGTTATTTGTGTTCTGGAGCTGAGGTCTTGCCAACTGGTGAAGAGTTGACAATGTTCTCGTTTCGTAACAAGTCTTGGATACTATATGGTGGTGTTGTTATTTTAACTAGGGGCATGTGTAAAATTTGATAAAGTATCAGGATACACATGAAAGTAGGAATCTCAATTCTTCAAGTGCTTTTTTTTGTCACAGCTCATCACAGCATTTCCCTCTGATCGCACATTTGACGCAGAGAACTGGCTTAACATGCAACATGAGGACTTTGGGTTAGACTCAGAGAAAACATGTCTTGTCTTCAGAGTTGAGGGAAAACTGGACTACCTGGCCCTGTGCTAGAGTTCCAAACTATATCTTTGTTGTTTCATGTTTGTCTTACCTAGTAATGTAAATAAAAATGTCAACCAACATCGATGTTGAAACTACACTCCTTTGTTAATTACAGCCATATGTTGGCTATAAATAAAAACGTTGGCAAAAATCAGCAAGAACATTCTGTGAGAATTAATTTGAATTTATAGAGAAAAATATTTTATTGTTTTTTATAAACTGAGTACTACACATCTTTTATATCATGAACATTTACAGTAAGTTTGTGTGTGTGTGTGTGTATATGCCCATGTATACACACGCATACCACTAGGTCTATTGCAATTGCTCAGGAATGAGTGAGGAACGAGGAATCCTGACTAGAAATAAAGAATTGGTCAAAATAATTCTTCAGTGGCCTGTGTTCTGAGGAGGCAACTTCTGTCCTGCCTTCCTTATTCTCTGCTACTTGGAGAGAGGAAGCCTCTGCCCTTTTGCAGGGCAGGGGTGTCTCAGCTCTGACTTTACAGATTAGCAATTTGCTGGGGTTCACCAAAGGGCAATGACATTGAGGACTGCAGAGGGTAAAACGCACTACATAACGATGGGTTTCTTTGGTATAAAATTAAGAATTACAGACAACTGAAAGTCTCATCAATTTTCAAAGAAATACAAGTAAAACATGTATGATGGAAATGACAGCTGGATATTTGTTGCATTAGTCATTATATACATTTGTTTTGTGAATAGCCACATGAAATTTTACTCTTTTCAGAGAGCATCCTAGGATACAGGACTTCAAAGGAGGAAGGGATTAATTTAGAATTTTGGAGGGAATGAGGAGAAGGAACAGGATCTGTGAAGACTTCTTTTAATGTGAAGATTTTTTTAAAGAGGTCTTAGACAAGGGTGGCATCAGATTTATAAAATCTCAGGGGAATGTAATAGGGAAGTCTAATACCCAACTGAGCACTAATCCTGTTGAGGAAAATGTCTAGAAGACATAAATGAGGACCCTGACACTGTTTAGAGGGATTGCAGGCGACACATAGTGTGGCCAGAGGAACCTGGCCACAGTAGTGTAAACAGTGATAAATTTAGGAATTTAGTGTAGTGTCACTTCCTGAAATGGCCCAGGTAAGGTTTGTATTACACTATCTTTGGTGCTATTTACAAACAGGATGTTTCATTAGTGCTCATTAAATTTGTACAAATGGCTGTCAGCGCATTGTCTCCTCCCTGTTGCTTTGAAACTCCCTGACACATTTCTGACTGACAGGAATGCTCAGTGCTGAGTTAACTTAATCTCAAACCCCTCCCAAACATCTGTGCAAGCGCGCATGCACACACACGCACACACACACACACACACACACACACACACACACACTGGATAGAGAAGTATCAACTGTCTGATAAAGAATTTGGGTTTCTCTTGCTCATTGGTTTCCCATCTTCAGATCTGCCCACACCAAAGCCCAGGGCTTCGACCTTCCATTGGCCATACTGTGTTGCAGAAGGTCAGGGCTCAGACATATGCTTCCTATTTTGATTCTCTCAACAACTGGATGACAAGGGTAGCACTGGCAGAATGCCCATTTTCCTAAGGATGAAACCAGGAATATTTAAGGTTAACACCTTGACCAAAGTCCCAAGGCAGAATCCACCCTTGGACTCACTCGGCTGTTCTGGCTTCTAGCCCATTGCTCCTTTCATAAAATGCTGACATTTGGACTCTGAGGTGGGCCTACAAGGTAAAAATAGAAAGCCATGTGTCTGAGAAATTTCTTCCCATAGAATGCAAAAAGCACTGCTCTTTGGACCAGGATAGTATAAAAACCAGCAGCAATTTAAGTTTCTGTTGTGTATTTGCAGCCTTGCTTTGAAAATGGATAACATAATTGTACTCCCAAGAAAAATTAGTAGATGAAACAAACTTCACCAAAGAGTTGTTGAAGAAGATGATTTCAAAATTCCGATTTAGGGATGGGTTCATTTAAATTTACATAGTTAATCATTCTATAATTGAAAGAAGGAATTCTTTCTAGATGTAATTAACCTGGATGCTCATGTCAAGCAGACAAATAAGTTCTAAGTGCAAAAAAGATGGGAGACAAGAAAAGAAAGCCAGATTGAAGATTCAGAATACGCCCCCCCCACCCAATGATTTCTTATTTGAATCATCGGAAGAGTCAACAAGCGCAAGGCCACCTTTGACTGATTAATAGATAAACCAAACTACAAACGATACTTGGAGAAAGCCAGAAAAGGAAATCATGCATTAGAGGGGATTTGGACAAAAGGGTCTTTTAAATCCCTTCTAGTCCTCTGTTCTTGATTAACTCTGAACACAACTGTTCTCTAACTTGAAAGTCACTGAAGCTGACTATTTCTGTTACCAAAACACTTTGACTTAAAAGAAAGTGACAGAGGCTTGTTATTTTGCTAACCCAAGGGGCTGGAGATGCTCATGCCAATGGGAGAGAAGCAGACACCTCCTGGGTAGTAAACACCGCAGGGGCGGATAAAATGGAAAACCAAGATGTCACAGGCCGAACCTGGCCCTCACAGATGGAAACCTGTTCCACGGGTAGGACAGAGGGGGGCCCGAGGAGCCCTGCACAAAAGTCAAAACAGAGGTTTAAAAAATAATGGAAAATCTCCAAATCCCTACAGCAGATGATAGCAGGGGCTCTTCTACAAACACTGATCTGGATTTAAACTCCTGCGTCCCTGCTTATGAGCTGGGTGACCTTAAATAGCTACTTAATCTATAAAATGGGGATGACAGTAGTATCAGCCCAGAGGCTACTACAGGATGGAATCAAGCTCAGTAGGGCTGCTTGGCACAGATACACAGGAACGCAGAGCTACGCAAGTGCTATAGCTCAAAGTTTTGTTGAGAACGTGCTGCAATGAGGAAACATGATGGTCACAGTAAGAACAGTCTTTGCATCATAGATGGTTGCATGAAGTCGAGCATTTTTAAAAATCACATGCCTTTCCAAAGACTAAAGCACCCCCAAGTCTGCTACAGACACATCTGTCTCTTAGAGAGAGATATCAAGCCAGTGGACAGAGACAGCTTCTAATTTCTACTTTCAAAGTGTGAAGTGCATGAATGACGTTCCCCAAGCCCTCCAGTGACTCAGGCAGCCATTCTTCATGTCCTCATTGTGGGGTGCAAGACACAGACATAGACAGACACAGCCATGACATCCCTTAGCTATGACTAAGCTCAAACAAAGCAATGGGATTTGGAAAGAAAGCTTACTGCCAACAAGATTTTATGAAAATTAAACTGGCCTTTTCAGCACAGTCAAGAAGGATGTTCATCAAAAATTGATTAGCAAGTCAAAAGCAGCCATGACCCCTAGCCCTCTCCTCAGCACTTCCAATGGCAGCCTTGACCAATGGTGAGTGAGAAACAGCAGTGAAGGGGGGCTGGGAACGCTTTGGGGGACAGCATCTTGCTTTCCCTCCTGGCTACTCCATGCCAAGTCCATTTTTCCTCAGCTTCCAGACACCAAGATGTGGATTAACTCACAACAGTTCCCCGCGTGTGTCAAGTCCTAGAAGCCCACATTATTTCTTGGCTCCTGCAGGGTGCGGGCTGTGTTGAGCTGGATTGAGGATTACTTGTGACCTGAGAGAAGCACCTCTGTGGTTGGAACCCCAGAAACCAGCCGGTCACTGGCTCTGTCACTGGAAGAGCGCCCCAGTACCAGGACTGCAGTCTCCTCATCTAGGGGTAGGAACAAGTCCCCTCAAATTGAGTGAGGGCAGGGCAGGGTGCAGTGGGCAGAGTCTGATGTCCAAGCAATAGGCTTGGGGTGCCAGAAACTTTGGGGTTTATATACAAAATTTGCATTTGTTACTTTAAAGCAAGGACCAAAAAACTTATCAAGGGGAAAATGAGAATTTCATTAGATTTTGTATAACTGTTTTATAACTTACTGCTATTTAATTTTAATTCTACAGCAAAAGTAGAGAAATGGGCACATCATAAACATCTTAGGGACCAGGGTACCTTAAAACCACTACCCAAGTCAAAGCAGCTGTGACCCCTAACCCTCTCCTCAGCACTTCCAATGCAGAAGCAGCAGTGGGGGGTTGATCAGCTTCTCTCCCGGTAGGTACCCGCCATGTTTCTTTAGCTCTTATGATAGATGTGAGTAAAGACGACTTTCAAAGACCTCAAGGGAACGCTAGAGCATGGCCTTACTGTGCATTAAATCAGGTCTTCTGATTCCTATTCAAGCCAGGGCTCTCTCCACAGCAGATACAGGTTCCTAAGTTGAATCGACACAATTCTACCTGCAGGTTCCTGGGTGGGGATTCAGAGCAGCCACCCAGGTGTTCAATTCTGCAAGAGAAGCTCTTTAAGAAAAGCAATCTTGGTTCTTCAGATACTACATCATGTGTAAATTACTCAATGAAGTGCCACTCAGTTGTTAGAACAAAGAAGCTTTAATTGTCAAATGTTGGGCTTTAAAAGCCAATCAAGTGTAGAAGGTAACTAATTAGACAGAAGAACCAGGTAAACTGTAAAAGCTTAGCATTTGAACAGCATATATCTCACTTGTCCCTATTCTCCAAGGACCTGGAGTCAGAACAGAGATGTGCACTTTGGGACAATTCCAAGAAAAGGGGAAAAGCGTGTTCCTTAACTCACACCCTGAAACAGCTTTCATTCATGGGCTGCTTGGCCCCAGGAATGCTGAGAATCAAACAACCAGCATCAGTGTGGACCGTGCATCCCAGCCCTGAAGACAATGGGTATCGACTCCCGATCTGCACATGCACATTCAAACACACAGCCTGAAGATTATCAATCGACTCGCAGTCAATACCATCTTCACACCACATCCATCTTGAAAAGGGAAAAACAGAAAGGACGTGTCACGGCCATTTTCAACTAGAGCATCTCAGCAACTTTCAGGATCTCGGTGCCCTCCTGCAGGAGCTGAGCTTGTCAGCTGGACAGAATACTCACTTCCCCACTCTCTTCGACAGAGCCCATTTCCTGAAGGTGTGAAGGTGACCGACCCAGCCCGACCTGTTCATGGTCAGCCCTGAGACCCTCACCTGCAGGAGCAGCTTTGAACTGAAAGTCTGGGCCTCCCACTCACTCAGGTATTTTTAGAACTGAGCATAGAACAAAACCGAACTTTTCAAACAGGAAAGGAATGCAAAGTGCTTGGGGCTGATTTTCAAAGGGCAAAGCTTATTTAAAAAGACTATTGATCGAGCCCAAATGCAACATGATAGGGCCACGTGGGTCAGGAATGTGCAGGAGGAAGCCAGGTGGGCAGAGCAAATCCCTGGACACTGGGGAGATCTGAGCAGCACCCTCGGCTGAAGCACGGGCCACATTAGCACAGTCCGTGGATGGCAGCAGGGAGTGAACGCTGCCGGGAGCGCCCGTGTTGCTTGAGAAAGGTGATGCAGGTCGTTGGTTTTCCAAATCTATCCACTGTCCTTTCAGTTGGCTGGCTTTGGCCTTATCATCCTATGGAAGTCCTAATGTTTAAGATCTGGACTTGCCTGCTCAGCAAAATGTTCTTCAATGACTTTCTGGGTGCTTAACTCTAGCTTGAAGAGCACACCATATAGGATCTGACTGAAAATGTGCCAGCGCAGCTGAGCAGAACCACCTCAAGCCCCATCCTCACCATTCCCTCATTCTCATAACAAGTATGTCTGCACATCCACTATGTGTCTGGCGGATGCTAGGAATGAAGGGAACAGAGGTGGTTCAGACACAGGAAGCTCAAGGTATAGTGAGGGAGAAACCTATACAAATATTTAAAAGCCTGCCTCCTTCTGAGAGTGCTTGAATGCACTGTGGAGGCAGCAGCTTGTTCCTGAGAGCACCAGCTTTGTTTTCCATCCTACCCTCTGTCTTGCCAGGGCCACCCCCGCAAACAACTCGACTTCAGCTTGTAAGCTTTTTTATCTCAGCTTTTGCATAAAATGCATGGTCCAGACATAAGCGGAAAGCACTCCAGCTTCTGCCAGGCCCACCAACAGCTGTCACACCTGTTTCCCAGTTTCCTGTCCTTCCAAGTCAGAAACCAGGCCCCACACCTCCAGACAGGAGAGAGCAGTACTCTCGACGGCACAGTTGACTCTCTAGGTGCAGATTTCAGAAACAGATCGTCAGCACAGTGATATGAAATCATTACACAGGCAGAGCAAAAAGATGATCTCACCTACATACAAACAACACTGGCTCCCTAGGAGGACGGACGATGAGCTGCATTGAGATTTTCCCTCTCTCTCCCATCCCTCTGAATGAAAGTTTGCAAGTCATAAAATACCAGCCCAGTGAGGTTTCTCATGGCTCCTGGCTCCTGTCCTCTGCCCCTAATGCACACGAATCCCTCCTGGCCTTAGAATAGCTCTGGACCTGCTGCCCTTCAGCAGTCTTCCAGGAAGAAAGGCTGACTGCAGTGACCACTCTTAGGAAGCCACCTGAAAGCAGGACACAAATGGCCATCAGACATCCGGCGCAACAACTCCCAGCAGTCAGGGGCTAAACAAACCAAAGACCTGCATTGATTGGAAAGCTCCAAACGCCATTATCACTCCCAGAGCCAGCCTGCCCCCAGCCTCTGCCTCTCCCCTGGTGTTCTCGAGAGCACAGACTCATGAGCCTCCTTGACATGTTTATGCCAGGTGCTCTCCCCCAATCCTTATTCTCAGGCTCTTTTGCAAAGTGCCCCCTTCTAGACGGATGTCCTGTTGTGTTAGCCATTCTGTTGTATCTTAACATGACTCAAAACAGCTTGCTTTCTTTAACATCACCGCTGCTGCCTTTGATGATAAAGGTACCGGGCTCCCTTTCTAGGCTGATTCAAAGAAATCTGAGCCAGCGCAAGGCATTTGTCATTACTCAAGGGCAGTGACATCAAGATAGCAGGCTACATTATAGGCTCGCCGTTTCTCCTGCCTTTTTCTCTGGGATGTGTTTTTCTCTTTTCAGCATCATAATCAATAGTTCTTCTCTCCTTTGTGATGGATCATATCAGGCACCACTATGCTAAATTGTCACCTGACATTTAGTTTGGATGCTATTCTCCCAGATGGAACACAATTTTCTCTCTCTTCAATGCCTGGAATATTGAACGGGCCTAAGCAACAATGTCCAATTATGTGTCAAGTCACAGTTTTGCTATAGAACTAAGAAAAGAGAACACATTCTCGGTCGCCCCCAACTCAGCACAGACCAATGAAAAGCCACCTCAGTTAGTGTCAGTGTATCTCATAACAATGGCCCATTTATTATTGAGAAAGCAGACACACAAAAAAATTAGATCAAAGGCCCACTACTGTTCATTCATGAGGTATTATCCATGCTGAGTAGCTGCAGCTTTTTTTTTAATGACTGAAAAAAATTTTAAACACCCCCAGTCCAACAACAAGAGAATTTCATGAAAAATCTCAGCTGAGTTTTGTTGCCCCTGGAGATGAGTTGGTTTAGCTGTTCTATCAAAAAGCTTAGAAATATAAAGTACCCCCGAGGGGGTAGAAAGGAAAGAGAAAATACACTATCCTTTAGGGAGAGTGAGGCTATCATGCGTGTCTCCACCGGGCCCCTGGAGGACAGGTACCCTCCACGATGTCACCCCAGGGACACAGAGTAAGAAGGAGGTGGACTGAGCATCCACCTGTGCTCCCCAGCACCCCGCTATCTGGTGATCTGGTGGAGGTGTCAACATCTGGATGGGGGGCTCAGTTGAATCACCCGACACACAGGAGCTAGATCTGAGCATCTCCAAGGACTATTTTAGTTTTGACTTTTTATGATTCTTAGATGAAAGAGAGATCAGGAATATCATAACATTAGGTGTGAATAAGAGCACAAGAGCAAGAGGGAAAAAGATATTAAAGAGAAATTAAAGAGCAGGAGTCAGAACATAGCAAGTGTCTTTAGGAAACCACAAGAGAAGTATAATAAGAGAAAATGGAAAAGGAGACAAAGTGGAGAGGTGAGGATAAAACCAAGAGGAGAACAAAGCAACTTTAGTGCTAATAAACACTAATGATAATGATAATATGTTGTAGTTTCTATTTATTCTGCATCTGCCATGCTGTATATATATCTTCTCTAAGACCCACAGCTTCCCGAGGTTGGTATTAGGACATCCATCTTATAGATGGGGAAACTGAAGTTCAGAGAGGTTAAGAAACTAGTCCAAGTTCACACTGCTAATAATTAGTTGCACCGTGATGAACCCCAAAACTGAAGCCAGCCTGTCCATGATGTTATATGACCTCCTAAATCATTCTCCCAATTGTTTTTGCAAGGGATCAGTGCCTTCTTCTGCTTTAGCTTATAAAATACAGTTCAAGTAGATCTGTGAAAGATCCACAAAGGCAGCATCTTCACTCATGAGGAGTTTTAAGGGAAGATGAAGGTGAACATTCCCTAAATCACTGACAAGGAGTACGAGGTTTTTGGATGACTCCTACCTGGGGACATGATACAGCAGAAAGGAATAAGCACTCACTGGATAGGGAAGCGGGATCCATACTGATGCCACAAACTTCTTGTATGGTTCCACATGGGTCCTACCTGCCTCCAAGCACAGCAGAAAATCTGGGTGCCAGGTGCTAATAGATGCAAGGTGTGAGATTCCAGCAAGAGACAATTCTGTCCCAAGAAATTCCTGGCAGTGAGTGAGGGGAGTGGAGGGCCACTGTTTCAACAGAGTTCACCAAGGGCCTGCACACTTCAGACACCTATTCATTGCTTCAGGAAGGTCAGGCTCAGTGTAAAGAATATTGGTGATTAAAAAAAGAAAATCACCTTTCAGAAATGACAAACGGGTATGTGAGTAGGATAGCTAAAGTCTTTTTCATTTTGTGCAAGGCTCAAGCCTGGCTTCTGTTACATAAAAAGCTCCTGGTACATTTGAGAGATGATTAGATTTGCAAAAGTTCCATTTGTCCACAACCTTTCGCACAGCCTTGCATTAACAAAGGAGAGTTGCACAGGTATGAGCCCATGTGATTTGGGAAAATGTGTAAAACAAGAAGCAAGGCATGCAAATCTGTGCAGAGCACAAGGCTCAGGTCCAGAAAGAAAGCAAACAGGACTGAAAATGAATCCTACAGTGGGAAAAACAATTTACAGTCACTCCCCCTTTATCTCCAGGGGACATGTTCTAAGACCCCCAGTGGATTCCTGAAACCATGGGTAATCTCAAACCTCTAAGTAGATACTGTTTTTTCCTATACAGACAGAGTTGATTAGCCACGGGAACAAATTAACAAGTAGTAATAGTAAATAGAAAAATTGTAATAATAGCTATAATAAAAGTTAAGTGAATGTGGCCTTTCTCACCCCCCCCCAAAAAATATCTTTTGTACAAATCTTCAGATCACAGTCACCATGGGTAATTTAACCAAAACTGTGAAAGAGAAAACCAAGGTTGGGGGGTGGTGACTACAGTAGTGGAAACTCATCTCCCGGCCTGGTTCCCCACTGGCACTTCTCTGTGGGTGCTGACTACGCCTTATCTCCCATTCCCTTAATATTAGGAAGCACAGGAAAAGTTCAGAGAAATTTCACCCACCTGGGGAACAACGTTTTAGAACTGATAGATTTCTTTTTTACCCTGTCTGCAAGGTTGGAACTAAATACCTCTCCTATTCACTGTTCCTGGATAAAGTGGCTTTTAAAAGTTATTCACCATTGTCATTTCCACTTGTCCCTTCACTCACACACACAATGAAAATAAAATGAGACTGGGAGTGATTGATGCTCCTCGTTTTAATGATGAATGCCAAGGATTTTCGTGTCCTCTGCAGAAGTTTTTTCATATTCATTTTCTTTGCCTTGCTTAGCTTTTCCCCTGTCTTCCATCCAGTCATTTCTTTCCCTCCCATTACTGGAAACTTCTATAAAGTCCTGAAAGGCTAGGACTGCTCCTGCAGCCCTAACCATTACCCACAAACCAACACAAGTGGCAGTTTCCCACAATATGAAAACAAATAGAAACCACCTCATTCCATCCAATGAAAATATCAGCACCACCCACAGGGGTTTGTTTTAGAGGACAACCCACAGGCCAGCCAGTTGCACTGGAGCAAATAATCTCACCCGGAGAAAACAGCATCCACAATGAACAGTGCGAAACCCAAATGAGTGTCAGGAGAGGTGTCCCAGGGGCCTCCTGAGTAACACAGAGATCATTGCATGCCCATTCAGCCCATGAACATTTAGAATATGCCAGCATGTGGCAGGCAATGGGCGAGGAGGTAAGAGTTAAGGGGAAGCCAGTGCCCCCAGACTGAGGAGGTTGTTCTCAGTGGTGGGACCCCAAGTCCATGTGAAAAATAAACACAAACAAAGGCTTCCCCCCTCGTCTTGAGTGTGCATCGACATGCTGGGGCATCGCCTGGGAGCTTTCCAAAGGGGAAGGAAACCCACTCAACAGTGAGAAAAGCCTCTGAGTCCCAGTTTCCTGCATCTTCCAGTTTGGTTCATTGACAAGCAGACACCGTTTTTAGGTAGGTAGGTAGGGCACTACTGCACCGCCATCACCCACCTGGTGATGAATAGTTTGCTCATCTAGAAAATCTCTATCATGTGCCTTTCTGTAGTAGATGATGCTGGTGCTGGGAGATGAGCAGTTTTTCCACCATTAAGCAAGAAGTAACAGCTGCCTGGGGCAGCCCCAGATCCCACGTTTGTTACTTTGCACTTAAATGGATAGCGTGTGGGAAATATTGGGTAGGTGAGGCCTGAAAGCACACAGTGGACGTGGGAACACATCACCATTTGCTGTAAATGCTAAGGAGTTCTATGAAGGCAAACGTTTCCTGAAAGCAAACGGTGATTACAGTTGATAAAATAACTGCTTCATAGCTTCTGCCTGGTCTTTAGGCTGTGACCTGTCTTTAGACACAAGAAATGCACTTGTTTGAGTTCATCCAGCCACATGACAGTGACACAGTTGTTTAGCCTAAGGAGCCTGGTGATGACTTGCCAAGCATCTCAGTGTCTTGGTTCATGACCTGGCTGCATGGCACAGCACCTGTCATTACAGGTTTGTGACAAGAAGGACTAAAATGTCAGGGAAAGCAGGCAGTGAGGGCTGTTCCAGTGGACATGTTAACATGGCATTCTGGCAGGGAAGGAAGAGCTCTAGCTGCTGAAGCCACAGAGTTCTAGACAGATCCTCAATAGTCTGCCTTAGGGAACAAGAGCATCCATCACATTCTTTCCATTGTTATTGCTTATGTGATACAGAGGCAGATTCCTGGGGCTGGGAGAATTGAGAAATTGTATGGATGGACCAGGTTTCCTAACCTCAGTCCTAGGGGGCCTAGATAAGTCACTGGGAACAGAACACGGGTTCAGGCAGGACCTCAGTGGGACTGGTGAGGTCAAAATGAATAAACTGAACACAGAGCTACTGAGCTGGGGACAGAGTGACCCCAGACTGCAGGGTCAAGGGGCTTTATCTTCAGGAACTCCAAGGCTAAGAAGCAAGAGACAAGAGATTCACTATAGCCAAACCTAACGTAAAGCTAAAATGTAAAGAAATCTCATTTTCTTATTCAGACATAGTGTTCTTTGTTTTTCTAGTTGCCCAACCAATGTCACTTTCTGTACTACTCCTCTATTTTCTGGAGGTAAGCGTTGATAGATTCTGGTTATTCTTTCCTCCTAACCTCAACTTTAGCAAAGTGCAGGAACAACTCCATACTGACACACCGTCTGTGCATGTGTGCAGCACACCTGTCTGGATCTGGGTGGTGACTGCAACAGCACAAGGCAACATGAGCACAATAACTGCCACCATCCACCTCACACCTGCTGTGGGCACTGCGATGAACTCTTGAATCTCTAACCCTTACAATGCCAGAGGATATGATTTCGTTTATTTTCTTCCAAGGGCTAATAATGCTGAGCCTCTCCAGTGCTCCCTAATACTGGTCCTACAAAATACTGTAATACATAAAAGAATATCATCACACTTCCCTAAAAGAGGCCAGGTCTAGGAAAGTAATGTCTTCCCTTATGAAAGTGGGAGGCCCATTGTTTCAGAAACTGCATGTCAGCTAATAGATCTGGCTCATTCTGTCCAGTGGTCTGACTAGTTGATTGACTGGCTTGGCAAAATAATAGTTACTTTAGAGCACAATGTCACAGCTTTGCAGTGTGCCTTTGTTGGTAGGATGAGATGATGAGCTAAGAAATTACCCCCAAATGGTCCCTATAGGAAAGAAGCCTACCTGGATTGTTAAAACTCCAGAACTTGCATGAGCCAAGCTGCAACACACAGAATGACAAAAGGAACTGAGGACAGATCTTTAGACTGGCATGTATGGACAGGTCTCTCCCATGGCTTCGCCTTTGTCCAGCTAAGTATCAACTCTGCCTACTTATTAAAATCATCTACATCTTAAAATTATTCATGGAGAGAGGTAACAGATGCTGATTAAATTGGTTTGGGGGAGTGGCTGGGCAATTTTATATATATATATATATATATATATATATATATATAAACTTCCCAGGTGATAGCAATATATAACCAAGACTGAGAACCTTGGGTTTTAGCAATATGGACCCTCTGGGCCTCAGTTTCCTGCTTATTTAATGCAGCATTGGACCAGGTGATACCTAGGACTCTTACCCGTCTAGGATTGCCTGTTAACTTTGATCTCATCCCCAGCTGGCAGACACTTCGGAAAGGACCACTCTCTCTTTGCATAATTCAATTCCCGAATGCAGTCAAGACAGCTGACCTACCACCGAGGGTTGGCATATGGGTTAATGAGATCATATTTGCTAAGTGTTTGGGGCTCTGGGGAAGGAATCTCTAATATATGCAGCTAAGGAATGATTACAGCAACGTTAATGTCATTTTTTTAGGAAGAGTAAACCACAGTTCACAACCCCACATCTGCCATAATTAGACTATCTTGTCTAGATGGGGAGCGGCAGAGTGGAAAGTAGATTAAAGCAGGGCTGTTCTTGTTGAGACTGGATGCCAGGTCAAGTCTTCCTGAGACATGTCCCTGCAATCACAACTGACATGGACTGGACTTAAAAAAATGTTAAATCTATGCAGGATCCCCTGGTCCTCAAGCACACACCAGGCAACTCCAACTGGGACCACGTCTTCGTGGTCCTATTTCTGTATAACAAGGACAAAAGATGGATCTTGTGGGTCTTCTCTGAGAGTAAATAATCATCAGTGGGACTCTATTTCCAAAGTATTACTCTCCGCGCTATTTCTGATACTTTGAACTTGAAGCAAATTAAATAATCTTCTTTAAGAAGCTATATGCTAGGAGCCTCCCTGGTGGCACAAGGGAATAAGTCGTGGCACTATGAAGCTATCCACAGCCACTGTAGCACGAGTTCGATCCCCGACCAGGGAGCTACCCGCATGGAGCAGCAGACCTCTCCTGACTTGCCTGCTGCTCCCCTCAGCAGTGTATTTCAGTCAGTCTGCCTGTTCTGCTCCCTACTCTGTCTCTGGTGAGTCCTCTCACCCCTCACACCTCTGACCTATACCCCAGTCCTTGTATGCATAAATAAATAAATCCTTGAAAAGAAAAATAAAGAAGCTATACACTAAACCTGCCCTGCACAGGCCACAGGAGCTGAAATGGATGGCGAATGCTCTAGAGACCAAGAGATGAGAGTCTGTAACTAGCTCTGCCTGTTCTGACAACCTCCATGATCTCTGGGCAAGTCTCTTTCTTTTTTCCTACCTTATTTCCTTCTATCAGTAACATGTGGAAGCAACTAGCAAAATGCCCAGCATAGCTCAACAGTTTCCCAGGTTTGTATCATATGTGAACCATTGGTTGGCATTATCAGACTTGATATTCAAGTACTGGCCACTCTGCCCAGATGGCACTGAAAGCACCTGGTAAGTCAGGTCTAGTTTTGCATCTGGAAGCTCATTTATTCTTTCATTGTTTTTGACTTTTTAAGTGTTTTATCCGTATAGATGCAGAGGCAGACTTCATCATTAATGATGAATTAATAATTGAAAATCTTGGGAATTTGGAACATTCCATCTCAAGGGTCTCTCTGAAGCATTGAGGTGACACTGGTGTGCCGTGTGGTCTGGATATCAGTATTACTTTCCATGGATCTTAGAAATCAGCACTGTGCTCATAACATGAGCTGGTGAAATTAAGAGTTAACTTGGAACCTTGAAGAAGGTTGGGTTCATGCAAGGGGCCAACATTCTAAGCAAAACACCAACTGGATTTCTTTTGAACTTGGAAAAATTATTTTAAGATTCTTTCTATAATAAATAATAAAAATAGCTCTAACCCTTTGGAATAAAGAAAATTGATGGAGGTGTAGGGGATTCTCTTACCATACATTAATTTATAAAGTTTTAATTCTTAAAAAGTGTGGTGCTGGTGTGAAAAATAAGGTAGAGCTGGATGGAGACTCCAGGAACAGGTCCAGGTCTGCATAAGAACATAACAGATGATAAATGGACAAACTCAGTTTAGTAGGGAGGGTAAGACTAGTCAATAAATATTACTGGGGCCACTGGTTAATTATTTGGGGAAAATTCATTTAGAACCTCAATTCTATTTACCTACAAAATAAAAGGCAAATAGAATAAAGTTAGTGTCTGGAGGAGAACTAATCTATAACAAACTCACTTGAAATACAAAGTAGTATTTCATGTATCTCAGGATAACAGAGGGTTTTTTTTAAGATTAAAAGCAGGAAAAAATTAAAAGAAAAAGGAAGAAAATCTGACCACATGAAATCTGAAAAATGCATAACATTTTTGTAAAAGATTTTTTAACTGGAAGATTTACAACAAGCATGATACACAGGAGCTTACTTCTGACATCATACAAATATTGGGGTATTGGAAAAGTCATGATGTGGCTTTGCATAGAAAAAATACATCATGACTTTTCTGACAACGCAGTAATTTAGAAAAACACTAAAACTAGAGTTAAAAATGCTATGAACATGAACAATAAATTCACACATATATAAACCTCCCCCCACACACACACAAATTGCTAACAAACATGAAAATGTGTTCAACCCCACTAGCAAGCAATGAATTGCAATTTAAAACACAGTGACATTTTACCTACTATATTAAAAAATATTTTGAAAAGTAATATTCTGTCCTGGCAAGTATTCAGTGAAATAAACATTCTCTAGCATACTCTGCTAGAGGGAATATGAATGTTCTAGCAGAGCATTTAAAAAAACTCTCTGAAGGTAAACACAGGCAGTCTTTTCATCGTGCCTACCTTTTGACCCAGTAATTATACTTATTGAACTCCATCCCAAGAAAATGATCTGATATTTTTTAAAAAAGAAAGGCTTATTGCATAAGGATCTTTCCTGCGGCAACATTTATAGGGAAAACAAAACAAACCAGAAGAACAGGAAGCAAATTAGCTGCCTGAAATAAGAAATAACAAAGTAAATATGGACATCGTAAGATATTTTGAAACCTCAGAAAAATGTTTATTAAGAGTTTATGTAATGTTCTACCAGAGGACAGAGGGTGTGGAAGTAATGAAAGGGGGAGGACTCAATGGACTGTGGTGGAGGATTTGGGGGGTAGGTGGGTAGGATAACACACATTTGAAGACATGTGAACCTATCCACCTCACGCATGTACAATGACGTAACTCAATGTCACGACCATAAACATAACTTTTGAAAAGAATTGATGCAATGCTAAGTGACAATATCTTTAAAATTTTATATGTAATATATTTTCAACTCTAAGTTTAAAAGTGAAAGTAAAAGCTGACTGGAAATACTGTTCAAAGTAGTTCTTTTGGGGCCTCCCTGGTGGCACAAGGTGTTAAACACCGCACCATGAAGCAATCCATGGCCTCTGCAGCACAAGTTCGATCCCCAGCCAGCCAGGGGGAAACCCACATGGCAAGGCAGACCTCTCCTGTCTTGCCCGCTGCTCCCCTCAGCAGTGTATTTCAGTCAGTCTGCCTGTTTTGCTCCCCGCTCTGTCTCTGGTGGATCCTCTCATCCCCCTACCCCCGCATCTCTGGCCTGTACCCCAGCTCTTATATGCATAAATACATATTTAAAAACAAAGTAGTTCTTTTGGGTTGGTAGAATCATGGACAATTCTGGAATTTTCAATAATTTAAAAATAACTAATTTTATAATAAAAACCAGTTTAGTAAACTGGACACACATACTAATTATTACTTTACAGCACAAGATTGGCACTGGGCCTGCAAACTCAGTCACCCTTTCTTTCTCTCCTTCTTTTCCATCCTAACCTTTCTCCATGAGACCCACACACATGGTCTTTATGGGTAGAGAGGGATCACTGTGGCAGGCCTGATTTTTCTTTTAATTCCTAGCAGTCAAATGGGAAGACGTCCTTTAAACAGGAGATCTAAGGTATTATGCAGGGAGAGAAACAGATAAATACTTGAAAAAGACTCTCTCTGCTGGGGAAGACCAGTGGTTTTGTGATAAAGTGTCCAGTTTCTGGAGCTGTCTTGCTAATAAACCAGAAGCACATTTACAGAAGCCTGGCGGGTGACGATCAGCAAAACTTACAAAAAATACAGCACAGATTTTCTCCAAATGTTAGCAGCCAATTTCACTCTGGGAGGTAAAATTACTGGAACTGATAAGCCAATATTAAGGGACCAAAAAAAGCTCCTTAAATATTCCAAAGACCAATTTGAACTATCAGAGCCACATATGAACAAACGAGAAGATGGCAATCTGAAAATTATAATAAGAATGAATTGATTTTGTACCTCTCCTCCAGTTTCATTATGATCTCTGACAGTAGAATGGATTCATTTTATGTCATTTTCTCCTAAGCCTCATAGAATATTTTCTTTCAGTCCTGAGATATGAGCATGAAGCACAGATGGCCCTGTCTGCTTCAACCCAGCAGAGACTGTGAACGACTTTGGAGTTGTTTAAACTTCTTCCCTTTTTCCAAGCAACTTGGCGATTCAGCAGCTGTTCATTTCAAGGCTCAGAAAGATGCAGGTGGAGCCGGAACTACCTTAAAGAAATCTGGGACTAAGCAGAATGCCACAGTGGGGAGTGAGGGGCATGGCAGTTAAGCTAAAGTGTAATAAATTTTCATGAATGTTTTTATTAATGTAAAAGAATAATGGCGGATAACATCCTAATTGGATGATAGGAAATACACGTAGGTTATGATGTCCACAGCTTACTATCAAATGGTTCAATATAAACAACAACAGAAAATTATGTATAGATTATGTCCTTAATGTATATCTATAGAGAGAGCTAAAGATAGGGGCACAGAGAAAGAACAAAGAATACAGCAAAATGTTAAGAATTAGAAAATCTAACAAAAATTATGTACAGATTTGGAGTACTATTCTAGCAACTTTTCAAATGATTTGAAAATGAATTAAATTTTAAAACTATTTGTTCTGTAACTTCTTTTAATAGCCCTGTCTCCATGGTTAGGTGTGCATGGGGTGGTCTAAATGGTCAAGGTAACACTGCATTCCTCGGGCACATTCTCTGTGTGCCCACTCCCGGCTCTCCTCAAGCCACTCTCTCCACCAAAAATATTCTCTTCCTGATCACCAACTTTCCTCTAATTCTCCTCATTTTCTCCTCTTTTTCACCAATCATTCAAAGAATTTTCCACCAAATGCTTCTTCTTGAAGCATCCTCTATTCTCTGCCTTTTTTTTCTTTTTCTTAAATATTTATTTATTTATGCATACAAGGACTGCAATGCAGTCCAGAGGTGCAGGGTGGGTGGGAGAATTCACCAGAGACAGAGTGGGGAGCAGAACAGGCAGACTGACTGAAATACACTGCTGAGGGGAGCAGCGGGAGAGTCAGGAGAGGTCTGCCGCGCCATGTGGGTCACCTCCTTGGCTAGGGATTGAACTCGTGCTGCAGTGGCTGCGGATAGCTTCACAGTACTGTGACCTAACCCCTTGTGCCACCAGGGCCTGATATCTGCCTTTCTACCCCCAATTATATTTGTTTTCTAGTCTTCGAGTCTCTCTTAAGATCTAGTTGATTAAAGTAGGCACCCTGGTTATGGGATCCCAGAGAACTTATTCCTTCTCCCATCAAATTACTATTTACTCCTCACTATTATTACTTCTTTCATTTCCTCTCCCTCTCTGGACTACAGACTCCCTGTCTCATTCATCAATGTAGCCCACATGGCTGGGACAGGGCTTTGAATAGAAATGTTCACTGGATATTTGTTGACTGAATGAACTAGTTATCTGTTACTATTGGATTTTAAATCTCCTTAAGATTAGGGACTGTTCCTTATTCATGTCCACAAAGCAGGTACTCGAAAGTACTTGTCGAATTGAATGTTTAAAAAAGAGCAGAGACATGTGAGGAGTTTTTCACCAAAGGACTAGACCTATTTATTCATGCTGTCACTGTGCCAAGAGTTTGGGTCATGTAAGGCTTTCATCCCAGCCCCCCAAGGGCCACAGGAGAAAAGGCACAAGGGCACAAGGGCAAAAATGAGTGTACCATGTGCAGAAGACACAGAGTGGTGAGTTCCAATCTCCCTGGTCAATAAGCGAGTCCTCTAAGTTGGAGGTGTGGGAAGAGCTGCCTGAGGGTTAATGACTAGGTATGTTAAAGGTAATGTTGCATTGTTACTACCATCAAGCACTGACCCAGGAGGGTGAGGGTGAGCTCACAGATTTCTCACATCTGCGGGTATCCTTTATTATATCAGCTAACCAGGAAATAAGCTCAGAAGTCTAAATCCAAAAAGGCCATATTTGCCAGCACTTTGGTAATTATAATGTGGCCAAATCCACACTTTCTGGGAACAGGTATGAAAGTATTTTGGGTGCTTTATTATTAAATTAGTATCTTCACCAGCTCCCTCTATTTTGGGATAGCCAAATACTCTCAAACATGGGTTAAAAGAAAAGCTAAGAAATTAGAATTTTTTTATAGCAATTGGAAAACTGTGGTTTCAGAACGTAGGAGTGAGCATCATTGGTCAGGGTTTAGAAATTATACATGACACAGAGACATTCTGTGTAGGATAGAAAAGAGATAGAATTTGTTCCTCTCATCACAAACTATAAAATTCCCTGCCCTGATTGTCCAGATCTTTCTGGCAAATGCACTTGCATGTATATTTAAAGAATGGTGAAGCTCTCAAGAAGAAGGGGTTGATCCTGCCTGGTTCTCCCCTTTGGCCTGCATCCGTGGTGGCAGGAGTGGGTGGAGATGGATTTGAGCCAAAAGGACTCTCCTTGGTTTTTAAAGAGAAAGACCTGCTGTTAAGTCCAGTATGGAAACCTGAATGCCTCAGGGGCCTGGCTCTTCTACGAGATCTACTGTTGTCAACATTTCCCACCGGAAGCTCTGGTGAGCCTGAATCCCAACATTTGGGGAAAGAGCCCTCCTCCAGCCAGCCGTTGGAGGAAAAAGAGAAAAACGTTCTGTAATAACTAGTGGATGGTGTGAGAAATGTCTCCCACCAAGGGTATGAGAAGAAAACAAGAAACAGGGGAAACGATAACCCATTTGCTTTCCCAATTTGCAGTTCCCCTTCATTGCACCTAATTTGAAAAACGCATAGAATTTTTTAAGTTCAATGACTAGTCATCTATCGCTTGGTCCCAGAGACTGCTTTATTAAAAAAAGAAAGAGCATTCTAGTAGCTACCTATTCTGAGCAACCTTCAGTTTTCTCATTTACTTTTAATGATTGTGAATTCAGCTCAAGACAGATAGGTTTTGCCTGCACAGTGCACTGTGTACTCTGTTGCTGTGCTCCTTCAGCCTTTGCGGATCAGAGCGACCACACAGCCACTTCAATAGAACTTGGCTTCTAGTCCTTGTTTTTGCTTTCTTTTCTTTCCTCAGCATCTTCATTTTCTATTTTCTTTCTTTCCTTCTGCCTGAATCTCCGCCTGACTTCCTTCTTGCACTAGGAGCAAAGAAATACATCTTGCTAGGAATTTACAGACCATCAAGTTAAACCTTCCAGTAACCCATCATTTTTACTGAGGAAATCAAGGCAGGGAAATCACAGCTGGAATCACAGTTAATTACTGCATCAGCTGTAGGCCCCCAGGTTGCTTGCGACTTTCATCCACAGGCTTTCTCCCCCAACACTGCAATGCAGTTGCAGGACAAATCAGTTTGAGAATTAATAGAGTTAACAGCTTCTTAACTCTCAGGTCTAGAAGGGCATAAACAATAATGATGATGAAAATAATAGAGTTGTAGGGTAAAGAGAATGTTAGGCTTTTCTGCCCTCCCGCCATCAGGATAGATGATGGATCCTTGCGGTCCTGAATGCATGCCTGATGGCGGCCACCTGGAGTATGGTGTGGGCATAGGTAGATGGGATTCACCTGGGCTAAGACTGCTTTTAAGGACGGCATCACGGGGACACCAGCAGAAGCCAAGAAGCCGAAAGAGAAGCTGAGAGAGAAGCAAGAGAAGGCCGGGGAGCCTAGAGTGAAGACCTGCTGGGGGCTGGGAGGCCTGCCAGCCTCCAGGTCCCCCAGCACTCCTGCCTGCCATATGCCTGGTGAACCCCAATAAAAGATCTGCAAAAACCACTGAGGACCCTGACTCCTCCTTTACCCGGTCTGCATGGGATCCTAGAAAACCTGCACTGTGTCCCTTCCTGCCTCTACAAGAGTATAAATCAGAACTTACCTCTAACTCTATAACGTAAACCATACTAAGAAAATAGTTCTTCAAGTGTTGACTTGGTTTAAATGTCAAAACAAAACAAAATATAATCTCCCAAATCTAATTAAGATTAAATATGTTTTACTCAATCACATAAGAAACCCAAACACATCTCCTAAAATAGTCATCTACTTAAACTCAGTCAAGTACAGACTGGATGAGAGGAGAAGAAACCTTAACAGTTGATTGTAGTTGATTATCGTGGGCAGCTCCTTGGTCTCATCTACTATTGCAGGTGGGGGTGCATAGGAGGGGGCCTCTATGGCCAGTTCTGCATGGGATGATTATCAAGATATTAGATTACTGTAGGGTAAGGTAAAAAGTATCAGGCTTTTCTGCCCTCCCACCATTAGGATAGATGACGGAACCCTGTGGTCCCGAATGTGTGCCTGATGGCGGGCACCTGGAGTAGGGTGTGGGCTTATGTACATGGAATTCACCTGGGCTGAGACTGGGCTTATAAGGGCGGTGTCACAGGGACACTGGAAGAAGCAGAGAAACCGAGAGCAGAGAAGCAGAGAGAACACTGGAGAGCCCAGAAAGAGTGAAGACTTTCTGGGGGCTGGGAGGCCACCCTCCTGGCCCCACCCTTACCTGCCATGTGCCGGGTAAATCCCAATAAAAGCCTGAAGACCCATTGAGGTCTCCAGGACTCTCTCCTCCTTTATCCGGTCTGCATGGGATCCTAGAGATCCTACTCCATGTCCCTTCCTGCCCCTACAATTACTTAGGGTCTTGCTTATCTCATCTCCCTCGCCAATGTGATTTTTAGATCATTGTGCCCTTGTGCCTGCAGTAGAAAGGGGGAAAAAACCCAAACACTGAAACTAACTTGTAGTTTATAACAGCAATCACTAAGGAAGCTGAAAACCAAAAAGAAAGCCCAAGACATATTTTAGTCAAAGCCATCCCCTCTACCATGCCCCTCAAACCATGCTTCTGGCTTATGTCCAAATTCTGTTTCCCCTTGAATGTGCAAATAATCTAAATGGGGCTTTAACAAAAAAAAAAGAAAACTTCTCAAAATAGTTAAGATGTATTTAAAGGAATTCTTTCTTAATTTTCTAAATGGCTTGAACTAGAACGCAAGTAAGGAATTACTTTTATTAAATGCCAAATCTTTTTTTAAAGCAACCTCAGGGAGATACTCTCAATGAGCTGTGTCCATGCCAGCAAAACAAAGTGGTGATTTGGGCAATTGTCCATATAATTCAGACCAAAGAAATCTGCCATCACCACAAGTCCATTAACATGAGGTTCTGAACAACTTAGCTCATTAGGCAGCAGACTTGGGCAGAGAAAGGGCCAGAAGAGGCGGAGTCCCTACCAGCTACTATTGAGAAGCTAAATATAGTCAAGTAAACCTTGTTTGCTTGATTTCAATGGGTTCCCTAATAATAATTAAATGATCAGCAACTAGTCATTAACTTCTTAAAACAGTAATTGGTTGTTTGCATGAGTCCACTACACCACTATCATGTCTGGGTATTCTTCAGAGTCAAGGTGTGGAAAATTGAATAGAGAGTTTTAACTGCCCTCCAGCTCTGTTTAGAGAGAAAAATAACACTGGGCTGTCAGGATGCTGGTCATCACCCTCTTCGCCATTAATTCAGATTGCCGTATGTTTGATCAAATCCATCATGTGGAAATTGTCTTTTTATCCCACAAAAAGAAATAAATCGACTGCACCAGGGCTGATTCACTCACGTAGAATAAACATTGTCTTTGGGTTGTCTACACAGCAAAGTAGAGATTTAAGACAGTTATGCAGATAGATAATGGGATCCCAATCTTAGAGGTCAAGGGTCGGGGGAGGGTGGTCCAAGCCATTCCATGGACCTGGGTCTCAGTGAATCCTATAGATCTCCATCTCCCCACATCTCTGTATGGACCCAGCCTCAGCGTTGCTTAAAGGCGGCATTTTCAGGAAACAAACAACTTAGATGGAGGAGAAATTAACCTTCTCCAAGCAATGGTGGTAAATAGATGTTAGCTGGGAGACATAATATATGTATGCTTAGTATTAGAAACCAAGTAGGAACCACAAAGTCGATTGTTTTTCAAGACAATTAGGTAATACTCAGAGGCAAACCAGGAAAACTAAATCTCTTTTTTTCCCCTCATTACTGCACTGCAAAATGTAAGAGACTGCCTGTCTGCGAAGCCAGTAGCTAGAGCATTTTCACAATAGTAATCTCTCCTCCAAGAGCTAACTATTATATTAAAAGATGAATTTCCAAGGGAGTGTTAAAGGTGCTGGCCTGCCCCCCAGCCCTGCAGTGAATGGAGGTGATAGGTGGGGGACAAGGCAGGGCAGCTAGGACCCTGTCCCCTTTGATGCCATCACCTTTCACTTGGGGCGAATGAGATCTCTGAGCACTGGAGCGGCCTGTCAGGATGCATTAGTTCCTGAAGCCTTACAATTGCACAGCATTCTTTAGGTCACAAAGAACTTCTGTACCCTCAGCTCATATGTAGCTTGTGACCATGATCATGAAAGATAAGCAAGACCAAAACTATCTACATTCGGCAGGGAAGGCAATAGAAGCTCAGAGAGGTTATGGAGCTGATAGTAACTGCTTTCCTGGGGCTCGGGTTGCCCACCCCCCCAACCTCTCTGCTTTCCATTCTCTGACAGTGCTGATCAGAGCTGACAGTGCTGATCGGGGGTGGAATTGCCAGCCCCTAGTCCCACCTCTGACCTTCTAGATGTCCATGCTCTCTGTTCTTACACAATCAGGAAAAGGGTAATATCTGCCTCCCCATCTCACAGAGTCCTCACAGAGTGGTGCTGGAAGGAGCTGGGATGGCAGACCAGGGACACATACACATCAAGGGGTTAAGGCTAGAACCCTATATAAATAGATATAAATCATTACCACCCGTGCTCCCCACAGTGTATGTGCGTCACAGACTGCAGGTGCTCTTCTGTCTTCTTCATCTCCTGTTCCTCCCCTTATGTACATGCCTTCTTCACACTGCTAGGTGAGGGAGATGAAGGCTCCAGATGGGGAATTCGGAGCCCGATCTACAAGTGGTTGAGCACACTGGGCAAAGCACGTGCATGTGAAGGAGGAGGGCCAGGCATCACCACTATGGCCACATGGGTAAACTAAGGTTGACCCGACGCAACCCCAGCCTCGGGAGGTGAGCAACCTTCAAGAGCTTTCAAATATGCAGACGTCTAATGAAAAATCCCAATGCACTATTGTCCCTTTCCATTGTCTTGCTGCTGTGACATTTCTAAATGCCTGAGGGTCTCCTAAGGCTGAGGATAAGGCTTTCCTAGAACTGAGTGAAAAGCACACCATGCCCACATGCACGATGTCTGTGGTGGTGGTGCCGATGGGGCAGGGGTGTGGAAAGGCAAAGGCTTGAGACTAGTTTCTCAGCAGTACTTGAAAGATTAACAGTATTATATACTAGAAGGAAAGGGAGCCAAGGGGTAGAAGAGGAAAGAAATAACTTGGAAAAGAAGTGATATGAGAGAAAACTAACACCACCACAGGAAAATGGCGGGAAAGCTGTAGACCCTACTGTTCACTGGGGTTCGGGGAGAAGGAGCTGAAGTCCATGTGGGCAAATCCACCTCTACCTGAAGACTGCACAGTGGCCGGCAAATTCAGGTGGGCTGTGGGCCAGCTGGAACCATTCTTCCTATGGGCTCACTTGGCAAGATTTCTACCTGAGCAATGTAAATGTTTCCAGATGTCAAGAACACTGGGATGGGGAGAATGAGAGAGGTGAGGACTGGAAGTGTCCCAGAACAGTGTTGAGGAATTTGTGCCACCACAAGGAGGTCATCTAGGGAAATGACCAACTCATGACTACCCTGGTCAGGGAGCACATGGCCGTTTCTGGGTAGCTAAGAGACAGAAACCAAAAGAGGGAGTCAACAGAGCAGGGCTAGTAAGAAGTGTAAGCATGATTCCTAGAGGAAAGGAAAAATGTAGATATACACACACACACACACACATACACACACACACACACCCCTTTATTACAGAGATCTCAGGCAACCCAACGACCTAAAGTAATTCCAAGCTTCACTTGGGAGCTATCCTCAGCAAGGATTACAATCTGAGCAGACTGAAGATAACAATTAGAACATTGATTTTTTTTAAAACCCACAAATAGTGCCTTGGGACTTTATGGAGAGACATCAGGTGCTACCAAGAGCTCATCTTTTCCATCTCTCACTGGACAACCCAGAAATATCTGTCTCTCTCATCCCTGTGGCTACAACAGTGATAAAATATGGCACAAGAGGGGAGATGAATCTCTCCCTAGACTCTCATGTAGGAAAGCCAAGGGAAGGTGAATGAAAGAGAAGAGAAGATGCCCAGAGTGGTGTGAGTCTAGCGCTATCGATTTTGCATCTGTCTCAACACATTACTCACTGGAATGGTGGCAGCTGCAGGAAGGGAGGAAGGAGCCTCCTTCCACCAGAAAAGCGCCAACACATTCAGGGAGCAATGGACAGGGGGATGCTCAGGGGGTGTCCTTGGGCTTGCTTCCAGCCTCCAATAATTTGCTGAGTTTGTTAATGGTTTTTAATTAGCACCTGGAAGCTTTTTGAAGGTGCAAAGTGCTGGGTGGGTCGTTTAAATAAGTAACATCTTCATACAGGCCAGTAAGCAAGTCATTGAAGTGCAAGTAGAAATAGAAATGACTAATTAGGTGACCAGTAGGGATAACAGATGGAAGTGATACAAATTTGGAGTTGAAAAGGAACTAGTTTTCCCCAAAATGCAGAATTCATCTCGCTGTTAATATAATTTTAGATGGTCTAGAAAATGTGGTAGATGATACAGGATGGGTTATTAAATTACACGATGAGAAAATAGGTCTTTTTGCAATTCTCTTTTTTCCCATGGGTCTGAGTACCTGTAGGAGAAAGTCTCCACTGGATGACACTGTGTCTTTGGCACTTTTCTAGCACTTGCCAATCTCCTGATTTAATGAAAGAAGGACACTGGAGATGCAGGGACTGGGTTTGACCAAAGCATTGAGCAAGGACTTAATCTCATTGCTGGGTTTTCATTTTATCTGTTTTTTTATTTTTTTTGTGCATGTTCTATGTCTTTACTGTAACCATATAAGGCTTCTTCTATAAAAATCAGACCATTTGAAAACATGTTAAGTGTCTACTGCACAATCAGGACACTGATGATGAAGGTGGCAGGAATGTGACTGAAGTTTAGAGAATCAGGGAGCCAGACCCAGAGCAGAAAGTGTCCACAGTGGCACATTTGGTTGGTGTCTTCCAATCCTGCTCTGGGCTTCTAGGAAGAGAGAAGGTGAAAGTCAGCCTAATGTCCAAAAGGCAACTGGAGCTTGCAGAAGCTATCTGACTTCTCCAGTGGCCCCTTCTCAGGTCCAGACACCTACAACCAAGAGTCAACTGTCCCCTACTGGTGTGCAAAGCATGGTGGTGACTGGGTTAGTCACTACCCCTCATTTTCTTGTTCTTTTCCATCAATCCCCTAGAACTCTGGGAGCTAACAAGTGAGCTCAAACCAGGACATCTATCAGATGGAAAAACAGACATACCTTTACCCTACGCTGGCTGGTGCAGTCTCTAAACCCCTGTCACTGTCCTGAATGTGCCACCATAAGAGGCAGGAGCTGCAAAGATCAGTGTAAGTACAGGAATGGGGCCTCTGGAGAGCTAATTGCCGCCTTCCCACATGGCAGCCCAGCGTGACCAGAATACAAAGAGGAAAGCCGAAGTCCACTCCTGCCACACATTACATCCATACACAATTGCATCTTGATGGATGCAGCAAACACAACTTTATATGTCTGCCACGGCCCCAGTGACCTTTCAGATCCCCGAGTTAAAGCGACCATTATTCATCTTTATGTACAACTTCCTTTGACAGGTCTGCATGATAAAGCCCAGAGACACTCTGATGAAGTAAATAATTTAGCCCCATCCATAATCACCTGCCCTTCCCAAATCCTAATGCCTTTCCAGGGATTGCTTCACCAAACCAATGAAATAATGAGTCCCTTATTGATGACGCCAGGGCATCATAAACTTTATGCAGAAGCTAAACTGCATCCAAGAGCATATGAGTTTTAAAGAAGAATATGGATGAGGGGCATTTTCTTACACAAGGTTCTGCACACTGGGGCCTATCATACATATTCATGTTTTAAATAATGGATACTGTTTGCTGGTCATCTACTATGTGCCACATTGTACTTGGAACTTTGATGCATTATTTTGTCCAACTCCCAAACAGCCTTGCAAGGTGTTTGCTAATATCTCCGTTACAATGAGAGTCAGAAATCAGTTAAGCATCTGGCTGAATGTCACCCTGAAAGCAAGTGGCAGGGCAGCAACCATTTTAAATTGGTGCTGGAACAACAAATATATGAAAGGATGGATGACTACATGGTAGAGTCGGGATATGAATGGCAGCTGGTCTGTCCCCATTCATCCCCATCCTACTAGACCCCACCACTTCGCCATCATTGAGGAGGCTTAGTTTCAGGGCAGGAAGGGGCTGATTCTTCCTGATGCTTCTTGTTTCCTCACGGTCCTTTCTGATGTTGGGGTGGTGGACTTCTGAAAGTCTATGTGAGAGCGCAAAGACATCCACTAGCAGTTTGAGAAAGTCAGTGTAGATTCCCTGGGTTCTCAATGTGTCTGCCAATGCTCTGCCCTGAATTCAAATGCTTCCTTCATACAAAAGGCCAGGAAATTCCAGTGAACAGCTGGCACTGGCAAGCCTATGAAGAGCATCAAAGTAGTTGCTACACCACGTAACCTCACGGGAAAGTGTCCCGTTTCTATTGCATAAGCTTGTTTCTGCCTGTGGCTTTGGATTCTCCCAAGTCACTGATTTGAAGAACTTGACCTCCCATGGATTTCCTGTTCCAAGCTGCATTACAGTGGAGTCTACTGAATACATTTGGTTAAAACTTCAAGGGTGACACAGAGAACAGTGATGGTGTCCAAATGGTGGTGTTGGGGTAAAATTTTCTCTTATAATTTAATTGAGATATTTTTAGAATAATGTATGCAATATCATGTTGTAAAATGCTGTCAAGAAGATAAGGACTGAGATGTAACTGGGGATGACCTCTTTGGGGGTACCTAAGAGAACAGTAGGAAGTTGTCAGGGGCAGAATCAGAAAACTCAGGTTCTCTCCCAGCTTCCACCTTGACCAGCCTGGCAAATTTATACAAGTCACTTGAACTTTCTGAGCTTTAGATCCTAACCTAATAAAATGATAACCATAACACCTGCCCAGACTATCTTCTGGGCCTTATACTGGGCTGTCGGAAAAGTCATGACATATTGTTCTGTTTTTCAAACAAAAAAATGCATCATGACTTTTCCGACAACCCAATATCTAGCCGTTGTTCTGGACTGAACCGTGCACCCCAGAATTCAAAGGCTGAAGCTTTAATTCCCATGGGACTACATCTGAGCTGGAGCCTTTAGGAAGCTAACTAAGGTTAAATGAGGTCATAAGGATGGGGCCTTAATGCAATAGGATTGAAGTCCTTATCAGAAGAGACACCAGAGCTTTGTCTGCACACACATGCAGGAAAGGCCACATGAGGACACAGAGATTTGGAAGCTACCAATAAGCCAAGGAAAGAGGACTTACCATGGGCCTCCCTGGTGGCAATCTGAAGCAATCTGTAGCCTCTGCAGCACAAGTTCGATCCCCGGCGGGCCAGGGAGCTACCTACATGGTGCAGCAGACCTCTCCTGACTCGCCCACTGCTCCCCTCAGCAGTGTACTTTGGTCAATCTGCCTGTCCCCCACTCTGTCTCTGGTGAATCCTCTCACCCCCCGTATCTTTGGCCTGTACCCCAGTTCTTGTATGCATAAATAAATAAAATCGTTAAAAAAAGAAAGAAAGAAAGAAAGAAACCAACACAGGGCATCTGCAGCTTGTACTTCAGCCTCCAGGGCTGTGATAATGCATTTCTTTTGTTTATACCTCCCGTCCTGTGGTATTCATTACAGCAGCTGAGCGTGTCAACACAGGGACAAAGAGAGGAGGGATGAGGAGGGCTTAGTCACACAAATAAGGAACATTCTCATAGCGATGGGGCCTATGATCTGGTTGTGAGGGAGAAAGAGGGAGGCAAAGAGGTAAAGAGGACATATTTTTGACTCCTCCTTTGAAATCTGAGAGCATGAGACAGAAGTGTGGCTTGAGGAGGTAACAAAATGGAAAGAAGTCTGTTAGGATGGGGTCAAGGTTCTTCCTGCAGATACTTTTAGAAGATGTAGAGATTACCAATCCATGAACATTAAAAATCAGTATCTACACTGGGTTCATCATGAGGTCTGGCCATTTCTCATGAAAAATGGATTAGACCAAATTTAATAATCCTTCCAATCGGGTGTTCCTGGTTCCTAAGGCTATGCATACAAGCAGCTTTCAAATCTTTAAGCTTATGACTCACTGACAGAGTGTGAGATGGAACTAATTGTCTGCTTCACACAGGAAATATCCTGTTTTTCTCTTAACACAAGCTGATTTCACACCAAGGAGATGACTCTGAAACACAAAAGCAGTAACACTCAGCAGAGGGTGGTTGAGTCGTAAGATTGAGTCATAAGATCGATCATCTCCCTGCTTCCCTATTCTTGGTTCTTATCTGGGTGTAAAGTCATGTTATTGGTGATTCTCCTGTCCTTCCTCAAGGCTGAATGTCTCATTGCATAAATGAAGTCCAAGGTAAGGCAACCAAGATTGAATTTGAATCTCAGTTTAGTCACTTACTAACTGTGTGACTCTGGCAAACTTATTTAACCCTTCTGATCATCAGTTTCTTACTGATTTCCTGGGGTGGGAGGACTGAACTCAGGGTCTGCAAGTACATGACATATACAAAGCCAGTCCTGCTTCCCACACCCTATGCTCTTGGCAGACATAAACAATCAATCCTGGTTCTCATTTCCATTGAGCTCAGATACAGATTTACAACACAGGGCAGCCTCAATAAGTGGAATCAACTTGGCATAAGGAATAAAATCTACTTACCTTTCCAAGTACTCCCTTCCAGTTCAAATTTTCCCAGGTTCTGTGATTCTAAGGCATAAAGCTATGGCATAAAGCTTTATGGCATAAAGACTTGAAAAATAAAAATAGAGGATACATGGAGGGAAAAAACCAAAGGGGGAAAATATACACAAAAATAGAGAACAAACACAAAAGATGATGAGGTAAATCCCTATTTTTAAATAGCAGTAACTCAGGTCCTCAATACATCCTTCTATCTAGCAGGTACTTGCTTCACAAAAAAATTTTGATTCCACCAGACAATGTGGGCTGATGATGCCACATGAAGGGTAGAGCACCATCTGTTGGGAGACCTCCATCCTGAGGCCTTCTGCAGAGTCCACTCTCCCTCCTACCATCCCTGGCTGTTTCTCCTCCCATAAAATTCCCTGTCCAGTTTCAGGTATTCAGGACATATTATGACTCGCTTATTATGTGTTAGGTACTGAGCCCGGGGACTGGGGTCACACATACATGTCCACACACAATCAACCAAGGAGAGGAGACAAACACAAAAAGATGGTGAAATAAGTGCACAACACAGCCTGGGCCCCATCATCCATTCAGTGAATATTTAGAAGCATCAATCCTATGCTATTAATTCAACACACTCTTTGCCCAAAGAGTGTGGCCCAAACTACAAGCCAGGTTTTCTATTAGTTATAGCAATGGCACAAATAACTGAGGAATGGACTCTTTATTAGTCGCGCTTCCTTTGGAAGGAATGGGGTAACTGAGCACAGTTTTGAAAGATGAATAGAAATGTGCAGTCCTGGCAGAGAGAGCAGTGCCACCCCACAAAGGGGCTGAAAATGTGGCTGCATGGGGTACACATGCTTCTGCCATGAGCTTGGGAGGCAGAGACGAGAGTGACAGGATCTCCATTCTGGAAGAGCTCAGTCTTGTGGGACTGAGTTACAATGTAGATCACCTTTGCAGAGAAAATGCTGTTCAGGCTCACACACACACAACTCACGGATGGGTCTGTGCTGAGCATCAAACAGAATAAAGATGGGTCCTCCTGGTCCTGACTTGAAGATATTTGCAGTCCTGTCAGGGAGTGAGATTGTATATGTCCTTGTGTGAAGCCTCACACTCTTAGAGGTAGAGATAAGTTTCATGGGATTTCAGACTGGACAAATTATTTCTGGATGAAGACACAGTCAGGAAAAATTGCACAGAGAACGTGATGAAGACTATCCCATGAAATGTGGCTAATTCTGAGCAGAGGATGTTCGTGCTTCCTCCAGGCAGCATGTATATGCCAAGCAACTGCTAAGGGATCACTCAACTGTGCCAGATGTCAAAGGAGATACAAGGACGGCTCTTGCTGACTTCCCCGCCCTCTGGCCAGCATGTTCTTTCTTGTATTTAGATCATCCCTGGCCAGCGAGTGCCAAAGAAAGGCACAGCAGTAGTGTCACAGGCTAGAAATCTCTAGCACTAACGAGAGAAGTATGAGGGGACCTAGGGAGTGGACAGAGAAGAAGCAGCAGCTATGAAATAATCCTGTTGAGGGTTCAAGGTTAAATACATATTCTCTTCATCTGAGAATGTCTCCCTCGAGAGAGTCTGCCAAATGCAATCCTTAGATGGAAACAGCGCATAAAAGCAAACCTCCTGGAAAGGCAGAGCCGTAGGTGTTTGTTTTCTAACAAAATGGGAGCCCCCCCTCCATAACCCATGCACAAATAATCCCTCATTGTCATAAGCCCAATTTACTCCCCAACCCAGTGCTGGTCTTTGAGGCACACCCTCACGCAGCCATGCCTGCCCTCTCTGAGCCTCTCATAGTCTCCTTCTGGAACCTTCCATCTATAATGGTATGGTTAAGAGCTGTTATGCTACTAGTCCTGTAAGCAACTTCCCAGGAAAGCTCCTTCTGTAGCTCATACCCAGAAGGAATAGAACTTTAGTGAACTGAATTCTACCAAGTGAGGCTGAGAGAAACTGTAGGAGAGACAAAGGATGAGTTAATGATTCTATACCGCCAGAGATGCTGACTCTTCCAGCTTCCCTCCTGAAGCCCAGGACCACATTTCTCTCACAGTGGGGCAAAGGAGGAAGAAACAGCCATGTGGCCGACCTCTTTGAGAGTGAGGGCACCAGCTGCGATATGAAAAAAGAAATGACAGCTATAGCAAACACCCCAGTATGTCTATACCTTAGGAGCCAGGCTCACTATTGTCACCCCATTTTTACAGAGGAGGCCCTGGGGTCCAGCAAGGCTAAATGACTTTCCCATGTCATACTGTACTTATTGTAAGTGGTGGAGTCACGAGTCCGAGAAGTCTGTGGTGCTCTTCAGGGTTCCCTGGGGAATTGGGGGGGACAGACCATGGGTATCCATTCTCCAACTCTGCACCTCTCCTCTGCTTAGGGGTTAAGAGTCTGACGTGCCTGCACCCTGATCCTGGGCCTGCCTTACTAGGAGTAAGAACGTGAGCAAGTTATTTAACTTCTCTGAGGCCCAGTTTTCTCCTCTGTGAAATGAGAGTAATAACTAAGTTGTAGGATTGGTGTAAATATCACAAGCAACTAAAGACACATCCCAGAGCTTGGCCACTAGCACTGTTGATGCCAGATGCCTCTGTCAGCCATGGTGGTGGCTGTGTCTCAGAATCACAGAACATCAATCAGGAAAGCATGAAAGGATGAGTGGTCAAGTAGACTCAGCCTTAGTACAACATGCAGTTTCTGGAGTTGTGCAGGTGGTGGAGGAGGAACACGAAATTCTAGAGTTGGAGGAGTTGTGTCTGGAACCTCAGATATTCTTGGTGCAGATATTGGGTTAAATCTTACTTCTGTCACTTAATTATGGTGTCAGTTTGCCTAAGTTACTTAGTCTTTCTTAGCCTTTGTTTTCTCCTTTGTCAAACGGGGAGCATAATAGCTCACTGCCAGAGTTAGAAGGGGAAGTCAAAGTGTATAAAGTAGTTAGCACAGTACCTGATATTTCTTTATTGAGTCACTGATCCCTCTTAGATGTGTCAAAAAAGCAAAGAACATTCTGGTCTTCTGAATGCCTTCCAAAGCTCCTCTCACTCCCAAGGTCTTTGCATCAGCCTCACAGATGCAGTCCCATGGTGGACCTCCCCAAGTGGTCACCCCATCACCTCCTGCCCCACAGTCAGTCTTAATTATCCCACACAAGTTGTGTGTGTGTGTGGGGGGGGGGTGTTGTTTCATGTTGTTGTCACTTCAGTTTGTTGCCAACACACAAGAACAATGACTTTTCCTGTGTGGCTCCAAATTCCGAGAGGGCCAGAGTGGATGTCAACTTGCCTCTTTCTCTTGAAGCTGCTGCCCATTTCCTCAGACTCTGCTCTTTCCATCCCTTTGCCTCATCATATCACTCCTGCAAACTTAAATGCACTTATAGGTGTTTACATTTGTGAAGGCCCCTTTGGGTTCAATTACATTTTTCCATATTTCTACAGATCTTCCTATTTCAAAATAAAAGGGAGAGAGTAAGGACTGCTCATTAAGTCTCTGGGTGACCTCACTATTTTTCACCATTGGTTTAATTTAATCAATTCTCTTTGCCCAGAGGTGAGCCCCCTTCTTGAGCTGGTCTCTCTGAGAGAGAATTGTGTTGGAAACCTGCTGTTAGATTGTGGCAAGGCCGTTCTTGTGGGATTCGCAGAGGAGGCCATGGAGAGCTGCAGGGAACCCACTGCTTTAATGAATAATATTAAGGTGGTGGCGCCATCATTAATTCATGAAATAAGGATGTAATTAAAGATTGAGGAAACAGTACCAGAGCGGGTAAGTCTGATGCCTCCCCTCACCCCCAACCATGTCTCCTGCCCCCAACTTCTTCCTGCTGTAATTCTGAAATATCTGTCCCAGGGCCAAGACACTGGAACCACCACACGCTGTTTCTCAGGCTTTGTGTGCAAACAAGTCTATGAAGTCCACAGACACTGAGCTGCGATCCACAGAGTCTGCTCTCTACTCTCAGAATATCATCAAGAATTTACGAGGTGAATAGTCACATTGCACAGAGGAGGAAAAAGAAACACAGCCTGGGAAGCAGTGGATTAAGGCTGCACGGTCAATGGTGTTTGTGTCTCAACAGCCACTATCTTGTCAGGGTTGGAGGTGGCTGTGAAAAACTGTCACTAATTTCTTCAACAAGCACATATGGTGAGGCTGCATGATCACTGTAGATGCCTGATAATATAAAGAATTTTTTCTTCTTTTTTAAAATATTTTATTCTATATAATTCTTATATCATTTTTCATTTCTGCACAATGTATGCATTTTCATTTTGGTTATATTCCCCATATAATTGCACCCCCCTAATTTTGACCCTAATCCTATAAAGAATTTTTAACACATGGCTGAGGCCTTCAAGGGAACAACAAGACCAACCCACGTGAAACTTTAAGCAACGGATTCTTCCATCCAGGCAAGATATCTGCACACAAGGACATGAAGACACGCACACTCACGCACACACACACAAGCATATACAAAAGCACATGCACACTCACACACACTCACTGCAGAGCCATATGCATATAGACAGGGTTCCCTTTGTGCTGTTTGGGTGACCCTTAGCAATTTTCTTCCTTTCACTAATCTTGTTTACCCCTCGTTAGAGGAGATAAAAATAATCCCTACCTCGTGGCATAGTCACATAATCAGATAGTAATATAGCAGAACATACTTTATAAATAATCATGTCCTAATCCAATATAGCTCATTATGATTATTAGTGATTCCTACTATGGACAGAACAACACGTCTAGCATCTGTGGATATAAGATTAAGCAAGAAACGCTATTCTAACTGGTCATTTCCTAGTAAAAGGCTTCACAAGAGAGTGAGCGCCCATGGAAAGATGCCAACAAGAAGAGTTCTGAGTCCCAAAGAAGGAGACCACAAGGCCTGGAAAGCAAGCCCAGGCTGTAAGGTCAGTCCCCCAGGTATGTGGTAGGTGCTGCACCAGTTGACTCTTTGACCTTGAGAACTGGCTGGCCTCTCTGTGCCTCTGACTTCTCATCTATAAAATGAGGGGGGTTGGATTCAATTATCTGCACGGCTCCTCCCAGTGTGACAAGCTGTGATCTATGGTCTATGAGGGGCTGGGCCTTGAAAACTGAATCAGATTTCAACAGAGGAGTGGGAGTTTATGAATAAAGGTTCCGAGGCAGAGACAGGAATATACCAGAGAGAGGGAGTAATAAAAAGAGCTGACATTTATTGAGTGCCCACTTTGGGCCCTGTTTTAAGTACTTTATGTGCATTAACTCATTAAATTCTCACAACAACCCTACAAGGAGGAAAAATTAGCACCCTTCTTTCACAGGAGACAAGATGGAGGCACAGGGAGGGTAGGGAGTCATTTGCCCAAGATCACACGCAGCCTAGTAGGGGGCAAGGCCTGGCATTAGAGTGGAGGTCGTAAGACCCCAGAGCCGACATGCTTGACACCCAACCCCTAAACAAACTACAGATCACCCTGCATATAAGCACTGTGAGGGGGGTGGCATACGATGAGTAAGAAGCACTACGGCTACAAGTTGGCATCTTCACTAGTGGCTTTTTTTGCTCCTCCAAGTAATAAGGTTGGGGCCATGTCTTCTGCCAATGGTCTATGAGGCGAGTCCCTCTCTCCCCACAGAGTGGACTGCTAGGCCAGAAAAATGAAAACCGTTGTATC
The DNA here is from genome assembly GCF_964194135.1 of Talpa europaea. Taxonomy (NCBI): domain Eukaryota; kingdom Metazoa; phylum Chordata; class Mammalia; order Eulipotyphla; family Talpidae; genus Talpa; species Talpa europaea. The sequence goes on from NC_140072.1 coordinate 16,454,151, forward strand.
GGAACATCAGAAGCAAAAGGGCACTTTGAGATCAGCTGCCTAAACTCTTCTCCATCAACATTATTCCGACGTGGGCACAGATGCCCAAGGAACTGCAATTCTTTCCCAGGGACTCATTCCACCCATCCACCCATCCACACACCCATCCATACTATGTGTCTCCTATGTGCCTTAGATCATGGAAGGTCATAGAGATATAAAGATGAGCTGAAAACTGATGAAACAAAAGTAATAATGAGAACATGAGTGTTCTCCAAGGGAACTTGGAGCTGGAAGACATGACTGAGGCCAGGGTATGCCTCCTGCGGGAGGGAGAGTGTACGCTCTCGAGGATGAGTTGTCTAAGTACAAAGAAGCAAGGGATTAAACCAAAAACCAAGTGGCTGTGGCTGGTCCTCTTCAGGCTTTGTGCTAGAATGTGAAGGACATGTTTCCTTCCCAGCCGTTTTTGAGGAGAACAAAGTGCATTACAGATATCCTCTTGGCTCACAAAATTCTGCTGTGCAAGTGACAGGAAGTAAGACTATTTCCCTTATTATCATCTCCTATTACCGTTTGCTTCCATTTTCCCCAGGGTTTTAAATCTGTAAAACAGACAGGAGTTTTGATGTGACCTGGATTATACAAACACCTGCAGGGATGCCACTGCTGCTTTCTCTCCAAGAGAAATTACTTCGAGTGTGTGTGTTTGAACCAACTTGGTCATTATACCATTGAAGATTTTCCTTTTTCTGTGGCCTATTTTTAGATTTCTTCTCCCATTTCCCAAGCTCTATTAGAATAAGGTTTTCATTTTAATCACGCTCTCTGGGCAGGCCAAATTTAGGCATTATGAAAACAAAAAGTATTACACAAAATGAGACATTAGAAGAGGCCTGGCTGGGTGCGTGTGCTGCATCTCCAACGCGCTGGCCAGGAACAGAGAAGGTTCTTCAAGCTGGCGCAGTCCAGGCCGGGCTCCATGCCTGCTGTTCTCCCCCAAAGCAAGGCAGTCCATCAGTGCTCTGGGATTATTCCATTGCATAAGTAATGAAGCTCTGAGCTCTGGTAGCTCAGCAGCTGATAAAGAGATTGGTAGTGCCTGGCCCAGCATGGGGCAAACCTGGCCTGGAGGACCCAGTGCCATAGCTTCAGCAAAGAGAAATGAAGCCAATCTATTCCTCGGCTGCAGAATCAAGAGCCTTGGTTCTAGCTACACAGGAGAATGGCCTGGAGTGTGTCAGGGGAATAAAAAAGACAAAATTTGCAAACTGGCCATAGATCAGAGGCATATGACAGGGGCGAGAGAGGGGAGGGGTCCAAATGGGGGCAGGAAGAGCACGAGGGGCTGTGGTGATGGAGCACAGGTGCTTGGTGCTGGGAGAACTAGGGGACTACAGCAAAGGGGAGAAATCAAATGTGCGCACACGCCAGAGAGAGAGAGCACTTTTCCAGGAAGACACCTAGACCAAGCAAATCAGAGGGTGGAACGTGAACTGAGGTGCTTTAGCATTCATTCTCATTTTCTTGAACATCTTTACCCTCCGCTCCACCTGCACCCCTGCAGTTCTAAAGTTCACCCGGGAGAGAGAACCTTTGCCCGAGGACAAGAGGAATGGGGAAAGGGGACACTGTGTTGCTGAAAGTGTACATCCTACCTCCATGACATTCCACCCCAGCATCTCCTGGGAGCCTGTTAAAAATTCAGAATCTCAGTATCAGGTGGAACCTTACTGCACCAGAATCTGCATTTTCTGCAAGACTGAAGGTTCAGTCCACATGACAGATTGAGAAACATGGTCTCACTGCCCTGATCATATGAGGCCGCCAAGGCTATGAGCACCTGGGCTGGACGGGAAGACACTGTATGGCCCACAGCCACCAGCTGCCACTCTGCAGTCAGGTGTCCTTAGAACCTCTTTGTTCAGTTTCCTCATCTATAAAATGAAGTGCAACACTCATGTCACAGGATTGTTGTGTGAAGGAAATTAGTCAACATTGCTGGAAATAGTGCCAGGTTCACTGTGTGTTACATGAGTGGAATTACTAGCAGGAGAGGGATGAATGAGTGAAGCCCCAGACTCCACCTCACAGCCCCTATACTGTGCAGAGAGAGAGATGTGCCGCCCTCGCCCTACCACACCGATGCTGTCCCTGGGATGGCAGCGTTTCCATCATGGCCTTAGGAAAGGGCAAAAACCAGCAGACTCAACATTGGGGTGTGTGTATCTTTGCTGCTTCTTGCTAAGAAAGCTTCATTCTGAGGGCCAGACTCTGTGCAGCCAGCAGGGCCCTGGGAGATGCCACTAGGACTGACGGTTTGTCTCCCATCATCCACAGTCTCCCATCTAAGATGTCACCTTGGTGGACAAGGATGCAGGCATCTTTCTTGGGTCCCACTGCAGGAGGGGGCTGGACAATTTCCATCCACTTGGCATGAGGGTGAAAAAAAATCCACCTCTAATGAATCTTCTCACCCCCCACAACTCTGGACTGTACTCCACTTCTTTAAAAAAAAAAAAAAAAAAAAAAGCAACTACCTCTAAGATTGAAGGGTTTGGGTAGCTGGTTGTGGCAGTTCTTAAATACATCTACAAGTTCTCTGATATTCCTCTCTCCAAGTGATGATACTTAATTCTTCTCTCCTTAAACGTGAGCAAGCATTAGTAACTTGCTTCTAATAATGGGATATGTTGGAAATGATAGTAAGTGATTTGGCAGAATAGGTTACAGAAGGCATGGCAGCTCTCTCTTGCTCTCTGCCAGATCAGGTGCTCTGGGGGAAGCCAGCTGCCACATCATGAGCTAAGTGAAGCAGCTCTATGGAGAAGTCCACACAGCGAGGGCTATGTGAGTGGGTCACTATGGAGGCAGGTCTTGTAGCCCCAGTCCAGCCTTTGGATGACCGCAGCCTTGACCAACCACTTGAGTAAAATCTCAGGAAGACTAGGAGACTCAACCATCTGGCTAAGTCATTCCTGGATGTCTATCCCACCCCAACTACATCACACAGTAAACATCTGGTATTTTTTTTTAAGATTTATTTATTTATTTATACAAACACTGGGTACAGTCAGAAGCGCGGGAGGGTGAGAGAATTCACCAGAGCCAGAACGGGGAACAGAACAGCCAGACTGATGAAATATACTGCTGAGGGGAGCAGTGGGCGTGGCAGGAGAGGTCTGCACGCCATGTGGGACCCTCACTGGCAGCCGGGGATCAAACTGGCACTGCAGAGGCTGCAGGCAGCTTTGCAGCCCAGCGCTCAACTGCTGTGCCACCAGGGGAGGCCCTCTGGTATTGTTTTTAAGCCACTGAATTATGGGGACATCTATAATGTAGCAGCTGATAATCTGGACACTGGCCTGGTAAAGTCAGATGGAAGTCATCTAGAAGTCTGAACAGTGCAGAGAAATTAAAGAAAGACATCTAGATTAAAAAAAAAAATCTACCACTACGGAAAGCTGTGTGGAGAACCCTCAAAATACTAAAAATAGATCTACCATATGAACAAGCAGTTCCACTCCTAGGAATGTACCCAAAGGACACAAAAACATTAATTTGAAAGGAAGCCTGCATTCCTGTGTTTACTGCAGCACTATTCACAATAGCTAAGATATGGAACCACCCTAAATGACCCAAAACAGAAAACTGGATCAAAAAGATGTGATATAGGGCCTCCCCTGGTGGTGCAGGCAGTTGAGTACAGTGCTGTGAAGCTGTCCGCAGCCTCTGCAGCGCGGGTTCGATCCTGGCCAGCTGGCAAGAATCCCATATGGCTCGGCAGACCTCTCCTGTCTCGCCCGCTGCTCCCCTCAGCAGTGTATTTCAGTCAGTCTGCCTGTTCTGCTCCCTGCTCTGTCTCTGGTGAATCCTCTCACCTTCCTGCGCATCTGGCCTGTATGCATGAATAAATAAATCTTTAAAAAAAAAAAGATGTGATATATATATATATATATATATATATATATATATATACAATGGAATACTAACCCATAAAGTGAGAATGTTGGCTCCATGTGCCCTCAAGTGTCTCTCAGTGTTGGCCTCAAGCTCTGAATTCAGCGAGTCCAGGTAGAAGAGGCTATAGTGGAGTCACTGCCCACCTTGACCCCCTTACTGCTGCATGTCTTCATGTTTGTCTCTTCATTCATCACATATGCTAAGCATGGTTTGGCACATGCTCTAATTAGAGTCAAATAGGAAAGAAAACTAAATAACTATCACAAAGACTGTACAGACAGTGGATAAACAAGAGACCTTGGAACTTCAAGGAATGTAAAGAGAATCAACAGGGTGAACCACAAGGAGAAAAGCAGGAAACGGCGACAGCTGAAGCTGGAGAGTCAGTTTCCTGGTGGCAGATTTGAAGGGCTTTTCACTCCAGCTAAGGCTGATGTTTTCTACCTAAAGGAATCCTGAGGGGCGGGGGTGGAGAAAGCACTGAATGATTTTAAACATGTTTGTGATGTTTTTATCTTTAAAAGGTTTTTATCTTTAAAAGATAATTTCCAGAAAAATCACTATCATAGACCAGGAATTGGACAGATGAAAATAAAGGACACCCAGAGCAGTGATCCAGACAGAAGATGGTTTGAACTTGGACTAGGATGGAGATGGGAAACATGGAAGCATCTGAAGAATATTTAGAAGGTGGAATCAAAACAAAAAAAAAAGGGCCATTAGCTGAGAATAATGATAAGAAAGATAGTGTGGAGGCTGGTTGGTCCTGTGACTCTCTGAAAACTAAACAAAGCAAGGTAAGTTTTCCCTACACAACTGCTCTCTCTGGAGCCCTTTGAGGAGAAAGGAACACACCTTGGCTTGGCCTGCAGGGCCTGACCTATTGTTCTCTCCCCAGCAGCTCCATCATGGTCTGATGGTTCTGCAGGAAAGAATAGAGATCACAGTTCTGAGATCGACAGGAAACCTGCCAGTTCAGCTGGGATAGTAGACATCCAACTGCAAAACCCCAAAGGAGAAAAAGGAAGATAGAGTGGCTATGATTTTTAAAGACATTTTGTGTGTGAGAAAAATCAAGCAAAAACAGGAAATATCCTTGTAGTTTTTGGCATCTGGGCTTGATTTATCATGGGCTTTGATTTATCACCATGACAAAATTCTACAATGAGAATCATCAAAACATTCTGAGTTACTACAGACAGCCTCTCCAGTTGATAAAAAAAAGACAATCTTAGGTCTTTACCAGGCACTCGCTCTCTCGCTCTCTTTCTCTCTCTCTTTCTGTCTCTTTATGTGTCAGGGTTTAGCATTCACATACTCAGTCAGTCTTATACAAGCCTCATGCAATATTAAAATGTTTATGCAACCCTTTCTGTGCTTGAAGCAGCAGCAAATGTTCCTGGTGTGCAAGGAATGAGGAGAATAATGTTCTCACACTCTCCCAGGAGAAAGTCTGACACCACAGCCATGTCTGTCTTGCCCTCTCTGATTAATCAGAGCAATAAATCAGATCTCATTCTCCCCGAGCTACTTGCCACCTCCTTGAAACCCCCAAGCAATGACCGAGCACCAGAGAGAGGGCATCACTTGGTCTCTTTGCTGCAAGGAACAAAGGACTGGACTGGCATTCAGAATGCTTTTACCCAAACTCATGGTTACAACTCTACAGGCATAGGCTATGCTGCTATTCATCAGATGTCAAACTCTAAACCCATTTAGTGGGGGCATGTTAATGGTATGACATTTCAGAAAGGTTTGCCTTCAGCTGCTATAATCTTACAGGAGATTGATTTACAGATGTGTGAACGCCACTCCAAGTGCTGGAAACTAACAGAGAAATTGGTCTCAATCCAGTGTCTTTCACCAAGGATCGCAAGATAGTTGATGGAACAAACCCTGCTGGAAGGTAAAGAAAGACTTGGAGATGCCGAGTAATGGTCTCAGAACAGAACACAGTTCAGAAGCATCCCTGCATTCAGAACTTTTGCCAAGTCCAGGAAAAGTGGAGTATCAGAGCTGGAAGGGAAGGCCTCCAAGATTATTTTACATGTGAGGAGTCAAGGTCCAGGGAAGCTAAAAAGTTTGTTCAAAATCCCTAATTTGTATTTCACTGTCTAATGCAAAACCCCATTGACCTACTGAGAAGGAGAAGCCAAACATTTCCAACAAGAAGCACACCAGCTCCTTGGGGCCCTGTGTCCTCTAGCTACAGGTCTTCGCCGCTCCTCAGCTGCTCTCTAACCAATTCTTTGCAAAATTTACATATTAGAGATACCTTCTGGCTATTGTTTCCTGCACTCAGCTCAATCTGTCTAGTGAGTTCTGTTGGCTGAGGCCAGGTTCAAATCCCACTGGAGGTGACTCAGGGTCTTCATGGAGAAACTAGTTCCACCACCTGAGAAAGCTTCTACCACTAGTTGGCATGCAGGAGGTTACACTAACCAGCTCTTGTATTGGGGCCTGCTGGAGACAAGCTTATAGATTTTGGTGTCCCTCCAGGGCCAGAGAACTGGAAGGGAAGCAGCCCAATGGATTGCTTGTAAGAGCAGAAGGCAAGAAGTTCCCTTACTTTTACTCCTATTGCCTGGAGCCCAAGGTCAATCCCCAGCAAGGCTGTGCTGCTTTGGCCTGTCACTTGTTTTGAGGACAGGTCATTTTGAATTAGGCGATAGGTCTGCATTTATAGGAATAAGGCAGGTGCACTACTAAGATCATGTTCACCTACAAAGGGAAGTACATTCATCACTCAGTCAACCGCAGAAGCCATCCTATTACTCCTCAGTTCTGGTGTTAGGAAATCCCCAGAGGAATCAGTGCCCTAAGCTATGGGTGTGTGCACAGACTCCTCAGCAGGGTAAGGTCCTGATCTGTGAGGGTCTTTCCACATTGGACTTTCATTGCTGTTCCCAGTGGCTACAGCCTTAGCAAACACTCTGGGCTGATGGGAACATAGGTGCTGTCAGCCTCTGGTTGAAGATGAGATTTCCATTAAGTTGATACCATAATTTACTTTCTTCTAAGGTTTTGCTTTCCAATTTGTGCCATTCTTCGCCACACCATTGGCAAAATGAAATGGCACAGAGCCGCTGGCTACGGAGTTTATTGTTGACCTGGCTCCGACTTGCTGAAAAGACAGTTTGTGTAACCTGTCATTCCATCTATTCATTGTGGAGTGATGATGTTTTAGTGAGGCTCTTAACTGTAAATACTTTCAGGCAAACCTATTTTCAATCATTTCTTCAACTCTGTGAACAAATACATGTTTTGTCCTTCACAAAGACACCGATAGAGGGGAAGAGTTCCCAATTTTCAAAAAGTAGGGTTTCTGCCTAGCAGTCTAGAGAAAAAACATTGGTTATTTTCTAGGATGTAGGCATAGCCCAATGTGCCCCACTGACAGTCATTACCTCCACAACCCTAGCATATAGGGAGACTCCACTAGGGAAGTAGATCTGAGGTTTTTAAAAGAGACTTCCATTAAGAGGTATCCCATTGGCACAAAGTCTTTTCCAGTTCCAGCTCAGAAATCCCATAACTCTGGCTACTCCTGGTGATCCAGTGACCGACAGCTCAACACCACCCGGGAGTCTGATATAAATGCAGAACCCTAGGCTCATCCCTCACCTCCTGAATTACAACATGCACTTTAACAAGATCCCCAGGAGATCTTTATGAATGTTAAACTTTAAGGAGCATACTTTAGATTTTCTTTCCCCTATGTCCTTAGAGAGGATGACTCCCCAATGGACTCGATTCCTAATTCCTAATCAGCACCTCTCCTGTGTTCACTGTTTATGCTGACCCAGTCCCAACACTGTTAGCCCAGGTCAGTCTGTATTTTTTGTCTTCTCAACCTACCTTCACTCTCATCTGCAGTTCTTATGTCACAAGTCCACCAAAAGCCTTCCCAAGGTTCAAAACATAATGGTTAGTCTGGGTTGTAGATAAAAATCACTTAACCTGTCTAGGCTACAGTTTCCCCAGATGCTAAATGGTGATATACGTGTGTGTCACTATCTATGGGACACACATGCCAGAAGGACAAATGAGGTCATTCATATTTAATAGTGCTCATTATATACAGCGAGTGCAAGGCATTATTTGTGAGCATCTGTCTGGGTTAATGGCTGCTATCTCCTGAACAGGCTAACCATTTTCATCACAAGCTCAATTCTGTGACTGGTAGAAAAGCTAGAGTTCAGCAGTGCTCTCCCACTGGGTATGGTCTTAGCATTCAAAGGTATCAGTGTCTCTAGGCTTTATGAAGAACACCTGGCAAGAGAAAAGGAACCTTGAGAAAGGGTCATCTTCACCACTCTACTGACAGACGAGCTCCCCTGTTGCACTGTCATCTCCATGGAAATGGACAAGGAAGGACAATGATGTGAAGCATCTTCCTTAACATCATGGAGAGGCTGGATTGGAATTCTGGGCATTCAGAAGTCAATTCTATGGGCTCTGGACTAGTGACAGGAAGGGAGAGGGTGGAGAACCCTGAATATAGGAATATGGGGCTAGCAGAAAGGTGGGAATGGAAAGTTCCATCACATGAATCCCTGGGAGGAAGACTCTCAAGCAGGAGCATATTCAAGAAACAGAGACAGAGCCCAATGTGTCAAAACTAGGCAACTGAGGTGAAGTAAAGAGAAACAGGTGGATATCTCAAAGAATTAAACCAAGAAACAGCCAAGAAACCCCAAGTGGGTTGTTTTTGAAGGAGTAAAACATACAGAATGCACCTAAGAGTGGGGGCATGTGCACACCAGGGCTCACAAATGCACTAGCTCTCCCTGTCATGCCTCATCACACTACAATTTGCCCAGGGACCTAAAAATATTTGAACTCAGCTTCTGAGACTCTGCAGGAAGCTAAGAGCCCTGGCTTCTCCAGTATACTGTGCCAGCCTTAGACCACTGTCTTCCTCACTTCACCCACCCACTCATTTATCCACCCAGACTACAAATGTTTCTGGAGTACTTGCCAGGTGCAGAGCTCAAAGTGAGGCAGAGCCAATCCTCATGAATCACAAAGACTTGTGGACATAGATTAAGAAAAGAAACAGATTTAAAATTTCACTCCACTAGGCAAGTATGGAGGGGAATTTGATATATTAATAGTTAGAAGCTTGGAAAAAACCAACATCCCCAAGGAAGTGGAAGTTGCACTGAACTTTGAAGTATGAGTAGGGAGATGGCAATGAAGGGTAAGAAGAGGATATTCAGCAGAGGTGGTGGGGGGCATAGCAAGGAGAAGGGTGGGGTAGAAAATCCAGGCAACACGAGAGGTGGGGAGGTGGAGCTGCACTGTGTAGGACAGAGAGGTCTATTAGAGGACAAGACCTCCAGGGCCACCCCACTGAGAAGTCCAGGCCCCTATTCTCTTCTCTGTTGGAATCTCTGTAGGAATCTAATGGAAAGAGAGATGAAACAGCAGCTCTTCCCAGCACCCCTGCATCCATATTTTGCACCATCACCCCTCACAGAACTTATGTGAGGACCAACTCTCTCTCCATCAGTAATGTAGCTTGTCCCTGAACCTGGAAGAATTTAACAAAAAAGAAAATCTAGCTGTCTTCCTGCTCTCAGGCCAGTCTTTAAACATAATGGCTTCCCACGGTCTACAGTCTGAATGTTCATTAGTCAGACTGAAGACTCCAGAATCACTTATTTTCCATATTCTGAGTTCTCTAACAGTGACTGAAGTCAAACATAGTAAAGGAATCCATACAGCAAGGACCATTCAGTACATGGGATAATAATTCACTTACTATGTGCCGGGGTCTGTTCACTGGCTTCACATGAACTGTTTCATTGAGTCTTCACAACAGTGCTGCATGGCATAGCCATTTTAACTCTCATTTTGTGAATGAGGAAAGAGATTTAAAAATATGGGATTTACCCAATGTGATGCAGTAAGTGGTGGACATGGGATCAGAGCCCAGGTCTACATGATCCCAAAGACCTTCCCTACAAGGAAGGGACATGTAATGCCTTCTTTCTCACAAAATTACAAATGCCACTCGCACCCTCCAGCTCTGGACAGTTTGGGAGTTGTTGTCCTTAGAAGCTTAGTTACGTGATTTCTAGAGACCTTTATGAGTTTTGTCATTAGCAATATCAACTGCATTTCCCAGCCCTTAATTTCTCAAGCCAGGGAGCACAGTTTAATCACATCAAGTTCACAGGACACATGGTCGGACAGATAAAATGGAAGCAGGTATACACAGGCACTTGGTAAACCGCAAGGGACCATATACATGTTTGGTATATTTCCAAAATTATCTTAAGGCCTACCCGGTGGTGCAGCGGGTTGAGTGCAGCGCTGTGAAGCTGACTGCAGCCTCTGCAGCATGGGTTCAATTCCCAGCCGCCAGGGAGAAAACCACATGGTGCAGCAGACCTCTCCTGCCTTGCCCGCTGCTCCCCTCAGCAGTGTCTTCGGCCCATCTGCCTGTTCTGCTCCCAGCTTTCTGGTGAATTCTCACCTCTAGCCTGTACCCCAGCTCTTGCATAAAATAAATAAATAAATAAATAAATAAATAAATAAATAAATAAATAAATAAATAATTATCTTAAGATTTACATTAAGAATATAGGACACCAAAATACTAGTGAAATTACGTAATGTGTCCAGCAGGGTCATCACTGATTAGGTCAAAACCACTGACTGCCCAGTCAAGTAGGGACAATGTTTAAAGAAGACATCTTTCTGACTGGGAGCGCATCACTGGCATGTTTATTATCGGCATGTTACCCATCTAATTAGTGGAAAAGTGGAAAATTCATCTGAGTTAGCTAAATAGACCATCTCACCAGTTTTCTCAACTGATTTGACAAGTTATTTTAGTAAATGAATTGACAGAACTAGAGGCAGAAAATTCCAAGGAAAGGATCCACTCTAAGCAATTAGGACATAACAAACATGAAGGGACTAGATGGATTGGGAGGACTCAGTAGAGATTTTCCAAAGTCAGTAATGAAGTTTGTTTAGATACCAGCTTTAATGTCAACATAACACATTTTAACACATTAAAAATCTAGATAAAGAACTGAAAATACAACAGGAAAACTCTGTTGAGTGTTATCAAATAAAAGGAGTATGAAGAAAGATGACAAAAAATAAGGGAAAGATAAAGAGAGGGATGATTCTACACTTCTGCATTGACAATAGGTCCCAAACCACCTTGTTGCACCTAAAACTCGTCCACGTCACGCAGAGACCAGTGTTCCCTGATCAGCCTTCAGCACTGGATGTACCATCGACTACAGAAAAAGAAACACACACCTTCACTTCAAAATCCTTGTAGGCAATATTCCATTTGCTTTACCTTTCAAAAAAGCACAAAGGCAGTGTAACTCATTCAGGGTTTTTTTTTTTTTTAAGTAAAGAAAATCTCCCCATTAGACAAGCTCCTCAAAGTTTAGCAATCTAAGCCAAATCAGGAGGCAGCCATCACTCAGGCTGAGCTGGTGAGGAGGGTAAATCAAGTGGAGACAAGGAAACAAGCAATTGTGACCCACGTCTTTTTGTGCAGCAAAAAGGGTCTGAGCACCCTGCTGGCAGTCAGCAAATAATAAATAACAAGAGTTGAAGGCAAATTTTCAAGCTTTCTTTTGCTCTAAGTTGATTCAGAGGCTGAGAAAGGCTAAAATAGAGTTGTGGAAGAGAGTGGGGAATTCAGTGGCTATACTATGAAGTGTGCATTGGCAGTCAAGACAGACTGACATAAGGGGAAGGGGCCTTTTCAGCTGAGATTCCTGTAACCACCAGCACTCCTATTCTCAAATAATATTAGAGTGCATTTATTCTGTGCCATTTTATAAGAGATAAAGAATTATGAGTCTGCCCTGCTGTACAGAACTGAAAATGAAAGTACAGAGATTTTTCTTTTTCCCTCGTGATCACAGTAGTGAACCATGCTGGTTACCTCATCTAGACTCTCTTGCATCTTCTTCCACTGACCCTCCTCAACAGGCATCAGCCTCCCCTCCCAAACCTTGACTGGGTGTGAGCAAAAAAAAGCCTGACTTGCTTGCCTTGAGTTGGGACACACTAAGGCACAAATGAAGTTCTAGAATCCCCCTTCAAGATCAGGCTGCAGCACACCATCTGAGGTAATTTGGCTGAGATCATAACTTAGTTTCTTCCCTTCCCTAGCCTACTTCCCCCACTCCCTTAGCAACCCCCACTGGGAGCACTTCTTGAAGATCATTTTCACATTAATTTTCATCATAGGCTATGTTTCTTAAGACAATCATATTTTTTTCTTAAAGATTTATTTATTCATGCATACAAGAACTGGAATACAGGTCAGACGCGCGGGAGGGCGAAAGAACTCACCAGAGACAGAGCGGGGAACAGAACAGGCAGGCTGATTTGAAATGCACTGCTGAGGGGAGCAGCAGGAGAGACAGGAGAGGTCTGCCGTGCCTTGTGGAATTTTTGCCGGCCAGGATTGAACCCACGCTGCAGAGGCTGTGGACAGCTTCACAGCGCTGCGCTCAACCGCCTATGCCACCAGGGGAGGCCAAAGACAATCATATTTTTTAAACCAAATTTTTTTCATTTGGGATAGGCTAAATCATACTGTAAAAAGATAGTATTCCCAAAATGTCAGGATTATTTCTCGTTTGTGTTACCTGTCTATTGAAAGTTAAGAAGTGATCTTTGCTCACCTCAGTTACTCAGAAACCCAAGCTAACAAGGCTATCATCTTGGATGTTGCCAGTTACCAAGACAGAATAAAAGGAAAATCAGAAGACTAAGCCAATAATATTTGTTCACTAGGAATTAACACACATCACTTCTGTTAACAAATCATTGTTCTGAACTAGTTTCATAGTCCCATCTAACCAAAAGCACCCAAGGGTTAACTCCATAATGACCACGGCAATAAATCAGGCCCTGGAACCCCAAGATCTGTTGGCTTGCTATGGTCTAGGGCTCAATTTCCAAGAGTATCAATTTATACCCAAAATCTCCCTCCAGACAGTTTCTTAAAGAGATATGTGATTGGCTAGGGAAAATAAAAGCTGAGAATGTTGCCATTATCCCAGTATTTCTATGGGTTGGTAATAAGGTGATCCTAGATTATCCACAGTCATGCAAATTGAACTAGTAGAACTATTTTATATGGTCAAGATAGAATAATTTCTACAGAGCTGTAAGTCCCAGTACAAACATTTCTAAAACCAGAAATATACATATGAAATCACTATTTTCAGACATTGGACAGAAAAAGAAAGAACTGTGACCCCTGAGAAAAGGAGACAGATAAGAACTATGCAGTTGACTCAGTTTTCCACGTGGAGGCACATGTTGGACTATAGCATAAGAGGGAGCTCAAATATGGTCTTGATGCACCCAAGTAAGAGATACTGGGGTTCAAGGCTACTAAGGAGACTGGAATTTGTGGGATATGATACCAGAAAGGGAGCTATGTAAAGAAGCTAATCAACAAACCTACACAGAAATTCTCTTGAGTCTTTGACTGAATACTACACTGCACATATGTAAGGTAAGACTTCACAGGGCCAAAAACAATATCAACTAGAGAAAGAAAAATTACCAGAATATCATTGTCCCCTTATCTACTAGAGATTGTATCCCAACATACTAGAGATTGCACAGGACTGGGAGGTATTAGGGTTCTCACCAACTACAGTGGAAATCCTCAGCCAATTCATTCTGGACACCAGAAAGTCCATGTCTTGAGAGGAGGCCTAAACTAGCCTTAGGTTAAAAGTTACACTAGGAATTTCCTACGAAGGTTTAAAAACTAGTCTCAATATACAGTATAGGAGTGGGCAGGCAAGACATCAAAACAGGGAAGGGGAGAGCACAAGGAACAATGATAATGGATCATGGATGGATGCTATGGTGGTAGAAGAACCATGGGGACTACAGCTGAGGGAAGAAATCAAATATTGTTCAAAAATTAACAACAATGAAAGAAAATAAATATGAAAAAAATAATAGAAATCAGCCTCAAAAGAATCAAACTAATTCACAAATAAATTGCCTGCTGGAAAAAAATTCAACTATCTATTAAAGAAGACAACAAAATACAAGCAATAAATAATGCAGTATCAATAATGTCCAGCATAGAATATTAATTTACCAGATAGGCAAAGAAATCCAAAAATGTGATCCATTGCCAGGAGAAATGTCAGTAGACAATAAATTATAGAGAAGAATGAATTACCAATCAATGACTTTTAAATGTTGTGATTCCAAAGAAGGAATCACAAGAAAGAAATGGTAAGTAAAAAAAAAAAAAAAAAAATGCAGAGCCAAATGGCAATTCTAGAATAGGAAAATACATTATCTGAAATGAAAGTTTCAATGTATGGGCTGAACAATAAATAACACTGTAGAAGAAGAAATCAGTGAACTGGAAAATCAGGCAACAGGAACTATCCAGATTATAAACAGAAAAACAGAAAGAAAAGGGTGACAAGAAAAAGCAGACCCTCTGTGATTTATAGGGAAATACTGAACAGTGTACATCCATTAATATGTTTAATAGAAAGAGAAGAGGGCCTCCCTGGCCTAGGGGTTAATTCTCAGTGCTATCACCACTAGAGCCTGAGTTCAATCCCGGGCCAGGGAGCTAACCCACATATGGCACAGCAGACCTCTCCTGTCTCTCCTTCTACTCCTCTTAGCAGTGTATTTCAGTCAATCTGCCTGTGCTCCTCCCCACTCTGTCTCTGGTGAATCCTCTCACACACACATCCCCACACCTCTGGCCTACACCCCAGTTCTTCTATGTATAAGTAAACAAATAAATTTTAAAAATAGAAAGAGAAGAAAGTTTGAATTAGAAAAATACGTTTAAGAAATGTTTTCCCAAGTTTGGTGAAAAATGTGAATGTAGGATCTAAGAAATTCAATGAATCCTAAGCAAGAGAAACAGAAAGAAGGGGCTATGCCAGGAGATATCGTCATCAAATTGTTAACAGTGAATGACAGAGCATTAAAGGTGTGCATAAGAAGGTGCTACATTGGGGCCTCCCCAGCGGCACAGCAGGTTGAGCGCCGTGCTGTGAAGCTGTCTGCAGCCTCTGTAGCGTGGGTTCGATTCCCAGCCAGCCAGGGAGAAACCCACATGGTGTGGCAGACCTCTCCTGCCTTGCCTGCTGCTCCCCTCAGCAGTGTCTTCGGCCCGTCTGCCTGTTCTGCTCCCCGCTCTATCTCTGGTGAATTCTCTCACCCTCCCGCGCATCTGACCTGTACCCCAGTTCTTGAATAAATAAATAAAATCTTAAAAAAAAAAAAGAATGTGCTACATTGGCTCCAAGTTAGAAATAACTAAAATGTCCATCAACAGAATTACAATGTAATTATGCAATGGAATAGTATTCATCAGTAAAAATTAACATGCATGACTCTCACAGATGTTATGCTAAGTGAAAGACGACAGACACAAAAAAGCACATTCCATTTATATGATGATCTAGAACAGGCAAAATGAATCTATATTGAAAAAAATAACAGTGATTGCCTCTGTGAGGAGGATTGGAGGCAGGAGCAGGAGGGGTCTTTCTGGTGTGATGGAAATGTACCCCCTGATGGGGAAGTAGTTGTATAGATGCATGTGATTGTCATAACTCACCCAAAAGTATGTGTAGTGCATAGCATGTTATTATTTTTTGATAAAAATGTTTATGAAGTAAAAATAAATTCAATATGTATGTATAAGTGTTTGATAAAATACTATTTATTATTAAGTACTGGTAACACCTTTAACACCTCAAATGACTACCCTGTATACCAATAATTGCCTGAAATTCCAGTTTATTTACCTTGAAGTTCTATGTCTGTTCAAAAAGCAAAGGATCCTTAAAGTTGGCTTATTAGCTCCTTTGCTAAAAATGAAGGATTTTTTTTGGGGGGGAGGAGATAGCTGGGTCAAATACCATGAGGGTCATAGGTGATAGGGTTTGTTTTTTTAAGTATGTTCTAATTTCTCCTCAATCAATATATATTAACATTAATTAATGTATTGAGAAAGTGCATTCAAGTATTTTTTAAGTACATGGAGATATTGGATGACTAGGCAGGGAGGGAAGAATCAGCGAGATGGAAAACCGGCAGAGGGAAAGTAGTTGAGAATTCCAGAAGATAAATTTCATCCTTTTCAAGATTTCATGTAACTATCTTCCAATTCAGACCAGCAACGCATTAGGATAATTGAGGCAATTTCCTACACAGAGAGACATGGCAAGATATCTTTATGGAAATTTCGAAGTCAGAATGAATACATTAGCAGATCACAACATGAGCTTTCAGTTCATGGCAAAATGAATCTCACCATCCCAGCACTTGCCACATCCTCTCCAGCTTCACGCCTTTGTTCACATCTCTATCTCTGTGTTCCTCTGGAATGATCTATTCCTCCTACCTATCAATGGAAAATTGTCTCATCCTTTAAGTGGGCCTACAAAGCCTTTGTTAAGTGCTCCCGCCTCTGAACTGTGACCCCAGTATCTGGCTGGTGAAATCCAGCAGGAATTGATAATGTGACTCTTCTCTGATAAAGATGTTGACACAAAAATAAGTACTATGCACAGCAGGTTCCCTGTGTGCTTTATACACATCCACTCATTTAATTCTTACAGCTAGTCTTCAAGGAGGCAGCATCAACCCAATTTACAGAAGAGGAAGCCAAGGTTTAGACAAGCCAAATAACTTGTTCAAGCACAAAGTGAGTTTCCTGAGCAGATCTGGGATTCGACTTCAGGCTGTCTGACTCCAGAGCTTTTCTATTTATACAAAGTTCTCAACCACTACACTGTCACCAGGACTTCCACATCTCGTGTATCCTAAAACAAAAACAAAAACAAAAATCTAACTCCAGCTCTAGATCACTTACTATGTGACAGGTGATGTCCACAGTCCCTTAAAGGGAAGGATCACAATTTGCCCATCTCTTCTTTGCATCCTGCATCTAACTTGCTGTCTGACAAGTAGGGGCATCTCAACACATGCCTGAAGGGGTGGAGAGAGACACAGGCCCGCTGCAACACCAGTTCTGTCCTCAGTTACAAAGCTGTATTCCCAGAAACTCAAGCCAACAAAATGAATGAATAAATCAATGAATACATACAAATCTTGGTTCCTGCTTCAAACATTGTCCTATATTGGCTACAAATCACCTGTTGTTTAGTCTCTTGAATCCTCCTCCCATTGCAACATAGGCAAATCTCTTCTTGCCCCCCTATACCTAAAAATACTTACTGTATCTCTTCTCTCATTTGTTTTCTGTTGAAAGATTACCAAGAAAAACTATGGCTCTGATGTGGTTTGTAAGGGATCTTCAGTTCAGGAAAGAAAGGACTCAAGGCATTCACACATCCTCTGTCACTAAATTTGGACTGTGTAGGTGAGTGACAGCTATTAATAGCTAGACAATTGTGTGACACAGAGTAGTAGGTAAAGTATTGCCATTGTATTATTTTTTTCTGACCTTCACACTCTGGAGTAGGGAAGGCAATTTGGTTTATCTCAACTTTACAGATGAAGAAATTGAGACTCAGAGGCAATGCCAGTAAATAGAGTGTGGGTCTCAGTCTAAGTCTCTGGCTGTAGTTACTATGAGCATCCACTGCTCACTGGTCATCAGAGACTGCCCTCCTTCTGCTAACTATCACTCCAAGCACATAACAGGATCATTCTGCTAGGCCTGTGTTGGGGAACTGGATTAACCCTTTTCCTTTTGAGTAAGTCATGTTTTTCAAATTGTTCCTGAATGGGGTTCTATAAATTATAGTAATAGGAAGCTATATGTGAAAAGGTCTTAGAAAGTCAGACTCTGGTTATTTCAGTATTACCCCATTATTTTTTGGGGTAGGCAAACTGAAGCCTAGCAAAATTAAGTGATTTTTTTCCAAGATGATAAAGTAAATTAAGACTATAATATAATATATCCAGCGCATGAGTGTATGTCTACAAACAAATCTAATCTGAGCTCCCTCCAATGCAGCAACTTCTACCACCATACCTTATCACCTGAGTCCAGTTCCATCCGTTTGTGTGTTCTGTAACCATGGAAACTACTGCCATTAAAGTGGAACCTCTCAGTGGTGACTTCCTCCCAGTTTTGCTCAGTATTCTCGGGAGCCCTCTATCGGCCTTCTGGGTAAGAGCAGGCCGCCTCCACCAGGGGCTGCGCCGAGGCCTGAACTGCAGGAACAGGCAGCCAGTCAGCAGGCGCAGCCAGGGCTGCTCATTTCAATGCCATCTGAAACCCAAAATGGGGTGAAGAAATCTGTATTTGCCAAATTGAAAGAGGCAGACTTGGCGGTGAAATAAACTTCCATGTTCTCGCTTCCAAAAATATCCATCAAACTAATTTCTCCAAAAACAAAACTCTGCTCTGAATCAAAGGCTTGTCTGGCCTTTCTTCAAAAAATTCAGCCAATAACCGTTCCTCCACCTTCATCTCTCAGCTACCACCCACCGCCTCCCTCCTCACCCCGACACAGTGTAGAGTCAGGCAGGTCACAAGTCAAACCAACACAAGCCTCTCCCTCCTTTTTACCCTCCCTCCTGCGCCTTCTCTCTTTATTCTAACAAGTTTTTATGAGAAGCTAGAAAGATGACTCGGAATTGGAACCTACCTCAAGAAGCTTATAGTTTGATAGGGAAACATGACAGCTATTCTTACGGCTCTTTTAGAAAGAAAACATATTAAGGGCACTAGAGGTTCCAGCTAAACAGACTCTTGTGGATGCAGTGAGTTACCTCAAGTAGCAAGGGTTTATGGGAAGGATATCTGAGTATAAGAACACAAGAAAAAGCAAGAACTGGAGGGCAAAGCTGCGTGCGGGTGTTTGAGGGGCTTACTGATCAGCATTCTTAGGCTCCACCAGATACACAGACTCATGTCTGAATTTTTTATTTTCATTTAGCAACGACCTTTCTCACCGGCTGCCCCACAGCTACCACTCCACTCTGCGAGGAAGACGCTCAAGCTTCTGGGTGAGGGGGTGAGGACAGCTGTGGGCACAAGGCAGTAAGGGCTCTGGGCATCTGCAGGGCCACAAGGCTGCAGCCGCTTATGGCCAGCCTCACTGTGTGCACCCAGCACCAGCCCACAGAGAGAGGAGGGAGAGGGATATCAAGCAGACAGGGCTCCTTCCCATCGGAGCGCTCTGCCAGGTGCTCTGTTTGAGGAGGCTCAGCAAGAGTGATGCCCATGCTCTGAGCACTTGGCACTGCAGATACCCTTTCACACCTAGTTCCATGCAAACTCCTTTCATGTGATTGGGAACGGAGGTCTCCAACTCATAGATATTTGGGGAAGGGGAAGTTTAGCAAATGTTCTAGCATAAAGGGCAGAGGAAATGAAAAAGAGGAAGCCCTCTGGCCTCTCATCTCTCATGAGACCAGGTCTCCTCCCCGATGCGCAAAGCTCCCAGGACATGGCGGCAGGGGGAGGCTGACAGGTAAGGGGAGCTGGGTGAGAAAGATGCTAGGACTTGAGAGTTAAGTCCCACTAACATCATGTGGCTGTGCTGGTGTGGAGGAGGGGAATGGGTATGGGGTGAACGGCAAGGAGCTCCCCAGCTTAAAAAGGGTTTCAGTGCCTTAGTACCAGGCAGAGTTAGTTTCAACTGGAACTACTGGTAGTGACTTTTCCGCACTCCCACCCACTGGGTACATATATGCACACAATTTCCTTCAAGAGTTTTCTTCTTTTCAGAAGAGCATAAATCTTGTTAACTTAATTTCTGAAGGTGCTATGCAAGGGCCAGAAGAAAGCAGGGAGGAAGGAATTGGAAAGGGGTAAAGAAGGGAGGGGGGAGGCAGGAAATGGACTATACGAAAGGCTGCACACAGACGGAAGGGGGGGTGGAGGGGGGGATGGATGGAGTTATAATATATTCCTTCAGCCTGAGGGTGAAGTCCAAGTTCTGCCTGTAGATGTATTCACTGAGGGAAATTTACATTGTGGAGAGCTGAGCAATGAGCTTTGTAAAGACTGAAGTGGTCATTGATTTACTTAGCGAAGAACAAAAATCTCTCAATTTGTCAGCATAATGAACACAAGCAATAGAGTGCCACTTACCAAAATCAGAAGCCTTGGACCATGGAGCAGGTTGCCTCAAGATTCTGTGCACTAGCAACCGAACACCACCCCCTCATCCCACACACAGATACCACTGAGCACCTACTGTGTGCCAAGCACATCACTGGCATCAAAGATCCAGCCCCTACCCTCATGAAGTGTACTGTCTAGCAGGGGAGCCAGACATTAATTAATTTCATTAAAAGAAATAAAACTCATCTATGACAGGCACTTGTGAAAGAAATGTTCACAATGCTATGAGAACACAGGACAGAGAATCTGGTAAAGAAAGTCAAGGAAATCTTCTTAGGGAGCTAACACCTGCATTGTTATCTGAAGGATTAAAAGGATTCGTCTGGGCAACAGGCAAAGAAAGAATATGCCAGGTAGAGTGACCAGCATGTTCAAAGGCCCTGTGGGAAGAAGAAGCATTGTGAGTACAAGAACCCTCAGAGGGGTTGTAGCGTGGTTAGATGGGCAGCATGTGGGCCCAAAGAGTCAGTAGCTCCCAATGTGGCCAGTGGGGAGCAGGGGTAGATCACGCAGACACATGCATCATTTATCCTAAGAGCAAAGGGAGTCAATTAAGGAGATTTAAGTAGATACTCAAGAAAAGGTTACTAAATATATTACAAATGAAGGATACCAGGGACATAAAAAATGCTTGCAAACCTCTGATGTTATAGGTGAAATGCAATTTGTGCTTTTTCCCCGAGCTTAAGGTCCACAGTTGTCATTAGATTCTCAGAGGGGGCCATGGTCCTCCAAACTGTTGTCCTGGTTCTTACTGGGAGAGCAGACTGGATGACTCACCAGGGTCCCCTCCATTTCTCTAAGACTCATGAGGCTGAGACTGCTCCTGAGGCACTCAAAGTGTCTGGCAAACTAAGTTCACTCTCATGAGAGCCCAAAGTCAGAAAATATGGGCTGGATGTTGCTAATATCAGCGTAGAGGTAAGGACACTTTCATCTTCCCCTTAGTTCCTCTTCCCCCCGTCTCTCTCATACACACACACATACACAGACTCATGCATGTGTGCTGCCCATCCTGAGCACAGGCTCCTCACAGGCTGTGGACACTGACCCTCTCATTGGATGGACACTGGGGCCTCGTAGAGCTGTCATCTAAGAGGCCCAAAAGGGTTGTCATCACCAGCTCAGTCACAGTCGAGTCTGGGGGATTATGAATGCATGTTTGCTCACTTCCTCTCTCCAGGCCCCCTCTTGTCCTGCTGGCAAAGTGAAAATAAAACAAGTTGGATCAGGGCCAACAAAGGCCCAGTTGACACACAATGATTTGAGTTACTGGAGGGGATCATCAGCATGAACAATCTTGAATATAATACATCACTAGCTGGGATCCCAGGGCTGGAGTAACTGATCCTTCAGGCCCACACAAATACACAAATCCCAGCTTTTTCTTCAGCAGTAATTCACAAAGGGGATGCTAACAGGAGTTTCTGAAAATAAATAAGATTCCGTGGTCAAGTCAACTTGGGATGCCTTTACAAAAGGTGGAAGAGGGACCTTGGCTATATGTAGATGTCCCAACCCTTTATGGCATTATTTTAAACCTTGGGAAGAAAATTTAGATTATAATTTTCCCAAACTTTTTAAACACTTTTCCAGAAGCCTTTGGCTGAGGAGCTTCTCACCACATCTGTGCTCCAAGGCAGATTTAGGAACGATGGTCCTCCCAAGTGCTCTTAAAGGCCTGCACACCCTGATTCATACAGGGCTCTTTTTAGACAACACAAAGCCTTCATTGTCCTTTCAAGGTTCATTTGAAGCCCTGCCTCATGAAGGAAGCCTTCTCCAATATTCTAGTCTATATTTAGTGCTTACAGGCAGGGCCATGCATTTTGGTCCTTGAGTATAAGATACTTATTTTAGGACTTGGGAACATGATGTGTTTTGTCTGTAGACACTCCATGGTCTGGCTCTGTCATTTTCTCTGACCTCACTTGGAATTGTCCTCATGTGGCCAATCACCCCGAACTCCTGGCTGTATCTTGAACATATCGGCCCTGTTCCTGCCTCCAGCCCTGTGCCTCTGCCCCACAGCTGGCTCTTTCTCATCAGTCACTGGAACCCAACAGCAACCCCTGCCAAAGTGCCAAATTCCACCATTCTGTTTTATCTTCTTCACAATACTATCATGTGTAAGAAAATGCCTTGTTCATTTATTTATGCTTATTTATTGTCTGTCTTCCCTCTAGAATATAAGATCCATGAGAACAAGAACTTGCTTCTTGTATTCATCCATCACCTAGGACCTGGTACAAAGCAGGCATGTAAATATTTGTGGAATGAATGAATTCACTCAGTGATTTATTGTTTATAACTTCTGTTTCATAAAAAAAAATCACAATCCCCTTGAAGACAGAGACTACTGTCAGTGCAGCAGAAAGCACTGGGTAAGCAAGAGGAAGCCTGGGATTAATCATAATTCTGCCACGATGTCCCTCCAAGAATTTCTTGACCTCTCTGTGCTCCGTGTCCTCCTTGTGCACAGAGGCTCACTTAGTCACCACTGCACACCTACCTCCAACTCAGAGCAGGCATGAGCAAGGTCCCTGAGTGATCAAGTAAATATTCTTCATATATATATATATATATATATATATATATATATATATATATATACGATACTTATTGGGGGGCCAATCAATACCTACTGAAATAAAACAGCAGGGGCTTCCATGGTGGTGAAAGGGGTTAAGCACAGCACTGTGAAGCTATCAGCAGCTACTGCAGCTCAAGTTCGATCCCTGGTCTGCAAGGGAGCTACCCACATGGTGCAGCAGACCTCTTCTGACTTGCCCGCTGCTCCCTTAGTAGTGTGTTTCCATCAGTCTGCCTGTTCTGTTCCTCACTCTGTCTCTGGTGAATCCTCTCACCCTTCACACCTCTGGCCTGTACCCCAGCTCTTATATGCATAAATAAATCTTTTAAAAAGGAAATAAAACACTAACTCATTTTTTTATTTCTATGGATAACGGGGATATAATCCTTTCGTAAAAAGAAGTAGGCATCTACTTTAAGTGTCAGTGAGTTTCACCGCATGTATGTTGGTGTCCAGGATTGGCAGTTCTCCATCATTACACTTTTTCCCCACCCCACCCCCAAAACCTGTTCCCTCCACCCTGGGGACACTTCTGAGTGGTCTGAGACCACCTGCTCTCCCTGCAGTGAAGGGCTCTCAGCACTGCCAGAAAGGGGTGTCATTTTGCTCTGCAGATCATCGAAAGCTGTGCAGCCTCCTTACTGCATGCTTGGTAGGAAGGACAACCTCTCCTGCTTCTGCTGCCACTGTTAGTGGGAGGTCACTAGGAGCAGAGGGTGGGGAGCAGCCCCCGCGATTGGGTTTATGATGTGCTGGAAACCATGTGAAACTTTTTGCATATGTCACTTTCTTCTCACAAGAATCCCATGAGAAAGGTCCTATTACCATTTTCATTTCACCGATAAGGAAAACACTGAAAACTCACTTGCTCCAGGATTATACGCAGGTCAGCTTGCTCCAGACCCTGACTAGGGCTGAGGGCTCTGTGTGTACACACACTGCAGGGAGCGGAGGGAAGCGGCTCCTCCACACTCGCCACTTCCCTGCGCAGAAACAAGGGAAGGGGGAAAGGGAGGAATCTCCCTGCAGTTGGATGTGGTTTTGGAATCCCCAAGAGAAGCTCCAATTCCACGGCTTCCGTCCCCCTCAGAGGGGCCCCGGCATTGTCATCTGTGAACATAACCAGCTACTCACCACGCATTGTCGTCTGTGAACATAACCAACTACTCACCACACGGTTGGCAAAATGCTAGTGGAACAGTTGGGGGCAGGAATGTTGGGGGGAATTGGTTGACCCAGGACCTCTGGAAGTCTGTTCCTGTCCCTCCTGAAGCCAAAACTTAGCCAGCAGCCCAAGGAGCTGAACAAAGGCTCCGAGAGTCCTGGGGTGCCAGGAACCCAACAGGGGATTTTAATTAAAAGCAACTTGCTGATCAGGTACATACTTAATGTTATAATTACACAATGATGACAGCGCCATGAAGTACAGGCAGGCAGGAAGTACTGACCAAGCGATTTTAAAAGGTTGGTCTAATGTTCTTCATTTTTCACTAAAGCCTAAATTGAGTTTGTGCTTTCAGGGAATAATGAAAACGACAGAAAGGTAGACATGACAATCCAGTTCCCAGCACCCCAGACCAAAAAAAAAATGAATTTTTCTCTGAAGCCAAATAATGACATTCATTCATTCATCTATCAAACTTTCTAGAATAGTTGCTCTGTGCCAGGCACTGTGCTCAGCGATGGAAATAAGGAGAGTGAGGGAGGTAGAAGGGGGGCAGGAGTGGAGAAGAGGGAACCGTCTTGCCTTTGATGAGCTAACTGTCTCATGGGGAAGCCCGACTCCCGGCTCCAAAAATATAGGCTCAGGTCAGGAGCCAACTTGATTTAAATCCCTGCATAAGTGGTGGGATTTCCAAGTCTCCATCAAGTGTCCTCTGGGCTGCTGGGGAGGCTGGGCATGCAGTGGCTTGGGGCTCTGGGGGCTCTTGGGCAGCAGGGTGTGGGTGCGTCAGTCACCCAATCCCTGGGGGCTGCAGGGAGGCCCCTCTTCACAGCCAAATCAGGTAAAGTGGGACTTTAATTCCAAAGTCAGCGGAAAAGCTAAATATTGCAGTCAAGATTATGCTTTCCTCTACACTTTCTCCTAAGTTCCTTGTCTACTAAGTTTGAGCCTCACCTCCTCCAGGAAGCCTTCTCTGACTGCCCCAGCACTTCTTTTAACTCTCCAGTCTCTGAAACCCTACCCAAGCCAGCCCCAGCAGCAGGAAAGTCACGTGGAGATGGCCGGCATCCTTCACTAGGAGCCCTGCACACTTCATCTTACCCTCGCAGCAGGGTTCTCAATCCTTCGAAGGAGCCATAACTTTCCCTGTCTAGCACGGGGCCAAACATACAATTAGTGGTGAATACGTATTCATGGATGGGCCACTGGTTATAGTGCATCTTTTCCTGAAGCAGAGTGTAAGCTCTAATGAAGACAATTAACTGTCTTTATTGGATTGTAAAGAAATGTTTTTAAAAAACAATAGCATGTTACTGACCAGAAAAAGCCCTGCCTGCTCAAACCCCTAATGGTGTCCCACCAACCTGAGCATAAGCTGCAGAACCTCTCACAGAAGCTTCAAGTTCCCTTTCATCTGGACACTGCATTCCGTTCCCTTCTGCACTTCCTTCAGCTCTGAATTCTCTCTTGTATCGACCTTCCTCTGGATCAGGATTCTAAGCCTTGCACACCCCTCCTCTTTCACTAAATTCTAATTATCTTTCAGGTTTGAAGCCATGGGGAACCAGAAAAGCCTCCCCCGAGTGCAGACAGCAGTGATGCTCAGTCTCCAGCACCCATCAGAATCTCCCAGAGGACTGGGTGAAACACAAACCCTCAACCTTTTGGATTAGGCGGGTCTGCAGTGGGACCTGCAAATGTGAATTTTTAAATCTGTTCCCAGGAGCTGCTGCTGCTACTCTGGGGGCCACACTTTGAGAACCACTGAAGACCAAGTGGCCCCTGTTACAGTCTGCAAGGACACCTCCTCCTACCTTCTTGAGGGCCACCCTTGTCATTGCTCAGTGCTTGTTCCCCTCACCAGACTGTCACCTTCACAAGGGAGGGATGATGAATGGAAGCAGATAGCTCCTATTTCTATGGCACTTCAGTGCGACCAAAGCACCATTAGCTGTAGCCCAATTGGTCGGGAGAGGAGCAGAGCAGACACAGATCGCCAACTGAAATCTGAGATACTCAAGGGACTTGCAGAAGAAAAGGTCAGCTAGGCTGGAAGCAGTAGTGAGAGCTAGAACCTGCATTTTCTTGTTTCAACCCAAAAGGACTTTTTCATATTATATGTCCTGCCACATCTGCCTGTGGGGAAGATAGAGAGCAGAATAAAAACTGTTATCGATTTTTCTCTTCTGTTCCCTTAGGTGCCTTCCAGGAAGAAGAGTCCCAGCCCACATGTATCATTTATCCCATACCTTGTGGCATGAAGTCTGACCATCAGAGAGGGTAAGCCAAGGTAGCAATAGACATGACTTCTTACCTTTCCACAGGCACCCCAGCTTTCCACCCAGGCAGAAGGGGTGATCAGTACATAGGCTGGGAGGTTTCTCCTCTGTGGTGAAATCTGCATGGTGCTCCCTAAGCCCTCCAGACCCCAAAACCAGGCTGCAGCCTTACCCCAGCTCAACAAGACGGGCCACCCCAGAGAGACTGCTCCAAAGACAGAGCAGTCTCCCACATCAAGGGACCGGGCTCTCATATCCCAGCTGCAAGGTCAGAAAGTAGGAGCAGCCTGCCTAGCAGGGAACTCCATCAATTCTAAGACCTTCCTCCACAAATGCTCTCCCTGTTCTAAGCCACAAATCCTGATGCTATACAACGTAACGGGTGTGTTTGGCAGCCGTAACTAAAGAACAACAGAGAAAACTCATAAACTAGTGATTGCTATTATTATCAAATTAATATTATTAAATATACAGCAAGCTTTATTGATCTAGGCTTTAAATGCCATTTACAAGGATGACTTCGAAATCTACACCTCCATTCCCGACTTCTCCACAGGCTGTGATCTCTTCATTGGGTATTTCACATACACCTCAAATCCAACCTGACAAGCCAGTTTTTCCCATCTTAGAAAATGACACTTTATTCTTCTTATTACTAAACCAAATATCCAGGTTTCATCCTGAATTTTTACCATCTCTCCCCTGGTTCCCAGTATATCATCAAGACCTGCTGGTTGGTCCAAACAGCAGCTCATAGTTACCATCTTGTTCTCCCTGCTTCTAGCAGGCCAGTCCAGCCATTGCCTCTCACCAAGGCTTATCCAGCAGCCCCACCCCTGGCTTTTGTGTCCCCCTCAGGCCTACTCCCCATTCACTCTCCACCCAGGTCTCTGAGCTGTCTCCTTCACATGTAAACCAGACAGTGCCGACCTCCTACTCGAAACTCTTCACAGGCTTCCAGTGTACTAGAATGGAATCTAAACTTACTCTGAAGGCCTAGGAGCCCCCAAGCTCCAACCCTGGCTTCTATTCTTAGACTTTTTCCTTACTCAGTTCTCTCCCAGCCTGAGGCTCAGCTTTCAGACTTCCCAACCTCCTCCTTCTAGCCTGTTCCCTCAGCCAGAAGGTTCTCTTCTTACACACTCCCCCCACCCTCTGTCCAATCCTGCATCTTCCTCATCCTGCATTGATCAGTTTAATTTCATATCCTCAGAGGCCTTCCCAGCCACACTGTCTATAGTAACACTCTGTGTTTTATCTAATTTTTTTTTAAATTAATGTCATTTACTTAGCCATCTACCTCTGGACATTTAAGTTATTTCCAACTTTAACAATCCTGGGGTTAAACATCTTTGCAATGAAGTCTGTCTACCCATGATTATTATTTTAGAATAAAGCCCCAAGAGTTGAACTTATCTATTTTATTCAATGCATACTGACTGAGCACTGCCTCTGTGCCAGGCAGTATCATAAATGCGTTACCAAAATGAATTCATCCATGTGTGCCCCACGTTTTTGTTGTTAAATACACTAGTTTATTTATGTCCTCATTTGATTGTGGTAAGAGCACTTAATGTGAGATCTACTCTCTTAAATTTTTAAGTGCGCACACAGCATATTGTTAGCCAGGCTCAGCGGTGCACAGCGATCTCTGGAGCGGATTCATCTGGGGTAAGTGAGACTTTACATCCACTGAACAGCAACTCCCCACTTCCCATCCTCCGACCAGGGTTCTTTTCCATGCCTTTTATCATACTGTGTGATTATATATTTTATCTGCAACATTTTTTTGGCCTTCTCACCATTGGACTGTGAGCTCCCTGAGCTTAGGGACAACCTGCCTTCTTCTCCACAGTGAACAATGTGACCTGTTGTGATCCTAGGGCTCAGCACAGGCTGGCACACAAAGGGACCCCATAGTCACGACATGAGCTAGTGAAAGGGCTGACCCTGCACCCCAGTATGTGACTTCCCCTCCCAGCTGCCATGCGGTTAGACCATCATTTCCCTTCTGTCCTTGACTGCACTGAGGGCATAGATCAAGAGCCAGTAGGCATGTCAGGCCCAGGCCTGGTAGTGGGGCTGCCTAGATGTATGGTGACCAGCTCCTTATGCACAGCCATGCTCAGGACATGCCATTAGAAGGGATATCACCTTCTTCCACCTACCAAGAGATTGCTGCCTCGCATCCCTGGGAAGTGGAAATGGAAAGAGGAGAACCTTGATTAATAGGCCCATACATAACCTTTAATTAATTGGTCAATATTCAAGGATTACACCCTTGAACTTCAGAAAAAAATTAACAGAAGAGCTCCTAAAAATTAATTAGCTAGGAATCAACACACTGACAAAAATCTCCATGGCTCCCTTATGTATGTGGCTCCAGGAATTTATAAGTCCTGGCTTTAGAGCCACCAGGTCAGAGAGGTGCAGCGGATGCAGGCGCTGCCCATTTTATTTTGGTGCAGCCACGCTTTGCAGTTCCTAGAATAATCCTGATCAAAACTAGCCTCTGTTTAATCTTCTCAATTCTTCAATTATTTAGCTGTTTATTTCTCTGTAATTTGCTATGTGTATAGAATCATCAAAATTTAAAGCCAAAAGTACCCTAAAGATCATGTTTTGTTTCTTTAATATATGGCCCCATTAATTCAGATGACATTAATTTGAAATTCATGATAATTACCTAAACATCAAGTAAGCGGTATTGTGGCTCCTACCAGTTAAAATCTGCATCCTCTCTTCACTGATACACCACCGTCTCTTCCCAAGAAAGATGTGAGGTGACTGCCTAATTAATGTAGTGAGGTTCTCTGAGAAAGAAAGGGCAGAAACAAGATGACAAGAAGCTGGGGGTTCTGATTCCTCCCACTGATGTCAGAAAAATCTGAAGTTGAGTTGATTCTACCATTTTCCAGCTGTCAGCCTTGGGCCAGAGACTTTGCCCCACCCCCTCTCTCTTCTCCACAAAGTAGGAGACAGTAACAGTCATAAAGCTGTTGCGAAGAGTCAATATAATACTATAAGCAAAGTGCTCAATGTGGCATCTCGCACGGTGTCGTCCGGCCATGTCAGCGGTGTCAGTCATCACGGAGAGACCACCTGCTCCCATCAGGTACTTTCCTGACATGACCTCACTTCTCACATTGACCTTTCTAGGCAGGTTTTAAATGTGAAAAAATGTCTGTGTGTGAGTCAGCAATTTGCCCAAGGTGCAGAAATTGGTATTTGAACGAGAGCTGTGTAAGCCCGCCCTCAGGCTGCTTTCACCAAATCACCCCATGGTGGAGACACACAAAGATGGAGAAAAGCGCGTGCAGATGTCAGTAATCCATGAGCACAGTGGCTGAGAAGACAAGAGGAGGCAAGATGGAGGACCCAGGACTCCTTGTCAGTCAGCAGAGAAGCATCCGAGGTGGAGGGGTCAGAGCCCTGGGAGGGCAGACTCTGGCTGCCGCCTCACCATGAGAAAGCATGTCTGGGGAAGCTCTCTAGGGAGGTGGAGTCAGAAACTCGGTGACCACAGTCCCTTCTGCCTCTAGGGTTCCCTAGTAAGAGACCACAGCTCTCACTTGCTATCAAGTCCAGCCACACGGGTTGTCCTCATAGCCTCTGTGAGTGCCAGGAAGGGAGGTGACTTGCCCTGTGGGGGGATGGGATTTGCCAAATGCAAGACACTGACCTAGAGGCAAGAATGCCCAGAAGTAAAAGCACAGCCCTGCATAATTAGAACTGGAAGAACTGGATTCAAATTGATTCAGCTTATTTATAAGTTACCTGGGATAGGAAGTGTGCAGTGCCCTCAGATTTTACAGGAGACACTAGGTTGTGTGGGGTGTTGAACTGGGAAATCGATGGAAGAAGCTGCAGGCTCCAGGAGACCATGTGACCAGGTGGAGACGTGACAAGGGAATTTACCCACCCAAAGGGCCCAGAGCTCTGAATTTTCAGTTAAGACCCAGGGAATTTACCTAGAAATCCATTTTATACAGGACCCCTAAGAGGTCCATTTACAGTGTATCGGTAGCCAGAAATGTTTAAATGAAAAAAAAAAAGGAAGCAGGAAAATTAAAGGCAAACAGGAGACACCACTGTGACTGGGTCAAGTCGTGGTTCTGCCCTGGGAGCTCTGGAACGCAAAAACGGACAAGGAGAGACTGGAGAAGAGCAGCTGAGACAATTAAGGGGACACTGAACTCTGAAGTTGCATGGAAAGTACTAGAATTCAGTCAAGAGTAGCAAAGGACACAGGAGTTTTGGCTGTGAAATTGTGACTACGAGAATAAGGAGAGCTTGGGAGAATCTGAAGCTAGACATACATTTTGGAAAGTAAGTATTCATTAAGTAAACACAAATCCCATGAAATCTATTACTCCCAAGAGGCACCAAACCCCACTGAGTATAAGAACTTGAAGTGCTAACACTGCTTTTAATTAAACTTTTTATCTTGAGGTAAGTAGAGACTTTCATGGAGCTTAAGAAATACTACAGGGTGGTCTTGTGGTATACCTGTGAGCTCAGTGGGAACACCTTGCTTGGCTAGAGTGCCTCAGCATGGCCAGGAAACTGACAAGGATACAAGCCAACAATCTCAGTCAGGGCTTCCAGCATACCTATACTGTGTGTGTGTGTGTGTGTGTGTGTGTTTAGTTCTGGGCAATTTTATCCCACATTAGCTCTGTAGACAAAATACAGAACACATCCATCTCTCATGCTGCCCTTTACAACCACTCCCACCTGCATCCTGCTCCCATCCCAGCACCCCGTAGCCTCAAATCTGTCATCCAGGTCTGCCATTTCATCATTTCAATGTTATATAAGTGGAATCATAGGAGCACTAACATTTTATGGCTAACAGCACACAATGAATGATAAGGAACACCCCTTGAGGTAATTGCCAAGACCCTAAAGTTAAACTACCTCTTCACAAAGCTTTTTCTCTGTATTTTCAGTGAGCTACGCAGACAGTGGGTCCTATGCAATTGAACTTTTTGATGTTCTCCAGAAATGGCCACTGAGTCTTACTTAATAATGTGAGTGGGTGGGGCAAGATACAGAACAGGCACTGAGGCTAGGAACTGGATTTGTCTTACTGGAGGGGGCCATTCACTGGAGGAGGGACCACCTGTCTATGAGAGGAGGAATCATAGGATGATGCAGTGTCTGAAAGGTGAGGTGCAGAGAGCAGTTGTTCAGTCAGTGGTCAGCTATAGGTTGGGGGCCAGCTGGACCAGGAAGAAGGCCACTGGAGCTGCCGTTGGCCTCTGCTCTCCCCCGAGAGCCAGACCAATGCACAGGCCACATGTATACAGGAGGTCATGAGGGGCTGACACCCTTGAGAACAAACTATTTCAAGAACTTTCAAAGTCACTTTGACATCATCATCCATATGTATTTAATAATCATCAGATGGTTCCAAATAAATGAAGGGTGCTGGGGCAGGCAGCAAGAAGACTGGGGAGGAGGTCATGGCAAACAACAGGAGAAAAGAGAGAAAGTGAGCGAAGATCGTGGCAGAGAAGCTGAGAGGAAGGGTGTGGTCACCTGGGAAGAGATCAGTAGAAGACTCAGGGGTGACTGAAAGGGAAGGAGGGGAAATCACACATGTACCCCAAGTTTCCAGCCTGAGTGAACAGGAAGCCCAGAGGTGGGAAAAGGCCAGGGAGGGGAAGGTGGTTGGGTCACGCTGAGATTGAGTTATTGGGAGGACATCTAGGAAAAATGACCTCAGGAAAGCTGAGAGATGTGGGAAGAAGTTGGGCAGAGGCAAAAGCTCGAGATACTGATTTGATGACTAGGCTCCCAGTTGAAGTCATGGAGCTTTCCAAGAGGAAGGGTCTGAGAACTCAGGGCTCTGGAAGGATGGGAGTGAGATGAGACATCATCAAAGGCCAAGGACATGGACCAAGGGAAGAGGAGAAGGGGCAGGACATCAATCGGAATATCAGGGACCCATGCAAAAGAAGGGGAGAATTTCAAGGAGGCATTAAGCAATATTGATTGTTTCCAAATGGTTGAGAAGAGCTAAGACAGGGAAAGACCTGCAAGGAGAAGCCCTTAAAATCTTACCCGTGGGAACTGTGGCTTGAGGCTTATCCCCAAAGAAGAAATACTTACTGATGGGTAAAGGGTTTATTTTTAAGAAAGGGCAATTGTAATGGTATCTCCCATATCTCACCACATGGGAACCGTGTACTCTGTCTTCTTTTGGGTGCACCTTGCTTGACCAGGCAATATATAATAATAATATATAATATATAATAATAATATCCAGAGGTTCTAGCAGCTGGCTAGTGAACAGCCAAGGCAGGAGAGAAAGACAAAAGGACTCAGGGAAAAAAGGATAACAATGTAATTATTAAGATTTCTTGGTAATAATAGCAAGTGCTACACTTTTATCTATTATGTATGGGGGGAACTCTATGCATATACTCTGGATGGTCATATAAATGCACTGCTCAGCTCTCCTGCTGTGGAGCACAGCAGTCTGACAATCTCACAGCTGTCCCTTTGCCTCCATGGTGTCCTCGGCAAGGCCACATGCCCCCAGGTAGGGTGCAGCGAGTGAGTGAACATAGCAATGAGCAGCACAGGCCCGCTTCTGGGAGAGGACTCCTCGTCATGAACTCCCCCCTGGCCCAGTCTTCCCTGGAAAACCTCCCTTCCTGCTCTCCTTCATAGGAGTCAGGTCTGCATCAAGCTCAGAAAACTCTCTTGCCTTTTCTGCCTCCTTTTTCTTTAGGCTTCAAGTCATTTCTCCCAATAAATCTATTGCATGCATCATGCTGCATTGCCACCTGCTCAACTGAACATAATGCTGCATCTTGTTCCATAAATATGATAATCCAACTTATAAATACTACTGCCCCATTTTCCAGATAAGAAAACTGAGGTATAGGGCAAGTCTTTACCCAAGATCATTCATCTAGCTGTGGTGGCAGATTCCAACCCAGGTCTTTCTGACTTGAGTCTGTGCTCTTCCATGTGGCTACCCACACATGCCATTCCTCTCCCCATCCGCCACCTGCCATCACGGTAACCACTCTGTGTGTTGAACACCTCCAGTTCTTCCTGCCTGGGGCCTCTGCCCACATGGCTTCTTCTATCAGGAATGCTCTTCTCCAGAAGGACTGCTCCTTCTGCTCCCTTGAGTTTTGGTAAGAAGTAATTGCTGGCCTCCCTCACTAAGTAGATACCTTCTGCTTTTCTCTACCTCTGCCCCTGGCATATTTCCTTCATAGCACTCACTTGAACATATGACTATTCCCTTTACTTTTTGTCATATTGCTCTTATCTGTCTCTGCCCCTAGAATGTGAGCCCCATGACACCAAGAATCACATCTTATGCTTTCCACTATATTGACAAATCCTAGTACAGTGCCTGGCACATATTCAAGACACATTTATTGGATAAATAAATGAATGGGTGATTAAATGGGGGTATTTACATGAACGTTTTCCCACATACGTTCTCTTATTTAATAACTGGGGGGAGAGAAAACAAAGGAAAGGGGATAAAAAGGCTAAATCCACCGGACAGGAGAAAAAGATTACTTCTCACATCTCCAAAATGGTCTCCCACTGCAGGGAGTCTCCAGTGGTGGGGAGCCTGCAGCCTGTGAAGATGCAATGGTGGTGAAATGGCGAGAAATGGCGGTGTTTCACCCACAAGGGATGTGATAGAGCCAGTGGTTCAACATGCCAGTCACATCGTGATGACAAACACCTCCCGTCCTCAACCCTGAAGGACACTGGAGATGGAGCAGGGGCGATATCCATCAAAGGTGTCAGAGGTGTCAGCCAAGTCCTTTTAGCCACAGTCTGGCCTGATGCTTCTGAGTTTAGTGGGCTTGCCATGTCAGCCTGAGGCAGAGCGCTGCTGCTGACAAGTGAGAGAGTGGTGGCTGGGTGATCAAGCCCATGATGTCTCCCCAACACAGCCATGACCTCCTCACCACCCTCAGGGAAACTGCTCAGGGCACATGAGCTCCATGGCACCCACTGCAGTCCCCTACTCTTAGTAAGCAGCTGGTTAGAGCCAGTTCAAGAGAGTGGAGTTAGAGATGGAGGGTTTCTGGAAGCAAGAAGAGCGAACAGACACTTGCTTGGGAAGGAGGAAGAACCTTTTTTTTTTTTTTTCTGGTAGATCTGGGTCAATACTTCATAGAACACTCTTAAGAGTGTTTTCCTAGGCCCCCTGGTCCAAGCCCCACCCTCACTGAGCTCAAATTTCTGTATCAGCTCCTAAATACCCCAGAGCCACTGATTCAGCACCAAATCCAGATCTACTCCACTGTCACCAGCTAATACCAGCATCGTTTCACCCCTACTGGAAAATTCTCCTCACATATTATAAACAGTGTAACCTGCCTATCTTCATGTGATATTAATCATCACCATCATCATCATTGCCATTACCATGGTCCACTGCCCCCCAACAATCCCTTGCATTTTAAATAAATTCTTATAGCTTAGAAAGCATCTTCAGATACATGGTCTCATTTAATTTTGATAATTCCCCTTTGCACAAAAGAAATGTATTATTTAGGAATTTTTGTTATGATGGCTAAAGAACCAATTCATACTGGCTCCAGCGAAAAAGGGACGATTTGCTAGGACTCGGGCTGTCTCTCAGAGCCCAGGACAGGCCAGCAGCTGGGCATCCCAAGCTGCTGGGGAGCACAGAGAACGCCTCACCTACACTGTCTCTATCTCTCTTCTGGTCTCATGCTGGATTGGCTCCCTCTGCCTCTAGGCTGCTTTTACATGTAATAATCCACACACACACAGAGAACACAGATTCACATTCTTTCTCTCTTTCTTGTCACAACTCACTCCTGACCACAATTATTTTTTTTTTTATAGAGGCATGTTTTATTTATTTATTTATTTGTTTTGTTTGTTTTGTTTATACATGCACTGGGTACAGTCAGAAGTGCGGGAGGGTGAGAGAATTCACCAGAGCCAGAGCGGGGAGCAGAGCAGGCAGAAGGACCGAAGGACACTGCTGAGGGGAGCAGCGGGCGGCAGGAGAGGTCTGCGCGCCATGTGGGACCTTCCTCCAGTGGCCGGGGAGTAGCCGGGGATCGAACCGATGCCGCAGAGGCCGCGGGCAGCTTCGCAACCCAGCGCTCAACCGCTGCGCCACCAGGGAGACCCCTGACCACAATTAAAAGGTAGGGAACCTCAGCCCATCTTTGCTCAGACCACCAACCCTAGATTGTAGGACAGTGGCCACAGGTGTGTGGGGTGGAGACTGCAGTGGAGGCAGCAATGGGCAGGCAAAACCCCCAGTGTGAAGAAACTGAAAGTTGAAAAGGCAAACTTACTTAAATAGATGATGCATATGGAGTCACCTACCATCCTCCTGGCACACAGTTAGTGCTTCCAAATAGGACGGATTATTGTTACTGATATGGTTATTATTGTCCAAAGATACACCACCAGTCAGAAAGGATTCGGAACTTGAAGCTGGGTCTCTGGAGCAGGGGCCCGTCTGTTCTGCATCGTATCCTCAGCATCTAGCCAGCTGCTAGAAACATCCAGTGGTTTGCTTTACAGGGCAGAGAACAAATGGGAGAAGGGAAGCAAGTGGAAACTGTAGACAGACCCCTCCAGCATGCAGGCAGCACAGGGGGCTCCGCCAGTCCCTGGGGATGGGGGGTCTCCTTCCTCCACATCATCTCTCACCTCCAGCTCAGCTCAGCATCTGCACTCACTCCTACTACTGAGTCTCAGGTGACCAGGGAGAGACGCAGAGCAGTGGAACCCCATGTTCACAGAGCAGTGCGCAGGCGCTGTCCATACCCAGGGCCTCACGCTGCAGGAGCTGGGGGCACCTGAGGCCTTTCCCAGGATGGTGCCAGCTTGGTGTGCGGCAAGCACGCGGCTTTCACAGCCCACTAGGAGTTGGCAGATTTAGCAAACCCTGTCTCAGGACCAAAGCTACATGTGAGTGGAAGAATTTTTAATTTCTATGGTAATAAGGAGCTTAAACTCCTTATTTAAACTCCTATTTACAGGCTAAACTTACAGCTACATCCCTGTGCCCCGGGCTGATCACTATGATATGCAGATTTACCAGACTAGCTAGGGCTGGAGAGACCCTGCACGAGAGGAATTAGAGTGAGCAGATGAAAAGAACTCGTGATTAAAGGACTTGGGAGAGACTGAAACGGAGACGGGACTAACAGAATAAAGGCCTAAAGGCACATTAAAAATGAGCCTCACAGAGTACAAGTGAAACACCAGGGCCCCTGCAAACACCAGGGCCTCGGCAACAGGCATGAAGACAAGCACTCGTCCCAGCGAGGCTCTTCTGCCCTCCAGCTGCCTGTGCCCGGCCCCTGCGCTCCCCAGTGGCCGTTTGCTCTGGATTTCCGAGCTCGTTGTCAGAACTGTATACTCCTGGGCCTTTTTGCCTCTTACAAACAAGCCAATATCTACCTTTTGGCTGAAATATACACTCTGATCCAATATTTGAAGGGCAAAATTCATTATCTGGCTGGCACTGGAGGACAGTTCTCGGGGCAGTAAAAGAATTAACACATTTACATAAAGAACGTTCGCTGCAGCCCCTGGCCCCCGCAGGACATTCCTCCACCTGACAGCGGGACGGATGGCTGGAGCGGAACCTTTCAGAAAATACTCCCCATTGTATCGAGACCCAGAGCTCAAATGAGTATGTCCAAGAAGGTAAAATAAAGTTGTTTTCTGGTGGGCTCTGTCCCTTCAAAGTTTAATTCTTTAAAACAAAAAAATTCAGACTGTGAAAACATTCTCCAGATCTGGAGAAGGGGGCAAGACTAGAGGTGCCATAGCCAAAACAGTCATCTGCTCAGCATGTAACTTCTGCATTAAAATAAAAAAGCCCAAAAGACATTTCTAGAAGGTAATTTGATCAAATTACAACATTCATTTGTCCTCAAGAGCTATCCCATCATTTCATGACTGTTCAAGCTATTCTGCTGATTCCTGCATTGCAACAATGCTATTTTGTCCCTGACAACTGCTTTACAATTTGGGTTGTTTTAGTTCCTTATTTGGGGAAAATGAAATACCAAGAAACTGAGAAGTACCCCAAAGGAACAAAGTAAGAAAGTCACCCCATCAGACGGGAAAGAGGTGTATGAACAGAAAGGCAAAGTGTGTCAGTTCCACCTGCTTCTTCACAACCTCAGGTAGGTTCTTTTACCACGAGGCTCTTCCATTCCCTCACCTGCAGATGGGAGTCCCCCGGCTTGGTTGACCTGCCTTGGCCATGCCTGCTGGAGTGAGAGGTGTGGTGGGAAAAGACACAGAGGGGCAGTGAGGATGAGGACTGTGTGCACTGAGGGGCAGAGAAGATGTGGGCCCTACAGAATCAGGTGGAGAGTGAAGGTGGCAGTGTAACAGGGTGGTCCCCAGGAAAGGGGGAGGTTCCAGGTTCCCTGCCCCACCCAAATGGAGGGTGGAGCTGAGCAGGGGGAGGAGAAGCTGAAAAGGAGACCGAGGAAGGAAGGAAGCAGGATGGAGCCAGAAGGAGACCTGGAGGAGGCGCATGGAGTGGAGAGACATGTGAAGAAACTGCGCTTGTCTTTTGGTCGTGGACTGGGTGACACAGATGTGGGTGAGAGACCCGTGGGGAGGTGACCATGGCAGTTTTTGTCTTGATTTTGATTTTGCTCTTTTCCTTCCAGGCTTGTCTGGTTGTTTCTGATCCTTTTCTGTGGGTCCCCACTGGAAGATGCTTTAGACTTGTGGCAGGCTTTGGGGCCTTGCTCTGGGCCAATCCCATTTCGATGGAGTTTTACCCATGAGGGGGTGGGTAACTTTGGGTGCTTGATTTAGAAACTAGATTCTTTGCCTTTCCTGTATTGTTTCCTAGTTGTATTAAAGTTCCTTCCCATTAAAGTCTCATATGTTTTGTGTTGATGCGGCAGATGGCAGAACCTATTTAGAGCAGGCAGGTTTGCGGGGTTTGGGCTGCCCCTCTCCCTGCCTTGTGACAGCAGGACCTGGAAGGCTGAGCCTGGAGAGCTCAGTCTTGACTTCAGCTGCAGCAGCACAAAGACTGTCCAGGAAAGAGGGTGTGCTGAGCAGCCAGTCTGCAGAGTTGGAGCAGGGGGGTATGGAGGTAGTATTCCAGGAACCAGAAAAAGGAAAAGGAAAGAAAGCAGATGGGTTGGTTGTTACTCCTGGCTGCAAAAGAGTTTCAAGAAGGAAGGTAGTCTGAAGAAAGATGGGGATAAGGGGTTCCCCGCTTTCACTGGCCTATTGTTTATGCAATATTAACAGTGACTGTGTACCAGTCACTCTTCCAGGCACTTAGGAGACATTTTCTTTTATAGAGGAGACATTGCATGTTAAATGGTGATGTGATATTGAAGAAAAAATAAAGCAAGGAAGATCAATATTTAAAGGATATGAGTAAGATCAACTTTTAATAGGTTTTCAGGAGAGATTTCACTAAAAAAGTGGCTCTGAGCAAAGATCTCAAGTAAACGAGGCAGGGAGCTAGTGGGCATCTGGGGAGGGACTCTTACACAGGAGAGGGAGTCCAAGTCTCGCTGAAATTCCCTGTTCTGACAATTGCACCTGATCCATAGATGACCACCACAAGATCTCCATCCCACATGCTGTCCTTATAATGTGACCTTGACATTCCTTCCATCACCTTGACACTGGACAGTTTTGAGACTCTCGCAGAAGTGACCTGAGGCTAAGCCAAAAAGGCAGGAGGACTCCTGCTTGGTTCTCTTAGAATTCTCAGGCTTGGAACCCAGCCACCACACTGTGAGGAAGCCCAAGCTATCCCACGAGGGAGCACACACAGGAATTCTGGCTGACAGACATCACTAATCAGTAAATGTTAAATGACTCCAGCCCTTGGTCATCAAGTCACACCCAGCCTTTGCTGCTTCCCGGCTGAAACCTCAGACATCACAGAGCAGAAGTGAGGCATCCTCATGCCCTTGCCAGTTTGTAACCCAAGTAATCCATGGATGTGATCAAATGGTTTGATGTTAAGTGGTTTGTTCTGCAGTCAAGGATAACTGCCCTACATCAGCTAGTCATGAAGTCTTTCATTGAGTGGCTTGTTTCTTGTATACATGCCTTCTGTAGGTACCTTCCAGGAGGAGAGGTAAGATTAAGTGTGTTTCCTTGTCCCTTGACCAAATAACTATCTAGTAGTCTCAGCATTAACCCTAACAGAGATTAGCAAAAAAGAACAAATTGCCCAGAAACAAACCTTAATAAAAGTTAAAGGAAGTATCACAAATCAAAGAGGGGAGGAATTATTTAAAAATTGATACTGAAATAATTGGTTCACTACTTGGAAGAAAATCAATTTAGCTCCTACACTTAAATAAGTTCATCATGAAGAAGAGCTTTCTGTAAGATATCAAGTAGTAACTATGAAGAAAATATGGACAAATACATTTTATTTCTTGAAGGAAAAGATTTTCTAAATTTAAAAGTAAAGGAATTACCAAGGAAGATATGGATAGGTTGGCCTGCACACCAAAAAAGTTATAAGCCATGCTAAAAGACAATGAACAGGGAACAATATTTATAACAAAGAAGTAAAGAACAAATATCAAAAAACAAACGAACGAAACAAAAGCACTAAGATTCCAATTGATTAATGGGCAAAGGAAGCAAACAGAAAAACTAAATGAGAAAATCCAAATGGTAAATATCCAACCTGATGGGTTATCAAAGAATTTCAAATTAAAATAATAATGAGGTAATAATGATCTTCACCTACAATAATAGCAACATGATAATAATGGTGCATTGTGAGCTGAGCATTCCACACACTGCTGGTGGAAGTATACATTTAAATAGCCTTTGGTGAAGCAAATTGACAATATGCAAAGTGGCAAACAAAATAAAAGAGGAAAAACTCGATAACACGAAGGGTAAACTTGCACCATTCAGGGAAATAGTTAAGCAAATTATGATATATTTGCTTTAGAAAATATGTATTTATTAAAATCATGTTTACAAAGAGTTTTTAAAGACAAGGAAAATGAGATCAAATTTTAAACAAATAAAAATATGCAAATTATGTATGTTTCTGCAAAGAAAAAAGTCAAGGAGATGTACATCACACTAACGGTGCCGGTTACCCTGAGGGAGTTCTGGGAAGCTACTCACTTACTTTATACATTCCTGTATGGGTAGAATTTCTTAGGGAATAAAAAGAAGTCAGTCCAAGACCAGTCAAGATTGGGGTCCCCACACCTCCCTGGTGGTGCAAGGGGTTAAGACGCAACCTATGAAGCTGTCCACAGCCTCTGCAGCATGAGTTCGATCCCCAGCCTGCCA
Source organism: Talpa europaea (assembly GCF_964194135.1). NCBI lineage: Eukaryota > Metazoa > Chordata > Mammalia > Eulipotyphla > Talpidae > Talpa > Talpa europaea. The sequence continues at coordinate 16,494,551 of NC_140072.1, forward strand.
GGCAGAAACCCACATGGTGCAGCAGACCTCTCCTGACTCACCCACTGCTCCCCTCAGCAGTGCACTTTGGGCAATCTGCCTGTTCTGTTCCCCACTCTGTCTCTGGTGAATCCTCTCAACCCCACACAGCTCTGGCCTGTACCCCAGTTCTTGTATGCATAAATAAATCTTTAAAAAAAAAAAAAAGATTAGGGCCATCATTTCCCTTTGAGAGAAGTCAGTCTGTCCCGCTCCCCAGAGAGAGCAGTTCTCAGAGCCCACTGGAACCATGGGCCAGGCAGGACCTGAGGATGGTGCAAAGAACTGTCTATAAAGGAAAAACCTAGCATTTTCCTTCTAGGTGTAGGGTGAAACCCAGGTCTCCCCTACTGTGTGTTTCTTACCTGTACCATTCTCACAAAACACTGTCACCAAATGTGTAGAGGGTTTTCCCCACACCAAGCAATTCTCTGAGACACAGTCCTACAGTTTCACTCAATTCTGCCACTATCTTCCCAGATGCAGCATCAAGACCAACAGGTTAAGAGCTCAATCCCACAAAACTGTCCTCCCCGCCCCTCACAATCACATGTGTATATGTACATGTACACACACACACACACACACACACACTCACTCACTCACTCACTCACTCACATAGAGATGAGTCACAAGCCAAGTTGTCAGCTATGCTTCTGACCAACTAGAGGTTCCAAAAGCCCCTTCTTGGGGTTGATTAAATTTGCCAGAGTTTCTTACAGAATTCAGGGAAACATTTATTTACACTGATTGTTTTATTAAAGTATATGATAAAGGACACACATGAACAGTCTGATGAGGACACACAGAGTGAGGCCTGCAAGGGTTCCAAGTGCAGGATTTTCTGTCCCTATGGAGCTGGGGTGTGGTGTCACCATCCATGTGTGGATATGGCCACCCATCTGGAAGCTCCTCAAGCTCCCCACTTCTGAGATTGTTATAGAGGCTTCCTCATGTAGGCTTGATCAATCATAACCTTTATTTCTAGCACCTCTCTCCTCTCTGAAGGGTGAGGGTGGGCTAAATATTCCAAGCTTCTAATCATGACTGGGTCTTTCTGGTGACAGCTCCCATCCAGGAGCCCACCAAGGTCACTTTGATAGGACAGAAGATGCTCCCAATGCTCTTATTACTTAGGAAATTAAAAGGATTTTAGGCGCTCCATACCCAGCACTGGAGACAGAGACCAATGAACATTTTCTATCATCTCACCCAGGCCTGTTTTGCACATCAGCCATCAGTTTGTGGATGGGTATGCCTCATGTTGCTTTTTCAGTTCACTGTAGGAATGGAAGGTCTGGCTACCCAACTCCTGTGAACTCAATATAGACTCAACAGACCCCATTGGCTTTAGGGAAGTTGACTGAAACTAAGTGTTGAGAGGCAGGATGTCTGATGGCAGAGAAGAGATTCCCAGTGAGAGCAAGCAACTGGTAATCAGTCACCAGTTCAGATATCCTCTGGCCTAGCAGAAATTCACATCTAGATCAATCCAGGTTCCTCTGGCCAGTAGGCTCCAAGTAGTCCCAAGGCCATAACAAACCCATGCCACTCTTTCGCACTGACTCCTTCAATCCTGTTAGATGGGATGCCCTGCAAAGACCTCATGTGATCAGCCACATTCCCTTATGGGGGTCCTCCTGCTCTTGAGCACCGATCCCCGCATAGATAGGAGTCCAAGCTTGGTCACTGACTGAGCATGTGGCAGCAGGAAACTTAGATTCAATTAGCACCAACAGTGTGAAAAGGCACAAAACAAATCAGGGCTGGTCTCGTAGCTATGAGCAACAAAACTTCTGATTCTAAAATCAACTCTCAACCGATGGTTCAGTTTCTATTCCTGACCATAGAAACCTGTGAAATTGAAGATTTGATTATAAAGAGGTTAGGGATCACTCTTCACTGGATGCTACTAATATTACATGGATCATGGAATGATGGATCCCTAGAAACCACAGATATCAGCAAGATCCCCCTTGTTTTATAGAGAAAAACTGCAGCCCAGAGAGGGAAAATGACTTGTGCAAAGGTGCATGGCTGGGTGCTGGGTCACCTTCTGGCAGAGCCTAGCATTAAACCTGAAGAAACCATCACAAATTAAGAGCAATGACAATACCTGCTTCATGACATTGGAGAGAAGTCACCGAGAGCCACTAGAGAGGCAGACTTGCTCTCCTGACCAAGAAACCATGCAGCCTGCCACCCTCTATGCTGCAAACTGGGTGTCACTAAGTACAATGTCACTAAGTGCAATGGTCTGTGAACCTGCTGGACACACTGATACTCTGACCTGAGCCTCAGGAGGTCTCATATGGTTTACTTCCTCTCTTTGATTATATTCTGGATGCTTTCAGAGAAGACAATCCAGGATATTTAAACAATTAACTGCATTCCAGAACATTCTTAATTCAGAAGAACTAAGGGTCCTATAAGCCCAAGGAATTTAAGAACAGAGCCAGGCTGGGAATGCAGATGATGGGTGGAGAGCAGTGCACCATTTAATACCTCCTGTGATCCTTCTATGTCTCAGTTTCCTCAACTGAGAAGACAAAATACACAAACTCAATAATAACTAAGGTCTCTCATAACTATGCTTCTTTAAATGTCTCCTTCATCTCTGCTACAGATTTGCTCAAAAGCACCTCTCCTCCTCAATGTCAAGTTGGATGAAGCATTAACTCATCAAAATGTAAGTACAACAAAAATTAAGGCAAAGATCATCCTGGCCAAAAGCCCTCGAGAATTAGCAAAGTCTTCCTTGGTGAAGAGAGGGGCCATGTGGGCACCTCGGCTCACTGAGTATCCATGCGCACTCCCTCCAGGAACCACTGCTGGTCTCCATCCAGGGGAGCTCTGGCCACTGACTCTGCTGCTTTATCAAAGTGACAGCTCGAGGCTATGGGCTCCCATTTCAAACAAATAGGAGTCTGATTATTGTTTCTCAAGATGAGTAATAAAAAGAATCCAGTGGTTTGGATGCCTCTTTTCCACAATACTCCCAAATACCATACGGAGAGGCAGGAAATGTCTGAGGGGTGGAAGGAGTGACTGGAGTGGGGAGGAGAGGCAGAGCTCCCAAAGACAGGTCAGCGCATGCCCAGGGAGAGCAACAGAAGCTGCAGTGGAGCCAAAGCACATGCGGCGTTGACAGGCCTAAGGAATAGGAAGCCAAGGGGGGCATGACGGATAGACAGTGAGAACACCTATGCTCAAGGATGGCCTCCAGGTCAGACAAGAGCTAGAGGGGCAAGTGAGGTTTGTGGAGCCATCCCAGATGCTAGAAATCTGCACTAAAACAATCCAGAATGTGCCAAGAACCAAATTCTAGGAAGAGAATTCACTATCAGGATTCAAAGGCAGCACCTTAAGGGAAGACAGACAGGAAACAGCTGATGTGTCACAATGGCCCCCTTCTGCACAAAGCAGTGGCCAGTGCTGGGGTCATCCTTCCTGGGTCCCTGTGATATGGAAAAGCCACCGGAACAATCAGCCCCACTTCCTCTGCAGTTGCATGAAATGTACTTCTACTCTGCATTGGCCCTCAAAGGTCTGACCCTTTAAGTGTCCCCAACAAAGCAATATCCTCTAGCCAATGAAGCACACATTTCCCCATGTGTCATGGAACTTGGCTTTTTCTGGCCCAAATTCAGCAGTGGAGGCATATGGGTTTCATAAAGGGCCATTTTCACAAAGACCTGCCCAACCGTGAATGAAAATTGTCCAGTTATCAAAAACTATCCACTAACTACTGACCAAATCAACCAGTGCAAAGAAACGTATGTACAAATCCTGCTATCCCAGGGTCTGTGACTCCCAAAGCACTTGTTGGAATGATTGACTTTGTGGCTTTAAAAGATTGTAAGATTATTTCCTCATCTCTAGCTTCTTTCACTGGCTCCTGCCCCACCCCCTCCACCTAGACCAAGTGACACTTGATATCTGTCAACTGAAAGCCCAGTACAAAAAAATGCTGTTAGTATAACAAAGACTGACATACTTGAAAGAAACCTTGGCAATGACAAGCTGAATCCAAAGGGACTAGTGAAATATCAGATACATCAGATCAGACATTTTCCTCCCTCTGGAGAGAAGCTCAGAAATCAATGGGAAATTCAGACTTTTAAAGTGAGGGACACTGCTGGAGACCTCACCTAACGCAGTTCTGTGGATGGAACCTCTCGACCCACACGCACCCAAAGAAAACACTGTTTATATTGCCCAAGCACTTTGCAGAGATTTTGTCTCCACCAGATGAAGGTCATTTCTCAACGTGTCAGGAAAAGACAAGCAGGGCAGGCACAATGTAGAGTCTAAATGGAGATGCATATGAGAAAATTATTTCAGAAATCCCACCATAAGCAAGCAGGGAGTCTAAGAGTGGTTTCTGGACTTGCATACAGTTAATTCTCACATCCAAGGGGCCTTTATAATAACATTGGAGATGCGCTTGCATAGATCCAAACATCTTGAACCCAACCCAAGATCTGCCTTGACTACAGGCTTCTGCCTTTCCCACTTGTCAGGTGAACTTCTTTAGCAGTCCTCACCGATGGTCAGTCCTCATCACTGTGGCTGCATATTAGAGACTCCTAAGGAGGTCTTAAAAGCATGCCTATACTCAGCAATGCCTCAAAAAGTTAAACATGGAATTACCGTAGAATCTGCAATTCCATTTCTGACTTTATACCCAAAAATCTGCTATACACCAGTGATGCTTGTACACCGGAGTTCATAGCAGCTTTATTTACAATAGTCAAAGTAGAAGCAAACCATATATCCATCAACAGATGAACAGATAAACAATAGAATGTTTTTCATCTTAAAAGGAAATGAAATTTTGGGGCCTCCCTGGTCATGAAGTGGGTTGAACGCAGTGCTGTGAGACTATCCTCAACCTCTGCAGCACGGGTTCAATTCCCAGCCAGCCAGAGAGATTCCCACATGGCATGGCAGACCTCTCCTGTCAAATACTCTGCTCCCCTCAGCAGTGTATTTCAGTCGTCTGCCTGTTCTGCAACCTGCTCTGTCTCTGGTGAATCCTCTCACCCTCCCGTGCCTCTGGCCTGTACACAAGTTCTTGCATAAAAATAAATAAATCTTTAAAAAAAATAAAAAATTAATAAAATGGCTAAGATGATAAATTTTATTAAAAAATAAATAAATGAAATTTTGACACACACTACAATATGGATAAACCTGGAAGACATTATTCTAAGAGAAATAAGTCAGACCCAGAAGGGCAATATTGTATGAGTCCACTTAAATGGGGTACCTAGATAAGGCAATTGAGGGCCTCCCTCGTGGTGTAGTGGTTGAGCGCTGGGCTGCGAAGCTGCCTGCAGCCTCTGCAGTGCCGGTTCGATCCCTGGCCACTGGCGAGGGTCCCACATGGCGCAACAGACCTCTCCTGCCGCCCGCTGCTCCCCTCAGCAGTGTACTTCGTCAGTCTGCCTGTTCTGTTCCCCTCTCTGGCTCTGGTGAATTCTCTCACCCTCCCGCACTTCTGACTGTACTCAGTGCTTATATAAATAAATAAATAAATTTTAAAACAAACAAACAAATAAATAAATAAATAAAAAGATAAGGCAATTGATAAAGACAGAGATTAGGACAGATGTTACCAGGGGTTGGAGGGAGCAGTGAAGGCTGCACAACAGTGATTGTATTTAATGTCACTGAAGACATTTAAAACCCAGTAAAATGTCAACTTTTATGTCTATTTTTACCAAAACAAGAAATTATTTTTTAATATTTAATATTTTCTTAAAATCATACCTGCACTCAGATCTCACCTAAGACCAACTAAATCAGAATCTCTTGGGTGTAGGCCTGTGTCTTTAACATGCAAAGCCCCACTCAATCTCTCACCCACCCGTTCTTGCCTTTCCTCCTAGATACACAAATAAACATTCATTAAATGACTTGCAGGTTTCAAGAAATATTCAAGGAGCTAGAAATGAGCACATAAGTTTACTACCCAATGAGGTTCCCACAGTTAAGAAGTTAATATAGTGGGTTTTTTTTTAAACTGTCTATCATCTCACCCTCCTACAAATTCATATGTACTCATCCCCCCAGAGGAGGAGCTGGAACTAAGGACTGGCTTCTCCCAAGGAGAATGAAGCCCCGCTGCTTCCAGCTTATCTCTCTCGTACCCTTGAATCACTTATGCTGGGGGTAGCTGACTCCCACGTTACAAGGAACAGAGCTCCACCTTGCCTCCCTGGCCACAGGTCCTGTCCTGCTCCTGGTCCTGTTCCCGGGGAGGCCTCTCCAGCAGTCCAGTGGAGGCGTCCTCATGAGGATGAACAGAGGCTGTGTGCCAGCCGCCATGCAAGCGAGGCCTCCAGGAAGCAAGCCCTCCAGTCCTGCTCCAGCTCTGAGGTCACTGCAGCCCTGGCCTACAGTTGTCTGAACCTCAGGAGAGACCCTAGTGCCCAGCTAAGTTGACTATCCCTGGACTCCTAACACTTAGTAGCTCTGTGAGATAGAAAATAGTGTTTCAAGCTGGGCCAAGTTTTGGGATAAGCTGACACACAGCCCAATGTGTGTTCAAACACTGGAGTTGAACTAGATTCTCAGGACTCACATGACCTTTAAAGGTCACCAAATCTAACCACTGTTACTTCTTTGTCAAGTGCCTGCTCTGTCTGACTTTAGCTTTTCTTTCTGACCCTCATCTGTCTGCCTCATCCATTCTTTGCCCGATACGAATGCTAAAGCCTTGAAACAAAAATACCACACTTACATGGAATGCCTCTACCCTCCTCACCCCCACACGCACAGCCTCCCAGTGCCCATAATAAAAATCAGCCTCCAATCCTGATCCTCCAGAAAGGAGCTCAGAGGAAATCTAATCCAATGCATTTATACCCTATAGGGGTAAACTGAGGTCCTTGCTCAAGGCTCAGGGTTCCCTCTGGTCCTGTGGGCTCATACTTACATCAGAAATAAGCTTGTAACTTTTTTTGGCCCCTTCTGTAAGTTAAAGTACTTGCTATTTTGTACTTGCTATTCCCGCTTTGGAGATCTTTCCCCCACCGAGCCTTAGGGTTCCAGCTCTCCCTGCATTTCCCTTCCCAGCTTGGAAACGCCATGCCCCAAGACTGCCCTGTCCTTCCTACGGGACACGCACCTCCTTATCCCTGCCCCGCCCCTTCCTAGGCTCCTTGTTACCACCATATATGATACATATTTCCTAATTTATTGTCTTCCGTCCCCCTAGAATGTAAACACTGTTGGAATGGGAAGCTTTTCTGCTTTGCTCACTGCCATATTCCTAGTGTCTAGAATGACGGCCAGCACATGGCAGATGTAAGAGCATACGCACCTGTGCACGCAGCATATCAGGCAGTTGTTCACCAAAGAACTCTCAAGGCACAAGGTCCAAGCCCATCATGATTAAATTGGTTCAAAATTTCACAGAAGATAGAGGCAAATTATGGGTAAGACCCCCACTTCACCAGCCCTCCCATGCAGAAGCTATGCCATCTGTGGTTTGGAAATCAGGTCCATGGAGTAGGGGGCTAGGGTTGCTCTCTGTGTGATGCTGGCTCAGTGGTGGGGAATGCAGTGGCTGCCTAGGACATGGCCATTTCCCAGCGTGTGACCTGCTGCCAATGCTCCCACTGAAGCAGAAGCAGGAAGCCCCCATCCTTCTGCCCAAGACTATAACCCAGGCCTCTTTCCCAGACCCAGAGAAGAGGCGTGATCTCCAGATCACAGAGCGGGGGGCCCAACTGTTTACTGCAATCGTAGGGGCTATTATCTCACCCTCCAACTTGGGAGACAAGCTGAGAACATTGTTCGTTAAGAATGGCTTTTCTGCTATTGTACAGAATAAAAGGCTGTCTCTCATCTTCTTGGATTGCAGGATAAATCAAGTACACAGATTTTTGTTTATCAAGAAACCACCTGTTTACCATTTGTAAAGGGCCTTGATTGCCTCAGAGAAATATTAGTGTGGAGCCACAGTTTCCTACCCACTGAGGAGAGCAGCCGGCGGCACAGAGATTGGAGAGGAAAGACAAAGAAGAAAGTTATGGGTCTTTAGGGAAATTAGGTCTCCAGGAGGTTGAGTGATAATGGAAACGATGTTAACCCAGCCTGTGCTATGCATATCCACTGCATCCACTGTCCCAATGCGTTCCTGGGGTGACCCACAGTTTGCAGATTGAGAACTCTGAGGTTCACAGGTCATATGACTTCCCCGAGTATGGCAGATAGTAAATCAAGAGCCCCAAATTTAATCCCAAGCAAGACTTTTGATCTCTGGCCATCACTGCCAGACAAGCACACTGAACTGTCCGCTGGGGCACTTTCTAGTACAACCTCACATCTGGATGTTACCAGCTGGCCCAGGCCACTATCAGGACCCAGGAATTTCCAGTCCACCCTGAGAATAAACCAACTGCCAATCTCTACGATGGAGGAATTCCTTTTGCTGTAGGATCAGGGAGCAGAAAGAATCCCAAAGTTAGGGAACTGGGCCGGCACCAGGCGTGGCAGAGAGCTGAACTGAGGGATTGGGGAGCACTGCTGTTCACAGACCAGTGGGTCGATGAAGGAAGCTGTATCAGAAGACAACTCTGGACAGGAATCCACATCAAGCAGGCGAGGCTGATAAGTGGAGCAGGGAGAGAGGCCAGGGCAAGAAGCCGCCTAGGAACAAAGCAGGTGGGTCTGGCTGAGCCCAGGCAGATGGGCCAGGCAGGGGGCAGGCAAGAAACAGGACCCTTCAGTAAAGCAGCTCCCTGGTGGGCCCTGGTACCCTGGGGCGCAGTTCTCCCTCTTCCTTGCCAACACGCCTCCAGAAGCTCGAGGCCCTTTGAAGGCAGTGAACTAGGCCGCTCAGTTATCCTGGGTATGTTCCAAAAGGCTCACTGCCCACAGCCAGACTGGCCAGCATGGCAGCACCAAGACACATGCCTGACCCAGTAGACAAGAATGCTTCCTCCCATCAGTTCTGCCAGCATCTTGCCTGGAAAACGTCCAACCTCCCAACAAAAAGCTTCAGGTAATGCTTTCATTTTCAACCAGAGATTCTCAATGTGCTAGCCCAAGATGGAATGAGGAGCGCACCCCAGCAGGCAGTGGCCCCCTGTTCTCTCTGAAGATGGTTTCACAGTGGAAAACATCAGCTGAATGAACCGGCAACTCAGCAATGAGGATGATTTAGAAGCTGCAAATCCTTAGCTCGCCGATAACCAGTGGCAAGGTGTGACCTGGCAGCCTGTTTAAACTACCCTGCTCCGGTGCTTCTGTCTGGTGACCGCCCTCTCCCAGACCAGTGCTGCAATTCCAAGACTGACAACCAGGGAAGCTGGGGCCTCAGGGCCTCACCTGCTAGACAATGGTCTATTCAGCTTACCTGAAAAGATAGGGTGTCTGCAACGTACCAAGCTTATTCTAGCCTTTTGCTCCCCAAAGCAATGGCATTACTGTTCCCTGAAAACAAAGAGGACATGCCCACTTGTGAATCCAAAGAGCAAGGATGATTGCCAGGCCAAAGTCTTTTAAGGAGAAATTCCTCTTCCCTTTGGTGAGAAGCAGCCAGTAAGTTTCCTACAAATCTCGTAACTGACAGCCTAAACTTCATGGGCTGAATCTGTCAGAGAGAAGAAGGGCCACCTGAATTATTTCAAAAGGACAAATTATCACTGCATAGTCATTGGATGCTAATCCAACTCTTTATCACCTGAGATGATTTTCTCTGACTGTCAATGTCCCATGGCAGATTTAAAGCAGATCCAAGAAAACTCTGTTCTGCGGATTTCTTCTGCATCTGTTAGAGGCTCTGGCTTGTCAGAAAAGGGATGGGGGAAATGTCGTCTTCCCTACAGACCCATCCTTGGAGAGATGTCTGCTCATTACTGACAAGGCCACTTTGTCATCTCTCAGAGAAATCTCTCCCTGGCTGCCTTGGGGAAGAACCTGCTTCTCTCATTCCACTTCACGCCTTTGCTGCCTGTCAGCTTCTATCTTGATTGGGTCTGTGGTCACTTGGAATTAGCTGTGAAGTAGGAAGAACCAGCTGGGAAGGCTGATGTGCCCCAGGGCAGGAGGTGTGATCAGCTGATTTGGAAAGGAAGCATGGACTTGGGGTTTTGGTCACAGGTTGGCTCAGTAACCTTGGACAGCTCTTCTTAAATACTGCAGGTCAGGAACTCTGAGGAAATCTCATGAAAACTATGGACTCCCTTCTCAACAGAAAAGTGCTCTTAAGTGCTACACACACACACACACACACACACACACACACAACTTCCTCAATATATCTTTGAACTGTAATGTAAAAGCCACTTACTTAGGGGTACTCCCCAACCCCAACACTTACCTACGCTCCCCCTTTATGGATCCCTCAGGATCAAAGGATATGGCTTTTCAGCCCTGAAAGAATCGCCTAAGTGGGTTTATCACAGGGCATGTGCTTGGAGGAGGGTGATCTGGGGTTTAAGTCTTCCAATGTCTAATTGCCTGGTATAAGAAGCCACTTATGCTCTAGTGCCCCCATTTTTTAAATGAGGGTGGCGAGGGAGTATGAAGGGTGCCATGGAGCTACCAGGCAGCTATAGCCAGGGGCAAGATGGAAGCAGGATCTTGAGGATATTCTTGGCCCTCTCCTCCAATTAGAGCAACTATCTGGCCTTAAAAAGTTTGAAAGTCCCTGCATTGGAATCTATAAGATCCCTTCAGAGATAACATTTTAGGTTTCTAGGTCCAGACAGGATAGAGGTGAGGCAAGGAAGCATAGCCCAGAGGGGCCTCACTGGGATCTGCACACCCAGTTCCCTCCTGTACCCCAACAGCATGTAGGTCCATTTGCAATGCTGGAGCCTCAGAAACCACGGCCTCGCACCAGATGCATGAGATACAAATTGCAAATCGTATGGACAAGGCGGACAAGGAACTTTCTGATGGCTTAGCTCTCACTTGCAATCCCTCCACATTCAGGGAGCTGAGTCTTGCAAAGTTCCAGGGGTGAACAGCGTGAATTCTGAGAGAAACAGCAGGCTGCTCCCGACCCATTCAGTGTTACTGGTATTGTTCTGCTAACTTGCTAAATAGCTATAATTAAAACGGGGCTATTATCATTAATTATGATCTTCCCTCTTCTGATTGGCAGGTTGCTGCTTCTACCAAGCTTCAAAGAGCAGATTTCTGTATCTCACAGGAAGGAAGCAAGGGAGTTGGACAGGGCTGCACTGCTCTGCCTGTGGAGCAAAGGGCCCGGAGGCACTGCCAGGCAGGGCAAACTTCTCTGTTCCTGGGCAGGCTCCCCTGCCAGCGCAGCCACCACACACAACAGACTGCTGACGGGCTCCCTGCTCCCCAATGTGCGGCTACAGTGGATTGCTGGACTCTTTACCAGGTGACAGAATGGGACTAGAAGAATGGATGCAGAGATTCCACCAGCAAAAAGGTGGTGAAAAAAATCTACCTGACTTCTTAAGGCTCAGCTGAAACGCCACATTCTCCATGAGACTATTTTTTTAACTACTCACCTTCCCACACACCCCCTCACCTTCTCCAGGTCAAAATGAATGACTCTTCCATCACCTTCATAGCATGCACTCCCCCTACTAGTCTTAAGCCTCAAATTCTCGATAATTTCTACTTCCGAGCAATTGAAGGGAGAAATAGAGATTCCTCTAACCCATGTGTCTTAGAAGGGTGGGCCCACCTTTCCTGGTGAAAACCCCTCGTTCACATTTCAGCCCTTGTCCATTTGTCCATCTGCAAGCAGGGACTGTACTGAGGTTGTCTAAATCATTTTGAAGATTGCCATGAAACACAGGCACACCTCGGTTCTCCCTCACAGAAAACCTTAGCTCGAGGCAGAACACCTTCCAAAACTATGGTTGTCAAACTTGAAAGTATTCAAATCAGGAGAATAAAAGGAGACAGGAAGAAACCAAGTGACAAATTGCAAACAGGTCATTTTAAAAAGAAACAAAAAATGATGCATAAACAAAACGGAATGTCTTGAAATAAACTCACCAGGTTAAATTGAAACTTCATTTATTTATAAAAACTAGATAATAATACCAAATTGACTTCACCTCACTTGCAGAATGGGAATGAGGAACTGAAGAGGTTGTTACGCTTTCCTACTACCAGATTTGTCTGACAAAATACAAAATGCCCAGTTGAATTAGAATTTCAGACAAAGAATGAAAAAACTTTTAGCCCATGCATATCCCAAACAATGTATGGAAAATGTTCACCTGAAATTCAACTTGAACTGAGCATCTTGTGCTTTTATTTTCCAAATCTCACAACTTCACCTAATATCCAAACAGTTTAGTCATAAATGGAAAAATAACTAAATTTACTGTTGATATTGACAAGGAATTTTTTTCTTAAAAAAAGCACCAAAGAGTCCCTTACATCCTTGTTAAGAAGGTCAACAGGATGGGGTCCCCCAACCTGCCCCCTCCTCCGTCCATACCCAGTGCAAAGCCTAGACTAACTTAGTTCCTGAGGTCTGTCTGCCATTCTCCATCCCTGGGGACCCTTTCCACACTGAGGCCTTTGCTGCCACTTCACTCTTCACCCCATCTCTGTCCAGGGAAATTCGTCAAGGCCCATTTTAGGCCAGCTTCTCTAGAAAACCCTCATGCCCTTCCCTGCTTTGCCCAGTGATGTTCATCAATATACCATATAAGTCCTAAGGATACCAGTACCACCATTTCCCAGCAGTGCCAGCCCTACACCAACAGAGTCACACTCAGTAGAAGATGCTGCACTGAAATGCATTTCTCTCCTAAGAGAACAATACAGAAAGCTGAGTAACTCAAACACAGTGGGGTAAAAACTAGGCTGGGACCTACTCACTCCTTAAAGCGCAAGATGAGACTCTCTCCAAGGCCAGTCCATTCCATTTGAGCCTTTTGCCTAAGAACAATCTGTCACACATGTGCTACCCCTGGCCCTGGCCCTTAAAGTGACCTGCATCTGGGTTTTGCTAGCCCTTCCGTCAGAAACTGGATATAAAAAAGGATGAAACTCAGAACTCAGGCTGGGAATACCAGTGAAGCTGGAGTGTGCCCGGGAGGGACAGGAGGAAGTGCCTTCCGCAGGCTGCGCCCTGTCTGGCCTGAGGGCACATGCATCTCAACCTCAGGTGATCAAGAGATGACAGACCTGCGGGAAAGAGTCGTTCCAATCAGAGAGACCTCAGTGCACTTCCAGGTGGCTTACCTTGGGCAAGTTTTATCAACTCTTTTGCTTCAGTTCCATCTGTTATAACTTAGGAATAACTGCACCAGCACACCTGGTTGTTATGATGAATGGCTGATACAACCCAGGGAAGCACATAGCTCAGTGCTTAGCAGAGCAGACACTTAATAGGCGTCTGTTTTCAAATTCTCACCTTAAGACTTGCCATGGCACATTCAGTAGAGATGAGAGGAGAGACTGGAAGGAAACATTCCCAGTCAAAATGAGGCCATCTTAACCTACCCAGGCATTTTGAGTGTTCTCTACACATTTGTCCTAATGCCTCTCTGAGAGAATTATTATTGTTATTTTGCTAGTGTTTCTCAGACCTTCCTTAGGCATAAGGTTCAGCTGGTACAGATATTTTTTTAGATCTCTGCTACCTAGAAGAGTCCTGCAAGATGTAGTGGCTTCAAACAGCACCACTGGATTACATCTCACAAATTCCCCAATTCAGAAGCTCGGGCAAGGCTTGGCTGGGTGTTCTTCTATTCTGTGTTGCATTAACTGGGGTCATTCGGTGACATTCAGCTGGTGGGTAGGCAGGTCTCAATGGCCCAAGGGGGCCTCATTCATGTGCTACAGCAAGAATGGCTTGACAGTGTTGAGGTTTGTGGGGACAGATTTCCCTAGTGCCTTCACGGCTATCTGAGGATGCTCTGACTTCCTACCTGGCATTTGGCTACCCCTCCCACCCACTGTGAGCAGCTCAAGACTCAAGAGAAAGCTATCCTCAGGCCATTCCTGACCTACCTCAGAAGGGCATGCAGGGTCCCTCTGATCTATGCCATCAAAACATCACAAGTTGGCCCAGACTCAAGGAGGGTGGGCAGGACTTCCTACCTCACAGTGAAAGCAATGTGGATTCAATTTTTAAACTACCACCCTAGGAATCTTGTTAAAATACAGTTTCTGGTTCAGTAAGTTTGGGATGGGGCCTGGAAGTCTGTGTTTTTAGCAAACTCTTTGGTGATGCTGATACTTCTGGCTCCATCAGTTACACTCTGAGTAGGGAGGGTTTTGACAACCCATTAAGTTGCATCTGCCATTGCACCAGAATCCTGTCTGCTACTGTTTTTGTTGTCCCATTCCCTGGGAGCTTCATTTAATTTGGAGCTCAGTCATGCAATCTTCCTTTCAGGCTCATTGCAAATAGCCTGAAAAGGCTCGAAAACCTTTATTTCAAAAGAAAGAAACATCCCTATGTTTAGATTTCACAAGGGAGCTTAAAATGACTAAAGGGAAAACCTTTGGCAAATGAGACTGTCAGGTCAGGTAATCACAAAACCTTCTGGGGACCTTTTCCTCCACCATCCATTTGAGTAGAGACACATCCAAAAGCAGGACTGTGGGAAGAAGACTCGCAGTGGTTTATCACCTCTTGAAGACCCAGACAACATCAGTGACTCAGCGAGCTGCTGACCAGTAAACACTGATGCCCTGCGGCTGGTCATGAAGAAAATGGCCCAATTATCAGGACTGCCAGATGTGGCAGCAGGGAGCTCAGGGTTGACCAAGTATATTTTTCTTTAAAGAAGGAACTTATTTGTTAATGAATCATCCATGTTAACATAACTTTACTGACATTTACTGGCTTATTTAAGGAATATACAATTCAAAGTAGGTTTCAACAAAAATAAAAACATCTAGATACAACAGGGGACTCTGGATTAATTCTTAACTGTTAAAAATGACCATCTCCCTAGCACCAATTTTCTTTAAAGGGACTTTCCCATTTATTGGAATGAAATAAGAACAGGGTCTGTCCTACTTCAAACTTCCAGAGCCTGTACTGCCCCAGTCTCTGAACCTAGCTCAGAACTCAGTGACAGGTAACAGTGCCCTTGAAACCTATGCTATAATTTACCCAAAAGAAACTACTAATATTTCTTTTCAGTATATAGCATTAGCTCTGGAATACTCTAATTTCACAGAAGCTCAAGACATGTCTTCCTTTTAGTTTCCTAAAAAGGACTTCCTCTTACTGTACCCACAATCTTTTCATCTTTTACTTTCATTCAAAAACCACTTGGGAAAAAAATACCAGTTGCGTGGCCATTTCTAAGAGGGTTTCTGAGAGGGGAGGGCAGGCGAGGGGAGAGCAAGAGCACCAGCAGTCCGATGAGGTGGATAAAAATAAAGCTCCAATAAAGATGGGCTCAAGTATTCATAGTCCTGGATGACCCAACTGTCATTTCACATCTTTATGACCCACTGTGTTATAAGAAAAAAACAAAAACTGGCTAACCAGCACTTGCTGGATTCTAGCATAAAAAATAATCTGATAAAACCAGAGAACAGGGGGCTTTACAAATACACTGTAGAGAAATGCTTCCCAAAAAGTATACAATCCTAAGGTTTTTCATTCCCTCAACATATATGTCTGGGCCATTTACACTTTCAGCTGAACACAGAGCACCCACAGACAGGGGAGAAACATGCTCTGCACTCAGTCTTCACTGGGCATTCATTGCAACAATAGCCCGCACACCCCCTACCACCAGGCCCTGTGATTACAGCTGTTCTATGTGTGTTCTTCCCTGCCCCAATCAGCTTTTGTTACTAGAATGCAGGGGTCATGTCTTATATTTGGTGACCTTGGTTAGCACCTGACCTAATCAGGATGAAAAGAGGGAGTTTCCAAAGTCAAACAAGTGTGAGCTCGACTCCCCCAGTGCCTTTGATGGAAACCTGGATTTCTGTGCCTCAGACTTTCTAAAAGTGAATCTGCTGTTCTATCTTTTGTTCTCTCTGCAATGAAAAAGCTACAGATTTTATACTCCTCCCAGAACCTCCTGGAACCTTCAAAATGAACATGGCGGGAGGCAAGGATTTCCTTTCCAGGCAGAACCAATCTTCATGTAGGGAAGTGATAGTTAACTTTGTCTCCATCTCCTCCTAAGGAACCAACAACAATACCATATAGTTGAAAAATATTAAATAGTTTTTTCACATTTAATCTTTCCTCAAACTTCCTCAGAATGTCTCTGAAGTGGGCAGGGTAAGTATCATAAGTCCTGTTTTATATTTGTGAATGATCTTAATAAGCTGTGAACTTGGATCTAAAAGTCAAGGTCTTCCCAGAGCTAAATGTTCCCATGCCTCCATTCCACATTGCCAGACACTTGCCACATGGGCCAGAAGCAGGATCAAGTCTTAGACTCAGAGGCCCTAACCTTAACTCAGGGCACATCTCAGCAAAAAGGAAAAAAAAAAAGGAACGGAAATTGCAGTGAAAGGGACCTCAATCTGCATCCTAGATCTGCTTTTCCTGGTGACTAACTTTGGGTGAGTTCATTTCTTGAGAACTCAGTTTTCTCATCTACAAAACATGGATGCCAATACTTCCTTCTAAGGGGTTTTGTGAGGATTCAGTGAGCCAACATAAATCAAAACGCAGGGTTTGGTGAAAAATGTAATGGATACTCTACAAATATTTATCAAATTGGAATAAAAGAAGAAAAAGGGCTCTTTCTGCCCTAAAATGTCTTCCTCCATATATATACACCTGTCACATCACAGTATTTGAAAGTCATCCCTCTGGGTAGAGATGCATCTCCTCCAAGAATGGGAGCAGAGATCAGTCATGCACACCTAAGTGACACCTAGCAGCCTTGCAGTAGATTTTTTAAAAGAAGTGAGCATGGGAGAAACAGACCCCCAGGGAAAATAAGAAGAGACCTGGAGAGGGTGCTGGGTGATAGTCACCCTTTCCTAGCCAGGTAGTAATGCGGGAAGGCTGCACTAACACTCACCTACATTAGCAAGTGGCAAACAGCATTTCATACATGCCTCCTAAACACAGTCAAATCATCCCGGCCATAGACCACGGAAACTAAAAATGGCCTCAGAGATCGCTCTACCACATCTCATTTAAAAATGACAAGCCTGAGGCCCATAAAGAAAGAACATTTTATGATACTGGGGAGAACCATCAGAACTACAAGAAACCACTAAATTCTGGTGCTTCCTGGGAACAAGTGTTAATGTTTACACCCAACTGCTCAATGAGACCCTGACTCACATCCATTCATACAACCCAGAACTGCCCCCCAAGGGCTGTCAGGGCGGCCACTGTCACGTCACAGGTGAGGCACAGACCTGAGGTAACAGTGGCGGGGAGATCTGGGGCAGCCCTCCTGACACATCTAGCTTCTCCCCCACAGTGCCAGAGCCTAGATCAAGATTTACAATTCTCTGACCATGTGCCCTGTCCAACAAATGCCCCCTACCCAGTCTAGTGACCGTGCACTCAGCCATGTCCCAAGCATGCAACTCGAAGTGGACTCAATTTAGGTGTCCCTCCCAACCTCCCCTGCAGGATATATTTCCCAAGCCCATTGAAGTTGGGCTCGGCCTCAGGATTTCCTTTAACAATTGTGCATGGACATGGCATGGGACGAGCTCCAAGCAGAGGCTCCAGGGCTCTCTAGCACTAGTTTCTTCCACCAAGAGAACACAAAGGCTTGGGTAAGAGATACCCTCCTTCCTGAGTCCCAGAGTGAGCATATCCATGGGACAGACCCGAACCTGTGGCTGAGCAGCAGTATCTAGGCCCTGTCACCAACAGGCAGCATGAAGGAGAAATAAATGTTGTAAAGCAACCAGTGTCTGAAGTTATTATAGTGTAGAGTCAAAAGAAAACCTTCCACCACATCTTCACTCAAATAGTGATTCCTGAGTGGAGGTACTATTTTCCCCTTTAATGATTGCATCCTATCTCTTACTCTGCACAGATACTGTGTCAAATACTTTACAATCATCCTGATCCTCACAATGAGCTGTAATTAAGATATTACTGTCCCCATTTTACAGATGATAAAATTGAGGCTGGGAAACCCTAAGGGCTGAGAACGGAAGAGACTGGTCACATGACTGCGTAGTCACAACTGGGACTTGAAGCCAAGACCATCGGTGCCAGAAGAGTCCAGGTTCCCACCACTACCACCCGAGGGGGTTGCTCTGGGCCCTGATGGAACTGGGACATGGAGGGGTCTGGAGACCCAGAATATCTCCCTCCTCCAACACTCATACTATTTCAAAACAGAGTCTCATCATTTTTATTCTAAATAGACTCTTGGGAGAGGAAAAAAATGACTTGTGGATTTTCAGAATGATCTAAGCACTCCACAAGCCCATTTTTAAAAGTGAGTTGAATTTTGAGCCTTCTCAAGGTTGACAAGGTCAGTTCCATCATACTCAGAGACCGGTAGGCCCGCTTTATAAAGTCCTCCAGCCCATTCCCCATTAGGGCCCAGCGATGCCTTACAATGGCCATAATGCCCCCCCCTTGATTTATGGCTCCATCGATTCTGGGCCACTCCTGATAGGCCCTGGAGGTCCCTTGTTGTCTGACAGCTTTAAGGAGTCTTCTCAGGCCATAATTTTTGAATATTTCCACCCCTCCCCTTCCCTGACCCTGGAATTTCAGCTACTTTCCATTCAGAAAAAGATTGCTCCATTTATTCTCAGCTTCATGGTCCTTTTTACATTTATCTACTGCTCAGCTGCCTTCCTGATCAGGTATTTAAAGATAAGCCTGTCTACTTCTGATGAGTGACCCTGCTCCTTTTTCTCGTTGCCGAGTTTCTCGCTGGCACACTCAATATCATTTTATATATTTGCAGGCTTCCAACTCATTCCATTATTCTCTTCCTCTTATCAAATGAGATAATGGGACAAAAAGGCCTGGGAAACTATAAAGAATGGTATAAATATTAGTTCTTTATTGTGGTTGTTGTTTTTATAACTAATAACTTCCCAAGTTCCAGTCACTGTGGTGCAATGTTAACTCTCACTGTGGCGAAGGTTTGGGGATTTGCTCTCAGCTTCAGACAAGTCAGACACAAGGATTGAGGCTGTCCAGGCCCAAATTCATTGAAACAATGCTGCCTTCCCAGTTTTGAGACTGCCAGTTTACCTGGGTTTCTGTTTCCATGAAATCAGTAGTGGTAGGAATTAGCAGTTTCCATATGGAGCTTAATAAATTTCAAGAGCAGTAGTTCAAGAAATTGCTTACATGGGGGGAAACACAGTACCAAGAGAAGTGGTTTCAAATCCTAGTTCTGCCATTTATAAACTGAAGGACCTTGACCAAGGGAGCCTCACTGAGCCTCCACTTGCTCATTTTTAGTCTTTCCCTGCACTAGTCTGAGAACTAAATCCAAAGTCTTATAAAAACCCTTACCAGAATGCCTGGTCCAAGATATTCATCCATTCAATTGTGTCACTAAAAACACTAGTAAAGAATGAAAAGACTGGAAGTCATGCGAAGAGTTTAAATGCTCATAAGCTTTCAAGTTGAAAAGAATGTCAAGAGAGTCCTGACTCTTTCCTTGCAGAAGATCAAGAGACCCAGCGAGAAGAAGATGCCCTGGTCTGCCACCCTGAGGGCAGGCCATGCCTGTCCAGGGCCCTTCCTGGCACCTGGTGGTGGTGAACACTTAGTACTTGTGGCTCTTGGAGCCGATGTCATCGGTGCTGGGCATCTGTGAGCCCTGAGCAAGAGCACAGTCCCATGACTGGGCAGCTCAGGCCCCCCAGATCCCTGGGATGGGAAGCGAGAGCTCAAGCTTCACGACTCCCCGCCCAGGGTGTTTTCTTCACTGCAGAAAAATGAAATTGTAAAACAGCAGAGTGCAATAATGTTTAATGTTTAATTCTTACTTTTAAGCACTTTTTTATGTAGTGTATTTTTGATTCTGGACTCCCTTTAAATCCTTTTCCATTAGGAAAAAAGGGAAATGCCAGTATCTGAGAATGGTGATACTTCATACACACACACACACACACACACGCACGCACGCACGCACACATGCACCATTTGCTCTTACTCCTCTTAAAATGCACCATTCAGATCCATCTTTCCTGTAGAAAGATGCAGTATCTTTTTAAAAATCAAGGGAAACCATAAAAACCCTAACATTTCTATTAGTGGTAAAACCTCAATATGGCAAGTCACATGCTTTTCAGAAAGCAAGGCTGCTTTCTGAAAACTTAGTATCAAGGTGTCAGCATTACCCAGAATATGGTTTTGAATCAGGTCTTAAAACTTAATGTGGTTTTTATACCTGGAGATAAGGCAAGGTTTGGGGCTGGCAAGATACAGAGGCACACCTGAGGGCTCCCGGTAGATCTTAATCCTCTGGGATGATTTGAAACCCCATTTAGTCCTTAAAGTTATTACTTGGATGGCCCCCTCTTTGCCATTTTGGACTGTGAAGGGGTGACAGCCTGGAAGGGTGGACCCCACAGGAGTGAATGGAGATTCCATTAGAAAAGCATTTTTTCATTCTGAAAGACACTCAAAGTGAACAATAGTTAAAAGACAAAGCTTTTCTCTAGCAGGGAATGAGGCTGTGAGTGGAAGACAGAAAGGATTGGCAGAAAGACAAAAGCCGAGTGGGAGCAGAAAGTTGCAGCCCAGGAGCCCAGCGCTGTGGCCACTCCTGGATCCTACCAGGGCACTGGCTCAATAATGTGGAAAGAATTCATGTTCTTTGTAAATGAGGGCGCACAATTGGTCCTAGTTTCTAATTTTATTCCTTCTTGGTAATATTTGCATTTTAATAGTCCTTTCAATAGCTTAATTCAAGAGGCCCCTCACCATTTCAATTCCACAGTTAATTGTGAACCTCAATCCAGTAACAGCCTATGGGTCAGGCTATAAGTTTGCTAAGGGCCCACACTTTTTGGCCAATGGGCATCTGAAAGGGCAGCCACAAGGGGTGAGCCCATGGTTCAGTATGAAGAAAGGGATCTGGTTCCCTCCATGCACACCCCAAGCACTTGGCTTGCTGCCAGAAGATTCTGGCCTAGATCTCTGGCAGTAAGAAACACTGAATGTCTCCATGGGGTCCATAAGCTGTTCCCTGTAATGGAAGGGTGGGAACAATAGTGTGGATGCAAGAAGACACAGAAACTGGCATAGAAATGGCCAGACAAGCATGTGCGCACAGCTCTTGGGAAGCAGGAAGGGGGTGCAGGTCTCTCATTTGGGGGCAGGGAGCAGGCTGTGTATCTTGGAGGAGCTGACATTTGCAGAGATCTAAGCATGAACAGCACTGCCCTAAAAGCACAGAGCTGTGAGGGCAAATGGAATATTACTATGGACTGAACTGCATTGCCCCCCAAACTCAAAGGTTGAAGCCTTAACCTCCCCACCCACCCAAAGGAGAGCTATGGAAAAGGACAGCAGAAGACCCTTTGTGGATTCCTAACAACACAGTCTCAGAGAATGTCTCTTCTACCCTCTCCCGCCTAGTCCCTGCCACACCCAGAGGTGTCCATCTCCTGCAACAGTACAGGTTCATTTGTCCAGGGAGCCTATCTTGAGCTTTTTCTTCTGGGTTTTGGGCTTAAAAGCACAGGGAAGTGCCACATTCCCAACCCAAAATGGAAGAGAAAAGGGTTTCTTTGAAACTGATCAAATGCAATTAAGGTAGAATATCCAACTCATATACCTTTGATTAACCTTTATCTGGAGAGAAATGATTGGTGATTAAGAATTAGATGAAGTGACTAATTATATCAGGAGTCTGCCTTTGAAGGAATCTCTTTCAGCATCAGAGAAAAAACTGATAAAAAACAATCATGGCTGTAATGGTGCCTTTTAAGGAGAATAATTAACCTGTAATAACAATTTTGGCCTCGACTTAAGCCCTGTAAAATAATCCTTTTTCATTAACTTCAAGTTCAATTAGCATCAATAATGAGCGTCCATTAAGAAGCAACCGCAGCATCAAGCTCCCTGCTGGCTACGCCTGTGCTGCGGCCCCCCAGGCTCCTGAGTCCTGGCTGCGCAGGGCTGCGGGCCCCAAAGTCAGAAGCTTTAATGTACCCATGGCAGGGCAAGGAAGAATCCAGTCCTCTGAAAGACAGAGGTTCATATGACACTGAGGTTTGTAAGTGGGGGGATGAGAAAGGGAGAAGATGAGGAAAAGGGGGGTGTAGGCCACCACTACCCTCTCCAGGGGTCTCATGTTCGACACCCTCAAGCCTCTGGACCAGAACAGTGGTGACATTTCTACTGTCTTTGGCTGAGTTGAATTTGTACTCCAGACACTCCAGAATTTTCCTAAGTGTAGGGAAATCCCCCTACAAGATGTGACCCACAGAAAATGGAGTCTCCTGCCCTCTCCATAAATCCAAAAGCTAAATATGAGATGTCACTACTGGCAGGCGTTCCCCTGCCTTCCTGCTAACAGAACCTCTACTTTATTCAGGTTTGGGGCATCTGTGCCCTTCAAGGTAACTTCCCAAGACCTGGGAGTTGACAGCTGAGTAGCTTCAGCCAGTGGTTCTCAATGCAGGGTCCCAACAGAGCCAAAGGGGCACTGGTTGGCCCTGCACATTCCCATCCTCACCTAAACCCACTGAATCAGAAACTCTGGGGATGAGGCTCAGCAGTACCTGTTCCAACAACCTCTGCCAGCAGTGCTGGTGCACCGTCAAGTCTGAGACTGAGTGTGTCGTGCCGCATGAGTATTTCCTCCCCACGTCCTCTTCAGTGAGGCAGTCACAAGAAGCGGCACTGACGAGTGGGATGCAGAAATCCACTGAGGCCTTTAGAGACATTTTCCTTTATCTTATGAAGGAACAAAGGACAAACACATGCCCCCCTGTAGGTATGTGGGGGTGCTGGGAGCTCCTGCAGCCACATGTAACTCTGAGGGTCCCCAATCCTGAGGGAGGCAGAGGGGAAAGATAGAGAGACGGGAGCCTTGAGCTGAATTAACCAATCCCGGAGCCACACCAACTCCCGATTTCTCATTATATAAGAAACAGGTTCCTTGTTGTCTAGACACTTTTAATTTGGTCTTTGTTACTTGAAGTTAAAAGCATTTTAACTGATCTCAGTGAGAGTAAGTATGATCATGGACAAACAACATGTGCAATTCACTTACCACAGTTCAGTGCTGTGGTGATGACTTGTGTGCCTCAACCCCCTCATCTTCACCCCCATGTACCTCACCTCTCTCATTGTCACCCCCCATGCACCTCATCTCCCTCATCTTCACCCCCCTGTACCTCACCTTCTTCATCTTCACCCCCTTGTATTTTACCTCCCTCATCTTCAACCCTTTGTACCTTACCTCCCTCACCTTCACCCCCACATATCTCACCTTCCTCATCTTCACCCCCCTGTACCTCACCTTCCTCATCTTCACCCCCCTGTACCTCACCTTCCTCATCTTCACCCCCTTGAACCTAACCTCCCTCATCTTCACCCCCACTTATCTCACCTACCTCATCTTTACCCCCATGTACCTAATCTCCCTTATCTTCACACCCTTGTACCTAACCTTCCTCATCTTCACCCCCATGTACCTCACCTCCCTCATCTTCACCCCTACATATCTCATTTCCTTCATCTTCACTCCCATGGGCTTCACCCCCTTATCGTCACCCTTAGATGTATCATCTCCCTTCAT
Organism: Talpa europaea; assembly: GCF_964194135.1. Classification (NCBI taxonomy): domain Eukaryota; kingdom Metazoa; phylum Chordata; class Mammalia; order Eulipotyphla; family Talpidae; genus Talpa; species Talpa europaea. The sequence goes on from NC_140072.1 coordinate 16,518,223, forward strand.
CTTCACAGCTGGCTTCCCTTTCTCATTGACCTAAAATCCTCACCATTAGCACACTTTTCTGAAAGACCATAGTTCACATGCACTGAGCAACCAGAGAGTGCTCTGAGGGGGCTCTGGCTCTGAGAGGCACTCCACCTTCCCCCTCTTCAGAGAGCAGGGTGAGGTCTACCCTGCAGTGAGCTGACCATCCCTTCATTGATATGTTAGTTTCTGGAGACCAAGAAGACGGTGAGGGAGAGAGCTGCATGAATGTAGATGGGACAGGGGCTGCCTAACAGAGCACCCTGACACCAAGGTGGTGCTGTGCAGTGGAGCTGGCGCCCACGGCCACGCTCCAAACTGTCCTTGCTTGTAATCCCCAGGAGCCTGGTAGCCTCCCTACTCTGTTCTCTCTCTCTGTTCTCTCTCTACTTTTTAAAATTTCAATTAGTCACTTCAAAGTAAATTTTCTAGCCCCCACTTTGGTGCCCTGCACACAGTAGGTATGTCTCTCAGTAGACATTTTGTCCACAGTCAAAATGAAAACCAGAAGCTATAATGCAGCAACATGGTGATATCCATGGCCCTTGACCAGGCTCCGCTGAAATGCAATGAAAAGCTCATAGGACACTCTGAAAAATGAAGGACTTGATGCAGCACTTTACCACTCTGCCTCAGCCTTTAACCCTCCCCCTCAGGAGGAAGAACGATAAGAAAAGAAGAGGGGAGCCTCCCCTGGTGGCGCAGGCAGTTGAGCGCTGCGCTGTGAAGCTGCCCCGCAGCCTCTGCAGTGCTGGTTCCATCCCGGCCGGCTGGCGAGGGTCCCACATGGTGCGCAGACCTTTCCTGACACGCCCTCTGCTCCCCTCAGCAATGTATTTAGTCAGTCTGTCTGTTCTGCTCCCCGCTCTGTCTCTGGTGAATCCTCTCACTCTCCCGCGCATCTGGCCTGTACCCCGGTTCTTGTATAAATAAATCTTAAAAAAAAAAAAAACTTTAAAAAAAAAAAGAAGAAGAGAAGCGGGCACCCACTAGGATCGATGGAGGAGCCACAGGAGAGCACAGGCAGGAAAGAGGGACCCGGGACATGAGTGGCATGGCTGAAGAGGAGGTGGATAAAAGCACTTCTGATGCTCATCCCACTCCACAGTTGATACAAACATGTATCTTTTTAAAAAAATTTTTTTAATTATTTTCATATCCACATAGCTCCTCTCCTTCATCTTCACTCTCATGAGCCTCATCTCCTTCCATCTGCCCTTGGCATCCTTGGGAAGACTGAGAGACAAGCTTGGAACCACAAGCTTGAAACAAGGAGATCTTCAGGCTTAGAAACCTAATCCCTAATGGGAGAACCAAATCCAAGTTCTAGAAACCATTAGGCAAGTCAATAACTCGTCTGTCAGTGCTGCACCTGTTGTCTGTGCTATTTCCGCTCAAACCGCAAATGAAAGCTTGGTCCAGAGAGAAGCCCCAACTTCAAGCCCACCCAACAGGTCTGAAAGTCCTACTTCATCAGATTATATTGTTTGCCAAGCTACTTGTCTCCTGTTGAGAATCAATGTTTTACTTAAGAAAAGCTGCAAATCAAACAATAGGGCTATCCAGGAAATTCAGAATTTAGCTTTTAAACATTTATTCCCATAAATATAAATGGTTGCTTTCCTCCAGAAAAAGCGTCCATCACTCTGATCTCTGAAGGATCGGAGAGGGTACCAAGAGGATCACCCTATCTTCTGGTGAACGTTCCTGATCACCTTCATCTCATCACTGACAATCTTCTGATCTGACAGACATAGAGGTTACTGTGTCCCTCAGTTCACAAAGTATTAGAGGAAGGGAGAGTGGATCAGAGTGAAGAACAGAAGACAAAAATCACCAGGGATGCCAAGGGGAGGTGGAAGGGAGAATTACTTTTAATACAGTTGCATAATCCATAATTCAGCAAGCTTTTCAATAAGCTTTCTCTTATCTTCTAAAAAACATGAAATTAAGTTCAAAGCAAAGTGCATAATGTATGAGCAGCCTCTGTACTGATGATTCGCAAATCCCCATGCCTTCCCCTGACTTCTTACATGAGTTCTAGTCCCAAATTTCCCCTTGCCTACCGGATGCTGCTGCCCGGGGTCAGCTATCATCTCCATTCCCCGTGTGCAAATGGAACTCAACTGTTCCTCACAAAGTTCTCTTCTCCAATTCTTCTTTCCTGTCAGATGAGCCACCACTATTCCAACCCTGCTGGCAGAAAATTCTAGAAAAAACTTAGATTCCTCTCTCTTCTACCTCTGATACCAAGTCCTATTAAGTTTTTCTGGAGCCATTCTTTTTTCCATCACCTCCCTTTCTGATTCATCCCCCATCTTCCACCCCAAATTAATGACTCCAGGCTCTACACCCCAATCCTGTCTGTACACTGCTACAGTGTCATCTTCCTTAAAAAGGCTGCTCATTGATGTCTGACTATTGTTACTTATGAGAGAAAGTTAAACACTCTTGTGGGCTCTCCAAGGCCCTCTTGACATGTCTTATTTTCATTTTGCCCATTCAACCCTACTGTCAACATGCAATCTCTGCCCAAAACAGAGAGATCCCAGCAGAGCATGAGATTCATATTAGGCACTCCATGACAACTGGTTGACCTAATCAAACTGAATTGAGCACCCCTCACTCTATGATTCATGCTTACCACCTGGAATCATCTCTTTCTTTCATCCTGACCAGCCATCCTCCAGGAAGCTAAGTCTCAGCTTCAATAGGAAGTCTCTACTCATCACACCCACTCACTGTTCTTTGCCCAAGACATTTAACCTTTTAGTTCTCACCCTTTCATTTTATTTCCAATTAAATAACTGATGTGATGCTTACAATGCTTTCAATTTCACTGAGCACTTATTCTACATATACAATCTTATTTGATCCTCTCAACAACCCTGTGAGATTTGAATTATCCCTGTACTTCACTAGAATTTAGGAGAGTTTAAAGAATGATCATGAAACTAATTGATGCTGGTGTCAAGTTGGGAATCCCCAACTTTTACCTTCAAATCCCATATTCTCAGCCTTCTTTATCAGACAGTAAGTTCTTTAAAGTCAGAGACCACAGTTTGTAACTACAGGCGTACCTCGTTTTATTGAGCTATATTTTATTGTGCTTTGCAGATAATTGTGGTTTTTTTTAATAAATGGAAGATTGGTAGCAACTCTGCATGGAGCAAGTCTCTGGCACTATTTTTCTAACAGCATGTGCTCACTTCATGTCTCTGTGTGACATTTTGGTGATTCTTACAGTATTTCATACTTTTTCATTATTATTGTATCTGTTATGGTGATTGTGAGCAGTGATCTTTGAGATTACTATTGTAATTATTTTGGGGCATCACGAACCACACCCTTATATGTAAGTAAGCTTAATAAATGTGTTTTCTGATGGCACCACCAACCGAACATTATCCAGTCTCTCTCCCTTCTCCTTGGGCCTCCCTAGTCCCTGAGACACAATATCAAATTAGGCCAAGTAATAAGCATGTAATGCCACTAAATGTCCAAATGAAAGGGTCACCACACAGCTCTCATTTGAAATCAAAAGTTAAAAAGATTCAGTTTAATGAGTTAGATACATCCAAAACTAACAGAGCCTACAAGCTAGGCCTCTTGCTCTGGTTAGCCAAGTTATGAATGCAAGGGAAAGTTTTCTGAAGGAAATTAAAAGTGCTACTCCAGTGGACACATGAATGATAAGAAAGTGAAAGAATCTTTTTGCTGATATGGGGATAGAAGCCACAACATTCCCTTAGGTGAAAACCTAGTCCAGATCAAGGTCCTAACTCTCTTTACCTCACCTGAGAGAGGTAAGGAAGCTACAGAAGAAAAGCCTGAGGCTACCAGAGGGTAGTTCATGAGATCTAAGAACATCTCCATAACATCAAAGTGCAAGGTGAAGCAGAAATGAGTTACCCAGAAGACCTAGTTCAGATATTTGATGAAGGTAGTTACACAAAACACCAGATTTCCAATGGAGACAAAACAGGCTTATTTTAGAAGGTGCCACCTAGGACTTTCAAAGCTAGAAAGAAGAAATTAATCCTTCCTTAAACTTTCAAAGCACAGGCTGATTCTCTAGTTAGAGGCTAGTATAGCTGGTGACTTCAAATTGAGGTCAATGCTCATTTATCATTTCAAAAACCATAAAGTCCTTAGTAATTATACTAAACTACTCTGCCTGTGCTCTATAAATGGAACAACAAAGCCTGGAAGACAGCACACCTGTTTACAACATGATTGACCAAATACATTAAGCCCACTGTTGAAACCTACTGTTCAGAAAAAAAGATTCCTTTCAAAATATATTAGTGCTTATTGACAATGCACACAGTCATCAAGAGCTCTGATGGGCATGGACAGGAAATGAATACTGCTAAGACAACATGGATTAAGGAGTCATTTAGACTCTCAAGTTTTACTGCTGAGGAAATACATTTCAAATGTATAGCTGCCATAGATAATTCCCATGAGGGATCTTCAATTGAAAATCTTCTGGAAAGGGTTCACCATTCTATTTTTTTTTTAATTTTTTTTAATAGAGGCATGTTTTATTTATTTATTTGTTTGTTTGTTTGTTTGGTTTTTTGTTGTTTATACATGCACTGAGTACAGTCAGAAGCACAGGAGGGTGAGAGAATTCACCAGAGCCAGAGCGGGGAGCAGAGCAGGCAGAAGGACCGAAGTACACTGCTGAGGGGAGCAGCGGACGGCAGGAGAAGTCTGTGCGCCATGTGGGACCCTCCTCTGGTGGCTGGGGAGCAGCCGGGGATCAAACCGGCACTGCAGAGGTCACCGGCAGCTTCGCAACCCAGCACTCAACCGCTGCGCCACCGGGGAGGCCCGGGTTCACCATTCTATATGCCACAAAGAACATTTGTGATTCATGGGAGGAGGTCAAAATATCAACAGGAGTTTGAAAGAAGTTGATTCTAACACTCACGGATGACTTTGAGGGGTTCAAGACTTCAGTGGAGGAAGTAACTGCAGATGTGGTGGAAACAGCAAGAAAACTAGAATTAGAAGTGGAGCCTAAAAATGTGACTGAATTGCTGCAATCTCATGATAAAATTTAATGAATGAGGAGTTGCTACTTATGAATGAGCGAAGAAAGTCATTTCTTGAAATGGAATCTACTCCTGGTGAAGAGGCTGTGAACATTGTTGAAATTATAGCAAAGGGTTTAGAACATTACATAAATTTAGTTGTTAAAGCAGCTGCAGGGGTGGAGGGGATTGACTCCAATTTAGAAAGTTCTATTGTGGGTAAAATGCTATCAAACAAACACCACATGGTACAGAGAAATCTTTTGTGAAAGAGTCAATTGATGCAACAAGCTTCACTGCTGTCTTATTGTAAGAAATTGCCACAGCCACACCAACCTTTAGCAACCAACACCAAGGCAAGACCCTCCACCGGCAAAAAGATTATGACTGCTGTAGACTAAGATGATGGTTAGCATTTTTTAACAACAAAGCATTTCTTTAAATTAAGGTGTGTACTGGATTTTTTTGGTAAAAATGCTAGTGCACACTTCACAGACTACAGTACATTATAAACATGATTTTTATATGCACCGAAAAACGGAGCTATTCATATGACTAAATTTCCCATGAGAGTCATTTGACTGCAGTGGTCTTGAACCTGACCTGCAATATTGAGAGGTGTCTCTATATTGTCTTTACCCCACAGAACTTTATAAAGTTCTGGACACCAAGAGGTCTCTGATTACTTGCTGATAGGAGAAATGAAGTTAAGGAAAGATTCAATGAGGCAACAGAAGTGACCAAGTGAACATGCAGGACACATTCTGTTCACTGGGGCACAAGTTATTAAAGATGGGAAGGACCTATTGCTCAGTAGTCCTTTACATATGCCACAATTTCTCCTCTCATTCATTCTTTGGCCCTTCCTCATTTATTCAGCAAGTATCTATTGAGCACCTACTGTGTACCTCAAACTAAAAGAAATGAGTTAAATACTCCTTTATCCCTCAATCCCACTTTAACATAAACCTTACCCAGGAAGATAGGTAGATAAGACAGGCAGTCTCTCTCTCTCTCTCTCTCTCTCTCTCTCTCTCTCTCTCTCTCCCCTTCCTGTGTACACAATTTGCCCCTAACTGCCTGTAATGATTACAATACAAAGAGAAATGTACAGACCATCTGTTTCTATAAGAAGAATACCCAAATAACTTGGGTTTTCCTTTAGCTTGGAAATGAAAATAAATTTCTTTGATCTTACAACAGTCTCTAGGCATATTATTGATAGTTAGAAATAAACAACTCTTATCATCTGCTAGTTACAATACAGACACAAATCAAAGCAGGTTATCATATCTTATCACTGCTCTGTGAAATTTTAACTGACCCTGTAACTGCAGAGAAATAACATCTTCCCAACAATACTAGCTCTGGAAATTGGTTAGACTCACACAATTTAAATATGAAAGGGATAGCAGGGAATAGAACTCACTTATTTAGTATGATAGAAACAAGACTCAGAAAGTTTAGGTGACTTATCCAGGCTCAGACACAACTGTACACATGCTAAAATGAAAAACTAATCCCATGACGCTGGATTCAGAAGTCTCTTTATCCTTCCAATGCTTCAACTTACACAGTTCTTCAAATTTCACAGTTATGAAATAAGGAGTCTCTGCTATAGAAGTAAAAGATCTTATAATACGTATCTTGAGAATTTAGAAATAATCTTTCATGACTTAAAATTCTTTCACATTCAAAACTAAGTAAATAAAAGAATGGTTGGTTCTAGGTGACACTTCTGCAATCACAATGGGAGACACTGGTTTTCTGAGGACCAGTGCTCTGAGCAAAATAAGCTGCTTTAGTCCAAAATAAGTGAACATTGTTGCGGGGGGGGGGGGGGGGGCGGGACATGGAAGGACACTGCATTTGTTTAGTTGCACTTGCTGCAAGATATTCCAGTGATAGCATGGTTAGATTTCAGCAAAGATGATATGAAAAGGAAGTCACAAAAATAATTAGGGAAAATCATTTTATTAATAAAACAATGACTATAAAAATAATAATAGAAGATAATGGATATTTTCAGTGCCTTAACCATGGGTCAGGTGCTATATTCAACTTTTAAAAACTTATCTTATTTAGGGCCTCCCCGGTGGTGCAGCGGTTGAATGCTGGGCTGCAAAGTTGCCCACAGCCTCTGTAGTGCCAGTTCGATCCCTGGCCGGCCGGCGAGGGTCCCACATGCTGCGCAGACCTCTCCTGTCACACTCCCTGCTCCCCTCAGCAGTGCATTTCGTCAGTCTGCCTGTTCTGCTCCCCGCTCTGGCTCTGGTGAATTCTCTCACCCTCCCGCGCTTCTGACTGTACCCAGTGCTTGTATAAATAAATAAATAAATAAATAAATAAATAAATAAATAAATAAATAAATAAATCCTTAAAAAAAAAAAACTTATCTCATTTAGTACTCATAAGCACCCTATAAACAAGTGCTATCATGATCTCTATTTTGTAGAGGATGCCAAGAGCAGAAAAAATAAGTTATTGTCTTACTACCTTAAGAACTTTTAAACAGTAAGTTCTAGTGGTGGGTACCAAACCCAGATCTCACACAGATTCTATTTTCTTAACACAATACAATATTGTCTCCTTCCAGAAGTAAATGGGTTAACTTATGTTCACAGTTCTTTAAAGACAGAAAAAAAACCACCTTTCAGAGCCTCTACTCTGAAAGGGACGTGGCTGCTTCTGATGATAATTGAGTATGAGGTTGAGTATAGAATTACACTCCAGGCTGGAGGATTATACTTCTATCAGGATTTACACAGCTGGAGCAAGATAATTCTGCCTCCTTCTTTTTTAACAATAAAACGTCTTTAGTAAAATGGGGGTAAGGATACAGGTAAAAGTACATATAAAATATTCTGTATTTAATCACAGGAAGACATGTGGATTGTAGATCTTTCTCTGGAATGCTGCACCTAACACCATCACACGGATATGAAAATCCTGACAGGACATTGTATGGCAAAATACTTTCTTGATGTTATCAGACATTTTCATTACATATCAGGGATTATTTACCACTTCATTCTATCCTGATTTTTCACATTGCCTGTTTTCTAAAATGTAAACATCACTGCTTAGTCTGATTCCTTAAAAGTGCTTATGATTCTCATGGATCAGAGTCCTCATGTAAATTAGACTTAAATCTAAACTATGTTTTCTTCCCTAAATATTTAAGCACATAAATAATTTCTAGCCATCTTGGCTGTCATTTTAAGCTATTTGACATTTATTGTTCTGAAGAGAAGAAAGGTCAGAGGTATCAAATCTGCATTTAAACTTCTTGACATTTTTCTCCAACCAGATTCTCCCAAATTATAGTGTTAAGACTAATACCATGAAAGAAAGCAAAGAAGGGAAGGAGAGAGAGAGGGAGAGAGACAGCAAGCAGAAGGGAAGGCAAGGGAAGGCAGGAAGGGGAGGAGAAAATATTCTGCATTTAATCACAGGAAGACGTGTGGATTGCAGACCTTTCTCTGGAATGCTGCACCTAACACCATCACACGGATATGAAAATGCTGACAGGATGTGGTATGGCACATTCCCTACCTCGGATGCCCACAATGGCACATGTGTGCGTAGTAAACCCTTGGGTTTTCCTCTCAGCTGCATTTGTCAAGCAGATGTGTAGGTGCTGAGGAGCTGGAGCATGCATGGGGAAGGCAGGATCTGTGGAATGGAAAGGGATGCCTGGCTTCATGATCTATTTAGCATGACCTTTGGTCATACTTCATGGAATGGATGGAGACTATCTGGCCCCACTCCTGTGCTCCCAAGTCCTTCATCTCAAGAGAGATGTGAGTGGCCCTCTGCACATTTATCTGCTTGTCTCAGAGAATAAAGCTTTTCTCTTTCTTTCCAAGTACCCCTACCTGTGGTTCTTCCCAGTCCTACCTCTTAGGCTGCAGTAACACTGGACTCCCAGCTAGGAGCCTCACTGTGCTCTGGGATAGTCAGATCACATCAGTAGAAACTTGTCCTCATTTGAAGGCCACCCCTTAAGAGAAGAGGGTGTCAGGGGAAAGAAGCCAGCACAGTGTGTACTCTGAAACCCAGAGTTTACAAGGAAGAGTAACAAGGGGGACTTAAAAACATTCATTTCCTTCACAGCAGTCATCATCATTGCTTCGTGTATATTAATTTGCTAATTTGCACATTTAATATGCTTCCCTCACCAGTCTGTAAACCCCATGAGGGCAAAGCCTGGTCTGTTCTGTTCACTGTTGTCTGTGTAACACCTAGCATAGTGTCTGATCTGCTGATCTGCTAAAAAATTATTTGTTGAATTAAAATGTAAATACAAAAGAAAAGAAAAAGAAGGCCAGGATGAGGAGAAGGGAGAAGAGGTGGTGACAAAAGAAATTATTCAGGGCATGTGTAATAACCAACTTCAAGGGCCTCATTGTTGGAGGAGAGTAATACATGATGGCAGACTGACAGCCAAAGCAGGAGCAAGAAGACAAAGATTACAGGCATAGAGTTAAAAAGGCGGGATTCAAATTTCAGAGCCTTTACTTACTAGCTATGTAACCGCCAATTTTTTAACCTCTCTGAGATGCCATTTCTCTATCTGGAAAGTGGGTTAATAATAAAATCAACTGTGCCATGTTATAGTGAGTATTAAATTTCTGTGTAAACCTGTTCAAGGACAACTCTTATCATTAATATTAAGTTACAAAGGGATAGAGTTCAGCCAGCATTAATTATTTTCCCAGCAGATCATTCCAACAAGCAGAGAGCAGTCTCATAATATACTGATGCCCATCTCTCAACAATATTTAAACAGATAGGGTGGCAGGGACTCTATTTTAAGAAGACACTACAGAAGCAGACTGGAGGCTGGATGGAATGGCAAGGAAGGATCTATGAAAACCTGCAATGCCTAGAGTGGCCTTGTTACACCATTATTCCTTCTCTTTCTGACACCTGAAACTGCTTTCTCTTTAGCTATTCCCCTTCTGATTTTCAACATGACGTTCCCCATATCTTTACTATATCTTTTCTTCACTTTGCTGAACCCTCTTGACATCCTTTTTTCTCTTCTCTTCTTCCATTCATAGATAGACTGCTTAATTATTTAATTAAATTTTGCTTTATGTCCTCAGCACTCTAAACTTCCTCTGCCTATGCCTGCTCTCCCAGAGTCTCTAGGCCACCACAATGGCCTTTTCACTCCCCCTATAGCTTCCATGACTCCACTCACTCTGAGTCCTCGCTTCCTCTTCCTCAAAGAGCTCTTTCTGATGCCATCACTGACTCCATTCCACTGTCTAATTATGAACTTTCCTAAATCCAAGGTGCTCCCTTCCTTCTTTCAGAGAAACTCACCCATTTTCAAGAATTAAACCACTTGTGGATAAATGGTCCCCATATCCTTATCTTCCTCTGGACTGCTCCCCTGTTCCTACTTCTGTTCCACCATCTTCATGGGCACGCCTGATAAGCTGATCTTCAGATGGATTCCCACTATAGCTATCTCCATGCCAGCTCCTCTCCCCCAAATCAGGCCCTCTTCCCAGCTACCTTCTTTATCAGCAACACTGTCAGTCTACAAGTTCCCCCAGGTTAAAACTTTCAAGCTTTGACTCTATCCTTTTTGCTGTCCTTGTGTTCCACTTCTATGAACATCTGATTCATCGTCCTTCTCCTCAACTCCAAAACTCCTTAGACTTCTCTGCTCTGGCTAGTCCTACTTTAATACACACATAGACAGTCAGTCAATCAGTCATTCTCTTTCCATCTCTCTCTCTCTCTCTCTCTCTCTCACACACACACACACACACACACGTGCCCACATGCACACACATACACAAATACTTCTTCTCTGGCCATTACTTTTCTGACTCATTCTATCACGACCCTAATCACATAATTCTCACTAATCTTTGACATGACTTCCTGCCAAAAGGCAATAAGCTTATTCTTTCTAAAATTCCAGAGCTATAATTTCCTCTCTCTAAGTAACTTCATCCCTCCCATAATGAACTGAACAAGTGGCACTCATCAGTCTTTAAGGGAATGGTTTTTGAGATCTGGAGATATAGAATGAAACTGTCCCTAATCACCCCAGCAGCAGCTGACCTCTCCAAGCCTCCACTGAACCACGATAACCACCTGCATCATTTCTCCAGCATTCAACTGCTGCCTCTCACTAATGTTATTATTAATATACTTGTCTGAATTTTCTCCCCAACTAATTTGTGGACTCCCCTGAGAGAAAGAGATTGTACTTCATTCAACTTGGTAAGTGCTCAGTAAAAAAATACTGAGCCAATAAATAATATTTCCTCAGGGAAAAGGCAAGTTTATAAGTATCCATAAGGATATCCTTGTGTAATTTCTGCTTGATGAGCACCTCTCATATATCTCTATATGGTGGAAACAGGTCAACATGACTGTGAACTCAAGGTTCATCATGCAGATTCCCAGCCATGATGACTGACAAGCATAGGAGCAGCCCTCCTGTCATAAGAAGCTATAGTGTTGCACAAAACATATTAAAATAACTGTTTTCATTGGATAATCACAAACACAGGACTATAATCCTTAAAAGAGGAAAAAGAAATATGGTATGGTCTAAGCTGCTTCCTGATTTGCTGCCTGGAGAAATTTACCACATCATGACATAGCATGGAGTGACCCAGAGGGAGCACGGTAATCTCACTGGTCTGAAGTAACAGCAAAAGAAAGAGAAGAATCTGTAAAACTGCACAGGGGATCCTCTTGAGTCTCTGATTGAACATTAAGCCATGCAACCATAGGATGAGATTCTTCAAGGCCAGGAAAAGAACAGCTACCAAGAAAAGAACATTCTTTAAAGCTGAACAATTTCTGAAGCTTACTCAGAATTGGGAAATTTCTGCATGCTTAATTACCAGAGTGGAGACCCTCAGTGAATACGTGAAGCCTACAGTAAAGACTCCAGAAAGGCCAAACCTTAGAAGCAGGCCCATACTGGGCTCATAAAATGTCCATATTAATCACGGCTCTTCAAAACTCCCTCTAACAGAGCCTGACAGTATCGTCAAAAATATCCAATTGATGGGCAAGTAAATTAACATACCAAGTGAAAGATAGTGATTATTAGGTTAAATCACACATGATCCAACTACTTGTTTCCTACAAGAAACCTGAAATATAAAGACCTGGATTAAAAGTATAGAAAGTATAAAAAGGATAGAACAGATATACCATGAAAACACTAGACAAAAAATACTGAAGTGGCTCTGCCAATCAAAATAACTTCAAAATAAGACCATCACCAGGGATTAAAAAGAGATATTACCTAAAAGTAAAAGAGTCAAATAATCAAGAAGACATAACACTCTTAAATCTGTACATACCTAATATAATAATAAAGCTTCAAAATACCTGAAGCAAAACAATGATAGAATTGAAAAGACATATAGGCAAAACAAAACTTGGTAGCCTTTAGCACTCCTCTAGTGGTAACACATATAACAAGGTGGCACAAAATCAGTAATGGTACAAAAGACACAAACAACATTACTTAACCAACTTGACTTAATTGACATTAATTGAACACTTCACCCAGCAAAAACAAAACACACATTCTTTTCAAATGGACATGGAACATTCAGCAAGATAAACCATATTCTAGGTCACAAAACAAACCTTAACAAATTTATCACATATGCTCTCAGTCCATATCAGAATTAAACTAGAACTCAATAAAGAAAGATATCTGGAAAATCCTCACATATTCAGAAGTAATTATTCAGAAGTAAACACACATATAAATAACCTGTGTCAAAGAGAAAGTCAAATGGAAACTTAGAAAATTTGATTAAGAGAAATTTCATTATAACATAGTGAAAAGTGAGATGTAGCTAGTGCAGTTATTAAAAGAAATTGCAAGCATCACATGTTCATATGAGAAAAAGAAGGCAGGTCTCAAATTAGTGATCAAAGCTTCTATCTTAAGAAACTAAAAACAAAATAAGCAAATTAAACCCAAGGCAAATAAAATAAAGGAAAGATAATAAAATAAAAGCAAGAATCAATGGAATTGAAATAAGAAAAATAATAGAAGAAATCTGTATCACAAAAAACCTTATGCATTTTCATAAAATTAGTAAATTTCCAGCCAGAATGACCATGAGGAAAAGAGAGAAATTATGCAAATTACCAATATTAGGTATAAAAGAGGAGACATCACAACTCACCCTACAGACATATAACAATAAAGGGAATATTATGAACAACTTAATTTCCCTTAATTCAACAACTTAGATGATATGGGCCAATTTCTGGAATACAAACTGTTGAAGTTCATTCACAAAGAAATAGATTTGAAAAATCCCATAATTATTAAAGAAATATAATTAGCAATTTTAAACTTTCTAACAAAGATTATACCAGGCCAATAAGGGCAAATTGAGTGGCAAACTCCACTAAACAAAAATTCAAAAATGAAAAGTTACAATTCTCTTTCAGGAAAAATAAAAGGGAGCATTTCCCAACTCATTTTATGAGCCCAGAATTACTCAGACCCTAAAGCTTATAAAAGACAAGAAAACTACAGACCAATAATCACGAATACAAATGCAGAAATTCTCAACAAAATATTAATGAGCCAATCCAGCAATATGGATAATATGCCATGACCACAAGGGGTTTATACTGAGGCTATAAAGTTAATTCAATATTTGAAAAATCAAACAATGTAATTCATCACATTGGAGGGGGAAGCATTTGTGATTCACTAAAATTATGGTATGTGCAAATAAAATTATTTATTAAAAATTATTACATGAAACTTACAAGGTCTTTGATTGTCACCTTTCCCTCTGTGAGCCAATGACCTCACTTGTAAGAAGACTCCTCTTCCCTGCTCAGGAGCCGTATGAAGGATTTATTCTGACCACCACGGGGAAAAAATATAATCAAGAACTGGGGTAAGGGGACTAACACTTGTTGAATAACAACTGCGTGTCAAGACCTACTACATGCCTTATCCCATTTAATTCTAACGATAACCCTGGGAGAGATGTATTATTTTTTCTCACTTTACAGATAAAAAAACTGAACTTTAATGGAATAAAAGAAATAGCCTTGGGTCAGTAAACGGTAGAGCAGGGCTTCAATCCCATACCTGTGACTTACTCTATCCATTTTGTGAAATAAACTTATACTTCTGATGTCCCACGTATGCGATTCTTTGGTAGGAAAATCAAACAGCAAAATGGATAAATAAATGGTGGTATGCTGATGTAGAGGAATATAACACAGTAACAAAGGAAGAAAGGACATGTACACACAGTGTCACTGATTAATCTCACAGAAATCACATTGAGCACACACAAGAGGGTATATGGTATGAGTCCATCTACATGAAGTTTAAGAATAGGCAAAACTAATTGATGATGTGGAAATTATAAGGATGGTTATCTTATGAAAGGGATATATACACAATGCGAAAGACAGGAAGGAATTTTCTAGAGTGCTAGAAATGTCTTGTACCTTTATCTGGATGGTGAATATACAAATGTTGCCCGTGTGAATTATCATCAAGTTGAACACAAGACTAATACCTGCAATGTACTTTGTCATCAAGCATTTTTCTGTTGTTAAAGCAGGCTCCCACTACCTGAGATTCATTTCCAGAAAAGTCGGGATTAGGGCAAAATTATTTCAATGAAAGGACCTCATTTTGAAAAACCTAGCAGAAGGACCACACAACCCCTTTTCAGGACTGCTGGGCTGTTACCAGATCCCCAAGGTCTCCCTCAAAATCTGGGACCATGTACTGCTGCTACAATGTCACATGTTTGTTGAATCACTATGGGATGAAGAGAATCTCAGTACTTCTTCTCTTACTCATTAATTTTTCTACTGCCTTATATACATATTTCTTAATATTCCAGAACTTTCCATAGAGGTTATCTCACACGTGCCCATAATGACTCCATGACATAGTTAAGACAAACGTGTTATCACCCTTAGAACAAAGACCCAGAGGCTCAAGGAGTTTAAGGGAGATGTACAAGGTTCCAAAGATAATAAAAAGCAAGTATGATAGGGCCTCCCCGGTGGCGCAGCGGTTGAGCGCTGGGTTGCGAAGCTGCCCGCGGCCTCTGCGGCGCCGGTTCGATCCCCGGCTGCTCCCAGGCCACCGGAGGAGGGTCCCACATGGCGCGCAGACCTCTCCTGCCGCCCGCTGCTCCCCTCAGCAGTGTACTTCGGTCCTTCTGCCTGCTCTGCTCCCTGCTCTGGCTCTGGTGAATTCTCTCGCCCTCCCGCGCTTCTGACTGTACCCAGTGCATGTATAAACAAAACAAAACAAACAAACCAGCAAACAAATAAAGCATGCCTCTATAAAAAAAAATAAAAAAAAAATAAAAAAAAAAAAAAAAAAAAAAAAAAGCAAGTATGATAATAAAATTTAAGTCTTCTAGTTCCTAATCTAATGTTCTCTTCAGGACACTTACTTTAATTATCTGGACTGAAAATGTGGAAAGGATCTATAAAAGAGTTCAACCAAACCCACTCCCATGAGCCCAAACCCCAATGAAAATTGTGTTAAATGTAAGTAAGAGGAATAGAAAAACAGTCAATGGTTTGGATTTTCCTTCTGATATCCTATGGCTTGTCTCCTGGTGTCCTTTAAATTTCCTTTTCTTTTCATCTTTTTTCATGTCTTTCTTTTAGCCCTTTCCTTTCTACAGACAATTCTGACTGCCTCCCTCTCCGTGCACCTGTTGATTCTGAGCTAGAAAGGTAAGATTTAAGGGACAAAGACTTAATTAACCAAGTGCTTGGGTATATCTGCCCCAAGGAGCTCTCCTCTGGCCCTCATCTGGGCCCTCCCACTTTCTGGAATGTCTATGTTTTATCACAAAGTGAATCTGAAAAAAATGGCCTTGGGAAAGGACCCAAGCTCAGAACAACCCAGCTGGAAAATTCATCACAAGATTTACTGAAGGGGAAAAAAAAAAAAAACATTGTTTTAAGAAATCTGGCTCATTTGTAACATCAAGGATGGACCTTGAGGGGAATTTGCTAAGTGAAATAAGTCTAGAGAAAGACAATTACCATATGATTTCACTTGTTTGTGGAATATAAAGGGGAAAAGGCAGTTTAACAAACAAAGCAAGAACAAACTCTTTTATGACAGAATGGTGGTCACCAACAGGGCAGGAGAGGGGAGAGAGAATAGGTAGAGGGGCAGACTGGTTGGTGGCGGAAGGTGACTGGACAGCTGGTGGGGTGGGGTGTGACAGGCAAAGTTGCTGGGCTGAGACACTGTACTCCTGAAATCTACACAGCTGTAAGCTAATGTTTCCTTAATAAAATGGAAAAAAAATAGAAATTTGACTCACTTAAAAAGATAGTGGGGTACTTCCCACCCCCTCGCTACCTCACCATCATACCAATACTCTCTTCTACCTGCTCCTTCCTCACACCTTGACTGGTGTGAAAGGGCCCAGGTCATCACTAGGTTAAAAAACACAAGTCATACCCTATACCAGAGGACAATACAACAAATCTAAGAAAGAAGGCATCCATGAGGATCCTTGATAATTTCATCCACAACTCTCTCCTAGTAACCAGTGGACCTATCACCATCCTCACTGACACACCTATTCTTCAATTACTCCCAAGCAAAAATAATATCCATGTGTACCTGTTGGAGGTAATGGCTCATGAAAACAACACTATCTATAAAGTGTTGGGTGGGTGCTTAACAGGTTGAAGCATTTTCCTGAGGCAGCCTCCATCTCATATTCCTGCGCTATGTGTCTTCAGGACTCTTAAAGGTTTAACTACTCTTAATGGGCTCAAGTCTATTAACCAGTTGATACTCCACATCTCTTTCCTGTCCTCTTTTGAAAATGAATGGTGAGGCCTAGAAATGTAAGGCAAGGGCACAGTTCTAGCTAATTGCAATTAAAGAGTTAGCAGAAGTCATTGGCCCAGCATCTCTTGGGGCAGGGAGAGAGTTGGACTGCCCTGATCACCCGATCAAGGAAGATCCACCATCTGAAAACTACTCTTCTGTGATGTATCTTGTTCTTGCTCCATATTAGAATTTCTTAAAGTTGAGGTTTAGTTTCTTTCTGTAGAAGAAAAAAGTACTGGTTTGTATATATGCTGCTTCAGTTTCTGGGTAGAATCCAAGGTCAAAAAGTCTACAACAGGATACTAGTTGATAGAAAGAAATGAAGTAAATGTCATACCTCAATCCTCTTGTTCATTCATATTTCTGGGAAAGATGGGCCTTCCATGGTGAAATAGAAACTACCATTCTGGTCACCCTTCCCATTTCTACCAGATCCCATCTCTCATCTCTTGGAAGACAGAAGTTCATTGCATGGGGAACACAGAGCATCTCAACTGCTGCCGCTAAGGGTCACCAGGTATGGCCACACGCAGGTACTACATGATTCCAGTTCAAACAGACTAACATGAATATTGGAGTTACAGATGTACACCCTGCATAATCAGATGCTGGGATATTGCTGCTGTTAGGAAATTGTTTCAGCATTTATTTTGTGTTGGTCATTGAGTTAAGGATTTACACATATCATCTAATTTAATCTCCATGACAAGACCTTGTGATGGAAATTATCATTATCACCATTTTTTATAATGATGAGACTGAGCCTCAAGGATTTCAATCAACTTTTCCAAGTCATGGCTATTGTCCACCAAACATTTGCTGCACGGCCTTCTACCAAGGATAATGTTTCCTATATAGTTACATGTCTTGATTATTTGTAATCTTCACTTTGAGGTGATTCCCTCAGTGGAAAAAGCCCCACTTTGAAGGCAAGGACATCTGTGCTCTTACTCTGAACCTAACACAGCATCTAGCATCTCAGCCTCTCAACATATGCAAAATTCTAAGTCCCATACAACTGTAATGGGACATTAGTAATGGCTACAAAGAAAGACCAAAGGCCCTTTGTGAGTCAGGTCAGGCAAATTCAAATGAAGTAAGGTCATTAGGCAGAAATCCTAAGAGTGTCAGGTGGCTGTAACTTGTATGACCCAACACTCCCTCTGCTCCTCTCCCTCCCACAGGGCATTTTTACTAATGGGAATGCTCTCCTCCCATACCCAATACACAAACTCCACACTTGTCATGGACCTCCTCTTTTATAAATTTGTGAAAGGCTCAATGGCTTTAGAAGAACTTCATCTTCCAAATAGCAGTATATATTCGCAGCATTTCAAAGGGTCTTAAGGTAGTGAGAGGGAGTCTACCATATTAGAATTGCTATCATCTTCTCAAGACCCAGGTACCTTCTGTGCTATCCAATGATTTGATGGCAACACATATCTACAGATGCATCTTGGAGGTACAATGTCCTCATGACAGTGCCTCCCCCACTAGATATACAAGCAGCACCACAGAGGAGCACTGTTTCATTTGTGGGTAGGGAAGAATACACCCAGTAATTAGAAAAAAATAAATTTCACTAATAATCTTCTTAAAAGTACTTTCAACCAACTACAAGTGTGTGTGTGTATGTATGATATAATGTATATATAATGCATATATAGTATGTGTGTGTATATATATATGTATAATATATATATATATATACACATTATATACATACACACACAATTCTTTTATTTTCCCTCTGAAAACACCAAGACCCAAAGGCCTCTAGGAGTTGTACCCAAAACGCCCCTGATTCCTGAAACTGTTCCCCTTACCAGGTTTCCAGCTCATTGTGGGTTCTCAACATTTGAAAATATAAACCTGATTAATTATGAATGCAGTGGCTTGTCTGACCCACATCTCACCTGACACTTTGTTCCCTTGGAATTCCATCCCATAGTAAGAGGAATATCAGGTTCAGAAATAAGGCTTCCCCGATATCCAACCTGAAGTTTCCTTCTGCAAGTCTCATCCTGTTACTTCTATGGGCCTCACTAAATAACTCTTCTCCTTCACTTCTACTCTCCCTCTTCAGAGATTTGTAGATTGTTTCCATGGCTTTCCCTTCATCACCACTTAGCTCAGCTGTATATATTTAATTCTTTTCATTTTTCATCGTAAATCAGTCCCTTCAACTCTTAAATCAGCTCTCTGCTCTTCTCTGGACTAGTTCCAACTCTCCCAATTCACCTCCAATAACTGATATCTCTTCTGGGAGCTCCAATTTCCTTTCTATCTTCCTTTGCTCTCTTAGCTCTCTCCAGAAATGAAATGGGAAGGGACTGACAGATATATGAGGTCAAAGGTCAGATGTATCACACAGCACACCTCTACCTTGTTGCTTAGATGTCTCCATGGTGCATGTAAAATCTCAAGTCATAAAGCTCCTTTCCTGGAGCAGGAAGAGGTGTTTACAGGGAAATAGCCATGCTATTCCACAATTCATCATCCTCTAAGCCACTGCCTGGGGATGGCAGAAGCACAATGTCAAAACATCTACAAAACAGGTTCCAAACTAGAGCAGTGGGCCATGTGGTAGCCTGCAGGCAGGCATCTTTCTGAAGTTTGGGCTGTCCCATGATGGCCACCACATTTACCTCTTCTACATCAATGGGTGCCCTGAGAAACTGCCTCAGACTTGGAAAAGTTGATCCCATTTATGCATTCAAAGCAACCCATGAAGAAAAGCCATTAGTGTGCCATACATTATAAGGCCTGTCAGATATCTTTTTGTCCTCTTAGGTGGGCCAAACCACAAGCAATAAAAAAGTACTGTTTTGTCCTGATTGGATGCTTTTCCATTTTGACCATATCCCTATTCATTGTACTTTCAGCTTTAGGAGTTCTCTTCAGTCTGCAACATTGGGTCGCTCTAGGCCCTTCACCTAAAGGGAAGGCAGAACATCCATCCTCTCCTCTCCCCTCATCACCTACACAGCTGTGCACCAGTGGACCAGACCACCAGTCACTTGAGCAGAAGCAAGGAGAAATAAGCTGAGTTATGCCTATTTTTCCTTTGTATAATTACAACAGATACTATGTCATAGAAGCTAAATGCCTTTTCTATAAATCAAATCATATATAGAAAGAATAAACCCCATTTCCTCAACCATGATACACAGAAAAATCAATCCAAGTATGAGAAACTAAGCTTAAATTGTCATACAAGAAAATGAATTGAACCACAGTGGTGTGCATTGCCCTAAACACGGAACATTATATAGCAGGTATGTTCATTCCCCACTTATTCCATGAGGAGGTCTGCAGCGCAGACTGTATTTGAGTGAAGCTGGGGAGGCAGTGGTAAGAGAACAGGCTAGTCCTGCATGGCCAGTTGCCTAACTGCAGACAAGCATATGTCTCGGAGCAGGAGAATCCAGCCTGTTCCAAGTGTGATCACCACAAGGCCTGAAGTGCTTTTCAATAAGCTGTCTGTCTCTCTAGAGGTCATGGGGAGCTCATCCAGTTACACTTAGTGTCTTATTTGATCCCATCAATAATCATTTGATCCCAATCCTGCTGAAAAACGCTTGGCCAAAATTTCTAGCTTTTTAATGGCAGAATCCTGGCTCCTTCTGAAACCAGCATTGCTAGATATGTCAAATGATGCATAAGGGCTTGGTTCAGCTGCCAAATGGACTGTGCTGTTGAGGGAGGACTTGGGATGCTCACATTGCTTCCCTACTGTCAGTAGCTGAGCAGATCTTGGAACCTACTCCTTTCTACTTGAAAGTCCCCCACTCAGCAGCTTCCACTCCTTTTCTGGGGCTTGACTAGAGCATATTCTTCAAATGCATTAAGCATTTCAGAGGCACTCACTGAGAGCTTCTGCAACCTGCCTGTTTACAGCAGGCAAGTTCAGGAGTATAGAAAGGACTCCTTATGCCTGTTATCAACATCTGATAAGAGCTGATATAGACTGCTGGGGCCTGTGGTCATTTAACAAGAGTCATGATGAGAAAGCTCCAGAGAAGCTCATAGACATGAAAGTGGAAGTAAATCCGCATTTTCAGAGAAGTCATTTTTATATCCATTACAAAAACATTAGCACTAAGAGAGAATGTTGCATGCCTAAACCACAGAAGCCATGATGATATTAAAGCACAGCTGTTCTTTACAAAAGTATCTGTGGAGAGACAACTGTATTGGTCTAACTAGGTTCACAGAAGGCACTATTCAAACTCATCAGATCCTGCCTCCTAGTATGGACTATATAAATTCCAGTATTGAACACAAAGGAGTCACTTTAGGTGCCAATGCTACCAATGTTATTACTAAACATGCAATCAGACTCTTGTTCTAGAGGACCACATACCAACATGCATTCTGTGCAATGACTGGGAAACCTCAGCTTCAGAATATCCCTGCTGCATAAGAGTATTGTGTGTGTGTGTGTGTGTGTGTGTGTGTGTGTGTGGACTAGCATGGAAGATACTTGTAGCTCTACAATGAGTCTTTTTCAATTTTTTTCATCCAATTAATACAAGACATTAGTAACCACTGGAGCGTACGAATTTCATTTATTTCTGATGATGAGAATGATAGCAAAGAAGCTGGATTTGCTCAATGAAATTAGTGTAGGCTTTTAAAAGGCATGCTTTCTTTTCTGGGCTTTCTCATTCATTTAGATTGTATATTTGATTCACAGAATCTTTCCCTAGTGGTACTTCTTACAAGAGAAACATCCATTCAAAACCACCTGGTTTTCCAGTCAAAAGATACTCTGGGAAGAGTTAGAAGTAAGTGCCTGCACACACATCCACAACTCAGTGAATATGGGAAGAAAATGAGGGAGTAAATGAAACAGAAACCTCATTTCAGGAGTCTCCAGCAGAGAGATCTGCAGCAAAACAAGCCTTCCAGAGACAGTCATCCAGAGCTGCTGCTGCAGACGTTCAAGCTAAGAATTGGAGGGAAGGGAAGGAAGCAGGGGAAGAAAGGCAGGGAAATTAACTGTTGTCTTTCTCTGGCTTCACAGTGACTCCCTCAAAGCAAGAAAATATTGACAACTTTGCTCCCTCTAGCCACATCGCCCTCCTGCACCCCTTCCCTTGGCTCCTTGGGGGCTTTCCAATGACATCTGAGAGAAAGAAGAAAAGTCTGAGTGTGAAGAACAGACGGGGACTGGGGGTGGCAGAGTATATTGATAAAGAAGAGGCAATTCCAGAGTAAGCCAACATTTGGAAAGGTCATCTGGATGGGATGCAACAACATGAAGTAAAATTGCATATTCCCTGAGAAACTCCACAAATCTGTGGTAGCCAGGAAGAGGAACAGGGGAAGGGAATAGTTTTGAGATTTAGAGCTCAGCTTGGAACATAGATTACAGGGGGATTTCGACCGTCCCAGAAAGGGGACCCAAAAAGAATTTTTGACTGGCATTGTGTGTAAGTCATTAGAAGGGAGCATCCTTCCAACAGTTAGGAAACTTTTCTGGCAACTTGGTTGCTGGAGAGGAAGGCCCAAGGGGTGTTAGGACTCTTTCAGGGAGAAAATTCGGTCTAACTAGAGGAGAATTGTGCAAGAAGAAAATAGGGCTAAGGTTTTGTGAACTGGGGCTAGCTGACAATGGGTGCAAACTGATGTGACTAAAGCCAAATCCCCACACGGCCAGGCGGGAGCTGCTCACCGGTCCCGAAGATTTGGAAGAGAAGGCGAGGCTGGGAGGCACGGATCGCCGCAGACAGCCTTCCCTCTCTGCCCACTTCCGACGCCTTCTTCTCGGGCATGAGGCGGATTCTCAGCCGCCCTTCGCCGTGGTGAATCCACCAGCTGAACAGCTCGGAGAGGTTGAACTGGAGCAGCCCGGCAGCCGCCTCCTCTGGCGGCCCGCCGCAGCCCTCCAGGATCGCCTCTTCTCCCAGCTCCAGCACCAGCTGCTTCGCTCGCCGGAGCTTGCGCACCGAGCCGCCCTTCAGCACCCTGGACAGCGCCCGCGCGGGGGCCGGGGCCGGCGAGCCGGCGCCTGCGGAGACCCCGGGCGGCGGCCGCACCAGCCTCAGCAGCGGCGCGCAGTCGAGAGCCAGCGAGCCGCGCGCCTCTGGCCGACCGGCCCTCGGCTCCGGGAGGGTCGGCGGTGGCGCCGGCGGCAGCAGCAGGTCCCGGGCATAGGCGCGGAAGAGCGAGGGCACCACGAAGTCCACGGCCAGGCTCTTCCTCTGCAGGCGCGAGTAGCTGAGCGGCTCCCGGGGCTGCAGGCCCGGCCCCGGGGCTGAGGATCCCGGGTTGCGCTGGCCGGTTCCGGCCCCCGAACCTGAGGCTAACGCGGGCAGCAGAGGCAGCAGCCGCCAGAGGAGCCCGATGGCTTCCATCCCACCAGACGGGAGCAGTCGGCGCTAGTATCCCGCCTCCCTGCGCGCTCGCTTCCCTCCAAAAGGGAAGGGGCTGCTCCGAAGGGTTCTTGGTCTTGAATGGCTCCTCCCACCTGATTTCTGGAGAACTGTCCGTGCACTCGAGCCTCTCTCTTGTCTTCAACTGCAAGGAGCGAGCAGGAGTCTCAGCGCAGCGGGGCTGGAAGCTCGGGAGCGAGTCCAAAGACCCTGAAGCGCGCTGGGACCCTGCGCCTCTCGCGCGCGCGATGCTCGGAGCGCGGCGCCCCCGCCTGAGCTCGCTGCGCTCCGGAAGGCGAGAAACTACTACAGTTGCACGGCGGCGGCAGGTGGGTCCAGTCCTCTCCTGCCGCCCGCGGCCGGGGCTGGGGTCTGCCGGCGCTCGGGGGGCTTCCAGCCTCTGCAACTTTCCAGCTGGGAACGGCTGCCCTGGCGGCTCCCGCGCGCCCCGCCCCTCCGAGCTCCCCTCCCCTGGGCTCAGCGGCTGGGGTCGGGGACGCCTCTCCGCACCCACGGGCGCCCCCCGAGGGGCAAGTCTTCGGGCTCCAGCGCCGGCTGAACTTACCAGCGGGAATGGAGCCGCCGAGGCTCAGGCCGCTGCCGCGCAAGTTTGCAACGTCCTGGCCCTGCGGCCGCGTCTCATTTTCTCGAGTTCGCAGGCTCCGCAGCGGCCGGCGGCGGCGAGGGAGCGAAGCCTCCAAGACAGACGCGAGACCCCGAAATCTTGCTGCCCCCTCCCCGGCGCCCCGGAGCTTGGGGTGGCAGCGCCCGCGGCTTCGGGTGGTGGATGGGGCAGAGGGCGATGGAAGGCGCCTCGGGGCCACGCGACCCTCAGGACAGCGGCGACGGGAGGTGCCGGCTGCTCCCGCCGCCGCGCCCCGAGCAGCGCGCCCGCCTCTGCCCGGCGCCCGCCACTCGCAGCTGGCCGGGCCGCGAGCGCGCGCGGGAGGGGCGGGCCGGGGGCGTGGTCCGGCGCCTACTCTGCGCCCGGCCGGGTCCACGCAGGCCGGCCCCGCCCAGCTCGCGCCCAGTAGCCAATGGCGCGCCGCAGGCGGCTCCTATGCAAATCTGCAGAGGCCTGGGCTTTCATTGAGAAATGCGTAGACCCCGCCCCCCTCCCGGCCTCCCTCGCCCCAGTCTCCTTCCTGCCCTATTTCTGTGCTGTGCGGGCAGGGTCGTGTTTGGGATAAATGGGAGGTCCGGGAAAGGCCTTTGCAATCCAGCACTCTCCCTAATTATGCATTTAAGAAATTGGAGGGATTGGGGTCAAAATGGGGGGGTTGCAATTGTATGGGGAATATAAAAATAAAATTTATTATTAAAAAAATAAAAAAAATAAAAGTTAGAAAGCCAAAAAAAAAAAAAAAAGAAATTAGACGGGTCCGACTCGGAAAAGCAGGTTCTGGAATAAAACTGGGGGCCAGGGCAGGCAGGGAGGACAGGTGGTAGAGAGGGGGAACTAGGCATTGTCAAATCTGAGAACCCCTGGGAATAGGGCCCTAAGACAGAATCTTCTCTGGCCCTTTTATTATGGATACGCTGCCCTGGGGAGCTGGCGGTGGTGCCATCCACACAGGGAAAGTTGTCAAGGTGGGGGTGGGGAGTGGTAGGGAACTCGCTTGACTTGTTCTTCAGTTTCAACATATACATATCAGACCCATCTAATCATCCACGGTTCCTCAGAAGAGAAACACGTGGCACCTACGTTAGACTGTGCAAGGTAAATATTTTGGATTCCAGTTTTAGAGATGAGGAAAACTGTCAGGGATCTTAATTGATTTTCCTTGACTCATATCATCGGATGTGCCTACCAAGCTCTTACTCATGTGCTCCTAACCACTGCTCTGTCACGCACACCCCTCCACCAGTAACAGGCTAAGAAAACCTAAGGATGACTTAGTTGAAAGGAATGATGATGGATGGGACAGTTTTGCTCACAGCCTGGGGAGTGAAAGTTGAAAACGGAAGGCTTTTCTTTTTCACCTGTGAAGTAAGGGCTATATACCAGTCTCTCTTTCCCTTCATCTCTCCCAAGCCACCAACACACAACTCAGATAATGGCAGTGTTTACAACAAGTGTTTCACTAGAACCATAGACAAAACTGCAATCATTGGTTCACACAATTCCCTTCCTTCCTTCTTTGCCAAGGTTGACAGGTTTGTGCTAACAGTCAGAGCTAAAAATAAGACAAGATCCTCCCTTAGGAGCTCACAACCTGGCAGGTGGCAGAGGCGCTGCCTGGTGAGGTCAGAGCACAGAGTGAAGATGACTCCCTCAAGGAGCCACAGAGAGCTGCAGTAACTTGTACACCACCCTACAGGAGGTGGTGGTCAAGCAAGACTTCTGCTCTCCCAGGTGGGGCTGCTTTGAGCATCAGGGCACTGTCATTGATAACTGAAGGACCTAATAAAAGAATATCTATTCTTGCTTCCGGCTCTATGTTCAGCAACTCACTTTACTGAACAGGGAACTAGTCCTTCCCCTGGATATACTGACTTTTTAATTTTAAGGGTAAAGAATGATCTGCCCCCAAAAGAATATGACTCTACCACCTTGGCGGAGGAAGGAAGGCAGGAAAAAAGAGAAGAGAAAGAAAAGCAAAGGGTACAGAGGTTAATGCTTTTCCAGTGTGAGTGTGTGGGCATGTATGTTTGGCTTTTCATCAGATTTCTCTGGTGGAAGAATAATTTTCTATTTATATTTCTCAAAGGGCTAAAATTCAGGTCCTTTACTTCCCACTCCATCACTTAGTTCTCTACATAATTCCTGTCCAAAGCCAAGTTGACATCACAATTTCTCAATGAATATGAATTGTCTGCTACAATCAATGGCCACTAGGGGGCTGCAGAGACTGGAAACTTCAATGGAAGTCTAACTAGATAGTGTCTAACTGTAGATAATGTACCTGACCATTCATCGCCCTTGCACTTGGCAGACATGGGGTCTCAATTAATTATTGTGCTTTTACAAATTCTCTCAGACTTCCCTCAAGGAAGGAAGGGGAATTTCCCTCTATATTAAACAACACTGATTCAAAAATGTTGTTCCCTTTTTGTTAGATAAAGGAAGCAGGCAGGAATGAATATTTTAAGAGTCTATGGGTCAGTACACACATGCATCTATAGGAATGCATGTGTCTCATTGCACTGTGATCTTTTGGGGGAAAGTATATCTTCTTTCCATCAGAGAGCCAAAACAGCTAAGGTTCAGAGAGGCAAAATAATTTGCCCAAAGTCAAACAGCAAGTAAATAACATAATTGGAATTCAAACCAACTCAATCTTTTCATCCACAATTTTCACATCTCACTGGGACAAATTAGGCCTTTTCTTCATGTCTACAATTATATTTTTGACACTTCATTTTTATATCATTGCCATTTAAAAGGAAGGAGGAGGGAAAGTATACTTAAGAGTAGTGGGGAAAATAAAGACAGAAAGAAAAAAAAATATGAGCACACATGATAACTAACATGTTTGGGCCAGCATAATTGAAAATAATTCTGTGCAATTATATGGCGGTGTATGGAAACTGGACTTTCAATGATCATAATATTTTATATACAGATGCTAAAATATAAAGCTGTAAGCCAAAAATACATATTAGAAACAAATATTACCACAAAAAAATTCTCAAGCATTGCCTCCCTTATTTAACATTTACAGTAATAGTATGAGGGGAAGTAATAGTATCTCCGTTACAGATCATAAATGGAAGTTCAGAGAAGATATTCCCCGACAATAAGGACAAGAGATAACTCCCAACTATAGACTCCATAGGTAACAAAGCTTGTTACGTGATTTGAACCTAAATATCTAACTAAAAAGTCCATGTTGTCAAATCTAAGATGAACTCACAAGAAAGAAAATGGAGTGTAGTGGGATAGCCTGAGATGGGCAGAGGTAAACAGAGGGAAAAACTTTCAGGAAAACTGAAAGTCCAATTCAAAAAAAGAACTATACAAGGTAGAAGTGACAGGGAGAGCAGACCCAGGGGATACTGGAGCTTAGAGGAGACAGTTAATGGGGAGAGGGCTGCTCTCAGTCACCTTGCTGAAGACTTGGGCAGTTAAGTTGGGGAGGAAGAGGAGTAGATCATGCACCAATAGAGGAAAGAGCCAAGACGGACACTAAGCCACCTAGACCTCCACGGGAAATACCGAATTTCTGGAAATGGAGAAGGGAAGATGCAACTAAGGAAGAGTTTGAATTTTCTATAAAGGAAACAGTAGTAAAAAAATAGCATTTCTAATTCAGGCAGTGTGACTTCAGGCAAAACACCTCACAGCTGCAAAATCTGACTGATACTTACAGGGTTAATTAAGTCAGGCATTCAGTTGGTCAAGAAGGAGGGGGGAGAAGTGGAGAACAGGAAGAGAAAAAGAAAAAGACAAGGAGAAAATGAAGAAAGAGAAAAGGAGAAAGGCAAAAATCAGTAAGTGAAGACAGAAAGACAAAAAATATGAGCACACATGATAACTAACATGTCTTGCGCCAGCATAATTCAAAATAATTCTTGTGCAGTTATATGGTGGCATATGGAAACTGGACTTTCAGTGATCATAATGTTGTATATACAGATGTTAAAATATAAAGCTGAAGCCTCACACTACAAGACACTGATTGCTAAGACATTTGGAAACTGACAGCAGGGTAGTAACGAATGGGCCAAAAGCAGGAACTATGGCCTAGAAGAAACAGTAACTTCAGATGAACTGAACCCTGGGTTTGTGTTCAGGAAAGAGGCTATTTATCATAGTCTTGCATCTCAGACACCGTGTGACCTTGGGGAAACCCTTGATTTCTCTGGGTTCATGTATCAGATTAGACGGACCAAAGAAGGTAGAGTCTTTAAGAAACATGTCCACTCCCAAATTCTGTATGAGAGTCTCCAAATGGCCAAGACTGGGAACAGAAGTTTACAGGTTGTAGAAAGGAGACCATGAACTTTCAGGGAAACCAGGAAGAGTCTAGACCTAAGGTTGGACAGAGGGAAAATAAAACAAAGATTTCTTTAAAAAAAAGTCTCTAGCACTAGACAAAAGTGCAGCTCTGTATTTAGCCTGCAACTGCTGACCAGCCATACAAAAGATGTCTTCTAACAACTGCCAGGCTCAGAGGAAAGTAGCTAAAGTTATTCATTCAACTACTATTTACAGGCACCTACTATGTGCTTGGCTTTCCCTGGGGTCCTGAGCAGAGACACTATGCTGAATAAACCAGTCAACGTTACTATTGCTGTGAGGCCTTGATAAAATTAAGTGGAAAAAACCCAGAATACAAAATTGGATCCATGCCTATGCTACAACTAGCTACAGAAACTACAAATACATAAAAGAAAAAAAGAAACAGAGGAAAACATTTTAAAAATAGACTTACTGGGGTGCCAGAATTGTGGGTGATTTTTATCATTTCCTTTTCTTTTTACAAATGACTTTTAATGGATTCATAGACTAGAATGGACTCCCATAAAAGGTATCAGTCCGGATGCCAGGTTATTGTATAACAAGAAGCCCATCTCAGTAACTTCAAAACAGTGAAGCATATTCTTCTTGTTCACATCCCCTACAGATGAACAGAGAGTTCTGATCACCATAATCATCCTGGCTGATGGCGCAGCCACTATCGTGAACATGAAGGGTCTCACACCAACTAAATCTGCCAGCCTGGAACAGGCATACGTCATTTCCATGAACAGCTCTGCTGGAAATATCCATAAGGTCCCATCGTATCATGGCAGGGTCCATAAAATGAAGAGTCAGAAATATCTAGCAAACAGCCTATTGACTCACAAAAGGGAAAACCTGCAAGGGCTGCTTTAGAGGACTTAAACCAGGAAGTTCTAAAAGACTGGGGTTACCCAGAGGGAAAGTGACCTCAGTTCTGCAGGGATGCACAGCCAACTGGGGAGCCCCGACATTGTCAGAGACCACAGTCTCTCAGCTTGTGTCTCCTTCATCCCGGAAACACACAAGCTCAGCCTGTCAGCCTGTTCCCATCCCTCCCAAGGCATGAGAGAAGAGTCTGCACAGGCAGAAAAAGGCCTGCTCAAACACCAGAGTGACGGCTCTCTCCCGGCAACTCTAAACAATCTCACAGCTACTGAAGAGAAGAGAAACAAGAGAGATCAAAGCAAACAGTTCACCACTCTGTCTCACAGCCATCCACATGTTTGCTGAAACTCAGTGCATTAGGGAAGGAGGGCATGAGCTATTACTGCACCTAATGTCGGTCTTATCACCTGACAGTATCCTAATATTTTCTTATCTTTTTAAATATCCTTTTTGGCTGAAGAAGATGAAAGTAAAACTTCATGGGTAATTTGGTTGTCAATATAGTCTTCCTGAAAAGCCTTTTAAAGGGCTCCAAACCAACGCACAGTATCTACGCCATTTAGTTCTTTCTGACTCTTGGCCAACACAGTGTCCTGGCCTGTGACTCTTAGTGGCATCAAGAAGGAGGCTTTGGTATCTTAGAGCCTAATCGTGTCAATGTGATGGATCGGGTCGACCTTAGGCAAGTCAATCTCTAAGCAATGGATTACATCCAATTGACCTGCTCCAGTTGTCTTAATAACCAAAATAACAGACTATTCTCACTGACAGCCCCATCTGATCCATTGTTTCACTGTGCATTGTCCTTCCTGGTCTCTGTCCCTGCCTGTCTTTCTTACCCCAACCTAGGGCTGACTGAGACCTTTTGACTGAGCCTGACCCATTTCAGTGGCCAATCTTGGTTCTACTTAGAAGGAATTAAGATCAAAAGACTCAGCGCCTATTGATTTGCATGCTAATCCCCCTCTTAATGTGAGTCCTATTTCTAACAACTCCTAGTTTTCTCTTGCCCTTGTGACCAAGCTACACTTCATGTCTAATTTCTTAAAGGGCTGGGTTTATCCTTATTCTTACAGGATCCTCCCTCCAGGCTGTACCCTTCCTTTGAAGTCTGCTCTCTGCTGACGTGTGTCTTTCGCAGGGATGTGAAGAAGAGATGGTCAACTTTCCTCTTTCCCTTTCTTCTGGTTGGGCCCAAGTTAGGAGGGAACATCACTAATTACCAAGGAACCCAGGGCAGAGTAGACCAGTGGTGAACATCTGGCCCTAGAGAAGCTAATACTCAGGCTGAATCCATCAGCTTCCCACTCCCAAAATTTGAACTATGAAGTACACACTATGTGGTACTGACATCCCCAAGTCATGACAATGTGTCCCCTTTCCTGAAGCCTGATGTTCTCCATCAAATCCATGGGTTTAGAAAACTTCGCCTTTTCAGCACATTTAGGATGAACTTTTCTTCTGTCAAATCAAATGAAGATGAACTAGGACACTGGTCCTTCCCCTCTCCCTG
Source organism: Talpa europaea (assembly GCF_964194135.1). Lineage (NCBI taxonomy): Eukaryota > Metazoa > Chordata > Mammalia > Eulipotyphla > Talpidae > Talpa > Talpa europaea. Next base: position 16,548,881 of record NC_140072.1, read on the forward strand.
GTTCTCCCTAGTGTTAACTTCCTGCTGAAGTCCTACCAGGCACTGTTCTCTAAGTTCAAGGGCATCTGACACCCAGCACTGCCCACCCTGCTGTCCAGGACTAACTTGGTTTATCCCATTAAAAGCAAGTCCCAGAGTCCTCTGCTTCCCTCTTTGTGAAGATGTGAACTGAGTACCAGGTGGATTTCGCCAGCACTGGGGAAACGTAGGTCCACAAGACCATATTTTCAAAGATACGTGGTCTGATAAGGCTTTCGTGTACAGCACTTTTCCACATATGGGGCAACTGGATGCAGCATGTTGATATTTTGCAGATATCTCAAGGCTATCCCAGAGGCAAAGTTATAATACCAGTGATCAATACTTGGGTGCCGAGGAACATGAGCATTCCTGTAATAAGGAGACCATCTAGTTTCAGGAGGGAAGAGCCTTTTCTATATACTTCTTCCCTTTTCCAAGTCCCACACCTTTCCTGGTGGCTGCTACTGGATTAGCAGCCCCAACATGGCCCAGCCAACCCTCACTCTGCAAAACAGACCCTCATGCCTGCCACCAGCCAGGATGCCCAGCCACAGGACACTCTGAAGCCTGGCCTATTACTCTCAATAGCAAGTATCCACCAGCGGTAGCCTGCTCAAGGATGGCCATGTGTCCTCATACTTTCACTTTTGTATGTTGCCTTCCCACACTGAAGAGGGCTGACCAGTGTCACCAACACGATCTGTGGACAGTATCATGTGCGACATCTGAGTTTCGTCACAAAAAACATGTGCCTTTCTTGGGTCACACTCTGGGGAAAGCCACTTCCTACTTCATATGGATACCCTCAGCCTCAGCAGCCAGAGGCAGGTGCCCCTCAAAAACACTTCCCTGCTCCATCTGCACCTGCAGCAGAAGCTACACATTCCCTCACAGCCTTGGCAATCCATCCTTTCCATTCACTTTATTTCTTTTATAGCATTTTCTTTCTTATTATAAAAATGATACATTTTAACTGTAGGAAATTTAGAAAATTCAGAAATGTATTAAAAAGGAAGCTTAAATAACCATAGTCTCACCATCCGAAAATAAATGACTGAAAGTTCTGGTATATTTTCTTCCAGTATTGTTTTAAATTAGTACAATTTGGCTCATGCAAAGTTATAGCTGGTGCTATTTTTTTTTAACTTAACAGTATATTGTGAGCATTTTCCCATATCACAGAACATTCTAGGGATTTATGCTTTTTAATGACTGCATAGAATTACAATGTATAGATGTACCATAATTTGTTTAACCAAATTCTATTTTTGGACATGTGAGTTAAGTTTCCAAGGCTTTGCTGTTATAAATTATGCTTTGACAAATATTCATGTACATCAATCTTATTCCACAACACTGATTAATTCTATAGCTCACAAATCTCTGTTTGCATTTTAATCTATTTCTTTAGATCCTTTTCCAAAAAAATGTAACCACTAACACAGGCACAGAATTGAAAAGTCAGGAAAGATTACACAGTAAACATACATCTTTCTGCCACCAAGTTCTCCTTGTGCTCCCACTTTCTTGCACCCATTCTGGGGTATTTAGGGTGAACTCTTCTGCACATAACGATCACATACATGTAGGTCAATGGTTCTCAAAACAATTCAAGGACCCTGGGTCCTCAAGGCCCTTCAGAGTCCAAGCTCTTTTCATAATAATGACAAGGCATGACTCATCAGCTTCATTTTTTTTTTTTTGATGGTGTTCTTAAATGCACTTTTATTGGAGCACAGCCACGCCCCTTCATGTACACGTTTTCTGTGCCTGCTTTCACATTACCACAGGGCGGAGCAGTGACATAAACTTAGGGTCTCCCCAAACTTAAAACATGTACTTTCTAGCTCTTTACAGAAAAGGGTTATTGACCTCTGTCCTATTCCATTCGGTGCTTCCACTCTTCCTGCACTAGTGCTCTCCATGCCATTGTGTTACCAGTTAACCTACTACTAAATTTTGGCTATTACAAATGATTCTTTGAAAAATGCTTAACTGACTAACCCATGCTTAGCTACATGGTTATTTCTATAAGAAACCATCCTAGAGTTCCCCATACAATGCCCACACCCCTTATTTTGACCCTAATCCCCCCTCTCCTCCCCCCTCACCCTGTAGTTTGTCTCTGGTTTATAGTTGCTTGTTGATTTTGATTTTTTCTTTATTATATTTAGTCTTTGTCCTGGTCACTTATTTAGGTTTTCTAAATTCCTGCTATGAGGGAGACCATCCGGTATTTTTCTTTTTCTTTCTGGCTTATTTAGCTGAGCATGATCCCTTCCAACTCCATCATGTTGCTGCACATGGCATGAGTTTATCTTTTTTGATTGCTGAGTAATATTCCATTGTGTATATGTACCACATCTTCTTGATCCAGTCATCTATTTGGGGGCATTTGGGTTGTTTCCAAAGCTTACCTATTGTAGACAGTGCTGCTATAAACATAGGGGTGCAGGTGCCCTTTGGAATTAATGTTCTGTGTCCTTTGGGTAAATACCTAGGAGTGGAATTGTTGGATCATATGGAAGCTCCATCTATAGTAGGTTGAGGAATCGCCACACAGCTTTCCATAGTAGTTGGACCAATTTGCACTCCCACTAGCAGTGCGGGAGAGTTCCTTCTTCTCCACATCCTTGCCAACATTTGTTGTTGCTAGTTTGTTTTAATATGTGTCATTCTCACTGGTGTAAGATGGTGTCTCATTGTAGTTTTGATTGCATTTCCCTGATTACAAGTGATGTTGAACATATTTTCATATGCCTATTGGCCATTAGCATTTCCTCTTTGGAGAAGTTCTTTTTAGCTCTTCTGCCCATTTTTTGACTGGATCATTTCCTTTGATTTTGTTGAGTATTATCAACTCTTTGTAGATTTCTGTGATCAGCCCTTTATCATTAGTGTTGTATGCAAAAATTTTCTCCCAGTCAGTGGGGTTTCTCCTTGGTTATTGTCTCTTTTGCTGTACTTAGAAGCTCTTTAATTTGATGTAGTCCCAGCTGTTTATCTTTGCCTTCACTATCACTGCTTTGGGTAATGTGTCTGTAAAGATGTTTTGGAGGTGTATGTCATGCATGTTTCACCTATACTTCCTTCTATATATTTTATGGTTTTCGGGTCTTATGTCTAGTTCTTTAATCCATTTTTAGTTGGTTTTTGAGCATGGTGTGAGGTAGTAGTCAAGCTTCATTGTTTTGCATGTAGCGACCTAGTTTTCCCAGCACCATTTACTTAACAAACTTTCTTTGCTCCATTGCATATTCTTTGCTCCTTTGTCAAAGATGAGGTGACTGTGAATCTGTGGGTTTATTTTCTATTTGGTTCCATTGGTCCATGTGTCTTCTCTTGTTCCAATACCATGCAGTTTTGATTATTATGGCTTTGTAGTATAGTTTGAAATATGGGAGTGTGATGTCTCCATTCCCTTCTCTTTTTTTCAGGAGAGCTTTGGCCTTTGGGGTTTTTGATGGCTCCATATGATTTTCATCAATATTTGCTCTATTTCTTTGAAGAATGTCATTGAAATTTTTATTAGAATAGCATTGAATCTGTAAATTGCATTTAGTAGGACGGCCATTTTGATAATGTTACTTCTTCCAATCCATGAGCAGGGGATGTCTTTCCATTTCTTTGTGTCTTCTTTTTCTTTTAACAGTGTTTTAGAGTTTTCTTTGTATAGATCCTTTACCTCTTTTGTTAGGTTTATTCCCAAGTATTTGATTTTTTTGTTTCAATAATAAAAGGATGGTTTTCTTGATTTCTTCTTCAGATTTATTGTGTATAGGAAGGCTACTGATTTTTGCATGTTGATTTTGTATCCTGCTACTACTTTACTAAACTGATTGATTAGTTTAATTAGTTTTTCTGCAGTTTTTGGGGTTCTCTATGTATATTATCATATCATCTGTGAATAGCGAGAGTTTGACTTCTTCCTTCCCTATTTGGATTCCCTGTATGCCTTTGTCTTGTCTTATTGCTCTAGCTAGGACTTCCAGTATTATATTGACAAGCAGTGGTGAGAGTGGACATCCTTGTCTTGTTCCAGATCTTAATGGAAATGCTTTCAGCTTTCACCATTGAGAATGATATTTGCTATGGGCTTGTCATATATGGCCTTTATGATGTTGAGTTATGTTCCTTGTATCCCAAGAATTTCAAGGGCCTTTATCATAAATGGGTGTTGTACTTTGTTGAAAGCTTTCTCAGCATCTATTGATATAATCATATGTTTTTTATATTTCTTTTTATTGATGTGTTGGATTACATTGATTGATTTTCAGATATTGAACCATCCTTGTGCCCCTGGAATAAATCCTACTTGGTTGTGGTGAATTATTCTGATAGCTAAAATTGTATTGAGGATTTTTGCATCAGTGTTCATTAGAGAGATTGGCCTATTGTTTTCTTTTTGTGTGTTGTCCTTGTTCAGTTTTGGTATTAGTGTAATGTTGGCTTCATAGAACATGTTTGGTATTTTTCCTTCCTTCTCAATTTTTTGAAAGAGTTTGTGAAGGATAGGCACTAATTCGTTTCTGAATGTTTGGTAGAATTCTTTTGTAAATCCATCTGTCCTGGGCTTTTGTTTTTGGGGAGGGTTCAATTACCATTTCAAATTCACTACTTGTAATTGGTCTCTTTAGGTGTTCTATGTCTTCTTTTTCTAGCTTTGGGTGATTATAGGAATTTGTCCATCTCTTCTAGATTATTGAGCTTGTTTGCATATAACTGTTCATAGTAGTTTCTGATTATTCTTTTGATTTCTGCTGTGTCTGTTGTGATTTTTCCTCTTTCATTTGTGATCTTATTTATTTGTGCTTTCTCCCGTTTTTCCTTTGTGAGTCTGGCTAGGGGGTTGTCTATTTTATTTTTTGAAGAACAAACTTTTGGTTTCATTGATCTTTTGGATTTTTTTTTTTAGTTTTGATTTCATTTATTTCTGCTCTGATTTTTATTATTTCCTTTCTTCTACTGGTTTTAGGTTTTTTTTGTTGTTGTTGTTGTTGTTCTTTTTCCAGTTCTTTGAGATGTGTATTAGGTTGTTTCTTTGAGTTCTTTCTTGTTTCTTGATGTGAGCCTGTCTTGCTATATATTTTCCTCTTATTACTGCTTTTGCTGCGTCCCATACACTTAGGAAATTGGTGTCCTTCTTGTCATTCAACTCAAAGTATTTTTTAATTTCTTGTTTGATCTCCTCATTAGTCCAGTGGTCTTCCAGTAGTGTGGGTTTCCATCTCCATGAGGAAGGAGGGTTCCTTGCCTTCTTTTTATGGTTTATTTCTAGTTTGATGCCTTCATGGTCAGAGAAGATGGTTGGTATGATTTCAATCTTGGTGTATCTGTTGATGTTTGTCTTGTGTTCCAGTATGTGATGGATCCTGGAGAATCATCTGTGTGCACTTGAGAAAAATGTGTACTCAGATTTTGTGGGGTTTAGTGTTCTATAGATGTCTGTTAAGCCCATGAGATCTAGATCCTTATTTAGAGCTTTAGTGTCCTTACTTATTTTTTGTCTCATTGATCTATCCATTGTTGATAGTGGTATGTTGAAGTCTCCTACTACATATGTTTTCTCTGATGTCTGTTTTCAGAGATGATAATAGTTGTCCATCAGCTTCATTTTATTTACTCACAAGTGTACAGTGGGATTTTCCAGCAGCTGCATGACACATGATGACATCACTTTGACAACCAATGAAATATGTACGTGAGCATTTTTTGTTTTTTTGAGAATATTCTGTGACAATTTTCTTTCTAGGTCACATATATCTTTGAGACTATTACATAAGCACCTGTAAAACAGCCTTGATGTTTTTAAGTGATTGTATATCATTCTAGTTTTTGGCTATTCCAGATGTGCACAACCATATTTTCAAATATTTGCTTTCATTATGAATGTTACACAGAATAATCTTGTGTGTTCTTCATTTTATATAAATGCAAGTATAGAACATATTAATTTTATACCCAAAAGAGTTAAGTGATTATTTCTTCAGTTTCACAAACATGTATGTATGAAAATTATCATTAAAATCTGAGGGTTAATATGGTATCCCATCACACTTTTAAATCCCATTTCTCCCATTATAAATAAATCAAGAATATTTTCCTCTTTTGAAAAATTTTTCGTATCTTCTTTTCTGGAAAGTTCCTGCTTATGTCGTTCATCAGTCTGTCTTTTGATTTGTTACTTCTTTCCTGTTGACTAGTAGGCTTTCTTTATTCAGGAACTGTGCAGATTTCTGTCTTTTGTCTCTTGATTATTTTATCTTACCATGTAAAATAAATTTGCAACTATCAAATTAATGATCCCTTTTATGACTTTTGGCTTATAAGTTCCTTACCCCCATACATGACATCTTAGATACCACTGCACACCTGTTAGAATGGCCAATATTGGGAAAAAAAATAGAAACAACAAATGCTGTTGAAGATGCAGTGGAAAAGGACCCCTCTTGCACTGGAGGTAGGAATGTAAATGGGTCCAGTCACTATGGAAAACTATGTGAAGGTTCCTCAAAAACACTAATGGACCTACCATATGACCCAGCAACCCCACTCCTAGGATTCTACCCAAAGAACATAAAAACACTAATTCCAAAGGAAATCTGCACTCTGATGTTTACTGCAGCACTATTTACAATAGCCAAGCTATGAAAAAAACCTAAAACAGATGAATGGATCAAGAAGAGGTGAAATACTACTCAGCAATCAAAAAAAGATAAATTCATGCCATTTGTAGCAACATGCATGGAGCTGGAAGGATTATGCTAAGGGGAAATAAGTCAGAAGGAAAAAGATAAATATCATATGGTTTTCACTTATATGCAGAATATACAGAAACCACACAAAGGGTCAGGAAAATGACAAAGTTTGCAAGTTGACCATAGATCTGAGGCATCCATGGAGGGAGAGGCCAAAACAGGGGAGGAAAGAGAAGAAGAGACTGTGGTGATGGATCATGGGGGCTATGGTGGTGGGAGAGCCACAAGGACTAAACCTGAGTGGAGAAATCAAATACTGTCCGAAACTTAACAACAATGTAATAAAAAAAAAAAAAACATAAAAAATAAAAATAAAATTTATCTTATATTTTCTTCTAGTATTTTTGAGTTTTTATATTTTAATACTTTTAATATATTTGGATTGTTGATAAAACACTAAAATGGAATACAACTTTATTTTCTTCCAACATGGGACTCATTGAATAAATTCAATATTTTTTTCATAAAAAAGTACTTTCTCACTGATAAGAAATGCCACTTTTATTGTAAGATGAATTTTTGCCTATATTTGAATCTCTCTCTGGTTCCCTCATTCTGTTCTTAAATCCATTTGTCTATCCCTCCCCAGGGTGTAATAGGTAGAAGCTGTCTGTTCCTCCCAATTATTCTTCTATATAGAATTTACCTATCTACTCTTGCTCATTTATTTTGCTATATGAATTTTGAACTGACTCAACTCGTTTTTAAAATCCTGTTATTTTTTTTTTGAGGTTGTTTAAAATTTATAGATCTGCATCTTTATAATATTGTCTTTCTATCTAAGAACACAAGAGATTTCTCTACCATGTTCTTAGTAATATTTAATAATTTCTCCGTATTCCTTGAAATGCTTATTCCTATTCTCTCTTTGGCTACTGTAAATGGAAACTTTTTTCTTTTAAATATAGTTTCTAACTGGTAATTGGCATTATCTATCAGAATGCTATTAATTTTTTTATATTCACCTTGTATTCAGCCTTCTTACCTGATACACTTATTGTTTCTAACAGTTCTTCAGCTAATACTTTAGGACTTTCCAAGTATAAACTATATCACCTGCAACAATAAAATTTTGTTTCTTTCTCTCGAATTTTTATACACCTTGCCTTTTCTTATCAAATTTTATTGGCTAGCTCCTCCAAAAACAAACTTAAATCATGGTAAGGGTAGTGGAGAGCTCTGTGTTTTTCCTGACTTATGGAAATGATTCTAATATCTCACCATTAAGCTGGGATCTGCCTTGAGAAATATATCCTTATTATTGAATTACAGCTTACATTTCCAAACTCCTTGCTCCCATCAGAATTTCAGATTTCCCCAATCAATCACTTCAGCCCCCATCCTGCACCTGCCAGACAACATATGTGCACATCTCAAACTGGGGAAATTAGCTTGTTGTTTAGAGTGAGGTGGTAAGCCCTGGCCTGGAGGTATTTTAAAACATTTTCCTCTAAAGGGAATTACAAAAAGGATATACTACACCGGTTTCAGTTTAGGATTGCTGAGTGAGAAGTTACTATTAGAAGGCCTGACTAGTTTTCAAGGAATATATAACAAAGGAAGAGTGTACCTGTAAAATTTTCACACCCAAACCTACTGATAAGCCACTGATCTGTCTGAGCTGTCTCCCTCAAGCCCCTAAGTCCTTGTCTGTCTCTGACTCACAATGCACAGGTGACCCCTGACCCCAGAGTCATTTCAAATACCCTCTCTGACATCGCCCCAAACCAGCTAATGCCAACACTGCACAGGTGTAATACCATACTTCACACCAGTGTTTCCCAACAAACATAACCGCCTGGGTTACTTGCTTGAAACTTTGGAGTCCTGGGCTCCACCCAAAGTCTGCTGGTTCCTATGCAGCCAGCATCTGAGAGTGGCACTGCCTTATTGTGCCAAGAGTATTACAAGAGCTAAAATTCTCCAAAGGGCTAAGAAGGTCCAAACCTTCTTCCTCAGCTCTTCCAGGTCCTCCTTCAATCATCCACTGTAACTAGATCTATGCAGTATGTTCTGCCCACCCTCCAGGGAACAAGCACTATTCCTAAGCTACATTGACCCAGACTCTGATTCCATTGCATTTATGGGGAGAGAGACACACATAAAAATCAGGCCTGAGTAGATTCTAATGGACACTTTGAAGAAAGTGGAGGAAAAACAAAGACAAAAACAAACAAACAAACAAAATCCAAGCATGTCCATTAAGCCCAGAAATAGACAGAATAACTCAAGAATCTTCTTTAGAAAATTCAGCCTATAGGGCCTCCCCTGGTAGCGCAGCAGTTGAGCGCTGGGCTGCAAAGCTGCCCGCAGCCTCTGCAGCACCAGTTCAATCCCCTGCCACCAGGGAGGGTCCCACATGGCGCGACAGACCTCTCCTGCCATGCCCGCTGCTTCCCTCAGCAGTATATTTCATCAGCCTGCCTGTTCTGTTCCCTGCTCTGGCTCTGGTGAATTCTCTCACCCTACTGCACTTCTGACTGTATCTAGTGCTTGTATAAACAAACAAACAAACAAATAAATAAATCTTAAAAAAAAAAAAAAGAAAGAAAGAAAATTCAGCCTATAGTGAGATGAGCCGTGGGAGCCTATGACAAGATGTTCTCACTGAAAGGGAACCTGTGCCCAAGGCCGGCTCTGTACCCCCATATCTGTAAAGTAAGCTCATCCCTAATTCCAGCATTTGGGAAATCCAGCCTGCTCCTGAACTCCGACAGTATGGCTAACAGGAGCCAGGATGTATCTGCTGCACCCCAGGGCGTCCTCATCTTGGATCTGCTGGCTTCCATTTTTGTGGGAGAGGTTTGCCCTTTGCCCGAGTCCTCCTTTTCCCCACATCCTGATGATGCTTAGAGAGCTCAGCTGCAGTGCTCCCTAGTTAGGGCTACAGTGACAAGCATCTCTGGAGATAACAGCCATATTTACAGTCTACTGTTCAGCTGCAGAGTTGGGGCCACTTTAGAAAATGGTTTCTGAATGTGAGACCCACAGGCAGCTCCTGTGGTTAGAGTCAAGGTGGAGAGAAGTGGCAGCACCACTGAATTGATTCTAAACTGGTCTTTAAGCAAAAGAGTAAGGCAGCGCTGCCCATTAAGGAGCCCTCACTCCCAATCTGTCCCACTGATATGCCTCCCGGGCTCTTCGGGGATGCCACTAACAAACCTCCAGCACCGCCGCCAGACACTTCCCGGCAAGGCGCACCACATCAAGGAAAGTTTGCAAGAACATGAGTGCGTGCCTGGCCCATCGAGGGAGCCCATCTGGTGAGCCCAGCATCTCTCTCCAGCAGCACAACATAATGAAGGAGCCTCCTTTGAGGGAAGCAAACGGCTTTCCAGCCTGTCTCTCTGCCTTCATTACAAGAGCGATTTTCAAAGCCTGGCAAATGTAAGAGGCTTCCCTTTCTTCCAGGGAATGATGAGCTGTTCTATAAACTTTCATCTTGACATGGGACAGTGAGCTACTCAGCAACAACTTAAATTGAGTAATTGAGGTTAGTAAATGGGTAGCATTCATAAACTAAAAACAGCTCATTATTGGAGTTTGCAAAAGATTTCATTTCAGTATCCACCAAAAAGCGAGGACACCTTTGAAGCCTAGTAGTGTTTCCCAGCTCCCACTTACAGTGAGTGCAATATTTTGCAGGTGCTTGTGCTCCACCAACTTGGAGGCAGACGGTCCCCAGTGCTATTCTGAGTTGTGCTGACTATGTGAATAGCACCCCATGGGGTCTCTTACTAGCCACCTTCATGAGATGGTGAAGTTTTTGAGAGCTGCTGCTTTGGTTTTTTAAAATATAAATTGTTCTTCCTTTTGCTTTATGATTACAAATTTGGGGTATTATCAAGTATTTGGTTATCCTACGGTGTGTAGTAGTACACAGCTGCATTAACAGTGTTCAGGCCTATAATTTTCCCAATTATTAAAGTTTAATATTAATCATCTATGTCTCTGTGCTAATTTGCTTTTATAGGGACATCTAATTTGCAATGGGCTGCCTATGAATTTGTGCATTTGAATAACTTGAGCCTTTTATCAAACAAAATGTGGTAAAATCACTGGGTTGTTTTAAGATCACAGGACATTGTTTTTGCATATATAGACTTGTATATGCTCCCTTTCTTCTTTTACAGTGTGGTGAAATATGAAATTCTTGCTAGTCAGTGTATTGCAATTTTTTATCTTGGTTTTCTCTAACTTTTTTGACCATGTTAAGTCCTATCCATCAAGACAGAGGGGCTGAGTGGGTCATGGGGTCTTTTGCCTCACACAAGCAGACCATGGACAAAAACATGTAAGGTTGATGGAGGCTGGGAGGGGTACTGATGAGGACGTTCATGGGTGGGGGGTGTCTAGGCCCCTCACCACTTCATTAAATAACTTGCAGCTTGCCTGGAAGCTGAGTTCACACCAAGTTTCTGTTTACAGAAAGAATCCAGCTGCCAAAAACATGCTTGAAATCTCTGCAATGCATATTTCTCTTCATTCAAATACCATAGCCATTGAAAACAATGCTAGTAAAATCCAGAAAGAACATATTATTTTGTGAGTGCTGGGACTTGTTTTAAGAAAAGGAATAAGGAAATGAACAGTCAATGGTTAATGAAGAAACATAAAGGTGCAATCAGGCACAGATGAACAGTAAAGTTTAATTCAGTTCAATTTACCCTAGCATCCGGCAGGGCATGGGGACATGATGGAATGATGGTGAGAGGAGTAAGACAAGACCCTAGACTTTTTGGTCCATGAGAACAAGGAGAGAAGCTCAAAACTAGACATGATACAGAAATACAGGGCTACGAAAGACAATGAGGGGTGGAGGTTGCCCAAAGGAGGGGGGATTGCTTTGATTATGAGGGACTAGGGATGAAACTCCCCCACCAACTCTGAGTTGGCATGACTCATTCATCAGAAATTCAGTTCTAACAAGGCAAGACCAAAGAAAGGTTACCAAGGGGATCCTTGATCATCTTGATACCAAGGAAAGTGATTGAAGACAAAGGCTTCGCAAACATGACTGTGTATCAAGGGTGTGGGATGGGTATACTGTGTCACAAAGCACATTTGGATTCAGCAGATCTGGGGTTGGTCTGAGATCCTGCATTTCTAACAAGCACCCTGGTGATGCCAATGCAGCTAGCTGGGCTTCTGAATAGCATGGATCTAACAAACCCAAGTCACACTCAGGTGCATAGCAAAACACTGTAAGGCATTACTTCTATGACAAATACTGCTGTTGGCCTGCTCAATATCTATTCTCCTTTTATTTTAACATAAAAAACTCAGTTTTCTTTGGCAGAGTAATAGGCTGTCAAAACTCCTGTGTTACCCTTTATCCATTGTAGTAGGGGTGAGGGTGGGGGCATAGAATTCTGACAAAAGCAGTATAGACAGAACTTTCTGGAGAAGGCATCCTGATTAAAATGCCTGGTTAAAATGGCAAGACTCTGTGGAGAAGTCTTGGTATGTCTGGGCTTTGCTGTTTTCTCCTTATTTCTCACTAAAACATGCACCTAGTACCCAGTACCTAGAAAGGCAGCAACTTTCTTGATACCACGACACTGAAAATCACAGATCTGAGAGAGTGGAGCAGGATGCAGGAGCCTGGTCCTTCATGCCTCATGGACCGTGCCCATCTCCTTTACCTGGTCTTCATCTGGGTTTCTCCTGAAGCAGCTCCGAGCTGAGAACTCGACTTTAATTTATTTGGATAGTAATGTCAGGAAACACTAGTAGGGGATGGGAAATGACCCAGGAAGGGAAGAATCAAGGGCTGGTGTATCATCAAGACAATCATCATGGTGGAAACTGGAACTTAATCTCACTGGGGAAGTCTGGCAAATAGTGTAGAAACTTATCAGAACTGTCCCAGCCAGGGAAGGAGTGGGGTGCATGGTCACAAAATCCCATCCACTCTTGGGGGAGGCTGCTTCTGTAGGACACTTTTCCCCAGCACACAGACATGTCCTGTTCAAGTTAAACTTTCCCCTTGGACTGAAAAGGCCATATAATCCAGACAAGGGGGTATTTATAGCAGCAGTAAGAAGCCTGTGGCCAGTCTTGGGGCGGGGGGGTACTAACAGCATGTGCCATACCTGGAAAACTCAGTCCAGACTCTGTCAGCCTAGTCAAATGCAATTCCAGCCGAAAACCACCTCAGGAGAATTCCAGTGTAAAAGGGCACTTCACCGCATCACACAAAAATAGAGGACAACCGTCAATGCTAAACTGTCTGTCTGTAAGGGCAGAATCCACAGCCACATGTTTAGAGGGAGGAAGGTTCTTCTAGCAAACTTTAAAACACACTCTCTAGACAACCACCTACTCTGCCAATGAGAGCAGCCAGCAGGCCTCTCCACAATGTTGCGATTTTGAGATAACACCCAGAGCTTATAAATATGTTATTTGCATGGAATAATTTCCCACTTAGTCTAGATTTTATTTTCTTAGTTCTTGGGCAAATCAAAGAGACTTTCAATGAGTTCAAGAAAAAGCATTCTCCAGGTGGGGAAAGCGCCCATCCTTCTAAATGATTAACATTCTCATGAATGACCTAGAAGATGAAGTAAGAAGAAAGTCACTCAGGGAGGAACATGTAGCAAGCTGAGACAAGGCAGAAGTATGAAGAAAGACGAAAAGAATGAGTTCATAAAGTTCTCAAATGTAGAAACTAGACGCAAGATCACCTTATTCTCCACTGAGCCCTTTGGGAAGGAGAGCAGTTTGGAGGCAGGCTCTCTGTCTTAGACTCCACTCATGCCTGTCACCTGACTCACACAGCCCCTGGGTCAAGATTTGGCTGCTGTCAGGGCAAGACAGACTGGAGATTAAGCAGGCCTAGTATTTCAAAGGTCAATGATTTCACAGAAAAACTCAGTAGAGAAAGCAGCCCTCCCTGAGGAGCAGAGCAGCAATCACCATGCCATGCCATGCTAGTCCCGGCCCCAAGGAATGACCTTGGGTGGGCAGGGCCAGTTTCACCAGGAAAGAAAAACCACCAGCCCAGGGTCATGGAGGACAAAATTCTAAAGAATTTTGGAAACTTTTCAGTCTCAAATATTTCCAGATCAGGTTTCAACATAACCAGTGGGCATGCAATTAAGCAAGTGCTTTTGTAATACAAAAGTCAACACCGTTCTTCATGTTGGACAAAAAGCAATGATGGAGTTGTCCCAGTCAAATCCCCCATGCAACTGCCCCAAAGTGGTGTTCTTCATGAAACGGTACAAAAGACCCTTAAAATTGTGCTCAAACAGGGTTCTAATAGGCCAAGGAGTGGTGCCAAGGAAGGAACAGGTCATGTCAGTGGGTTCTCACCTGCATACAAAATTACAAGATCACTCACGTTCAAGGTCCAACAATAACAGGGCTTATTTAACAAATGGAAAACAGGGTAAAGGAAGGAATTTTTTTTTCATTTAATTCTTTTTTTTTAATTTTTATAAATTTTATTTTTATATTCCCCATACAATTGCAACCCCCTTATTTTGACCCCAATCCCTCCCCTCCCCGCCCCTTATCCCTCAGAGAGTGTCTCTGGTTCATAGTTTTTGTTGATTTTGATTTTCACTTTCTTATAGTTATTCATTTTCCTGGTCCCTTATTTAAGTTTTCTAGATTCCTGCTATGAGTGAGACCATCCGGTATTTTTCTTTTTCTTTCTGGCTTATTTTGCTGAGCATGATCCCTTCCAGCACCAAGGGAAGGAATTTTTAAGATCACAAGTGGCTGCTGTCACACCCCAGATAGTGTCCACAGCATCCAGGAGTGCCAAACCAAGGCCACTCGTAGAAGATGAGGCCACACTGCAGCAGCCCTCAGCAGGAGCGTGAAAGCTGGGTCATATGCCAGCCAGAGAGCCATGGACCCCACAGTACCAGGAGATGGAAAGCAGGCTGTGGTCAGCTCTTTGAGATGCTGGGCCGAGCCCAACGGTGCTCCTTGCAGGTGATGTCAGAGGCAGGGCTGGATGCAGGTGCAGGGGCCAAGTCTGCACAGGTCTACTGAGGTCTAGAGAGCGGTAAGTCTGGACACTCACAGAGGTCACTGAATCCCAAAGAGGTGCTCAATGCTTCTCTCTCCAGAGGCTGTCTGCTGAATCGTCTTCGAAGCTGGTCAGATGAATGCTTCCTCGTCAAAGGTTGTCCCATGAAGCCTCCTTTTTTCTTCGGAGGCTGGGAGCAGAGTGAATTCTTCTTCAAAGGTGGTCTGATCATTCCTTTTTTCTTCAAAGGCCAGGAGCAGAATGAATCAAACTGGCTCTTGCTTTGCCTTATACCCCCTTCAGGGTGCCCACTCTATAGCCTGATTGGACCATTTTCAATGTGAAGTATCTGAATGGACCATTTAGCCCCAATCAGCTCATTTTCCATATTTTAATCCAAAATAATTAACTAATGAAGTGAGTTTGAACCTGATTGGTCCCTTTAGTTTGCACCTCATTGGTCCATTTTAGAATCCTAGAGCTAGCTATAAAAGGAGGAAAGTTTTCAGCCCAGCCTGCACTCAGGTTGGGGCAGGCTGGTGGGCCTGTTGGCTCCAGGGAGCCATGGCTGGAGCCGGCCACACACCTCAGTCCCAACAAAGCCACCTTGCCCAGTAGCCTTGTGGGTGCTGCAGGGCTTAGGTGTCTGTTGGTCTGTTACATTACCTTTGTGAGTCTCAATTTCCTTGCCAAAGTCAAAACAGAAAAGGTATCATAGATGGACAATGACTTATAAATTGGAAATAAGTGTAAAATGCTATTATTACTAACATTACTATTATCTCCTAAGCGGGTTTGGATTTGTTGCTTTATATAGTACCACTGTTTATGCACTAGTGTGACACTGAATAATACAATGAAGCTGTGAGGGTTAAATGAAATATTAAGCCTACAGACTTAGCACAGGCCCTAACAGGTCACGTGTATGTGCTGGCAATTGTTATCATTCTTGTCACCACCATCACCATCACCACCACCAACATCCTCATAATTGTCAACATGTGTCACTCATATTAAATTATAAATGCCCCCAATTGGCACACATTCTCTTCCCTTGATTTATGGGTATTTGGCTGCTTTTGTTTCCTTTCTGAGACAATGTCTAACCCACAAATCAGCATTAGGAAAGTAAGCAGCGAGGCCTTCTCTGATACTCGGAGGGTTTCTCTCCTCCAAAAGATAAAGTAATCAATGAGTGAGAGATCACTTTGAAAATCAAATAAAGTACCCCTGCCCCCTAATTTTCTTTCTTTTTTTTTCTTTTTTTCTGCATTCATATGAGTGATTTTACCAGCAAGTCTGGGGAAATGGAGAGGTCTTGGTGAGACTTCTTCAACCAGTCACAAAGCAGGTATTTCATTAGTGCCAGACCTAGCAAAGGT
Source organism: Talpa europaea (assembly GCF_964194135.1). Classification (NCBI taxonomy): domain Eukaryota; kingdom Metazoa; phylum Chordata; class Mammalia; order Eulipotyphla; family Talpidae; genus Talpa; species Talpa europaea. The sequence goes on from NC_140072.1 coordinate 16,565,026, forward strand.
CGGTTATCCGTCTGTGGAGAAATCGGATACATCCCGCCCATCTCCCTTCCAAGCACAGAATGCAAATGCTGGAAGAACCCTCGGCACTCTTGTCAACCCTTTCAGTTACAGATGGGGAAACCAGGGTACAGAAAAAGGAAAGACTCACACAAGAATAGCCCAACAGTGAACGTGGGAACAGAGCCAGCAGCCATGTCTGCTCAGCTCTCAATACAGTGTTCTTTCACTGCCCAGGCCACTTCTTCTCGGAGTCAGATGACGGAGTCAGATGATGCTGTCAGAGCCTTGCCAGGAGAGTCGGTAGAAAGGCACTCCATGCAGGTGAGAGGAGCCAGGAGCAGCTGGAAATGAGTTGACCAGAGTGAAGATGAAACCCAGGAGCACCAGGTCCAGGGTGGGCAGAACAGATGGAGCCCAAGGCCAGCTGGTAATGACATCCAGCCAAGCTGCTCAGAGGCAATTACCTGGGACCCAGACTCGTGGGGCTGGCAGTGTTGCTGGTTCCACATCTCTAGCAAGGCCCGCTTTGACCTAGAATGGCCAGGGCTGATGGCTGGACTATCATTCTGAGACAGAGAAGGCTGGCTTTGATCTCTGAAGTTATTTTGCTGGAGGTTGTTCCAACCTCATCATTCTGAAGGATCGCATGTGATGACAGCTTAAAGACTGGCGTAAGGGTCCTCCAAATCTTGAATATTAAAGGCTAGAAAACAGTGTAGAAATTTCCCCCAAAACCTTGATACTGAGGTCATTTACCAGGGGCTGACTAAATTTCCACAAGAACTGACAATTAGTAGAAATAGGTCCTTAGACACTTTTATGTTTTTGTCCCATAAGTGTGCCTTGAAATTTTTTTTTCAACAATCAAACCCTTTTCTTCTTAGCTTAATATACAGATTGTGTGGAAGACCAGGCTTTCCACCTACTGGGATCCCTTGAGTAAAGCTCTAGTTGTAAAGATTAAAAAAAAAGCGATTGTTGGCAGCAATCACAGCGTGTGCAGCGGCAGAGGCAAGAAAATGCATCCCCTTGCAGAGAACAGCACGGACACGGGGGAGTACGATGTGTCAGAAAGTAGCAGCAGCATGTGTTGGAAGGCAGGTGGGGTTTGGGGGTTCTAAGGGTTGGAAGGTAATCTAGGAGGGCCCCACACACTAAGTGGGTCCTTTATCATAATAGAGCACCCCCTTCCATGACTCTCTCAGATGCTGGCGATGCTCATTAGTACAGATTAGTTATTTGCAAATTCTTCTACTCACTAAAATTCACTTGTAACCTCAAAAATCAGTTCTTGCAGAGCTTGCTGAGCACATAAACATGTGCAGAGCACTGAAAACGTGAGCTGAGCTCAATGCGAGGCAACGCCCTGCCTTTGTTCTGTCCTCATGCCAGTGCCCTTCTGCCATCTAGTTAATGCCACATTTTTCACATTATTATATTTTTTGTCAGAAATTTCTCCTTAAAATATCCCTGAGCCAGGTGAAGGAATGCTACACAGCAAGAAGGCTGGGATGGGCCCCACAGAGGAGATGCACGCTACGTGGCCTTCATTCTTGTGGGTTACTGTGCTTGGCCAGGAGTTCAATGCTAATGAATTGACTATATATTAAATAAGATGTCTTTGAACAGAAACACATATAAAGCAGGGTTATGTATTGACAGATTAATTAAACTTCTGTGACCAGAGGTTCAGTGCATTTCCCCTAGGAGTGCTAGTTCAGTATATACTAATGCAGAGTTAGTGGTGACTTTCCAGAACATAACTTCTGCAAATAAAGAGAATCCCCTGTACTTGGCATGGCTTTGTTCTATGTCACTGTTACACTTCACAAATAGGGAACCCGTCCCACAAAGCTGACATTTCCCCAAGGCCATGTATCTACAAAGCCAGGACTTAAACCTGAATGGTCTGCCTCCCACTTCCATCATATTTCTGAAATTCTGCAGATGCCAAAAAGCAGAACTACCAATGCTGTATAGGTCCTAGAGTGCTGTGGTCAGCTGTGTCCCAAACCTGAAGAGAACTCGGGGAGGTCTGAGAGGATGCCTCGATGGCCCTGGAGAGGAGGCACTGGCCGGGAAGAGACCCAGGTTCATGCCTGGTTCCACAGGAGCTTGACAGTGGCCTGTCACAGGAGCACAGTAAAGCTGCTGGCTGCCCCTGAAGGAGCCCAGGGCCTTAGCATTCCCCACGCAGCAGTGCCCGGCAGCCTGGAGTCAGACAGAGCAGCCTGGCATGTGCACACTTAATATTCCCTCCAGCAACCCCAAAATCCTCCTCCTGCTTCTGAGTCCTGCCATATTTTTAAGACTACTGAGCAGATTATGGAGGAAACCCAAAAAAGCTTAGTGTTTTAGGGGAGCAACCCTGAAGGCCGTGAGTGGGCGGGGTGTGACAGAGCTACAGCCTTGTACTTGGACTGCTGCTTTGGGATTGCTGGATGTCTGATCTGTATTCAGCTGGTTTGCCTGGAAATGTAAACACAAATAGTGAGTTGTATAGTGGTGTGTGTGTGTGTGTGTGTGTGTGTGTGTAGAAGAAAGGAATGTTCCCCATTTGATAAATTAGTAATTTATCATCTCCATGAGATCCAAATCTGCCAACATTATCAGAACTAAAACTCCTTCCCAGACAATCTTCTTCCAAAGAGATGAATCAAAGTGAAAAAGGTACAGCACAGGTGAATTGTGGGGTTTGTCTTAAGCACCCCAGCTTCTCCTTTCAAGGTCTTCTCACTCCTCACAGACACTTAGGACTCTGTGGTCTTTCCCTACATCTACCCTTTAAGGTGGATTTAGAACTGTGGATTCAGAGTTTAAAAGGACCACCCAGGTCAGCTAGTGAGAAATCCCAGTCCAGCTGGAGCTGGACACCCACCTGCAGAGAAGGGCAAACTTGAACCCTGAATGCAGCTCTGTTCTTACTGGACCATTTTACGCCATACCCTACGAGTGATGCTGAAATATAAAGAGAAAAATGTAGTCCCTGCCCTCCTGGAGTTTATCACCTATGGACAGGAAAACACAAACAAATCCTTTGAAGACAATGTGGAACATGAGGCGCACTATGAGCTGAGGGGAGGGGCGTCTGGCTCAGTCTGGTATGGGCCAGGGAAAGTTCCAGAGAAACACTTAGACTGAGTGTTTTAGGATCAGTAAGTCCCATTCAAACCCAGAAACTGGAAGAAGGTATGGGTTTGTGCAGAGGGGCCAACAGACATGGACCCTCAGTGTGAGGATGGAAACAAGCTCATGAGCCTACACACAAGGTGAGACTAAGCTCCTGCTACATAAGAGCCGCCCTTCAGTGAGTACCCAGCCTGCCTGGAGCCCTTTAGATGTTATCTTCCTTAATCTTCACAAAAAGCTAGGTAGGTAGCATTTGCCTCATTGGAGCACTTAAAGAAACTAAGTTCCTTGCCAAGCTCCTGCAGATGGGAAAAGACAGAGGTAGAGATGGAGGAGTGACTGTTGTGATTTGTGCCTGTGCTCCTGACCTTGACTAACACTTCCACCCTGGTGCTCCTGACCCTGACCTACATTTCCATCCTGCCTGGAGTAATGTGAACTCCTCTCCTCCGGCCTAGGACATACTCATCCGTCATTCACTCAGAGACTTCATAAGAGTGAGACGGGATCACAGGTGCGAATGCAGTAGGATTACATGAACACTGAGGGCACACTGTCAGGAAGGGCATGGGCAGCAGGGTCTGCCCAGAAGCAACCTGTGCCTGAGGTACTCCTTCTGCCTAGTAGCACAGCAAGAAAGATGGGTGTTGCTCAAGGGCAATTAATGCATCTGTTCGTTCCTTCTCTCTGTCACCCTTTGCAAAGACTGGCATCTCTGCAGGGTCACTTGGCTGGCATTTAGGGCCTGTGTCTCCCTCCCTATGACTGTTGGACCACTGCCTTATGCCCGGGTATTTGAAGACTTGCTGTCCAGTGGCAACAGGTGGTTTTGCAGCCCCTTAGGGGCCCCCTCCTCCTACATCTGTCTCCATTTTCCTCCATCCTGGAGCCAGGCTGAGCATCAGATTGGCTCCTGCATGACCTTGGCCTGAAAACTGCCAATTGCTTTTGGTAATGACATCGCCAATGGTGGATAAATGTTTTACTCCTTCCAGGCCCCTTGCTGAACTAAGGTATTCAATGCTTTAAAAAAAAAAAAAAGAAAGAAAGAAAGAAAGAAAGAAAGAAAAAAAAAAAAGAAAGGAGGGCCAGCAGGTTTGCAATAATTAAAGTTCTGCAGGCAGAACTGATGCAAAGAACAGGTCCAGAGCAACACCGGGTGAGCTGTAGGTTGGAGCCTCTGTGTGCACCTCCCTTTGGGGCCAGCAGCTGGGGCCTGGCTGTATGGCCTGAGGGCCAGGTGCGAAATGGGGAAAGCAGGCCTCCTTAGGATAGAAACCAGCTGCAGAGGCTTAAAAGAGTCTTGGGAAACCAATAAACATTGGGTTTGTTTTTCCCTTGAAGGCCCAAGAGAGTTAATTCAGTCAGGAGAGTCTTCTTAAATCAAACCCTGTGTTTTCTATCCTATCTTACACCTGAGCAGAGAAATGTTCTGGGGATCAGTTACCTGTGGCTGGTACTACATACAGGAGCGAGCAGGAGTGTTAAAAGACAAAAGAGCATGATGAAGTGATGCCTCAGTCACTTGCTGGCTATGGGACCTAGAACACAGTTGCTAGAACACAGAATCTCCTTGAACTTGATCCCTCATCTGCAAGATGAACAAAGGATGTATTATGTAGACCACAAAAGCCTTGGTCTGAGAATCAATAGAGAGAATAAAAGCAGCTGGCAGACACGGACAGCAGCTTAATCCCTCTTTGGTAAAGATTTCCTTGTTTATATGTCTGGTTCTCTTTCATTTTCAGAGTACTAACAGAATACAATATTTATTGTATTTTAAGTATTACTTTGTAACTCCCTTTTAAAATTTTTATTTTGATCCCCTTAAAAAGAAAAGATGGATCTTTCTTTATATATGTAACACATCATAGACAGCAAATATGCCCCCAAAAATTGCTAAATGAATCCATGCATTCATGTGCTTAGTGGAATAAATAATAGCTAGAATGACATGTCCATACGTATTTCATTAAAATCTTTTTCTCCACTGCTCTCTCCTGTTCTTGCCTTTCCTTCTCCTCATTCATTGATTTAGTCAATATTCGGCCACTAGTTCCAGTGTATACCCCCTCCAGGCATTATGAAGGACATAATGAAGCATAACGAACATGGTCTTCATACCCCTCTGACCCCACAGGACCACAGTGCCAGTCTGGATGTAGAAGGTGGGCCATGGGAGGAGTGCCTACAGAGTGAGTCAGAGGAAGGAGGGAATCCCTGGGGTCACAGGGGCAGAGTCACAGAACGCAGGGCGGTAGAGCTCAGTCTTTGGACTTGGCACACTCTAGCTGGGTCTCTAAAGCTTTCCTATGTTACTCTCAAGCACCAGAGGTTAAAGATTAGCATGCAGGCAACTTAAAAAAAAAATAGACTCCTAATCATCCACAAGGCCTCCCCGTAACCAGGAAAAACTTTGCAGCCAGACCTCATGGGAGAACAGGCCCATGACACAACCCATCCTCTGGGCCCCAGACGGAGGTCACTGGGGCCCAAGACGCTACCAGCCACGGCCTTGTCTTGCTTTGTCACTCATTAATACAGCATCATTAATGCAGCTCAGCTTGGGTCTGTGTGTGCTTCTCTCTGAGTGTTTCTGACTCTACTCACCATCTCAGCTTTCGCTCAACAACCCAATGGGGAGTAATGGATCCAAATTAGGAGCCATCAGCCTGAGCAGGTAAAACAGGCCAAAGTCACCTCACAGGCTGCTGTCACATACAGATGTTGGTGTTCCTGGGCCATGGCCAAGCCTCATGCAATCAGCTTTGTTGGGGAGAGGAGATCACAGGGCACGGCATGCATGGGACAAGCTGCTAAAGCACCTGTGGTGACCACTTCCTCTGCAGGGCTGTGGGCAGAGGACCTGTCAGAAGGATGCTGAGAGGACAAGCACCTGCCTGGCCTGCCTGGGTTGGACTTCTATGGGGGAGATAACAGCTGGGTTGCAGGAGAAAGGACAGAACACTCCAGTGGGGGAAAAAAAAGAGGCAAAGACTTGGACACAGCAATGCTCAGGAAAAGGCTATCATGCTGGATTATGTGATTATGGATTGGACTCTGGAAGATCAAGGATTTTAATAAGTTCCAGAAAACCGTAAATACTTATCGGACGGTAAACACTGATCTCTGGTGACAGAAGAATCACTAATTCAGGAATGTGCAGATTTATACCTAGGAAAGTTAAAAACAGAAAGTTGAGAAAAATGCTTATGAACTGCCACATCTAAATTTAAAATGAAGATGAGTCTCTATCTGCCAAGACAACATGATGGCCGCATGGCCTGGAGGCAGAGAGCTTGGCAAAACTGAATAAAACTGCTGGTAATTAAAACTTACTCACAAAGACAGTGGACAGAATGTCTTATTCCTCCCAAGACTTCATTAAAGATCAAGCAGAACAGGAGGTGGCCATCAGCAGACCAACAGAGACTGATTACAGATGAAACTGCAGCCTAGAACACACTTGGAGTTGGTTACAGATGAGGAAGGAGAGAAATTTCCAGGCAAAACTCCTGAGGGGCAAGCACAGTGGAATCTGGAGTCAGAATGTAGCAACGATTAGAGACATGCTCATGGAACGATTTATCTCTCTCTCTAACAGACCAAATTCTGGGTGGTGGGCACCCATGTAAAGAAGATAAACGTCTTTTATTTCAATAAATTAAAACTGTGGGGAAGACTAAAACCTTTCTTTTGGGGGTTTGTGTCCCCAAGCAAAGTGTTCTTCATTTGGGCTTTTGGGGAGCCCCTGGGATAAAGACTCTTAAAACTCTGTACCCTAAAGAAAGCTGACAAGTCAGCCTTTTCCCAGACTTGATTGAAAAATGACTGAATAAGTAGAGCTGGAAGCATAATAAAGAAACATCAAGATTAAACAGTGTCCCAGTGGAATTCAAGAAAATACTGCACTAATAAAACAAGATCAGAGAGTCATTCTTTTAAATGTCAGAGAACGATAAAGATCTCCTAGAAATCAGAAATATAATTTCCCGAGTGTGAAAATAAATAAATAGAATCATTGGACAATAAACTACTTTCAGAATGTAGAACAACAGCAAAATCCAGAGATGCAACAGACGAGAGAACAGAGACAGAGTGGTGAGTTCAGAAAGTCTAGACTCAGCTGAGAGGGTTCCCGAAAGTGAAAACGGATTCATGGAGGATGAAAGACACTGACCCACATCAAGAACACATGACTACCAGCCAGAACAAAAGCTAGTATGCCATCCAAAGCTGGGAGGGAAAGGCTACAGATCATTGGATATAAGGTAACTAAATTAATAGATAAAGACAAACTGCAAAAGTAACAAAGAGGGAAGGAAGCACAATGGTCTATAGTGGAGAAATATACTGTTGAGTGCACTATAATGGTAATACCTGATGGGGGTACCCCTCAGTTAAAAATAAAATCCATTCATTCATTCTAATTTAAAAAAAAAAATGCAGCTACTGCAGCACAAGTTCAATCCCCAGCCAGGGAGCTACCCACATGGTGCAGCAGACCTCTCCTAACTCGTCCGCTGCTCCCCTCAGCAGTGTATTTCAGTAGATCTGCCTGTTCAGCTCCCCACTCTGTCTCTGGTGAATCCTCTCACCCCGCTGCCACCCCTCACCCCCACACCTTGGACCTTTACCCCAGTTCTTGTATGCATAGGTAGATGGATCTCTAAAAAAAAAAAAAGAGTGCAGGAAACATCTCCCACCTCTCAGTGGAGGAATGTCAATTGTATAGTGTAGGAAGAATATGTGGGAAGAAAAGATACGGCACATATTCTAAATCAAAAAACATTATTGTACATTCAAATTCATTTAAAGTGTTGATGTTGAACTAAATAAAGTTATTAACCAAAAAGAAAAAAAAAAAAGAAACACAGTTCAGGTTGACACCCTATTTCTCATCGGGAACACTGGATGCTATAATTTAAGGGAAGACTACCTTAAAGCCAGAGAAAAATTATTTTTAATCTAGACTTCCATAATCAGTAAATCAATTAATCAATTATGAAAGAAAAATAAAAGCATTTGACATACGCAAGACCTCAGAAAGCTTGCAGTCCATGTATTCCCTCTTTAAAATTTCTTTCAGGTATATTTCAACAACATAGGGATAGAACTAATGAAAGGAAGCTATGGGATCCAGAAAACAATGGCTGCAACAAAGGATAACAATGTAAAAAACTGTGGACAAGGTCTAGCAACCAGAATGGGTTGGTGAGACTGACACCTCTGAGAGGGGAGTTCTGAGTAAAAAGCAGCAGGAGGGAGAGGAGCGGCAGGAGAGGGCACTCAGTAAACTGAGAGTATGAGGTCACAGTAGGAATGATAAAAGCATAAAAAGGACAGGGGTAAACAGAAGAAGGCACTCAGATACTTTAAGAAAAACGAAACGCTCTCAAGAAAGATACGGTACAAATATGAAGCAGCTGGGTGAAGACTGAGCAGGCGATCGCTGTCCTTGTAAAAAGAAAAGAAATGGATTCTGAACAACAGAGAGATTGAGTGGTCAAAGGAATAAAGTAAAAAATGTAAAGCAATCAGTAATTTCAGAAAGGGGACTGAGGAGGCGAAAACATAAGAAAGGGAAAGTCCAAATATGAGATTAGATGACATGTGACATGGTTTTGAGCCACCAGTGTAATGCAAGAAAGAAGAATCTATTGGGGGATTTTTCCTTTGAGTGGACAAGAGTAAAGACACCACAACCAGCCAGAAAGAAATGCAATCTGAACACTACTCAGCTGTGCCACTAGCAGTCAGTTCCTCCTCAGAATCATCCCAAAGTTTTGTGGAATCAACTCAGAGTGAAGGCAAAGAAGACTTAATCATATATAATTCTGAAATGTCCACACTCTCAACTGCAGCAATGTAAAATTTCATTTCACAGAGTTGAAGAAGTAAAGGAGGGGGTGGGGGGGGGGGTCTTACAGTTCTCATTTTACAAAGCAGAAGCCAAAAGGTATAGTCTTTACTTGCTAAAGTATCTCTATCCCATAACAGAGAGGTTTAAGTACAATATTTAAAGTTGCAGAGTCAAAGGAACTGAGAGTAGAGTTATGGTTGTCAGGGATTGGGGTGTAGGTGGGGAATGAGGAGACACTGATTGAAGGGCACAAACTTCCAGCTGTAGGATGAGTAAGTCTGGAGATCCAAGGCACAGCTTAGTGACGCCAGTCAACAGGACTGTATTATATACTCGAGCTCACTGCACACATACAGTAGTGGTTACGTGAGCTGATGGATTAATTTTTTGGAAGCAGTTTCCATTAGTTCTTTGAATATACTTATAGTGGCTCTTTAATGTTTTGTTTGCTAAATCTAACATTTTGGGCCTACTGTGAATATATTTCTATTGACTTTTTCCCCTTGGGTATGGATCACACTTCACTACTTCTCTGCAAGTCTCATAACTTTTAGTAGAGATGACATTTAAGATAATATAACGACTCCATGGTAAGCTAATACTGATGTCACTCATTAAATTTTTTTTTATCTTACATTCATTTTTTGATCTAACTTTCTAGGGATTATATAGCTAAGTGGACAGCCAACGATTTGAGTAGAAGTTGTTCTCAAATAACTTGCTGTCTTAAGGCTTCCACCCGCCCTTTGCCAATACACCTACATGGGTTTTAAAAAAGATTAAAGTTCAGCCAGTTCTCAAGTCTGCCTTGACTTTCACTTTCCACTGTACTCACAAGTCATTCCTGAATATGTACTTCGTTTCATGGATAGCTTTTCTAGAAAAGAGAGCTTTCTTTCTAGAAAAGAAAGCTTTTCTAGTCTTTCTATGACTCTCATTTCCAGGATCTTTCTCTCAAATATCTTACTGATCCACCACCTACTCTGATGTGCCCTGGAACTACACTTCAGGTAGGCAGAATTGTAGGTTTTGCCTGTTCATTTTAGACTGAATCTTGTAATGACAACATCTTAGATTGCCCTCTGCCCCTTGTAGACCCCAAACACCTTGGCAGCAAGTTTTCTGCTTTTCCTGGACAATTCTGCAGTGGCACAGCTATAACTCTTGCCAAAAGATCTGTGCGTGGAGGTGGGCAGGGGGAGGGAGAGGACAGCAGCCCCAGCACGTAGGATGTAGAGTCTGATGTTCTCATCTAAAGAACTAGCAATTTTCATGAATACAAGTGTTTCAAATTTTAGCTTCCTTTGGTCAATCTCTAGATTCCTAAAGTGATACTTTTACAATTTCTCCAGTTTTATGTTTATTTTGGTGGAAAAAGATATGCCAATTTGTCATTCCAGCCAGAAATTCTTCTCCCTCTGATCCATTTGAATTTTATTCCTGAATATTCAGTGGATCTAATTTTATCTTTTACTAGAGAGTTATCCAATTGCCTCACTTTACTTATTAAAATATCTACCTTTTCCCAGTGATTTTAGATGCCACCTTTATCACATATAACATCACTATATGTTTTTGGTTTATTTCTAATTTTCTATTTTATTCCATTGGTCTATCTATTTATGTTCCAGTACTATGCTACTTTAATTATAGAACCTTTATAGCACATTTTAACATATGGTAGGCCTGGTTCCTTCTTTCCATACAACCTCCCCTGCCAACACACACACACACACACACACACACACACATACATAATTCTTTCATGTTTATTTTCCACATGAACTTTTAGTATCATTTTGTTCAGTTACAGGGGAAAAGCCCAGAACATTTATTGTGATTAAATTAAATTTATAAATTTGTTTGGAGAGAACCAACATATTGGTGATTTTGAGATCACAATGAGTAATTTTGCGATCACAATCAGCAATCAATAATTTCAGAAAGGGGACTGAGGAGGCGAAAACATAAGAGGAAAAGTCCAAATATGCCAAAAGATCTTCAGCAAGATTAAGGAATGTGTTTCCACTTTTTCATCTACTTTTGTGTCTCTCATAACTTTTATGATTTTTTTAAAGATTTATTTATACAAGAACCGGGGTACAGACCAGATGCGCAGGAGGGTGAGAGGATTCACCAGAGACAGGGCAGGGAACAGAACAGGCAGACTGACAAAATACACAGCTGAGGGGAGCCGCAGGCGAGACAGGAGAGGTCTGCTCACCATGTGGGTTGCTCCGAGGCCGGCAGTGATCGAACCGGCACTGCAGAGGCTGCAGACAGCTTCACAGTTCTGCACTCAACCGCCTGCACCACCAGTGAGGCCCACTTTTGTGATTTTTTATACAGGATTTGCACATTCCTTCCTGCTTCTTCCAAAAGAGTTTATCTTTTTTATTGTCCTAACCATATCTAAAAGTCTATTAGCATTGACCTTTAACCTCAAAGCAGAACTCAGCTATGATAGGACAAAATGAACACGGCTTCCTGAGTCAGCTAAATCATGTGACCTTGAATAAGTTATAAACTGTCTGAGCCTCAGTTTCTTCATGTGTGTAATGGAGATGATGAAACCCACCTTGTGACTAGATGAGGGTGAAATGAGATAGCATATATAAAATGCACACATAGTAATCATTGATTCTTGAGCTTTCATCTCTATGTAGTTCAGATTTGTTACTTAACCCCAAAAGAGGACTTTTCCATCTCTGGCTGACGCTTTGTCAATGAATTGGTTAGGAGAAGATTTAGTAGGTAAACAATGAAACCCGGTGTTTTTTTTTTTAATTCTTTCATATCAGGAATTATTCAAAGGGTGGGATGTACTTGTTTTTCAGGTTTCTTAATAATCATCTAATCCCCACTTTAGGATTATTTTATTGGCAATATTTTGTGAAATAAGAAATGAAACTTGGATCCAGAAGCACATAATCTCCCTTCTCTTAGTTTCAAGTTCGACAGAGGAAAACAAAAGGAAAAATCCCATCAAGTTTCCAACAGCGTTTCAAGGTCTCCTCCAGACTGGGATTTATTCAGGACTCACCATGCCCTCACTGTCTCGCCCAGCAGGCTCTGTTCTCTCTCCTGACTCTATTGTCTTTCTGTACAGCTGAAGTAATCACCCTTAATGCCTGGAAAGGTGGTTTGAGATCCTGAGATGAAAGGATTTGGACCCATGAACAGGAAGTTTGGGACTTCTTGATGGCATGTATATCTGAACCCATCACTCAGCCCCAAACATTTCTGTAATCTTGTTCCCTTTCAAAGTGAATGCACCACGTGGGGAACTGGGGGTACACTGCCTTTAAAGATACCAAATGTCCTATTTTCAGAAAACAGCCTGTTCCTTTCTGAGGCAGCCTTTGGCTGCTGTTCCAGATTTCCTGAGCCAAACAGAACTTCCCAGAGCAGCTGGGAAAGGCAGGTGCTTCCTGGCTCCTCCATATTCACACCTGGAGCAAAAGCACTGGAGGTTCCATTCTTTGTAGGTCTCCCCTCCACACCCTCAGTTGGAAGCAACTACTGTCCCCCCATCACCACACATCCTCGATCCCCACAATCCAGACCTGGCAATATAAGAGGGTTGGTTTCCTCTCAATTATGGTTTTTATATTCCACCCCCCTCTCTCCCACTGTTGAATTTTTCTTATAGATAGATGTTTTGCCCTGAAATCCAGACTAAAGGAAAAATGGGAGCACTCCTGGATACAGGGAGATTGAGGATGAGGGGCCCCGCTGATTCCCCACTATTCTTCACCACCATCCTCTCTACCATGACATATTCACACTGGGGTGAAGACACATTCACAGAACCCCCCTGTTGATAGGGTCTCCTTTCATTATAATCTGAAACTAATGGGGTGGGGGAGGACTATAATTAGATCTCTAAATGAGGTTTAGAAAGAAAAAAGTTAGTGGTACCAGATGACATTCCTAACAAAAACAGTGAAAAAAAGCAATATTTAAATGCTACAGATTCATGCCCAGAGCCAGAAGAACTGAGGGCATTTGGGCTACACAGTCCCCTGTGCTACTGATTCACAGTGTGACCTTGAGTGGGTGACTCAAGTTCCCCAGGCTTCAGTTCCCCCTTCAGGTAAGAGCTAATGATATGGACCCAGTCCCTTATGTCTTTCCAAGCAGCTACTGGCAAAGCTCTTTCTTCCTCCAATAATGTTCTATGAGAAATAATGAGAACTGATGACAAAATGACTTTGCTTCATAAAAATCATGTTTTATAGTATTTTGTGGGAGCCAAAGGTAATCACAATTATACCCATATTTAAAATAAGTATTCACTCACATATAATCATTCCCCTTTATTGGAACCTAAACTTGCACTTGCAATTGATTATGCTTTCTATAGTTTATAACGTTCTATATGATACATTTATTCCCTCTGCTTTGCAATATATCCCCATTAAAATTTGTTCAAGGCAAGTTTGACATTTTTTAGGGCATGATTTTTTAAGTGGTATGTGTGTACAGATTACATTTGCACATCAAAATTACATTGTTTTTATTTTAATGCCTAGTGTCAAACAGATAAATACCTAATTTGTATCTGGGGAGTAGAGAGAGTGATATTAAAAATATCAATATAATAGCATGCTTAAATCTGAGGTTCAAAGAAAGTTAGGAATCTACACTGGGATTTTGCTTCATAAAATCATTTTCATCTTAAAGTCGGTCTTGGGATTTCTGGATCAAATAAAAAATGTCAGTGCTTTCCACACATCAAAAATAGATAGCCTGTAGGTAAAAGATGGAGGATATGAGGAAAGAAAATCAGTCTGTTTTAGTATTCTGCTTTTTTCTAACCTTACTGATTCTCTCTGTTAAGTTATCCCTATCCTGGTTCTTAAGTCAGTGTTAGTGATCCTATTCCTTTACATGACTGTTTATAATTTACAGCTTTCATATACATCTCACTTCATTTTATCCTCATAATAATTCATAGGAACCTGGGAAATTGCTCTTTTCTCATTGTTTAGAGGACAACTAGGCTCTGGAGAGTAAGTGACCCCGCCAATCTTCCCGGGCAGGTGGGGACCAGAGCTCTCTCTCCCCTTGTCAACCTGCCCAGGGCTCATGGCACAGGTGCTGACATTCTGACCCTGCTGCCTTTTGGGGCCTCTCTGAGGACGCTCCTCAGGATAGGAGGACACTTCTGCTGGGGCTGCCCAGGGAAAAGGCTCCCTGACCAAGGGCACCTACCCAAGTCCACAGCCCTAAGTTCAGGTCTAAGTCTTGGCCCTGGCTGGTTCACTAAGCAGCCTCAGGCATTACACACATCTGGTCTAGGCCCCAAGTCCTCCTGCCCAACTGCCTCATGGGCATAACTATGGAATCCAATGCAATATGTACATAGCACATACAGAAGCCACCAAGGCGGTGGCTTCATTCCATTGTGACCCCACCTGGAGATGCTCTCTTGTGATGTCTATGTCTTGGGAGTCATCATTCTTCAGACTCATCCCACGTACTCAGGCCCAGTTAGTCACAGGGCCTTGGGAAAAGAAAGTACCGGGTCGATACCCCAACCTCCCCCTTGGAGCAGGCAACGAGGCCACTCTGTTGATCCAGTCCTGCCAGTGGCTCCCCAATTATATCACAGTCTGGTGCTGACCCTGCACCCTGCCTCTGCCAGGGGAGTTCTTACTTGATGGGAGCTGCAGCCCAGCTCTGAGGTGTGTGGAGCCTCCATGGAGCCTGCTTCAGCAGCCAAGTCTGAGAGCAGGGGCGAATGGGGGTAAAGAGGAGGCCAACTGAGCAGATGCAAGCAGCAGCTGCTTCTCTAGCTCCTGGAGGGCCTGCTCCCCTCCCTCTTGACCCTAACAGGACCCTAACACCCCACAACTCTCTGGGCTCATTAAATATTTATGTGAGTAAAGCTGCAAACTCTAGGATTAGGTAGATGCTGGCTGGGAAAATCTGCAATGCTAATCAGTGACAGCCATCTGGGGGATGGGGGAGGGAAGGTCAAGAGAAGTCCCAGATCCAGAGCAGTAGCAGCGCATTGGGGATGAAGGGTGTTCTGCTTGATTTAACCACATGTTACTGTCCTTACCAGCTTACAGATGTGTTTCTGAGTGTTCTACAGGTGTGGGAAGGCCACGTCCAGGAAGAGAGAGGCAGCTGCCATGGGGCCTCTGCATCTTTACAAAGGCCACATACAGGATCAAGGTCAGAGACTGGAGGTGTCTGTGGGGCTCAGTGAGCCTGGCTGAAGACCTGGGACCTGGGGGAAAGGGCTGGTCAGCCATAGGGAGTCCAGCTTCTGGAAAATTCTCACTGTCATCAGTATAAAGTGTTTCAGGGAGGCAAGAATACTGCTAGTAATGGTTGGCACTGATTGGTACTAAGCACTGCACAGCTAAACCATTGCACATAGTATCTTAATCTTCACACAGGTCTATAAAAGGACACTGTGGCTACAGAGGCTCATCTGTGCCCATTGACACAGCACGTAAGTGGTAGCAAAGCTCTGATCTAGGGCTGGGTCTGACTTCAGAGCCTGTACTCCTAAGCAGCCGAGCTCCAGAACTGCCCCCAAGCATGAGCAGGATCTCCAAAATGCCTTCTAAGGGCTCTTCTAAGGAGAAAGGCAAAAACGTGCCTGTTAAACACCAACTTGATCCAAGCACTTTGCATTATCTTATATTCCTCAAGACAGTCCCATGAGGTAAACAGTCTTAGCTCCAGTTTACAGATTAGAAAACTGAGACTTAGAGATGGTAAATTATTTTCTCAAATTATGAAATGGATCCAAACCCAGGTCTGTCTGTCTCTAGTGTCCGTCCTCTTTCTACCAGGCTGCTCTGGATGTGTATTTGTGATTCTCACTCAACTTCAGGGGCTTCTATCATCTCTCTGGGGAAACTATAGGATTAAGGGAGAAGGGCATTATGATTTTCAGGCTGGGTAGTGACATCCCAAAGAAATTTCTATAAACCCCCAAATCGTGGGAGTTACTAACCCCCATTTTGAAGATCTTGGTTTCAGAGTCATTACCCCAGGGTGCCCTGAGATATATTTTGAAAAATCCTAGAGGGGAAAACATCAGACTAAGAGTCAGAAGTTTGCTGAAGTTCTCCCATGAATTCTATGGATAATTTCTAATAAGTCAATTATCCTCTCTGGGCCTCAGTTTCCTAATAAGACCTCTTAATGACCCTTCCAACTCTGGTCTCTGATCCTGCAGTCAAATTTATCTCAGCTATGAAAGTAGCTCCCAGCTGAGGTATCCTGACATGTTAATTATGAAGCATATTACAAATAGTTACTAATATTAGGTGTGCCAAATTAGAGACCATTTGGGTAACATCACCCTCACTCATGATGAATGAGCAGGAGAGAAAGCAGAGAATTTCAGAAGGGAGGAACAGCACCGGTACAAAGTACTGGCGCTTTAAAGGGGGTGTAGTGAAGGGCTCAGGAAGTGCAGGGCTGAAGCATCGTGAAAGGACACAGAGAAAGTGCATTTGCCTTGGGTCTTGAATGCCAAGGAGGCATTTTCCAGGAAAGAAAGGCCTTTCAACAGAGGACATGTTAGATCCAGATGCTCTTCACCAACCATGATGATGCCATTGTGCTCACAGCAAGGTGAAGAGCCAGAATCTCCAGGGGAGGCCTCCAAGTCAGGCTGTTCTTGCCAAGGCTCACAGTGAACGATGGAAACAGGGCAGGCAGCCCCTTGAAACACAGGGACAATAGGCTCTGGGGTTGTAGTTTCTAGAGATTTCTGGAACATGGGATATTCTCCTCCTTCAGCTACTCCTTCAAGAGTCTGTGACCCTATTCAGCTCTGCTTTGTCCAAGCCCAGAACTGCCCTGTCTTATCCAGTTCTGTCCAGCCCTGCTTTATTCTGCCCACAACTCTAGCACCCCTGTACTGCTGAGGTTTCCCCCTGAGATCTGCCCTGAGCTGCCTAGTCCTGCCCAGAATTGATGACTTCTGCCCATTCCAGGCATTTTTGCCCAGACCTGTTCAGCACAGTCACGCTGCACTCTGCTTGGCATTGTCCGATCCTGTCCCACTCTGCCTTGTCCAGTTAAGCCCTGCTCATTCCAGCCCCACCATGCCCTGGCCGGCCCTGGCCATGCTGCCTAAGTCTGGTTCAGCGCTCCTCTCCCACCTCCACCTTGGCCCAGGTCCAGGGCTCAAAGACTCTTTTCTCCAACACCGCCTACTCCCTAAGGCTATATTTGGGGGACATTATAAGAAACAGCCCTAAGAAATCTGCTACTGAATCTATTATAAGAAAGCAGTTGAGGACATTGTTTACTACAGGGATTCTCTTTATGGAAATCCCTGGGAGAAGTTTCTCTCTGGACTCCATAATAAGATTGTGCTTCTCTCAGGTGATGGCATTGTTTGAATCTCCAGGCATTATGACCCTATGTAGTTCCCACTGTGGGGTCTAGAAAGAAAGTCACGAGACAAATAAGCCACCTGCCTCTACAAGTGTGTGGGTTTTCATGCATGCATTTTTTGCACACACTCTTTTCATTCTACAAGGCTCAACTTTCTTTTCCTGTTTGCCTCTTCTATTTTTTCTTATGGTTAATTCACTCTTCTTTGTATGCTACCCTGAATACTTACAAAGAAGAATATGCAGAGGAAAAATGAGAACTATGTATTAAACTCCCACTCTGTGCAGTGTTGCACAGAGGGGGGCCCTGCTCTTTCACACACCTGGAGGAGGCATGTGGCACCACCCCCGATGCCTGTGCTATGCAGATCTACCCACAGTCCCTCCAGGCAGACAGAAAGCTCACTCAGCAGGCAGTGATTGCTCCCATGAGAGAGAACAACCTTGTAAATGCTTATGAACTGGTTGTACTTGCTTTGGGGACTTGACGAGAATCAGATTTGAAAACAGATCAGCAAAAGATAAATGATTGACGGCTTTGGGTTCCCTAGAAGCAGAGCTGGCAAAGTGAGTAATCATTGTCAAATAATGAATTATGTGAAGGCAGAGGGGACAGCTGAGGAGACAGAAGAGGGAGAAAAAAGCCCAAGGGAACATGGCCTTGGTTACTGGGCACCATGTGCACTTCAGGGTCATCTCCACGTCATCAAAAAACCAAGATCCACAGGGGCCCCATTATAGACAAAGAGTCTAAGGATACAGTGGGTAGAAGAGGTGACTTTTGCCCACAAGACCCTCACACTCTGGTTGGGAGAAGTCAAAGAGATTAAAAAATCACGTAGTATTAAGTTGTCTGTGCTGCGTGCCCATTTGACCGTGGGGGATCCTATGCAGAGCTTTAAACCAGGTGTTCGGAGTATCATCTGACATTAGTTCTGAGAATGGACAGAAGCAGAGCTAGAACAGGCCAGCTAGTCAGGACCCTAAGAGCAATCCAGGAGCCCAGAGCAGTGTGGAGACGGAAGTGGCGGGAAATAAGTGACATGTCATCATGACCAGGGGAAAAATAGAAGAGAGTCTTATCATACCTGCATTTTATGGACACAGATTCAACCATGTGAGTGCTATGTGAGCACCCATGAGAGAGAAGAAAGAACAATTTAAAATGTGTGGGCTCATCTGCCTGTTACTCCTCTCTGTGGTCACATTCCAGAAAGTGAGCCTGAACCAGGAGCTATGATCTGATTCCTCCCTGGTCTTTCTTAGTTCCCACACGCATCGCACAGCAGGGCTATGGGAGTCTGATGTCTAAAGGTCCTTTTTTTTTTTTTTAAAGATTTATTTATTTTTATGCAAGAACTGGGGTACAGGCCAGAGGTGCAGGAGGATGAGAGGATTCGCCAGAGACAGAGCGGGGAATAGAACAGACAAATTGACAAAATACACTGCTGAGAGGAGCAGCAGGCAAGGCAGGAGAGGTCTGCCTCGCCATGTGGGAAACTCCCTGGCTGGCTGGGAATCGAACCTGTGCTGCAGAGGCTGCAGACAGCTTCACAGCGCTACGCTCAACCCGCTGCGCCACCGAGGAGGCCCTAAACATCCTTTTTTTATATGCAACATGGATCCCCAAATCAAATCTCTGTGTCATAAATATGTTGTGGTGGTGATCTAAGGAATTTTTAAGCTAATATTCGACCTTCTCCACTGCAGACTTTTGAGTGCCACCCCTGAGTAAGATCGACTCTCTAATAACATCTAATAGGTACTTGACACAATTTTGAAAAAGGAAAGCTAAAGAGGATGAGGTAGAGATGAGAGGATATCTCAAGTTGTGATCTGGGGTGACCAGGGGTCAGAGACCATAACAGACCCCCAGAGTGGAACTGGTTTTGAAGAAATGTCAGCAGGTTTTATCCTTTGTGGTCTTCAGGTGATTACACAGCTCTTCAGCTGCCAGATGCTGTCTTCCTCTCCCATGTAAGCTGCACGATCTTTCAAGACTCTGCCTAAACACATCCCAGCTCAGCCTTTTCTAAACACAGTAAGAATTTAGTTATTACATTCCCTTAGCACATAGTATGTACTATAAAATACAACCTATTGATCAGCGCTGTATGATCAATTATCGTGGTCTGTCCAGCCTCTACCAATTTGGGGACATGCTGGGAGCCACATCTTACTCATTGTTCGTTACTGTTTAATCCCCCAGACAAGCCTGGAACATAAATGCATAATGTGAATGATTGAGTCTGATGAAACATAAGCTGGGACACCCTTCCCGGCAGTGAGTCTCTGGTCCATAGCATCTTTACGCTGTGGCCTGCAGGAGGGAAGGGTGAACACCCTGCCCCTTGATTTTGATCTAGTGGAGCAGTCTTCAGAGTGTGGAATGCACACACCTGAAAGGGGGCAGGTGGTCCCTGAGATACTTGCAGGAGGGTTGTGAGGTCAAAGCTACTTTCACAACAATACTGAGGTTTTCCCTGTTCTTTTCACTGAGTTGACATTTTCACAGGTGGTGCAACGGCCGTTCTGGAGAGAGCTGCTGGCACCGCACATGCATCGAGGCCACCGTTAGTCACTATCATGCTCTAAACGGCCACTCACTTTCAGCAAAAGAAAACACCAGCTTCTCTACAAATTTCCCGGATGAAGCAACTAATGATAATTTTATTAAATCTTGGTGCCGGAGTAAACATCTTTTTAATATTCTGTGTGAGGAAATGGGAAATAGACACAAAGCACCTCTGGGCACTCTCTTGTGCCACAGTTTTCCGGTGGTCCGAGCTGCGTGAGCCACTTTGTTCACGGACACCATTTTACCCCAAACAATGACTAACTATGGTGATTCAGCTTGTGAGTTTAGCAGACACTTTGTCACAAGCAAACAAAGTGAGACCGTCACTTCTCGGAAAACACCTGACATACTTGTTGCTAATGATACAATTTGAGCTTCAAGTCTAGGTATTTACCCAAAGGACACAGAAACATCAATTCCAAAGAACATCTGCACCCTTATGTTCATAGCAGCACTGTTTACAATAGCTAAGCTTTGGAAACAACCCAAATGCCCAAAAATAGATGACTGGATCAAGAAGATGTGGTACATATACACCGTGGAATATTACTCAGCATTCAAAAAAGATTAACACATGCCATTTGCAGCAACATGGATGGCGCTGGAAGGGATCATGCTCAGCGAAATAAGCCAGAAAGAAAAAGAAAAATACTGGATGGTCTCACTCATAGCAGGAATCTAGAAAACTTAAATAAGGGACCAGGAAAATGAGTAACTATAAGAAAGTGAAAATAAAAATCAACAAAAAACTATGAACCAGAGACACTTTTTGGGGGCTGGGGGGCGGGAGGGGAGGGATTGGGGTCAGAATGGGGGGTTTGCAATTGTATGGGGGAATATAAAAATAAAATTTATTATTTAAAAAAAAAAGAAAAAAAACAAAATTAGAATTTTATGAAACATTTCATATCAGTACAATAGTGTCTGACACCATTTTTTAAGTATTTGGCAGGCCTCACCTCTCTTTCTTCCCCTCTTGTCCCACAACTGAGCAAGTTGTGGGAAAGCCCCAGGACTCCCTCCCCTGTTTGCCACAAGAAGTTCAAGCCACACCAGTCCTTGCTGTCCACAGGACCACACGCTGCTCCTGCCCCCAACCACAGTGAAAACGAAAGCCACAATCCCCTCATTTCCCTGGAGCCATTTCAGACCAGCTTGGTACAGGCCCTGCTCTTTCCAGAAAGTCTCAATCCATGAGTAATAATTGTTCTTTCACATCCTCATAGTGTATGTGTGACATCATCAGTCTTGACATTCAAGCCATTTTAGGTTGAGGGATTCATCCCGCCCCCGAGGGCAACCACAGGACAACAGGCAGTATGAGCAGGATGGTCTAGAAAGGACCACCGCCTGGTAGGGTCTTGGTTCTGGCTTGTGCCTCAGCTCAGCTGCCTCTGGCAAGCATGCCCGGGAGCCGAGCCCGCTGGCCAGGGTGGTCTTGGCACAGTACTGCTGCCCTCAGGCGGGCTTGTTCTCTGAGCTGCGCGGGCTGGTGCCACACATGCCAGTCCTACCAAGACGGAGGTAGATTAACTGACTTGAATCCAGAGCTTTGATAATTGGCATTTAGGGACAGGAGTCCCTAAATGGAATTGGTGCCCCCCTAAAGTTGCCCTGGTGGGGTGCCATGGCCCAGATCTGTGTGTGTCTTAGACTGATTTATTAGTCTTGATTTTACCATAAGCCAAGACTGGCTTCTACCAGGCTCAGGAAAGGCCCCCACACTGGGACTCTTGCTGTGGACACCATCCAAGTATTGGTCTGGGTACTACAGAAAACTCAGGGACACACTGAAGGGCTGGTGCCATGGGGTGGTCACTGGTGTGAGGAAGGGCAGCAGTAATGTGGAGCACTGCAGTCCAGCTCAATGGAAGCAGAGCTCACCTGGTAAAGTGCCTCTACTGTTGTTACTGCTTTGCTTCTGTCACAAAAAAAGATCCTGATCCTTCTCTATTAGGAGGAAATGGCTGATTTCCCAAGACACAGATCCCAGTGAAACGTGGGCCAGAATGTCCCACCCCAATTTCCTCAAAGGGGACAGAGGAAAATAAACATTGATTAGAAAATTGAAAAAGTGATCACCAAAGACTCCAGAAGCCACTGCTCTCAGCATGCTAAGTAGCCACTCCAATTCCACAGTGGAGGGCAGGCCTCTAGGGCTATGAGACAGGGGGCATAGTGGGGTGAAGTAATATTGGGGTGCAATTCCTAACCCTGAAGACATTGGCTGGGGAGTTTAAAAACAGGACAGAGCAAGTCCTCTTCTGAAATATTCCCTGTAACTGCTCAAAGAAACTTTCATTCAGGTGGAAGAAACAAACTGAAATAGAGGTCTGTGACTTCACTAGAAATCCAAAATTGACTAAAATAATTTATTCACCAAGAAGATGAAAAGGGAGCCAACGGCTCTCACAGTTTCATGACAGTAGCTGGGAATTAACTTTAACATCCATTGAGATGTCCCAACTGGCAGGCATATTTTATGACCCCAAATTAATAATTTCTTGAGAAACCTATTCACTCTATTGAAATGGACCCATAAAATGCACCCTCAACAGCTTTCTGGAGCTTGTCTGCCTATCTCTCCTCTCAGCTGCTATGTGCTCATAGAATGGAAAACAGCCCATCCCACTGCCACCATGGCCAGTAATGCCTTCAACAGTTGGAAAAAAATGTGGAGGAAGGACAATAGCTAGTGAGGAAAATTGGCATGGTCCAATGACGTTGAACATTCCAATGGACAAGAGGCCTTTACTAATAAGTTGCCATCCCACGCAGTCTTTTCAGGCAAGATTTTAACTGCATTCAATTTTCTCCAGGAATACGAGTATGGCATCACATTTATGAAATCTTCCTCCAAGAAGATTCAAAGGATACGCTCACACAGGACATTAAGGTATTTGTCATAGAATTTTTCTAGTGAAGGCTGAGTCACTGTTCACCATAATAGTCAATAACACTTGAATGTGACTGAATAAATAACTCTACCATAAGTAGCTCCACCACTTGAGTAACTTCTCTGGCCATTATTTGATCAAGGAATCAATTCCTCACCTTACTGACACCCACTGCTTTTAAGCAGACTCAACATTTACCAGGTCTTTCTAGATTTGGAGACAACATATTCCTCACTTAGAAATTTTACCCATGTCCTTATGTCACAAATCAGTCCTACACACACACAAATCTGTCCAAACTGCAATGCAACAGATAATCCTTTTAGTGCCTCCTGGGACTCACTTCTTCACTTTAGAGGCATTAACAACCTCCTCTCATACCTCCTGAAGTCTCTGGAACACCGGTGAAGGCCACAAATTGTTCACTGGATTCCAGTGCAAGAAACTCTTCAGCTTTATACCATACACATTAAAGCAGAAGTTACTGGCCACATATTGGGTGGTTCTGGAGATGGATGGAAACTCTCCTGGGTCTATAAACCAGACTTTTCCAGCTGTCCACTATACCTTGAGCCACGGAGGCAGCTCCCACCACTCAGCATGGCCACAGAGGCCTTCTTATTGAAATGGAAATAGCATTTACAATTTAGAGCCAAACCTGGGCCTCTGGCATATCCTGACTACAGGATAAAACGCCTTCCCTTGCTAGATGCAAAGGTGCCAGAAGTTGTCACTCCTTTTGGCCACCTGAAGTACCCTTTGGAATCAATCAACTGAGTGACTAGAAAAGGGGGTCTGCACTTGCTCTGGGTGGCAGTGCCACCACAACATGTGACAGTTCCTGCTACAGAGCCACTTTCCATTCCTACACAAGACACCCCTGAAGGAAGGGTAGGCCCCAAGGTCAGCACAACAGACCAAACCTCCAGTGGCCATATTAGCCTTAGGGGATACCCTGGCCAACAATCAGTCCCATCTGCTCATTTTCAGACTTTTGGGCTGTGAGCAACAATATGGCTGGCTCACCATATCTGGTACAACCAATGACAACAGTCCTGTGTCCAAGTTCCTGCTTTTGTGTAATTAAATAAAAAAAAAAAAATCTCAGGAATCTTTTGCCTTACAAAAATCCAAAATCAAGGCCAGAGATATGTCCATACCTTTTAAAACCAAAATGTAAGTCCTCACCAAAACATCACCTTCAGCATTCCAGATATCACTGAGATCTACCACGGAACTCACTGCACTTTTCAAAACACATAATGCTGGTTCATAACCATGTTTTCATATATTACTAATTCCTTTAATCTGCAGTTATTCATCAAGCACCTTCCATGAACTAGACATTCTGTTAGTTCCTGGGAATGCAACCATCAATAAAGCAGACGTGGTCTTTCACTGCCATGAGTTCATAATTCCACAGGGAATGGTCAAGTCAACAGTCAATGAATCTATTTATAAAAGTTAGTGTGTGGTGCTATGGGAACCCAGAGGGGATACACCTACCCTGAGAACTGAAGAGTGAACACAAGTGGGTCATGTTTAGGAGAGAGGAGAGCATGTGGCTTATTCCAAGATCTGAAAGATATTCACCATGGCTGGGAACAGAATACTATGGACATGTCAGGGAAATGGAAACCATTCTAGGTATTTCAAATAGAGGAAATTCAAAGGTAAGGGCAAAGTGGAGAAGATAAAAAGGATGAGAAGCAACTCAGAGGTCAGGGAGGAGGAAGCCAGGATGTAGTGGCAGCACCAGAGCTGAAGCCAGCTGGCAGGGGCTCCAGCATGGTGGGAGCATGTCTGGTAGAGGTGGGGCCACAGGAAATAGAAGAAACGCAGCCACTTCTGGAGACACCATCTGAGGAAGAGTCATTAGGGAACAGAAATACCCTTCAACTCTCACTTTCCACCAGTACCTTCAGTGGGTCAAACTAAGCAGAACCTAGCTGACATGGGAGAACTGGAATGTGCTCTTAGCCCGGGTGATGGAGAGCAGAATTGGGGGAGGGACAGTCTGGAGGGCACTCAGGCGGGACTAACAGGGATGTCTGCGAAAGATAAAACTGACAATGCAGGCTGTAGCCGACCACTTACTGCCTTACGAGTGTTTTCTCTTAAACACAATGGGGAGTTATTGAAGGGTTTTAAGCAAGCAAAATATAATTGAACTTGTCTTAAAAGATTTCTAAGTCTTTATATTTTTTTTTGTTTCAGTGCCTGAGTATTAATAACCCAAAAAAAAAAAAAAGTTTTATTGTAGATGTTGCAAAAATTCATCAGAAATTATGGTTCCCCATTTAAAAGCTAAACTGGTATCTAGAGGCTGGAAACAAGAATAATGAGGCATCTGGGAACCATATCATCAAATAACTGGTTGGAGGGAACCAATCACATTTCTTCCGGGGAAGAGAGCTCTGAGGGAAGGCATGACAGCTGTCCTAGTATGTGTAAGAACAACCATGGAGAAGGAAGCATGGTTTCTCCTTTGATATTTCAGAGGAAGAGGGAAAGGAAATGATGGGAAAGCAGATTTTAATTCAATTTTAAAAGATGAATTTCCCAATAATTAGAACTTCCTGAGATCCTAAGCTCCCAGTGAGAAAAGGTGATTCAACAGGACCTTGTATTAATTAGATAAGGCCAGGGGTTGGGGCAGTTTAAACACAAAATTCAGTAGCTTAAAATGGCAGAAGTCTGATTTCTTAGGTTACACATCCAATGGAGGCAAGAAGGATCTTTGCTCGCTGTGTTCTCCAGCAAGCCGGTGATGGACACATGAGAATTCATGATGACAACAAAAGCAGGGAAGGGAAGACCCTCTAGAGTCTCCAAATCTCACTGGTGACATCATTCCTCCCCATCACATGTCATTAGTCTTAAAAGAGTCGAACTCAGAAAGTGGAAAGACCGAAATATTTCGAAAATAGCACTAATGACAACCATGAACTTCACTGTCTTCATTATACTTATCCTGAGGAGGGTTGAGGGGGCACAGGCACAGAGGCATGGAAGATCTGCACAAGCACCACGTGCCAAGGGAGTGGGTGGGGCTGCTGCCCTTCTGCACGGAGTGCAGGCTCCTCCCAGGGCCTCACACTATGCCTGGCATAGCAGAGGCTCATCAGATGTTCGCTGAAAGACTGTTCAGTTCATATCCTATTATAAAATGTTTTACCTTAACAAACATTCTAGGTTGATTTGACTTCATCCTGGGGAATGCAAGTTGAGGTTAGAGGTGCTTAGGATAGTGTGCTCCACTGACATTTACTGGATTATTGAAAAATAGACTCCTGTGTTTAGATGGAAGATGAGTTAGATGATCTCCAAAAATGCTTTCTAAAAACAAAAAACAAATACTAACTTCAGTTTTTCCACGGAGACATAAAAGTACCCAAAATGAAGGTGTGGGCTTCATGACCGTGAAGGAGATTGTCTTCTTTCTAATAACCCCCTTCTCCACCTGCTTGTTACATGAAGTCTGTGTCTCGCCACCCTGGTGGTATGGGACATCTCCTGAGCTTGATTTACTGTGCCCTCGTCCAGGGCAACATGAAGCAGCACATTATTTTACCCTCCCTGGTAACCACAGTGTCAAAAGAGCACTGACTACGTGGTAGACATTCAGTATTTTGTTGAATAAGTGCTGTTTGGCCCAATAAGAAGTGGGAAATTTGATGCTTAGAAAGCCAAACCAAAAGGCAGGACACCTGCCTTAGGGAAGAAGACAGCAGAAGAGCTTCTTGAAATCCCTTGGACTGTGAAACACACCTTCCAACGTCCAAACACCAAAAAGCATCCTGAGCAAGGAAGTTTTGCTCAAGCCCAGCCATTTCACTTGCCAAAGGGGAAGAAAAACTCACTGGTAAACACAACCCCTTTGGGGAAAGAACCTTGGCCCTCACAATAACAGTTTTCTGCCGAGGTGGCATTTCTCCCAACACATTATGCAAAAGACAGTTGGAGAAGATGCTGAGGACTGTTATTTCCTAATTTGATTCTGCCATTTCCAGTAATGGAAAGCTGCACTCCAGGCATCCATCTTCATAAGTGACAGATGCATTTCATTAAAACTTCCTTAAATAATTTCTTGTGGTTTTAGGAGGAGGAAAAAACAAGAAAGAGTGCTGTTTTGTGCTCCCATGCATGTCAACGTTTTGAGAGCCATTAAATGAAGCAGGGGCTCATCTTCAGTGGGGAATTAAGTGGTCAACTGATGCCAACCCAAGTGTGTTTCTCAAATGCAGTTGCTCATTGGACAAAGACATGAAAGGCTATTAGGCTGTTGGCGAATGAGTAATAATTGCAATTACACATGATTTGACGATTTGTATTGCACTGTATGTCCCTAAACACACTGCAGAAGGAAGATAGGTAATTCTGTAAATGGACTCTTCTCAACTTTGCAGCTCTCTGCAGGTAAATAGGTACATAAAAATCCAGTGTACTGAAAATAGCATTACATCGGATTCAGGGGATTTCAATTCTCATTGTGTTTCTGCTGCTTAGGAGTTCTGTGACCTTGGCCAAGTCAACAAACTAATCTCTTTGTGTCTCTATCTTCTCCTTTGTATGGTGAAGATATAATACTTGTCAAAACAACCTCACAGGATTATTATGAGGATTAAATGAGACAATAAAAAGAGCTTGCTAAACTATGAAGAAACTTTAACAAAAAAAAAACACCTTCATGAGAGTAGAGGTTTCGCTCGGTGCATGCACTCGCGCGTATGCTCTCACTTTCTCTCTATCTCTTTCTTCCTTACTCTTTCTTCTCCCTGTCCTTTATTTTCTCTTTCTTCTTCTTTTCTTTCTTTCCTTTTCCCCTCTTCTCCTCTATACCCAGTGCCTAAAAAAAAAATGCCTGGCACACAAGAGGCACTCAATAAATATTTTTAGATTAATGAATATGATGGCTAATTTTACAAGTCAACATGACTGGACCAAAGGGTGCCTGGGTATCTGGTCAAACATTATTCTCATTGTGTCTCTGAGGGTGTTTCTGGATGAGATTAACATCTGAAATGATAGACTAAGGAAAACAATCTCCTGTGGCTAGATCTCATTCAATCAGTTGCAGACCTAAGAGGGAACTGCCTCTGCCTGCTGGCTGAGTTGGGACATAGGTTTTCCCCTGTCCTTGGGCTGGACCTTATACCAGAAGTTCTCCTGGGTTTCAGGGCCTTAGACTCAGACTGGACCTTACAGAAAGCAGGTCTCCTGGGTCTCCAATTGGAAGCTGTAGATTTTGGGACCTCTCAGCCTCTATAATGCATAAACCAATTGCTAATAATAAATCTCTTGATATCTAAATATACATCCTACTGGAGAACCCTAACTAAAATATGATGAGTTAAGCAAAATGAAATGGACAGTGTTATTAACAGTAAGTCATTTGAGTAGACTTGACCTTCTTAGAAGCAGACACAAAGAGCTTAAGGTAGTGAGCCTAAGTAAGAGAAATGTGACCAAAAAGTTCAATTGTAACCCAAGACATGTCGTTTTGTACTTGATATCCCAGGCAGGCCCCCTCAAGGTTATGTGGTTTATGTCAGCACTGTTGGGCTGCTCTCTTTTGAGCTCTCATTATATGCTTAGCTGTGTACATACATTATCTCATTTAATCCTCACAAGCCTATTATCCTTACTCTACGTATGAAAACTACTGAGTCTCAGAAAATGCAGATAACTGGCCCAGTGTCAGCTGGTAATAGAGTGGCAGAGCTAGACCTGAATTCCTAACCACCATGCCCCTGCCTCTCAATTTGTGACTTTGATGGCAAATTATGGCTGCAACACTTACATGCAAATGTTATGAATATCAATAAAATCCAAATCTAACTGACTTCAACATGAGGGACTGTACTGAGTCCTACAGAAGGGCACAGGGCAGAGCTGTCTGCAGCACAGCGTGGTTCTGGCTGCTGTTCTAATTCTCTGGTCCTGCCCTTACCCACATTTGCTTCACCCTGGACTGAAGCAAAATGCCAGTAATTCAACACAATATTCATGCTCTATATCATGCAGAGGAAAGAGAGATATGAACCTTTCCTTTTCCAAAACTTGGACCAACTTGGAGGAATCAAAGTAACAGGTATGTCCATTCACTGATTAGCTTAGGCCTGGGTTATCGCCGGTCCCAGATCAACACCCATGCAAGGAAGACAAGCCCTCACCAGCTGGCTGAGAGGCAAATCCCCACCTCAGCTACATGGAGGAAACTCTGCCCATTATTGCAAAGAGGGGACGGCAGCGTTGGAAGCCAGGTGGCCACCACGACATCCAAACCAAGTGTCCGTTCAACGTGTCGGGATACTTTTGTGAGTGGTGGAAAGCCTGTACTTTCTCATTCCCCAGGACCAGCGGTGGCCTGACCACTTAATGTCCATCCTCCCTCCCAATCACTCGACATTCCAACCAACACACACAAGCGCCTTACTCTGGATATGCGCCAGATTGAAGTTCAAAGACGAGTAAGACCTGGTTCTTGGCCTGGTCAAACTGGAAACTGACCACAGAGAGGACACAGGGAAGGAGGAAGACAGAGTTGAAAGAAGGAAGGGTGTGTGTGTGTGCAGTGGGCAGCTGAAGTCTCATAAACCTGAAGACTTTTTTCTACAGGGGAACCAGCCTGAAGCATTTAACCTTCCTTCAAAGCTTATTTCATCATTTTCCCTCCTTTCTTTTGGACTGGGGCCTAGTTCCCCATCTCTTTTCTCAGACTTTGAGCCTCCTGGCATAGGCAGTGCTCTGGGGGTCTCCTGATTCACACTGAGTCTAGTCCTACTCCCTCCTCCCCTTAGTACATCCTCTCTTATTCATGCTTGGCTCGGTTCTTGATCTTCTTTAATTGCAGACATTGGGGAGGGACTGTGTTGAAATACTCTTATTGGTATCCTGCCCAGAGCTTAACTGTTGTTCAATGTATGTCTATTAACAACAGTAACTACACTGATAAAGGATTTCAATCCCTGGGGCTATTTTAATAAAATGCTGTTAGACCAATCCCAAATTCATTTCATCCTGAAATACCTACAGTTCTCAATCATAAGTTGCTGTGGCTGCTTATTTTCTACTCACAGGCACAGTGGTATTAGAAGCTAAGGCTCTTCTTTCTTCTCGTATAAATATTTCCATCCTGGAAGTTCAGTGTGCTCACCACACGTTATGACCTCGGAGGGTGTGCTTGACTACCGACACTTTATGGATGTAAAATAATAAAAATAATGTACAGAATTAGGCTGCATCTTCCCCAGGAAAACAGGAGCAGAACAAAAACTATCATTTCAGTTGCCAGTTTGTCCTACCTAGCCTCAGTGTCTTCTTCCTCCAGGACAGAGCCCAAAAGAAGCTGAATGCACTACTGGTAAGTTGCTGTATGTCACATACTTTCACATTTTCATGAAGATGTATCATTAACAGCTCACAACAGTCTTAGAAAGATAGCATTAGTATTCTCATGACACCAAAATAAGAGTAAGATTAAGAATTATTTAACATACACAGAGCTAATAACTCAGAACTGAGATTCAAAACCCAATTTCACTCGATGTTCTGTCCTTTCCTCTGCACCCTAGTATCTCCCACTCTGAGCATGAAAATGCTTAGAAAATGGCCTGTGAGGCTGGTGGGGTGGGACCTTGTTATCCTGCCATGGAGGTAAGTGGTTTGATGGTGATGATATGTGTGGCTGAGGAAGTAGACTGAGCTGTAGATTCACCTCTGCCGAGAACTGGATGAGTAATCTTGCACGATTCCACTTTTCCAAATACATCCATAAGTATTTTTAAATCATTAGATGGATGTTTACATTCGCGAACATGCTCCTGAGAGGGCTGTTGGTGCCTTTGGCTGACTCTGTCCCTGAAAGACCTGGAAGTTTAGTCATGACTTACAAGTGAGTTCAGATTTCCTCAGCTGCTGCCAATGCAAACACACTGGTGTGAAAGCACTGACTACAGGGCATCTGCATGCATTAGGGAGAGTGAGATAAGAAGTTATCACAACTGGCTTTCCTGGACTGGACCCTGAAAAATGCCCAAAAATATTGAGATTAATCCAAAGAACAGTCTGGAAGTGGAGTCACAGGAAATTCCCTAGCTAAGAAAATAGGAAAATGAAAGCTAGCATAAGATTTTTGACACATGCATGAAGCTCACCTAGAAAGAGGTTAAAAGGATTCTGGTACATAAGAGGAAGACACTGGAATTGGAAACAGGATACAGAGCTCAAGACTGTCTCTGCCAGGCTATCATGAAGCCCAGGTGACTTTAGAGAGATCATTTACTTTTCCTGCAATTTCCTTTTCCATCCATAAAATAAAGACGACAGATCCATCCTACCTACTTCACTAATTTACACTGAGATTTCAATGAGATAAACCAGAACAAGAAGGGCAGGTTACTGCCTCCCATGCAGGTTTCAGGTTCCTCTGCACATGAGCTTCATTAAACATTTATTGAAAATACACATGTAAAGTATGTGAAGGGAGACAAGAGTGTGTGAGGCATACTCTGGAGAACAGAAGTGCTCCCTTCCCATAATTGACAGTGAAATGAACAAGTTTGTAACTTTGGAAAATAGAATAATAACCTCCAAAAATGTCTATTTCCTAATCCTCAGAATATATAAGGTATAATATATATAATATATATAATAATATTTATAATAATAATATATATAATATAAAAGGAATATATCAATCCCAAAGGATGATATTGGTTGCAGATGGAATTAAGGTTGCTTACCAGCTGACCTGGGGATACTGGATTACATAGGTGGGTGTGATATAATCACAGGATCTTTATGGAAATGGGAGTAGAAGAGCCATAAAGATGGCAGCATTAGAAAGACTCAACCCAATGTTGCTGGAAGGTTGCAGAGTAGAGCCATGAGCTAAAGAATGTGGACTCTCTTGAGAAACTGGCAAAAGACAAAAAAAAAATGGATTATTCCCCTAGAACCTCTGGAAGGAATGCACTCCGGCAATCGCCTTGATTTTAGCCCCGTGAGACCCATTTTGAACTTAGTCTTGTTTTTGGAAATTTGTTAGAGCAGTCATAGGAAACTAATAGAGAAATTCAGTTTGTACTTGGGGAGCTAGTCTTCTGCATTTCTTTGCATTTTGTGGTACTTCTTTACAAGTAAATCTCCTTTCTTTTCTAAATGTTTCTGCCTCTGAGACTTCCTTGACAGTCACCATGTAATTCATTTCCCACCAATGAAATAATTGTCAGGATATTAATGTTCCAGATAACTACTGCTGTTAAGAAAAATGGCACAATAATTTATTATAAATTATCCATTCATTTGTGATATAAAACAAGCATTTATTATGCTCAAAGATTCTGAGGATTGGGACTTCAGGCATGATGAGATGATTTGCCTCTGCTCATGATAGCTGGGTCTCCTCAGTTGGAAGACTAGAAGGCTGACAGCATCTTGGCAGCTGCAGACTATAAGTATCTCAAGGCTCAAACACTCCTCTGTCTAGTAGTTGATGCTGTCTGTTATCTGGGACATTACCTGCAATGTTCACCAGAACACCATCACATAATGTCTCCATGTGGCTGGGACCTCCTTACATGACAGCTTTTCCAGAATATCATATATCCGGAATTATACAGTAGCCCTTTCAGACTGGCTTCTCTCATTCAGTAATATGCAATTGTCTCCTTCATGTCTTTACTTGGCTTGATAGTTTATTTCCTGTTATTGCTATATAATATTCCATTGCATGAATATACTACAATTATATATCCACTTATCTTCTGAGAGACATATTGTTTGTTTCCAGTTTGGTGATAATGAATAAAGCTGCTATAAACATTCATCTGTAGGTTTTCATGTGAACATAAGATTTTGACTTACTTGGATAAACACCTAGGAGCAATTACTATATCATCTGGTAAGACTATTTGAGCTTTGTAAGGAACTGCCAAACTGTCTTCCTAAGTGACTATACCATTTTGCATTCCCATTAGCAATGAATGAGAGTTCCTGTTGCTCCACATCCTGGTCAGCACTTGGTGTTATCAGTTGTCTCTACTTTTTTAGCCATTCTAATAGGTGCTGAGTGACATCTCCTGTTGTTTTAATTTTTGCAATTCCTAATGACATATGAGGCTGAGAAAGTTTTCATATACTTTTTTGCCATATACACATCTTCTTTAGTGAGGTGTGTATTCAGCTCTTATGCCCATTTTAATTGATTTTTTAAATTATGTTTATTGAGGTAACATTGGTTTACAACATTACATGTGTTTTAGGGGTATAAGGTTCACAACTCTACAAATCTATGCTATCACAACCATTTTTCATTTTTTTTTAAAGATTTATTTATTTTTATACAAGAGCTGGGGTACAGACCAGAGACATGGGAGTGTGAGAGGATTCACCAGAGACAGAGTGGGGAATAGGCAGACAACTGAAATACACTGCTGAGGGGAGCAGCGGAGCAGCGGGCATGACAGGAGAGGTCTGCCATGCCATGTGGGAATCTCCCTGGCTGGCCAGGAATCGAACGTGCACTGCAGAGGCTGCAGACAGCTTCATAGGGCTCACTCAACCTGCTGCGCCACCGAGGAGGTCCTATCACACCCATTTTTTAATTGAGTTGTTCATTTACTTATTGCTGAGTTTTGAGAGTGCTTTGTATATTTTGGATACAAGTCCTTTTTCTGATATATGTTTTGCAGGTAATTTTCCCCAATCTTTAGCCAGTCTTTTTATTCTCTTAACCATGTCTTTCATGGAGCAGAAGTTTTAAATTTCAGTTTATCAATTTTTCTTTCATGGATCATACTTTTTAAATGCATCTAAAAATTCATTATCAAACCCAAGGTGACCAAGATTTCTCCTATATGATTTTCTAGAAGTTTTTATAGTTTTGCCTTTTACATTTAGGTCTATGATCCATTTAGAATGAATTTTTGTGTAAGGTGTAGATCAGTGTCTAGATTTAATTTTTCTGCATGTGGATGTTGACTTATTCCAGCATCCTTTGTTAAAATTTTATCCTTGTTCTTTTGTCAAAGATCAGTGACTGTAGTTATGCAGATCTGATTCTGGGGTCTCCATTCTGATCAGTTGGTCTACTTGTCTATTTTTGATGAATATCACACTATCCTGGTATCTGTCACTGAAGTCATGTAGCACCAATTAGCTTTGTTCTTTCTCTTCAGCATTGTGTCGGTTATTCTGAGTCTTTTATTTTTCCATTTAAACTTTAGGATCAGTTTGTTGATATCCACAAAATAACATGTTCTTATTTTGATTGGGATTGCATTGAATCTACACGTGAAGTTGGGAAGGGCTAATTTCTGAACAACATCGCGTCATTTTTGGAAAGCACATTTTGGGAAGTGCAATCTGTCATACTTCACACCTATTTTGTGTACTACTGAATCCCCAGAACCTAGAAGGACAACTAGTACATGATCAATGCTCAATAAAAGTATTTTTGTATGAATACATGAGCATTTCAATTGGGTAGCCAACCACACACTCTGTAGCTGCCTCATCATCATCATCATCCCCAGGCTTGAAGCCAAACTTAGAGGAGGGGATGCTTATATTCACTTGGACTCCTCTGGCCTGCTTTGGAGGAAACCGGGGCCTGATGTTATGGTCCATTCCATTAAAGAGCACAGCATGGAGTAGCCATCACATGCACATAGCCCACCTCTACTTAGCCGCTTCATCAAATGGAATGCAGGCCTCTTCTGCTCCCTGGAGGTCTGTCTTTTGTTTCAAAACCTGTGTGCCCCAAGCTGGAAAGACTGCCATCAAAATCACCCATGGGCATTTGTTCCCTACCCATTATGACTCCAGAGAAACAGAGAATTCTAATGATTCAAGTCTCTAGTGTCTCTGCATCCTGGAAAAAAGGTTAAATTTTGTTTGTTTTTAGAAATAAAAGCAGAGATAGGACCTTGAACTTCTCCATCTGGGAATCTAAGATGTCTTTTTATTCTCTTGGGAATTTGGATACTATCATCAGTGTAATCTAACAAAGTCATACATGTGTTCTCTGTCTCCTGCACACTGTGTAAGACACCCTCTATCAACCTCAAGTTTAAGTATTCTAAAGCACTCCTTCGAACTCAGTTCCATCACTAGTGCAGGGTGTTTCTCTTCATCTCTGCCCAACAAATTTCCAATAGGGAAACAGTCATTTCCTTGAAGCCCAACTGTTCTCTCCACTAGGGTGTAGTCAACCTGCGGTGCGGATGTGGTCAGTGCTGGGATTCTTGCAGTCCTAGATGAGGTCTCCATGTGTGACAAATATGAATTTTATTCCACAAAACAGAACATAAGACATTTTACAATACTTTTATCTCTGGAAGTAAAATTTTACATTTTCTGAGCCCACATCCCACTGAGTTGGTAAGAAATTTAACTACAGTCACATTTCCTCACCCAAGGCTAGCAAGAGTCCTATGGATCTGACACAAAGTGTGTGATTCAGGAATAGTTCTCTGGTCCACAGTCCATGAGCATCTCCTCTGTTGGATTCATGGCCAGGATGGAGTGTCCAGCGGGTCAAGCCCTGTCTCATTGGGTTCTGAAGGGATCATCCTCTTCTAAGATCTTGTTACCTGCTGCAGTACCTTCAAGGATTGGGCACTAGTGCCTACTCCCTGTAAACCTGAGAAATTTTCTTTCTCCTGGTCTTAGGAGATACTCTAAAACCTCTTCTCCTGTGGCAGCCTTAATATCTTGAGCCTCTTAGATGCCGAGCACTTATCTCCACCTTCTTTACTCCTCTTGCAGCTCAGTGTCCTTCCCTTTAGAGCACAGACTTTGGCAAAACATGAACAGAATGGTACAGTCATTAGTCCAACAAGCACCCTTTCCTGTCCTTTGAGAATGTTGAGGAAAATCCACATGTGACATCACTTGCTATAAAATTAATAATGTCCTCTT
Organism: Talpa europaea; assembly: GCF_964194135.1. Taxonomy (NCBI): domain Eukaryota; kingdom Metazoa; phylum Chordata; class Mammalia; order Eulipotyphla; family Talpidae; genus Talpa; species Talpa europaea. Next base: position 16,600,795 of record NC_140072.1, read on the forward strand.
CTTGGCTTTTTTGTTATATATTAATTTGCAAGTTCATATGTCTCATTTTATCTTATTTACACCATTGCATACCCAATATATAGCTCAGCGCCCGGAACCTAGGAGATCCTTCATAATTATTCTTTGATTGATGACTAGCTGAATGAATGACTCATTCTCCTATTTTTCCTTTCTATTCTTGGAGTTTGTCTGGGACAGCCTATGGGTCTTTTGTTACTGGAGGGAGGGGGGAAAGGGAGACTGGAAATTGACTCTTTATAGGTAGTTCTTTCCCTGAGGTGCTCTATAAGAACAGAGCATGACAAGCATTCAAAGGAGGTCCCCTCTCTACTTTCAGAGATTAAATCTATCTAGACCCTTAAGATCTCTTCAGTGGCTCTCATTTGAAAAGTATCAAATGCCCACTGTTAGCAATGTACTATGTTCCTGGGTCTCAGCTTCATTATTGCAAGTGTTGCATGAGATAAAGTCTAGGGTTCCTTCCATGACTTGAGGACTGTAGCATTAGCAGGGTCTGATGCCCTGGAAAGCTTTCCCTGCACCACCTGGTCAGGAAAGAGATCCCTTCTCCTGGCAGCCCTGCAACCTGCTCTGTACTCTGTGGCAGCACTTCTTATTGCCTGCAATTACTTGCACTCTCGGCTGGTCAGTGAGCACTGGGGCAGGCTCCATGCCTGCAATATTCCCTGCTGTATCCCCAACAACTGAATTCATAAATGTGATATGATCTCAGGGCCAGAGGCCCAGTCAGCCAGCAACCCCTTCCACTGTGTGGTAGAAGAGAAAAAGCATCACACTAGTCAAACTAGCTGTCCTCACAGCACACACCCCCAAGGAATTTGGGAAGTGATCAAATGCAAGAGAGAGTCCAGATGTTGTAGTTATTTCTGAAAAGAAAAATATCCTCCTATATTGTTTTGCAGATAAATTTGCTAAAGCTGTGGAAACAGCAAGCCATCTTTAGGGGCAAGGCAACCACCTCTCCCATTGATTCATCCATATTTATGGGCATCTGGGTTGGGGCTATCGCTGTGTGTGTGTGCTCAGACTGTCAGTGAGACTTTAGCCATTTGGAAAGCACAATAAACCCCTCTCCATTCCCATCTGCACGAGCCCACGCTGTAGTTATTCTCTGCAAGCTGTACCTGCGTCAGGAGAAGTCTCTTCCCTGGGATTGGAGGAAATGAGTAATCAGCCCTGAGCACGCTTTAGGTGGCCCTGTGCCCTTGCGTTCCTCCCAGTGACCTTTCTCATGTTGCTCTGTGCATGGGCAACTCCAGCCATTACATTAGCAACACACAATTACACCTTCAAGGTAGATTCAAGTTCAGGCTCTGCCAGGACATAAATACCTTAATGAAGTGACAGCCATGCAAAACTTCTGAGCGGTGTAAATCAAAGCTCTGATAGATTGCAAAGACACATTGGCAGTTCATGCCCCAGCACAAAGAAGGAAAGGGAGGGGGGAAGAAGGAGGGGAAAGGAAAAGGAAGGGAACATTTTATGATAATGCTGGTGAAAGCAAGCAATTCAGTGCTTTTAAAAATGATTCCTAATGTTTTCATCCACTAGCACCCTCATCCCTGCTGCTTTGATTCCTCTGCCAGGTAAAGTCCCTGCAGGTGCATCCCGGGGTCAGGACTCCTATCCAGCAAGCACTCTGGGTGACAGAGCACATTTTGCCTCCAGGTCTGCCTTGCCTCTGTGGGATCCTCCAGATGCCTCTTGGCCTGGCGGGGTGAGGAACAAGGGGGTCTCTATTGTGCAGACTCTTAACTTCTGTCAGGGGTCTGAGGCAATATAAATCTCTCCTCCAGAGGCTGACTTTGGGAGTCATTCTTCACACTAAGACACCACCCAGGAAAGGGGACTCCCGTGCCTGAGGTAAGAGAAGGACCCTCTCGCCATGAGGTAAGAGGAGGACCCTCTCGCCCCTGACCTGCTCATGCACTCAAACAGCATTTGGCTCAGTTCTGTGTTGAGAGCCAGAAAGGCAGGGCTATTACTCAAAGTGGGCCTGACTGTTCCCTCAAGTCTAAACATGCAGGGTTGTGACCAATGGCAGATCCTAAGGTGGTGAGAGGTGGAGTCCATGCTCAGGGGTCGGACAGGGAAAGCACAAACTAACAGATGTGTGGAGAGGCCATCAGCCTCCAGCGGCCCCTTATGACTGCCATGTCCTCACAGGGGACAGTGACCAGCCCTGGGGCAGGTATTTGCCATCTTCAAGGCAAGTTGTCTGAAGTGATGCCCCACCTGTCCAGGCCTGGTTATTCCCCACAACAGTCCCATTGTCCCCCATGAGCTTCAGGGTGGTTGTTCCCAAGATGATGAGAACAGAACAAGCAATCATCTTGTCCCCACTTGCCCTTGGAATGGGTGGGACTGGGCGCAGTGCTATCCAGTGAAAAGATAATGTGATCCATGTATGCGATGTGCTCGTAGCCATGTCTAAGAAATGTAAAAATGAAGAGGCAAGTCTATTTTAATAATATCTTATTTAAACCAATAGGGGCAACAGGAAACAAACAATAAATTTTGAGTTGGTCAACCCTAGAATTACAACCCTGCTGTCTTTTTTATTATTAGCTGAGTGAACTGGACAAATAAAGGTCTTTCTAAACCTCAGTTTCCTCATCCACTGAGTGAAAACAATGATTCCCATTGCTTAGGGTGACTCTGAAGACTTGGTAAGGAACACACCTTGAGCACCTGAGCCCGACTCCTGACAGTTAGTGGGGGTTAGGGGAAAAGCGTTCACCTGTCCCTTAAGCTGAGGCAGACAGAAGGAAGTAAGAGGTGACAGGAACAAGCTGAGTTGAGCATCAGCCCTCACGTGACTACCTGTCAGCAGGAATCCATGTCTCCCTTCCGTTCTTTACATCAAGTCTGCTCTGAGCCTCAGTCTAATTTTTCTTGGCCAAAGGTAGAAAGAGAAGCCCTCCCAACCTGGGCCGTGATGTAGGAAACGTCCCACAGTGAAAACATGAACAGCAATGTACTCAGAGAACACAGATAGAATAGTACCTCCTTGGTATCATTTCTTAATGAGTGTTAATTAGCTCTTAACTCTCTCAAAGCTAATGTCTCTCTCATCTCCCCCTGACTACCTACTGCTCACATGATCGATCTCTTTCTCTCTCTCCCCCCTACTTTTTCTCTTTCTTATCTGGCCATTATAGACAAACAAGTATGTACTTTTAAATTATTTTGTGTATTTCTTGAATATGATAAATTTAAAAATGAAATGCTCTATATTTTTGTATTTATCCTGGGAAAAAAAATTGGTAAAAAAATCCTATCAGGTTGTTTTTTATATGTTTCCCTTGGTTGATTATTTTTGGTATATCAGTATCTCTCAGTTGTAACAATACTAATAGTAGCAAACATTTGTATGTACTTAGTATATGTCAGACACTATTCAAGCATATATTCTTCCTATGACCTAGATGACACCCCTTGGGGAAGGTGCTGTTATTATACCTACTGTACAGAGAGGAAGCTAAAATGCCTGAACAACTTATAAACCATAATGCTCCCCCATTTTCCTGGGAGCTGCTCCTTCTCATCTGAATCCAAAAATGGACCTTCGGCCATATCTGTAGTAAGCAAATACAGTCCTTAGCCATTGTTGATCTGGCCAAAAATAAACACCTGGCTCAGGCCAGGGCATTCAGATCCCGTGTTCCTAGAATTTGGAAACAACACCCTAGATACTTCAGTCAGTTTCTATTTGCAGTTGAACCCGATATTAAATAAATATGTGAGCTGTGAGGACAAATAAAAAGAGAAAAAAGGCTGTAGGGTAAGGTAAAAAGTATCAGGCTTTTCTGCCCTCCCGCCATTAAGATGACAGAACCTTGGGGTTCCGAATGCATGCCTGATGGCGGACTCCTGGAGTAGGGTGTGGGCATAGGTAGATGAGATTCACCTGGGCTAAGACTGGGCTTATAAGGGCGGCGTCATGGAGACACCAGCAGAAGCAGAACCATGAAAAGGCCACGAGAGAAGGCTGGAGAGCCCAGATAGAGTGAAGACTTGCCTGCTGTGTACCTGGTAAATCCCAATAAAAGCCTGCAAAAGCCACTGAGCCCTCCAGGACTCTCTCTTCCTTTACCCCGTCTGCTCGGATCATAGAGATCCTGGTCTGTGTTCTCCTGCCCCTACACAGGCCTTCACAGAAAGAGAAGGATAAAGAGACAGAGCTGCAGGGAGGAGGCCAAAGATTGGAGCAGGACCCTCTATCAAATCTGCCGGTCCCCTACATCGCTCAGCATCATGGTGGGGGTGGCCTCATGCTCTCCTGCCAGGCTGAATTCCAACCACACATCTTTCTTCAGGTGATTTGTCTCCAAAATGGGCCAATTTATCCTCCATGGATCCGTCTCAGCTCCACCCTTTCTCATCATGTCCAGAGTCCAGATCCATATGGTACTGGAACCATCCACCTAAGCTGGGATAACTCTTTCTGGGACGTCCTTCCTCCAGCTCTCTGGACAGAAGTGGAAGCCAAAGCTGAGTGGGTTGAAGATGACATGTAGGGCAAGAGACTGTATTATCACTCTTTTGAGAAGTACAGATGAGAAAAGAGGAATTTGGAATAGTACCTAGAAGGAGACATAACATCACGAAGCATTTCTTTAAGGATGAGAACATATGTCCTAGATGACAGGTTGAGTCATCATTCTCTAGATGACACTGCTAATTTTAGGAACCTGGGAGCCTGGCTGCCTCTCAAGTCACATGAAAACTCCCTCCTTTTTTCTGTCTAGATATATGCCTTTCCTCTTGTAAAATGTGTTCAAGGCATCCCACCTTCTACCCCCTTCCTTAGCAACCCCATCTCTGCCTTGTGGTATTCTCCTTGGAATTCTTCATCATGGTGCTCACTTCTACCTTATGAAAAAACCATCTGGTGACGCTGAGCTAGCACAGGAATTTAGCACAGAGGCACAGCTGCAACCCCCCTTTACCCACAACATCCAGAAACTCTTAAAAAAAAAAAAAAAAAAAAAAACCCTGCACTTTCCAGAGAAAAGTTGGCCAAATCCTCCTAGTTTGGAATCTTAATCTCACACTGAGCACCATGAGCGCTTAACCAGCAGGATGCTATAGGCCCAAAGGTCTTGTTAAACAAAACTGGTCAAAACCCTTTCAGGCAAATATTTCTATCAGCAGCCTTAAGACCCAAGGTGCAGTTCTCCTTTGAATCTGCCCACTCTCTCTTTGAGCATGTGCTATCACTTACAATAAAAGCCTCATTTCTAACTCACCTATTCTGACTCCCACACAAATTCTTTCCTGCACGGAAGTCAAGAACCTCTGGGATCCCTCAGCACCCTCAGGCCCCATCAATGTCAGCAAATTTGGCAGAGTAAGGAACTCTAAAAATACTCTCCTCCTTTAAAATTTTCCCTGAGAACACTAGGGGAGAATTGTCAGAATCAACTCTTTTCAGAATTCTGGAAATTGACCAAAGGTTTGGAACAAGAGAGGGAACATTTATTCAAGGGAAAAGGCCTAAACTCAGTAAAAACAGTGAAATTATGGCATTTTAATTTGCCTTATTTCCAGACTCTACCCCTACCCCCAAATCCACATCCTTAAAAACGAACAGTTTATAAGCACATGAAAACCAGCATCCTGGCAAGCGTGGAAGGGCAGGCCAGTATTGTAGCACCTTCAAAGCTTAATTCCCAGAAAACAGAAAATATGTGACCCATCTTGAAGTTCCAGGATGATGTCACTCACAAGTCCTGCTATTTAACCTGCCTTGGTGCTCAACAGGTGGGAACAGTCTTCCCAGGGGGCATTTATTAAAAACAATCAGATGCAACTGTTAAACATCACAACTGCCTGAGGTTGATAACAGTTGAGTTAAACAAGATTCATCCAAAAGTTTAAAAGGACAACTGGGAAATGAGACATCCAGAGGGAGCCTTGAAGACTGCAGAAACATTACTGAGAATCTAGAAGCCACAAGCATGTGTAGTCCTGTGCACACACACACTCAGGGAAGACCTGAGAAGGCCCTACCAAGATTTCACTGCTGGTTGATCTTGAGGTTCTGTGTAAGGAAGGAAAGCCTAAGGCACAGTTTGCCTACTACCTGTCTAAATGCTAAAACCATAGCTCAAAACTCACAGAGAGCCCTTCAGTGATGACTGGGAGTATTTCCAGGCACTTGAGTAAATCTCTGCTAGTCAGTAAATGTCCATTAAGCTAAAAGCAGAAACTCAGTGATCACCCATGATAAAGAATATAGGCTTGAAGAATTAGTTCAGAAAACCATGAGACTAACAATAATAACTACAAACAGCAATAATGGGGATGGGAAAAATCTGATTTCCAGAGTTGCTACATTAAATGAAATGCCCAGTTTTCAACAAATGTATGAGACATGCAAAAATCAGAAAGTATAGCAAAAATAAAGGGAAAAAAGCAATCAACAGAAATTGTCTCTGAGGAAGTCCAGATATGTTCTTACTAGACAAAAGTTTTAAAATATGCTAGTTTAATAAAATGTCAAAGGAAATCGAATTTAAAGAGCTAAAGGAATGTATAAGGATGATGTCATACCCCAAAAAGTTATCAATAAATTATTTTGAGAAGAACCAACAGAATTTCTAGAACTGAAAAGTGTAATACCCAAAATAAAAATAGTCACTAGAGGGGCCCAAAAAACAGATTTGAGAAGACAGAAGAAAAAATAAGTAAACTTGAAAATAGTTCACTGAACAATCAGTGAATTTCACTGAAGACTCAGTGAACAAAACAGAATTTGTTAGCAGACCTGCTGAAATACCAATGGGAATCCTTCAGACTAAAATGAAAAGACACCAATATGTAACTCCAATACACAAAAAGATAGAATATTGGTAAAGGAAACTATATAGCTAAATATAACAGAAACACCAAAGAAAAGAAAAAGAAAAAAAATGAAAAAGAGAAAACATAAATGTGTTTTGTTTGGGACTCTTTTTCCTCCCATCTGATGGAAGAGATGATTGTATATAATTACAAATCTGTACTGATGGGCATATAAACTATATAAAGATGAAATTTTTATGGCAAATAGCATGGAGGGAGGAATGGAGTTATATAAGAGCAAAGTTTTCATATACCATTTAAATTATGCTGATGTTAATCTGAAATACATTGCTATAAACAAAGGTGTTAATTATAATCCCCAAGTTTATCATTAAGAAAATAACTCAAAAATACAGGGAAGGAAAAAAAATACAGGAAAAGAAATAATAAAGAAAATAAAATGATACCTTAGAAAATAGTTAACAAAGAAGGCATTAATGAAGTAATAAAGGGGGTAAATTAAGTTGTGGAAAACAATAGAAAAAATGGCAGTATAAATCCTTTATAAGGATTTATAAAACTTTATAAGGTATAAAACTTTATAAGGAATTGTGTTAAAAATAAATGGAATAAATTCCTAATTTAAAAAGAAGATTCTGGCAGAATGAATTTAAAAAAAAAACATGATCAGCTATATATTGTCTACAAGTAATGTACTTTACATTCAAAGACACAAGTAAGTTGAAAGGAAAGGGTGAAAAAATATACACCAAGCAAACAGTAACTAAAAGCTATACAAAAATGAGACAAATCGACTTTAAGACAAAATTTTTTACTAAAGACAATGACATTTTATAATAATAAAGAGTAAATCCATCCAGAAGATATAACAATTATAAGTATATATGTACCTAACAACAGAGTCTCAAAATACATGAAGCAAAAACTGACAAATTGAAAGGAGAAATAGACAAAACAAAAGTAATAGTTGAGACTTAATATTCCACTTTCAATAATGGACAGGAAAACTGAAGAAATGATCAACAAGGAAATAAAATATCTGAACAGATCTGTAACAAGTGAAGAAATTGCATTAGTAATAATTTTAAAAAAGCTTCCCACAATGAGAAATCTAGAACCAGATGGCTTCACCAGTGAATTCTGCCAATCATGTAAATAAGTAACACCAACTTGCCACAAATTGCCTCAAGAAACAGAATACAAAAGAACACTTTAATTTCATTCTATGAGGTCAGTATTACCCTGATACCAGTATTATCTGATACCAAAACCAGACAAAGACATCACAGCAAATACAGACTAATATCACTTATGCATCTAGACATAAAATCTTCAACAAAATATTAGCAAACCAAATCCAACTTTAAAAAAAAAAAAGCATTATATAGTCAAAACTCAAGAGAAGCCCATGGCTAAAAAGGACTTCTATTATCATCCTAATTCCCTCTCTTATACCTTCATTCTCCATATTCTTTAACATTCATTTTTTCTGTCAATGACATTTTGCAGTTTTGTTCCAGAAACTTAGATATGCTTATTGTTATCCTCTGATCCCAAACATTAATACACATACACCCCATTCTCTATGTCAGAAGTTTAAACCAAATGTATGTCTCTTCCACATCACTTCCTGGATAATACATATTCAGCCCTTAAGTAGCTTCAAGGTAGGTGAGTTAAGGGCTTCTAATTTATGTTCTTTAATGCTTCATGCATATATCACTCGTATTTACTATATTGTATTTAAATAATCTATGTCTCTCCTTCTAGTTTGCAAGCTCCATGAAGAGAGAGCCCATGTCTTGGTCATCAAAATATGGTCTGCACAAAGTCTGATATATGGAGCCACCCAATAAATGAAGAATAGACTAAAGGAATGAACATAGTTATAAATAGTTATGGGACATACACATGTCTATACTATGCATATATGCATCTGTCTATACTAAGCAAATGAACAAGTAAACAGGACAAATTCATTTGTTTGTAGTAAGCTTCATGTGCTGTTATATCCTGGTGATCAGAAATATCACCAACAAGCTATTTATGGTTACCCTGAAGCTCAAAAATGATATTTTTCCCTCAATATTTGAGCTCTGTGTCTAACATTCAATGGGCCAAGATGACTTACCCAACCCAGAGCTAATCACTAAGACTCTCTCTGGTTAGAAGACCTGGGTTTCATGCCAACTTATACAGCAAAGTGTTGAGGTCAGTATCACAAATACCACAATGGAATGATATTTTTCCCTCAATATTTGAGCTCTGTGTCTAACATTCAATGGGCCAAGATGACTTACCCAACCCAGAGCTAATCACTAAGACTCTCTCTGGTTAGAAGACCTGGGTTTCATGCCAACTTATACAGCAAAGTGTTGAGGTCAGTATCACAAATACCACAATGGAATGAGTGGGGAAAGGGTGGTTAACAAAAAGACATTGAAGTTTTCTTATGGGAAGAAGGTGAATAAAAGATGGACAGGCAAAAACAACAGTATTTCTTAGTTTGTCAGCTCTTTGGGACAATGTCCTTTCTCAGTAGTTGCCTACAGCTCCAGCAAGCTCCTCCATGCACAGTGGCCACCTGACTGATGAGCAGGTCATTCCAGACAGCACTGACAGTGAATGGGTCTGTCAGCACATGTGCAAGGCAAGCATCACAGATCAGGTGGAGGCTCTGGATAGAAAACATTTCGCTTTGCAAAGTGCTGAGTGTTTATTTGGATTAATGGCTTTCAGTGTTGCCAGATTTTAAAAGTAAATCAAATATGTATTGGTGATAGATGGCAAGGAGGAAAAGTGTACCTTGGGGCCAATCATTCATGTATTCTCATTCATCCGTCACTAGAGCAGCTGAACTTTAATCCCATAAACTGGGGGCCCAAGTGATAATAATCATATTTATAATTCCTCACACTTATATAGTGCTTTAGCATTTGCAAAGTCTTCCCATATGTTATTCATTTTAGCTTTAAGTCACACACCTGCGCAAGTGAGAATTGCTATCCCCATTTTATGGATGAAGAATATGAAACTCTAGGTGTTAAGTGAATTATTTACAGTTGACAGAGTAGGGGTCAGACCCCACCCCACCTGATACCAAAGCCATATTCTCATCAAGATACTATGGTGCCTCCTCTCCCCCCTTCCTTGTCAAGCTCCCTAAAATTTTCAGTTGTGCTGCCCTTTCATGAATATAATCTCATTTAATTTGAATAACAACCAGAGAGATGGAATTATCACTATTTTTTTTAATAAATGCTTGCAAATGAAAAAGTGTGAGTGTGAGTAGACGAAAGAAATAAAGCAGAGAGAGAAGGTATTGACCATTTACTGTTTCCCTCAAAAATCCCTTACTGCATCCAACTTCCCTTGAGATATCCAGCAAGTGCCAAGTTGTAACTGTTTCTGATCACTGATCAAATACACAGTATGGGAGCCAAAAAAAACTGTTGTCTTTGACCGTTCTCTCAGAATGAATCTGTTCTTTCATCTCAATGTACATCCTCAACCATCATTCTCACAGATAATTGTCTATTTGCACAAACCAAATTTCTGACCTTTTCAAATTTTCATCAGTCTTGCTGATGATGGCCCCTATTTTGTACTATGTATCTGACCTTCACGAATCCTTCAGTGTCAGCCAACAGCTCATCCTTGAACCACTTAAACTTCCTTTTACAAGTCAAGTGTCTCATGTGAAGATTTGTTTAAACTCACAGAGAATTTCATATGCGTTCTTTGCTCTTGATAACTGCCGATCATCTTCCACTATTATGAAATCAAGTGCTTCTCTTCACTGTAGCTGTAAGACCAGGCTAACTAGGTGACCTTGGAGGCATAACAGCTATAGGATCAGCCATGCTGCTGTGTGCTCTGCTAGAACCATCCTGAGTTGACAGTCATGTGGCAGTGACATCTGAACTACTAGCTACCATGGCAAGAAAGATGATGAGAGTTGTAGGGTTCCTCTCTGTGACCTCAGGCCTCCCTGCAGGCCTCCAGTGCTGCAATCTAATTGTCAGAGGGCAGCCACCTGCTCCCAGCCCCCCTCCACAGTCCCTGCCTCCTAAGGTTCCAAATGTTCTCCTGGTCCCCAACAGGATGGAAGAAACTTGGCCTGCTGCAATGACATAGGTCACTTCCCAAACTTCTCCATGCCAGTCACTGGGCATGGCCAGAGGACTTCTGGGCACATGGCTGTTCCTATATGAGGTGACCTTGCTATTTCCCACTGTTTGGAACAACAGCACACATCAATTATAGTAAAACAGCTCCTATTCCTTGGCTCCCCAATGCCACAGGGCCCTCTGGGGAGCAATAAACAGTGTGCTGATCTGAGACAATCACTGCACTCCCTCTTGATTAACCTCTCTAAAAACCAAGCCACTGTTCCCCAGAGTAGAAAGTCCCTCCTCGGAGGGTAGTCATGAGCTGTCTGCAGCGCCCTTAGTGCCACCATCGTCAGCTGAACAAGGCCCCACAGTGCCAGAGCAGCCACACACTGCTGGGAGGGCAGACGGGCGTGGCCCAGGGGATTCAGCCAAGATCACAGGCGGGGACAAGAGCTTTCACCCTAGACCATAACAGCCAAGCTACTCATCTTTCAAAGCAGGATGGGTGATGTCTAGTGCTCGTAAATCAGTAACGGCAACATGCACGTTATTCAGAGGCATGGAAATAACCTCCAGTACAACTAAGTCAGAGCCAGTCCTGAGTGGCTTTTGTCCTCTCGTTGTCTAGGGAGCAGAAGTGGAAAACAGCACAGTGATTTTCATTTTGAGCACATGCATAGTAATCAGTTTTTTAACCAGATGTATTAATTTAATTTTTACTGATTAATTCCACAAAATGAAAAGTAAATAAAGGGAATAGAAACAAGTCAAAAGACTCTGAAAGAAAATTACAAAATTTTTTCAATGATGAAAATAGGATCATGTGTAAATTAAAGCTTCAGAGAGTCCACAGAGCTAGAAAAGTAAAAATATGTAAAGATTCTCTCTTCCAGTGCACCCTCAGCCCTCACTCATTTACACATGGGGAAGCAGGTGCAGAGGAGAAACCCCTTGCCTGTGGTCTCACAGGGAACTGGTTCCTACCATAATCTTGTTTCAACAACATAGTCCTAGAGCAGCAGGTGAAGGGGGAGACAGAGCAGGGAAGAACTAGGTCCCAGATCCAGTGCCACTGTGCCCTGATGGTCATGCAGGTCATACTGGTAGAAATAATTGTTGATTATTGGGTAGGCCTCGAACTTTATATTCACTCTTAAAATTCCAGTCTCTGTGATTTTGGGCTTTCACTTGAGTTGAAGATTGTTGCCTTTGCGAGTTGGGGCTATAGAAGCTGGACATGCTTGGCTGATAAAGGGAGGAACCAAAAAGCTTCTATCTGATTCAAAAGCTCTTGGTCTGGAAATATTCTGATTCTGTGATCTTGGGGAAGTCACTTAACATCTGTGTCGTTCCTTCTCCTCATCTAGAAAATGGGGCTAGAGAATAATACCTATTTGGGTCAATTACCAAATGGGTAATTCCTCATAGGAATGCTGTGAGGAATAAATAAGTTAAGATATGGTAAGTACTTAGAATAGTACATAGTATATATCAAGTATCATGCATGGATTCACTTTCCATTCTTTGCACCTCAAGCCCCTAAAATTTTATTTTAATAAATGCACATAGAGGAAACTTTTGTGAATATAAAGCTTGAGGCTTTATATATACCACCCCCCCAAAAAAAATAGAAACTTTCTATAAATAGAGATAAGATTGTATAGTGTATCCTGCACCCCTAAAGACAATACAATACCTAGATGGGAGACCTATGGGTCACCATGCCACGAATCAACCAATGACACCAGCTGAGAGAACACCAGCTACCTGGGAAGAAGCCAATTTGTCCCAGGGTCACAGAGAGAATGGCATCACTGAAAATGAATACAGAAGCAGGAATTACCAGGTGTCAGAAATGGTGAACACTAAGAGGTAACTCTCCAATATAGCAAAGAAGTTCCATGTGGGGGAAACAGTATAAAAAGAAAAATGTAAAGGGCAAAGATATACTTAAAATCTTCTTAAAAGTAAAATATGAAATGTTATCAAAAAATGAGAGATTTTTTCCAAATGGGTAAATCCTTCAAAGAACCAATTAGAGACTTTGAAATTAAAAGTTTAACTGATGTGTTTAGTGGCAGAGAAGACATAAGTGAAGACAAAATTAGGGAACAGGAAGATAAATCTGTAGCAATTATCCAGAATTTGGAACAGAGAGATAAAGCACAGAAAATATAAAATAAGAGCATGGAAAATGAGAAAGTCTTGAGACACAGGACAGTATCTACCCAGAAGATTGTTATTGATTATAAGTTAACAAATGTGTTAATTTTTATTAATTTTAAGGAGAAAATAATGACTTTACATTGGATAAACCTGGCAGTGATATGGTCAAAGTTAACATTTCCAGTAATGAGACAAATCAACGCCATGTCCCAGACACAACACATTAAGAAGGGCTCCACACCACAACTGTGGTTTTCTTCACAAACATACTTAAGGTCAATCCATTCAGGAGAAAACAATCCTAACTTCAGAGACCACTGACATAATAATTGGCATGGACTCTTCCAAAGTGCCGAGATCATGAAAGGCAAAGAAAGCCCAAGGAACTGCTGGCTTGGAGGAGACAGTGAGGTGTGCCAATTCAACATGGAATTCTGGATGAGATCCTAGGCTAAAACAAGTAGAGAAACTGATGAAATTCAAATAACATCTGTAGATTATTTAATAGTCTTGCATCACTGCCAATTTCCTGGTTTGGGGAATTGTATTATGGCTGTATAAGATGTTAACACTTAGAGAAAGCAGGATGAAGGGTATATTAAAATTCTATATACTATTTTTTGCAATGTTTCTGTACATCTAAAATTCTATCAAAATTTATTTTTTTAAAGATTTATTTATTTATGTAAGAACCGGGGTACAGGCCAGATGTGTGGGACAGTGAGAGAATTCACCGGAGACAGAGCAGGGAACAGGACTGACTGATATACACTGTGGAGGAGAGTAGCGGGCGAAGCAGGAGAGGTCTGCTGCAACATGTGGGACCCTCGCTGGCCGGCCGGGATCGAACCAACACTGCAGAGGATGTGGACAGCTTCACAGCACTGTGCTCAACCGCACGCGCCAGTAGGGGAGGCCCTCTATCAAAATTTAATTTTAAAAAATAATTTCTAATGGTGCTTCACACAGATAAACACTCAATACATAGTATTGTTATGGTTATTTTTAAAAACACATTTAAGAACATTCGTTATATCCATGATTCATAATCTATGGGATAATTTGCTGGGAATCTACCTGTATTCCAAATATTATCTCCAAATATTATCTTTAAAAAGGATATGTCTTCTACATTTATGTACTAAAAATTTCAAGTACATAAAGTGCATTTCTGGACTAATAAAATACACACTTGTTAAAAATTTACCCATGAAACTTTGTAATTTTCCCATTAAGATGTGGCTTTGTTCTCCACCCCTTGAATCTGGGTTGGTCCTATTACTTTCTTTGACCAATAGATACTTCACAGTGACATGAAAACTGCCAGAGATAAAGAGATTTTAAAAGCTGCCGGTATTCATGGCTCCCATGTCTGAAGACTTCCTTCTCTCTCTCCCTCTCTTCTCTCCTTCCTTCTTGCCCACCATTATTATGCTCTCCAGATAGAATCCGACAAACCTACTCTCTTAAGGACTTGCTCTGGGCACCAGACAGTGAGTCAGCTCTGCCCTTGCAGAGCCCGCAGCCCAAGAGCTGCGGAGGAGCCAGACAAGAGACAAATAATCAGACTGGAAGTATAAAATAACTACAGTTTGTAAGGTCAGAGAGGAACATAAACAAGTTGCTGAAATAGAAAATGACAAGTCACCAAGCGTCTATTTACCAGGGAACGGTCAGAGGGGAACATTTTAAGATTGGGATGTTTAAGCTGAAACCTGAAGGATGACAAGGAGCCAGTCACACCACAACAGTGACAAAACATCCATTCCAAGCAGAGGGAACAACATACAAAAGTGTGACAAGATGTGTTGTGCTCCAGGAATCCAGTGCAAGTACATGGCAAGAGTGGGAAAGCAATGGCTGAGATGAGATGAGACTGAAGGGGCATGAGGATGAGTTATCTCTGAAAGGTTTTGGTTTGGGACACACTGTCTGCCTAGCATTTTAAGAACAACATCTGGCTGCTGTGGAATAATGTAGAAGAAAACCATTGTATTCTCCAGAAGACAGGTGCTGGGTGGTGGCCTAGCCTAGGGAAGAGGCCAGGAGACAGAGAAATGGACAAGATTCACAAATAATGTGGCTTTAGGCATGTTTCACCTGTGGCCTGTGCAGACATCCAGGCGAGGTGTCAGGTAGACAGCTGGGGCCTGGAGAAGAGGCCCATGTTGAGGATTGAGTCTGGGGGTTATGAGCATAATGATGGGGGCTGGAGCTAAGGGGGTACCTGGGGGTAGATGAGATTCTCCCAGAGGGACATCACAATGCCCAGAGGCAAGCCCAGAGGAAGAGAAGCAGCTAGTGAAGAGGCTTGAGGAGGATGGCCAGGGAGGTGGCAAGGAACCCACAAGACTCTGGTACCACAGACACCACAATTAAGAGGATTTAAGCACAAATGACTAGTAAGACTTAATGCATCACTCTGGTGATAGATGGAACAAGAGATTCTGAATAAGTCTTAGTTTTCTTCCCCAACCCAACCTTAGATATTTATATATTAATGAAGCTAAATCTTTATCTCCAAAGAATTATTGTCTATTTGTGGGATTTTAAATATTAGTCTACACACGAGAACACAGAAGAAAGGGGAAGAGTGATGATGAGATGACATCATGTGAAGCCAGTTATCTACAGTGTAAGTAAAATTTTTTTTAAGATTTATTTTTATGTACTTACACATACAAGAGCTAGGGTGTAGGCCAGAGGTGCGGGGGGTGGTGGGGGTGAGAGGATTCACCAGAGACAGAGTGGGGAGCAGAACAGGCAGATCTACTGAAATACACTGCTGAGGGGAGTAGCGGCGAAACAGGAGAGGTCTGCTGCACCATGTGGGTCAGTTCCCTGTCCGGGGATTGAACTCGTGCCACAGTGGTGATAGCACTGAGACTTAACCCCTAGGCCACCAGGGAGGCCCTGTAAGTAAAATTTTTGCAGCTAGGAAAGCCCTTAGACTGGTTTCCCAATATGTTCCTCATACCAGGACTTTTTGCCCTTGGTGAGAAGCCCCCTGCATGACCCTTGCCCTAGCTGACAAGCAGGAACTCTGGGCACCAAGACAATATCCGCAAGAACAAGGAGGGCTGGGGATCCCACAATCTGTGTCTTAACAAGCCCTCTGGGTGAATCTGCTGCATGCTCTAGTTTGAGAACCGCAGTATTATGAGTGCCTTCTGGCCTGGTGTTCCATTCCAGCTAATTGGTAATGCTATGCACAATGGAACAAACAAATCAAATCTGGAGTTGAAAATCAGGTATAGCCTGGCACACATCGGTAGTCACTGGCAAAAGAACAAAGAGGTTCACACTAGGATTGGTCCCGGAGGCTCTGGGGGAGCCCAACAGGCAGTCGGGCAGCCAGGGATCCTGACTCAAGCCAATCACAGCCCCTGGTAGTAATCCCTTCTCAAGGCTTCCCGTCTCAGCCGCCACTATCCCAGGGAGTATGGCCAAATGAAATTTGTTAAATTGTAAATCACCTTCCCCACGCGGGCCAAGAGAACCCTTGCCGGATTCATTAAAGTCTAATGGCACCTCCACCTGCACTGCTGCACACCTCGCTCAAGTAAGACCACAGAGTGCAGATAATTCACCCTGAAAATGGCCACTCCATAATGAACTCCTCCAGGCTCAGCTCCTCCTGGAGAGCAGGAAAGAGTGTGGCAGCTACTTGCAGCAAAATGTTTCCAAAAGCAGCAAGGACTCTGGGTGGGAAGCCCTGTGCCATCCCTGCCACTAATTCACTGTGTCCTCTGGCAAACAGCCACCTGCTCTGTGTCCCATTTCCTCAACGGGGAAATCAACTATTTCTAGTGCTTCTCAAATGTTAGCACAAGAGTCACTGCATAGGCCCAAGCAACATGGTGTTGCCAGGACTGAGCAAGGCCCAGGACATCAGAGTTGCCTAAGTCAGTCTCAGGTAAACAGGATGAGGCGGTCACCCCCAGACCTGGAGAGCTTGTCAAAAGAGTGCTGGGCCACACCCCAGAGAGCTGTGTTTCTTTTTTCTTTTTTTTTTTTTAATATTTATTTATTTATACAAGACCCGGAATGCAGGCCAGATGTGTGGGAGGGTGAGAGGATTCACCAGAGACAGAGCGGGGAACACAACAGGCAGACTGACGAAAAATACTGCTAAGGGGAGCAGCGGGCGAGACAGGAGAGGTCTGCCCCACCATGTGGGTTTCTCCCCTGCTGGCCAGTATCGAACCCACACTGCAGAGGCTGTGGACAGCTTCACAGTGCGACGCTCAACCCCTGTGCCACCAGGGAGACCCGAGCTGTGTTTCTAATAGAGTCCCTAAATGCACTGCTACAACCAAGATGGTGGCTCCGAAATGCCTTGCTGCAGACAGCTACATTATACACGCCTGAGAGCTTGTTAAGCACACAAATCACTGGGTTCCAGCACCAAAAAATCTTACTCAGTGGGGCCCGGAAATCTGTGTTTTGCAGTCAAATGCTCTACCACTGAGCTATACCCCCAGGAAATCTGTGTTTTGAACAAGTATCCCAGGTGAGGTCCTGTAGGGTTTAAGAATCACTGAACTAGATACTAGATCAGCTCAAAGCTGCTTGCAATTTGGATATTTTATTGCATTTACTAAAAGTGCTTCATTTAATAAAAGCTCCCCACAAGTTTGATGGACAGTCCCAAGTCATCTTCTCTCTGCCCAGATCAGTCATGGCTGGCATTAGGCATTTTCATTTTTGCCCTGAGCAAATGCAGCTGTTAGAAACAGCACAGGGGTCCCTGGGAGACAGGAGTGAATGTGCAAAGTGGGCGAACGCAGGCGCTTACTCACTGCTGCAGCTCTCATGTGCCCTGGGGGAGACCCCATCCTGCGTCAAGGAGTTCCGGCGAGCTGCCCGGATATGAGCCCTGGTCACTGGGGCCTCGTTGGGGATGAGTGTGCCTGGTCTGCATGTGTCATGCCAGGTGAAGTCAAGCTCGGGCAGAGGAGCATAAGTGCTTCCTGTACCCAAGCCTTGGCAGTCCTGTGAGCTGTCACCACCCAGCAGACTACAGGCAACCTGCAGTGGGGCAGTGTGATGTAATGAAGAAGCCCAATGGGAGCACGGAATGTCCACCCTGGCTCAGGGCAGGGACAGCCAGACCCTGGGCGGCAGCTGAGGTTAGAGACTCCAAAAGGCCCAGGTGCTGCCACCTCCTGGTCCCAGCTCAGGCTGCACCACAGCAGTTTTTTCAGATTAAATTGCAATCAGAAATTCTGGGGTGTTTCATATAGAAAAGACCTTGAGTTCCTCTGACCCCTTCCCTCACTGTGCAGAAAAGGAAACTGCATCCCTTAGATGTTGGTAGATGTTCCCACATCCCACTGTGTGGCAGACCAAGTCAGAGCCAACCTGCTTCTCTTTTCCTAGTGCCTTGCTGATTCCCCATTTCTCTAAGTCAAATCAAACCTTCTTTAAGTCCCAGTAATCTTGACTGCAAAGAGATGGGGCCCTTAGTGGGAACATAGCAAGACAAGAGGCTCAGGTGCCTACCTGCCTGCTCCACGCTTAATGCCCTGTGGGAGACAGAGACAAATGGAGGTGAGAGACAGCAGCCAGGAAAGAGCTATTACTGCGTCCCAGAGGAGAAAGGGGAACACTCATGAATGCATATTTTCAAATAGTAATCTCCAAAGCAAATGAGCATCATATGAAAAAAGGTTCCTATTTCCATGATAACAGACCATGTTAAGTACAGGGTCTTTATTGCTGCTGTTCTTTAAAAGTTGTCTGGGACTAAGAAAAACTCCTAACAGAGTCATTTTTGAGCACCAATGCTTGCGGCGAGGGGGAGGGAAAAAAAGAAAGAAGAGCAAAAATTAAAAGAATTGAGAAGGAAGGAAAGGAGGGACAGATGCAGCCATGGGATGCCAGAGTCGGCCAAGGACCACTCAGCCCTGCCTCAAGTAACTTTTCACTCGCTCAAACATTCATGATGCCTACTGCGTGCAATGCGTCCTGCCTGGCCCCAGAGCAGAGGCAAGGAATCACTTACCCCTGCTTTCAAAGAACCCAGGAGGTAAGCTTGCAGAAAGGAACCCCTCTCAAGCAACTGCAGTATGAAGTGGAAGGTGCTAGGTCTCATAAGAAAGGCATAGCACTGGGGAGCCCAGAGGAAGACGGGTTCTCCGGTCTGGGAGAGGAATCAAAGGAGGAAGAGTCATTTCACCAGGGCTGCAGAATCACGAGAAGAATGGAAGCACTGTGCCGACGGGGCTAGAGCATCTGAGGAAGGGAAGAGAAAGGGCATGAATGGGGACAGAATGGGGAGAGGCTTGGGGGGGACACAGTGGTTCCATCTGGCTGAAGGGCAGGGTGTGCGTAGGGAAGCGTGAGCAGTAGGTGGAGAGCAGGAGGGGGCCAGTCAAGGAGAAGATAATAAATCGAGCTTGAATGCCAAATTCACTCTACTCCACGGACAAGAGGGAGCCCTGCAGGCTCCTAAACAAGAGAAGGACATGAGCACAACTGCGCCGGAGGAAAACTCATTCAGCAGCAGCTAAAAGACAACTCTGCTGTGAACGCGGCAGCTCCAGGGAGGACAGGGCATGAGCTGGTGAGAAGAGGGTCCCTGTCCACCAGGATTTTATTTTGTAATTCAACGGAAAGCACTGAACAATATGTCCCAGTGTTCCTATTGCTGGGATTATATCCGCCGGTTACTGCTTCCTGTGCACTCATTGCCAGGTTTTCTCCTCTACAAGCTGCCCCAGAGGACAATAATAATATCCTCTGCTTCCTATTCTCCTTCGTTCTGTTCTGCTGTCTGTTCCACGGTCGTCTTTGCTCCTGGCTGGATAAGGGCTGTGTTTCTGAGCAATGCTCACCGCCAAAGTCAAAAGCAGCCCTGCAGGAGTATGAGGAAGTGGGCTGATCACCACAAGGGGGAGAGACCCTCCTTCTGACATGTGAGGACGGATGGGGCCTCTCTGACTCCATGCCTTCCCCTGACCTTGGAAACAGTCACATCTAAGGGGAAAAATACAGAACAATTAACAAGCAATTCATCAGAATGTGCAGAGAGAAGAGGAAGGAAGCATGGGCATTGCTGCTGAGGGAGAGGAGGCAGGTGGGAGGAGAGGGGGTAGGATGTTTTTGGGGGGGTGGGGGGCTCCTCCCAAACAACTGAATCATCAAATTTGCCAAATATCTGAGCATTCATTTTAAATGACTGGGTCTCCCTGTTCACCGTCAGATAATCAAATTCGATAGGTTGGAAACATTTCCGGCTTCTCTGAGTTGGGATGGTTTTTTTTCAATATTAAATAAGAGTTCCTTTCAAACTGTTTATTTGCTTTGCTTCACAGCCTGTCTAATGATAGGGTCCGTGTCACAAAAGGCCAAGGGAAGGGAAGAAAATATCTGTGAAGACCCCACTATCTCAGTTCACTGCTGACCTGTGGGAGAGACTCAACCTTCTTCCTGCTCCTGGCGAGGACAGACCCAGACCTGAGCTGGGCCAGGGGCAGGTTCGGGAAAAGCAGAATCTGTTGCCCAGTCAATTACCCTCTCCAGTCCGGGTTAAATATTGTCTTGAAAAGCCAAGTGGAGCACTTTAGAAGGGAGGTTAGTCTGTGCCTTTCTGTTGGCCTGGGGCACCTCATCCCCAACTTCTCCCCTCACCAGGCCCCCTGCCTGCCAGAGGGATTCAGACCCCAGGGCGGGACAAGAGGAGAAGGGGTGTCCACAGAGGGAGTCTGTGGAAGCCATGGCCAGTAGGGTCAATGGGAGGTGGGCCCTAGACATGCCCCACTGGGGAGGCAGGACGGAGGGGGTTACCACATGTCCAGGGGCGCAATGTTGGCACATTTGGAGTAGAGGGAGCTGCAGTCAGTCTTGGATTTCTTTTCTCTCCTGGCTGGCTCCAGACTTGGCCTTGGCCTAGAGGCTTGCAAGGTCGACCAGCTGGCTAGACCCGGACTTGGACTCAGACTCAGCCTGGAGGCTGGTGAGGTTGACCAGCCAGCAGGACTCTGGCACTGGGCCTTATGGGTCCAAGCCCAAGGCTGACCAGCTGGCTGTCAGGACCTGAATCCAGACCCATCCCAACCTGGAGGCTCTGGGGTCTAGCAGCCTGCAGCCAGCTGGTCCTGCGCAGTGTGCATACAGGAGGCTGGGACCAATGCAGAGAGAAGGTCGATGACCTCCCTGGACCTGGAGGAAAGCACACATGGTGGCCAGCCCATCAAAGACACCAGAGGGCAGCTGCCAAGGAGAGAGACCCGCTTTACTCCATGAGGGTCCTCTGGCGCACGGGTCTGGCTCCCATCGTGGGCCCAATTTCAGGGCCTCAGTGAAAGATGCCCACACCCTCTTGCCCTGGGCCCCTCTCCCCAGAAAGAAGAACTGAGTGGCTCAAGAAAGGACACCTCATTTGTAGTACAAATGCTGTGAAATTGGCCAGAATATGCTTTAGATATTTAATATCCTTCTTCCTTCTTTCTTCTCTCCCTTCATCCCTCCCTCCCCCTCACTCTCCCCTTCATCCCCTCATCCATCCATCCATCCATACACCCATCTATCCACCCACCCATCCACCCACTCATCCATCCATCCATCCATCTATCCATCCATCCATCCATCCATCCATCCATCCATCCATCCATCCATCCATCTATCCACCCATCCATCCATCCA
The DNA here is from genome assembly GCF_964194135.1 of Talpa europaea. NCBI lineage: Eukaryota > Metazoa > Chordata > Mammalia > Eulipotyphla > Talpidae > Talpa > Talpa europaea. Next base: position 16,622,556 of record NC_140072.1, read on the forward strand.
TACACCCATCAATCCATCCATCCACCCACTCATCCATTCACCCATCCACCCATCCATCCATCCATCTATCCATCCACCCATCCATCCATCCATCCATCCATCCACCCATCCATCCATCCATCCATCCATCCATCCATCCATCCATCCACCCATCCATCCATCCATACACCCATCCATCCACCCATCAATCCATCCATCCACCCACTCATCCATTCACCCATCCACCCATCCATCCATCCACCCACCCACCCATCCATCCACCCATCCATCCACCCACTCATCCATTCACCCATCCACCCATCCACCCACCCACCCACCCACCCACCCATCCATCCATCCACCCACCCACCCACCCACCCATCCATCCATCCATCCATCCACCCATCCATCCATCCATCCATCCACCCACCCACACACACACCCACCCATCCACTCTGGCTGCCTGACTGCCTACCTGAGTGAACATATAAAAGTGGTTATCCCACAAAAAAGAAAATCCAAGTAGAAATCCCCAGGAATCCATAACACGCTGACAGCAGCTGCAGTGGTGTAAGGAACAACAAGTATGGTGGCAGAGGCCTGGGTTTCAGACTAGGGTCTGCTCTTACCTTTTAGCCAAGTCCTTTCCCTCTCAGAAACGAAGCTTCCTCTCCTTTAAGTAGGTTACTCACAAGTTTTATTAACTAAAGGAGGTAAAGCACTATGTAATAATGGGATGAAACCTGACCACCAGAGAGATCCTGTAGATAAAGGGCCATGACACCCTTATTTGGGGCTCTTAACAGCATTGGGAGCTGTGGGTATATACAGCATGGGGTCTGGGGCTGAACACTTCATTTAGACCCCGTTGTGTGAACCTTCAGAACTCATCTCATTCTAAGTCTCACTCTCAAGTGTAAAGTGGGGGGACATGCCCACCTCAAAGTGTCTGAAAGGTGCTGATACCAAATCTCAGAGGAAAGTGTAACTGGAGAAGCTACCTGAGTTATGTGTAAGCTGTAGGGCATGGATATTGCTAACACCAAGGCTCACGCAAGGGGGTGCATGAGACAAAAAGAGGCTTTCTAAAAGAAAAGGCAAAGAACAGAATGAGGGAGAAAGGAGAAAGGAGGGCCAGGTAGATGATAAGAGGCTGAGACAGGCAGAATACAACCTCCCCAGCTCCCACCCAACACGCCTCATACCATAGCAAGATTCCAAACTAATGGGACACCCTAGTATATGTGGAGTATGTGAGGGGGTGGGGGAGGGAGGCTGTTTTGACATCTGGCTCTTGCAGTGCCACTTTGGACCAGAACAGTCAACTGTGAGATGCTGCAGAAACTGTCAGGACAGGCTTTCATCTACCCCAGCTATGGAGGCCACAGCTGACAACAGTGTGGTGGTGGTGTTGCAGAAGAAATAAGTTGGGCAAATTAGGAACACTTATTCAAATTGTTTAACTTCCAAAGAATGTACTTTAAAAGGGCAGAATCATGACATATCACCATTCTATTCCGCACCATTTCCTGGTGGACACAGGCTGGGACACTTGACCTGGACATGGAATTATCAGGAACTTCTTTTCCATTTCCAGCCTACTGGCAAGAGCTGGTGGGGCAAGGAGGGAACATCTGTTTCTGGGCCTTAAGTGGTGAGGGGAATAGAGCTCCCACAGTGTTTGTGGGGAGGGGGAAAGAAGTATTAAACCCATTTCAAGAGGAAACAGAACTAACAATTTCCCTGGCAGGTTCGTTTTATGCTGCACCTGTTCTACAGGAGCCTTACTTCTGCACCAGTGGCATTTTGCATATTTTACCCACAGTGCCTTGCAAGAGCTTAGCTTTCAATAAGTTGCTTTCTGGCATTTCTCCTAACCTAATTACGTATCTGCCTAAGCCAAAGGAGTGACACATTCTCCAGCTGAAGTTACCTTCCCAGGATCACGAGCACGCCCAACACGTCCTGGCTTGTGGTGGACATCACTTAGGCTGCTCAACAAGGAAGGCCCCCATCTTTCTTCTTTGCCTGATGTCTAGTCTATTCAACTTCATTTGGGGAACATTATCCACAGGATTGCCTGGCAAATTACATATCCGTTGGGTTATTGTAGCAAACTTGTAAGCAGATGAGGTTTAGATTTTCCATCCTGCCTCAAAGAAAAATGAACAAGGAGCACAAGACACCTAAAATCCCTCATTCATCACGGCCCACTGGCAAGTGCTCAGTTTCAGCTGTTCATGCTGTACACACCTCCTGCATTCCTCTTCTATCCCACTCCAAGGAAGAGATGTGAATCAATAGCAACTCTGGTGTCAGCAATACCCAGATGTTGGGCTGCTCCTCCTCCTGTGTCAAACACGTGCTCTGACCACTCCCGGTTTCTTTTACAGAGCCTCAGCACTGACATTTATTTATAAACCCTAGCTCTGTCTTCCATTCGCTTTTTGTCTCACATCCCCAATCATGGTCTCACCTTCAAAGCTTCTTAGCGCTCTGTTCTGACAGACCAAAATTCCCTTATTTCCATCAGGTCTATCTGTACTGGGTCGCTAATTAACTTCTGGCTCTCCAAGTTACAGAGCTCATTTGCTGACTCACAAGAGACAACTAAAGGAAGGCTTTCATTAGCATTCCTGAGCTGCTCATTAGCCACTGGGAGAATCGCACCATTCAAACTGTCAGACCCACCAACTCCAGGAAAGAAAAATGACTCTACTTGGATTAAGAACTCCACGAGAACTCATTGGGCACTTAAGGGCTCAACACAGTGGGGGTATGGGTATCATGAGGCAAACCCCTTTTCTCAAGGCTGCTGGGCAAGATGCACCAGCATGAAACAACTAAAATACAGCACACAGGATGCATATATGACCTCAGGACCCAGTTACTTTTATTCCAAAAGGGAAGGGTAGTTTAACATTTGCCAATCAAAATCTATCAGTGTTATTTTCCAATTTGGTTTTTTAAAATGAAAAAAAAAAGGAATCAGCTTAATAAATGAGGGAAACATCAGCAAACATCAATTCATGATTTAAAAGAAAAAACTTAGCCAACAAAGAGTAGAGGGAACTTTCTTCATCTTATAAAGGGTGGGAAGGATGGTTGCCAAAATCCTGCAGTAAACATTCCATTTAATTTTGAACCATTGAAAGTTTTTCCTCTGAAACTGAGAGCAAAACCATTTACTATCATCATTTTACGATATCCTAGATAAACTATTCACATGGGAAAAAAACGATCCCTACCTCACTCTATACATAAAAATCAATTACAGGGACATTATCGATCTGGATATAAAGAGAAAAAGCTTCTAGACAATAATATGGGAGGATTAATCTTAGTGATAATCAAAGATTTCCTAAAACACAAATAGCACTACCAAGATGAAAAAAAAATGGTGTACATTAAAATTAGAAGCTGCTGTGCTATAAAGCGTAGTATTTATAGAAGAAAGTACATTATATGTAATTGGAAATAAAGCACTCACACAGACTACACAAGTAACTTTTACAAATCAGTTATATAGAAACTCAATTAAAAATGGAGCAAAAAAACTGAACAGAGATTTTACAAAAAGATATCCAAATGGCCAATAAACAAACAAAAGTTTCTTAAGTTCATTAGAGATTAAAGAAATGTACACTAAAACCATTACATTTCTTCCAGAATGACTAAATTTTAGGAGCTGACTACATACCAAGTGTTGGTGAGAATGTGAAGTACCTGAACCTCATGTGCATTGCTGGTACAGGTGCCAACTGGTATCATTATTTTAGGAAAGAAACAACATCTACTAAGTTTGAACACACACATGCTCTATCGCCAAGCAATTCCACTTCTTTGTATATGCTCAATAGCGATGCCTACATGTATACACCAGAAGACATGTACAAGAACATTCCATAATAGCCGAAAACAGAATCAGCCCCATGTCAACCAGAGAATACATACATTTTGGTATATTCATAAAATGAAATATTACACAATAGAAATAAACTACAGCTAAACAAAACAGTGTGGATAAATCTCATAAATGAGATGCAGAGCAAAAGAGGTCAGACTTTAAAGAGTACAAACTCTATGAATCCACTTATAGAGGTAAAAATGAATCTCTGGTATCACAGGTGAGCATTGGGGTACATTTCTAGATACAGGTATGTCATGAATGTGTTCACCGTATGATATTTATCAAGCAGGAGAGGAGTGGCAGGTAGAGGGCCATGGGGACATAGTCTCCCCTGGGTTGGAATGAGTTTATCGCTGGCATTTTCAGAACAGCCGGTGCATAATAACAACGAGCGGATGACTGCTTTCCTCTTGTTTTCAGATTCTCTCCAGACAGTGAACCTCCCCTTACTGCCTGAAACTGCAGTGGTTTGCTCCCACTTCCCGCTCTACTATGACTGGCCAAGTTGTACACTTTGGATTTGTACAGTTTCTGCATGTAAACTACATTTCAGTAAAAATATGTACTTTAAAGTAGTAATGGTAACAATTAAAAAAACATAAATTAATTCAAATCAATTCTAAATCAGAAAGTATTAATACAAAAGATAAAACCAAATTCATTTCAAGACAGGGGTTGACTCTGAAAAGGGAGAAAAATGGGACTTTGTAAGATGTATGTGTGTGTGTGTGTGTGTGTGTGTGTAGAAAAAGTAATTCTTTGGGAGGGAAGAGGGAAGACAAGCACTAAGCCATCAAACAGTGCAGGCACAAAGGAAAGGTTTCATCCAAAAATATACAAGAAAAGAAGTAGACAGAGGGTGCCTGTGGCACCTCACCTTTCATCCTGAGGCTGGAGAGCCGGGGCACACGCGGAGGATGAGTTCAGATAAAGGTGCATGCCGAGGAGGAGGGTATGTGCCAGCTCCTTCTGTCTAGCAGGGTACGAGCTCGGGCAGAAGGCAAAGACCTTGGTGGCTGCAGCTGTGGGAAGTGCTTCTGGAAATCCTAGGACTTTGGTGGACTCACTGGTGCTGAAATCAGGGCAGCCCAAAGGAAAGGCCAGCCTGAGGGGTGCGCAGTGCCACAGAAGGAAATGGAACACAGGGTCTCTACAGCCTCCAGTGAGAGCTCCCTGAGTTTTGGAAACCCAAATGCAAAGGGCCTGGCAAAAGCAGCCCCCTCTGGAGAAGCAAACGGTGGCTCAGTGAATCCTGGCATCTCAACCCCACAGGGCAAATTAAAAATGGTAATTCCAAAAACTCCACAGAAAAGCTAATTCAACTCATCAATCAGTTCAGTAAAGTGGCAGGATACAAAATCAACACGCAAAAGTCAGTAGCCTTCCTATACACAAACAATAAATCTGAAGAAGAAGAAATCAAAAAGACCATCCCTTTTGTTATTGAAACAAAAAAAATCAAATATTTGGGAATAAATCTAACAAAAGAGGTAAAGGATCTATACAAAGAAAACTATAAAACACTGTTAAAAGAAATAGAAGAAGACACAAAGAAATGGAGAGACATCCCCTGCTCATGGATTGGAAGAATAAACATTATTAAAATGGCCATCCTTCCAAAAGCAATATACAGATTCAATGCTATTCCAATCAAAATTTCAATGTCATTCTTCAAAGAAATAGAACAATTATTGATGAAATTCATATGGAATCACAAAAAACCCCGAATAGCCAAAGCTCTCCTGAAAAAAAAAGAAGGGAATGGAGGCATCAGACTCCCAGACTTCAAACTATACTACAAAGCCATAGTCATCAAAACTGCATGGTATTGGAACAAGAACAGACATACAGACCAATGGAATCGAATAGAAAATCCAGAAATAAACCCACAGATTTATGGTCAACTAATCTTTGACAAAGGAGCAAAGAATATGCATTGGAGCAAAGAAAGTTTGTTCAATAAATGGTGCTGGGAAAACTGGGTCGCTACATGCAAAAGAATGAAGCTTGACCACCACCTCACACCATACACAAAAATCAACTCAAAATGGATTAAAGAACTAGACATAAGACCTGAAACCATAAAATATATAGAAGGAAATATAGGTGAAACACTACGTGATTTGCACATCAAAGACATCTTTACAGACACATCACCCAAAGCAGTGATAGTGAAGGCAAAGATAAACAGCTGGGACTATATCAAATTAAAGAGCTTTTGCACAGCAAAAGAGACAATAACAAAAACAAAGAGAAACCCCACCAACTGGGAGAACATTTTTGCACCCAACACTAATGATAAAGGACTGATCACAAAAATCTGCAAAGAGCTGATGAGACTCAACAACAACAAAGAAAATAATCCAGTCAAAAAATGGGCAGAAGAGCTTAAAAGAAACTTCTCTGAAGAGGAAATGCAAATGGCCAACAGGCATATGAAAAAATGTTCAACATCACTTGTCATCAGGGAAATGCAAATCAAAACTACCATGAGATACCATCTTACACCAGTGAGAATGGCACATATTAAAAAAACTAGCAACAACAAATGTTGGCGAGGGTGTGGAGAAAAAGGAACTCTTCTGCACTGTTGGTGGGAGTGCAAACTGGTCCAACCACTGTGGAAAGCTGTGTGGAGATTTCTGGACCTACTAAACATAGAGCTACCATATGACCCAGCAATTCCACTCCTAGGTATTTACCCAAAGGACACAGAAACATCAATTCCAAAGAACACCTGCACCCCTATGTTTATAGCAGCACTGTTTACAATAGCTAAGCTTTGGAAACAACCCAAATGCCCAAAAATAGATGACTGGATCAAGAAGATGTGGTACATATATACCATGGAATATTACTCAGCATTCAAAAAAGATAAACACATGCAATTTGCAGCAACATGGATGGCGCTGGAAGGGATCATGCTCAGCGAAATAAGCCAAAAAGAAAAAGAAAAATACCGGATGGTCTCACTCATAGCAGGAATCTAGAAAACTTAAATAAGGGACCAGGAAAATGAATAACTATAAGAAAGTGAAAATCAAAATCAACAAAAAACTATGAACCAGAGACACTTTTAGGGGGGCGGGGGCGGGAGGGGAGGGATTGGGGTCAGAATGGGGGGTTGCAATTGTATGGGGAATATAACAATAAAATTTATAAAAAAAAAAAAAAATAAAATAAAAATGGTAATTCCAGGCCTCAGAGCAGTCTGCATTTCCGCCAGCGCATTCCTTCAAGCAGCGCATTTTGTTTCACTTCCTGAGAGCTGACAGCCACTCTGTAGAGTCGAGAGGCTGTTTTCCGTTTTTTTGTCATAATAAAAAATAATGCATTTATTCATTAAATTGGGAAATAGAGAAAACCTCCCTATAGATTTTCATGACTAATCTTTTGAATTGTATCTCAAGTTCTATGAATTACTTTTGTCAGGGTTTTCCTCTATTTAGTTGTAATCATACTAAATATACAAATTTGTGTAGCAGGGATTATTATACCCACTTTAAAGATAAGTAGTGTGAGGCTCAGAGAAGTTAAATAAATTGTACAAGGGCACAGGGTGAGTGAAAAATCTCTGTCTAGAACCCAAAAATTCTGACCCCTGTTCTCATTTGTGATGAATTACAGACACAAGTAGACGCTCACATTTTGTCAACCTCAGGCAAGTCACCTCCTCTTTTATCTGTCCTTCCTGGCAGGAAAAGGAGAAAACACAAACTCAACCAAAAAAGAGCTCAGAAGATGCTGCTGGGGAGTTGGGGCGACGGGCAGATGTGGCTGGGGAAGAGGGCGCTCACAGCTGACTGCCCTCAGCATTTCTTCCTTTGTCCAGTGTGTAGGTCAGGGTCCTGGCAGAAAACAGGTGCTTCTAAAGCAGGTAAGAAAAGCCGGAGTAGCAAAGGCGCAGCTTGCGAGAGTGGGAAAGGAGAGCTCGCCATGTTGAAGCTTCCTGGCTCCAGAAACAGTGGGACAGGACCCTGCAGAGGGCAGGGGTGACAGAAATGAACTCAGTCTCATCTGAACATTGCCAGCAGAGAGGGGGCCAGGGAATAAGCACCCCAAACCTCCTGAGCTCTGAATTCCTGCCAGTGTCTCTAGAACTCTAAAAGTGACCACTTCTAGGGTTAAGGGACTGGATAAAGCTTCTAGGGACGGCCTCCTCAGACAGGGGCAGCAGCTTGGAGAAGCAAGGGAGTGCAGCTGTAGGTCAAAGAGGTCAGGATGGGCTCTCTGCTTTCCTCGCCAAAGAAGCCTAGACAGGGGCCATTCCCTTGTTAAAGGTTTACTGAAGTGAGGGCCTCCCCTGGTGGCGCAGCGGTTGAGCGCTGGGCTGCGAGGCTGCCTGCAGCCTCTGCAGTGCTGGTTCGTTCCCAGGTAGCCAGCGAGAGTCCCACAAAAAAAAAAAAAAGGTTTACTGAAGTGACAGCAGAATTCAGAACCACTAAGTGGGTCAATAGCAATGGCACGCAAACTCTAGCCTGTGGACAAATGAAGTTTGATGGGAACAAAGTCACCCCCAGTTTTTACATGTCCAAGGGGCTGTTTTCCCACCACACAACAAGCTGAGTCATGACAGAAACCACATGACCTGCAAAGCTTATAAATATTTACTGTCTGGCCCCATAAAGAAAAAGTCCACCAACTTCTCTTTTCTATGAGAATCACATTTATTTAACATTCATTCTCCAAGTACTTATGGAATACAGGCACCGGGGATATAAAACGAACTAAAACTCTGTGCTTACAGCACTTGTGAGCAGAAGTAGATACTTAAAAAAATAATAAGTAGTTGATATAGAATCTACAAATCGGTGAATGTTAAAGAAAAAATGCAGGGGAGTAAGAGAGCCAGGGTGTGCTGGGGAATGGTAAAAGACTGCATATATTGCTTATTATACTTTATCTAAGTCACCTCGCTGAACCCCAACATAATGCAATGGGGTAATACTGAAGGAGGAAGTTAGGAAATCGGCATGGCCAGTCTGTTAGGAATAGGGTACCCCAAACCCCAAGTCCATTTATCAACCTGACTGAGAAACAATGGCAGACCAGGAGGGTGCCCACCCCCATTTTATTAAAAAATGGATGTTCAGAACACCAACATCACAGCACAATAGCAAGGGGCCAAAGCTGGTTTCATAAAACCAGGGTAATGTGGCCAAAGCTGGGCAACATGGGAAAAGTCAGTGGACCTTGGTAGCCGGGGAGAACCCCGCAGGCCTAGCCAACCATCAAGAGACAAAGCATGGAAACACCCAATGGCCATACCCCCACTCCTTGCCCGCTCTACCTGTATGAGTACCTACTCCTCAGCACCTCAGTGGGTACCCACTCAAGACCGCTCTCTGATCAGAGAGGCTTCCTGTCCTTCCTTTCCTCTATTAACAAATCTCCTGCTTTTCTGTACCTGGTCCTGATATTGAATTCTTTCCTTGATGAAGACAAAAACAGAGAAAGAGCCTGTCTGGGGTCCCAAAAACAGGGCCTGCTCCCCAAAACCCCAACCCATCTGTTGCCATGATGTGGATTCAATACTCTCCCTACTTCTCAGATGAGAAGGAAAATGAGACTCACAAACAAGCCCTGGACTCATGGCTAACCAATACCTCTGCTGGGATTTGAGCCACATCAGTCTGGTGCAGTCTTTGCTTGTATAAATCCATGTTCACTGGTGAAAATGAAAGCCCTAGCTTAGAAAGTGAAGTGACTTCCGATATGTTCCCTTTTGAGGACAAGAGATAGCCACACTAATGATCTTCATCCTCCCCAGGGTGACTTAGTCATATTCTGTTGCCAGCCAAGCAAGGCTGAGAACACAAATCTTCTGAAACTGAACTCAGACATTTTATCTAGAGTAATCCAAGAGAAATCTTAACAGGAAATGTGGTGAAGCGTTGATTGGAATTAAGAAAAGTTAGAGATGAATGCGAAACAGACTCAGAAAAATCAAGGCGTACTTTTTACACCATAAGCTGGGTTGCTTGGGGATGCAATTAAGCAAACAAACAGAATGGCAATGCTACTATACACACACTTCCTCAAAGACAGAGTGAGGAGTATAACACCATCATAGCTATTAGCTTAACAAAGTTAGACCTTCCCAAATATCTGTATCAATTATTCTCTCATCATCCAAACACCAGATTATAATCATCCTGACATAGAGAATATAGGTCTGGGTTATGGAGAAAAGGAATAAATATCCTGGGATGCAATAACAGCAAAGAGAAATGTCTATCTCTCAAACATCCATTCTAAGATGGTGGCAGCTCCTGTACTTGGATTGTAGGACCTGGGGAGCTCTACATAGGAAGTCCTGGGTCACAAAGAGCCTGTCATTGAGTCTCCCTCTAGTTAATAAAGTCCCAAGGGTAGAAGAGCTACTACATCTCATCGCCAAGTATAAGTACCTTTTCCTGATTGTAGTGATTCAACTGCTCCCAGTAAGGGTGAATCACAGGATGAGTTGGAGGACTGAATGTGGCCCTGGAGCCCAGAAAGTCATCATGTTCATGGACATCACCTGGCATTGACATCAGCCCAGCAGCTGGGCCCTTGCAACTAATATCACCAGCAGCATCCCATCTGGCCACCATCATTCCAGTCATGGATGCTTGCCCTTCTCCCAAAGCCAGGACACACCAAAGTTGGGCTGTTCTTTACACTGATAAAGGGAGGGTTCCAGAGACCATGTGGAGTCATGAAATGCATGCCCCTGGAGACCCTCCAGATATTCTAATCCAAGGAGGAGATGCCAAAGGCATCTGTGAGAAAAAGCTGAAGAGCAAAAGATCTGAATTAAAGAGTCAGTGACAAAGGAAATGACACAAATGGTCTCAGGAAAACAGGGTTCATAGAGACTAGGGGAGATGAGAATGGGATCTTTAAAAGATGGTACATCTTGCCAGAGTGGAGGTAGTTTTTTAAAAGAGCTGCACCAAGCCAGACAATGGACCTACCTGGCACTTATAATAGTGATCTCTACAATATGCTTCTTAAAGACACTGTCCCCCACCATGACAGGCCAGGCATGGACACCTGATCCCAGGTGTCTCAATTACCTTTGAGAATGACCAGCAATAACAAATAAGGAAAATCAGAGTCTGAGCCAGGTAGCTACCAGGAGCCAAGCTGGAGGTTGTTCAGAGTCTCCACCTTGTGGAGGCCAGGATGGGCTCTGGGTAAATGGATGTAGGAACAGATGCTTTGAGAGCAAAGAAAGCCACCTGTGCAGCCCTGGGAGAAGGGAAAAGAGCAGGCCAACAGCAGTAGGTCCCCCTGGGTCCAGAGAAAAGTCAGATTCCATTATCAGGAGCTCTACTGGGGCTTGAGCTTGTTTGAATGAGTTTCTCTTCCTTGAAACAAAAATGCCAGACTACAGGTTCTGTCCTATCAGAGTAACCTCATTAGGCCTAAGATGGAGTAGCTTATGCTATGATAGGGGAGGCAATGGGGCAGGGCATTGGCACGGGAGCTCTGGTGGAGAGTGAGTGACGCACTTGCCTACATCAGGAAGGAAGGCGTAGGTCAACCGTCCGCATCACCTGACCAGGCTCCAGGCCTCACCTTTGCTCCACATGAGGAATCTGCTTTAACCACTAAGCACAGGCCCAGTGTACCTTCTTTGTCCCAGCTCACTTAGGTCTATGGAAGCTCATTCAGCTCTTACTGTACGAGCAGTTAGCTTCTTTCTGACTGCTCTGCTGGATGCTGCCCCACTCATGGGTCACTGCTAGATCAGTAAAATGTGGAACACTGTCCCTAAAGAATCCTCTCCTGTCCTTAATAGAGTTCTCCAGATGAGGAGAGACTGTCTTCTTTTGTGGGGGGATGGAGAAGAAAGGGGGTAGGAAATAAAGCAGAAGAAATGCTGTCACACCAGTGGGGTCAGAGTTCATCAATAGGTTCTGGACTATTCCACAGTATGACTCTGGGCAAGTCACACCTGTCTCCTGGTGTGGGTTCCCTCATCATGAAAGGAGTGATGGCTTCCCTGGCTGAGATCCATGAACTCATCCTCAAGGTCCTTGCAGAGGCTCATGATACCACATTTCACCAAAACCCAATAGAACACACATATTGTTGCACCCCAAGGTGCAGAGGCACCCTGTGCACCTCCCTGAGCACAGCTGCATGTGGAGTACCACATAGCGGGTTCTTTGCACCTGGCTGCCCCCCTCATGTGAACCGCTCGACAGGAGGGGTTGTGTCTAGTGCACCCCATACAAGTGATGAAAATACTCAACTAGATAACTTCTCAGGAGAGGGAAAAGTGATGTTAAAACTATTGCATCTTAAAGTTGGAAGCAGATTCAGGAAGTGACCGCTGAGACCTTCTAAGACTCGTTCAGTGAACCACTTCATTTCCACAAGTTTCACCTCCTTCATTTGTCAATGAGAAGCATGGTCTCTGTTAGCTCTGTGTTCTAGCATTCTGTCACTGGATAACAAATCGCCACTAACTCAGCAGCTTAAAATAAGAGCCGCAGTTCTGCAGGTCAAGTCCAGGCCAGCAAAGCTGGGTTCTCTGCTCAGGATGGCACACATGGAAATCAAAGTATCAGTCACAGAAGCTGTGCTTTTAGAAGGACAGATGCAATTAGGTAAGACCCATTCAGGTAATCTCCTAATTTTAAGGTATGCTGATTAATAAGGTCAATTAGATCTGCAAAGTCCTTTTGCCATGTAAGATAAATAATCACAGGAGTAACATGGGGGTGAAGGTCAGAATTTCAGCCACCTCACTTTTCTGCTTACTGTTATTCCAATAATTTCTTCTCCTTCTTGTACCATTTTCTCATCCATTTCATGTGGGTGCAGACACCAGCCTCTCTCACTCCATTTGGTCTTAACGTCATTATGGGGTAATATCAGTGTGTTTTAAGCATCAGTGGAGTTAGTTATTAAATGAGTATAAAGTATCATTACTTGAAGGTAAAGGGGAGAAGATATAAGTATCTCTGAATTTTATGAAAAATAAATCTCTGCCCTACTGAGTTCTTAAAAAAAAGTAACAAAAAGAAATCTCTCACTCTTAAAATTTTGAAATTACATTTGTCAAGGTATTTTCTTCTGAATGTGAATCCTTCCAGGATGCCTTTAATAAACAAGTTCCAGACTTGTCTGGCTGTTTCTGACTCTTTTCTATAGGGGTCCCCGCTGGACGGTGCTTTAGACTTGTGACAAGTTTTCAGGCCTTCGTGGCCCTGCCTCAGGTCAACCCTGTTTGGCTGGGCATTTATCCACGAGGGCACAGGTAACTTCAGGCGCTGGATTTGGAAACTCTATTTTTCTCTTTTCTTTGTTGCGTACTAATTGTATTAAAGTTCCTTTCGATTAAAGGTCTTATTTGTTTTGTCTCGATGCAGCAGATGGCAGGACCTATTTAGAGCAGGCATTTTGGGGTTTCTGGGGTGTCCCTCTCCCTGTAACACTTGTGTTTAATTTTTTCTTTTCTTTTTTTTTGAACAGTAATGGAAATCTTTAATCTTCACTCCACCCCTCATACTTCCCACCCCTTTATACTGACCTTGCTAAGCTCCTTAAACAGTCCCTTAAATGGTTTTCTTAAGATAAAATCCTGAGGTGGTAATATTTCACTTAAAAGTTATGCCTCTGGGTTTTTTTTAACTTCTATTTTGTTCTCTTCCTTCCTGTTCTAAATATCACAATTGTTATGAAGGTGTGTGTGTGAGTATGTGTGGGAGAACATGGATGTACCTAAAAGATAGAGAGGAAGATAGTGAGAAAGAAAAAAAGAAAAGACTGAAAGAAATCAAGACAAGAACATGTCCTTTCTTGTGAGCATTTATCCAAATCCTATTTTGTTCCAACACTTCTTTGCCCACACCACAAAAAAAAATTGACTATTTCTTCTCATTGTTGAGCCCTGGACTTTCAGGAGATTGTCTGAAACAATTATTAATCACCCAGTAGCCACAATATCAGCATTCAAGGAGGAACACTTAACATACTCATCCTTTATTCTCCAGCAGCTTAAAACATGGCCATTTGTGGAAAGAAAATCATCCTCTTCACCAACATGTTAAAGAAGGACATGAGGAAAGGGCACTAGAGAATCTACAACAGAGAATGAACAAGCATGTACATATCTGCTGGAAAGAATTCTAGCCAAAAATTTTCAACAGGGCCTCCCTGGTGGCACAACCTATGAAGTCATCCACAGCCAATGCAGCACGAATTCGATTCCAGGCCGCGGAGCAACCCACAGGGCACAGCAGACCTCTCCTGTCTTGCCTGCTGCTCCCCTCAGCAGTTTATTTCCATCCATCTGCCTGTTCTGTTCCCCACTCTGTCTCTGGTGAATCCTCTCACCCACCACATCTCCGGCCTGTACCCCAGCTCTTGTATGCATAAATAAATAAATAAATCTTTTTAAAAAAATTTCATACAACTTTCTTTGTGACATAGAGACTTTTTAAAAGTCTCTTAAAAGAATCAAGTCTGATCTGAATTTCAGGAATGTCAATACTGCTAGGTTTGCTCATCTCCACCGAAGAGTTCACATGCACAGGTATTGAAAGTCCTAAGCTATGAAAACCTATGCCACCACTCACTGTCACTATCAAGGAGGGAAAACAATTGGAATTAAACATTTTTTAATTTAAGGTCCTGAGACAAAAATTCAGTTCTTTGTGTAAGTAATTTTCTGCAACTTTTTTTAATATTTTATTTAAGTATAAATTACATACAATTCATCCATTAGATTGTGAAGTTCAAAGGTTCCCTCGTACCTATCTGTGGTCAATCCCTGCAGCACTAGACAACCCACTTATCTACTTTCTGCAACCATCATTTTACTTTCTCCAGAGTCCAATTTAAATAGAATGACACGATTTGCCATCTTTAGTATCTGATATCTTTCCTTTACCATAATTTATCACACTTGTGTAGCAATATTTTTTCCCTTTTAATACTGCATAGTATTCCCTTGTATGATATGCCATATTTTGTTTACCTGTTCACCAGTTGGTTGTCATTGGGTTGTCTCTAATTTTAGGTCATGAATAATGTCTCCATGTGACATGTACTTTTGGCTCTTGGCTAAAGAACAGAGTTATTGGGTCATTTGATACATGTATGTTTAACTTTATTTTTAAAAAACAACTGCCAAACTTGCTTTGAAGAAGGGGCTATCATTTTTCATATCCACGAGCAATGTGAGAATTTCAGTTATACAAATTATTTTCAACACTTTACTATGGTCAGTTTTTTCAACCAGTCATATGAATAGGTGTGGTTTCATTTACATTTCCTTAACAACTAATGATATTGAGCATCTTCTCATGTGCTTGCTGACAATTATTTGTGTGTGAAATGTCTGTCTGAGTATCTTTTTACTCACATTAAAAGTTGTCACCTCTTGCTATTGAGTTGTGAGAATTCTTTACACATTTGTAAGTAGGTTACCAATCTGTGGTTTTTCATTCATTTCCTTAACTGTCTTTATATGAGGCAATATTTTTAATTTTGATGAACTCTTCTTTATAATTTCTTCCTTTTATGATTTATGGGGTTTGCTTTTGTTTTGTTTTATTTTGTTTTTTTGCAAGTTCCTATAAGAAAACTTTGTCTAACTTGGTTCCAAAGAATTTGCCTATTGTATTTTATAAATACATTATGATTTTTTCATACTTACGAATTCATTTTTAGTTAATTTCTGTGCCTGGCATGAAGTAAGGGTCAAAGTTCATTTTTCGTATAAATTACCAACTGTTCCTGTAGCACATATTGAGAAGGTTATCCTTTCACCACTGAATTACCTTGATGCATTTATTGAAAATCAACTGCTGTGAGGATGATCTATTCCAGAATGCTCAATTCTGTGCCAATGATCTACAAGTCTACCCTGTGCTAATACCATACTGACTAATTCACTGTAACTGTATAGACCAGTGATCTTAAGTTTCTAAGTACAGAGTCATCCCTCACATGGACATCAAGAATATCTTCATGCACAGTGAGGAAAAGGAAGACTGCCAATAAGTCCTTTCCCTCCCTCCTACAGACAGATTCCTCATAACACTCACCAAGGCCTAAGAGGAAGCCTTAAGTAGACCCTGTCCCTGTTACCTATCTAGGTGTCCCTTTTCTGATAAATCTTTCTCCAAACATCCTACATGAACATAACTTCTGATCTCTCAGCTTTGTTCCAAGGGACTTGGCTTCTGTGTTTCACCTGGTGGTGAAAACCAAGACAGACATAAAGGGTCCAAATCCTGGCTTTGGAGCTCTCCTGACCTGGGTTTTCTAGTGAGTTACTGCAGCTGATGTTACTACCTTTATGTCTTTTACTCTTAGACTCAAGACATTTGTAGGAGATAAAAGAAAGCTGTTTCTCACGCCTTCCTGAACACTTTAACTTTGTCTTCAGTAGTTTTGGAATATCTGTTCAGTCATTCTGTAGTTAGAATGCAGTCAAAGCCCAGTAGACATCATCATACAAAGTGTTGTATTTTATTTCAGGAACCTTATCGACTTTGTTCAAATTGAGTAAAAGGACTTTTAACATACCCCAAACCATTATAAGCTGGCATAAAGCAATCTTTAAAAAAACCACCCTCTTAACTTTGAAGAATTCAAAATGGGAATGAAATAATGAAATATTTCAATCCTAACCATAATCTTATTTCCTTATATAAATGCAATTTTTGAGCAACTATTCAAATGACTAAAATGTTGGGAGGGCCTTAATTTTTATCATGAATGGTTTGATTTAAATTTATGTGTGCATGATAGATATATATTTAAGTATGTAGCATGAGAAGTAAATCCTCTCTCTTCAACCTCCCTGATTTCCTATTTCCCAGAGGAAACCGCTGTTTTCAGTGTGATTAGTATTGGTGATGTTTCTAAATTATCCTTTCATAGCGTCTGAAAGGATATTAACAAATTATGCATGAAATTTTCCAGGTAAATGGAATTCTGGCATTTATTTCCAATTCCATCTCAAAGTTCACTGAAGTGACAGTCAATGAATAAAAAGGCTCACAGAGATGAAGAAAATGGTAACCAACAAAGTATTTTGGAAATGAAAAACAGTCAACTGCCTTTCTCTCCTAACCTGGATTTCAACTCTCTCTGCTTTACCTACTTGGGAGCTAAATTCACTTGAAGGGCCTCAACTCGATAAGAGTGTGATTGGCCAAGAATCAGCAGACACTTGAGGAGGGAGACATTAATAAACAGCATAGAAAATTAAAAACTCACTTAGAGCAGTATATTGTATGTTACTAGAAATGAGCAATAAATAGGAAAAAAAAAAGCAAAAAGTCCATGTATAATGGAAACTGAGTGAAGGGGTGAACAGGTACCTACTTGTTTTCAACATCAACTCTGTAGCATTTGTTTACTTTTTAGATTATACATATATATTAATTTAACAAAAATTAAATTTATGTTTCTATGATGCCACTAAGTTGTTCATATAACAGGACTTTTCATGTCTCTGTCACCTTGGCAATACTTTTGCCTCAAGCATCTGCCCAACAATTCCATGTGTTTGTAACATTCTCTGTGCACCTACACATCATGTGGACAGTCCCCAACTTCACGAAGTCATGATACCTATGTAAACGGGGGGCAGGAGGGAACACTCTACTGCAGCATACAAGAACATTCACCTGTTGTAACCTCCCACCCACTAAGTCACGGCCAGAGTAATTTACCACCTAAGCAGAACAAACACATTGGCCTCACTGTTGTCGCACCTTCAGTAGGACCTGATCACAGGTGTCACATAGTGCAACGTGCTGTGCTCTGAGCCCCAGCCCAGGCTCCCATTGTTACACTTAATCCTCAGACAACTCTGTGAAGTAGTCACCATCTTCATTTTACAGCTTCATTTTACAACTTGGGCAGAGAGATGCTAAGGACCTCACCCCGAATCATCTGACCAATTACGGATAGAGCCAGTTTTGCCAGATTCAAAATTTATGCTGTTACCTACTGCATTATTAACAACTGCATTATTACCCACTGCATTATTACCCACTGCATTATTCTGCCTTTCGCATATTTTATAGGACAACTGTCCAGCGGAATTTCTGGTGGCAGTGGTGACATATTGTCTCTCTATCCACAAATGCTGTGAGATAAAGCATCATTTTTTTTCCCTCCCGTGCTGCAATCCCACATCCCACTCAGCCACTCTGCAAAGAGATTCCCTGAATAGAGCCTGCGGGGAAGTAAGATGGTCTTCATTATTTAAACATTCCCTCGAAGGTTGCTCTCAGGGCTATATGATAAGGCTCGCAGAACAGACTGCTCCCGGGAGAGCCTGGCCATGTGTACTGACATTGCGGGCACTGCCCTGGCTATGAAGATGGCAGAGAGAAAGGAATATTTACTTCCTTCAGCATTTCAAAATGATAGTGCTGGGTCACACGAGCATTGTCCAGAACCTCAGCGTGGATCTCGTGGGGAGAGTACCTGGCCCACCTGGAACCTCGGCCCTCTCATTCCCTGCCATGCCTGGGGCATGCCAGTCCCTAAAACAGGCACGCTCTGTTCTGCTCATAACCTTTGGAAAGAAACAGTTCCTTGACAGCATTTGCAAATCATGTTTTGTTTTTCTCTTCCAGAATAATTTGCACGGTAGAAATTCTTCCATATGTCAAAGTTGGTCTCATCATTGTGCTTGGAGGGGGGAGGCAGTGAAGAAGGCCATAGTTAAGGAGCTAGTTTAAACCAGAGAATGTATAAATATTGTAATAGCATCCTCTTGGCACAATGCTCAAGAACTTTCTGTTCCTGCAGGTTTCACCTCATTTCTAGAGTATAGATGATTTTGCATTAAACATCAGGTTCTGACATGAAAAATATGGCAATACAACCGAAATATAGCTTAATATCCTGAATTTTGATAATACTAACACCTTAACTGTTATTGCACATTATGCCTATGTGAGCTGACTGATTCTCAGTGACACAGTGAGGATGCAAGCAGGAGTGTCTCCTCACTGTTTAAACAAGCAGGTTTCGGACATTTTCTATCCACTGCACTTTACTGCGGGCCCCTGGAGGGAAGAACTGGAGTGTATTAGGGACCCCCAGTGAGTGATAGTGATGTGGTGGTGGGCGATGGACCTGTGGCATGAAGTGACAACGGGGCCTGCCTTGCCTTCCCTGGGCCTCGCAGACCTAGCACAGCAGGGGCTTGTAAGGTCCATATGCAGACCGCTATGAACCCCTACACCTCATTGCAGCTTCTTTCTCTGTGACGGTAGAACAAGGCAGGGTTCCGCAAGACACAAGGTTATGTTCAGGAGAAGAGGCTTCTTTTCCTCCTGTTGCCCCTCTAGGAAACTGCAAATGTCTGCCTCCTCCTAGGCTTAGTATCTGAGCTGGTCAAAGTCAGTTGTTAGTCTCACTAGGTATGGAAAGGGAGGATGGAGGTTGCACATAAATAAATTATGACCGGCACACAAATATGCAATGGAAATACCTCATCCTCTACAATGTCCCCACTTTGTTATCATAATTTTACATGTTTTAAATGTTCCTAAAAGAATTTATCCTGAAGTAGTTCATGTCACACATGTCAAAGACAGAGTCCAAGCAGGACAGAAACCTTTACACCTGTCTGTCCTGCCTGGACACCCATAGCCCTGTGCTTCCTGATCCTTCCCAGCTCCCTCACTCCTGGCCTGGGGCTGCTATCACAGGCATTCATGACTCTAAGGCCCATGCTTATGCTCAGTAAGGTTACCATAACGCCCAAAGCTGCTATGTGCTGGCACCCCTATAATCCCCAAAACCTTCACACAGTAACACCACCCATGCTCCTACCTGGCGAGGGTGACAGCCACCTGACTCCGCCCCCCGCACAGTCTCAGCTAATTATTCCACCAGAGCTCAGTGGTACTAAAGCATTGTTTTCTCCCTGTAGTGTCAGCAAGGCACAGAGCAGGTTTTCTATGATCTGAGCAGACGGGAAAGGGAGGAGTCCTGGAGCCCGTGGTGGTTTTTCCAGGCTTTTAATGATGTTTCTACACTATTTGTAGTGAGGAAACCAGCTGCAGGGCAGGCAGGGGGGCCGGGGCCCAGGAGGCTGGCGGACTCTTTCTGGCTCTCTGGCCTTCTCTTATGGTCTCTTCTCTAGTCTCTACTGCACTGTCCTCTGTCTCCTCCCGCCCTCTACTGCTGTGCTCTGTTCTCTGTGCTGCTCTTTTCTGCTCTGCTCACCGCCCTTACAGGTGCTCAGTCTCTCGCTGAGGTGCACCCACTTACACACGCCCACACCCGCCTCTAGGTGCCATCATCAGACACGGTGTTAGACCACAGGTGTAGATCACTGGAGGGCAGGAAAAACCTGATCACTTCCATTTACCTTACACTTCCTAATGCTCTACTTTTTTCCTTACCTTACTTGCACAAAGCTACTATTGCACAACCCCGCTGCCACCACCAAGGCCTCGTCCAGGCTGGTCAATTAAATTGCACAGTAATTCTCAGGCTCTCGAATGTATCATAGTTTACTCAGGACACAGTTTATTAGCACAGCTTCACAGCTGACTTCGTTTTGGTCCACTGGATCGCAGCGCTGGATGCATTAGAATCACCTGGAGAGCTTTAAAACTATATTGATGCTTGGACCTCACAATCAAGAGATGCTGATTTACTTGGTCTGGAGAAGGACCCAAGCATTGCTATGCTTATCAAGTGATTTTAATGTGCATCCAGGGTTGAGATGGACTGCTTTATGTCTCCACCTATGTGCTAGGCATGGGTGGTACTTATCCACTTAACAGGACACATAAAACACACACAAGTTAACAGGATACTGATTCAATTTAATGAAGTATGTTTGTAACATTTCTTTTTTTTTTTTTTTAGAGGCATGTTTTACTTATTTATTTGTTTGTTTGTTTGTTTTGTTTATACATGCACTGGGTACAGTCAGAAGTGCGGGAGGGTGAGAGAATTCACCAGAGCCAGAGCGGGGAGCAGAGCAGGCAGAAGAACCGAAGTACACTGCTGAGGGGAGCAGCGGGCGGCAGGAGAGGTCTGCGCACCATGTGGGACCCTCCTCCCGTGGCCCGGGAGCAGCCGGGGATCGAACCGGCGACACAGAGGCTGCGGGCAGCTTCGCAACCCAGCGCTCAACCACTGCGCCACCGGGGAGGCCCTGTAACATTTCTTATAGCACTGAAGAGCTGCCCTCCTAGTGCTTGTGGTGTGAGTGCCCAGGGGACAGAAAGCAGGGTACTTCTTCCAACACTCATTCCAGAGTCTCTGCAATTCCAGAACTCTGAAATCTAAGTAAATACAACTAAAAGAGGCCAGAAAAAAAAACCTAGAAGTCCATCAAGGAACAAGGTAATGAATTATCTTCCTTCTACTGTGATGATGAAGAGCTCCCTGCAGGCCAATGGCATCTTTCTCTTACACTGAAGAATTGTCTTCTTAACAAATCCTAGAAATCTGACTGTGGAACTGAGGCTATAAGATAGGGGGGAGAGGAGAGGAGTCAGGGGGTAAACAAAAAAGGGAGGGGGTACAATGGACTATGGTGAAGAACTGAGGGTCCCTTGGTGATGGGTGAGGTGACATGCAGCTAACAAGGTGTGATCCTATATTTCTGAGTCTCATACAGTGTTGTAAACCAATGTTACCTCAATACAAAAAAATTTAATTAAAAAAACAAAACGCTGTCTTCTACCATCTGTTCTCAGTGAATGAGGTACCCCAGATGTGGTCATACAACTAGTCAGAAGTGAACTTGGGGCCTCCCCTGGTGGCGCAGCGGTTGAGCACTGGGCTGCAAGGCTGCCCACAGCCTCTGCAGCGCTAGTTCGTTCCCCGGCCGCCAGCGAGGGTCCCACCAAAAAAAAAAAAAAAAAAAAAAAAAAAAAAAAAGTGAACTTGGAGCACCTCCATGGATTTGCCTGGCTTTTACTGCCTATTCTGATCACTGTGGTGGCCCAAGGATATAACAGGGAAACCTCCCTAGCAGGTTCACTGACTGGTATGTTCACTCTCAGTGCTAAGAAGTGGCTGGGAGCTTCATGGTGAAAAGTGTGAATTCTGAACTCCTAAGTGATATGACTCTTTGAATTCAGCTCCAATACCTCCTTGCTGTGTCAACTAGAGATAGTTACAACAACCTAGCTCATAGAATTCATTTAATGATTAAATGAAGTTAATTCACGTAAAGCTACTTAGCATGATACCAAGATAAATCATTAATATTTGCTAATAGGGCACATAAAACGTTTCACTTTGTATAACTTTAGATATCATTTAGGGGATAAGAAAAAGCAGAGAGGGTCATGTGAATACATCCTAACAATGATTTTCACTGTTAATTTTTTTAAATAAATAATCAAAGGATTCTTGACAAAAAAGAAAAGTAATGGAGGTATCATATTCCCAGACTTCAAACTATACTACAGGGTATAGCAATCAAAACAGTGTGGTATTGGAATAAAATAGACAACAGACCAATGGAAAAGAATTGAGAGCCCAGGAATAAATCCACATTTATATGAATAGTTAATTTATGAAAAAGAAGTCAAACGCATATAATAAAGAAAAGTCTCATGGGACAAATGGTGCTAGAAAAACTGGACAGCCACATGCAGAAAAATGACATAAGACACTCTCACACTATATACAAAAATGAACTCAAAATGGATTAAAGACTTGGACAAAGACTAGAAACCAGAAAATATGTAGAAGATAACACAGGTAAATCTTTACAACGGTGACTTCAGGGATGTGTCTGGGGATTCAGTTTCAACAAAAGGAAATAAATGAAGCGACATCAAGTTAAAAAGCTTCTGTACAGTGAAAGAAACTTCATCAAAGGCAGAATCATCCTACTAA
Organism: Talpa europaea; assembly: GCF_964194135.1. Lineage (NCBI taxonomy): Eukaryota > Metazoa > Chordata > Mammalia > Eulipotyphla > Talpidae > Talpa > Talpa europaea. The sequence continues at coordinate 16,645,294 of NC_140072.1, forward strand.
ATGGGAGAAAATGTTTGCACATCATACACCTGACAAGGGGCTAATATCCAAGATCTACAAAGAACTCATACAACTCAGTAAAACAAAAACAAAGAACCCAACAAAAAATGAGCAGAGGTACTAAACAGACACTTTTCCAAAGAAGACATACCGATGCCATGGCTGACAGGCACATGAAAAATACTCAACATCACTTAACATGGAAATGCAAATAAAAACTACATTGAGATACCACCTCAATCTGGGGAGAACAGCACTTATCAAGGAAACCAGAAGCAAGTTTTGGCAAGAATGTGGAGAAAAAGGAGCCCCTGAACACTGTTGGTGGGAATGTAGAATGTAGGAGGTCCATACTGTTTTATTAAAATATTAAATATAGATCTACCATAAGAGCTAGCAATTCCAGTCCTATGTATCTACCCAAAGAAAACAAAATCACCAATTCGAAGAGATAGATGCACTTCTATGTTCACTGCACCATGAACAATATTTACAATAGTCAAGCTATGGAAAAATCTAAATGCCCACTTCTTAATCCAGTGGATTAAGAAGGTATGGTACATATGCACAATGGAATACTACTCAGCTATTACAGAAAAATGAACTTCAGCCATTTCCAACAATTTAAATGGAACTAGAGGGGATTATGCTAAATAAGCCAAAAGAGGAAAGAAAAATACTGGATGTTTTTACTCATACATGGAATACAGAGGGGGAAAAGGAACTGACAAAAGTAAGCCAAAATAAACCTTACAAATCTGACTGCAGAATTACGGCTGCTAGAGAGGAAGGAATCGTAGGGAAGGGAACAAAGCAAGAAGAGGGTCCAATGGCCTTAGGCAAAGGACTGTAGGTGCCTTGCTGGTGGAGATGATGTGATAATAGGCATCTGAGGAGGGGTAACTCCTCTCCCTAAGTCATATACTGTTTTAAACCAATGTTACCTCAAGATAGACAGATAGAGAGGAAGGGAGGGAGGGAGGGAGAGAGAGAGGAAGAGATTTGGAAGTGGAAACAGGGAGAGTCCTTGAGGAAGGAAAAACTGAGGGAAAATAATGGTTTTCTGTTCCTCACCCAAACACCTCCCTCTTGTGAGTAATGAAGAAAGTTCTTTCTCCAGGATTCAACAGAAATCAACTGCTCTTTTCATGCTCCCTCCTCATGAAGACTGAGGGATGAAAAAGGGAAGATTCTGAAGCAAACGATTCCCAAATGACCTGACTGAAGAGAACATCGCTCGTGGCCCCACGCCGTGATCTGATGCCCACTGCAGCCAGGACCATAAAGAAACGTTGATTCTGTCCTTTAAACAGCAGAGTAAAGTCGCTTTTCTGTTCCACAAGGAAGTTCCCGAGTGTTTATGTGCCAGGACAGCAGAGTCAGCCCCCGACGGCTCTGAATCAGCTCTACCCAAACCTCCTAATGTCCTTTGCTTTACTTGTAGCTGAACAATACTCGGGGAAGAGAAATTCACTCTCACCTTTGGTAAATAAAAAGGGGAAAAAAATCGATAAAATAATTCCCAATCTGTTTCTTACAACGTGATGCCCCACTGATCAGAATGAGTCAGGAACAAACGTATTAGCTCTGAAAGAAACAGCTTTTAGAAATAAGATTTGATCTAGTCGGCTGAGCAATCATTATGCTTGAAATTCTCTGTGCCATATTTGCCAGTCAATAGACACACGGGGGTAAAGACCACAGGGACGGCTTCTTTCATCTGGCACCAGCTCCCAGACCGTGCCTATAATTGCTAGGAAGATCATCAAGCCATCCAGTGACTGCAGGGAAAAGCTTAATTCTCACCAAAATGAAGCAACAACTAGGTTCTAACAAAATAATACAGTTCCCCTTAGGACCCAGCTCTTCATTTGAGCTTCTCAAGTTGGAAATGCTATCTTTTACTAAAAATTGGAATCAGCGTTCAGTTCCCCTAGCCCCTGCCTTATGCAGCCCTATTCGTCAAAGATGCTGAGGCCCACTCCGGACCGTCCCAGCACTAATAAGGTGAGAGCAGGACAGGTGTCTCCCTGCTCCCACTGGACAAGGTCAGATGAGTCCTGTTAACACAGGGCCTTTGTGTCCTCCTCCAGAATGACTCTATTACCAACCTAACTGTAAGAATGCCTTTCTCTAGAGACCCCATTGTGTCCAACTCACTGGATTGAGAGTCTTTTGGATTTTAACAAGACAGCTCCCTCAGGAGTCTGTGTGTAATTAGTGAGTCCAATCCCAGAGCATCTCACCACCAAGCCTGCCTGCATTATGAGAAATATCTGGGTTGGGTTTTTTTATTTGTATGTTTATTTGTTTGTTCCACCCCAAAAAACTTAATCTCAGATTAAATATTTGAACTGCAATCCATATCGCCTTGGGCAACTCACCAAATAAAGGATGCAGGCTGTACAGATGTGTGCTCACAGGCAAGTCAATTTTCCAGTGTCAGCATCAAATCTGCATCTTACGTTTTACTCAGTATAGTGTGTACAGTGGACAACCTGCCAGGATCTCTCCTAACACAGCCGCCAACCCCTGTGAGTGTTGGTTGCTAGTGTTCACAGCTGCCCCCTTTAGTCCACTTGCCACTAGCATGGGGGAGGCCACAGCCAGTGACAGTTGACATGGGGTACAAAATGTTGGCCCCTTCATCTCAAGGCGCGACGGCCCATGTGGGGCCATTTCCACTCAGAGCATCTCCTGGGCTCAAGCTGGCGTCCAGCTGAGACTGCATCCTACATGTTTTCCTCTGTCATGTCCTGTTCCCCTTACTCCTCAAGAACCTATCACCCAAAACCCACACCTAACTCAGCTCTGCTTCTAGGGAACCAAACACAAGGTCACCATGATCTGCATGGAAAGTGGACTGAAGCAGGTGAAGAATGACAGCAGGGAAGAATGACAGGGGGTAGGAAATACTGGCTCTTTTCCAATCTACTCTGAAATCCCATGATTCTCTGAGTAGGATCCTGCTGGTAGTCATAACAAGCTCATTAACTCTGCTCCATATGTTAGAACAGACATAGGTCAAACTGGCACAGTAAGTTGTTTAATCCATTGGGACTGGTGGTCAGAGAAATAATAAATAGAGCAAAAAACTGAAGCTTTAATTTACTAGGCAGCCAGGCTGGAAAAACAGATCATCTTTTGGTTTTTTCAATGGGAATTTAAAATAAAATTCCTATGGGGATTCAAAGATAGGTCTCTTGACTTAGTATGGTATTGCTTACTCATAGATTATCTGGGAATTGTTTGTAATCCCAAATCACCCACCCTCTGTCCTCAACACACTTTCCCCTGGTGTCAACAGAATTTAAATGGAGCTGGTCCAGAGTCTGGGGTGACATCAAGATGCACCCAAAAGCAGATTGATCTCAGGATTAACTGTAACCCTAATCAACATGGGAATTAATTTTTTTTTCTTTTGGAATTCAAAGCTCATTGTAAGAATTTTTTCTATGTTCATTTTTTATGATAACCTTTAAAAATATATCTATCTAAATTTACTCTATTTCCTGGGCAGCCACTGATACGCGATTTCAATGTTAGTCTCATAACTAGGTGTTAATCATATGGACACCAAGTGGTTACCCAGAACTACAAGTGCTTAACATTTAATGAAGGACCTCTTAAGCTGGAAATGTGCAGATATATCCTCCGGGACCTGTGAATTTTCAAATTTGAGAAACAATGAACAATAAATTTGTTTCTAAACACCTACAAATTCCTATCTATAAAATGGGGGTACCACCAACATCAGAAAGTATTTTGATTCTTAAATGAGGTGATAAAATCAACCCTTGAACAAAGCAGGGGTTAGGGACACATCTTCCCAGCAATAAAATATCTTCTCATAACTCATATCCAAGGGCTCTGCATCTGCTGTGGGTTGAATCCATGAATGCCAAACCCTCACACTCATGTATAACGGACCTTTCAGTTCAAAACTGTGTTGTTCAAAGGCCAAGTTTACATGTAAAACTCTTTTTTTGCTTTGCAGAGAGGAAAGCACTATAAAAAATACAAATGTGGTTGATAGTATGTGGGATTGTCATTGCAACTGAGACACTGTGTTTAGGACAATAAAGCTCTACAGTCTCCATACCACTGAAATGCATCCTGTCCCATGAAGCAGAGTCTCCAAGCTCTCCATGGTCCCTGGCTGCCTCCTCTCTGCTTTCCACTCTGACACAGACCCTGAATTCTTGCATCCTATGCCCTGCTTTTACCACCCTCCATGAGTGCCTTGCACTCTGAACCCTACGTATTCCCATACACTGTTTCTGCTGTCTGTAATTCTTACTCCCCAGCCCATCTTTCCAGCTTATTGCTCTCTTGTTCATCCATTCAACAAATATTTATTGAGCACCTAGGCACTGAGACTAAGTTCCTGCCCTCTCACACTTACCATTCCCATTGAGTTAGTAACTGTCTCTCAGCCCTTATATGCACTTGAACTCTAGTCTATCTTGTCTGTTCAGGTAGATGGTGAGTCTTGAGTGTAATAACTATGTCTTTCATTTGCAGAGATGAGCACATCATAATTATGATAGCTAATGTTCACTGCCTGTTTAAGAAGTGGCTGGCACAGTTCTAAATACTTCGAACGCATTCTCACAAAGACCATATGAGATGGGTATTATTATCAACCCAGGTTGAAGATGAGGAAACTGAGGCACAGATAAATTAGAAGTAACTTGCCTAAGGTTACAGTTTTGGTTAGGGGTGGAGGTGTAATTTGAATGCAGGCAGCCCCTGCTTTATCACTGTACCCCTAGCTTCACAGTTAGGAGACACTATGGATATCTGAGGGTGTGAGAAAGGCAAGAAGGGCACAGGGAGGAGTCATTCACTCAGTGGGTAACAGTATAAGGAGGTGCTTTTTATCCGGGTGCCCAGCATTGGAATGAGCCTGAAAGAAGAGTTTTCTATCTAGAGTTCTATGTCTAGTCCTATCTCCTTTGTCCCTTCCCTCCCTAAACTTAAGCTATCTGGGGATTATCCAGTCAATTAGAATATGCTTTAATTAATGTCATTGTTCCAGCTTGTCTGTGTTCTTTCAAGCCCCAAAAGACAACCTCATGAATGAAGAGAGGGTTGGGGACTCCGAGCGTGCAGTCTCCTTCCTGTCAGTTAACCTTGCATCCTCATGATGTAGAACACAGTTTGGGAAGCAATGTGAAGACAGGCGGCAAGGCTGGATGGAGCCCCAGAGACCTGGCAGCAGCAAATTCAAAAGCCTGTGAGGGCGAACAGCTCAGAGAAATGTGGACACAGGCAGGGCATCAGAGGGGAGGGACATGCCTGGCGCTGTCCAATGAACTCACACCGCCTGGTGACTTGCTTTTCATGTGGAACAGATGGTAAACATGGCAGATTGAACCCCTGTGTTCATCTTTACTTCCTTTTCCATCGCCACAAAAGTGACAGTGAATATTTTTTAAGTGTGAATCCACAGGGGCAAAGAGGATGAGAGCAGACAAAAGAGAGTCAGGACATCTTGGAAGATAGAAGTGAGAGTTGACTTAGTAATACAGAGAGAGCTGAAGACTAAGCATGAGAAAGGGAAATCCTCAAGAAGCAAACAAATCGGCACCTCAGAACCAGAGAAAATTTTTAGATTTGAAGGAGCAGGAAACTCCAATGGTTAGGATAAGGGGTAGGGCTGAAAATAAGAAAACTGAAAACAGCTAAGACCCCCACCCTCGAGTAACCAAGTCACTACAATCTCCTTACTCAGGGAAAAGACTGGAGGTCTTGTCATTGTTTTTAGCACAACTGGAGGGGCTCTCTCTTGAACATAGCAGCCTTATCAGAAAACAAGGGTAAGGTGCACTAGTGGGAACAGTGGTGTTAAGTGAAACCGTACATGTCAAAAAGGGAGATCCAATCTGGGGGGGGTTGCAGGCTTTTAAAATCCCAATTGCGAAAGATTTGTTGGAAGTAACCACTGACTTTGTGTCCAGTGATCTTACCAAATTGACTAATAATTTGACTCCCATATCTGTAGAATCTTTTGAAGCTTCTGTGTGTACATCATGTCATCTGCAAATAATGAGTTTTATTTCTTCTTCTCCATTCATTTTGCTATTGTTCTGGACTGACATCCTTGGCTAGCATTGCTGTACAATGTTGGAGGAAAGTGGGGCATCACTGAAAGAAGAGTTTTCTATCTAGTCGTCTGTGTCTATTCCCATCTCCTTTATCCCTTCCCTCCCTAAACTTAAACTACCTGTAGATTATCCAATCAGTTAGAATATCCTTTCTAATCTTATTGGGAAAACTGTTAAAATGTTATCATTAATCACATTTACTGTAAATTTGTATTATTTTTAGTAAATTCCTATTATCAAAATAGGGAATTTTCCTTCTACTCCTAGCCAGCAAAGAGATTTTGGTGGTTTTTTTTTTTTTTTTCAAATAATGAATGGATACTGAAATTTATCAAATGTTGTACTTAATCTATTGAACTTTTATGACTTTTTTCCATTATTGTGTTAATTTGGTAAACTGCATGACTATTTTTTAGTCAACCTTGATTGCTATAAATCTGACTTGGTCATGATATATTATCTTTTCCATGTATTACTGGGCCAGTTTTCTATCTTGTTGGGATTTCTGTATCATGACCTGAGATTGAGCAATAGTTTTCCTTTCTTGGAATGGTCTGTCATAGATTTGGGTGTGTTAGTCAGCATCTCTGAGCTTCTACTTCTATTTTTTATAAGAATGAAGACAATTTACCATAATGTACAATGAATAAAGTTGTTAAGAGGATTGAGTGAAATCACTTAGCCCATTTCCTGGCACACAGAAGGTACTCAGAAAATATTTACTGAATAACTGGAATGAACTTTGGCTCTCACCAGGTAAAATTTGAGAATAAAATGTTCTCAAAACAATCCCAAGACTAAACCAATGACAATCACAAGTCTCATTTCTAAAATCAATAAGCAGGATTTGAGGCACAATAATCTAACTCCTATAGCTTCAGCGGATGTTCAGACCCATATTTAAGGTTAAGGGTCCAGTAGAAACAAACTTGAGACCAAGAACAGGAGAGAGGAGCTAAAACCTCCAAGATAGGGGCCTCTGGTGGTGCAAGGGGTTAAGTCTCAGCACTATGAAGCTGTCTGCAACCACTGCAACATGAGTGATATCTTGGCCAGGGAGCTACCTACAGGGCGCAACAGATCTCTCCTGTCCTGCCCACTGTTCCCCTCAGCAGTGTATTTCAGTCGGTCTGCCTGTTCTGTTCTCCACTCTGTTTCTGGTGCATCCCCTCACCCCCCACACCTCTGGCCTGTACCCCAGTGTAAAGGCAGGACAGGACACAGTGCAGGTTTTCTGATCCCATGCAGACCGGGTAAAGGAGGAGTCAGAGTCCTCAGTAGTTTTGCAGGTTTTTTATTGGGGTTCACCAGGCATATGGCAGGCAGGGGTGCTGGCTGGGGGGCCTGCCAGCCTCCCAGCCCCCCAGCAAGTCTTCACTCTATCTGGGCTCTCTAGCGTTCGTTCTGCTGCTTCTTGGCTTCTCTTTCGGCTTCTGCTTCGGCTTCTACTGCTGCTGCTGGCGTCCCCGTGACGCCGCCCTTAAAAGTACAGTCTTAGCTCAGCTGAATCCCATCTACCTATGCCCACACCCTATTCCAGGTGCCCGCCATCAGGCATGCATTCAGGACAAGGATCCATCATCTATCCTGATGGCAGAAGGGCAGAAAAGCCTGATATTTTCTTTACCCTACACCCAGTTATTGTATGCATAAATAAATAAATCTTAAAAAAAAAAAACCAGGATACCCACTGTCGCACTCCCCAGAATACTTTCCACCACCATATCTGTAAAAAGTGGACGGTAAGAAGCAGCCTGAGCAGCCAAGCATGAGAATGCCCTCTACTAGCTCTGTGACCTCCACTGACCTCCACGTAATCTAGCCTTTCTGGAACACAGTTCCCTCTTCTGGCAAAGAAGTAACAATAACCACTACCCTAGCTGTTTCACTGGGTTGTTTTAAGAATGAAATAGAAGGGCTTCTAAAAAGTTAAAACCAGTTACATGAAAATATAAGGCATTGTTATTATATTTTTATTACCGATAATATGCTAAGTGCTTTGTATTGATTATATCAGTTAACACATAAATAAGCCGATGAGATAGGAACAGATCTCAGGCACAGTATGATTAAGCAAATTGCCCAAGGCCCTACAGTCAGTGAGTAGTACAGCAGGCTGTGAATCCTGATAGTCTGACACCAGAGCCTGTGCCTTTAGCCTCTTATTATAGACTCAGAAAAATGCCAGCCTTCCACTCAAAAAAAAAAAAAAATTCATGTTGTGATAAGATCAGTAATAAGGTGTTAAGATTCAACATCATTTAACAGAAGAACATCTATTAAGAAGAGAAAAGAAAAATGCTTCCATTTATAACCATCCCTTTTCCCTTGTGAGAATAATTTCTTTTCTCTTTCATTAAAAAAAAAAAAGAGAGAGAGAAACAGCACTGTCACAGGAGATGTTTCATCCCATAAAGCTCCAGCTAATCAAAAGTTTCCTTGGCCAATTGCCCCAGCTGTGCAAGTGAAAGACATTAAGACTTTAGGGAACTCACCGTTCTCCTATTAATGTAATCTTAAATCGTTCTAACATTTCATTGACTCTGAGATTGCTCTCCAACCTGCAGTAGCTTCTGCCTCTGGACCTTTTTTGTCAGGTCTCCCTGTCTCTTTGCAGAGTCTGTAAATAGCCACTGGGCTTCTCAGACACATCATCTCTGGACACACCTGAGACAGGCAAGCTAGTCCAAGTCTCACTTTAGAGACAGACACTGTGACAGGAAGCTTTCCAGCCGGTGACACGGGGAGCCAGCCTTGCTCAGCCCCCTCCCACTCCTAGGTTTGGGGCTTTGGTCCCATCAACACCACCCACTGCCAATCTGGTAAGGTGAGCCCACACTGGGGGAAGTATGTGACAACAGCAGGACACTGCTTCGCATTAGGAATGACGTGTGACCCGGCCGCTGAAGGATGTCAGAAAGATCAGCGTGTGGGACTCGGCATCTTTGTCTCTCATGCAGAAATCTAGGAATGTGTAATGCTGTCCTGGCGTTGGTTTGCTGTTGTTTAGTCTCTCTTTCCCTCTTGACTTCCCTTGACTTAAAATCTTTTTTATCTTTTTGGTTAAAAAATAAAGACCTTGGGCCTCCCTGGTGGCACAAGGGGTTAAGCACCCACTATGAAGCAATCCTCAGCTTCTGCAGCACGAGTTCAATACCCTGCTGGCCAGGGAGCAGCCCACATGGTGCAGCAGACCTCTCCTGTCTCGCCCGCTGCTCCCCTCAGTAGTGTATTTCACTCAGTCTGACTGTTCTGTTCCCCACTCTGTCTCTGGTGAATCCTCTCACCAACCCCCACATCTCTGGCCTGTACCCCAGCTCTTGTATGCATAAATAAATAAATCTTTGAAAAAAATAAAAAATAAAGACCTTGTTCCATCTCCCCCGCAGATGCCTCCCCTGCCGGAACCAGAGGCGGACCTTTGCCGAGCCTTCCTTCTGCACCCCCCTACCCTACGCAGCATCCCCCCAAAACTCCCACCTTCTCCATTCCCAACCACCTATGACTGAGGTCGGATGAGATGGGCACTTGTTTCCCACACCAGGACTTCCTGAGCCGGATCCCTGCCTCCTCTTCCTCCTGTAGGCCTAGGTCTCTCCTCCACCCTCCTTGGTCATTTAGGAGACATGGCAGCCACCAATACCTGTGGCCCATTACCAACAGGACACAAAGTCAAACAAAACACAAACTCCTCAAGCAACTCAAGGTTATTAACTCGAAAAATTGATACAATCGAGTAAGATTAAGGATACAAGTCAGGCTCAAGGAGCAGCTTTGATTTACAATTTGATAAAGTATTTGTCTACTAGGCCAAAGCGGCATCTTTGTGATATTTGTTGAGTCGGGTAACAAGGGGAGGTCACAAAGCCGGGGGTAGCTTTTCATGAAATCACTAAACACCTGTAAAGAGCATCGGCCTGATGGTCGGTCCAGGGTCCACCTTTCTACCTTCCTGGGTGCTAATTGCTTTTGCCTTTGTGTGTCTTTTCCTCTATTAGAAAAATACAGGAAACATATATAGCATGTAAATACAATTTTTTTTTTTATTTTATAACCATGTTGGTATCAAGACAATTAAAATCTAGTCTGGATTCATGGAAAACTAAATAAACCATTTTCAACAGCAAAATCCTTGAGGAGGAAGATGAAAGGGAACTTGCCATAACCAGTCCCAAATGGGCTGATTTGCAAAAAGTTACAGATATTTGGTTCTGAAATCCAATTTATGAACATTTGGACCGTGGGTATGCCTTTCTGGTCATGTGTTGGCTAGGTGAAAAATAAATAAAAAATAAAAATAAATAAACAGCACCCTCCGACCTGAAAGCATACCCTGGGCATCTGAGACCCTCCACGCTCAATGCCAAGAACCAAGGCTGATAGGAAGAGGGAGGGGGAAATGCATTATTTTAAGGCCGAGAGAGACACCTAGCGGTCGCAGAGATCACTCCAGGAGGCGAACAACTTGCCTTTTTGTTCTGAGCTCAGAAAGCAGGCTGACTCCCTGGTGCCATGGAGCCAGGGCTGCCCTCTGGCCCCCCAGGTCTGGAAGGCCAGCCTGGCTGAGAGGTGGGGAGCTTTGGGTGACAGTGGGTGACTAACATTTACCAGCAATTCCTTTCCCAGGATGACACCTGAACAGAGATTTGACAGTCTTTCACATTTATTGCCTCATTTGATCCTTCCTACAACCTTAGGGGGCAGGTGGATCAAGCTGTCACATCCCCAATTTATGGAAAGAAGGCTAAACCACAGAGGGGTTAACATTCCTCTACAAACCCAGGTCTCCGGGGCCTAAAGCAAGGGGCCTAAAGCAAGGGCCCTAAAGGGTCCTTAGCATCACATCATCAGCACTTAGCTGAGGAGATGCCATCTATAGATAGGGGTGTGGGGTACCCATGTAGGGAGTCTCAAACACTAATTTGTATAAGAACAGAAAACAGTCCTTCCCTGAAGAAGCTTTTAATCTCACCAGGGAGACAGACAAGCATGAGATGGCTGGGCTGGGGGTGTGAAAAGTAGGCCCAGCTACAGCAGAGGGTGGTGGACTGGATGGGGACACCTGCTCCAGCAAAGCACAGTCCTCAGGAAGCTCCAGAAAAGCTCTCACTTGTACACTGGACCAGGCAAGACTGCACTTCAGTCTCCCTTCCATACCCAACGAAAGACAAAAAAGTTTCACCTTCAGTGAAACTAAGAAACAGTTGAAACCCCAAAGCTCCATGAATGGGGAGTAAGTGCCATTTGGGCTAAATCCAGGAAAAAGGCAGAAGATGGCCAGTGGATGGGGGAGGGGAGGTTGTAGTGCACAGTTCTAGAAAAGTCTGCACACATTACAAAATGCTAAACCAGCAACCACTAACCTGAACATCAAACAGGGGTACATCTCAGAGCTCACTACACACTACCAAGTAAGAAGGAGAGCAGGAAGCCAGCCCAATGAGAAATCTCTACAAAAACTCACCACCCGTGAATGAAGCAGGGTAGCGAAGAGCTCTGCCAGTTCTGATCAAAGATAACCAAAAAGAAATAAACACTAAAACGCCGTCCAAAGAGCTGTGATGACAAGGATTTTATGATGAGTAAGCAGACTTGCTGCTCACTCTGAAAATAGGAATACGGGAAACTGAAAGCATGAGGCAGAGAAACACTCTCTGCAGAAGGCAAAGTAGAGTCTGCAAAGAAGTATTTTGAGGTCTTGTACTTCTTGCAAAAAGGTGACCAGATATTGAGCAGGGTGGGGCAGTGGGGGAGGAATTTTCTCTATGAATATCTAAAAGTGTGGGGTAAATATAACACCTTTTCAATGCACAGTTATCTAAGCTCACAGGAGATTAAATGAAATGTACAAGGTCCAAATATGACAGGCAGAAGGAAAGGAGAGATTGATGGGGGAGCCTTGGCTTTCTCTGCCCAAAATCTAGAAGCCCCATTTTAAAAAGCTTCCAGTGGAAGATCCAAGAGCAGGCGCTGAGACCCAAGGCAGAGGCCTGACATTGAGATCCCTGGCAGAACCTGGAGAGCTCCACCCTTGGAAGGGTGAGCTAGGGGAGATGTGTCCACATGGGAGTTGACAGGGAAATCTGTCTGTCTCACGCCACAGCCGAGGGTTGAAAAGAAATGATTGTGGGAATTTAGAAGCATAAGCCTCCCCTCCTATATCTATATGCAGGGAGCCCCGAAGGGAAAATTAACCTCCAGTGCTTCTCAGTCAAAATCACCCTGGGTACCCTACAGGTGCAACTGCAAAATCACCCAAACCCCTCAGGATTCCCACAGTCAGCAAAATACAATCAAAATGAAAATACCAAAAACAAACCACTGGGAAAGGATAAGCCAAAAAGCAAAGGATTAGTTCCCAAATCTCACTATTAAAATGATTAAAGAATATACAAACAGAAGAGGCTATGTCATCAAAAACACTCATACCAGGATGTACACAGGAGCCCAAAGTTCACCCACAAGAAAACAAACAAATCAGTACAGGGCCTCCCTGGTGGCGGTCTATAGCCACTGCAGCATGAGTTCGATCCCCCAGCCAGCCAGGGAGCAACCCACATGGCACAGCAGACCTCTCCTGCTTCGCCCGCTGCCCCCCTCAGCAGTGTGTTTCAGTCAATCTGTCTGTTCTGTTCCCCACTCTGTCTCTGGTGAATCCTCTCACCCCCCACACCTCTGGCCTGTACCCCAGCTGTTGTATGCATAAATAAATAAATCTTTAAAAAAGAGGTAAAAAGAAACTTACAATTCCAACATGGGAAATGGATGTTAAGTACATCAGGAATCCCTTAGATTGTCCCAGGAAACTTAGTGCCCTCGTTTGGTTTTTGCACACTCTGGACAGAAATTCCAGACAACAGGATCAGCCTCATTATGCAGCAGAGAGCCATTCCAGTAAACAGAAGAAAGAAACCCCACTGAAAACAGGCTTGTTTCAACTCCCTATGTTTTTTAGAGATGATTTTCCATTCTCACCACTGTAAATTTGAACCCACGCTATTTCACACAACAGTTACTCTTCTGGTATAATAGTTCCTGTTCGTCTTGGAAGCAGAAAAGAATTAGAGTCCAGAAATCACAACTCAATATATCTTATTAGGAATGCAGCCTTTTCTAAATGAACCAAATAATCAAGATCAAAATTCCCTAAGCTTGAGAATTTACTGCTATGGCAGAGTATTAAATAAAAAGTTTGAGCACAAGCCAAGAATTCTATACCCTTCAAAAATTGACCAGTGATATCTTTAAAAAGAATGGATACTTTTGGTAAGAATTTGCCCAGAAAATACTTACAAAATCTAATTTTACTATCTACAATTATTATTAACTTAGAGGAAGGCTTGTATTTATGCCATGTCTCCATTTTTGTGATTCGTACACAGTTTTAAATTTGCTGAATTGACCTTAATTTTCTCATGCATGATTTCTCCCTTGTGCCTTTTCTATTTGGGGTTGTTATATAAAGCTTGCTTTTATTTAATATTGATATCAGTATTTCAACTGCTGCAAAGTCATGTATTTTTATATCTAGTGTATAAAAAAGACTCTGCTCTCTGAGTGTTCCCACCTGACACTATGCCTGCTGTACTTTGCTCTGTGGTACTGTGGCTGAGACTATGTGCACCATATTTCTGCCAGTTACCTGTTCTGCTCTGCCAAGAAGAAGTGCCAGAGGCAGAGTGTAAGGATGAAAGAGGAAGAAGGGACTATCTCCTTTTGGTTTCCTGTCTGCCTTCTGTTCCTATGAGCAGCTTCTTAGCGACACATCCTTACCCAGCCAGCAGGCGCACCTAACCATGAAGCAGCTGAATTCAGCTTGTGGTTTTTTAACGCTAGCAAGCCTCACTGAACACCCTTGGAGACACCAGCACCAACCAGCAGAGCCCCTCCACACAGGTCTGGATCTCAGACTTCTGAGCTCCCTGCTACCAGCTCCAAAAGCAGCACCCTGTCCCCACAGATCTTTATTTATTTCATCCTGCAAGTTTTAACCATTCTTTGCTCCCCCAGCTTTAGGGCTGGAATTAGTACTTATTAGTACTCTACCCCTCTAGAAAGGCTTCCTACTTCCTAAACTTTTTTTTTTTTTTGGTGTAGTTTTATCAGAAACCTAGTTAACAATTCTTCATATTAAATTATCTCCATAAAATAATTGGCCTATCTTAATCCATTAGGTCTGCTTTGCAGTTTATAGCATATAATTATGATAGCTTTAGATCTAAATAGCTCACTTTTTGATGTTCATTTAAATGTCACTGTGAAAAGTTAAAGGATTGAAGGAGTTGTTACTGTTAAGATCAAGTCTAGTAGGATTTTATCTTTTCAGAATTTATAACTGATTCTAAAATTTACATAGAAAAGCAAAGGGAGTCAAATTAATCAAAACAGTTTGGAAAAGGAAGAACAAAATTGGAGGGTCTGACTTCAAAACTTGATATAAAACTATAATAATCAAGACAGTTTGGTATCAGTGAAAGGAGAGACAGACAGGTGAGCAGAACAGAATAGAGAGGTGTAAAAGACCATCCTAGAGATGACTAATAAATTTTCAACAAAGATGGCAAAGCACCCAATGGAGAAGTGATAGCCTTTCAACAAATGGTGCCAGAACAATTAGACATGCACATACAAAAGCAAACCAAGGGCCTCCCTGGTAGCGTAGGAGGTTGAGGGCAGCGCTGTGAAGCTGTCCGCAGCCTCTGCAGTGCCAGTTTGATCCCTGCCGGCCGTGGAGATACCCACATGGTGAGCATACCTCTCCTGTCTTGCCTGCTGCTCCCCTCAGCAGGGTACTTCTTCAGTCTGCCTGTTCTGTTCCCCGCTCTGTCTTTGGTGAATCTTCTCACCCTCCCACACATCTGGCCTATACCCTGGTTCTTGTATAAATAAAAATCTTTAATAAAAATTAAAAAAAAAGCAAACCAACCAACAAGCATCCATATCTCACACCATCTACATTTTAAGATAATTAAACATTTAAATGGTTAGACATCTGCACTAGAAAAATCTCTGGAAATACTTCAGGAAGAAGAAAGCATCTGTATTGCAAAAAGGAAAAATGAGAAAAGAAATTAACAGACATTGGAGTAAATCTACACAGATATTAGCTATGTAAAACAATAGCACTATTATCTAATCTGTAGAATCTTAAATTGATTTTTAAAATACCACAAAAATACCTAATGTAGGAAAGATGATAGGCATTAAGGTAAAATAGTACCTTGTATATTCATAAAAATTACAAAATGCTTACTAATTTCAGGTTGTAAGTTAAACATGTATATTAAGGTATTAAAAGCTCCTATTAAATTTAAACAATTTTTTAAAGTGTGTGACTTCCAAAACAGTATAAACAAAAACAGAATTAAACAAAAAGTGCATGAACCCTAAGATAGCTAAGAAAGGAGAAGAGAAAAGCAATAAGAATAGGGGCAAATCCAAAAATGATACATAGATATAATATATAAAAGTGATCACAAAGAAAGTTAATTATACCCAGTAGAGACTGTCATTTTGGATTACACAGAAAATAATATTGATAAGCAATACACCCAAACTATAACAGAATATTTAAAGTAAAATATAAAGAAATATACACACACATACACACACACACACATCATGTATTCATTAACTGATACAACTGGTAGATAGCTCTAGGGTATTATCAGGAAAAAACACAATGTAATAGAAAAGAAAATGTTATTTGCAATAAAGAAGGTCACTAGTGATAAGAGTTTCAATTCACAGGAATATATACACTAGCATGCAACTCATAACCTATCTTTGAACTATACCAACCAAAAATTTATTGGAGTTAATTCAACATCATAGTGAAATAATTTATTGCACATTGCTCAGTTCTTGAAAAGATCAAGCAATCAAATAGTAGTTATACTGTCTGATGGACAGTTGTAGAATTCTTCCCCTAACAATTAGAGAATGTGCATTCTCAATGCCATGTTGAACTTTACAAAAATTTACTATAGATTAGGAAGGCCTTAAAGCAAATCTTTATAAATTTCAAAGACTATGTATAAAATAGTTCACATTTTCTGATCACAGAGCAATTAATTCAAAAACACTAAAAGCAAACAAAAACACTTTTAGAATGCACATTACCAAACAGATTAGTTGATATACCCAGTGGGGCTTGAGTTCAGAGGCAAAAATAACTAGACACCTGAGAGTTACAACAGTCTCAGAAGAAAATCAACAAACCCATATGAAATAGAAATATTAGGGTGAATGAACCAAGGGTGGGCTTAATAAGCATGAAAGTATAATTAGGAATATATTTGCAATGCAAAACATAATTAGAAATGGTTTTTAAAAAAGTAGAAATATTAGATTTGATTATGGTGATAGCTGAAATAAAAATCACAACAGATAGAATAAATGGAAGGAATCAACTGAAAAAAATAAATTTATGTTTGAAAACCAGATCAAGAAACTGTCCCCAAAACAAGCAGGAAAAATTGAGATCAAAGGCTTTTTTTAACTGTCTACTAAATCGATACTAGTAGAAAATCAACATCAAGAGAACAAGGATCCCAGAAGAAAAAAGTTGATGGGGTATTTAAAGAATTACTAAAGATAAATTTTCTATAGTAAAAGAAAAACAAGATTGAAAGGGATTAAAAGAGCAACAAACACTATAATGAAATGTAAGAATATCAAAATAGACAGAAATAGACAAATACAAATTTATTAATAACAAAGTAATTAATGAATTTAAAAATAAATTTGTCCCTATTAATTTGTCACTAGGGGATTTTAAAATACCCCTTTCAAAAGCTGATAAATCAAGGAGACAGACACAGCAAAGACACTGAACCATACAATTAATAAGCCTGGGCTATCACAAAAGTGACTCCGGCCCGGATTTGCCCCCAGGCAATACAGTTAATGCCTGTTATTAATTGTGTCCCCTGTCAATTTGAAATGTGCCACAGTTTGGACAATAAATTACATAAAATGGCGTCATATTTGCATATAACCTACACAAATCTCCCGTATACTTTAAATCATCTCTAGATTACTCATAGTACCTAGGGGAATGTAAGCGCTCTGTAAATAATTGTACTATGTCGTTCAGGAAATCATGACAAAGGGGAAAGTCCCCACATGTTGAGCAGAAACGCAACCATCACCACAGAGAGCTGACTCTGAAGTTTACACAAAGACTAACAAGAGGATGAGCCCACCCGGGGCCAGGGCCACCAGGCGGGCAGGTATGGTGGGGACCTGTGCGGTGTTCTCCCAGCTGCTTCCATCAGCTCGTGGAAGTAAGATCCTTAACTCAGGGTGGAAAGTCTTGCAGCAGCTCAGCAGAGGTCACCGGGCAGGGAGGAGCCAGGTGGCCGCCAAGGGGGCCCAGCCAAGCCCAGACCCGGCCCCCACCAGACCTGGCCCACCTGGCCGAGCCCTCTGTGGGGACAGGTGGAGCCAGGCCGAGGCTGAGCCCGCTGGGGCTGGCGCTGTCAGATGTGAACAGAAATGGTAGGGCTGTGAGCCCAGAATGTACCTTATTCCCGAAGGTCCCGCCGCGAGCAGACGGTCCAGCCACGAGCAGACGCAGGGTCCGGCTCTCCCCACAGGTGCTCCCCTCAGTCGGCCACGCCCCCGCGCCCACCTTGGCTCTGGTCACGCCCAGCAGCAGGAGCACCTGGGCCTCCAAAAGACGCTCTGTCCTCCCGCGGCTCTGTTTGCCCCGGCTCCCGGCCACTCACCCCCACTGGGCTCCAGAACACGGCGTCCACCAGGTCGTTCGCAGCTGGTCCCCCATCCTCCCAGGGTCGACCTGAGGCAGGTGGCCGAGCTCGCAGGCCCAGCCGGTCCGTGCACGTAGAGCCGCAGCCCAGCCTCCAGGACACCCGCGCCTGCGGAGCGCAGTGACCACCCCTGGCCTCTGCGAGAGCCTTACCCGGGGTACAGAGGAGGCACCCTGGAAACTGGTGAGTAGGCCTTTTTTTTTTCGGCTTTCGGAACAGCAGAGCCCAGGTTCTCCGTGCAGAGGTTGAACAAAGCTCAGGATTGGTGCTTCTCATCCGGGGATTCAACCAGGGAGCACAAGGCCTGCTGTGTGGTGTGGACCAGGGTGATGCTGCTTTAGAGCCCAACGTGCCTGGGCCTTCTTCCTTGTCATGTCCCAAGCAATAGAGTATAACTACTATTTACAGAGCATTACGGCTACACGGCATTGAAAGTAATCTAAAGATGACTTAAGATTGTGTGGATCATATGCAAATACTATATATACCATTTTACATGAAAGGCCTCAATTTTGGAACCAATCTGCCGTGAATAGCAAGGGATGACTCTATTTTCTTTAGCAAATCTGAGCCAGTCGACAGTTACAAACCTTCAGTGCATGTGGTAAGGCCAGTGTGTGCAGTTAAAATTATTACAGAGAGCTTCACGTGGGGAAGTCATCAGAAGTATCTATAGAATTGGAATAAAGAGTAAACGGAATAAAGCAAACGGAATAAAGAGTAAGGAGGAGAAAACCTCCAAAATTTAAATTGGATGCATAAAAATTTTGATCTATAATATAGCAGGAAAATGAGGAACTGTTAGAGGTTTCTTTATTTGGACTCAGTGTGGATGAACCAAGCAGGTCTTAGTTTGATGTCCTCATTTATGCTATTTATTTTTTCTTTTTGGAAAAGTTCCCAGTGTCTTTTTCCCAAATCATATGGTTTTCTTTCCAATGCATCAGATTTTAATTGTAGAAAAACCCAGACCACTTCAGATCTAAGATTTGAACTTGTATTTTGATGCTTCTAAGCAGTGGGTCAAATTTTGTAGAGGTCTTTACCTGATATCCAGTGCAAAAGAAAAATACTGAGTCAACTGAAGCAGGTATCACTTTTTTCAAGTTGATTTATTACTCTATGTAAAACAATTTTTAAAAGCTTAGTTGAAATATAATTGACATGTAGCCAATTGCATATATTTAAAGTACACAAATTGTAAGTTTTAAGATATGTAAAAACCTATGAATTATACACCTGTGAAACCATCCCTGTAATCCAGATAGTGAATCTATACAGCACTTTTCACTTTCTTTATGCCTCTTTGCAATATATCCCTTCAAAACCCTTTTTGGCTTCTCATTACCCTTCAAACAATCTCTGATTTTACTTTCTGAAACTAGATTTGTTTGTATTTTCTAAAACTTTACATAGATAGACTCACACAGTGTTTACTGTGTATTGCCTAACTTGTGCCACTCTGTGTAATTTCTTTGAGGTTTATTCATGTCTGTGCATATGTTGGTAGCTCATTCCTTTTAAAGAATTTCAAGATGTGGATGCCCCGCATAATGAATTTATCTATTTTTTATCTATTTACCTTTTGGTGGATATTTTGATTGTTTCCACTTTGGGGCTATTACACATAAAGCTGCTATGAATTTTCTTTTAAAATGATAATAATATAAAGTATGAACAAAATATCACCTATGAAAGTGGGAACACAGCAAATGGGCTATGAAATATGACCAGGAGCAACAATTCCATTGAAGTTTGCAATCATGAATTAGGAACTTATTGTTAGTAATGAATTTAGTCAGCATAGTTCTTTGTATTTTTCCAGCCACCTTGGGCTGCTTGAGCCTAGGTACAAAGAAGAGAGAGAATTACATTTAACCAAGGTTAGCGTTTTGCTGGAAGAATACTACAAAGCAAAAGAGGGACAAAAGATTTGAGTGCAAGCAAGAGGGTAAGGATGTGTGCTGATTGGCCACAAAGTTTAAAGAAGGATGTAGGAGAGGTGAGTCAGCAAGGTTGATTATGTTTGTGTTTGAGTATATAAATAAATATGTAGGCAATTTTGTAATTATAATCTCAGTAAATATAGATGATGAATTATTTTCCTCTCATGATTTCAATCCTTTTCTGTAGCAAATTGCTAGCTTAAGAAATTCCCATTTCACACTGAAAGAGGGAAATGACAAAGAAAGAATGGATGGTTTATTTGCATGGCTCTAGGGCATTTGAGAAAGGCTTTCAAACATAGCTGAAGGGAAATCAGCAAAGAACTAGAAGGGACCAGCTTCTAACCACCTTTCTCTCAGCCTCTCTCCACTGCTCCCCACCAGGCTGTGAGAGGATGAGTGTGTGTGCCTGAGATATTAGCATGCACTGCGACAGGATGTTTTAGTTGTTGTCTGAACTAAGTGTATTTTCACAATGAAAAATTCCTAACAGACCCCAGTGCAGATAGTCTGAACAGTCCCTTAGACAAGGAAGCTTTGGTTGAGGTCCCAATTTTCCATGTACTAGTGTTACAGGGCAGGGAGAAGGGCAGCCCAGACCCCACAAACCTGCCTGCTCTAAATAGGTTCTGCAATCCGCCGCATCAACACAAAACATGAGACTTAATTTTTTTTAATTTCTTTTTTTAAATTTATTTATTTATACAGGCACTGGGTACAGTCAGAAGCGCGGGAGTGTGAAAGAATTCACCAGAGCCAGAGTGGGGAGAAGAACAGGCAGAAGGACCAAAGTACACTGCTGTGGGGAGCAGTGGGCAGCAGGAGAGGTCTGCACGCGATGTTGGACCCTCGCCAGCAGCCGGGAAAGCAGCCGGGAATCGAACTGGCGCTGCAGAGGCTGCGGGCAGCTTTGCAACCCAGCGCTCAACCGCTGCGCCACCAGGGGAGGCCCAACATATGAGACTTTAATGGGAAGGAACTTTAATATAATTAGGAAACAATACAGGAAAGGCAAAGAATATAGTTTCTAAATCAAGCACCCAAAGTTTCCCGTCCCCTCGTGGGTAAAAGTCCATCCAAATAGGATTGTAACAGTGTGATCTCCGTGGAAAGGAGAGGTTCCAGGTTCTCACCCTACCCAAGGAAGGTTGGAGCTGAAGCTAGGAAAGAGGAAGCTGAAGCTAGGAAAGAGAAGCTAGGAAAGAGGAAAAGATCTTAGAAGAAAAGACCAGAAGACTTGAGGAGGCACTTGCAGCAGAGAGCTATGTGAGGAAGGAACTGAGCTTGCTTCTCAGCCTTGGACTTGGGGGACAGATAAGGAGACACTTGAAAGAGAAAGACATGGGTGGGAGACCCCTGGGGAAATTACCTTTATTTTGACTTGTATTTGATTTTGCTCTTTTCCTTCAAGTCTTGTCTGGCCCCCTCTTCCCCACTAGAAGGTACCGTAGACTTGTTGCCAGCTTTTGGGCCTCAGTGGCCCTGCTTTGGGCCAACCCTATTGGACTGGGCATTTACCCATGAAGGGTATAGGTAACTCCGGGTGCTTGATTTGGAAACCATATTCTTTGTCTTTTGTTGCACACTAATTATATTAAAGTTCCTTTCTATTAGAGGTCTTGTATGTTACGTCTTGATATGCCAGATGGCAGGACTTTTTTAGAGTGGGCAAGTTTAGGGGTCCTGGTGATGGGGTTTTGTAGAGTGCAGGGTCCTTGGGTTCACTCTGGAAAAGGTTTCGCCAGAGCTCCCGTTTCAGTGGCACATGGCGAGTTTCCCAGGTGGGTTTTTCCTTGAGACAGAGACATTAGTCATATTTAAAGAACAGGTTTATTAAGGAAGGTTTCGCTAAGAGAGATGGGACAGGTTTTGCTAAGAGAGACCTGCATGGTTGCAGGTGGGCGGCCTTGAGGAGAGCGGCCTCTGCTGAGGGAGGTCAGTAAAGAGAAGTCCCAGCATGGGACAGGTCACGGGCAAGCAGGAGGCTGCTGCCCTGCAGAGGGAGAGAGTTGGTGAAGGGAAGCACCTGCATAGTCACAGGTGGGCAGTGGGAGTGCTGCCCCAAGCCTATGCAGAGATTGCACTGATTCCCCTTCTGTTTGGGAGGGGTCACTCCTCCGTGTTGCTGATTTGGGGTAACTAGGCAAAACCAGGAAGGGACCAGAGATTCCAGGGTGGGCCCAGTCTCCATATCTTTACCCTCAGGTTTGTGCTCCACTCCCTGTAGCATCTGATCCTGCTTGGGTCTTGTGCCTTGTGATAAGGCAGTGGTGCCTCAGGATCATGACCTCTACAGCTGGGTTAATGGTCATGTTATTCCCCTCGACCCCCACCTTCTTGTGAGTCAGGTTTTGATTTTGGGGCACCTCCTTTCCAGTCTTTCTATTCTTGTCCTCCATCACTGGGGTGCCCCTCTCCCTGCTCTATAAGACTGTTATAGGGCAGCCCCGATACAAAACGGGGTGCCTGACTGTGGGTCCTCACCCGCAACAGGGTGGTCCCCAGGAAAGGGGGAGGTTCCCTGCCCCACCCAAGGGAGGGTGGAGCTGAGCAGGAAGAGGAGAAGCTGAAGAAGAGACTGAGGAAGGAAGCAGGATGGAGCCAGAAGGAGACCTGGAGGAGGCGCATGGAGCCTAGAGACACGTAAAGAAACTGTGCTTGTCTTTTGGTCGTGGACTAGGTGACACAGATGTGGGTGAGACCCGTGGGGAGGTGACCATGGCAGCTTTTATCTTGATGTTGATTTTGCTCTTTTCCTTCTGGCCTTGTCCAGTTGTTTGTGACCCTTTTCTGTGGGTCCCCACTGGAAGATGCTTTAGACTTGTGGCAGGCTTTGGGGCCTTGCTCTGGGCCAATCCCATTTGGATGGACTTTTACCCACGAGGGGACGGGTAACTTTGGGTGCTTCATTTAGAAACTAGACTCTTTGCCTTACCTGTATTGTTTCCTAGTTTTATTAAAGTTCCTTCCCATTAAAGTCTCCTATGTTTTGTGTTGATGCGGCGGATGGCAGAACCCATTTAGAAAAGGCAGGTTTGCGGGGTTTGGGCTGCCCCTCTCCCTGTCCTATAACAAAAGGACTTATCAATGCTCTACTGCAGGCACACGTGAAAGGTTAATAAAAGGTTTATTTACAAGGGAAGGGGAAATGAGGAAATGTACAGCTCAGGGAGAAAAGTGGGAGACAAAGTTTTAAATGAGTCCTACCCGATCCGCCGATCTGGAATCCCAAATGGCACTCTGAGAGCTGGCCGCCAGCCAGGAGCCGTGAAGCCAGGAGGCGAGCGACAGCGAGCCAGCCCAAGGCCCACGTGTTTGGTTTTTATACCCAACCTGGCTGCCCAACTCCACCCTCAGGTCCCAGCCACTCTCCCTTTGGTGGTGACGGGATTTGTCTTTCCCAATGTCTTGATGGCTTTAGTCTGGAGTGGGGGTGGAGTCCACAAAGCCTGTGTGGGATTAGCTCAGGACATCCTTTCCCCCTAACAAGACCACTACTATGTAAATGTTAAGACTATCTGCATTCCTTTGCTGAATGATGCACCCTCCTTTCCCCACTAATTATCGCTCCACTAATGCCCCTGTAGCCAGCCCTGGGCCTGCCTGATGGGTCTGATGTCACCACACATGTAGGCCATCAGCCCATGGTTCAGGCCAGCGGGGCCTGTATGTGCAGGGCCACCCCTCCCCGCAGCAGCTCCCCTCTGCAGGTCTCCAGGCCTGATTCCAAAATGCCCTCCCCAGTCAGACACAGTTCACGCAGCATCTCACCTCCTCCAACTCAGGCCAGCTTCTCAGCAACTTTCCATCTCACTTCAACCCAAGACTCAGATTTCTTTGGACAACCCCCTCCCTGTAGGGGAGCAAAAATCTGCTACCCCAAAATATATCTTGTAGGTAAGTGGTTTATTATCATGGGAGGGGCTCTGAAGGCTGAATGGAAATTGCTTTTGATATTTATGTGTAAACTTCTTTCAGTCAGGGCCTCTCCCAGGAAGACCTAATCTCCTTATCTCTTTGCAGTGGAAAGGCAGGGCTAAATTTGCATATCTATTGTTTGTAGTACCTTCCAGTAAAAGCCCTAACTGAGTTTCTCCTCCCTTCCCCAACCTCCCTAGCCTTAGTCAAAGTACTTAAAATGACTTCTAAAGAGGTCAGGTTACTTACTCAGACTGGGTCTCTCCCATATCTACAAGGAGGTTTACATGTTATTATTAAGCTTCTCTCTGGCTTTTTCTCTTATCAAACTGTCCAATGCTTGTATAATTAGTTACCAGTCTAGAAATACCCAGAAGAATATGGGATGATTTGTTTTATGCCCAACACCCTACTTCACCCTCCTGCAGGTGGGGAAGGGAGAAACGGAACCTGGTCAGCAGTAGCCAAATTATTAGCCCCTTCACCCTTGCCTTTGTAACAGCCTCTAAAACTGATGCCATAGGGCAACTCAGGAATAAATCAGAAGCAATTTAACAGAATACTACTATTCCCAACCTTTAACAGATGGATGTGACACTGGGGGTGGAGGGAGACAGACTGGAGTTCAAAAGTTGATGCCATCGCTTACAGTGCTTACTAGCCATGTGATGCGTTGCTTCTGTTCTATCCCCTATAAAATAGGGATGTTAGTGTGATTGGGTCTGAGCTAAAAACCATAACATGAGTTCTCCCTCAATCTTCAACCTAGCAGTTTGCCACATTTCTCAGGGCCATGGTGATGGGGGCTTAATGCTTCTAACATATTTTGTTCCTTCTGAGCCTGCTGATAACATCCTTGCCTGATGAACACTCTCACCTTTTTAAACTGATAACACAGAACAGAGCAGCTATTCCCCTGAGGTCATCAGTCGTCCTGTTGTTAGGGGGAAGTGATGTCCTGAGTTAATCCCATACAGGCTTTGTGGACTCCACCCCCACTCCAGACTAAAGCCATCAAGACTCTGGGAAAGACAAATCCCATCACCACCAAGGGAGGGTGGCTGGGACCTGAGGGTGGAGTTGGGCAGCCAGGTTGGATATAAAAAACCAAACACGTGGGCCTTGGGCTCTCTGGCTCGCGATCGCTCGCCTCCTGGCTTCAGGGCTCCTGGCTGGCGGCCAGCTCTCAGAGCGCCATTTTGGGATTCCTGATCGGTGGATCAGGTAGGACGCATTTAAAACTTTGTCTCCCACTTTTCTCCCTGAGCTGTACATTTCCTCATTTCCCCTTCCCTTTGTAAATAAACCTTTTATTAACCTTTCACGTGTGCCTGCAATAGAGCATTGATAAGTCCTTTTAAGCGCGGGTGAGGACCCACAGTCAGGCACCCCGTTTTGTATCGGGGTTGCTCTACAACACTGTGACTGCCCCTAACCACCCAGCGCCTTCAGATCTGAGGATGAGGGGCCCTCTCCTTGCCTTCCTTTCATTCCTTTGCTCTTCACTCCTCACACAGGGAGATGGTCCTTTTTTTTTTCTTTTTAAAGCGCCAGTTGCCATTCTCCAGTGGTGGCACCACACATTAATAAAGAACTTTGGGGGGGGGGTGGAAACTTTCATGGTTCAGGGTCTGCCTTCTGAGAGATAAGCAATATGACCTGGTTTGGTTGGTAGGAATATTGCCCCCCCCTTTTTTAAAAATTTGTTTATTTATACAAGAACTGGGGTGTAAGCCAGAAGTGCGGGAGGTGAGAGGATTCACCAGAGACAGAGTGGGAAGCAGAACAGGCAGATGAACTGAAATACACTGCTGAGGGGAGCAGCGGGAGAGTCAGGAGAGGTCTGCTGTGCCATGTGCCCTTTTATACAGGGTTGTTGGAGAGCTAAAGACAGCCTTTCAGTCCCCAGCCCAGTATTGTCACTTTATACCTCGGTAAATGTCAGCTCCCCTACCCCTCCAGCTCAGTGTGCCCTGTTACAACCATGAGCTCCAGGCCTATATGGAAGCCTTGTTCTTAATATTCCACAAGTGGACTTTTCCTCTTTCATCACTGCGGAAAGAAAATGAACGTTTCCCAGCACTTTCTCTTTGTCTTGCCCTTCTCAGAATCCCGCTGGGATTACCCCCTCGTTCTCAGAGACTCAGAGATGCCAGGTGGGTTTCTCAAGCTCACTTAGCTCCTGTGAGGGTTAGCTGAGATTTGATCCTAACTCTTTGGAACTCCAAAGTCTACTTTTATGCTTTCCATAGCACTCTCCTTCAAAAGGTTGTATGTGAATCAGAATCACATACTGGTTAAAGAGATTATACAATATCAAGAAAAGAAAATCATCATCCAGGAAAGGCAGTGTACTCCGGGGACATCTTTATCCTATTTTCAGATACTCTCCTGTCCTTGAGTCTCCTTCTCTTATCTGAGTTTCCCTCTCACTCCACAAGGTGGCAATGTTCAACAAAATTAGGGGTAAAGCAAGGATTTTCAGCAGGAATCCCTGAAGGTATCAACCCCACAACCTTAGTTAAGTACTTGGAAAGAGATTCACCAATAAGTACCCAGAATACACTGAGCAGAACAAATGTTACAGATACACCTCCATGGAGGGGAGGGGCCATTTTCCTTGCCTCCACTTACATGCAGCCACCTTGAATTACAAGTCCCAGTATGCCATGAATCAGCCCCCTCTGGTGTGGTGTCAGAGAAGCTAAGTGGAAATCTGGGGCTTTCATTCTTGCTGAGCAGCAACCAGCAGCCCCAGAGCATGTGGAATGGACAGTGGAGACTAACCACGTGGGCGTCCTGGACTCATTGGTGGCCGCAGCACACCCCACACTTTCCCTGCTGGTGTGGTGTCAGGGCCAGAGAAGGCTGGCGGGGAGTTGGGGCTTACATTATCCCTCATTGATAGTGAGGGCAGCCCCACACATAACCTATGGTGTAAGTGACCCCCACGGCCCAGCAAGGAGTGTCCCCCACAGGTATACACTGAGACCAGGGGTAGAACCTGACCTTCCATTCCCACCCAGCAGTAACAGTACAGCACCCCCACTTTATTCCACTAAAGCTGTGTCAGAGACCCACTAACACACAAGATTTAAATGAGGTCCAGAATCTCACTACATAATACAACATTGACTTCAATCCAAGAGTTGCTCAACATACCTACAACTCAACTTGACTGTGAAAAGGCCATCTGCAGACCCCAACACTGATATCTAACAAGGGTTCTAAAGCAGCCACTATAAAAACCCAGATAAAGTAGGAGCTGAGTTAGAACCTATTTCTGCTGCCTTTGCTGTTGGGGAGCAGAACCCAGGAAGAGCTTTTTCACCGTGGAAAGAGTCAACTTACCAAAAAAGCCCCATTCCTTTGCTTTATCTTTATAATAATAAAAGCAGTTTGAGCAGGAAGGAGTGGTTTTCATCCACAGGCTTATAAGTTAAATGGGCATGCAGAGCAATAAAATGCCTTAGCCCAAAGGACTCTGAATTCACTTGGAATTTAAAAAATAAAATGGGCAACTTACATGGAAATTTTTCCCTTCTGGAAAAAAAATAAGGTATCCTTGACCTAATCCAATCTGAGCATTCTCCTGACTCATTAGCCTGTGAAGTAGCTGTGATTAAAATTTAAGTTTCCTTAATTCACTGCAATGCTTGATGAATAGTCCCTTTTTCCTCAAAATAAAACAGTATTCAACAGACCAAAATTTAATACTTATTTTAATGTGGTTTTGCTTCCTACAGATAGATGCTTACATCTTAAATAAAAGTACAAGTATATAGATTTTTTTATGACTACAATAATTGCCTAGTTTTGTTCTTATGTAATTAAAAATAGAACAATTGAAGGGATACTGAAGCATAAAATTACATTACAAATTGCAAACTCTGGTTTACCAGTTCCCTCTTTCTGATCAGGCTGACCTCTGAGAAAATCTCTATCTGTCTGTCTCCTCCTCTACAAGATGGAGACAATAATTATTCTCCACCTTTCTTAAAAGCTGTTGTTTCAACGGAATAATGTGCATGAAAGAGCAAGGTCAATAGAATTCATTGTCACCATTATTTTGCCTTCTTATTTATGTATCTCTTTTCCCACAAAGAATTAACTATTGTTAAATACATATTTGTGGCTTCCAGTTGAAAAAACCTGTTGGGAAGAAAATCTGCTAGAGAAAGCACACCGCTCATGAAGCTGTTTGGGCTTCCAACTCACCTTTCTTTCCCACTTTGTGATCTGTGGCTGGGGCTCTACTTTGCCGTTAGGCTTTGGGGGGGAGGGGTTATGGACTCCAGAACGAATTTGTAAGGCTGGAAGAGAAAAAGGGGTCTGAGGCTCCCCATAGGCCCCCTCTTCAGAGCTTAGAGATATCCTCTCTCCCTCAAGCAGTGAGTGCCCCTTCTTGTCAGCTGCTAAATTTTAACCATTCCAACCCCTTCTCTTGCTCCAAGAGCTAAGAGTAAGAAATTCTTCCTACTTGTGACTCTGGTATTCATTCCCCTGTGGCTTTTGCAGCTCTTTAATGCCTGGTAAGCACTTCCTGATGTTAAGTGTTCTCTGAAATGGGCCAGTGTGCTCCCATCTCCTGACTTGCCATCATTGCAGGGTCCACCCTGGCTTCCCAGAGACCTCCCAGATCCATGCATGCCTCTCCCCCCTCACCCCCCTCCATGTTCATCCCCTCTGTGACCAGGTCACAGCAACAGCTGGGAGGCAGCTTTGACCTGGGGATGAGCACTACATTGTGATTACTAGCAGTCAGTCCAAAGAAGGTTCACCTGAGGCAGAAAGACCCTGGTCAGGACCCTCACCTGGCTGTGCTGTCCTCAGGCATGACCTGCCATCCGCCCACCTTCTGCATTGTTATGGTGGAGCATCCACATTACTGTGGATACTAGACCTGTGTCCATGTCTATTGTGATAAACATCAATGTTGATTGATATATTAAGTGCTCCTGCCTAGTGTGAGGCAGGAGAATATCTCCCTGTCCGTCACGTGACCTTTTGCTTCATTTGCTCACTTTGCTCAGTAAAATATGAACTAAAATGACGGGTGTCACTTCCAAGAGTAGGTGCACAATTCTCCACTTCTACACTTTTCTTGTTGCTGGTAACTGGAGATGTTCCAGAAGTTCCAGCCACATCTATTGATAGCTTGGGTGAGGTGGCGTCCAACCTTAGTGAACAAAAATTGGATGCAAGAAATACTCCTTTGTTTTGAATCACTGAAATTCTTTGCTTTTTTAAACCACATCGCAACTCAGCCAGTCCTACCTGAAACTTGCAATGGCTGAGAGGGCTTGTGTATGTTAATCTTTTAGGGTTTGGTGTTTCTGGTTAAATTCAGCACAAACTATTAGGTGATGGTTAGGTGGCACTTTCACATGACGGTCCAGCCTGGGACAGGGAGATGCCTCCTCTGGGAAGACAGTGCTCCCCTGGGAAATGAGTTAATGCTCCTGTAAGCTTGAGGAAGCAATCACTAGGGTGGTGAGCTTCTCCTTGGAGAGTTCAAGTATGAACCAACACACAGTAAATAGGAGCAGAGATAAAAGTGGTCTCCTTAAAAGACAGAATGGCTCCTGAAACAGAAAAACAAGCACGATTACTCACTTTATTCCATTTGTATGTCTAAGGAACAAAGATAAATTGAACAGGGACTGTTCAGAAAGAAGTACATAGAAAGGAGAATCAGAGAGGCAAATTTATTCAACAAATGTTGGTAAAGGCCCATAGGGAAAAATGGAATCACTCAGGTTTTTTCCACCACCCTCTGCCAGCCACTATAGCCACCACCTGTGGCATTGCTCTTCCCATGGATTTCATTGCCCACATGATATCTGTTGGTGCAAAAATGCTTGGGGGCATGATCACGGGGCCCCTGAACCTATAATCTTGGGCACTCAGGCCAAGAAGCCAGAGCACATGGCGCATATGCCTATAGTACCTATAAGTACAAGGGAAGATAGTGAGATGAGAAAAGACTAGGAGGAGAGGTGCCAGAGAAAGGCAAGAGAGAGCACAGAGATCGGCAGGGGGTTGGGGTGACTGGGGAGCCCAGTTGCTGGTCTGCCTGTACCCAGTCCCCTGCTTTACATGAAAGACCTGTCATATCTACCGAGGGCTCCAAGATCCTTTATCTGAATCCACAATGAGTCTACTGCCATACCACCTGAACGCACCCAAAGTCATCTGAATCCACAATGAACCTGCTTACCCTGTGCCGGTTTGCCCTACAGGGCCCCATGTTCAAGAGGTTTGCAGCTCGAAGGGAGGACTGTGTTTCTCATGCACAATTAATCAAGCAAATATAAGGAAGTAGGGTGTTGACCATAATATGGAAGCATTTGGTGCCTTGGAAGCTAGAAGGAGATCAACAGTGAGGTGAGGTGAGCCGAGGTGGCGGGAAGGGATACAGGGAAGGAGCTGCAATTATACAAGGTGAATACAGCCTAGAGATTTGCCAAGGAACTTTGTGTCTCCAGTTAATGATGCCATATTGTAACAAGCTGTTAAGAGGGTAAATCTACATGCCTGAAGCAGTAGAAACTTAGTCCACACTTTTCTGAAGATGGGGAGCCTGAGATCAGGGCACCTGGTAAGGGTGCTTCTTGACTTACAGAGTACAGAGGCTGCCTTCCCGCTGTGGGGTGAAGGAGGTGGGGTGAAGGGGGGTTTGAATCTAATAGTGGGATGAAATGGTTATTCAGAACCACTCCCTAAGTCCTGCAGGGCATGGGAGGTTGGGGAGAAGGAACAGTGGATGAAATTGCCCATGAAGTGGCATAGAGTTCATGTTTCTGTCCAGAGAGGATTCATTTTCTATTCTAGTCACCACTCCCCTGTCAGGAAGGTACTCTGTCTGCAAAATGCAACTAAAAATGCCCTTTAATTAACATGAGGACACTTTCAGGGATAATGTATATGTTCATTATCTTGATTGTGGTGATGGATATATACATATCTATGTCAAAACATCAAACGGTACACATTAAATGGTGCAATCTATTAAATAGTGCAATCTATTGTATATCAATTATATGTTAATAAAGCTGCATGATTTTTTTAATGCTCTCCAGTCTGCCATTGTTCACCAAACTGATCCAGGATCCAGGCAGAGAGTAATGTGTGTGTGTGGTGGGGGGTGGGGGGTGTCTCTAAGATTCAGGGTTAAATGTATACCAGTTAGAAAGAGTCTATATTCCAAAGGTCATATTAAAAGGAACAAACCTCCTGGGAAAGTGATGCTCAAGACTGCAATTAAAATACAGCCAGGACTATTGTTATATGGAATGGAAGGCCCAGAAGTGCAGAACACCATCCCCTCACAGAGGGGGACAGAAATGACATGGGACAGGAAAGCTTGGTGAAGACTTTTTTAGGCTCTCCCCTAACCCACCCTGCATGCTGTTGTCAGAGTCATCTCTCTTGGTGACAGATTTCATCTTGCATTCTCGCTCTCCCATTTCCTCATTGTCCCCATGACTTAGATGGACAACGCCATACTCGCTCTCCAACTTCTGTCCTCTGCCGCTGACTAACCAGCTCCTGGCTCTTCTCCCAGCTCCTCCCCAGCACTCCTTGGGTTACAAGGCTGCTTTCCACTCCCAGCCCACCCGTCCCCCTTCTCTCCTGGAATCTAAGCCCTGCCCATCCTTTTAGACCCAGCTTATTTTACATCCTCTGCAAATCCTTTCTTGGCTTCACCCCTAGATGGCAATTTATCTTTCCTTTCATTAAAAACCTATCTATAGAGACTGTATTTCTGAACCCAGAATTGGGACATGTGGATATAGAGCTTTGTGCTGTTGACAGATGTGAGACACAGTCTGGAAAATGTCACCAGAATGCTCAAAAATTGGACTTTGGAGGATGTTCTGCTAGTGTATGGAGCCAGGAAACATGACATTTGAATGGCAACCCTACAGGATGCATGGAGGTATTGGCCATGTGACTTTTGGCATGAGCTGTGGGTTGCACAGTATTATTTTATTGATACCATTTCTTATCAAAACTAAACTTTAATTACTTGGGGACAGGAACCGTGTCAATACCTAGATATACTCCCAAGACCCGCACAGGGTATGGCAAATGCTATAGGACAAACAAGAAATTACAAATGAACAATTTCAAATCCATAACACTGTGGGAAAATGATTCCCACTCAGCGGCAGCACCACCCACACCTCCTCATCCATTCCTTTGTGAACAGCACCCACACCCAGGATGCCGCTCATGTGAGACATGCAGCGGAGAGGCAGGACGAGGAGCTGATATTTGGAGTCTTGTGTCGTTCACACCATCCTCCAACAAGGACTTTAGGATCGGTAAAGGGAAATGAGACACTATAATACGTAGAGTGAGTTTCTATAACTTTAACATGCAAAACAATCCTTTGGGGAGCTTGTTAAAGTGTGATTCCAGAACCCCACCCCAACCCCCAAATTCAGTAGGTTTGGGATGGTGCCTGGAACTCTGCATTTCTCACAATCTCCCAAGTGAGGCCACTGATCTTTGGACATGAATGGAAATGATGAAGAACACATTTCAAAGGAAACAAGCATTACTAAGACCTCTTCATGAAAGTGGTGGTGGAAACCCAAACCGAACTATCTTAAGCAAGAAAATGGCCTTGTTGCAAGGAAGCTGGTATAGGCAACCCCCAGCGTGAGCAGGAAAGTTGCAGAAGCAGATGAAGTTCTGAGGATCTCAGGGATTGAATTGGGAGACTCAGTCATTACTGGAAACCTCCTTTTGTTTTTTCACTTTTATCTCTGCATTGTTCTCCCCTACTACTACTAAATAGTCTTCCTATCATGGACACAGTTGCTAGAAAATCCAGATTCTTCTTGCTAATTTCCATGTTTCTGTTATTTATTGCCGCATTACAAGCCACCTCAAACTTGGTGACTTCATGATTACTCTTATAACTTGTAATTTGGACATGGCTCTAGACTTCAATCTTGGTGGCACCAGCTGAGGCTCAGAGGATGGAGAGGGGTGGGGAGGGGTGACTTGACAGCTGGAATCTGGAATCTTCTGAGAACTAGGACTTTCTGACAGTTTGAAAAGCCCCTGGCCACTCGGCCACAAAGGGCCTGTCCAGTCCCTGGTGTCTGGGTTAAGGAGAGGCTGATGACATGCCGCTGGTTTAATCCTTAACTCAAACAAAGCTTTGAAAGGTGTGGAGTCAGTAGTGTAATCTGTGAGCCTTGGATGTTCAGTGTTAGTATTTGCTGGAATGGGGGGGGCAGTGCCTAAAGAGAAAACTAGATTCTCAGATACGACTTCCTCCGTGAAAAATCTTTTTTCAACTTTTTTTATTGAGGTTTGATTTGGCTTACACTGTACATGTTCTAGGCCTCCCTCACAATGCCCCTATAACCTAACTCCATTTCAAACCAACTAACTGGGGCCCACCCACATGATGCCACCATCCTTACCATCTCCTCCCTGCTCCCTCCTGCCAGCTCCAACACCACAGTGTTCTTTTCTCAGAATATAAATTTAGCTTCTCGAGGAGGATGAGCAAAGCTCATGGCAACTGTGCTCTCTGCAGGTGGCATGAGTCACGGCAGCCTCTAGAGAGGCCTCTCCTCGAGCCTGTCAGCCTGTCCTCAGCACTCAGCTGGGCCTGGTTAACCACAGCCACCTGCTGTCCGCACTCCCGAGAACCAAAGCTAGAGTCAAATACACCCAGGAGATGTCCCTTTCTGCTCCGTCCCGTGCTTTTGACTTCTCTAACTCACAGAGCCATTCCCCTGTTTCCTTTATAGGATTTATTCACAGTGGACACGTTACGTGGATCAGATGCTGAAAGCAGATCCTTCCTGCAATGGCAATAGCCTGCCTTTCTTCCACTGTAAATTGTAACAGCACCGAGGATTTTAAACCCAATCTGATATTTTTTCTTTCTACCACTTGCCATTTCATGCTAATCTGCTTGTTACAGGCAATCGCATAAATATGCCGGCTTCACTTCTCCCTCTAATCCTCTGGCCAAGGGAGTTCCCACAGGCTGGCACTTACAAAGGCCTGGTGAGTGAGTGGCATTTCTTGGAACTAGAGGACGAAGTCGCCATCTAGCGCCCAAAGTGAAAGTGTGCGCTTAAGACAAGTATGGCTGAAAAACACCTGCCGGGTACCTGCCAATGCATGAGAGTGTCGGGGAAAGTTACCATGCCATCAGACAAGTGGCACACATTAAGAGCTAGAAAAATGATGCATGGGTGAGAGGAAATGTCCCTTGCCCTCTCTTGAGGTAGAGTGACTACTGGTCTTTGTTTACTTGGAATGGAATGGGGATCTAGGACAGAACCAAAACTGCTGAAACTTGGAAAGTTGTAACACCCAAGGACAAGGTGTGCATCCCAGTTGAGACATGATTTGGCTCTGGAAATAGAAACTGTAAAAAAAAAATAATAGATCTCTAGCACCTGTCTGGGGGCAGAAGACTCAGCTTGAGAAAGGGAAATGTTGCCTTTATAAAAGAGATGGAATCTGGGGATACAAGAGGGTGGAGGCTCAGCCAGAGATATATTATTACTCAGGGATCTAGCCAAAAATACCTTGTATTAAGAT
Source organism: Talpa europaea (assembly GCF_964194135.1). NCBI lineage: Eukaryota > Metazoa > Chordata > Mammalia > Eulipotyphla > Talpidae > Talpa > Talpa europaea. Next base: position 16,679,626 of record NC_140072.1, read on the forward strand.
CAAGCTGAGCTCAGGAGATTCTCAGGTGGGCTCCTTACCTACTCTTCCTGCCTTCTTTGCCTTTCCCTCTGGTAACCACCATTTTGTTCTTAGAATCTAAAGTTATTTTTGTTCTGTTTTGTTAGTTCATTTGCTTTGTTCATTTTCCACATATGAATGAAATTATCTAGTGTTTTTCACTTCTGTCTTAATTCTGCTTAGCATAATCATATCAAGTACCATCCATGTTGTCACAAGAGGCAAGATTTCATCTTTTTAATAGCTGAGTAGTGTTCCACCATGTATAATTATCATAAACAATGTTGGTGGAAATGTAAATTGGGGCAACCTCTATGGGAAACAGTATAGAGATTCCTCAAAAAAATTAAAAATAGAAATGCCATATGATCCAGCAACTCTAAGAATTTAAAGAATATGAAATCACTCATTCAAAAAATATATGCACCCTTATGTGCATTTCAGCATTATTGACAATAGCCATGACATGGAAGAAAAACAAATTTAATTATATACTTATGGGGGTCCCACGATGACATGAGAGGCCCCAAAGCCTTTCAGGCAAAATGAGATATAATGCCATCCTGTACTTCCAAGGGGAGGGAGACAATCCACAGGAAGATGAGAAGAGCCAATGTTTAGTAAACAAATGTTTGCTGGGCCCTGCAGAAACCCTGGGACACAGAAAGGACTTTGAACAGGCCTTGCTAATTTCCCCCAGTCTACCACATTTTGCTCATCTTCCTTGCAGTTAACACTGGTGAAAGCTCCTTCTTGGAACAAGCCCTCAATTTAGATTACTTTAGGCGGTGAAGGGAGAGGTAAAGAAACGCCTTCCAGAGTTCTAGTTGCCTCCAACTCAAAACAATCCACATGGCAAAGTGACATATTTTGGGGGCGGCCTATTATGCTCCCCCACAGTACTTAGCCACCATCTGACAAGAATCTGATGAGTCGTTCTCTCTCCCTCCCACACCCTCCACACCCGGGCCCAGTAGACTAGGATCTTGTCTGTTTTGTGCGCTGCTGTGTCCCCAGGAGACATAATGGACACTCAACTGTTTTAGAGTGAATTAATGGAAGAAGTGCTTATAAACAAATACACTTCAAGCAGTCATGGAAATGTATTATTTATAAGATAAATTCAAGAAAACGAAGTGGACCAGTCTTAAGATATGAATTTAAATAACAATAAAAACAACAAAACAATAATAAACAGACAACTATAAATCAAAGACATTCTACAGGGGAGGGGAAGGGAAAAGGGTCAAACGAGGGTAGGAAGAGCACAAGGGACTATGGTAATGGTGCTCGGGTGAATGGGTGGTGGAAATTCTACGGGGTCTACACCTGAGAAAAGACAGCAAACATTAGAAAAAAGAAAAAAAAAAGAAAAAACAAGATATGAATTAAGTCTGACATGGATTTTTTTCCTACATGTGATGGCTAACATTGAAAATACTGAGTCTCGGGTTGACTGGTTGCCTGTAAAAAATAAAAAGAAGTCAATGGGGTATACATTAAAGTTCTTTATAAATTATAAAGTGGAAATAAATGCATCATTATAACTTTACAATAGGAATTACTACAATATTTACTTATATAAGTACTTACCCTATCCTATTTAGAATAGGCTTCAACTGAGAAAAAAATTGATTTAGAAACAACATTTCAGAAACTCATATAGTACATAAATAGAATCATTGCTACAAACCAGGGTGGGGATACATAAACTGTGTCTATTCTTGGACCCTGTTGTTTCTCTTTCACACTTTGCCCACTGACAGCTGACTTCACTTTTGAACAATCTTTTTCGTCTGGCTGTTTACTTTCTTTTTTAAAAAGGGTTTTTCCTACTTATACCGTGTAATATGGGTTCTTGTAAAATTTTTAAAAACACTGAAAAATAGAAAACAGAATCACCTGTAACCCTAACAATCTAGGATAACCCAATAAATATTTTGACATATTTTTCTTTTTTAAAACTGAAATTGCATGTGACAGTCTCATTTTGTACAGAGTGAATGTGCTATGTAATAATGACTCTCGTTATGTTGCCCCAGGGAATGGCAGACAGATGGCAGGTTATGCTGGAAAAGCCTAAGAGTTGATTTTGACTCTGCTCTGCTTCTTGATAGTCTATTTGAATCTAGTTAATTAACCTTTCTGAGCCTCAGTTTCCCCATCTGCAAAATGAGGAGTAATACTTCCAGCCACATAGAGTGGTTGTGAGCACTCTAGAAAATAAAATATGTAATTTGACAGAAATATAGTGGTGCTCCACAAATTATAACCATATTATTAATACTGTTACAATAATGTCTTTGCAGATGGCGACTGGGTCTTGAAGAAAGTGAGTTTAAACAGAACAAAGTAGGTTAGAGCCAGACACAAAAGGACTAGGAATGCTGCACTTCTTGCTAGAATCTAACCTTGCTTAGCCAGAGAGAGCCTCTGGGGTTCCAGGCTCACCCCTTCCTAGCAAACCGTGATCAAAGACATAGAATACCAGTGGGGCACTGACAGCCCTCGGGTCTGGCCACACCTGAGGGCAGCAATCTGAGCTCTCTGTCACCAGTCCATGGCATCCCTTTAAAAATCTCCTAACTTCCCTAGTGGAGTCAAGCTAAATTCTCCTTTTCATCATTTGTGTAAAAGCCTCTAATCAAGCTTTGCCTCACTTGAAATTCTCTAGTGAATTCTTTTTCCTAGAGGATCACTGGGCCTACACATTTTGGGGAGTCGTAGCTTTCATTGATTTCTCTTTTAATTGCAAAGATTTTGCAGGCTTTTCATTTAATTATTTTGAAAAGTCAATCAATACATAAACATAAAAACTAAACTGCTGATGGGTAAATGTTCAACTTAATGTTTCTCTTTCTAGACCTTTCGCTCTCTCTTTTTTGAGATCTTTCTCCATTTTACACAAATGCATATATTTCTTAGACACATTTTCTTATACACATTTTCTATATTTATTTTTAAAAAATTATCAAAGACATAGATGCTTCATGCAAAAAATAATTTTTTTAGAAGATTCAAAGCTTATGAAGAAAAAGTTCTGCTTCACCTCTCCAGTCCCATTCGGCTCCTGGGAGGTAACCCACATATGTACATACATGAATTATGAGTCCTACTTGAGGTCTTTACTTGTATTCCAAATAAGCAGCTCAAATGCATGTGAATCAAGTTTTAATATCCTGTGTGATGGGATGGGGCTGTTCATTGTGCCACTTCTTTCTTTGAATGCTCAGGCCCGGTTTGGTAATGCAAGAACTCTGTGACATTAACAGATTCAATAAAAAGTAATATGAAAAAAAATAAACAGCTGAATTGAGTCTAGAATGGGCCGCCTGAGAGCCCATTTTTTCCCTATTACTTGCAGGGTCCCAATATCCAGGGCTCAGGTTAAAATCTCAGGTCAGGCTTCTGTGGTCCGACTTACACCTGCTACTGCTTACTAAATGCTTCTTAAAGCTTTTTTGGTCTACATAAAAGTCCTCACCTCTTCATAAATTATAAAAATCTCTCACCCTTTCCTTCCCGTTACCTGAGCTTTGTTACCCTTCATTCATTAAATTTGTCACCCTTTCCGATACTGTCGTGTGTCACATGGAATACTATGTACGATCTGCTCTCCATTCTACATCTGTCACTCAAACACGCAACAAAGGAAGAAAACCCTAATATTTTTCAATGATTTCTAGGAAATAAACATAATAATATATGGCTGCTCCCAGGAGGGCAAATAGGCTGCCCATATATGTTGGCCCTGCCTGTTCTTCCACCAGAAGCCCTGGTTATTATTTGTATTGTGTTCATCTTGAAATTCAGATGGCACACTGAAAGACAAAACTCAGCCCTTGCTTCAAGTCTTTCTGCAAGACTAGTGTGAGCTAAGCTGCAGGAGTGAAACAGCTGGGCCAGAGGGTACAGTTAACCCTCTTTGTCTGGCACATGGTAAATGGCATCAGATTTCTCAGGAACACAATGGAACTCAATGGCCGTGGCACTGGGAAAGAGAAGGCTGTTTACAATTTAATAAACAGACGTTGATCTGTGTTTCTACCATGTGGTCGTTATGTCTGTATCTTCGAAATTCTGTATTGCTCTTTTTCTTTCTTTCCTTTACTTATTTATTCCAAAAAAAAAAAAGGTCAGTTTACTCATATTCCAAAGTCCATTTTGGAACCGGACAAAGTATCTGTGGAGACAAAAAATATGTTAGCCACAAGCCACCTCCCAGATTACTGATATAATTACAACCTTTGTCAAAACAAAGGGCTTACTGTGAACTTCATAGGATGAAATCTTTTCAAATCAAAGCTTATTCAGCTAGTAGCCATTAAAATTCAGAATTTCGTTAAAGATAGAATGGTATTCTGGTAATTAATTTTCTATTTCAATTTGATTGGATCACAGATGTCCAGATAGCTGGTTAAATATTATTTCTCAGTGTGTCTGTGAGGGCGTTTCTGGAACGGATTAGCATTTGAATGTTAGACTTAGTAAGGCTGATCACCTCCCCAATGTCGATGACAACAGTCCAATTCACTGAACATAACAGAAAAGAGAAGGATGGTTGGACTCACTCTCTCTCCTTGACTGAGCTGAGACATCAGTCTTCTGTTTCTTGGCACTTAAAACTCTTGGGATTTTAGACTCACACTGGAATCTACACTATCAGCTCTCTGTCTCCCAGATCTTTTAACTACACCGTCAGCTTTCCTGGGCCTCCAGGATGCAGGCAGCAAATGCTCAACTTCTCAGCCTTCATATGGCAGGAGCCAATACCTTATGTCTTTAAATAGCTTTATATTTATATAAAGATAAGAGGATGAATGAATGGATAGATGGATGGATAAGTAGATCTCCTATTGGTTCTGTTCTTTGGAGAACCCTGACTAATATAGGTATCTCAATAGAACTCCTAAATCCATCAGTCCTGTCACTGACATGTTTAACAGACTCATTTCATTCACATTCAATAAAAATTTGCATATAGTACTATTCCCTTTCTGGGAGTTAGACTTCTGTTCCTAACAAGCTAGATTTTGAAAAACTGGGACTTGAGAATTGTACTGCCTGAATGTCTGGGATTAGAAATAAACTTACCTGTGATTAAACTTTAAAAGTATTAACCCTCTTACATTTCCAGATTGTCCCTAATAGTCCATTTACTGTATAGTCTCAGCCTTGAATTCCAGCTTTGTCCCTGGTTACTGCCCATTAGAGATGCTATTCTTTTAAAGAGTCCCTCAGTCTTTCTGTCTTCCTCAAACATGCTGACACGCCCTGTTTCTGAGTCTTTGCTTAAGGGCAAGCTAATCACCAAGGAATTTTTACAACAGATGCTGGAGTCTATCCTGGTAATCAAAATATATATCCCTGTCTGGCCAGAACACCCTACTTTTGGGTAATACCATTGTTATGGACTGAATGCTTCTCTTCTTCCCCAATTCACTTGTTGACATTCTAATCCCCAATGTGATGGTATTGGGAAGTGAGGCCCTTGGGAGGTAATTAGGTCAGGAGGGTGAAGTGCTCATGAGTGGAATCTGTTCCTTAGCAGATGAGGCCAAGGAGCTAACCAGTTCTCTTTCTAATGCTCAAGGATATCATTGATGTCAACTGTCTTGAAAGTAGAAGAGGGCTGTAATCAGAACCTGACCATGCTAGCCACCTGATCACACACTTCCGCCCTCCTGAACCGTGAAAAAGGAAATTATCATTGTTTCTAGAACACCGATCCTGGATATTTGTCACAGTAGCCTGTGCTAAAATGGCCATTCCCCTAATCCCAACCCTAGGATAATGGGAAAATATGGGTTGCCAGTCACAAGTCCCCACACATCTGGCTATAATGACTTCTCCCATTCTGAACAGAATCCCTCTCTTGGACTTTTCTAACTGTAGTTTCCAAGGAAGAGGTTTTCCTTTCCAATTAAGGAAGCCGTCAGGACATCAGCATGGAGCTTCTTAAAGCCACGACAGGGAAGTCCAAGGAGTCAACTTTGCAGGAAACTAAGTGGAGACACAACCAGTCAGTCTTGGCTGTATCTAAAGTCCCTGAGACCAGATCAAACTACTCTTCTGTTCTTTAATGGTGTGGGCCAATATGTTTCCTTTTTATGCTTCAGGTAACTCAAGCTGAATTTCTGCTTCTCAAAATCTACCAGAGTTGACTGATACGGATCACTGAATTTGCAGAAAATGCAAATTCTCCACATGATGGTTTTATCTATCCCAAGAACAAGTTGAGAATAATCTAAACTTAAACATGCTTGTGGCAATAAAATCTATCTTTATCAGTTTCTGATTGCTAATGTTTAATGTATGCCTTGTAAAATGTTTATGAAAACTAGGGCAGTAGAAAATGAGTATTTCAGATTTTTGTCTCTATAGGTACCTAATGGTATTATTATTTTATAAAAATTAAATCAAACTTTGCATATAATTCTACAGCTTGCAGTTCCCATTTAATGTGTTTCAAACATCATGATATATCTGTTTGTATAGATGTTTGATGCTTGGTGGTATTTTAAATGTCTATGTTCAAAGCGTGTCCTCCTAAAGGGCAATTGTCAGTAATGACAGCATGTGTTATCTTATTGTTGGGATCCTAGCTTAGAGCCCAGAAACCTTTGCTATTGGCTTTCTGTGTGCCAATAGGGCTTGAAAGAATTTGAATGACTCATTTTTCACTTCCGTGATAGAAATCCTGTCCAGGGCCTCCATGGTGGTGCAAGGGGTTAAGATGCAACCTATGAAGCTGGCCACAGCCTCTGCAGCCCAAGTTCTATCCCCGACTGGGGAGCTACCCACATGGCGCAGCAGACCTCTCCTGACTCGCCCGCTGCTCTCCTCAGCAGTATATTTCAGTAAATCTGCCGGTTCTCTTCCCCACTCTGTCTCTGGTGAATCCTCTCACCCCCACACCTCTGGTCTGTACCCCAATTCTTGTTTGCATTAATAAATAAATCTTAAAAAAAAAATCCTGAACAACTCTATGGCAGTATTTCAAGTACCCTCTCCAGTCAAGTTTAAACCAAACAAGAGAGCTGTTGGGCACTTGCCTGGTGTCTGTGAGGTGACCTTAACATTCTGTAATGTAGACATTACAGGGAAAACAGCAAAACATGCCCACTCTGGACTCAGCTTCATAATCAAGAGTCATGTAAACGATGACAACTGTCTCCTTGCAGGGCTGCAATCTTGGGAGCGGTATGGGATGGAGGAAAAATAACTCAAATTCCAAATAGTGAGAAAGAGCGAGAGGCCTAGAGGGGCTACATCTCTGGATATACAGTGCCTTCCCCCACAGCAAGTCTCACATTTATTTGGAGGTCAGATTCAGGGAAAGTGGGCAAGTCCATGAAGGAATGTATGGAGGAATGTGCGAGTGGTGGAGATGTGCATTGGGGAGGCATAATAGTTTGGCACAAGCTAGTGGGTTGTGAATAGGGGCTCTTGCTTCAGGGCTCCCTTGCTGCTGATCAAAACATTTTATCTCTAGCCCTTTTTTATACTTAACTTCCAGTCAAGGTGGTCTAGCTGGTTATGCTAACCTGGCCATCATGTCTGCCTGCTATTTTCAGGAGATGTCCTCGTACCAAGACTTTTGTCCTGGTGAGGGGCTCGCTGCCTGACTCTACATTTAACTTAACCAGCAGCAACTTTGGGCACCAAGCAAAATCCCAAGAACAGGGGGGTCTGGGGCATTCAAAGAGAGCAACTAACATACCAGCACTTTTTATTGAGTCCTAAATAGGTGCAGGGACACTGGCTAAGGCCTGGACATCAGGCCTTCGAGTTAATCTAATAATAACCCTAAGAGTATTTTTAGTAGTTCAGTTGAAGCTCTCACCCATGGTCAGATGGCTGGGAAGTGGCAGTGCTGGGGTCTGACCTTGGGGTAGATCTAGTGACTCTAAAGCTCATGTTTTCTACCACCACTTATCCTGCCCTTCACCTCACTCTGAACATGTATCTATCCTTACCACAAGACTCAGATTTTGAGAGAGAAGCATTTTTATTGTTGGGAAAGTTAGTGGACATTTCACTAATGTTATTATTATTTGGTTTTAAACAAGTTTGGAAAGCATATTGCAATATCCTCCCGATTGGTGCAGTCTGTGCAAGAAGGGTCAAGTTTATTGGTTTGAAATTCAATTCCCTGACCAATTCAACAGATGTACAGAAACGATACACTAGAAAGTATGTAATTATGTGCAGTAGCAAAACTAAAACTAAATTATAAATAACTCCAAGTAATCAATAAAGATACTCAATTTAAAATGACTTTAGGAAAACCAGGTGTTTGTTAGTTTCCTGTTGCTGCTATAACAAGTTATCACCAACTGGGTGGTTTAAAACAATAAATATATTAGCTTACAGTTCTGGAGGTCAAAAGTCCACAATGGGGCTTGGGAGGCTACAATTGGGGTGTTGGCAGGGCTGTGTTTTCCTTTCCAAGGCTGCAGGAGAGACTCCATTCCCTTGCTTTTCCAGCTTTTAGGGGCTACCTTCATTCCAGGCTCATGCCCCAAATTGCTCCAGACTGTGCTTCCCACCTTACATCTTCTCTGCCCTGAAGCATCTGCCCTTCTCTATCCTATTTCTCTTTCCTTGTTTGTTTGCTTTTTTGTTTGAAAACCTGATTTTTTCCTTTAAATTGTGGTAACATATGCATAACATAAAATTTACCATCTTAGTCATTTTTAAGGGTACAAAATACTTAGATATTAAGTATTTTCATAGTTGTACAACCAATTTTCCGAACTTTTTCATCTTGCAAAAATGACACTATCCACCATGAAAAAACAAGGTCTGATTTATCCTTCCTTCTAACCCCTGGTAACCACAATTCTACTTTTTGTTTTTATGAATTTGACTGTCCTGGGTACCACCATAAGTGGAATCATACAATGTTTGTCCTTTCATGTCTGGCTTATTTCACTTGGCATAATGTACTGAAGCTTCATCTGTGTTATAGCATATGTCAGAATTTCCTTCAACCTTGATGCTGAATAATATTCCTTTGTATGTATATACCACATTTTTAAATCAGCTCAACCATTGATGAACACCAAGTTTGCTTCTGCCTTTTGGCTATTGTGAATAATGTTGCTATGAACATGAGTGTACAAATATTTTGTTAAAGACTTTCAGGACACTCTGGTGGCACAGCAGTTTGAGCGCAGTGCTGTAGAGCTGTCCGCAGCCTCTTCAGTGCCAGTTCGATTCCAGGGAGATTCCCACATGGCGAGGCATACCTCTCCTGTCTCGCCTGCTGCTCCCCTCAGCAGTGTACTTCGGTCCTTCTGTCTGTTCTGCTCCCAGCTCTGTCTTTGGTGAATCCTCTCACCCTCTGCTCCTCTCTGGGTTTTGTGGTAATTCTATTTTTAATTTTTTGAGAAACTGCCATACTGTCTTCCATAGCAGCTGCACCATTTACACTCCCAACAGTACATAAGGGTTCCAATTTCTCCACATTCTTGCCAACATTGTTCTCCAGTGGGTTTTTTTCATTTTTTTTATAATAGTCATCCTGATTGGGTGTGATGTGCTCAATGTGGTTCTGACTTACACTTCTCTAATGACTAGTACTATTTAACATCTTTTTACATGTTTTTTGGCCATCCTATTACCCTTTTATTTTTATTATTTTTTAAAGATTTATTTATTTATTTATACAAGAGCTGGGGTACAGGCCAGATGCATGGGAGGGTGAGAGGATTCACCAAAGACAGAGCGGGGAACAGAACAGGTGGACTGACGAAATACACTGCTGAGGGGAGCAGTGGGCAAGTCAGGAGAGGTCTGCCACGCCATGTGGGACCCTCACTGGCTGGCTGGGACAAACCGGCGCTGCAGAGGTTGGGGACAGCTTCACAGTGCTGTGTTCAACCTGCTGCGCCACCAGGGGAGGCCCAAATCTACTACCCTTTTAAAAAGCCCCTTGTTATTACATTTGGACCACCTGGATAATCTGGAATAACCTCCCTATTTGAAGGTCCTTAACTTAGTTCCTTGCCATGTGTTGGGGCACAGGGGAAAATCCCCATCCCTCCAGGTTCTTCTCAGGCTGGATGAGTAATCCAAACCACATCAGATGGGTTAGCAAGGAAAAAACAGTACATTTAGTTACATGCCTATGGAGAATTTACATGATTGTAAAGTCTAAAGAACAATGGAGAATTTACATGGTTGTAAAGTCTAAAGAATAATGGAATAGACAAGGATATTTATTCTGCGTTTAAGGAGATGGGGCACCAAGGAGAGAAAGAGGGAGACCTCACACAACAGACAAAATGGAGGTGATCTCATCCTGTTTCTGAAAGTAAAAATAAGGTTTTTAGAGAACATGTTCACTGATAAACCTACAACTGGATGAAACTCCCCAAACTACATTCTTCTGTTTCATAAAAGGGAGGAGGGGGCAGTGATTTCTTCTTCATTAGGAGAAAAAGCAGGAGGTTAGGAAACATCTATTTTTTTTTTTTTTTAATGAGGGAAGGGTGAAGGACTGAGGCAAGGACAGAAGCTTCTCCTACCCTCTGGGCCCTCATTGCCCTCAGTTCAAAATAATTTTCATTCTTTAAGTGATGGTAAGAGACCCAAGGCCTCTACTGACCTTTAGTTCCCATATCAAGGTGATAAGAGACCGACACTGGGCACATTGAGAGAAGTCTATCTGATGTTTTTGGGGAGACTGACCCCAAAATGTAAGGTAACATTCGCAGTTTTCAGGGATTCAGATGTAGACAATGTGTGGGGCAGGAGGGCATTACTCTGCCTGCTACAGATGACCACTATCCTGCCAAAGCCAAGAGAATGAAAAGTTTGAAGATTTCAAATATTGCATAGAATCTGCAGTCTAAAGAGATTTGCTTGAATTTAATAATCAGTGACCTATGAGATATCTCTTAAAAAAGAAGCAGGGCTACAACTCAGAATAATTTATTAATATTTTTATGTTAGCTACTCATTTGTGATTATAGTTATATATATATATATATATATATATATATATATTGCATATATATTTCTCCCTTAAGGAGCTATTCTGTTTAAATTGCCCAGAATCCTCATAAGCTCAGGTTAAAGTAAAAAAATATGCAGTCCCACTCAAGTACAGCAGCTCTGATCATTGAAGCATTCAGAATCCAAGTTCCTACCAGTCCCTGGAATGGAGTCAGTCCTGATCCTTGTGGTCCAGGTTGCCCCCACATTCCAGGAGGGGAAGAAATGATGCAATGTCAATGGAGTGCAAGGGAAAAGCTAAAGAAGTTATTCTAAGAGATCACATGGGTGTAAACTAGGGTGCTGGACACAAGGGCAGGTCACTTTTATGTTGGATCCAACAAGAGATGCCTGGAATAGTTGAAGGAGTTGGGGGGATTGTGGTTCATTAGGAGGCATGAGAAGGGAGTGATAAGCCTAGATTTAAGGAAGTGTTTGTTGGTTGTCTCTGAGAACCACAGAGGCTGTTGAGAGAAGATGTGGATTCTGTTGAGGAAAGATGTTTCAAGATGTAGAGTGTTCTCTCTCCAAGTGCAGGTGTCCATCAGACTTTGGAAAGGAAGAGGTTGTCTTTCATCCAACACTGGAGAAAGTGCCAGTCAATGAAGTAAGAAAAATATTGAGATGGAGAAATTTTGAGGTGGCTCATTTCCAACAGTCTTAATATGATTCAAAATTATGAGGCATGACTGTCAGCAGAGAGCAAGACAGGTGGGTGGAGGCCCAAGTGCTTTGGAGCTTGTAGAGGAAGGTGATTTATTAGGCTGTGGGAAGTATGAGAAGGAAATGGGAGACTTAGGATAGACTGTGCATGAAGCATCTGCTTGAAAGGTGGCCTTATCTCTAAAGAAGCAGCTCCAGTCTGAGAGTCCTTCAAAACAAGAGAAGCAAAATCAGAGCAAAGGAGAAGTCCAACAGAAGTGAAGCATCAACAGAAGTGTATCCTAAGAATCTCACCATAGTTTATAGTCATTATGTTGTATTACCCTTTGGGGTTGCGTCAGACAGAAAGTACTCAGCTACTCCAGGGGAAGCAGGGAGGTTATTTAATTACTTTTGCTTTCAGAAACATGGATTTTGTATTTTTCTCTAAGGGCTTGAATGGATCTTTTTCTCCCAAAATAGTCAGTAAGCTAATTTTTAAAAAGAAATGCCATTTAGCAAGATGCATTGTGGCTTAAAACTACTAATGAGTTCTGGGAAAGGAAAGTAATATTTAATTTTGAATCTTATGTTTTTAAAAGCTAAATTTGAATGGTGCAAAGTATGAATATTTTGTTTCTTTAGGGAGGACATGTGGAAAAGGTTTGTGGTTTTGAGATGGGAGAGGGATCTTGCAGAGCCATCAATGTCTAAAGTTTTTAAATTTAAGCAGTAAAAAAAAAAAAAAAAGAAAAAGAAAACCCACCAAATTATGTTGGTGTAAATCAATATACTGTTTCTGATTTTATGCACTCAAGTAATGGGAGAGTTAGCACTTGTCAAGTGATTGTAAGAGAGAGGAACAGAGAGGAACAAATTCCAATGTTTGGGGTGTCCACACCTGAATCCCAGAATGGGGACTCGTGGCAGCTACGGGTTGAGTGGAGCCTGGGCAGGGTCTGGGTCTCTTTGGCTTTTGGTCTCCGCTCAGCTTATGCTGTCTGCTAGTAGGACAGATAGTATATTGCCACATGCTAGTCAATAACTTCTCTTCTCTCTCTTAGCTCTCCCTTTTCTCATTCCCTATGTAAGTAAATCCTTTTAAATATTTTCATTTCTGTGTGTCAGTTTTTGGGTCTTGTCCTACATTTTTAAGTGAGTGAATGAGGACTCCCAAACCTGGTCACGCCTTTACCCCAGGCTTGCCCTGTAACATGATTAATGGAGCTCTTATCTAGGAAATATACATCTGGTTTAATGCTGGAAATGGCTTACTGTAATATAAAACATTAAAAAATTGAATAAAGGGGGAAATGTTTATCTCAACAGACACTATAAATATGTTTGATAGCATTGCATATGTGTTCTTTGTTTTGAAAAAGAAACTTTACAAATTAGCAATAATGACTTCTATGAATTTGGTGAAAATATTCATACATGAACTCGAAGATATATGTGTAAGGATGTTTATGCAGATATCACAGGCAAATTGATTGGAAAGAACTATGCAAAATTATAATCATTTGTGGACAGTGGAACCAAACTCAAAGCGTTCATTCTCTTGGTGAGTATCTGGGTCAAATAAAAGACACTGCAAAGATGGACCACACAAACAAGTGTTATTTCCTTGCGACAAGAAAAGGAGATAGTAAAAAAAAGTATTTCTAAAGAAATTGCCTCTCAGAGGAGACAGGTAAAATTACATAGTATTATCTAATATGGGAGTATTAGTATGCAACCATGGGGCACCCAAGACCCCAAACTATTAAGGGGTGCATGCTTCTAAAAGGGATTCTGCCATCTGCTGTACGGAGATGAAGGAAGCAGAGGCTTAGTGTGGTCTTTGGCAGAATTAGTGCGCATAGTAAAAGAAGAAAGAATATTCCTAATAAAACCCTCAAAATTACCCATCCCTTCATAGGCAAATGCCCAACCAAACAGGCTCGGCCCAGAGTGGGGCCAGTGAAGCTTGAAAGCTTGTCACTAGTGTAAGATGCCTCCTTGCAGGAAAGGGCAAGAAAGGGGAAAGGCGGGTCTGGGACAAAGGGAGCAAAAGCAAAGTTCAAATCAAGGTAGCAGCTGCCATTGTCTCTGTCAAGAATAGCCTTCCCACATGTGTCTCACCCACGCCTCTTTCAAGAGTCTCCACTTGACTTTCCTCCACACATCTCCAAGTCCCTCCAAATCCCTGGGTGCATATTCAAGTTGGAGAAGCAAGAGTCCCAGAACCCACCTGCCTTCTGTATTATATAGCTTCACCCGACTACTCAGCTTCCCCCCTAGTTCCCAGCAGCGCCCCTGCTCAGGAAGTCTGGGTCACAGCACACTGAGCCCTGCAGCCCAAGAGGGCTGCAAGATAGTGGGGGATGTTGAGGAGAGGGCACTTCCCTGTCACAGAAGTGTCACAGCTACAGGAGGGGGCCTCCAGGAATGTCTTTGCTGGTGCTGTTTTCTGCCTGTGCGCAAATCTCGGGGGTCACTTTGTGTGCTCTAATCTCTTTTCACAAGGACACCCTTTAGATGGTTTTAGAGCGTACCTCATTTTAATGTAGTCACCTCTATAAAAGACCCTATCTCAAATACATTCTGAAGGATGGACTTCAACACATGAATCAGGACTTGCGAACATGAACTTGGGGGGCGGGGGCAGAGGTCATAATTCAGCCCATAATACAGTCCTGTAATGGTGTAACTTGTAAGAAACATAGTCATGTGTGTTAGGCATTAAATGTTCATGTTCAACCCTGAAAGTCAGTCCAAGATCACTGAGTGAGTTATCTGGGACGTTCTAATGCAGTGTCATCGGAACCTTCCGTCCCCAGCGTTGAGGAGGCTTAAGGAACAGCTACTCTTCTCAGAAAACTACTCTCACACCCTCTGAGGCAGAAAATCTCCACACAGAAGGCTGACTCGACTTGTCTCCCTTTTTGATCAGCAAGGCCATTCCCGAGAGGAAACCCGGGGAGCTGTCAATCCAGTGGGGGGCCCTGAAACACCCCTTTCTCCAGGAGTTCCTGTATGCTCGGACGCCAAGGTTTTGGGGTGACTGAAAGGCGGCCCTCCACAAGGACGGCAAGAGGGAGGCAGCTCCAAGAAAGCAATTACAAGGCAGTGCCGAGGCGCCCGCTGCCGTCAGCTGTTATTTCCCTGTGTTATCTGCGGGCCCCAGGAAGCCAGGCCTCCGCCACCCCCTGGTGACGCGGACGCCGCGCCGGGGCCGCAGCTGCCTCCGGCGCAAGGCGGCGCCTTCCCCTTTAAGAAGCTGACTCACGTGGACGCTGTGTTGTGTGCGCTCAGCTGGGGAGGGGGTGGGTCCCAAGGCTCTCCGCATTGGGCGCCTCCGCGGAGAGGGCAGAGCTTGCCTCTCTGATTGGCTGCATGACACCGAGTTGTTGGGTCAGGGGCGGGGCGAGTTGCGGGGCGCTCGCCCTGGGCCTGCGGCTTCTGGGAGGGGTGGGTCAGGACGCGCTAGGCAGCAGGGGTGGGGGAGGGTGAGCCCCGAGAGGGGCGGGGCCCGGCGGAAGGGGCTGGGTGCCAGGGGAGGGGGCGGAGTCTAGAAATGAAGGGCGTTCTGGGCCAACCCGGAGAACCGACTCTTCGCGGGGCGGGGCTATGCTGGTTGATTGACACGGAGGCCCAACCAGGGAGAGGCGGGGCCAAGGCCGGGGCCTGACTAAAGCTGGAGGCTCGGGCGGCCGAGGGGCTCACACCCGGCCGAGGAGCGACGAGCCGCAGGCGGCCGCGGATCTCTCGGCGGCTCCGGGTGAGCGCGGCGGGCGGGGGCTGGGCTGGGATCCCGGGGAGGCCGAGGAGCCCCTCCGGGTCGGCTTCTTCGAGGCACTCGGGGCCCGGCCCGGGGCGGGGGGCCCAGGCAGGAAGTGCCTCTTCCTCGCCGGCTCCCCGCGGGGTCGCGGGGTGCGGGGCCCTCGGGGCGGGTCCCCCCGCGGGGGCCGCGGCCGACGAGCCGGGCTCCCTCCTTTGTGAGGCCCGGGCGCGGCGGCCCGCCCCCGCCCCCGCCCCGCCGCTCGGCGCCGGCCCCGGCCGCGACCCTCCGCCGGGCGCCCGGGCCCCGCTGCAGCCGGCGGCTCGGGCCGGCCCCGCCGCGGCCCCGGGGCGCCCACGCCGCGGCCGAGGCCTCGGACGCCCGTCGGGGCGGTTGGGCCGGCGCCCCTCGGCCTAGGCGGCCCCGCCTCCACGGGCCGCGTCCCCCCGCGCGGCGGAGGCCCGGCCCCCGCCCGCCCGCCGCGAAGCCCCGGGCCCCGCGCCGACGGGGACGCTGCTGGCGCCGCAGCGGGGCCGTCCCCGGGGCCCCTCCCGGGCCGGGGGGCTCTGGCCGCGGGCGGGGGGCGGCGTTCGCTTTTGTTTTCCGCCCCGGGGCTCGCGTCCGCTCCCCGCGCCGCAGCTGCCCCCGGGCCGAGGGGGGCGGAGGGCGTGGCGGGCCGCGGGGCCCGGGCCGCCCGCTCAGCTGTTTCCGGCCCGTGTTTGTTGTGCCGGGGGCGGCCCCTCCGCGCCCGCCGCCGCCCCGCCCGATTGGCCCGGCGCGTCACGTGGCCGCGTCAGCTGGGCCGGCGGGTCCCCCGGGCCCGGGCGGCCGCGGCCCCGGCCCCCGCCCCGCGCGTGGGGGGCGCGCACGGCCGCCGCGGGGGGCTCCGCGCCCGTGGGGTGGGGGGGTCGGACGGCGCGTCCCGTGGCCAGCGGGGCCGGAAGGTGAAACACTACAGAGGCCTGTGTAGTCCCCGCACCTGCGAGCCCCCTTTCGAGGGAGTCTGGACAGCGGACAGCTCATTTATTTTTAAACTTTTTCTGTTTGCAGAGCCTTGTTGGTAATCAGAGGATTTTTATTCCAGTTCTCCTTGACACGTGGAAAACCTGAAGTAACCTCAGGCTCACCTTGTGTTTTTGGATAATTAGATTTGCCGGTGAAGTAACTGGGGGCGGTGGGTGGGTAGCGGCGTGCAGGCGGGGAAGCTGCCGGCCCGCAGAAAACCGGGGTGCGGCGCAGGCTCCCAGGGTGCGGGCTTGTGCCAGGTGCGCCACAGCAGTAAACAGTCCACGGTTATTGCATGCTTGCACGGGGTTCGGTGTTAGGCAAGAAGAAAATGACAAAGAATGATCTTTTCTCTAGAAACTTAGAATGTAGTAGAAAGTTACAAATGAAAATGAGTAAAATGTTAGTAAATTATGAAGTGAGGGTCTTAAGAGCTCAGAAATGGGGCCACGAGAAATGAGTGAAGGGTAAATGAGAACGCATTCTGAAGAGGAATGGTATTGATTAGAACTAGAAAATGAAGGCCTTGGTTTCAATGGGCTTAGGCCTATGAGGGAAAACCAGTGAGAAACTGTTTAGTAATAGAAAGTGGAGCTTGTGGAATTTGGCACATAAAATGTTTTCCATATAGCCTTTGTCTTTTTTGGGTGTGTACTGGAACACCAGGTAGAATGTACACACTCCTTGGAAAGGACTGATGTATTATCACACCCTCACCCAGCACCAGCCCCAACGCAGACATGCTGGTGGACTTTTTTTTTTTTTTTTTGAAGTTTGGCAAACATCTATTGGAAAGGGACATGATGAAATGTACTCAAGTTATTTAACTCTTTATAGGGGATATAAGTAAATGGGATTTTAACAACAACATTTGTAGAAATGCTAGTGAAATGCATGTGGCTTCTAAATACACATAGCTTCTAATATTTGGTTGGATTACTGAAGACTATTCTCTAGATTTGTTATTTGCCTTTCTCTTTTGTTCTTTTTAAGTGGTAGGAAAGGAATGACAGATTTAGAAACAAAAAGAGAAAGGAAATAAGACCAAAAATTAAATCTAGAAAAGGTTAAACATACTGCCCTTCATAGAGACAATCCATGAGACAGGAAGCTACTCCTAAATATATCCTTGAGATGTGAAGATAGTCCTAAGGATATTCGTGCCCCGACATTATTTTGGATTTTATAATACCTAAGTGACTAAATCAGTATCAGTTTTTCTGAAAATCCTGCATAGTGCTTTCTGGGTAATGTAGGAACTGAAACTGAGCTATGATGTGAACTTGATACTTGACACTTGAATCAGAAAACCATACAGTTAAATTATACTCCAGTACATCCAGTTAGAGGCTTTTTTGATGCATGATATTGCACAACAAATGAGAGAGATCATTGCCAAATGAGATTACCAACTCAGATTGCTATAGCTGACTCACTGAATTACATGACTAGTCTTATTTTCTAGTGATGAGTGTTAACAAAATAGTGAATTTGAGATCTAATTGGCTTTATTGTTAACTGTAAAATAAAGTCTCAAGAATAGACAAAGTTTATTAAATAATCAAAATGAGCATTCCAACCAGGGAAGCAGACCAGACAGATCTTACTCTCTGAAAACTGTTAAGAGTAAACATAAGTTTGTATTTTGTTTATATTGCTACAAACAGGAGGCAGTTACATTGAGAATGCAATTATTCTTCATAGGGACATCCAGCTTTAAATTGTGCGGGTCCAAAAATTTGCTGATGTTAAAGGAAAGAAATGCTGGATCTGTTTTCCTCCCTTCCCACCCTGCAGAATGCAAAGGCGTGGGCGTCCACTGATAAATTTTTTTATCTGTGAAGACTGATTCATAACTTTAGGCAGTAGATTTTGCATACAAGATGAAGCCTGTGAAGATGGCTTCTTTGGCTGCCAGACCAGGGGCAGGGTCCCCAGAAAATTTCACAATCTGTTCACAGTGATCCATCAATCCAGCAGCTTCCCAGCGAATGAACGGGAGGGGTATATGGTGGAGCAGTACAAAATGGAAGGTTCTTAGAGGCAGAAATGGGGCAGAACAGGGAGCTTCTTAGCAAAAGAAGGTATTATTTCAGGTAAGATAACCTAACTAGCATTGATCTGGAAACTCCAAACTGATTGGTTGGCTATAAATACTAAGTTTTGGTGTTTGGCTTAAGTGATACCATTTTGAGCCTGTGTTCTTCCCCCTCCCCCCTATAAATTATGGAAATATAGTAAACTTGGAAAGAATTTGACAACAAGAAGCCATAACTTGGCAAGAACAAAAATATAAGTTACTATCAGATGAAGACTTGATTCCGCATTTGAACACAACAAAAGGAAACTAGGATTGCAAGCAGAAAGCAGTTTTCTTAAGTCATTGAGGCTTTAGCTTGGTAAATATTTTGTGCATAAGTTGGAAAATTAGTCGATCAAATTCAATTTATTTTTCTTTGTAGGTTCTCAATAGAATTTAGCTACAAATCAGTAAGAAGATAGTAAATGAGATTACAGTAACACTATATGTTAATTATAGTAATCAACGAACACTTAAAAGTCCTTTGGGTTTTATTCTTTTGTTTAGAGAAGGAAGAAAATGAAAACTTGATGGAAAAGTATGCTTCCATGTTTTCATTTTAGCAGAACTACAGAATAATCCCACCTTTCTAGATGGACAGATTCCTTTAACCCTTTCTGCACAAGGCTCCTCCACCCTGTTTCCTGTAAGAAGTCTTTGCACTGTCCTTTTTGCTCCCGCTTCCTTCTGCAGTAGAACTGCCCCTATCATCTGTCCTAGGATAGCTTGTGTGTCAGTGGTCTATGGAAATGTCATAAGGGAATAATTCACAAAGGGAAAGTCTGTGATCTGAGTGTTTCCTATCCAGAGGCCTTACAGATACAAATCATGATACCTTTCTTCTCTTCCCTGCTATTTTTGAGACTGAGAAGCAAGATGCTTTCTTTGGTGAGTTCACTTCCCAGGTTTGAATCTGGAAAGGGTTATTATTTACTGGGAGAGCAAGTACTTATTTTAAGACCTAGAAATATAACACTTAAGAATTTGAGATACTTTAGAAGGTTTTAACTGTCTTCCTGCTGTAATTTCTGGCACCTGACTACTTAGCTTTGCAATAATTAATTGGAGACAAAGTCAGTTGCTATTGTTTGTGCCATATCCTTTCTGAGACTTGCTTTCTTCATCTGTAATAGGAGGAAGTTGGAGTGGGGAACATAGAGGGTCATCTAGTTTTAGTAGGTTTTCTCTTTTTTTTTTTTTTTTTAGCATTTTCTGTGTATTAGACACTGGTAGAATGTATTCTCGCTAATTCTTAAAACTCTGATATGAATACTGCTATGGCTATTTTGCAGATGAAGTAGAGGATATCTTAGTCAAAGTAAAGTATACACAGTTTTAAGGGGCAGAACTAAAACTTGTGACTGCAGAGTTCGAATCTCTGGGTTATAGTGTTTAAATCCTAGGGGTGGGGAAAGAAAACAGCAGCAGCTGGGTATGTATTACCTATTTTTATAATCTTTTTATAGGTGATGTTAACATGCTGGACTGAACTACATTTCAGAAGATTAAGAATTTTAGCTAGACTATACATGAAAGAAAGGGGAGTGGGATTAAATAGACTTTGTCAGATATCCCTGTGAGGCTGGAGGATATCGTGAATTTTACAACTGGTCTGGTTTCAGGGCAACTACTCAAGCTGCCACTGTAGTGAGTGAACAGCTAAGTGTATATGTCTGTGTCTCAGTAAAAGCTTTATGGACAGTGAACTTTGAATTTAATGTAATTATCTTGCATTACAAAATGTTGTTCTCTTGATTGGATTTTTCCCCCAAACACTTAAAAATATAAAACACATTCCTAGCTTGTAGCCTATACAGAAACAGATGGAAAGGTGAATTTTGCCCGCAGATCTTAGTTTGCTGATTCCTGCTTTTAAGGAAAATACTTAGCATTGAGTCAAACAACAAGAGATCCAATTTCATTTGTTTGTGTGTTTGTCTGTGTGTTTGCCAGTACCAGCAATGAACAAATGGGATTTGAAATTAAACACATTACCTTTACATTAACATTCCCAAAAATGAAATACTTAGGTATGAATCTACAAATTTATGTACAAATATGTACAATATCGCTATGAGAAAAACAGTAATACTCTGAAGGAGAAAAGAAAAGAGCTAAATGGAGAAAATATTCTATGCTCACAGATAGGAAAACCGCACTGTTCTCAAGATGTCAGTTCTGGGCCTCCCTGGTTGCACAAGGGTTAAAGTCTCAGCTCTATCAAGCTATCTCCAGCCATTAAGGCATGAGTTCATCCTCTGTCAGGGAGCTAACCCCCATGGCTCAGCAGACCCCTCCTGTCTTGCCCGCTGCTCCCCTCAGCAGTGTACTTCGGTCAATCTGCCTGTTCTGTTCCCCACTCTGTCTCTGGTGAATCCTCTTACCCCTCCCCTGCACCTCTGGCCTACACCCCAGTTCTTGTATGCATAAATAAATTAAAAAAAATAAAGATGTCAGTTCTTACTAGCTTGATCATTAGGTTTAATGCATTCCCAGTCAGAATTAACTTTGTAAATATTAACAGATTCTCAAGTTTCTGTAGAGGTAAAAGATCCAGAATAGGAAAAACAATGTTGAAGGAAAAAGCTCAAGACTGGCACTTAGAAATTTACAGCAACTTATATTTGTTGAAAGGGTAAGCAATTGAAAATCATTACTAAAATATCTATGTATCTCTGAATTTCCTTTGTATTTTCAGCTTGGCTCCTTACTATTTCCAGTAATTTCAAAGAAATAGTATGTTCCTGGTTAAACAACCAAGTTTGGTACTTTCCTCATTTCTACTTTTTCAATAAATTGGAACTAAGAGAAGCTAGTACCAAAGTTGGTGTGTGATTGGAATTCCTTCCTACCAGGATAGAGAGTATAGGAGGATCAGCATGGAGTTAGAAGGGGGACCTGATAATCTGAGGGAGGAAGACAAACTGGCAGCCCTCTCTGGTCATTAGAGAGTAAGTTAAATGGAAAGAACTACAACAAGATTTAGATCAGATCCCAGCTCAGACAGTTTCAGAAACTCACACAGTTTTTATTTCTTCCTTACAAATTACATAAATACCTACTTTAGAAATTGTCAAAATTAAAAGTGTGTCAGGTACCAACTGCAGTGTTCAGACACTACGTAATTATCAGGTGTAAGGCAGCATTCATTATATCATCATGGTCAAGAGAAGTCTGATTCAGGTATTAGGTTTTAGATTTTAAATTATCTTCTCCCTTAAATAATACAGTGTCGTTCTGATTGGTACACGCGTCTTCATTATCTCACATAGTGTAAATCCTGTAAAGCTAAGGCTTAACCCCTGTGACCTTGCAGAGGTCATTCTACCTCCTAAAGACCTTGACTGCAAGTAATGTTTTGCTTTTCTTAGATTCCATGGCAATCTAGCCCTTCATCTCTTTTGGTAATGAACTACATTTTACAGTTTTATTTAGTACTCTATAAATGGCAACCACAACTAGAAATAGTGATTCTGCATAGATATTTTTGGTCTCAGTAATGAATCATGTAATTGAATTCAGTAAAAATACTTGGATAAAAGAGAAAGAAAGCAGACTGAATTTGAAGCAGAGAAGAGAAAGGCTATTAAATTTATTTACCCCATTTAAGAATAAAAAGCTTGCGAATATCCAGTATTAAATGATCATAGCCAGGTTGCAATTTTGACCCAGATAAATAGGCTCATAGATACCGTAGGTGTAACATAGGCAAGTTCATTTTGAAATCCAGTACATTTTCCACAGTGGTGTGTTTCCCAGGGTAAGTTAAAAAAACATCTCTAGTTACTCCTGCATTGTTGAAATAAAGTACAATATTAATATTTTATTTAAAAGTTAAAAGAAAAGTTGGTTTTAAAGTATGGGAATCCCGAAAGCCCACACAGGAGGCTATATAGGCAAATACCAGTGTCCATAGAAACACAATCTGTGGGCTACGTTGGTGAGACTAAGTCTCAATAATCACAGGTTTGTTGAGTGCTTTATATATTTATATAATATATAATTTATTTAATTTATTTATAGCAAGAGTCATGAACTCAAATATATTGCAGGGACCAGATAGGAGTAGAACTTGGGCAAGAGACTTACTTGCACAGGGCCTTAGAGCTGCCCCTCATCTCCTTCTGAGACTATATGCCTCCTGTCATCAGATTCCCCCCTCAGCTCAAAATACAAACTCTTTAATGAACTCTCCCAAGTGTTAAATGGCAACTCAGTGGTTTTATAGTAAGAATAAAAGTTGTGTGGCTATCTAAAGCAGACATGTTTTGTAAGGAAAGGGTTTGTTTTATTCCCTGCTGTATCCCAAGAACACTAAGTGAATTCAGCTTGCAGGCCTCAAACTTGCAACTCTGACCTTTTTGTTACAAATACTTTGTTCTTAAGCATCTGAAAAATGTAATGCTATCTTGTAAAGGCTGAAACTTTAGGCAGTAAGTCTTGACTTGTTATTTTGCAGAAATAAAATCAGAAAACTGAATGTTGTACCTTAAATCTTATATTTTTATCCAGGGTCTATTCATTGTCACTTGTTAATGCACTGCTTTTCCTTTAGCTACAAATTGTAATTATAGTTACTGTTTATTTCATATTAAATTTCCTCATTGTAATGTTTAATGTGAGTCATAGTGATCTTCATGATAATGACATTGTTGATGACATTAGGACTCCTAATGGCTGAGAAAGTTCACAGATGTAAGAGAATAGAATTTTTTTTTAATATGTGATGACACTTCCCCAAATTTAAGATGACAGTAGAGTCTTGTTACAAGCATAAACTCTAGATTCTTTTTTTTTTTTTTCCAGAGTGGCAACTATTTTAGTTTTGCATGCCATTTTAAAGACATAATATTAGCGATTTAAAACACATGCTGATAACAACACCCAGGAATAAATTCTTCTTTAAATGAAAGCTAATATATTCTTGACTAAATCTAGATCTTTAAAAATACCGTTTAAGGAGATTAATTGCAATGACTTTAAGGAGTTGCATATATTAACTCCTCTTGAAATACTGAATTTGTTACAGAAGTTGGAATCAAAGGTTTTTTTCCCCCTCAGTGTTACAAGCACTTCTGTGATTTATTGAATCCATATGAGTCTTAAATTTAAGTAAGTTATGCAATAATGGTTTGTCTCCTGTTCGTTTTGTTCCCCGCCTTATGTCAGGCTTTCACCATCTTGTATGCCCTGTTCTTTAGAGGAGACATTGTAGGGTCATGTGAGAATTTTGGCTTTGAACTGGGTGAACTGCATTTCAGTCCAGATTTTCTGTATTTGAAAGTTGCATAGCCTTTGAACAGTTGATGACCTTTGAATAAGCTAAGGTTGTCTTGTCACAAAGATTTTGAGCACCTGTTATCGTGCTCTAGAGACTCGGTAATGTCAGTGCCATCACCCCCCCCCCCCCCGCGTGGTGGTAGATGCACCTGATGGCCAAAGGCCCACTTAACCCATACTCTCAAAGCAGATTTTCCTCTTTGTTTTCTGGTTGCCCCTTTTTCTACTCTTTATCATCTACTCGTACCCCACAACTCTTCTCTCAAATTACACTTACGCAGAATGTATACTTAACACACTAAATCTCCCCACCCCAGGCTTCTCATCAGTTGTGATAGTCTACTT
Source organism: Talpa europaea (assembly GCF_964194135.1). Classification (NCBI taxonomy): domain Eukaryota; kingdom Metazoa; phylum Chordata; class Mammalia; order Eulipotyphla; family Talpidae; genus Talpa; species Talpa europaea. Next base: position 16,703,763 of record NC_140072.1, read on the forward strand.
TCTTTGCTTTTTCTTACCAACCAAAAGAAGCGACCATTCCTGGCCTTGCCTAACTAAGCATTTTTACTTCCTTGGCTCATTACTTGTAAAATGTTCTTTGCTCGGTATGCCTAAATATTTGTTCAGTGTGCGAACTTTGGATCCTTTTATTCATTCAGTCAGCTGTTTCACGTATTTAGTACTACACATCAGAATAAATGGTTCTCTGTAACATCCACCAAGTAGACAACTAACAAATGCAGGGTGCTTTTAAATTAATTTCTTGTCCTTTTCCATTTGCTCCTAGGTTTTTAGAACTTCACCTATAAAAATGGGCCGAATTTTCCTTGATCATATTGGTGGTACCCGTCTGTTTTCTTGTGCAAACTGCGATACAATCTTGACCAACCGCTCAGAGCTCATCTCCACTCGGTTCACAGGTGCCACTGGCAGAGCTTTTCTTTTTAACAAGGTTGGTGAGAAACCCTATTTCATTTCCTCCGAGTGTTAAGTGGATATATTTGACACCAGTACCACAATATCCCTTGGAGCTCTGGGAGATTGAGAGTCAGTATGAGAGCTGATATCTATAGAAATAATTGCCTACCAGCTTGTTTTTGAAGGAACCACTGGAAAGTATTACCAGGATGTGAGTTTTAACCTGGGAAATTTAAAGGGTGTTGTAAGGAGGGTTGTCTCCATTGCTTCCGAATGAAAACAGTGTAAGAATGTGATAGTGATTTCAGCCTAGAATACTGAAGAACGGCCGGAGACACCCCCATATCCACATTGCTGATTTATCCTTATAGGGAGATGGCTGTGTTGAGCTCATAATACTTGGTAAAGCAAGTGACTAGGTCATATTTAGCCAACTTCTTTTGCTCTAATTCGTGCTTGCCAGTCATTCCTTTGGTTGTGACTTATTACATAGGTTTGTCAACAGAAGAAGGAACATTTCCTGATTTACAAATTTTGAAGTCTGCCTGCTTCTCTTAATTTCTGCTTTGCTTTGAAATCTGGTAGATATGATTTTGGAATCTGATGCATAATAGTAAAATTGATTTTCCAAATTAGACTAAGGAACAGAACTAGTCCAAGGTACAGCTCTTAGGTCAGCTAAACTTCCCCAGTGGACACCCCTCTGTTCAATGTAGGTGGAGTTCTTCTCTGAAAGAAAGAACTGATAGTGTGTACCCCCTTGATCTTCGTTTACATAAGAGCAGGGGTTGATGACACTGTTACAGACTGCCTGAATTCATAAATAAAGTTTAATGAATCACATTTAGGTATTGTCGATAGCTGCTTTTGTGCTGTAATAGCTGAGTTAAATAGGTACAGCAAAGACCATGTATCCTTCAGAGCCAAAAGTATTTATCTGGAACTTTATAGCAAAGTAAAGTGTAGAGGATTGTTGGATGTTTAGAATTATTGCAAATTCTTCAGATTCTTTGAACCTAATTGAGAACCATATGTTGCATTGGTCTGTAGTAGTCTTGGTCTGTCCAAATCTGTTTATACAAAACATATTTTCAGAAACAAATCTGGCAGACTTTTGAAAGGAATATCTGTTGTGTGCTAACTCTTTTATATCGATAACCTTATTTGTACTCATCATTCAACAGTGAATGAAAATAACTGGACTCAGACCTATCTTTTATGACTCCAAGTCCAAGACTTCACTACAACACAGAAACACAGTATGCATAGATAGTGTGGCTTGGACTGGTATATAATACATACTTGCATTAAATGTCCAGGGCAGTGCAGTTTCCAGATGTTTAATTCAGCAGCTTCTTAAAATAACTCTTGGAAGGGTATTGTAGATTTGACAAAAGTATCAACTGTTGTTGGGTTATTGAAGTTACTGTTAATGCATCAACAAAATATTGAGTGCTTTTTGGTAAATTACTTAACATGCCTTCACAATTTCTTTTTTACGTGTTTCTTAGGTAGTTAACCTGCAGTATAGTGAAGTTCAAGACCGGGTCATGCTCACTGGCCGCCACATGGTTCGAGATGTGAGCTGCAAAAACTGCAATAGCAAACTGGGATGGATCTATGAGTTTGCTACTGAAGACAGCCAGCGTTATAAGGAGGGCCGTGTGATCCTGGAACGGGCTCTAGTTCGGGAGAGTGAGGGCTTTGAGGAGCATGTACCATCTGATAACTCTTGAAGAAAAAGTGATAACTCTGTCTTTTCCCAGGTCTCCTTCACTGAAAACAAAAATCTACTTACATACACTGTCACCTTAGCATCAGAGTCGGATTCATGAACTGCGGAACAAGAAGTTGTGAGAATCTAAGATGGAACCTTCCTTCCTTTTTTTTTTTTTTTTTTTAATTTTCTATTTTTCATTCAACTGCAGTGTGTAGAGCGAATATTATGCAGATGCCGTTAATTTTTTCCCTATGTTTACATCTCGAGGCAGAATAGTCTGTCTGCAGCTACGTGATGGGCTTATGTGAGGGAAAAAATCTGGGCGATTAGTGAAAAGGTGTGTAAATTTTGAAAGGAAAAGTGTCAAGAGCATGGATTTTTAAACTTATTTGGGCTTCATTTTAAAACTTTTTTTGAACCCAGTTATTTCACTTGATTTGCTAGTTTCAGAGAAAAGATCCGAATTTGTGACCAGCGCTAAAGGTTCAGTGTTAGTATGGCTTGTGCTGGCCGTTGTGCCATATTCTTGTTGGAGAAGAACCGTAGCACCAGAGCCCATTCTTCCTTGTCAGACTTGACCCAAAGATGTCACCGTTCCTAGTTAGCTGTCACCACCTAATTGGTGTTGCTTGGAAGCTTTTCCTGAAGTGGGGCAGAACTGCTTGGTTGTCTTTTCCATGTAACTTAAGCATAGTAATATAAATAAAGTAATAGTTGGATGTTTTTGGTCCTGTGTTGCTTTTAAAAACAACTATGAAAAAAGTATTTGACAAGTACCTTTCATAGTAGTGTTTCTTTTTATTTCTTAAGCTAAATTGACTGTGTATAAGCTAAATTGTGTATATTTGTTTAAATTAAAGCAAACTGTTTAAACCCATGGTATTGCATTTAGAAGGCAGTTGAACCAGAATGTCACTATGCATCCATGCAGAAAGCATTTCACGGCATTTGTTTTAAAAGAATGGGTGGGGGGAGGGAAAGAAGTAGCCTGTGCCTGTCTAACAGTACTGCTTTATAAAGCCTTTCAGCCTTTCCTCCTCAGTTTTGCATTGATTTTGACAAGTCTGTAGAGTAATAGTTTCATTAGTGACAAGTTTTCTTATTAGCATTATTTTCTCAAATTCCCTCATAAGTTCAGCTATTGAAATTGAAACGATCCTTGGTCCCTTCAAGTGGAAAGGGATCAAATTTGACTCAGGGTGTTATTTTAGCCCAAAATTTACATTATGAAGTATTAAAATGTAAATGTCTCCTTAAACTATGTCAAGGTATTCTAGTATTTGCTTTTGGTAGAATAACCGATGTTAAAATTGGCTAATTACTTAAATGAATGAATGGGTATTTGCTCAATCTAGATCCTTGTCCAGGAAGGAGATTTGCCTCAATTTAATTAGCAAAATCTTTGTCTTTGATATTTGAAGTGACTTTTGAGTACATTTAAGATTAAGTTTCTTTTATTTGCCTTTTGGCTCTTGGTTAGAGGCATTGGTCTCTGATTAAATAGGTGTATAATACTGCGTTTGAGATATGTAGACACAAGTTCTCTTTCCTTCCCCATAATCTTCAAGCATCGAGAAACAACACTCATTCCCATTTCCATATCGGCCTTTGACTACATGCGGAATCCGAGTAGCATGCCTTATCAACAGCACTATGTGCGTTTGCTGTCACAATAAAGTATATTTTGTCTTGCATTGGTGCAATACTGCTACTTATTTCCACTAATCCCTGTCTAATGGTCATCTTGTTTTAATTTTTATACATGAACACACATACCTTTGAATAGCTATAGCTTTCTTCAGTTGTCAGTGGTAAGGTAGCATTTGGCTTAACTATCTAATTTGCATCTGGAGATACTAAAACTGCCATTGAGAAGATACTGTGTCAGACAACTGTAGTGTGGTATATATGGACAACTGTCATATCGCTAGGCTAAGTTTTAAATGACTACAACAACAGCGTGATCCTCTATGCCTTTTAAAAACTATTCCAAAAAGCAATATGGAAAATGCAGTCAGAGTAGATTGTTTACAGAGATGCAAACACACTATTCATTTGAAATAGAAGACCACTTATGAGAATGATTTTGCTTGGGGATGGGAAGGTTAACCAAGTCTACTTGACAATCCTGCCTAATTAGTGGATTACTGAGTGTACAGATAAAGCTTTTCCCTTTGGCTAGGACCTCAGAATCCTTTTTGAGTTTTAGTTATGTGACCAGGACAATGAGTCATATGTTGTTTTGTTCGTAAATGACATTTATTTAAAGAGACCCTACAGTGAATGTTCTGGGTTACATTTTTGTTAATTATGTAGTGATTTAAGTTACAATTCTGAGCTGCTACTTAGGGATTGGAGGGGACGAACAGCAGTAGCCTGTTTTCTAAGTCTACCTATTCCTAGAAGTCATGTGGGATAGTTAAATGCAGAGTTTGGGCTCAAGCCCAGGCTTAAATCAGTCCACAGCTAGTTTTGGATTGGGTGGAATTCCACTATTGATTGTGCAATAGGAACATATTTATGATCATTTCCCCAGCAGGTGCAAAAACACCTCACAGTGTAAACAAATATGCACTATTGGCATGTCTTTTAAACCCCAGAACCTATATAAACCTATATAAAATGAAACTTTGGATCTAGGGAAGGTGTGAATTAATCTGCAACACTAAATAGACTCCCAGATTGCACTGAAATGAAGATACAGAAATGAAACAGCGAAGGAGAAATTAGGATGGATAGTCATCCTAAATTAGGTGTGAAATGTATGGATGCTATATTTGAAATCAGAAGGACTTCTTAAACTGAAACTTTTCTATCAAAGTATAAAATACCTTCAAAAGCACACGACTAAGGGTTTGTGATCAGCTGTCTTGCCTCAGCCCTCTTGCCTGCATGTGACTATGCGGGTACCTTTGTCTTTTTCCTTTTCCTAATTGACCTGTCCTTTTAAAATGTAGCACGAGTTCGATCCCTGGCCGGCCAGCGAGCAACCCACATGGCGCAGCAGACCTCTCCTGACTCGCCCGCACTCGCCCGCTGCTCCCCTCAGTGTACTTCAGTCAATCTGCCTGTTCTGTTCCCTACTCTGTCTCTGGCGAATCCTTTCACCCCCCTCCCCCAAACCTCTGGCCTGTACCCCAGCTCTTGTATGCATAAATAAATAAATCTTTAAAAATAAAATGGTTAAAAAAAAGGTTTGTGATCCTGGACATCACTTTTCAAATTTGGGTTTTTTTAAATCTTAATCTACTACTTTTCTCCCCAATATTGAATTGATCTCTCTCAGGTAGAGCCAAGAAACCAATTTTCTTTTTTTTTGCCAAATGCAAAAATAATTTTTCTGCTAATATATGAGAAACACTAATCAAATGGTTATTCAAAGTCAATGCCTTGGTTATGTTATTGTTATAGGACAGGGAGAGGAGCAGCCCAAGCCCCGCAAACCTGCCTATTCTAAATGGGTTCTGCCATCCGCCGCATCAACACAAAACATATGAGACTTTAATGGGAAGGAACTTTAATAAAACTAGGAAACAATACAGGTAAGGCAAAGAGTCTAGTTTCTAAATGAAGCACCCAAAGTTACCCGTCCCCTCGTGGGTAAAAGTCCATCCATATGGGATCGGCCCAGAGCAAGGCCCCAAAGCCTGCCACAAGTCTAAAGCATCTTTCAGTGGGGACCCACAGAAAAGGGTCAGAAACAACCAGACAAGCCCGGAAGGAAAAGAGCAAAATCAACATCAAAATAAAAGCTGCCATTGTCACCTCCCCATGGGTCTCACCCACATCTGTGTCACCCTGTCCACGACCAAAAGACAAGCGCAGCTTCTTCACGTGTCTCTAGGTTCCATCCTGCCTCCTCCAGGTCTCCTGGCTCCATCCTGCTTCCTTCCTCAGTCTCTTCTGCAGCTTCTTCTCTTCCTGCTCAGCTCCACCCTCCCTTGGGTGGGGCAGGGAACCTCCCCCTTTCCTGGGGACCACCCTGTTGCATTATCACTTGGTAAAAGCAGGTGATTGTCATAAGACACTCAAGGCCTTAGTGGTGTGAATAAAAAGAAACATGTTTTTCTACCTGCTTAAAAACAAAAATCCAGGGCCTCCCCGGTGGCGCAGCGGTTGAGCGTTGGGTTGCGAAGCTGCCCGCAGCCTCTGCAGCACCGGTTCGATCCCCGGCTGCTCCCCAGGCCACCGGAGGAGGGTCCCATGTGACGCGCAGACCCCTCCTGCCGCCCGCTGCTCCCCTCAGCAGTGTACTTCGGTCCTTCTGTTGTTGAGCAACCCCGATACAAAACGGGGTGCCTGACTGTGGGTCCTCACCCGCGTGCTTAAAAGGACTTATTAATGCTCTACTGCAGGCACACGTGAAAGGTTAATAAAAGGTTTATTTACAAGGGAAGGGGAAATGAGGAAATGTACAGCTATGGGAGAAAAGCGGGAGACAAAGTTTTAAATAAGTCCTACCCAATCCGCCGATTAGGAATCCCAAAATGGCGCTCTGAGAGCTGGCCGCCAGCCAGGAGCGGTAAAGCCGGGAGGTGAGCAATCGCGAGCCAGAGAGCCCAAGGCCCACGTGTTTGGTTTTTTATATCCAACCTGACTGCCCAACTCCACCCTTAGGTCCCAGCCACCCTCCCTTGGTGGTGATGGGATTTGTCTTTCCCAGAGTCTTGATGGCTTTAGTCTGGAGTGGGGGTGGAGTCCACAAAGCCTGTATGGGATTAACTCAGGACATCACTTCCCCCTAACACTTCTGCCTGCTCTGCTCCCCGCTCTGGCTCTGGTGAATTCTCTCACCCTCCCGTGCTCTGTACCCAGTGCTTGTATAAATAAATAAATAAATAAATAAATCTTTAAAAAAAAAAAAAAAACAAAACAAAAATCCAACAATTAGGTAAACATTTTAAGGAGAGGAAAAATCTGGGAAAGATGCATCCAGTTTTAGAAAAGATCATTAGTCTAATGCTGATTCAGATTAAGTGGCTGTTGAATAGAAAGCCTCTTGGCCTCTGAAATGTGGTTTTCTTAAATATAAATAGTAAAAACAATCCTTAGTTGGTTCTAGCAAAAATTGTGAAATATTTACATAAGCTTTTTGATGAGTATTATGCAATGTATGGGATAACTACTTGTTCTCAGCCCTTCACAATTGAATCATTTTGCTCTAAACAGAATGACCAGAATGTTTTCAAAGTTTTTTAAATTCTTCCTGGTTTTGATGTGTACTGCTAAACCTATAAGCAAATTAGGGCATGAAATCTTTTTATCAAATATTACCCCCTTTTATTTTGAAAAAAAGATTGATTTATTTATGCATACAAGAGCTAAGGTATAGGCCAGAGGTGCAGGGGGTGAGAGGATTCACCAGAGACAGAGTGGGGAACAGAACAGGCAGACTGACTGAAATACACTGCTGAGGGGAGCAGCGGGCGAGGCAAGAGAGGTCTGCTGTGCCACGTGGGTTGCTCCCTTCCCGGCTGAAGAGGCTGCGGATTGCTTCATAGTGCCATGCTTAACCCCTTGCGCCACCAGGGAGGCCCAAATATTACCATCTTGACATTTGAGCATAAGCCATCTTTCACAAGCTACTAAATTGACAATTTACTTTGCTCTCAAAAATCATCAAAGCTCCTGTTTTTCACCTAGGGACAAGTAAGCCACAATGAAAAGAAAGAAAAGTTAATGTCTCCATTTCCCCCCTTACTGGTACTTTTATCCCAATCAGTTAACTTTTAAGAATCCTGCAAGAATTTCCACTAATGCATATTGACTAGTTACATTTTAAGCCAAATTTTCTTTTGTGTTTGTGGCAGGCAATTTCATACCATCGTGTTAACCGGGTTGTTAAGGAATTCTGTGCTGGTGGTGAAGCATGGTGACCTGAGATAAGCAGCCTGGGGAGCTTAGTAACAACCTTTTGTTCAGTTCCCAGTATGCAACTTAGTCCCTGATAAGAATCTTGCTTGTTAGAACATGTGCCACCGTGAGGCAGGATGGACCTGAGGGGGTCCAATGACTACTGACCCTCTACTCCTTGGTATGCAATTATACGACTCACGTCTTGGTATGTAGCCACATCATATCTGACCATGTACAGCTGCCAAGGCAAAGCCACCTGGAACCTTGTAGAAACTGCCCCTGACTTCCCACAAAGGGGGTTCAGCCTTGGGAATGCGAGCCTGCTGAGTCAGCGCCGGTGCATTAAACCTGCTCCTTGTTAGCTCTGGTGTCCACTCTGGATTTAAAGTACTAAGACAAATTCCACTGAATAATTTTTAAAAATCTAAAACTAAAGCCCAGCTTTCAAAATGGTGGTATTTGTGTTTGTCAGGATGAGCCAGAAGTTTTCAGGGAGGGGTGTAAATAGTTTGAGAAACCCCACTGCTGTGCCAGTCAGTTGGAGCTTGGCTCCTGCTATTCCCCAGAATTTCATCCAGCTGTTGAGGCACCCTGGGGTGAGCCATAAGTTACCTTCTTAGCTTAACCCTCTCTAACCCATGGCCCTTCCAGGGGCTGATGGGCAAAGTGGAGGCTTAATACTATGAACCATGAGAATTCATGATTCTTTCTCCCCTACTAAGCCATCTTTCCCCCAGGTTATCAGTTAACTGGAAGTTGCCCAGAGGCCCTTCTAAAACCTGCCAATATGGCAAAAGGAGTAAAATGAATTTTAATCCCTTTCCTAAGTAAATTTTAGAGAATGGTGCTTAGAAGCTGAGTTTCAAAGGTTGGGGCGGGGAAGGGTTGGTATTTTTAAGGACTTGAGTAACAAGGCCTAAAACATTTGAGTGGTCCTGTTGAAGTTTACACTGACGAGTTTTTTTTTAAGACAGAAGAAGCCAACGCTACCAAAAAGAACCACTAGATGGCATCAGTACACAAGAAATTCTGTCGAGACATCTTTTGGAAAAGGACATCTGGGGTTGTCTGTTCCCCTTCCTATAGTGGCTGACCTGAAGTGAAACATTTTACTCTTACGGGATTACAGTTGTGGGGGTCATATGACATCATATTTGAGAAAGTACTCTGCAAGCTCTAGTATACAAAAAACAGCACTGTTCATGGTTTTCATTAAGTGATTTTCTTCTAACATGTTTTAGTATCTGAAGCTGTAGCTTACATGAACTAAAAATTTTTTTCAACAACTTTAATACTTGCTTTTATTTTGAAAATAAGCTGAGGTCACAGAAAATTGTCATAGTGTGACTTTGAAGCTAGTTAACCTCTTGAAGCCTTATTCCTAAACTTTAAAATACAGAAAATAATTTCTAGACAATGCATGAAAAATGCTTTATAAGCCATACAGTATTCCAAAAATAGAATATATTCCTATAACTTGAGTGAGGTTCAATGAATTATTTAACCAGCATAGGCTCCTTCCATTTGCAACAAAGTGCTTATTCATTTATTATCCTTTCAGCAACATCTGCAGGGCTGTTACCTGCCTGCAGGCAGCGTACTAATAATTATCAGCTCTTAGTATGAGGTGCTAGGCACCTCTTCCCAGCAGCCATAGTAAGGAAGTCCAGAATAGGAAGCCCAGTAGTGATACAAAGCATTGTTATCAAAACTGAGTATATTCCTGCTGCGGAAAATAAAAGGCCTATGACATAGCAGTGCAGAAGCTAGTGAAGCAGAATAAAAGGACTTTGTTCTTCCAGCAATTGATTAATTTCTAAGTTAGAAAAGAACAAACCTTCCAGAAAATAAGTCATCTTTCTATGTGCAGTGGATTTTGAAAGTGAATTGAAGCATGGTGACCTGAGATAAAGCAGCTTGGAGAGCTTAGTAACAACCTTTTGCTCAGTTCCTGGTATGCAACTTAGTCCCTGGTATGAATCTTGCTTCATGTTAGACTATGTACTGCTGTGAGGCAGAATGGACCTGGGGGGTCCCATGACTACTGACCCCTTTACTCAATCCTTGGTATGAAACCAAACACCTCTTGGTATGTAGCTACATCACATCTGACCATGTACAACTGCCAATGCAAACCCACCAGAACCTTGTAGAAACTGAAAATGTGTATGAGCCCCTGACTTCCTACAAAGGGGGCTGAGCCTTGGGATGTGAATCTGCTGAGTCAGCACCGTGCAGTAAAACTGCTTCTTGTTAGCCCTGGTGTCCAAGTCTCCTTTGTGCCATGTAACAGGATTAACTTTACATTGTAAAAGAAACATCACCTGTCTTCCACTTGCAAATATAAGTGTTTCCAGGGCACGTGGTAATAAGTCAGACTGTTGGCTGCTCTCTTATAGCCATGCCAAGTGGAGGACTTCACAAAGGTGAGAGGTAGTGGGCCAAGGCTCAGCTCACCTTACACAAGAAAAATCCCAGGCAAAGTATCCTTTAAGTTGAATTGGGAGAAGAAAGTGAAGAATACCAAATCCATAGGACCTGATTGAATGTTATGCTATTGGGAGATGGAAACTAATGAACAACTTTGAATAGAAGAGAGAAATAAACATTTATTTTTCAGAAGGCCAATTGGTGACAGATTTTATTGGAGTGAGGTTAGGCTGGAGGCAGAAAAAAAAGTGATTTTTCTGCTTCACCCTCCTGTGGGAATTGGCCTCAGGGAGCACACAGAAGGCACAGGAAGGGCAGGCCAGGGGAAGCTTGCTTGAGGCGCAAGCACTTGAGGCTACTGGGTGGGGGTGGGGTTGCATCACAGCTGCTGGTAAAAGGAGGAGTCAGATCTTTCTGCCTCTGAGTCTCCTAGCTCTTCATACTCACTCCACATTATCAGTTCCTCCAGATGGTTTCTGACTCCATATCCTGGTGTGAAAGTTAAACCTGACAAATTCAAACACAAGGGCAGGCAGGCAGACATTAAAATCATCATCGGCCACTGACAATCAACATTGAGATGCCAATTAAACCGGCCCCCTTTCACCTGAAATTAGGTTGTCTTTTGGCCAGCCACGTGCCAGGATGTCTTTTCTCCTCTCCCCTCCCCAGACTAGCACCCATAGGGGAAGGGAGTGTGAAGGAGCCTTAACTGGGGCCTGAGGCAGTTCCCACCTCCTGCTCGCTCGCCTGGGGACTCCTGGCCATGCAGAGAAGACCCCAAGGGGACACAGGGAGGACCCCACCGAATGGAGGCTGAGTAGAAAATGTGTGAAGGAGGCATCACAAGACCAGAAACTGGTGGGGGTAGAAATGACTAACATAGATGCTAAACCCCCTATAGAAATGAAAAATCCTTAAGTGACAACTGCTACAGCAAGTATCAGGAGCTCTGGAAAGTATCCGGAGGAGCCGATATGGAGATTGAGGGCCATTGTAGAGAACTTACAAATCAACCTAGTCACACCCTAGACATAAGTAATTTAACAATAGATAATTCCACGAAGGAATGAACTCCCCTCAAAAAGAACAGGCTATCAGGACAATTTCTGCTCTGGAGAGGCATCTCTCCTGCCCACCTGTGACTATGCGGGTGCCTCTCTTTTTCTTTCTCTTCCTAATAAACCTGCCCCTTTAATATGTAACCTTCACCTGCCTGTGTCTCTGCAAACATCTTCATCTCCTGGGTAGACTTGCCATGTGCTGCTGAAAGGGGAATGCTGCCGAAGCTTTTTTCAGAGGTAACCCCAGGATCTCACTCACTGACCCCCGCATCTCTCAAAACGACACCACCACCCTCCTGTCCTGTGTTTCTTTTGTCATTTGTTTTTGACTCTTCATTTACCGTCTCTCCTCCTTTTTCCTCTTTCTCTTTTCTCCCCTCTAATCATCCTCTTAAACTTATGGCCACTCCTTTCCAGCTTGCCTGCCTTGTTACTCACCTGCCATGGTGAGATTTTGCCCTAACCAGGAGGAAACTGGGGGAATGAGCTTGCAAAGCCCAAAACCCTGCAGAACTACAGTTCCCCACAAGGGGGCGTCCTTTCTGAGTGGCACAAAGGCCTGGATGGGTTGGCTACCCTGTTCTTTATGTTTTATGTTTTTCTCTCCTTTCCCATCTCCTTGGTGGGGTGGACAGAGAATTTTTTTTTTTTTTTTTGGTGGGACCCTCGGCGGCTGGGGAACAAACTGGTGCTGCAGAGGCTGCGGGCAGCCCAGCGCTCAAATGCTGCGCCACCAGGGGAGGCCCAGAGAATGGGCTTTGATGTCACACCTGCTTAAATCCCATCTCTGCCGTTAACTATAGTATAACTGTGGCCATGTTACTTGACCTCTGTAGAGTAAGGTAAAATGTATCAGGCTTTTCTGCCCTCCCACCATTAGGATGATGATGGATCCTTGCGGTCCTGAATGCATGCCTGATGCCGGGCACCTGGAGTAGGGTGTGGGCACATGTAGATGGGATTCACCTGGGCTAAGGCTGGACTTAGAAGGGCAGCGTCACAGGGACGCCAGAAGAACCACGAGGAGAACAGAAGAAGCAGAGAAGAAACAGCAGAACCATGAGAGAGCAGAGCAGCAAGGACCACAAGAGAACGCCGGAGAGCCCAGAGTAAAGACTTGGGGCTGGGGGGCCTCCCAGCCCCCCAGTATCCCTGCCTTCTGTGTACCTGGTAAATCCCAATAAAAGCCTACAAATGCCACTGAGGGCTCCAGGACTCTCTTCTCCTTTACCCTGTCTGCATAGAATCATAGAAAACCTGTACTGTGGCCCTTCCTGCTCACTACACTGGGTGACCTCAGTATGTAACCTCCCCAAAGTCTGATTTCCTAACCTCTTCCATGGGACCAAACTTGCAGGGTTGTTTCAAACACAGTTAACTCAGGGACAGTTAAGTGTGAAATAATCATCAATTGCATGTGTGATTCTTGCTGTTATATATTTGTAGACTACCTACCACATAGCGCTTGTAACCAGCCGCCACTGATACTGGAATTGTAGGTTTTCAGGCCTAGTCTCCCAGCCAGGAACGGATCCCAGGCTGCAGTGGCAGCGCTGAGTCCCAGCCACTAGACCCCCAAGGATTGGTGTCTCACAAAGCCACAGCAGGAACTTTGCAGACAGACTCTCAGGCAAGCAAGCGAGAAGAGGCAGGTTTGTTTAGAAAAAGTTTATTGAGGAGAAAAGAACAGAAATAAAGTGGGACAACCAGGCTAGGGAGGGGCAAGGAAGCCCATGTGGAGTCGTGTCTCAGGAAATATAGACCTTCTTTCCCTAATTATTCCAAAGCTCCACCAGTCTCTTTGTGATTAGTTAGTTCTCACTCACTGCCTAAATGTCTCTGTGCCTAGAACTAAGTCTCTGTGTCCCAGCCCTTATCTTTTTTCTTCATTGTCCTCTATTTGAAATGTCTTATTGACCCTAAGGTCATAAAGTAAGTCCCTAATGTCTTAAGTCCTGGGGTGTTTGATTAGTCCCCTTTGGAATTTGTTGCCCTTATCTCTGGAGCCTTCCTTCACTCTCCTGAAGTCCCTACACTGTCCTTGAGGCTGCCTAATTATCTCTAACTAGCCCCAGGATTCACCACGATGATGCTCAGGGAGCCTCACCTTCTGGAATCCATGCTTCCCACAATGAATCACAGCTGGCTTGTGAAAAGGTACACGTGACTGATTTCTAAAGCCATTGCAGCTTCCACTTGAACTCAGTGAGTCACTCGCTCTGGGGGCGGTCAGCCCTATGCCATGCCTTCTCTATGCACAGGTGCCAAGGCCTCCTGTCGACACACAGCGCACCACCTCTCCAGGGGATTCCCCCAGCCCCAGACATGCCCCAAGATGGCTGCATCTCACGGCGACCTTGTGGTAGAGCCACAACTGCCCAGGTAACCGAGATTCCTGACCCCTAGACACGGGAGCAGATAGTACATTTGTATCGTGGTCTTAAACTACTCATTTGTTACATAGCAACAGTCAACTAACACAACGCTTCTTTAAAGAAGTGAGAAACAATGGGACTCCCCGGTGGTGCAAGGGGTTAAGCCCCACACTGTGAAGCAACCCACAGCCTCTCCAGCATGAGTTCGATCCCCGACCAGGGAGATACCCACATGGTGCAGCAGACCTCTCCTGACTCGCCCGCTGCTCCCCTCCCTTCGGTCAATCTGCCTGTTCTGCTCCCTACTCTGTCTCTGGTGAATCCTCTCACCCCCCACATCTCTGGCCTGTATCCCAGCTCTTGTACGCGTAAATATATAAATCTTAAAAAAAAAAAAAGTGAGAAACAATGAATTGGAATTCCCTGCAAAATCATGCAATCTAACATGTGGGCAGCAGGGGCGGCATTGGAGCATTTTCTGGTCTGTCTGGTCCTGTCCCTCCCTCCAGCATAGTGGTGCCCACGTTGGGCGGGAGGAAACGCTGGACCATCCAATCAACAGGCACTTTCAGGACCCTCCTGGGTGTGCAGGCTGAGCCCCTTCCACTCCCGAGGTACAGCACGTTCTTATTGTGGGAGAGTGTGTTTTAGTGTTTGTTGGGGTTAATCACGTCATTCCATTTGTTTTCTAAATTTTACTGTCAGGTAGCAGGTATGAATATTTTTATAAATACTTCAAGGGGCGAATGAATACTTCAAGGGGTGTATGAATACTTCAAGGGGTGTATGGTCTAAATGGCATGATAAAACGAAGTAGGTAAGAGAAAGGGTGTGGTAGGAATATATTCATTCGTCACAATCGCAAGCACCTACCACAAGGAAGGCCCCGGGCTGGGTGCTGTGGAGGCGTGGAAGGAGTAAGCTATCTCCCGGAGGGTACCGGGTGTAAAAATACTTTACAAAACAATCCTCACCCCCAGCTCCCACTTCTAAGCACACCGAATCAAGTGGGGACCAAGCTCTGCCAGCTGGAGAGGGTGTTGGAAACAGTGAGGGCTTCTACGTCATACTCAGTGATGTTAAGGACTTAAAAACAAAAAGGCATAGCCGTGTGCAGAATGAAAAGTGCCCTGAAACCATCTGAGAAGTTGGGGGTGATTTCTGGCCCAGGGAAGAAAGTGGGGAGCTATGAGAAAGTGGTAGGCTTTGAAGAGAAAGACCCTGCTACCCCATTATGAGAGAAGTGATCCATACAGGAATTCTCTGGAATCTCTAGGTGAGATTCCTACCCCCTACCCCAGGGACACTCACCTTCCCAATCGCTAGTCTACTCAGGTTTTCTTACTGAAACATCTTACTGAACAATGACAATCAGAAGAGGCCCCCTCAGCCTGAGCTGAAGAGAACCCACAAAAGAAAAATATTTAGAAAACCGTGGTGGCCCACCCACCTCTACTTGAGACGCCGGTCAAAAAGTTTGCAGCCTTGCACGGAAGGGAGCTGCTGGCAAAAAAGTCGCCTGCTTCTGCTTCTCCCCAGTCAGGAAATTGATTTTCTGTTCTCTCCTGACTCCTTCTGAACAGTGGAACTCAGTTATCAAGCTCCACTTCCTGTCTTCCCGGTAACCCTATTTGGTGAAATTAGAATTAGGAGTTTAATTCAATGTAGTGCAGAGCAAAATGAGATTAAATTTACGGTTTCAAGACTCCGCTAGGAAACAGAATCCTGCATTTTCTATTCCTCCTCCAAAAATTGACCACAACCCCAGGGGGGGTGGACACATGAGCCCTGGAGGAGGTGCCCAGCGCCCTTAAAGGTTCTCACTGCTGGATTTTTACAAACATTCTGTGAAGATTGGCTGCACCTATGGGTTTTTTTTTTTTTAATGTCACTTTTAAGATTTATTTATTTATGCATACAAGAGCTGGGGTACAGGCCAGAGGTGCTGGGGGTGGGGGAGTGAGAGGATTCACCAGAGAGAGTGGGGATCAGAATAGGCAGATCTACTGAAATACACTGCTGAGGGGAGCAGCGGGCGAGTCAGGAAAGGTCTGCTGAGCCATGCGGGCAGCCCCTCAGCCAGCCGGGGATTGAACTCGTGCTGCAGAGGTTGCAGACAGTTTCGTAGGTTGCGTCTTAACCCCTTGTGCCACCAGGGAGGCCCAGGCTGCACCTATGTTAAAGAACAAAACAAACACAAAAAGGGACATAGATTTATTTTCAACACAGTGTGAAAATGAGGTGGTAAACTGAGGCAAAGCACAGTCATTCTTCAGGCGTCTCCCAAGTGCGGCACAGTTTACACGTGGCGTTTAATGTGACCCTTACCAGCCAGCATGGTGGGTGTGTTCACAGGACTCTGTGTTGGGAAGGGCTCAGACTTGATTTAGTGTCTGCTGTTGTCTTGAACTTTTCAACAGCTTTTGAGCAAAGGACCTGCACTTCTATTCTGTACACAAATGTAGAGCCATTCCTAGCCTCACATAGCTCTGATGCTTCGTGGGTGTTGTTGAGCCCATTTTAAAAGTGGGAGAGTGAGTTTTAAAAGTGTGCAGAGTGAGTTCAGTGACCCGCCCATGTTATAAAGATGGGATTTGGTAGATCTGAGATTTGTAGCCAGGTCCCTGCTACCAACTCCCTATCCAGGATCCATGCACCCAGTGCTACTGCCCTTCTCACTAAGTACCTAGTTCTGTTACAGGGTAACCCCGACGTGAAATGGGTTGACTTGACTGTGGTCCTCACCTGCATGCTTAAAAGGGACTTTTATAATGAGACTCAACTGCAGGCACACAAAAAAGTTAATAAAGGGTTTATTTACAAAAAAGGGAAATGAAGAAAGGAGTAATTCAGAGAGAAAGGAGAGATAAATTGGTGAATGCGTCCTACCAGTTCTGCTGAGCTGGGACCCCAATAGCACTCTGAAAACCCGTGAAAAACCACCCCCCCACCCCACCAAGGCTGACATGTCTGGTTATATACCGAGCCTGGCTGCTTAACCCCACCCTCAATTCCCAGCAATCCTGCCTTCCATGGTGATGACATTACAGGATTTGTAGTCCCTGGTGTCTTGGGTCTCTTTGGTCTGCGGTGGGGGTGGGGTCCATAAAACCTGTGTTTGTCGAGTTTATTCAGAGCATCCTTTCCCCTCAACAATTCCACTTAGCCCATTTCTTGGAAATAGGATATTAATTCTGGACACAATAGGTTAAGACATTAGCAGGTGGGGTATTTTTATTTTTTAATCTTAATTATCAGGATAATTAGTTTAGATCTCTAAATAGTTCTATGTGCTTGATATTTAATTTCTGACAAAATGTTTTCCAGCAAAATATGTCAAATCTTGTCCCTGAAACCCAAGCAACCTTTTTATCCTCATACACTTTTAAAATGGAATTACAGATGTTGACATGAAGAACATTTGCTTTATAACAAAATTACATTTCTTTCCAAGATGTAGTGATTTAATAATTAAAACAATATCCATGAAATATGAATACAAGGTATTCATAAATAAATTAAATTAGATTGTGACTGCTAAGAGCCAATTATCATGTAAGATATCTCCAATGGTTGAAATAGAAGAGCAGAATATTAATTCTGACATTCTTTATAGCCCATGATTATAAATTGCTTCAATGGTCTAATAGGTTTTGGAGTTTTATTGAGATTTGAGATGGCCCTTAAAATATTCATTGAGTGTTAAAAATTAGTAGTCTTGATTGATTTTAGTTATAATTCCACTGTCTGTTTACAAGATTGGGAGAAGGAGGGGTGGAAAATCTATTCTACTTATGAAATAATAATAGTAACTAAGATGGGGGTGATGGAGCTTTGTAGAGTGTGGGGGACTTTGGGTTCATTCTGGGGAAGGTTTTGCCAGAGCTCCCGTTTTGGCAGTACGTGGCGAGTTTCTCCACGAGGCAGAGAAAGTAGTGATATTTAAGAGCAGGTTTAGTAGAAAAGGGATAGGACAGTAAAAGACACTTGCATCGACACAAGTGGGCAGGAATAGTGGCCCCGAAAGAGACAGGTTTGCTGAGAGAGGCCTGTGTGCTTGCAGGTGGCGGCCTTAAGGAGGGCGGCCTCCGCTGAGGAAGGTCAGCGAGGAAAAACCCCTGGCATGGACAAGCCACGGGCAGGCAGGAAGCTGCTGCCCTGCAGAGGGAGAGTTGGTGAAAGGAAGCACCTGCATAGTCACAGGTGGGCAGTGGGAGTGCTGCCTGGTTGTGAGGGCTGCCCTAGGCCCTCTTCAGGGAGGGGCTCATCTTTGTGGGTGGATGTTTTGTGCCCCTGACACTCCCTATAGCAGTCTGATGGTTTCTGGGTGTTGCACCTCCTGATCTGGGCGTTGATGCCTAAGGGTCTTGGTTTCTATAACTGGGTTAATGGATTATGCTAATCCCTTCTACCCCTACCTCCCTGTGTGAGTTAGGGTCTTGTCCTTGTATCTCCTTTCCAGTTTTTCTATTCTTATCCTCCACCAGGGGCACCATGCTTAAGAAGTTCAGGCAAACCTAGATTTGATCCCAATTCCACCACCTGGTCGAGCAATTTATTTCACTTCTCATCCATAGAAAAGGGTTGTGACTAGGAATAAATTAGAAAATACATTAAGCACAGAGTAAGAGCCTGGCACTTAACAAGCACGAAATCAGTGTTCGCTCTCAAGATTTCTGCTGCCACATGGGGGCACTTGAAGGGTTTGGGGAGATAGTTATTATGCATCACTGTGATCTCAAGGGCCATGACATTGTCTTCAGCTCTTATTTTAGAAATCATTGGGCTATTCCCAGTGGTGTGCTGGTAGATGCTTATTAGTTCTGAGTGGCAAAAGGGATGGGGACCCCTGATTTTCAGTGTTGTCTGATTTTACCCTAAATGATTTCAAGCTACAGGGTTTTCCCTAAAACATTCCCTAGAATGTTCCTGTTTGGTATGTTCCTATTTGGGATGACTTGACAGGTGGATTTTTGAGTCTGCTCAAAAACTTTTCCATATAAATCTATGGCAGTCACATCCCCAGACCCCCTCCCCACTCCAAATAACCAACCAAATCAGACCAACAGGAATGGCCTACCTTCAGGCAGTGGGGGAAATCATCTGAAGGGATTCGCTGACCATGAAGGTAGGGGGAGATGCTCACACTCGCCTCTCAGGAGCTGGCACAGCCTGCCCCAAGCACCACTGGCACTTTTGAACTAAAAGTGGGAGACTTTGGTTTCTAGTTCTGGCTCTGCTGCTCCCTAGTTTCATGACCCTTCTTCATCTGTAAAGTGGAGATGGTGTACCTATCTGGCTGGCCACATAGAATTAATGTGACAAATAAATACAAGAAAAACTGTAAAACACTCCTTCCCTCTGAGGTACAGGGGCTGATTTAAAGATCCCAAGACTAGCAACTCCTTTATCTTCTGATCTGCCCCTCAGCTGGGCCCAGAGCCCCTGGTTTATTTGTTCTAATTTCTGTTTCCTTTTCTCTGACCTCTCAGCACACAATGACTGTCTGCACAGTTAACACAACAAGGCAAGTTAGTCAGGTTCTTTGGGGCCCTGGAAAGTCAACTCTGGCTCCTGCTGTTTGAGGACCTGCTGGGGGTGGGAGCCTTAGTTTGGGCACTGGCACAGCAGAGTGCCACCCACCTTCTTGCTCTAATGAAGCTGAACTAGCTGTCCTGTGACCTGGTCACCAGTTCCCCGCTCACCGGTGTGTCCTGAAGTCCTGCTCTCGTGTGCTGGACTGACACAGAGCTCTGCTTCTCCATGTTTTCTTGACTGGCCCCCATGGTGGCCACTTCTGCCCCAGTTTGTTGAAAACAGCCAGTATCGCTGTCAGTCAGACAATGAGGGGAGATGTCAGTGCCACTGTGGGGCTCTTGGGCTTACTTGGGCTATTTGGGCCGGTCATCTGCCATCCTGGGCTTCAGTCTCTCAGCTGTGGAGTGGGGGAAAGCCTGGGAGTTAAGGTTTAGGACGGGCTGTGTGTTTCTGTCTGGGTCCCAGCACTCCTTGCCTGTGGCTCAGTGCCATCTTTCTATGGTATCCCCATCAAGCCAGGAAGAATCCGTGTGATCTCCATAGAAAGGGAGGATCCAGGTTCTCTGCCCCACCCAAGAAAGGGTGGAGATGAGCAGTGAGGAGATGCTAGAAAAAGACTGGGAGGACTTAAGAAAAAAAGGCTAGAGGAAGCCAGGAGGGGAGGCACATGGAGCAGAGACATGTGAAGAAGCAGCTGTGCTTGCCTCTCGGCCTTGGATTTGTACCAGGGACTTGGGGGACATGGAAGGAGACATTTGAAAGAGACAGAGATGTGGGTGAGAGACCCATGGGGAGGCTGACAATGGCAGCATTTGCCTTGACTTGTATTTTGATTTTATTCTTTTCCTTCCAGACTTTTCCTTTCTTGCTTGACCACTCTTGCCCTTTCCTATGTTCCCCACCAGAAGGGGCCTTAGACTCACAAGGTTTTAGGCCTCCGTGACCCTGCCTTGGGACAACACTGTTTGGCTGGGCACTTACCCACAAGGGGACAGGGAAATCAGGATGTTTAATGGAAACTATTTTAACTCTATTCTTTGTCTTTTCTCTATAGCACCCTTATAGTATTGAAATTCTTTTTATTGAAAGCCTTCTGAGCAAGAGTATGTTTTGTCTTGATGTGGCAGATGGCAGAACCCATTTAGATCAGGCAGGTTTGGGGGTTCTGGGGTACCCCTCACTCTGCCCACTATGAGGAGGTGACATCACAGCAGAAACATAACCTGGAAGACACTCCAGGCCTAGGTAGAGGAGGGTTCTGAGAATTAGCATCAGAGGAAACACAGGGAAGTTTGGTTACTTTTTCATCAGTGGATATTTTAGAGTTTGGTCCTTCACTATCCTTGCTTTGAAAATTCGCATCACAAAGTGTGGGCTGGTTGTAAAGCCCAGCACCTCTGAGTCACCCACTGTTTGGGCAGCAGCCCCCAAGGTTCTAGTGAATCTCAGGCCTGGTGCAGGACCTTTAAAGGCATGGTTAACTTGATAAGTAACGGTCAACTTGTTCCTTTTCCTCAGAGGGTGAGTGTTTAAGAATGTGTTTCCAAGGTTGAGCTGCTCATCTAATAACAATAATAATTACCTTAATGTTCTTCAAGAGGGGATTAGTTAAACAAATTATGTTACATCCTGGTACACCATGCAGCCATTAAATTAAATGAAGTAGAACAATACACTGTATTTTATTAATCGTTACACCACTCTAAACTGTACATGTGGGTGGCTTTGCCAGTGTTACAACTCAGGTGGGGGCTGCTGGTGAGGACTTCAGAACTAAGAGGCCATGCCTAGATGTATCTTGAATTAAAATCATAGCCCAGATGTGAGCCAAAATGGCATTTTCCTCCCAGTCTCTTGAAAGAGGAGAGAGAGAAGACCCCCCATGAATGAGTTTCCTGGAACACCAAAGGGACGTGGCTGAGAAGAGGCTGAGGCTGGAATTACAATTTCTGGAATTACAGTTCAGAACTGGCTGTTCCGTGGAGAGTGGAGAGTGATTATGTGAGTCACTAAATTGAGGAAGTGTCCGAGACTCTCTTACCAGGTCGGCTGCTGGGGCAGCTCAGGCCACCAACTGCTCGCCCAGCGGCCACTGCCCTGGGGACTGGACATCTGGAAAGGCCCAGAGCTGATTTCCATCCATTAGAAATGAGAAGGATTCTCGGAGCGCACCATGCTTGGGAGCAGAGTTTGGGAAGGGGTTAGAATGCGCTACAGAAACAGCACAAGGACACAAGGATGAATGCACTAGAATGGGGGGCTCTGCCCTGTTAGCAAAGCCAAAGCCACACCCAAAGGGGTGTTGACAGGAGAGCATTTGGGGGCATATGGCAGAGTTGATAGCAAGTAGGACAGATGCATGGAATTTATGACCTTACAGCAGGGACTTGGGGTGCGTTAATGTGTCCCAAGATGATTACAGTGTGCTTTTTGCCTGGGTCCAAAGAACAAGACTTGGGGTTCCGTATGTGCCCTGGGCCCCAAAGTGGTGAACTACAGGATACTAGCCCCATTGTTACTCTGAGCTGTCATCTAATGTGAGTGCCTGTGAGCTGAGGAAGAAAGGAGTGACTCCAGCAGCCAGCAAGAAGTGGGCAGACAGATGGAGCTCAGAGCTGAGATGTCCAACGAGGCCTCAGAGTTGAGGTGGGTGGTCCCCCTAGAGGACCGATCCCTGGTGTGTCTGGTCCTGGGATGCGGCCACACAGCTTTGCAGGCTTAGGGCTTCCAAGCATCGTGAAGGAGTCTCAAATTTACTTTCCACGTGGCAGAATAAGCAACAAAGAGCGTGGTGCACTCCCATCTGCCATGCAGCCCCTCAACCCCATTTCCAGGCATAAGTGGGAGAGCCTCACAGCCAGGGGTTGGGAGTGGCTTTGTAGTAGTTGTCTACTGCTGCACAACAAATGAGCCAAGATGTATAGCTTAAGACCAAATGATTTATTATTTCTCATGGGTTCTGTGGCTCAGGAATTCAGACAGAGCAAAGCCCGGGGGCTTGTTTCTGCTCCACCATGGCCAGGGCCAGTGCGGGGGCTGGAAGGAGCGAGGACTGGACCTGGACAGATCAGTGGGCTCATCTGCTCATACTGTTGACTGCTGATGCTGAGTCTGGGTCGAAGGCCTCCCTGTGTGGCAGCCGAGTGCTAAGGTTGAGAGGGAGTCAGGCAGAAGCCTTAGGAGCCTTATGCCCTAACCTTAGAGGTCACCTAATGTCACTTCTGCCATGCTGTATTTGTTAGAAGTGGATCACTAAGTCCAACCCATATTGAAGGGGAGGATTAGATTGCTTTTTTTTGGAGAGAGGCTTTGTATTACACAGATGACAAAGAACATGGGCTTTTAAAGGCTACTTACTCCCCACTTTCCGTATCTTCACCAGAACTAAGGTGTTATCTATATTTAATTAACATTCAGACTCAGAACAGTTGGTGTAGCAGGCTTCCATTTGTGTATGGCTTTGCAGAGAAAATCTCTTGAAGAAATACAAACAATTGTTAATAGTAATTTTCTCTGAGCTGAGAGAAAGGTTATTTTTATTTTATTCCTTTTGGTTTTACTAAATTTTTCTTCAGTGTGGGCACATATCACTTCTAACCTGCTTAACATATATTAGGTTTTTTTTTAGGAAAAAAATTAGGAATTTTATATGCATTATGTCTGATGCTCACAATTTTGCAAGATTGATTTAACTAGCTCCTATTTTTATAGATGAAAGATGAATGTATTAGGGAATGCCTGAAGGTAGGGGCTATATGTCTCTCTGTCTCTGTCTCTCTCTCTAATTGATAGATCAATCAGAAAGGCTTTTTAAGGAATTGGCTCAGGTGATTGTAGGAACTGGCAAGTCCAAAATCCATATGGCAGCCCAGCAGGCTTGGAATTCTGGAAGTGGAGTAAAAGTTGATGATGTAGTCTGAATCTGAATTCAGCAATGCTGTAGGTTGGAAACTCAGGATACACTGAACAATTTTAAAAAAATGATTTCCAGTCATCAAATAAGTACTTAGCTGTTGCTCTCTTGCTCTCTTGATACAGTGAAAGATTTGAGGCTCAGGCAGGGCCAGACAGAGCTCAGAAGGCCACCCCCAGGTCAGCCTCTGCTGCCCATCCCTGCATAGACCACCTTCTTCACCCATCCCGAAGCCCACTAGAGTCCCTGGAAATTGCCCCTCCCTGTCCTGCTCATTTCAGAGCTCCTAAAAGATGGAGGCACATCTTACTATAGAAAGCTGATTCCATTTAACTCAGAAACAGCATTTTCTTCCCTTGTCTGATGTGTTGATTAGATATCAGACAGGCATAGTGGGGTGGATGCCATTAGGTAAAAAGTCTCCTTTGGGAAAAGCCAGAATGTCTGGATTCAATTTCTAAAAGCCTCAGATCCCATTAAGATGAAATATTGGGAACCATGTGGATTCAGATTTGATGGGAGAGGTCAGCCTGCCAGGTACTGGCAACCTGCTATGGCCACCTGGTGTGTGTGAGGGGGTTGGGGATGCAGGTAAAATGACAGCATAATTTGACAGCAAGATCAGAGAATTCTCTGCAATTCTCTTCCTCTAGAACAAGTGATCAATAAATCAAATATTGCCCATCACAGGGAATGGCTGAATAAATTGTGGTTCACCAGTACCATGAAATAGTGTACATTCATGTAAAAGTACAAATTAGAATCATACCGATGGATTTGGTTGGATTTCCACCAGGTATTATTGAGTGAGCTAATGAGCAAGATACAGTAGTTTTGAAAGCAACTAATATATGGTTGTATAAAACAACCTCCTGTTTATTTATGTACATGTGTATGTGCCTGTCTACCAGCGTGTATGTATAGAGAAACATATGGAAAGAAACATACCAAATTATTAGTATCAGTTATCCCCAGCAGGATTTTGGCAGGTAGTGGGTTCTAAACAGGGTGGAGGACAGAGCAAAGGTGGAACTAAACAAAAGGGAAGAACCACCAAACCAACCAGTATGACATGGTCGCATTCACACATTTATATAAAAGCGAATAGGCAGACAGGGCATTAAACTATATATTGCGTGTCCACTATCTCTAGCTCTGACTCCAGTATTGTAAAGACGAGAGGAAGTTTCTGTGCACATGAAGCTGACACCCCCTTTGAGAAAACAAGGCATGACCCCATTGCAACATGTGGTGAGCAGTCAAAATAAGCGGACATTCTAACTCTATTATGTTCCTACCACTCTGTTGTACTATTTATTTAACAAGCTCCTCCCAAGCCCACATGAGCTGGATCACAGCCTCAAGGAGCTGATGCAGTGTGGGCATAGGCTTGTGTTGCTATAGGCTTGTGTTGCATTGTGTTGCTATAGGCTTTCTAGTCCATCACACCAGCTCTCATGGGATCTTGCTGCCCATCAAGTCTAACGTCCATGTTTTATCCACATGATCACTGAGGCTCAGGGAAAGTAATGCTAATGAACATCAGAGTTGGGTCCCAACCCACAGATCAAGACCCAGTCTTATTTCTTTCTACCATGCTATGAGGTTCTCAAGCAGAACTGAGATGCAGTACTGCATGAAAATAAGGCACTTGACATTTTAGCCATGTTTCACTTGGGGAAAACATAGTGCTGTGAGCTGAATTGTTGAGTTCTTTGTCTCCCCGCCCCCTCCCACCACAAGATATGTTCCCATCTTGACCTCTGGGACTTGTGAATGTGACCTTATTTGGAAGCAGGATTATTGCAGATGTAATCAGTTTGCTCTGTGACCTTGGAATTTGCATCCCAGTGGGAATAACAACGTCACCTTCTGCCTTGAAGGCATTAATAAAAATAGATGAGTTTTGAAAAAGTCCTTTGAAAAATGGAGCAGAGTTAATAAGGCACAAAATGATTCAGCTATAGATACCGATGGATATTTGGATTCAACTACCAGAGTAGTTGATCCTGTATGGATCCGTCAAATATTTTTGAATAACTGCTGGATACAAAGATGAGAAAGACATAGTTTCCTGTCTTCAAGGCCTTAGAGTCTGGTTTGAAAGACAGAGTGCTGTCAACTTATGAGAATTTTCAAAGCCGTGATCCTGCTGAGAAAGACCTGGAAGGTTTAGAGCTGAACAGTCAGGTAGGTCAGGGAAAGCCTTTTACAGGGGGAAATCCTACATCATCTTTTCCATTGCCAATTATAAACAGTGATTCTGTTCTCCAGTTCTCAAAAAAAAGTATTACATATTATGAAATCACCTCCAATTCATTTATAACATATGAAATCACCTCCTTATTTGCCTTGTACCTTCTCAAAAACGAGGTGCCTGCCAAACTTATGGCTATACCAAAGCCTGTACAAGGATGTTTACAGCAGCTTTTTTCATAATTTCCTAGACTTGGAAGCCACCATGATGTCCTTCGGTGGACTAATGGATAAACTTCAGTAAATCCGGACAGTGGAATATTATTCAGGGCTAAAAAAGAAATGAGCCATCAAACCATAAAAAGGCATAAAGGAAATTCAGGTGTACATTACTGGATGAAAGCAGCCAATCTGTAAAGGTTACATACTGTATAATTCCCAATAGATGACATTCTGGAAGGAATAAATAGGTCACACACCATTTTTAGGGTAGTGAGACTATCCTGAAAGATGCCAGAATGATGGATACATGTCATCACACATTTCTCCCAATGCATAGAATGTACAAACCAAGAATGAACCCTGCTGTAAACTATGGACTCTGGTGATAATATATCAGTACAGGTTCGTGGGTTCTAACAAATGTACTAGTCTGGGGCTGGGTGTTAATATGGGGAAAGTGTGCTTGTGTGGCCATAAAGGACCTGTGGAAACTCTTTGTACTTCATGTTCAATTACGCTACGAACCTAAAACTTCTCTTGATAAACTGAAAAATACCTCCCCCTTGTCTCTCTGGTCACCAACCTGTTTTCCTGTTAGCAGTGGCCATGGGGTGGGATTGTACTAAATGCTAGGTGTAGGGAGGGAGGTACCCAACGGAAAAAGGAGAAATGTTTTTAGCTGGAAAACACAGAAGATGCCTTCCCAGTACCTCGTTTGAAGAGGAGTCAGCAGGGGTAGCTGGTCAGCATGAGCACGTGCCTCTGGATGCTTCCTCTGAAATAGGAGTGCAAACCTATTTTTAGTCATCTGCGTATCAAGGTCACCCTGAAATGAAACTATCTGGATACTGGCAGGACATGAGGGTAAAGGGCTGTGGACTGGATGGCAAAAGTGACCCAGAGTTGCAGGAGGGGCGATGTCACAGTGGCCCAGTCTTGGGCCAAAACCCCGTGTCTTGCGGGGAGGCAGCTGTGACAGAGCAGAGGTGTCCTCTTCTGTACCCCACCCCATTCCCTTAATGTTTATGGAAATGTGTTAAGGGTGCATTTCATAATTTCCACTCTTAGGAGCTGTGGAACCCTAAATTTCGGTGCCCACATGTGAAACGCCCTGGATACTGAGCTTGTGGGTAGAAGGAGACAACTCTCACTTTTTGTGATGCAGGCCACCAGGTTTAGCCCTGATGTGCCACTGGCCAAGTCCCTTCCTGTCCTCGCACTGGCAGACAGAACTGCTCAGACTTCTGAGCATGGGGGAGAATTTGGGGCAGGATTTACAGGACTAATGGAAAGCAATCATCTGCTGTATATACCAGCCATTATGCCAGTGCCCTAACACACACCAGCCCTTTAACACACACCCCAGTGCCTGCATGTGAGAGCTTAAACCGTCCATTTCACTGAGGAGCAAAGCAAGGAGCTTGGAAATTAGGTCCCAGAACTAGGACTAAAAGCCACGCCTGGGGGTGTCCATGGTGAAGCAGGCATTGGGGAGCCCCTTCCCTGTCCCCTTAAGCTCACAGGAGATGTAAAATCAAGTGACTGGGCAATTTTAAAGAACAAAATAAAAAAAAGTGTTTGTAAATACAGGCTTTTTTTTAAAAAAGGACTTTCATTTTTTTTCTAATTGACATTTACAACTAAGAAAACAATCCAATTTTAAATCCTTGCACATTGTCTTTTCAACCAAGATTACAAAAAGTGTTCAGCAACAGGAAATATTTTTACAGCCTCCCCAAACTGTTTACTTACAAGCATCCACAGATTCATTTTTATAGTACTGATGTTGTTTTGAATGTCAAGTGATAGTCTGCAGGGACAGAACATCAAAATAGAGCTTTTGTTAAAAGAAATCATAGGATATCATTTAGCCCTTGTGGAACATTTTCAATAATGATTTAAAAAAAAAAATCCACATGTTTTTTCCCCCTGGTGGCTCTTGAGTATATTCATTCTCTCTCTCTCTTTCTCTCTCTCTCCTTCCCTCTCCACACTCCTCACCTCCCCCGTCTATAAGTCATCATCTAGGTTCACCAATGATCGAAACTCTTCCATATTTTCTTCGTGAAACTCTTCCCCTTTTTTGAGGGGATGAAATATTTTGACACAAATCTCTGGCATCGCGCCATTTCTGTATGCATCTCCAAAATGAGATGCTCACTGTCACACCTCCCCAAATCAGCTGTAATTCCTTGATTATCCAAACCTAGTCTCCAAACTGGTTTCCCACTTATCTCAGAATGTTTCTTCAGAAATGGTTTATTTGAATTGGGATGTAGACCAGGTCCACACATCACACTGAATATTCTGTCTCTCAGTGCTCTTATAGTCTATAGTCTACCTCCCTTATCTCCTCCATGCTATCGACTTGCTGTGGAAACTGGGCCTGTTGTCCTGTGGAATAGATGTTCCTGAGTATCAAAGACTAAAAGAGGGTGGACATGCTGTCATGGAGGAAGCCTGGGCTGGGTGGTGTGTCATGGGACCAAATTTAAATTTTAAATCCTTGTGCATAGTCTTGTCAACTATGGATCTGTGTGTGGATCTGTGTGTCTCTGGCCCTTCACTCCATCCCCTGGGATTTGATCCAAGAGGCAGAACCCCTGAGAATCGTATAAAGTTCTTTGGAGGAGGGCCATTGAAACTCATGCAATTGTGGAAGCTGGTTAAGCAGCGTACATAAAGTGGTTTTATTCTGTATTCAGTGTTGGGTCTGTCTTCCTCAGGACCAGTAGCTAGGAAGGACAGATAGACATCAGGTGGGGGAGAAAAGAACAATCTAGAAATACAAGGACAAACTGGATCCTCAAGGGTAAATTGCAGTTGTCTCAAATAATGCATGATTTCAATGATCTTTATTAAATTATTTATTTTTTTATTGAGGTAACATTAGTTTACAGCACTGTACAGGTTGTAAATGTGCATACCACAGCTGCCTCCAAATGTCCAGTCACCACCTACCACCAACCTCCACCTGCCCCCTTTCTCTCTTATGAATACTTCCATTGTCAAAGTCTAAGGGTTTGTTTTTATTGTTCCTTTTCTTTTTTTAATATTCCACAAATGAATGAAATCATATGGTATTTGCCTTTCTCCTTCTGACTTATTTCACTTATTATAATCTCAGGTTCCATTCATGTTGTCACAAATGGTGAGATCTCATCTTTTTTATGGCTGAGTAGCATTCCATTGTGTACACATAACACATCTTCTTTATTCATAACACATCTTGTGTATTCATAACACATCTAGTTATTCATAGTCCAACAGTTGGGCTGTTCCCATATCTTGGCTGTTATAAAATGCTGCAAGGGCCTCCCCGGTGGCGCAGGGGTTGAGCGCTGGGTTGCGAAGCTGCCCGCGGCCTCTGCAGTGCCGGTTCGATCCCCGGCTGCTCCCCGGCCGCCGGAGGAGGGTCCCACATGGCGCGCAGACCTCTCCTGCCGCCCGCTGCTCCCCTCAGCAGTGTACTTCGGTCCTTCTGCCTGCTCTGCTCCCCGCTCTGGCTCTGGTGAATTCTCTCGCCCTCCCGTGCTTCTGACTGTACCCAGTGCTTGCATAAATAAATAAATAAATAAATAAATCTTTTAAAAAAAAAAATAAATAAATAAAATGCTGCAATGTATAAAGGGGTGAAATATCTTTTTAATTAGTGTTTTCATATTCTTTGAGTAAAAAATACCCTGCAGTGGGATTACTGGATCATATGGCAGTCCTATTTTGAATTTTTTGAGGAACCTCTACATTGTTTTTCAAAGTGTCAGCACCAAATTACATTTCAATCAACAGTGTTTGAGGGTTCCTTTTTCTCCACATCCTTGCCTCTACTTGTTATTTCTTTACTTTTTGATAATCACATTGTAAGGTGAAATTGTAAAGTGAAATTTCATGTGATTTTGATTTGCATTTTCCTAATGACAAGTGATGTAGAACGTCTTTCCATATGTCTGTTGGACATTTGTATGTCTTTGGTGAAATGCCAGTTTACATCTTCTCCCCCATTTTTTTTTTAAAGATTTATTTTATTTATACAAGAACCAGGGTACAGGCCAGATGCGCGGGAAGGTAAGAGGATTCACCAGAGACAGAGCAGGGAACAGAACAGGCAGACTGACGAAATACACTGCTGAGGGGAGCAGCGGGCAAGACAGGAGAGGTCTGCTTGCCATGTGGGTTGCTCCGAGGCCGGTGGGGATAGAACTGACACTGCAGAGGCTGTGGAGAGCTTCACAGTGCTGCACGCAACCGCAGCGCCACCAGGGAGGCCCTTCTCCCCTATTTTTAATTGGGCTTTATGTATCAATGGTCCTTTCAATGATGCAGGAGGTCAGATGGTTGGTTGGTGGCCGTCAGAGCTATGCACATGGCTGTCCCAGCACTTAGATACAGAAGACTGTGTGGGAGCAGGAGAGGCCTTGGACTCTGCTCTCTTACTTTAAGGAGTTGAGCCAGAAGCCCAGCACAACCTGCATGATGGGATTTAAGGAGTGTTCTTTACACAAATAAATTCCTCCAAAAAAGTATTTTGCAAGGAATCATGGAAGATACAGGGAAAAAAATAAAAACATAATTAAATAATCCACAGATTGGATACTATTGATTTTAACATGTAGGGTTTTTTCTTTTATGTATTTCCTATTATATGTTATTATGTGTTCACAGACATCTATAAACATACTATATGTAGTTTCATAATTACAGATTGGTTTATACAATTTTGAATCCCACTTTTTCCTCTTAACATGATCCTTGTATATTCCCACTTTAAATCCATCAACATTTTTGGAAAATGTCACTTTTCATGTGTTTTATTGTTCATCATAAAGCTATATCATAATTTACTTAACATTTCCCTATTGTTGAACATATATGTTATTTCCTTTTTTTTACCATGCCAAGTGCCATTATCGTGGACATGTGTTTTGGTTGTTCATATCCCTGATTATGTCTTCATGAAGGTGGATTTACTGAGTTAAAGTACTGACATTTAAAGTTTTATCCCACAAAGAAACCATAATCCAAAAATATAGAAAAAAATCTCTCCTCCCCCCTACAGGAAGTGTTTACACTCTCGATACTCAAGCCAGTAACGCACCTATTTTGATTGTTTGGCAGGCGCTGAGTCGGAGGTGGAGAGTTGCCCCATAACCCCCAGCTCTGCTTCTTCAGCAATTAAGACCCAAGCCCGGCTATGGATCTGCTGGTCCAGGACACCAGGCCACTCGGGACCTTTCAGCACTGAGGCCCCCCCTCCCTGCCAAGTGCTTGACAAATGGCAAGGGGAAGACATGCAGACCTCTGGAGGGTTCTAGACTTCACTTCCCAGCACCCTCCTCTTCGAAACCTTCCAGGTCGGGAGTGCTGCCAGCGAGCCGAGGAATTGACGTTCCCGAGGCCAGTGCGCCTTGCTCATGGCTGGAATTCAGGGCACAGGAAAGGAAACTGCATCTGGGCCAAGGTGAGCCTGTCACATTGGAGGTCCCGGGCTGCCTGGAGGAGAAGGACACGCAGAGTGAGCCAAGAGCAGTAGTGAAGAATTGGATTCTGCCGTGGAGAGCAAAAATAAGTGGGCTCTGACTCATGCGGGCACGCTGCCTGAGGTGCCCTTCACTTCTGGCATGATGGTTCTGGTCTGAGGTTGGGCAGTCGGCTGGAGGGCCAGTCTCGAACCTCCATGACTTACATCTTAGGGTTAAGTCCATGCCTTCCTTTTCAAGGAAAGAAAACTGATATCATGGGGGGATTTACTAAGTGCTGGGCAGTTTACAATGCAAGGGAGTCTTATTAATATTCCCATTTTTGCAAACAAGCAAAGCAAGGCCAAGAGAAACAAAAGGTCTTGCTTAAGGTTACAGGGCCAATTAATTAAGGAGCTGGTTCTAGAGTTGGGTGCTTTCCAGTCCCTGGGTACACAGGCAGGTGCAGAGAGCAAGAGCTCACAGACCTTGGGTTCTCAGCCAAGCTCTGCCTCGTATTCATTCTTTGAACCTCGGGATGGTACACATGCCCTTGGAGCGTCAGTGGTTCTCTTCTGTAAAGTGGGGGACCCCCGACCTTATAGAGCTCCTGGTCAGAGAAACAGGGGTAATGCTTATCAAGGACCCAGCATCCTGTGTGACCCATGGGGAGCTCATTATAGCTAATTATATCACCCCCTCTTCTGCAGCGCTGGCAGGGCAGCCCGTGCAGGCACACTTCACTGACTCTGATCTCTGGAGTCAACTCCCTCTGCCCTCCCTCCTCCCACCCCTGCACTGGCTGCTGGTTTACTCTGAAGCACCCTGGCTTGTCTCACAGAGAAGCAACTTGCCAGGAGCACCAGAAAGAAATCACGGAATTGGACGTCACTTTCCTGCTTCCAGACAAACCTGGTCCCCACTTGGAGGAAGGACAGGCACCGACTCAGCACTGCAGGGAGCGGAAGGTAACTGGAGGGTTCCCTGTACGAAGTGTCCTATGCCCAGATGATACTTCATCCTGCTCCTTCCTTAAGGTTTCCAGGGAACAGAAGGGCTCTTGGTGCCCACTCTACGGGTGCCTCTGTCTTTGCACACCCACCTCTGCTTTCCCCAGGGAGTTTGGCTGAGCACCCCCCTCTTGTGATGGTCATCCTTGGGTGCTCTTTAAAGCAACTGCGTTGAGCACAGCCACTTCGAATGGGACCGTGGAGGTCCAGCGGGCACCCAAGAGCCACATCCCAGCTTGCCTGGCAAACATTTCATTTTCTATTTGCAGAATCACAGATGTTGACTTTTGATCTCTTCCTTGGTCCCTCTGGGCCTCAAATCAGCAATGACAGTTATTTCATGTATTTTTTATTTATTTTTTTCTTCTTTTCCCTATAAAGAGAAAAGTCAGGAGGGCTCAGAAAGGTTGTTAAAATATTGCAGAATTGTTACGTACCAGCCACTGGGATGAGAAGGGAAAGCCCCCGCCCTCTCCCCGTGAAGCCATCGGTGACCTGCAGAAGGAGGCTGAGCCAGGGACCCTTTAAGGCCGTATTTCTTAACTTTCTGTGTGCTTCTAAGTCACCCAGGGATCTTGTAGCAATCTAGATTTGGACTGAGTAGGTCTAACGAGCTCCTGGATGAGGTCCACACTGCTGGTGTGAGCCACTTGTCAAGGTTTTTCCAGCCTCTTCCTGCTCCAGCCCTGAAGAGCCGAGATCTTCATCTTCATGTCATTCAGCTGGGTCTGTGCAGGAACCATGTGGGCTGTGCAAGCATTTCTCAGCAGACACTGAGTTACCAAAGCTTGCCATCAGATTCTGATTTAATTGGTCTGAGGAGTGACTTCAGCACTATTTTTTTTTTTTATTTATGCACACAAGAACTGGAGTGTAGGCCAGTGGTACGGGGGGATGAGGTGTGTGAGAGGATATACCGTAGACAGAGTGGGGAGCAGAACAGGCGGATTGACTGGAATACACTGCTGAGGGGAGCAGCGGGCGAGACAGGAGAGTTCTGCCGCACCATGTGGTAGCTCACTGGCTGGGGATTGAACTCAGGCTGCTGATAGCTTCATAGCGCTGAGACTTTAACCCCTGTGCCACCAGGGAGGCCCCATTCAACAGTAATTTTTCAAAAACACCTGAGATCATTCTAATGTCCATCCAGTTTGAGAAGTGACGAAATGATATCAAGTTTCCAACTTGAGATTATTCCAACAACACGCTCTTCATTTAAATTCAACACATGTTTTTATACCTATGTCATGTGCCAGGCACCGCACCAGGTTCAAGCAATGTGAATACTTTAGTCCTGGTCCCTACCTTCAGGACACCGCAGTCTCTAGGGCAGATAAGACAAAAAGAATTAATTTCATCTAGGGACTGCACCAACAGGGAAAGAGAGGACTGCTGCCTGTAAAGGACAAATAGGAGAGAGGCGGAATAAGGAACCTGTGAACCCCTCTGTCATGGTCTCTCTCTCCCTTCCTCCCAGCAGGATTAGAACACAGATTAAATAGGAACACGATGAGCTGCCGGCAGACACTTGGCTGTCAGAGTTGAGTTCTGGGGCCAATGGGCTCTGGGCGGCTGAGGCTGTAGCTGTCCAGATGGGGTGATTTCTTGACACAGGAATGCAAACCTGCCCACAGGTGCAGAGGCTGAGCGCAAGGTGGTTACTAGCAGCATTTCTGTCCAAACTGTCAAGTAGTTAAATCATCTTCTCCATCTACCTCCCTCATCTTTTTCTGAACACTTCTTCCACCTCTGGCTTTTGGGGTCCTTCTCAGATGGGTTCTGCTGGTTCCCCCGCTACTGTGCATGTCTTACCCATCCAGTCTTACCTGTCCCCAATCACAGGTCGCAGTTCCAACTCCTGTGCTGTGGGTGTCGTGAGCGGGGCTGGACTTCACCACCAAACACCCACTGGAGAACACTTGGGGTGAAAGGTAGGAGTCTGCTCTTCCAAAGTCACACTGCTATGTGGGAATTCATGAAAAAGATGGTTTAACAACTACACAAATGGGCAGCCCTGAACCTAAATTCACCAGCTGAGTAACACGAATGGATTAGGACGTAGCAGCGCATGGGCCAAGCCTCCCCTGGAGCTTACGCCTGGATCTCAGCGAATGTGGCCAAGTCGGGTCACTCCCACAGGGGAGGGCTGGCTCCCAGGCAGAGCTGACCAGAGAGGAAATGAATTACAGCTTGAGAGGGTGAGTTTCTATACTGAAAACCTTTTGTGAGATTGTGGGATGAGGTTTGGGGACAGGATTATTTGAATGATGGCTGGGGTGTTAGCTGCGTTTAATGTGTCTTGTAGAGAACCTCTAAACTGCTTTGTGGCCTGCCGTTAACTACCTCCCAATTCTGTGACCCTTTGAATTGAATTTGGGAGCAGAGCAGTGATGACCTAAGAGATGATGTGTTTGAACAAATATTAACTGGAACTCTCCTTGAACCCCCCCTTTGTGACACTGCAATATGTCATATTGCTCAACCCCTGTGTTATACCCAATTTACAAGAGCTCAAAGCAGCAGAAAGATTTGCCCCCAATCCCACAAAAGACAAGTGGTTCAAACCAGCTTTCCTGACTTTTAGCCTGATGCTTATATTCCGTTCCAACACAGTAAGAACTGAAAAAATCCACGGAGTATTTATCTTCCAGAAAGAAAATGATCTCAGAGGAAAAGGATTGTGCAGAATTGGATGGATGTGAGTTGTGAGCACAATGCTCACAAATTACCAGGAGGGGGCAGAAGCCTGACATCCTTGAAGGCCCCTGTAGGTCTGGGAGGACACACAGCAAGGCCCTTTCACTGAGCTCAAACCAAAAGAAAGCGCTGGAAAGTGCCAGGGTGGATTGCTGTGGAGGCTGGTTTTAGGCAGGGTGCAGCTGAGAGCTAGAGGCATAAAAAGAAAAGTCCTTCCCTCTATGGCCGGCACACAGAGGCGGGAGGGCCCCCCAGAGGGCCTCCGGCAGCCCGGCATTTAAAGACAAACAATCCAAGCTTTGGCTCCTCAGCTGTTGTTATGGAGCTTTTGATCACCTTCCACCTGCATCTGATGCTGCACCCACGAAAGAAGAGAACAATTGCCTTGTGTAAGTCCTGGCCCCATTGGGTAAAGCTCTGTGCAAACTGTACAATGTGTGTGCAGGTTGCACTAGAGCTAGCAGTGATCTCACATTGCCCCCCCCCCCCCCCCAGTAGCCTGTGACCTGGTGACCAGGTGGCTCAGTTGTGCCTGTAGGCTGGGGGTATGGGAAGGGAAACTTGTGGCCCTCAGGTGGTAGGCAGAGGGAGAAGGGTCTCCTTCTCTGGGCAGGTCATCCTAGCATGAAGACTTCCCATCCCAGTGTGGCTTTCTTCAAATGGTTATCTGTCCCCTGGGGTCCTGTGCCCTCAGAGGAGAGCCCCAACCTTGCTGGGTAGCAGCTGAGAGGCCCAAGCTGAGAGGCTCATGTGACCCAGGTACCCTGGCCCCAGGATAAGAGGGCAGATCCCCTAGGGTCAGAGGGCCCAGTACTGAAATGCAGCTGATGAGGCTGAGCACCAGAAGCCCCTGCCCCATACCTGCCCACCCCCCACCCAGCACCTCCCAGGGTGACAGCGGTTGCTGTTTCTGCATCTTACTGTCAGGACCCCGATTCTGTTCATAGGGCCCACAATCCTGAGATATAGGTAGGATGGACAAGACTTTAACCCCCTACTTTTTAAAGATGAAAAAACTCTCAGCAAGTTTCATTGCTTTGCCCACAGACGTTAAAAAGAAAACAAAACAGCAGCAAAAGTCAGAATCCGGTTTTTGTCCCTGAATACACCACCACACATCATCGTCTCCATCAGCAGAACTTTCATCATCTCCATCTGCTCTCTCTCCTGTAACTTCTGGAGTGCAAATATATGATCATTCTTCTCAGCACATGATACTCCATCATTCTCAAGCTTGCAAGACCCTCTTGTGTTTTGCTTGCTTTCGTTTTATTTCATCTTCCCTTTCTGTGCCGTTTTATCCCCACTTCTCCACATGCCATCTTGTTCCCCAATGGACGCTCCCTCCATTGTGTTGCTTATTTTTTTAAAGATTTATTTATTTATGCATACAAGAACTGGGGTACAGGCCAGAGGTGTGGGGGTGAGAGGATTCACCAGACACAGAGTGGGAAACAGAACAGGCAGACTGACTGAAACACACTACTGAGGGGAGCAGTGGGCGAGACAGAAGAGGTCTGCCGCACCATGTGGGTAGCTCCCTGACCAGGGATCAAACTCGAGCTGCAGTGGCTGCAGACAGCTTCATAGGCTGCGTTTTAACCCCTTGCGCCACCAGGGAAGCCCTGTGTTGCTTATTTTGATAGAAGGTTAAGCCAGATATAGTTCTGACCAATTCTGTGTTTCTGATGCTTTCAACAAGCTTTTATCCTGACTGTTGTTCACAACTCATGAACCGTAACCGCTGATCCTTTTTTCTGTATGTTCTTATACATTTCCCAGATATTTATATGCTTTACTCACCCCCACTCCCGCCCTCCCTAAGTGTATAACTTATTACTTTGACTGTTTCATTCATTTTGTTCTTATTGGCTCCTTGTTTGTTTTGTTTTATTCTGGACTTTAATTCTCACCTTGGAGATGTTTCCCTGTTCGTTTTATATTTTTTGCTAATTAGCTGTGCATGCTTTTGAGTCCTTCATTTAACATGGTGACTGTGTTGTCTGCAATCAACCACCTTAGGTCAACTTAGGTCAGTGCAACCCATCCAAAAGTCAGGTAAACTCCTTACGTAGTTGATGGTAAATCACTGATACTCTTGCTTGGATCCTAATCCTCTTTAATAGTTGAATGATAGAGTAGTGGTGTCCAATAGAACTTTCCATGATAATGGATGTGTTCTATATCTTCATGTTGTCCAGTATGATAGCCACTGCAGCATATGACTACTGAGTAGTTGCAGTGGGGCTTATGTGACTGAGGAGCTAAATTTGAATTTAAATTAACTAAAATTTAAATTTAAATAGCTTCATGTGGGTAGTGGCTACCTATTGCACAGGCAGACACACTGCTTCCCAAGATGTGGTGTCCAGACCATTACCTGGGAGCTTGTTAGCAATGCAGACTCTCAGGGACACCTAGTTCTACTGAATTAGGTTCCATTTGGACAAGATCCTTAGGCAACTTCCATCCAGGCTGAAGACACCTCCAGCTTTACTGAGATATCATTGACATAAGTTTAAGGTGTACAACATGTTAATTTGGTGCACTTAAATACTACGGAATGATTACCACCATTGTGTTAGCTAATACCTCCATCATCTCATGTAATTACCATCTCTCTTTTGTCATGAGAACATTTAAGTTCTATTATCTTATCATTAACTATATAGTGAATAAACCATTTGACATTAGTCTTGGCAATTTTTTTTTTTTTTTGGATTTGATACTAAAAGCAAAGGCAACAAACGCAAAAATAAGCAAGTGGAACTATATCAATCTAAAAGGTTTCTGCACAGCTAAGAAAGCCATCAGCAAAATTGAAAACCAACCTACAGAATGGAAGAAAATATTTGCAAATTATATATCTGATAATGGGATCATACAACTCAATAGGTAAAAGCCCAGACATCCATGTATATTAACTATAATCACCATGCTGTACAGTTGATCTCCAGACTTAATAATTCTGTAACTGGAAGCGATACTCTCGGACCAACATGTCACCACTTTTCTACCCCCTCTACAGTGCCTGGTAATCATCATTTCAGCTTCTATTTATGTGAATATGGCTTTCAAAGATTCAAAATATAAGTGATATCATATGGTATTCCTTTCTCTGTTGACTCATTTCACTTAGCATAATGCCCTTGAGATTTATTCATATCATCACATATAATAGGTTTCCCTTCTTCACGACTACATAATATTCCATTGTTCATGTCTTCTTCATTCATCCATTGATGGACACCTTGATAGTTCCCATGGCTTGGCTATTGTGAATAATGCTGCAATGAACATGGGAGTATAGGTTCTGTTTTCATTTCTTTTGGATATATAGCCAGAAGTAGGTTGGCCAGATCATATATTTCTATTTTTACTTTTGGGGGATCCTGTGTACTTTTTTCCTTAGAGGTTGCAACAATTTACATTACCACCAACAATGCAAAAGGGTTCCTTTTTTTCCCACATCCTTGCCAACACTTGTTATCTCATCTTTTAGACCATAGCCATTCTAACAAGTATGAGGTGATAATCTCACTATAGTTTTGATTTGTATTTCCCTGATGATTAGTGATGTTGAGCATCTTTTCACATATCTGTTGGCTGTGGTATGTTTTTTCTTTTAGAAAATTGTGTATCCAGTTGCTCTATCCATTTTTAAATTGGATTGTTTGGGTTTTTTCCTATTGATTTGTATGATCCCATTCTCAGGTACATAATTTGCAAATATTTCCTTCCATTCTGTAGGTTGACTTTTCAATTTTGTTGATGGCTTTCTTTGCTGTGCAGAAGCTTTTAGACTGATATAGTTCCACTTGCTTATTTTTGCTTTTGTTGCCTTTGCTCTTGGTATCAAATCCAAAAAAAATCATTGCCAAGACCAATGTCAAGTGGTTTATTACCTATAGTTCCTTCCAGTTTCAGGTCTTATATTCAAATCTTTAATCCATTTTAAGTTTATTTTTGTGTGTGGTGTAAGATAGAAGGCTTCCCCAAGACCCTCTCTTTTTTTTTAATTTGATGTCATTATTTCATTTTCTCAACATCTCCAATTTTCTTGCTCCCACTCCTCCATGCCCTTTCTTGCCCCCCACATGGTACCCTTTCTAACTTGTTCTAGAGACCTGTACAACAATATGCCTATAGTTCACAATGCTGTGATATACACTTAAAAATGGTTGAGGGAAAATTTATCTTTTGAGTCCTTTTACAGTTCTATGCATAAGTTTCTTTGTGGCATCTACTCAGGTGTGGGATTTCTGGGTCTTAGGGTACACGCGTAAAGGATTACCAGCATACTTACTAAAATGGAAATACAACGCTCCATTCCTAGCAGTAGTACGTTGGTTTTTGTTTCCCTATAGACTGGCCAACATTTTTGTTAGCTGACTTTCTTTTTTGACAATTGAATGGGAATACAGAGGTGTCTGACTTTGCTGATCATTGATGAAGTTGAATAACTCTTCCTTCACTTATTAGCCATTAGGTTTCCTCTGGCTAATTAATTTAATTTACTTAATAGATTGTCTTTTTTAAAAATTGATTTGCAAGAGATCCTTGTGTAATCTATGTGTATATCTCCTGTTGGTTGCAAATGTAGGCTTCCAAACTATTATTCCTCTGTCTTCAAATTTTATTATATGGGAAAAACATAGTTTTGATGCATTTAAATCCATCCAATCTCTGCCATGTCTTGGTGCTTTCCTACACTAAGGTCAAGGAGATGTTCCACATTCTCATCCAGAATTTACCTTTGAATACGATGTAAGGTAGAGATATGACTTTATTTTTTCCAGGGAGTAAAACCCAATGGGGGAACCAGTGGTGGAAATGTCAGGTCCCTCACAGCCCAGTAGTGAGAAGAGGGGAAGGAGATGTTCCAAAACCCTAAAACAGCCCCTTTAGGCAGTAGTGAACATTAAAAAACACTCAGTTTCCAAAGCATGGCCATTCTGTGTAGGAGACTCTCTCCTGGACCCAGGTTATCAGCTTTCCGCAAATACCCCTCACTTTCAGCCCCTCCCAGCAACCTTTGAGTCATGCTATTTTTTACCACCTCCGAGTTATTTTTTTAGGTTGGTCTGATGTCCTTTCAACATTCTTGTCTTCCTGGCTTTTATTTGTAAAAGTCTTTTCTATAGCTTTATTTTTGAGAGGTTTTTAGCATGAAGTGAGACTTTAGATTGGATTATCTTGGGCACCATCCAACTCTGTACTCACTGATTCTAAGAAATTGACAACATGGTTAACACTGAACTAGCACCACTGAGGATCACTAATGATTAAACTGTGGACTCTGTGGATAGCACCCTTCTGCTTAATGAGAACATGTAATGTTAACCAGCAAGTTCTTTGGTGTTAAGATGAGCGAGCTACTCTGACATTATCTGGTTGAAACATTCAAACTAGCCACATTCCTAGTGTGCTATGGAAATTTTATCTTAGTAATGACAATAATAGGTGACACAAGATAGAACAAACCCTGCTCCAAGTACTTTACATACATTGACTTATTTGTTACTCATAATAATGCTATAAGATAATTCATATTTTCAAGAAAAACTTGAGCTATGGAGAGGTTAAGTAATCTGCTCAAGATGTGCGCCAGTAAATGATGGAGCTAAAGTTCAAACTCATCCCACCTCCTGAAGCTCAGAAAAGATTAGTGTCTCCCATATGTAATTAATGTTGTCATAGCTCCTCACAGGAGACTCAGAATGTTCTCCCTTACCACCTTATCATCCTAATGTGTGTCTGCATTTTACCATTTGCACATTGGAGAGAGAAGAATTAGACCTTTGCAAAAGATAAGTACTATAAGTAAAGATACTGGAGCTATAATAAGAAATAGGAAATAAGCAAAACAAGATGTGGTGGAGAGGGGAGCAGAGGAAAGAGTGAGGGGCCTATGGAGGTCTTGGAAATCATAAGCACATGCCATACAAAAGAAAATGAATAAATAAACAGTCAAACTCATAAAGATGTGAAATTCATCTACAGAATCTCCATTGAAGTCCAACAGGATTTTTTTTTGTTTTGTTCTGTTCTGTTTTGTTTGGAACTAGACAATCTGATCCAAAATTGATTAGGAAGAGCAGAAAGCCAAGAATTACTGAGAAGCAAATTTGAAAAAGTACAAGGTGGAAGAACCTGTTCTACCAGACATCAAGATTTCTTATGAAAATATTCAGTAATGAAGCCCATAGAGTTTGGGGCAAAATGTTCAGCCAATGGAGCAGAATACAGAGCCCAGCCACTGGCCCACCCAAATTTGGAGACAAAGCAAGGCAGAGATGGTGTGTTGAAGGGTGGTATATTTAATCAAGGAGTCCTAGCAACAGCTTGTATCTACAGGGAAAATAGATCACTACCTTAGATGAAGCGCAAGTGGGTTAAAGAACAACAACAACTAAAGCAAAACCTTAAAACACAGATGAAAATATGGAAATATTCTTCATGACTTTAAGATAAAGGATTTCTCTTTAAAAAACACAAAAAAGAAACCACAAAATTTGTTATTTTTGACTACGTTAAAATTTACTTCTGTAAAACAAATGGCCAGCATCATGAAATGAAAAACAAGTCATAGCCTGGGAGAAGGTATTTGCAAGACGATCGCTTATAAGGAAATCTCTCAAGTTACTTAGAAAAAGGTAAACACCACATGGAGGGAAATGGCGAAGAATAGAAACTATCAATTCATAGAAGAGAAACCTCAGAAGATCATCACAAATACAAAAAGATGCTTCCTCTCCCCATTAGACAAAAGTGAAGATCAACAATGAAATACCATTCACACCTACAAGAGCACGAAAATTTCACAGCAGCCAGTGTCAAGCATTGGCAAAGAGCTGTCAAATCCCAGAGCTTCATTCACTGCTGGTGGGTTGGTAAGTTGATGCAAGTACTCAGGAAAGCAATTGGGCAATAACTAGTAAAGCGGAAGGTGATCATGTCCAGAAGTTCCACTTCTAGGCTTAGAGTCTTGGATGCGCACAAGGAGACAGTTGCTGCAGCACAGAAACAACCTAAATGCCCATCACTAAGAGAATGGATGACTGCATTGCATTGTAGTTATATAATGTGATACCAAAAGGCATGTGTCAGTATAGAAAAAAATCTGACAACTATAGTGCTAAGGGAGAAATGCACATTGCGTTTTACATCTATATGTAAAAGCCTGTATGGCATAATATGACTTTTGTT
Organism: Talpa europaea; assembly: GCF_964194135.1. Taxonomy (NCBI): domain Eukaryota; kingdom Metazoa; phylum Chordata; class Mammalia; order Eulipotyphla; family Talpidae; genus Talpa; species Talpa europaea. The sequence continues at coordinate 16,745,866 of NC_140072.1, forward strand.
TGTGGACACATAAAATGCAATAGAAATAGTAAAAAATATAAAAAATGTGCATGAGGATGATTAACACTGAATTCAAAACAGTGCTTAGCTCTGGGAAATGAGGGAGGAGAAAGGAATGGGAAGGAATCCAGAGGGGAACTCAGTTCTATCTCTAATATTTACTTTCTTTGAAGTAAAAAGACCTGAAGCAAATAAGGCAATATGCTAATATTTGCTAAAGCTGATGTGGCCACTGTTAATGCTGCCCACCAAATATTTCTGGCTCTCTGCCTTCCAGTCCCGCGGGAAGATTGCATGCTCCACTCATTTTGAGTTTAGGTGTGGTCTGGAAACTTTGTTTGGCCGGTGAACTAGAATGGGAGTGACCTGTGTTTCTGGCCTTGTGAGCCAGGGCTCAAAAGTTTTGGCCAACATGGCGGCTCAGAGGTGATACTTCTCCCGCCCCTGGCCCCTGGCCAGGCCTGAGGTCCCAAGCCCGCAGTGGAGGGTTGGTGGGGAGAGAGAAAGGAAGCTTGGTTGCTTTCTGCCTCTGAATTTGGGGAAGTTTGTTGCCACAGAACAATCAAGTTGTTCCCACTGATGTGAGTGGAAAAGGATCTGCAGGGGTTCAGTGCATTTGTCTCTGATTTTTACTTAAAGGTGAAATCTTACAAGTAAAATTTTACAAGAGTTTTTAAGTTGGCCTGGATTAATCATGCTTCTCAAGCTAGGACACGGTATCTTTCCTGACCTGTGCAAGGCCGGTCTTTATCTTCGCAACTCTTGTTTTCTTAATAAGTACCTCAGACTTGGGATGGAAGCAATGCTGAGCTGCAGGAGATCTTGATAAGGGGAATGAATCATGGGCTCACACTCCTAGCGCGAATCCAGGTTCATGTAGCCCACAGCATCTCCCAGCAGCTTGTGGGAGCCAAAAACCCAATTAGAAAGTCTGAGCTCTTCTCCAGAGAAACAAACAAGAATAGCAATAGTCCTGGACTGTTCTGACTCCTGCATGGCTTTTAGAGAAATTGCTTCGCCCTTTGTTCCCAATTCTCTGAAGTGTCTTAAAGAAGTGGCCTGGAGAAAGTTCCTTCCCTACCTCCTGAGAACCAGCATCCCCAGCGGCCCCACCAAACAGCAACTAGTTCCCCCCCTGTGCAGGTCACCTCTGTGAGAAATGCTAAGAAAACTTTCCCACACCTCTTGGCTCCCAGGTTCCTTTTCAGGGCTGCCTGCAAAGCCCTCATCAGGGAGTAAAAACCCCAGAAAGAGGTGGGGGGAGGGGCAGGGTGCTGGAAGAAGGAAGAGAAACTGCTGTGCAGCGAAACACAAGCAGTGCCTGGAAGTCACCGTGAAATGCAATGCCTTTGAGAAGTTCCGTGGAAAGAATGACATCATGACCTACTCCTCCCCCCGCCCCCCACTTTTTTTCCAGTGGGAGTGAGAAATAAATAGACTGACACATTTTCCAGTCAGGGAGCGATTCTGGAGAGCAAGTTTACCTTGGCACAGGTGCTCAGGTGGGGCTGTGAGAAACCTTATCTGTGCTTGCCCAGTAAACAAGGAGCCCTCCATCTCCCTGGAGTCTTGGCCACTGGGCAGGTGACTGCAGGACGCAGGTGAGCAAGGTGAGCCCACAGGCTGGCCAGAGGCCCCGCAGAGCCAGCCCAGCCAGGGAGCAAACTGCGTTAGGTAAATAGTGCCTGCATTTGATTGACAGACTCATTTACTGACTGTGTTAGTTACAAGGGAAATGCCATCAAATCCATCCAATTCAAAGGTAAAAATTATGTCTCTTAATTCAGTGATTCTCAGACTGTAATGTGCATATGGTCATCTGGGGACCTTGTTAAAATGCAAGCTCAGATTCAGTAGGTTGGGACAGGCCTGAGAAATTGCATTACCAGCGAGCTGAGCTGAGTAGTGCTGGTGCTGGTGCAGGAACCACATTGTGAGCTAGCAAAGTCTTGTGGGCAGAGAGCTAGCAAAGTCTTGTGGGCAGAGGGCTGTCCGTTTGCATGGTTGAAATGGTCACCATTTAAGGAGCTCTGTCCAGGTGTTTTCTGTCATCTAACACTTTTACTCCTCACCTGCTCTGCAAGGTGGGTGTTACTGTCCCTGCCCCCTTCTCAGCAGACAAGGATCTTGAAGCTCAGAGAGGTTAATTTGGAATATATACGTGTCACTTCCCAACAATCTGAAATAACCTACCAACAAAGGCTAATAAACACTCTATGGCAGGCCTGGGTGTTACCCGTTGGTGGCAATGGACCCTCTTAACACTCAAGAATGAGTAATTCCTCTTGTACAGAATCCTCAGGACCAAGCACAGGATTTCTGGGATCCCAGAATCAATGGTTCGTCCATAAGCCTCAAGAGAGACAGTTGCTAAGAAAGGAGAACATGCCTGGTTTTCAAATCCCTCTGGTGCTGCTCTGTTCACCCTGGGACATGCCATCTTAATGCCAGGAGCACAAGCACTGATGTGTCAGTTTGGAAAGAATGTCTCTTAAGGGCCATTCAGGACCGTAGGAAGAAAAAAAAATTCTCCTACTGTGGAAACTGGGCTGATCCAGCTGGGGATATTTAAATACCTCGAAGAACTGAGATGCGCCCTTGTAAAACCAGGTAGCTTCAGGTATGAATTGCATCATGTCTGGATCTCAGGGAGCAAGGTGGCCCGACTGAGTGGGCCTGCCAGGCACTATACACGGGGAAAAGTCGGGGGAAAAAACATGAGACTCTCCCTCCAGATTCTTGGAAGACCTGCATTTTGGCGACCACTGCACAGGTCAGGCTGCCCTTGGACTCCATTAGCATTCCAGCCTCATTCCCAGATTCTGCAATAGCACCACAATTTGCACGGTGCGTGGAGAAGGTCAGGGTCCTCCTGGAAGTCCATTGCAGCCCCAGCCCTAAGAAGCTGGTACGCAAATAAAATAGTCAGAAATACAAGTCCCAAGACAAATTGAAGGTTCCCCCAATAAGTCATAGTTAATTCCATTGTTTGCATATTGCATCATTCTAGCAAGTATTTGAGGAAGTTTACAGATGCCACATAAAATATCACTCTAAAAAATAAAAAGAGAGAATGAAGGGGGAAGGGAAAACAAATTGTAAAGGAGATCAAAGCCCTATGTGGTCAATATGCTGTCCAGTTCCGTTACGTTCTGGAAACTTGACTCAGGAAACCGCAACTCAAACTCTGAATTTCCAAACTAAAAAGCAAAGGTGTGAGAAAAGCATGCACAGCACTCCCTGCATCCATGATGTAGGGAAGAAGCAGCTGCTTCCGGAAGCATGTCTATCCCGATCCTGGAGGCTCCCCATGGGGAATGGGACTCAGAGACAGTGGGTTGCCCTGACGAGTGCTCTCAACCCCGGTGCTGGGGAACCTCCCAGTGGCTTCATAGGGTTGTTCCCTATAACCCCCATCCACCACCCATGCAGGCTGATGTCTGTGCAATGCCCAGTTCATCAACTGAAATGTCCCCAGCTGAGTTGGCTTAATCCCAGGATCACCATTGGAGGCAAGGACCTGCTTTGGCCATCTGATGAACCAATTTCTAAGCACACCTGTGCCCTGAGCCTGCCTGTCTGGGCATCTAGGAATCTTCACTAGATGTCTTGTATTCTCCTCACTCAGTGGGATGTGAGTCTCTAGTGCTCCCAGCAAAACACAGATATTGAAGGGCAAAATGTGGTCTTCCCTTTATGAACTACAGGTCACAAAGCAGTCACCTCTCCTGGTGCAGGCACAAACCAAGGAGCCAGGGCACCCTGTGCTGGTCCAGATTCACCCTAAGGAAAGGTGACTCCTTCCTGTGGACCATCATTCTGTCACCTGCAAACGGAAATAATGGACAAGCATCTGACTGTCCCTTCCCTGAGGAATCACCCTGTTGCAGTGAGAGCATGGCAAGCCAAAGAGAAGCGATCCAGTGGGGTTGTGAACTCTGGGGTCGGTGTTAGAAAAGGAAATGTGCCACCAGCGTCAGGGAGGGCCCGCTGCCTAGACACCATGAATGGGGCCATGGCCCTCCGCTCTCAGCTCCTCCAAGGTCAGTCTCCGCTGACGAGGGCCATCTCTCCCCAGATCATGTCCTTCCCCAGAGCTGCCCACTCCGTAGAGTGACTGAGGCAGTGGGAATAAAGGCCCAGACAAGCTGTCCTGCTGCAGGGCCCTCCAACAGGTAACATTTGCCCAAAGCTCTCTGTTGGGTGGGCCAAAATTCGTGGCTCCTGCCTCTCGGTTAGATTTCTTTCTTCGTCAAACCTACTTTTCCTCCTTCCTTTCATCAGTGCTGGTCCCAACCCTACTTTTGGTATTTGCCCCCCACATCCCACCAGACACAGACTTGCTTGCACATGACCTGCCAAACAAGCACTGACCACCATGGACCAAGAGCTCTACAAACAGCAGCAGGGATGGGGGACACACTCCTGGCCACAGCTGTGGTTCTCCGGGCATTGTAGCTTGGAAGCCCCACCCTCTTCTCCCCAAATCCGCCCCATCTGGACATCACTTTCCCAGGGGATGGTGCCAGTTTTCCAGTTGCCCAACATCAAGAAATCTAGGCTTTTCCAATTCCCTCTCCCTCCTGCTCCCACCCCCGAGCAGCCACCAGGTTCTGAAGCCTCCGTCTCTGACCACCAGCTCCAGGAGCACAGCCTCCCTCTGGGGACATCGCAGCAGCCCTTTGCTGACCCCCCCGCCCCCACCCTTCTTACCATTAGATGGTTGTCCCTGTGCAGGCTTCAGTCACAGAGATGCCCCCTCCCTGCTCCCCATCACTGGTCTCAGGAGAAGGAGAATGTTGAATCACACCTGCCCCTCACACCTGTTTCCCCTGAAGTCACCGGGAGGTGTTCATTGCTGCCTGTGACAGCGACCCAAACACAAACAAAGGTGGTAAAAACAATGCAAAGTGGATGAGAAATTTCTGTTTCTATTTGGATTGAGGTCAGTGTTCTTTCCTTAGCTTAGATCCAGAAAACAGAGCACTTGTTCAATTGCTTAGATGCCCCTGGCACGCCAGTGTGTGTGCGTGTGTGGACATGTGGAGGTCCCGAGAACAAAAGAGGAGCTGGGTGACTTGCTGGCACTTGATACCGAGGTGTTTCTTAATGTTCCTTGTTGAACAAATAGCTTGAGAGGCTGGTATCCCCATGTGTCTCGGGCGGGCTGTGAAGGCCCACCAGGGCTGATCTGACACCCCGAAGCACCCCTGAAGGTGGCCCCTCACATCCCCACATACTTCTGGACAGGCAGGTGTTGGCCAGTGTGAGACTGAGAGCAAAGAGGGCAAGAAGAGCGCTGGAAAGATCGAGCACTGGACTATCAAGCATTATATTTGCTATTGTTCTCTTCACGAGAACTGGCTTGTCCTCTCTCTCAGAAACCAGGAAAGGACTGCTTCTTGGCTGTGCTTTTCAGTTAGCAAGCAACAAAATGAAGTAGTTGATGGGGTTTCATGTGCCCTTCTTTTTGCTGTTCATCTTCAAGCAGATCCAACAGAGCATAATTTAATTCTGTACTTTGTGGGAAGGAAGTTGAAGCTTGCTGCTCTCCCACCCTTGCTGTGCGGTGAGCTGAGGGAAGGAAACACCTGGGCCATCTTACAGATGAGTAAACTGAGGCCAGACAGGTGAAGAGACCTTCCTAGTTTCCCTACTCAGACAATGTCAGATCTGGTGTGTAAATTAGTAGTCTTTATATTTTCTTTTTAAATGGAGACAACAGTAAGCATTGAGCAAAATTAGGGTCTTAGAAATAATGGCAATAAAGTGAGAATAACCCTGGGAGTGTGTGCAAAGGGGGGTGAAAGCAGAGCAAGTTGGGGCTCTGAGCAGCCCTAAATTGAAAAGAATGTGGCAAGAAGTGGGGGATGCCCCCCAACCTCCAGAAAGACTCAAACACATAATGCTCCAGCTTTTTCCATAGGAACATCAGGGACATTGAAGACTGAAGTTCTAATATGGCCCCCAGAGAAATACCTTTCCTTTTTTTTGGTGTTTTTTGTTTGTTTGGTTTGTTTTTTCATTTTTTGCCCAAGGGGAGTTCTGATTGGGTAGGAGCGAGTGCACCAGGCACTGGTTCAGAGGACCACTGGGGAGCATAAGGGGCTCCTGCTGTGGTGCAGGTTTCAGTTGTCAGGCAGGAGGTGTGGGTGGCGAGGGACCCTGCTGTGCTCAGTAGCTGGCAAGCTGAGCTCTGGCTCTGCCGAAGCGCAGCGCATGGCACACTGTTCACTGGGCCTAGAAAATCCCCTGGGCAGTCTCTGCCTCTCTGTGTGAAGGCCTTTGGCCTTTCTGACCTCCTGACTCATCATGGGCTTTGCTGGGCCATGTAGAACCCAGCAGCGGTGTAGGACCTCTGCAGTGAGGTCAGGCCCCTCTCCAGGTGCATGCCCGGCACCCACTTAGAAGAGTCCCCTGTGATCCCCTGTCTCTTCCTAGTAAAAAGGGAGAAAATAGTCTGCTTAGACCTCTTTTAACCCCTCCCATTGATCACTGGAGTGAATCCCTAAGAGAGGTGTCCTGAGGTTAGAGCTGGGAACAAGGATTCCAATCAGATCCCTCCTGAAGGGCTGTGATAATTGAGGAAAGTCACATTTCGCGTATGCACCCTGGTAGCGCCCACCCCAGCACTTGTGGGGGGTGGGCAGTTAGCTCACTTCCTTCTCTGTCATATCCTGGCTTGGCTGAGCTCAGCCTTCCACCTGAACTCTCACCAGCCTGCCTGGACAGAACTTCCCCTCTTGCTCACTTACCCAGCCTGCAAAGCCACTATGAGCCAGAGGCCCTGGAGGGATGGCGAGCATGTCATTCTCACAATAGTGTGAATTTATTTGTCGGATCAAGTTCACTTGCCTGGCAGCTGCTGAGGTTAGGGTACTGAAGGATAGACGTTTCAATGGAAAAGAAAAGGATGGTTTGGGAGCTCCCCAGGAGGCTGCTATGAAGGGAGGCTTGGGTTTCTTAAGATCAGTGGGTGCCTGGGTGGGTCGAGGAGAGTAATGAAGCAGGAGGGAATGGAAAGGGGAAGTCTCAGAAGACACACTTGATGTAAACTGCATTTGACCTACTTAACACTTCTGCTTGGGCCCCACCTAAAGAGAAGAGAAATGCTGGTCTTAGCTCGCATAACACAGAGGTGAGGGAAATTGGATTTATTTGGCCAGTAGAAGTGACAGACTATTTCCCTGGTAGAAATTCTGTGCACAGCCAAAGGGCTGCAGAATACAATGCCCTTTACTAACACGTTAGCATCCCTCGTAACACTCAGCTTCGATTCATAGGGGCGCTCCAGCATCCCTGATTCTTCTGCTTACTCGTGCTTCTCAGCACCCCCCGGCACATTCTCAGCCTGAGCCTTTGCTCATACTGTTCTTCTTGCCAGGATGGTACCCCCAGGACATGTACTAGCCCTCGAACCTCCTTTCTCTTCAACTTCTCCTGACACCATCTATTCATTCATTCGTCAGATATTTCTTGAGTCTCTATTATGTACCAGCACTCTTGCAGGTGGTGGAGGTACAGCAATAAACAAAACACACATGACTCTTAACCTTACAGAACTTACGTGCTGGTGGTCAGCACTCCCTTCCCACCACGATAGCCACATGTCTCTGTTGCTGCATCTGGTCCTCTCAGTCTCCCCAGCCATGATCCCATGCCAAACACCAGAGGCAGCCCCTGATTTGCTTATAAAAGGAACTCGCATGTCTGGTGGGAAAGGTAGAGGCAGCGTCTTACATGCAAACTGTGCTGGCATAGCATGCGTGCCATTTTGATTCAGCTTCATGATTACTTGGGGGTGGTCACTAGAGCAATTTAGGGACTTTATCTTAAAGCTGTGCTGGCCTGGCAGACATGCTGTTGTCCCTTAGAGTGTGTGTTTATTTGGGATGGTTCTGGGATTGATGAAGACAGGAGAGCTGAAGTTCTCCCAAAGGGATCCCTTTGAGCTACCACTGCATGGCACACAGTAGGTACTTAATCCCCACTGGTAGAATCATTGGAAGGACAGGAAGTTGCAATATGGACCCAGCTACCTGATCCCAATGCTGGGGACCATGTGGGTGTGAAGTACACCAGGGACTCCAGCAAGCTGGCGTCTGCTCAGGTTACGGAGTTGGCAGAGGCCGTGGTTCCCGGGTGCATAATTCGCTGCCTGGCCCTCCACGGAGGAGCAGAGGGTGTGAAGTCAGCAGGGACGCAGTTGCCCCTGGAGGAAGCTGGCTGACATCCTGTAATACTTGAAAAGAAAACCGAAAGTGCTTTTCTCCACAAGAAACGTCTGTGTTTTCCTCTTTTTTCATAACCCTGCAGGTACGGTGTTTCTCTGGCCCAAGTTGCGGGTGAAACCGGGAGGCTGGGGGACAGAGTGGTCTGAAGGGAATTTGGGTTGCTCTGTGGTCTGTGCTCTTTGTCTAGTGTGGGGGAGGCGTGGCCTGGAGCCCACCCCAGGAGCACTCTGCTATGTGATATGTGTCTCCTGGTGATAGTAACCACTTTTTCTGGCTGCTAAAGTGCATTCCTGGGTAGAAGCAGAAAGAGAGAAAGCACGCAAGAGCCAGAGCTAGGAGAGGAATGTGAGTCTTTCCTTAATTGGACACAAGAGCCTTGAACTGGTTCCAGCTTTAGTGTTTTCTTTTAAGAGCCTGGACCCTAAAGATTCCGTAGAGTTTTCTTTCTCTGAAAAATCCCTTTGGTTCAAAAGCCCCTTGATAGAAATAAAGAAAAAGCCAGGCTGAAGCTCTTTGATATTTGGGGAGGCAAGAGTTCATGGGCTAACAGATCTCAGGCTTCTTTGGGGGCTAAGAGGGTTCTGGGAAGAAAGGAGGCCCTGCCTGAGGGCACATGGCCAGAGTATCAGCTGGCTTTCCATTGGGCCAGCTGATAGTAGGATGCAAAGTACTTTCCTCTGAGTATGTATAGAAGCGATTTCTCCCGGCCCTATTAATGCCCTGAGAGCTAAAAAGAGACTTATTGTCTGCTTTATTGCTTTAGGAGTCTGACACACAGAGAGATCAAGCAACTTGCCTGAGGACTCCCAGCAAAGTCAGTGAAAGGTAGAGGGTTTTGCCTGGTGGGTTTTGGGTTGCTCCTTATTGTAGACTGCTATTTCCCTGCCAGCTGAGGTGAGCAGCTATGCCCACACTCTCAGCCTTGCTCATTTACCTTGTGTCCAGAACCCAGCTGGCTCCTTGCTGGGAGGCCCTGAAGACCAGAGGAGAGCAAGGGCTTGAGCTGCTGGGACATGGGCAGAGCTTTACCCCTGGCTTCTGACGGCTGTACCCCCAAATTTGGAAACTTCAGGGGGCTTCAGGGGAAAATGGAGGGGTCTGTGGTTGAAATAAGTGAAAAATTGAAGTAGAGACAATCAACTCTGCTGAACCCCTGTTGCCCAAACACCTTAAAAACAAGCCCGGCATCTGCTCAGTGCTTTCCAACTTACCAAGTGTTTTCATAACATTATCTCATTTTATCCTCACATCAACCCACGCAAATTCTTGCCTTTCAGATTTCTTATGTACTCAAATTAGTTTCATCGAAAAATTGGCTAGGAACTCTCATTTTTCTATTCACTTTTTTTTTGGACCCCAGCCTTTGATTGATATCTTTAAGAAGCACCCAGATTCCCAGGAGGGGGGTGGGCTTTGCTCATCGGCCAGCCTTATCCCACTGGATGGACACCAGTAGTTCTGGTCTTTGTTACTGAAACCAACATTTTTTGATTCAGTTTATAGTTTAGCTGTTAAAACAAACAAGCAAAACCACAGAGGCCAGGATGAGTGTAATATGTGAGGGAAACATAGGATTTGGAACCAGCAAGTCTCAGACTCAAATTCTGGTTCAGCCCTGGGGGAGCCATGTGGCCATTGCCAAGTTTCTCAACCTATCTGAACCTCTTTCTCTCCATCTGTAAAATGGTACAACAGTACCCGTGTCTTACAGTTGGTATGAGGCATATATAAGCTAACAGATCTGAATCTACCTCTGCCCACAGCTACTTCATGAGGCCCCTTACAGCTCATCAGAGGACCAGCTTCACCGCTTCTAGGCAAATTAAATGTAATACTGACTTTTTGCAAGCCACAGAGGAGATAAAGTGTGGGGACGTGTTGCTAAATGGATTTAAATGGGGACTTTCTTACTCGATGAATAATGAGTTACATGTCCCACATACATGGCACAGAGGTGCCAGAGGAGGTGACTGTAATAACTTATAAAGCTTAGTGATTCTTTTTTAAAATCCTTACTTTAGGTGAAGGAAAGAAGTTGTGGAAAGCAGGATTTATGAAATGTTGGAAAGCAAGGCAATTATGATTTTACTTGGAAATTGTACTGAAGCTGAATTGTAATTCAACCCTTTAGTTCCTGGGGACACCGGTGGGAAAACGGAGGGTGTGTGGAGGGCTCTGACTGGGTGTTTAGTTCATGATGTGTACACAGTAGATGCTCAATAAATGTTGGTGATGGACTGAGGCAGTTTAAAAATCCATATCTTGTGTTGACTTCTGCTGCTGACTTCGTGGCAAATGCAGTGCAAAGCACAGGGTTGTTGTGGAAAGGACATTTGACCGGTGGTGTGGAGGCCTTCAGGTTCCAGGTACACCACTTAATAGCCTGGCAACCTCGGACGTGCCATTTAATCCCTCAGGTGTCTTCTCACCTGTAAAACGAGGAGATTGGATGAGGTGGTTTGGAAGGCCTCTTTCATCTCTGAGGTGCAGGGCCTCTAACTCACTTCCTTTGCTTGTGTTTCTCTTTCATTTATTCAAAGGCAGTGGGAATAGAAACGTATCTCATAAGAAATTAGGAGGAAATATTCGGTTTTCATGTTAAGGTATCCCATGTCTTTGGGGAAGTGAAGGAAAGTCAGAGCAAGGTAGGAACGGAGCTGTGCAATCTTGGACCAGCATCCTAATACAGCACAGCCTCAGTCTGCACATTTGTAAACTGGTCCCTAAATTATGCTATGTTAATCTACATGCTTTTTGAAAACCACGGTCATGAAAATGCTTGGAAAAACTATAAGGCACTGACTATAAAAGTATTATTATTGAGAAGTGGCATACTGGTTAGAATTGTATCAAAGTTTAGCCCCAGGCATCATATCTTCAAAGGAATAGAAGTGTCACTCTGGTTCCAGAGGGAAAACAGAACGCATAGATTTAGTGTCCCAACCCAAGGCTTGTTTACTCAGTCTAATTTACTGACCCAAGTGATATTTAGTTAAAATGGGCATGAATGTAAATGTTTTTAAAGAGTAGGCAACGTTCTCCAATGTAGGGGATTTTTCTGGAGGCCATATATATACTGGTGGAGACTTACTGCCCGTCCTCTTCTCAAAAGTCCATTTTGACATGCAAGAGTCTGTGGTGCCCCCTCCTGGCTTTGCTCTCTCTTCCCTCCTCTTCCTCCAGTAGCCTCAGTTCTGTGCTCAGATTTCTAGGGTCTGCTGTTGTTTGGCTTTATCAGGCCCTTTGTTTGGTTTCTGTATAGTCCACATCTAAGTGACACCATCTGCCTTCTGTCTTTTTCCTTCTGGCTTATTTCCTTTAGTGTAATCCCTGACAGTTCTATCCATGTTGTTGCAAAATGTCAAGAGTTCACTGTTTTTGTAATAGCTGAGTAGTATGCATGGTATACGTATTGTCATGTCTCCCCCATCCACTCCTCTGTTTGGGGCACTTAGGTTGTTTCCATGGCTTGACTTGTGTAAACAGTGCTGCCATGCGCATGGCAACTCAAGTTTCTAGAAGCTCCTGAATTTTTGCAGTTGAAAGGAGCTGTTGGGGGGCTTGCCTCCATGCTGTGCTTCCACAAGATACACTGGTTTTACTCAGATTTTGTGTGTGAATGACTGAAAACTAGCAAAGTGTTAAATTTCACTATTCTTACTAATTCTTATTGTTTCATTTGGGTTGGCTTGGGAGGGCTGATGAAAATGGCTTTGCCATTCTTAAACCCTCCCCATTAATCCTATCATCCTTTTTAATCTAAGGTTAGTTTATGTCTTTTTCAGTTCTAAGCCTTCATACGTGGTTGCAATATTTACTACCTTTCAAAAAACTCATTGATTTCAAAGCACATTTAATTGTGCCTACTTTTTTTATTATGCCCCCCCTCCATTTCCCGTACACACACAGGTCAAGGTTATAAAGCCATTTTACAAGAGTTTTTGCAGCAGAGGTGTGAAGCAACGCGCTCCAGCCACAGAGGGGCAGCGCTGGGCACCCAAGCGGACTCTGGTCCCTGCTGGGCTGGCTGCGCAGCCTGGACAGACCCCGGGAGCTGCGATTCCTGGGCAGTGTGGGAGGGGTTCCGCGGAAGCTCTTTGTCTCCTGTGCTTGAAGCAGATCTGGAAGCCAAGGCTGGTGAGGTGTGCTTGTTCGGCTTCCACGCGGACCCCTGTGCGGCGCCGCGGGCTTGTGTGTATGTGTCCAATGGAAAAAACCCTACAGTGACACCACATCCTTTCTCTCAAACACACAAAAACCCTCCACAGATCTCGGGGCTGCAGACCAGCTCCTCGCAGGTTAACGCGACCCCCGCGGGCCCTCAGGCCCTCCCACGTCCCACCGCCTCTTTTTTGGCTGTGCTCTCTTTTCCACGCAGCTGGCAGGGCATAGAGGAGAAGCGCCTTGGCGCAGAGCTTGAACACCCAGGGAGGGGGTGCCGGGGAGAGGCCTAGTTTGGGAGACGAATGTCGAGGAGGGGTCCCGAGACGTGGGCTGGGGACCACGAGTGGGTGTAAAGGATGGAGCTGGCATCAGGCAACCAGGGCCGGGGACGCTGCACGTCCGCGGGCTTTGGAGCCCATCTCAGCCCACGGCCCTGTGCCCTCAGTCCCCCAGGGCGTGTGCGGGGATGTCCAAGCCCACCTGGGAGGCTTTGTAGGCTCGGAGTGGCTTTGACATTGAACTCCTGCCCGATGCGGGCTCGTGTGCGTGCGCGCCTGTCCGCGCGCCTCTCTGCGCGTGTGACTGGGGCGGGGGCCGGGTTTGAAGCTGCAGCAAACCTCGTCCCTCCGGGAGCCGAGCCGAGCGCGCCCCCGAGCCGCCGCCCGCAGGAGCTGCGAGCGCTGAAGCCATTCATGATTTTGGTGACGTTATTCCAGGAGTGGGCGAGGGCGGGCGGGGCCTCTGGGCCCGAGCCCCGCCCCCGCCCCTATAAAGACGGCTGCCCCGGCTCTTTGTGGGGCCGCGAGCTCGGTGGAGAACCGAGAGCTCCGTCCGCTCCGCCGACGCCGCTGGCCGTGGGGCCGTCTCCGGAAGGCGCACCGGCGCGCGCCCAGTGCCCGCACCCGGCCGCCCGCGCCAGCCCTGCCCGCGCGCCTGCTGCGCCCGCGACATCCTTGCTCGGGACGCAGTGACCCTCTTTAAGTCACAAGGGCGTGGGTCAGCCTCCCCTAGGACTTCATGTCTGTATATTTCCCCATTCACTGGTGAGTATCTTGCGCCCTCGGCGCGCATCCGTCTCGCGGTGGTGCCACCGGAGCCCCGGCGCCTGCCTGCTCTTGCCGGCCCCCAGCGAGGGCAGCCGGGGCGCCCCACACTAACCCGCCTCCCAAGCCCATGCAGGAGTCAACGTCAAGGTTGCAAAGGTGGGGGGTGGGGGGCGGTGATGCTGAAAGCATCCAGACAAAGGAAGTGAACTCGGAGCCCTCGCTCAAGTGACGGCTAGGAGAGATGTGTGTGTGTGTGTGTGTGTGTGTGTGTGTGTGTTGGGGGAGGTGGTGGTGACGGGAGAGCCCGGGTTCACCCCTGAGACTCGCTCATAAGCCCCCACGTGAGGAGGGCTGCAGGAGGCGCGCGCCCAGCCCGGCGCTGGGGGGTCCTGCGCTCCCCGGCCCCTCGGCCCCTCCCCTCTTTCTTTTTGTTTGCATGCAAGTCTCGGCGTCGAGGCCGGCGGCGCGGGCTGAGCTGGTGCAGCGGCAGCGTTTGCAGAGCTCCGAGGGGTGGGGGAAATACGCGCTCCCCACACGCTACCCGACTGAAACCACTAACCACGCTGCACCTTCTCGACCCCTTACCTCTCCGTAGCCCTTAAAAACCGACGGGCCTTTGTGGAGGCTCGGCCTGGGGAGGAGCCACCTTCGCCGGGTCGGGTGGTAGAGCCTGGGTGGGGTGGGGTGGGGGGCGCAGGGGTTTGTGCCCGGCGGGCAGCAGGAGTGGGGAGCTGTGCCGGGGGTGCCAAGCTCGTGAGGGAGCCAGGCCCCAGCCCTTGGGACTTGAGCCCTGGCAGCTTCTTTCCTCCTTTGCCGGGCTAGAGGAGGAGCTGCGTGAGAGGGCTGGGGGGGGGGGGTGAGGGGTTGGTGGTGGGGTGGGGGGAGCAGCGCCCGAGGGAGGCCCCGGAGCGCCCTTCCCGGTGTGGGCTCAGAGAGCTCGGCCCCGCAAGCTCTAGCTCCGCGCGGTCCTGTTCAGCCCTGGAACTGCAAAGTTCAAGTTGTCGCTTCAACTTTTCGGGCAGGCAGGCACCACGGCCCCAAATAAGGGGTAGGGCAGCCCTCCACCAGGCACCGTGGGTGCTCTTCTGGCCCCTGTCTCTGGGCGCGCTGCAGCCTTTCCGGGACCCGCGAGCAAACTGCCTTTCAGTCCCGCGCCTAACCCTAAACTTGCCCGGAAGCCCAACATCTTTGCGAGTGTCCCCTCCCCCAGCCCAGCCTTACTGTTTATAGAGAGGAGAATGAACTGTAAAAACAAAATAAAAATTTCCCCACCCCCTGAGGCTTGTGTGCTGTCTCCTGGGCGCACTTTCCTCCCACCTCCATGGTGTGAGACCCGCCAGACACCACATGGCTGGGACTTTGATGGCTAGTGGAGGCTTTGTGCCCCGGTTATTAAAAACTTGCCACGGTGGGTGGTAGGGCCCATCAGGGTTATTATCCCCTGAGAAATTATAGTCTCGGGTTTTTCTAAAAAAAAAATGGTTACTAACAGTTGATTAGCACTTGGTAGTTTGCAGTGTTCCCTCCGACACCCCCTCCCCCAACATTAGTCCTTCAGCATAACAGATATGCTTTGTAAGCATCATGGTAATAGACAAAACAGGCCACCTGTGGCTCAGAGAGGTTATATAACTTGTTCAAGATCACACAGCTCCTAAGCGGCAAAGCTTGGTCAGAGTCTTGCTTCTGTTTCCAAATGCAATGCCATTTTGCTTCTATATAGTAACCATAAAATGAAGAAGAGTTTGGTACCCCTTTCTTAGATATAGTACCTGTAAAGAAAGGTTACTTCACTTTTCTTTTTACCCCTGTGTCAGAACCATGATGGTGAAAATATTGGGGGTTGTGCAGCCCGTATACTGACTTTGGTCTGCACTACTAGGCCTTATGCATTCAGGACCCCGTGTGTGTCCATGACTTGTGTGAGGATAATGGAATGTTTGTATCCTGCTTTCAGAGTACAAAGCACTTTCACATGTCTGCCATTGGTGGGCCAGCTTGGCCCCTCTGGAAATTTCCTTTGCAATCAGAGTCTGGGCATCCTTAAGGCTTTTAATCCAGGGGATGTTTTTCAGGCTGTGAGTTGCAGCTGCTGTAACTGGGGCTAGAGAAGGGGTTTGGACGGCAGATGTGAAGCTTGCAGAAAGCTGACCCCTTGGGGCTTTAAGTGGGACATTTTGCAAAAAGGAACAGCAGAGGACAGAGAGAATTTAGGAAAGCAGCATTATTGGACTGTTTCCTTGAGGCTGACCTGTTATTATTATGTAATAATAATGTGTGGTTCCCTTGGAGAAGGATTGAATTGAATTTAATATAGACAGACGGAGTCAGCTGCTGACTTTTTTTTTTTTTTTTTTTTGATCACTTAGAAGAAAGTCCAGAGACTCTCTGTGCCACTGGGACTAGTACAGGAGACAAGGAAGAGGATGTTTGCAGAGAGGTTTTCAGAAAATGGGCTTTATTGATGGAGGTCAAGAGCTCTGACACTCTGGGCTTGTGAGGTGCTGTTTCTCTGTGGGCTCTGCTTTGAGCACCGCTCATCCTCCCCCCAGACAGTCGCCGGGTCTGACAGCAGGACGCACGGGGCGTCGGAGTGTGAAGTGCATGTCTATGTTGACTCTTGGTCTGGGTTTCTTGGCAGCCCTGACTATCTGAGATCAGCCGAGATGACTGAGGTGATGATGAACACCCCACCTATGGAGGAGATCGGTCTCAACCCCCGAAAAGATGGCCTTTCCTATCAGGTGAGTTCAGGGCTGGGGTCCTTCTGGCTCTTTAGAGCGGACAGCTTTTGCTGGGTCTGGAGGCCCGCTGGGTTCTGTGTCTTCATCTGCAAAATGGGACCATCATAGCTTTTACCTCGTAGTTACTGTGAAGGTTCATTTGAGATGATTTGTGGGCATTCATCGTGCCTAAGACACAGTGAGGGCTCAGCAAGCAAAAGTCGATGCTATTAATGCATCAGCCTCGCTGCCGGCGACTCTCCCACTCAGGGTGGCAAAGGCGATAAGGATTTGTGCGTCAGGTTCAGACCAGAGCTTCCCTTTCCAGCCACACCTTGAGCAGAGCAAACGTCGCAGTGAGGGGCAGCTTATAGGGAAAGTGGCCGGTGGAGGGATAGCTGTGTCCAGTGTAGCTTTCTTTGTCAGGCTGATGGTTGACCCACAGAGTTAATGTTCAAACTGCTTTGAGTTGAGGAGACCTTTTCCCCAAAGGGAAGGTGTCTCAGGGATATGACGGCTTGGAGCTCATCTTTTGTGACTTATTCCAAATACTGACAGGCCTCAAAGTTACCTAAGTCACACCCTAGATCCTGAGCCCAGTGCTCTGTCTGGGCAGCCATGAGCTCTACCAGTGCTCTCAAGTGCCTGCTGTGACCTCCAGGGAAGCAACTCTTTCAGCTTTCCAGAGGAATCCCTAGGTAATTATATTTGTGGGGGAAAAGAATCTATAAGCGAAGACATTGGGCCTAGGGAAATCGTGTAGGGCATCTGGCTGGGGAAGACGAGTCGGGGTATGATGGGCCCATTCCACAGATGTTGACACAGTCACCCTGGGACTCCGAGGCGGGACTCCGTGTTCTGTATCACAGGTGAGGAAGTGGACTCAGACTAGTAGGTGACTTGGGTCTCGAACTCCAAGCCTTGCTGCTCTTGGGATGTATTGTGTATCTGGACCTTGGGTTTGGGTCTTGGCTGGATTCTGGACTTACCATGGCTAGTCATTGTTTAGGCCTGATCCAGGGACATTTATTTTGTAAAGGAACAAATAAATAGAAAGCCCAAGTGGGTACAATGGAGAGAGGGCCATCAAAAAGACGCAAGGTGAGGCTGGGCAAGATAACTTGGCAGTGAAAACAGCGTCCCCCTCAGACTTACCTGGGAGCTTCAAGAAGGCCCCTTTGTTTTGTGCCATTATTATGATCAAGGCCCTTTTGCTGACTGGAAATAAGTATGTGGGTAGCCTAAGGGGGAAAAGGGGAATAGTTTTCCCTCGTGGCTTTAGACCCTCTTCCCCTAGTGTGGGCCTCAAGAAGATGATTGGAGGCCCCACAGCCTGTGGGAGGGTGGAAGTTTCCTGGCCCCCTGGCTGGGGTGTTTTTGGATACCAGTTCCCAAGCCGCTGAATCAGACTGAATCTCTTTGTGGTTATAGGTAAGGTTGTCTTTCAGCTCTGGGTTTTAGATTTCTGTCACAGGACGCTTCCGAACAGTCACTGGTATGTCTTATGTGCCCCTTTTGTATTCTCCGTTTAAACATGTTCCAGGGGAAAGGGTGGGTCCTATAGTCCTGTGCTCCCATGCTTTCAGTCTTTCAGGCCTTTCTGCCAGATCTGAGCATGAGGGCAGGTGACAGTTGGGGAAGGGGCCACAATGCCGGGTGCAGAAGGCTAAGTGGTGGTGGGGGGGCAAGGGCTGCAGTGTCAGCAGGAAATTAAAATCACCTCTGGGCTCCTAAGATGTCTCTGGTGTTACTCGAGGTCTCCCCTTGTGGTGCTGGACTGAGGGTCTAGTTCTCACAGCCTTAGGAAATCTGTCCCTGTTAGCTGGGTCACAGGGAGGGCAACAGCCCAGCTCTAAGATAACTTACCTGGACTTCAAAGCGTTCTTTAACCAAGCAACACGCATGGGGCACTTGTTGTACGCAGTGTGTTGCACAGAGGGTCTAGGACATGTGTGGAAAACCAGCATGCACAAAACAGCTGGAACCTAGACACTGCCTGGTGTAGCAACGCAAACACTGTGGTCAACCCAGAGCCGGGGGCAAGAAGGCAATCTGATCGAAAGAATCCAAGAAGACTTGGAAGACAAAGGTCAGACCGGGACTGGACTTGGAAAAATATTAGTATTTTGAGAGAGCACCCCCAGCTCTAATCTAATTTTGTTGCACCTTCATGTACCCCCTGTTTATGCCAGGTGCAGGGCTCTGCAGTGAACTGGACTGACAATTGGCATATGACTGATAGTGTCTGGCCCACTCCAAGCTAGTGCCATCCAATTGAACACATTCCCACCGGAGCTCTGGGGATTGGCTGGCACTGTACTTGGCCGGAGGGAGCCCGTCTGCTCTGCGTGCTCAGGCTCGGTTCAGATCTGGGGGCGGGAGACCTCAGAGCTCTGTTCTTGGCATGCCTCCTGAGGGTAATAATAGTACGTGCTTTTTACTGAGACCTGCTTTTCCAAGGCACTGAAAGTGGAAAGGAGACATCAATCCCTACTTGGCAGATGAAATAGAATATCAGACCGGTGATTTGACCTTGAAACAAGGTCGTAAAATAAATAGGCACTTTGGGTTTTGTCAGTCACTCCTCCACCTTCCAGACCTACCAAGAACGAAGCTTGCCTGATTTCTCTGCCCCAGATGTGACCCCTTGTTTTTAGCACCTGTGGCATTTTGCATTTTGAAAGGTTGCCACCCTGGATTTTGAGGATACCCAGACTGCCTGGTCTTCTCCCTGCCCAGCTGTCTGAGGGCAGGAGGTGACTTATGACCGGCCTTGTGCCCATCAGCTGTCAAGCCTCCTGCCCCCTCCTTGACCCAGGGCCCTCACAGAGCAGGTGCTAAGTGGATGGTGATTGTTTCAGCGAGGTCAAGTCTCCTGATTCCCAGCTTGGCCATCTTTACTTCTGGTTTAGGGGTTTACAGGCACTTCTCCAGCTTCATCAAGACTTCAGATAGATGGCTTTTTAATTCCTTGAACGAGTTGGGTAGGCTCACTCTATCGTGCTTAAAAAAGTTAGTGTGTATATTCAAGCATGTCTAAAAATCGACACAGCTGGTACCTTGTCTGGATTTAACATTTATTTAGAGACTCAATTTGATACGTGAGATCCAAGTGTGCACACTCACTTGGCATGAATTATGACACCCACCGAGTGGGCGAGTTACTAGAAAGTCTGAGCCCATTAGGGTGGGTTGTGGGTGGCTGCCAGCTCACGTGCTGAGTGGGTAGGCCTCTGGGAGGACATTTCTGTCCCTGGTGGCTGCACTCTTTCCCAACACTATCTGTGGGCTTCCTGTTTCCCAGCCTGCGAGGGAGAATACCTGCCACTTAGCCTTCTTCCTTTCCCTAGTCCACAGAAGCAAGTCGGGCTTGCCATGCAGGGCCCTGCCTTGGCTCCAGAGTGCTAAGAACGTGGGCTTTGAGATGCACTCTCTGACTGGCTCCCCCTCTGTGCTGCATGGGCCTGGGTCCTGCAAGGGTGACAGACCTGGGTGTTTGGTCACTGGCTGTGCCCCAAGCCGAGGGCTCTGGGCATTCTGACCTTTGTCCTAACTCCCTTCCCTCTCCCCAAGGATGGCATGCAAGTTTCTGCAGTATTATCACTGAGTTCTAGACAGAGATATGGCCCCTTGGTTTTCATTTAAAACTGGCCCTTCTAAAGCATCTGGGCCCAGATCTGATAACTTTATCCTTCCTTAGGCTCTTTAAATTCCTCTTTGATCAGCACCGCACGTGCCCCTTAGCTTGTTGCCCTTGTACTCCTTCCGTTCTTGCTTTTTTTCCTTGGTCACGTACTCCTGCCTTTCAACATTCATCCATGTCAGACAGACTTTGGGCTTCCCTCCAGCGGAGCCAGGAAGGATGCCTAGGAACCAGAGGAGCTGGCACTTCACGTGCCACAGAGCCTCACGCCCTATGCTTTTCCTTTGATCCACTGAGCTAAGAGCTTCCTTGCATCTCCCCCTGCTTTTCCCAATACCGGAGGGCAGGATCGCCAGGCACTTTATACGGCAGGGATAAGGGGAGTGGTGGGTACGCTCTCTTGGCCACAGCCTTGGCATTGCTTCTTGCAGCCCCGAAAGCTTTGGTTTTGGCTTCACATCAAGGGCAGCTAGAGCACTGTGCCGCCTGGGAACTAGCCTCTCCCTGGGCAGGACCGCTCAGCCTCTTCTATCTCCGAGGCTCAACAAAAGCTGACTCTCTTCTCCCCACCTTCTGACTATCAGAAGCAGCAACTCCTCTCTCAAAGAATCAGCTTGGTTTTATCACTACATACCTACAGCTCTTCTTCGCACCTGATTCTTTCTCCAGGGCCCCCTGAGCCTGACTTCACCTGTGCCAGCCCCCTTTGCTAAGTGCTTGTGCTGAAATGAGTGATGGCTTGAGCTTCTCCTTGGGTTAAACCCTCAAGGAAGTGGTGTCCTTGCTTTTGTCTCCCACAACCCTCCTCAGCGTGCCATCTGGCATAACTTATAACTACATGTGTCCTACCCCTTCCCCTAGTCTCAGTGGGTATCACCAGCCCCGATACCCACCTGCCCAACCCCCAATGTTCTCAACAGTTTTCAAGGCCCTGCTGAGTGGCTGCACAGAAGTCCCGTGGTCGCCAGGAAATGATCTTTCACAGCAGACTTAAAAAGCCTCAGTTGTCCCTGGAGAGACATAAAGCTAAAATCCCACAGCACTTGGCAGGAGATGTCCAGCCATGGACATGACATGTTACCGGAATGGCCGCGAGTTTTCTTTCTCCCATCCCTGTCCCTCTACCCGGCTCCCCGCCTGGTAAAACAATCATCATGTGATGCCATATGGCAGATGCCACACGGTACAGAGCCCAGGATCCACTTCTCTGGGTGGTTTGGGGCCACACACACAGCCTCCTTCTGAGTCAGTGCCCACTTTGTTCAGATCAAGCCTCCTTTGCATGAGGGATGTAGCACCTTCCTGCCCATGCTCTGAGCGTTACAAACACCGCGTTCACTGCTTTGGAATGCCCCTGGTTTAGGGCCCCCAGAGGAGTGGAATTATTCCCGTGGGGGATTTCCCCCAACACACACACACCGTGGTCACAACAGTGAGTCTGTAGCCTGGTCCTGGAGAGAACAAACTTTCTCCACTCTCCCAGCCCGAGTGCTGCACACTGGGCCCATACAGCCCTGGCTTCTCTCAAAGGGCCTGTGTTAAGCCTGACGCCTCTTGAGTGGGGTGGTGTGTTCAGGGCTCCCCAGAGTCGGGGTCCATGTCTTAGACTGCTCTTTGTTCCCACAATGCTGGGCATAGTGTGCTGCAAATAGTTGCCTAATGAGTGCTGAGTGATTGATGGGACGCTCCTCCTTCTGCCTCTGGGGCTGAGAATTACCCCTCTACCTCGGCCATCCCCTGGGCTAGATTTTTATAGGATCTGCATCGTTCTCTGTTGGCCCAGTCTCCCACATTGGACAGGAAGGAGGATTGTAGCGTTAGGGAAAGGGATGAGTTTGGGTGGCGAATCTTGTGACTGTAGCCAAGAGCTATTCCTGGGCGTCTAGTGCCTGTCCTGAAGTGATCTTCCAGCCTGAGTCCCGAAATAATCCTCAGAGCTTAGCACAGGGCTCCGTGCTGCTGGGGCTTCACTCCTTCCCAGTCTGGGGGCCGATGTGCTGCTTCTGCTGCCTCTCGCCTGCCTAGTCCCGGCCTCCTCAGGAAGGTTCCTTATCAATCAATCAAGCGCTGTGTGTCTGCTGCTTCACATGCGGGGGGAGGGCAGAGGAGGAGTCCCTTAGGGACACAGCTTCTGGAGAAAAAAAATTAAAAATTGCCCAAAGATTTTCCAGATTGTCGTCAAGCTAGCATTTTGACCTTGCAAAAGTTTGGGGAGTCCCTCACCCCTTCCCTAGGGACATAGTTGCCTTGCCTGTCAGAAACTCCTTTTGGGGAGAGTGTATAGAAGGGGCACCCAGCCATTTAGCTGAGGTAGACTGACCACTTGCTTGTCTCTTCTCAGCCAGGAATGTTTTTTTTTTTTTAAAGATTTATTTATTTATGCATTCAAGAGGTGGGGGATAGCCAGAGGGGTGTGTGCGCGCGCATGTGTGTGTAGGGGGTGCTTAGAGGATTCACCAGAGACAGGGTGGGGAGCAGAACAGGCAGAGTGAAATACACTGCTGAGGGGAGCAGCGGGTGAGACAGGAGAGGTCTGCTGCGCCATGTGGGTCACCTCCTTGGCTGGCCAGGGAATGCAACTTGTGCTGCAGTGGCTGGCAACAGCTTGATAGTGCTGTCTTTAACCCCTGCACCACCAGGGAGGCCTTCTGCTAGGAATTTTATTGCAGACAATGGGAAGGAAGGTTCTGGATCTCTCACTAAGGTAGAAATGGCCTGAGCAGGCTTGACTTTGATTCAGTGGTTCCCACAGAGAATATATAGTATACCTTGAACTCACCTTCTGCCTTTACTTTGGAACCCTTGAAATACTTGGTCCACCTTGGATCTGAGAGCTATCCTTATCCTTTGCTTTCCCAAATTCCTAAGTGTTTCTCCAGACACAGCCCTGGATATAAACTCTACTTTAGCAGGTGGCCGTTGGCGCAAGGTGTGTGGGTAGTGCGAGCTGGTGATCTGTCTGGACAAGCCCGAGATGCCTGCACTCATACGCTCACAAGTGTGTGCTTGTCCACTTGTACACATTCACACACCCACATTCACTCACATGTGTGCATGCACACTCCCCCATGACCCCCCATTCGCAGGCGCGCGCACACACACACACACACACACACATGTTCAGGCTCATACTCACTCACAACTCAGGCATACTCATGTGACTGGAAGGGCTGAATGTTAATAATGGTTGTAGATGAGAGTGTTGTAATTATAGGAAAATTTTCTTATCCTTTCCCCCTTTTCCAATAATTTCATTGGTAAAGTATGTACTTTATTATTCTTGTGCTTACTGTTCAAATTTTAAAAGTAACACATGTCCATTGTACAATTTTTATTTTCTTCACTAAGCTTTTGTTTTCCATTTACCATAATCTTGCCAAGCATAAAGCATAGCTATTAAAATTTTGGCATCCTTTGCCTTCTTTTCAATGCACTTGTATTTTTATATAGTTAAGAAAACAGGATTATTCTGCTTTTTTCTTTAATAATATGTAAGTCACCAGCATCACATTGCAACTTATCCTAAAAATGCTTCAGCACCAGCACTTTTAATAACTGCACAGTATTACATCACAAAGTTAAAATGTAACTCAGTTCCCTGTTTTCCAATTGTTGAAATTTTTCTCATGTAAACATTTTTTCCTCATGAATAATGTGATGATTTCTTTATGACTTGTATATAAAAACCTTTGTCCTAGCTTCTACTATTTCTTTAGAGTCTTAGGAAATATAATCTCTGGGTCAAAAGGTATGTGTGCATGTGTTAGGAAGGTAATATTTAATCCTTATAGGTATTTAGGGAAATACAAAAATATACAAAAACCCCATATTCCTATACTTCTATTAACAAAACATTTTGATATGTTTACTTCCTGTATTTTTCTATATATTTATATTTACAATAATGAAATTAAAGTAATACTGTATATGCCATAGTGAATCTTTTTTTCCACTATTTTCTTGTCACTTATTTTTCTTTATAAAATAGCATTTCATTTTGTTAGATACCACTACGTATTTTGACTATTTAGATTGTAGCATATTTGGTTCAAGCTCCCAGCATAGAAGGTTCTAGAAGCTCAAACTCCAGGGGTGCAAAATCTGTAGACATGGGTAGGAGAGGTTCTTTGTGGATAGTCAGCAAGCTAGTTGGTTATTTTAAAGTGTTTAGAAGAGGTTGTACATCTTCCTCTAGTTTAATTGCTTTCTCAAGCAGAGATGATAACCATTGATGTTTTGGAGATGTTTAGCCAGCACTGCAAAATAGTTGATGATCGTATTCTTGTCTCATATACGGTATGTTGACACATGTCTGCATTATGACTGTACATGGGTCGGCGACTGCCCTACATGTCTCCTTTGCTCTACTAATGACATTGAGGATGACCTAAGAAGGTTAAGCAGATGCACATTCAGTCTCCTTAGCCATCTTGGTTTTCCTGGGATTCCAGGTCTGGCTCATGCGATGGTTGTGGTGTAGAAGTATTGCTTCCCTGGAACGAAGGATGCACTGGCTGGGGCACTAGGGAAGTCTTGGGCACAGGGCTCAAGGGGCTTCAGCCCAGCAACTCTGCAAGGTGCCAAGTGCTCTGCAACAGCAGACAGCCTGGCCCATGTCCCAATAGGGTTTACTTGCGTGTGGCAGTTTATAACCTTGATTTAGATATTACACAGACACATTTTAAAATCTTAGTGTATTTTTGTGATTGCTACCTATGACAGGTAATAAATAATTTTCCATATATAAAAATAGAAATAAATTTCCATTTATAGACTCTCATAAGAAAAATTCAATAAGTAAGTATAGAAAAATATAATTGAAGATAATGTGGATGTGTGGAAATGAAGGAATAACGAGGAAAGTATCCAGCTTCCTGAGGCCTGTGTCATTGTTGTTACCACAAATGATTTTTTTCTTGTAGAGTTGGACGTATCCTCTTAGACTAAATTATGATTTCTGTCTTTATTTGGCCATTTGCCACCTTAGATATAGCCGGTGAAGCCTCAAGATTCTTCCTAGGTGTTTACCTAGGCACTTTAATTTTCACACCAAATTATTTCTTACTAATGCTTCTATGTATACACCACTTCACATTTTAACAAAGTGTTAGAACCGGAGGACAGCCGCCCCCCGCTGCCCTGGGGTTCACAGAAACTTTCCAAGGGATATGACAAAGAGAGCATTTTCGGGAAATCAATTTCCACATCTTCAGCTTCCTTCTCTTGCTTTTCTAAATTTGCACTTCCTGAGACAGGCTACAACAGTTTTCTTTTCCTACCTTTCCTGTCATGATGGGCCTCCTCCCCCTTTACATGAGAAGGATCTGCCTCTCGCCTTTTCTGAGCCTTATGCATTGCCTTTCCCTCAGATGTAGAAACCGCGGGGGGCCTCAAACAACTGGACCATCAAAATGTTCCATCCAGGAAGCCCCATAAATCCCACCCAACTATCACATTAAGAAACCAAGCCAGCAAGTTTGCCTTTGTGTTTAATAATTATCTGCAACGTGTTTATTTATCAGTCATATGCTAGTAGCTGCAATAAGCCAGTCCAGAATTTAATCAGAAGCCTTAGGATCCTGGGACATAAATACATTCAGTGACAAATTATATACATGAACACATCTTTTCATTGCAGAGATGTGTGGGGTAAAAAAAAAAGAATGGCCAAAAACTTTTAAACATGAAAACATATTATAGATCAAATTCCAGAAGTAGACTGGAAATGTTTCAGTAAAAAAAAAAAAAAGGAATAAAATTGGATTGGGAGCTTATTTATGAATTTTTTAATAGGTGATGGTTGATGTCAAATTGCTAATTATTAGCCATTGCATTCATGTTAAAAATGTGGTATAAACATTTCATTTTAAGATGAAGTATTTTATTATTATAATGCCATGTTAATATTTATAACAGCAGAAAATTTATATGTCAGCTTAAAAATGGAGACAATTTCTAAAAATTCCTTTAGGGAATACACAAACAAAAAGTTTGGCGACCATGGACATGTATACTCCTTAGAATGACAACTGCAGTTCTCTAGCACCCAGAGGAGACTGGTCCAGTCTCCCTACAGTGGAGCAGACTTGGGTCACCTTGGTGCTCTTGGTCTCAGCTGTTGACAGAGCTCAGACCTGCATGGTGCAGAAGGAGTATAGGCTACAGATCTGGATAATAGGTGTCTGACCTTGGTTTTGCTACCATCTGTGCCATTTGAGACAACTCCCATCACCTCTTTGGACCTTTGTTTCCCCATGTCTAAGGGAGAGAGTTGATCTGTCATTTCTGCTAGACAGTTACAGAATGAGATAAAATCCTCCATCCTGATCCTAGGGCGGCCCCCTCTTTTTTTCATGTCAGATTTTTGGTATTTGAAGGCACCTCTTATGTTCCCCTCAAATCTTTTCCAGTCTTAAAGTATATTGCTCCTTAACTGATTTGGTACTACTCAAAGAGTCATCTTCCTCGGGGTGTTTTATTCCTCTAAGCTAGTGGTTCTCAAAGTTTTCACTCTCAGTTCTTTTTACATTCAAAAAAAATGTACACACCCTCCTCCCCGGGATATTTGTTTATATGAATTTTATCTTTTGATATTATGACAGAATTTTAAAATGTTTACTATTAATTTCTTTACAATAAAGCCATTACATGTTAATATGAATAGGAGTTTTTAATAAAAATATATTTTCCAAAACAAAAGAGTTTAGTGAGGAGAAAGGCATTGTTTTACATTTTTTGCAAATCTGTTTAATATCTGGTTTAATGGAAGACAGCTAGTTTCTCATATCTGCTTCTGCATTCAATTGGTTGCCGTATGTGTTGGTTGAAATAAATGAAGAAGATCTGGCCTGTGCACATATGTAGTTAGAAAGGAAAGAAATATTCTAACAAACGTTTTAGGTACTTTTCTTTGCTGTTTCACCAAAACTTGACATGTGGTTGTTTCTTAAAGGTCAGTGTCAATGTGGAATCTGAATGAACATTTTGTACACTTACATTAAAATCCATCAGTTTAGTACTTTGAAAGAATCTTTTTCTCATACTTAGTTTCACAAATGTGGTACATTGATCATTTGGAAAATATAGGTTCACCGAGTCATGTAGCTCTTCCAAATGTTGACGCATTTCATTATATAATATCAATATAATCACATTTGTTTCTATCTCTAACGGTCTCATCAGAAACTCTTCATGTATCAGGAAGCTGTCAAACCAAGGCTGGCTGAGACAAGTTTTCCAACTAATTTTTGCTGGAAATCTCAATTTTTATCTTTGGTAACCAATACTATCAGTCATTTTCTTTGAAGTAACAGACTCATTTTGCTCATTTCTGAAAACATGTCTACAAGATACCCAGTGGGAATAAGCGTAGTTTGTAGGTTGATCTTTCTTTCAAAAGGAAATTGTGTTCTGTGGGAGGGTGGCTAGTTCAGCTTGCAACTCCTCACACGGGTGCTTTTCCTCCAGACAGCCACTGGGCTTTGACATGTACTAGAAGGGTTTGACTTTCCATTTTATCACATGGAGTAGTAAAGCAACAAGGATCAATATTGAATAAAAATTTTTATGGCTTCATCAAGAACATGCTGTTTTTCTTTAACGGCCAGTGTGAGCTGGTGAATAAGGACATAAGTGCATTCATTAATTCTTGCTAAGGTGACAGCTCTTCCACCCACCACTGCTTTTTATATCACTAATGCAAGTTTTCCAACATTTTCACTTGAAAGTTTTTATTATTAGTAACTAATAATATCAGTCATTTCCCTTTATGTGACAGCCTTGTTTTGTTCATTTTTGAGAACATGTCTACCAAATGCCCAATTTGAAATAACCATAGTTTTTCAGCACAGGGGAAAAAAGTAAATAACATCTTAGAATTGTTAAAAAAATATTTAACTCCCTCCCGTGGACACTCCCTCCCTGTGAGGATCTTGGGATTTGAACCTCTGCAGACCGAGCAGAAGCTTTCTGATGAGAGGACACTAGGCCAGCTCTCCCCCCTGTAGTGTGTATTGCCTCAAATTGATGAGTGGAACTCTAGGAATAGAGCCCCATTTGCTTCAATATTTAGCACCCACAGTGAAGTTCTGATCAATTAATATCTCTGGGCCTCTTTTATAAGACCTACCACCAAGCGAGGCTTTCTGTATGGGAGAAAAAAGTTTTTAACTTAAAGGCAATTAAATTAGTTGATAGTGTCAGGTGATGGATGTCACCCCAGTGGAGATGCTTCATGGCTGTGGGAAGGTGGCAGTGCAGCTGGAGAATGGGGCATTCTCATTGTAAGAGGGACAGGTGCATCGAGGAGGCTGCCTGAGTCTGGAGAAAAGCTGGATGAGACTGAGACCAGGGAGGGAACAGAGATGAGGTCAGGCAAGAGGGGAACCTGAGCAGGCTTGTGTAAGCCAGGAGGGTGGAAAGCCCAAAGCTTGCCCATTGGCAGAGGTGGTAGTGATCCAAGGCCAAGCAAAGGCCCTGGGGTAGGGCTCTAAGGAAGTCCTAGAGACTTAAAAGAGTTGTTTCCATATGGCATGGGTTTGGATGCCAGGTGACTAGACAGGATGGGAAGGTTGTGGGACCAGGCCAAATATTCAACATTTTGTCTCTGAAAATTAAGAGAATGGTTGGACATGGCAGGTTTGGCTTTCTGAGAGAAAGGAGGGAGCACCAACAGAGGAGCACAGAGAGGGAGACGTCATCCCTAGGGACCTGGAGATGTCCAGGAGGCTGTCTTTGTTAATGGGCGATGATATGGTTGATAGGATGTGGGTCTTTGAAATCATCTATGCCTCCTGAATACAGTCTTTTCTCACTGCCCTGGAATAATTTGAGAAACATTCTTTAACATTCCAAAGTCCATCAGCTCCCAGGGCCTAGAGTTATCAGTTGTAATTAGTGCTAATTGATTGGAATTTGGAACTCTTGACTTGCAGGATGGGTGTACATTTGAGAGATGTTTATGAAAGATGGTGTTTATCCAAAGGATTTCCTTTTCTTTTAAGTTTCAAGGCTGGAGACTTAAGCATCATTAATCCAAAGGAAGGAGAGCGAACAGTTGTTATAAAGCCTCAAATCTCTGCTCAAGTCTATAGGATTACAGACACCAGGGAAGGGCAGGAGGGGAGGTGGATATTCCACAGCCCCAGTCCAGGAGCTGGAGAACAAGGTGACTGGCAGTTGAATTGACAATGGAGAATGTTCTTTCTGTTCTTACCAGCCACATTTCACTTTGGAAAGTCAGTAAAATGCAGATGATGGTGATGATGATGATGATAAAATAGCAAGAGACGGGTATCTCAGAGCTTATTTCTTGCCTTCCCATAGGTTAGGGGGCAAAAACAGGGTGCACTTTCCATTTGCATTAGCTGCTGCTTATTCACTCAGCCCTGAGCTGAGCAGAATGCTGCTTGGGATCTGCCTATTGTTGTAAATTAGCCCCTCCTTGGAAGGAGTAAACACACCAGGCCAATCACTGTTATTCTCCAGGAAAAATGAGAAATGCAGCCTTTGGGAAGCTGAGGGGCAGGAGGGCTCTCACTTAGCCAGGAGGTGAGTCCCTGGAGATGGCCAAGGGGGTGATGCATGTTGGAGGAACCTGGGGCTGCAGGGGCGTCCACTGGAAAATTAGGATCTAGACAAAACAGGAATTCCATCCCAGCTGACCTAACTGGTGCCCTGGGGAAACAGAGGCCCTGGGAGGGAGACAATGAAGTCGTAACCATTTCTCTAAAGAATTTGGCCTAGAATTAGTCACATAAGCCCAGGAGTGCTGCTTCTCTGCTCCTGTCCCCAGTCAGCACAGCTATTGACTCTCTAGTCCCTCACTTTTAATACTCCCTGGGGACTCATTTCCCTGAGGAAACCAGCAGCAGGAATGTGAAGTTTGCTGGACATGTTCTCATGAACCTGTATTTGATTGTCTTCAAAACCTTTGAAGATGGGACTTAGCTTGAACCCCACTGTACAGTGAGGAGTGGCTGTGGGCCTCTGCAGCTAGGAGCATGTCAAGGGCTGTGGTGGGGCTCACCAGGCAGTATCCTGTGGTCTGTCTTATGGTCCTCCCTCAATTTATTCAGGAGGCAGGTGAGACTCAGTGAAGTTAAGATGATAATCAAGGTCATGGGGATAATAGGATAGGGGTGCATGGGGACAGCCAGGCCTGTCAGACTCCTGGTCTACCTGTGGGACTGGTGATTTTCCATAGCAGGTTTGAGGTTGATTTCTTCCCCTCTGGAGCCAGAGAGGGGAGAGGCTTAATAGGTGGTTTTGTCTGCTGAGGCAGATTCCTCTCAGCGCCTGGGAAACTAGTGGTTATTCATGTTAGGCCCTCTGCCCCACCTCGCCTCTCCACACACCCCAGCAAGAGGTGCAGGATGTCCAAGCTCCCAGGGTCTCAGCTTGCAGAGCTGGTAATTAGCCCTTTGTGTCCAGTTAACCACCTTTCATCTCCTCCGCCTGCTGGTGTCTGCTTTCCCTGTTAGCATCTCCCAGCTCTGCGGGCCCTACGCCCTCCTTGTGGCCAGCTCAGGTTGTTTGTCAGGGATGGTGGCTGAGGGACGCATGCACCCAGGCGAGGACTGCTCCAACCAGAATCACTCACATTTTCCATCCTAGGTGCCAGACACCCCCCCCCCAACTCTCTCTCTCTGTCTCTCTCTCTTTCTCTCTCTTCGCCCCACCCCCCACCCCCCAGAGGCAGCCAGGTTTAGGTCACCTGGCTAAGAAGCAGACAGTTGATAGCTGGGTCCCCAAATTTCAGACCTTTGGACCCTGGGTATTGCCTTTCAGTTCCTCTGCATGGGTGAAATGGGAGCTGACTGATCGGCAGCTTTCATACTTCAGCAAAAAGCCTGCTCATTCCTTATCTCCCAAGTCTACCCTCAACACAGATACTCTGCTCTGAGGCTGCCGATGCTGGGTCATCAGCCCAACCTCCTGAGTGTTCCTGCCTTCATCGTCCTTCTATTTAACCATTTAATATGTGTGCTGTCCAGTGCAGTAGCCACTAGCCACACGTAGCTCCTTGTGTTCTATTTACGTATATAAATTTGTGTTAGAAATTAAAGAAACCTAAACATTTTAGTCAAATGTGGCTATCACTACTGTTGGACAGCACAGGTGGAGAACATTTCCATTACACAGAAAGTTCTATTGGGTAGTTCTGATCTGTACAACCAGAAATTCCAGTAGATTGGCATCCAAATTATAGCTCACCAACTGTTTCTTCCTTGTAGATGGTTCTAAAAGTCAGCAATGCTGACCTTTCAGGTCACTTGAGTTCCCAACACGTCAGGGTCTGTTGGGATTGAAGGCCACCTTGAAGGAGGCTCCGAAAATGTGCCTCTTATGAAATTGAAATTCACCAACACCAGGTTTGCAAGTCTTCCTGTACCATGGGGCACGCAGGCCCCGGCATTTTTTCAGTGTCTCTGATCTTGAAGACTTTATTTGCAAAGGAAGGAACTGGTGTCCATTAGTTTCAGCTGAGCCACCCGCCCTGGCGACTGTATGTGACAGCTGTATGTGAAGTCCATAGCTGGCTGTGGTCCCAAGCAGGGCTGCGAGAATCACAGCTGGACAGATGCTTCTAGATCTGCCCTCCCCTGGGGGGAGGGTAGAAATGCCTCTCAGACCCTCCCCATCTGCCTTGGTGGGCTTCTTGGAGATGACCTACCCTTAGAGGGAAGAGAAAAGGATTTTTTGTGCTTTTGCCTTTTCCCTAGTCCAGAGAAAAGAGGTGCTTTGCGGTAAGAGGTTTAACCAGAAGCAGTTTCTTTTTGGAACAGGGGCAGTTCTTTTATTCCCTGCCAGTTCCTGCAGGCAGACAGCATGCTGGGCTGGCCTGCCACCTCAAACCTACCTGTCATGTGCTTGGCAAGTCTGACTTGAGTCCTTTTTTCCACTGCCTTCCCCACCCAGTCAAATTGCAGTTGCAACCTCTCATTTTTCTGCTGCCTAGATGATTAAAAAGCATGACTTAGTGGAAAAATCTTGACCTCCTTGGGGTCAGTCTCTTAAGCAGCTGTCGGAGATAAGATTGTGCTGGCAAAATACTCAGCAGCACTTTGCAAGGCTTTCTGTCAGTGTGTAAGGAAATGAGAAACTGGTTCCGGGAGCATTTTGTTTATTTTTAGAGACAGCTATAATTTTCAGAGATTTAAATTGGTATTATCTGATCATAAAATAAGATCTCTGATGGAAGGGTTAAATAGTTATAAACTATAATCATAAATTATAAAATTTAAAGTACAATTAACAGGCTTTATTAAAAAAAATCTTTTTTTTTTTTTTTAAATTAATAGCTCCTGCTTAGAGCAATTCAAGGAGCAAAGTTCTCTGGCAACTAAGCAGTATCAGAAGTTCAATGCTCAGACTTCCCCCAAGGACTTAAAAGACTTAATTGTGCAGCGCCTGGTATGAAAGGCATTGTTTGAAGTTATTTTAATTACCGTGTTAGTATTGCTGCCTCTTGTTTGGAGATTGAATACTTATCGTAGTTCTGTTGAAACTGCTCCAAAGGGGACATTCCAATTTGAATTTAGCATCTGTCCTCAAAGCATCTTTATTTTTGCCAAGAACTTGTATCCATCTAGTGAGACAAGAAGGTCGCTTTCTCAAAAGGAGTAACTGAGGTGCAGGCAGTGAGAGGACTGAATTGGGGTTCTACCAGGGATGCCTTCCAAGGACAGAGTGACACTCTGGGGTCTGTGGCTTGACCGTGTGTTATCAAATAATGCCTCACTGGAAGTCCTACATGTCTGAATGTGGGCCCACATTTCAGTGATTTCCCAGCTGTGTGGCCTTGAGCATGTGGTTTACCCTCTCTGTGCTTTCAGTGCCCTCATCTATAAAATAGGTATCAGTCTACTACATAAGCCATAGGGTTATTGTGAAGATTGAGGTCCTGCTCTGCATATAAGCCTGGCATAGCTTCCTATCTTCCTCGTCATTATCCCCCCGCCCCCTAATTTTAGTTAAAGCCCTATTCCCAGCCCGCAATGGTATCACATGCTCTCCACCTTAATGTCCTCCTCCTGCTCTGGCCTTGGCCTGGATCTTGTCCCTTTACGCTCCCTTGATGACCATACTTAGAACCAGGTTGCCCCCTCTCAGCTGGGGAGTCACAGAGTGCATGCAGCGCTGGACTTGTGGTCAGTGGGGAGAGGCAGGCCCAGGTGTCCACCTCTTCTGGACATCCCACGGCTCTGTCTTGGGTCCTGAAGAGTGCGAACAAGCTGGGATGCTCATCCTCTGGGCCTGTGCCCAAGTGGTCATCTGGACGCCTGAACCGGGGCCTCTAGTAACCACCAAGGCAGTTAGAGTCCAGAGTCTTGCCTACCCGCCCAGGCTAGTCTGTGAAATGGGTGTGTTTCCCCAGTGGTATCCATTCATTTTCCAAAAGACATAGTTGCTGAAAGCAGCAGATCTAATTTTGAATCCTGGCTCTTCCCTATGCCCTCCAGAGTCCCAGGAATCCCAGTATCACCACTCTTCAGATGGGGGTGAGGGGGGCAGGCTTAAAGGATAGGATGTCTGAAAGAGCCTTGGTTCCACTTGATGGGGCTCCCCTTGCTTACTCCCAAAGCTTGCACAGAGAGGGACTCCAGCTTCACATGAGAAGTGAGAAGGGGCCCCGAAAAACCACTTGACCTTCTCAGCTCAGCACACATGAGTCTGTGTGCACAGCCCAGTCCAGAGCAGAGCTGCAGGGTCGGCTGCATGAGGAGGAGAAAGCCTCTGTGGGGGCCTGCATTTCCCATGCCTTCTTTGACCCACACTGGCCTCACCCTCCTCTGCCTCGTTTTCCTCCTGGCTGCCATTATGATACTTTTTATGAGCCTCATTAAGTCTTTAATGATGCCTGGTTGTGCAGCTGGCTTAAGGCTTAATCCCCAGCAATAGGACTTTATTGGATAAATGGTTAATAATCACTTGTCTGCAGGGATTGGGGAGGTTTCCTTGAAATCCATGATTCCCAGGAGCCCCATGCAGCCTGAGATATGGACTGTCCTGTGACGGACAGCGCTGCTGGGGTTTGGGGTGCAGGAAGATTGAACAGGTTGGGAAGGCCTGAGTTTGCAGGACCGCATTTCTTCTTCCTCTCGGGAACATAAGGCACCTGTTGGCTGGGCCTGGCTCTCTCTGAGTCAGAATTTCTTCAAACATGTGTCTCCACCCACTTCTAGTTTTGCTTTCCTTTCTTTTGCCATTAACAAACTGTGACCTTGAGCAATTCTCCTTGGGAGTGATCCCTCTGGGCCTCGATTTCCTCATCAATCAGATGGAGAGGTTGGGAGAGATGACCTTGAAGGTGCTGTGTGGTTCTCCACCTCTGTGTCTGGGTGAGCCCAGCATCCAGGACAGAGGCTCCCCTCTGGCTCTCAGCTGAGTGGCAGAGGGCTGTGAATGGCAAGGGCCGGCAGCCCACTGGATTAAGTACTTAAGCTGCTAGGCGAAGAATTGGGTCAGCTGTAGTCACAGGGCAGTGTGTGCAAAGGGAATCTGTAGAGCCACGTGTGGCCGTCGGTTTTATATCCAGGTTGGGGTTTTTCCCAACTCCGGGCAAGACACAGAGCAGGTCTTAAAAAAGAAACCTCGCTTGATGGGACTCTGGAAAGCGATGTTGACTCTTGCAGGGGTGAAAGCAGCTAAGAGATGGGAGACCTTCAGAGATGAAAATCACAGGAGATGTGACTTAACTGGGGATGACATGGTTTTGCATTTTTTCATCTGAAGGTAAAATTAAAAGAAAAGGTACAGAGCGACGCCACCTCTTAGACTTGCCTGCAAACTTCCAACCATAAGCTGAGGGATGGTTTTCCTTGTTGCCCCAGAATGTGTCCCCTCCCCTGCCCCTCCCCCCAGAACCCCCAGGGTGTAGCACACACCCTGGAACACAGCGGAGGAGGCTGAGGCCCGGAGGAGGCTGAGGCCCCTGCACTTGCGTGTGAAATGAGGAATGGAATTTCTCTACTCAGCTCTGCACCTGACCGAGCATTCGCTCTGCTTTCATTTCAGATCTTCCCCGACCCGTCAGACTTTGACCGCTGCTGCAAACTGAAGGACCGCCTGCCCTCCATCGTGGTGGAGCCCACAGAGGGGGAGGTGGAGAGCGGGGAGCTCCGGTGGCCCCCTGAGGAGTTCTTGGTTCAGGAGGATGAGCAGGACAACTGTGAAGAAACGAAAGAAAACAAGGAGCAGTAGAGACCCCGCGGACTCCCACGGGGTCCAGCAGCGCGTCTGTACCTGAACTGTGTTCTCTCCCGGTGGGATGGAAGAGCGCCAGCCGCAATAGTTGTGAAAATGTCGAACGGTGGCTTCTGCTCTGCACCTGCAAATCACTGAGTTGGTGTTCTTTCTTTTCTTTTCTTTTTTTGAAACGTCGGGCAGCGGAGCCCTCTGCGACACTTTGCAAGGCCTTCTGAGAAAGGAAGCTGCTGAGAGCAGGGGTGGGGGGTGCTGCAAACTGCATCTTTGCGAGATCATTATCTGAAACCAGGCGGGCTAGAGGTGGTGGTGGGATTCCAGTGGGCTCTGGGGGGCGGGGATGTGCAAAGCAAGCAAGGAGCACTTGGGGTAAGAAAGCAAACAAGCTGAAAGAGAAAACACAGGCTGAGACCTTTGAGCAGCCAAAGGCAGCCAGGAAGTACTTCTGGGTGATTATCTGCCCAGGCTTTCGGGGCATCAGACAACAAAGACTTTACATCTCCCCAGCTTGCCCACCGCCAGCTTTTTGCTTTTATTTCAGGGGTGTCGTCTGTTATGGGGTGGCAGGTGAGGACACCAGTAGGCACTGGCTGCCTGCAAAGCCAGCCTGAGGTGGTGGGGAGGGAGACGCTCTGTTTCTGGTTGGGGCAGGTTCACACACACCTGCAGATCTGAAGCCTTTTTAATTTTTTTTTTTTAAGAGGGAGCCCTTTTGAGCTTCTGTCCCCTGATTAATCCTTTTTGACGCCAGCCCTTTGGGGAGCAGGAAAGCATCCCCTGCCCTTGCTGGAGGAACGAGGTGGACCTTTGGAAAAAAGCTCCCTCCTCACTGCTTCCCCCAGACTTGCTCTCCAAGTCTGAGGGGAGGCCCAGAATGGGACCAGGGCAGCCTCCTTCTTGCCCACCCTCCCCAGCCCCGGCCACAATCAGGCCTGGGTGCTTCCCGGCCCTGCTGTGGATTCAGCCAGCCGAATGAGCGGCCGCACCCACTGCCATGTGGTTCTTGGCCTGTTTTCCAGTGGGCACTGGGTGGAGGCACTGGAAGCCTCTTCTGTGTCTTGCTGGGAAGGTGAGCATTGCTGCAGACCCAGAGCTGTTGAAGCCTGGGAGTTATCAGATGGGGGTGACTTTGAGGCTTTCAACCTGAGACCAAGTTTGAAGCCAAAGGATGTCATGCGATCCCAGGCTTCTGCCTGTGTTGTTTTTGGATAAGGTGGTGAGGGAGTCCCAGATGGTGGTCCTCACCCCACCCCGCCTCCCACCTGCCCCCGAAATAGCCCAGTTGCTGGAGAGAGTTCATCTTGGACTTAGAGCGTCTCATCGTGGGTCAGAACCATGGGGAGCAGTTGCTTGCAGGCCAAACTCTTCCCGCTATCTCTATCCGAGAGAAAAAACGTGCAGCCGAGAGGTGGGCTCCACTCAGCCACCCACGAGGCACCCTCTTTGTCCCTGTGCACCTCAGTCAGTCCAGATGGACCCCAGTTTGGGATTTGCATGTAGAATTGTGTTTAATACCTCAAGGTTAGTGTGGCTCCGGGAGTGGTGGGGGAGCAGGAGGAGGGTGTGCCGTGGACACATTAGGAGGTTGGATTCTGGGAAGCCAACGCTCACCCCTTACCCCCATTCCTGTCCTCTGTGTTGTCTGCTTGTGTGACACACACCGATGGCAATAACTTCTCCCAGCTCCTCTTGGGAGCGGGAGAGGGCTGCAGCTGCACTGCGAGGGTTCCTCTCTCTTGCTCCCTGTGCCGCCTGGGCTGCAGAGAGCCTTCCCTCCCGACTCTCCTTCCCTGCAGCAGCATTTCTCATCGCGCCTCTCCCTGTGGGTGGGGTCTTGCCTTTGAGAGTCCGTGTTTCTGTGTGCCCCTCTCATGCGCTCCCTTCTATCACCTGTCCTGGTCTTGCCCTTTGCTGGGAACGTGCTTGTAAACTGCATAACAAATCTACTTTGTGTATATGTGTGTTTATGGGGGTGGTTTATTATTTTTGCTGGTCGCTAGACGCCTTCGTATGACCATTTGGAGTCTGAGCAGGCCAGGGGCTGACAGCTAAGTCAGGACCCTCAGCGGTGAGCCTGTCGGGGGGACCCAGCTGCTCTTGAACAAGTGGCTGAGCTCCTGTCTGGCCTCTTTTTTTTTTTTTTTTTTTAAAGTAACTCGTGTGTATTTCTAACTGATAGTATTGAAAAAAGAAAAAACAACCCTAGTATTTCAGTAAAAATGCCTGTTGTAAGATGAACCTCTTGTAACTTCTATCTGTTCTTTTTTGAGGCTCAGGGAGAAACTAGCATTTTTTTTTTCCGAACTACTTTTTGTCACTGTGACAGTTGTAAATAAAGTTTGAAAATGCTTTCCACTCTGGTCTGGCTTCCTTCTTTTTCCCCCTGCTACTTTGGAACAGAGAGAGCACGGGGCCAAGGTATGACTGGCAGGAGGCTGAGCTGCGGGGCGTCCATGTGAGGTGCCTCACCTACCTCACCTGTTGGCCCATCCATGGTTTATCATCAGTTGGCTGAACAACTGAAGCTGTTCCTTCAATCTAGAGGTTCTCGGTCCTGGATGCACTTCCGAATGCTCAGGAGAGCTACAAAAAAACACATGTACCTGGCCCTCTCCCTAGAGACTTGGACTTCAGAGGGGTAATGGGAGGTCTGAGCATTAGGATTATTTTGGAATCACCTGGGGAAGTTTGAACACACAGCTAACAGTTTTAATCCACCTTTTTAAGGGAAGAGAGACAACTAAGCTATATTGTAAGGTCGTTCACTGAGACTGCGGGTGAGTGGATGGACATGTGATATAGGTAAAGAGAGTTCCAACAGTTATTCAAACTCTATTGAGTGCCTACCATTTGCCAGGCATTTCTAAGAGGTTGGGGTAAACAAAATAGCCATTATCCTAGTTTTCATTGCACATCTTTAGTGTAAAATTAAATGACAAACATGGTGGGTGCAAAGCAGGACAACTAGAGTGCTCTGAGTGAACATCTGTTACAGTCAGTGACCAAAAGCTGGAGAGGAGGGGTCGAGGCTCATGGGGAGTGAGCTTCCAGCAGAGAGAGGGGTAGAGTGGGGAATGGTGAGGAAGTAGTACCCGGAGGGCTGAGAGGGCTGGGCCTGAGAGGAATTTGGATTTCAGTCTGAGTAGGGCCTGGAAAAGTATCGTTTATATTTTTACAATCTGGCTCTATGGAGGGGATGAGACAAAAAGACCAGGGGGGAGGTTTCACAGATGGAGGTTGGACTAAGTACAGGTGGTACTTGGTGAAAGGGATTTTTGGACAATTTTTTAACCCAAGACTGCATATTTTGCCTTCACTTAGCCACATCTGAGCTCAACTATGGTGAATGAAGATAATCAAGTAATCTATGAGGAGAGTCCACCAGTATTAATTGACTTATCCATCTTAACATCAGCATCAATAAAAACCATTCGAACAGTGGATTTGCAGCCCTGAGGATAATTTGAGACCTAGACCATCCTCATCTTGAATTGGCCTTCATTCCTTAAACAATCGGAGGGTGGAGCTTATTAGAACAAAGCCTCCTTGCCCCTCAGAAAGTTGTCTTTACTCACAGATAATATCTATGAGAATGAAAATCCTATAATGTGGACCAAAAAATTTACCTAATTTAATTCTCCTTCAGGATGTGGCAGTGCCTCAGGTCCATCAATGCTGACTGCCACTTGCCACCAGTCAGACAACTTTGAATGGGCTGATGTTAGTTCAGCACCATTATAGGATCTAAGATCAATATGCAAATATCAACTATATTTCTATATACTAGCAATGAACAACTGTTAATTTAAATTTTAAATAGACTTACATTGGGATTGAGACATATTAAGCTATCTAGGGATAAATCTTATACAAAAGATGTGCAAACTGGTTCAATGAAAACTTCAAAACACTGCTGAGAGAGATTAAATAAGATGCACCTAAACAGATAGGTGTACCATGTTTGTGAATCCAAGGACTTGTCAATGCTCCGCAAATTGATCTACAGGTTCAAATCAATCAAAATCCCAGCAAGCTTTTTCATAGGAACTGACAATCTAATTCTGAAATCCATATGGAAATGGAAAAGACTTACAAAGCCTAAACAACTTTGAAAAATAACAATGTTGAAAGACCCAAATCTCAATTTCAAACCTAATTACAAATAGTAATGAAAACAATATAGTATTGACAAGATACACTAATAGATTCATGGCACAGAACAGACTCCAGAAATAGATCCACACATATGGTCATCGATTGATTTTTGACAAAGGTGCCAGGGCAACCCAGTTGATATAGAATAGTTTTTTCAACAAATGGTGCTGGAACAATTGGATAAACATGTGCAGATATCCCTGGGGGATGGGAAGCATGAGGCTTCACTTCTCTGTTCCATGATTTCCATGTGATTTTCTAGATAGTAAACACTTCTATTTAGAAAAAAAATTCCCCTTTTCAACAGTATGAAGCTTTCTCAAAATATTAAAGATAGATCTACATGATCCAGCAATTCCACTCCAAAGAATACAAAAACACTGATTTGAAGAGATATCTGCACTCCTGTTTTCAATGCAGCACTATTTACAATAGCCAAGTTATGGAAACAACCTAAGTGCCCATCAACACATGAGTGGATTAAGAAGACTGGTAGATACACACAATGGAATCCTACTCAGTTATCAAAAAAAAAAAAACAAAAACAAAACAAAAGAACCCTTGCCATTTGTGGCAACATGGATGGAATTGGAGAGGATTATGTTAAGTGAAATGTCAGAAGGAAAATGCAAATACCAGATGATTTCACTCACATGTAGAGTAGAAAGAAACAAAACAAGGAAATGGACAAAACTCAATCAAAACAAACCCTAGAAATCTAGCTGTAGAATTGAGGTTATAGAGGGGGTGGATAGTGTGTGAGTGGGGATAAGTTACAATGGACTGTGGTAGGGGTTATGGGTGCTGCGGGGGTGGTGTGGTATGGTAACATATATGTGAAGAGTGCACCTCTACCCCTAAATCACACACAGTGTTGTCACCCAACGGGACTCCATCAGTCAGAAACAATACAATGAAAAAAGCAATTTCCTTTTTTAGGTTTGACGATGGCTTCAACACTGCCTCCTCTCCACGGTGGGTTGCCTCCTTTCTGCTTAAAGGAACATTGGGTGGCAACGTGTGAATATGTTGTAATTCAGGCTGATTTGCATTGAAGTCCTCCTTAATCTCTTCATATCTGGTTTGGGGTCAGTTTCTTAATGTCCAGACTCTTCGGTGTTCTTGCCTGTGAAATGGGGCTAAGACTAGTACCTCCAGCATAAGAAGGTACAGACTGAGCACTCAGTGGGTCCTCCATAAGTCAGGGTATTTTCTTTCCTTTGAAGATCTGGTGGCTAAGAAACTGGCCCCTGCCCTCTCTGCTCAGTCTTTTGCTCTGGGCTCTTTGCATACCAGAATCAAGGGATTGTCAAGGTAAAATCACTCCCTCCTTTCAAGTGCAATCTCCTCAACCTGCTCCTTGTGTTAATCACCATGGGGGCAGGGGACGGTAGGGAGAAGGCAACTACAACTTGAATTTTTCTTCCCCCTAAAATTTTGGAGCAGGAAGAGGGAGTTGTCATCCATGTCCTTCGAGGTGGGTGTGAAGTTCCACTTGGATCCTTTTAAAGAGGTGATCCTGTTTGAAGTGATGCTTGAGCTTTGTGTAGCAGGGAGAGGGATTCCAGGAAGGGAAACAGCAAATGCAAGTGCCCTGCGGTAGAAAATGACTTGATTTTTTTTTTTTAGTATATGTGCTGCCGAAGCGAGCACCTTGATTTTTTTTGAGGAGCATCTGTGAAGCTAGCAGGACTGGAATAGAGGAAAGAAGATTTAGCTGAGATTGGTTGGCAGAGGGTGGAGTTGAGAATCACTGTTGGCTGTTACGAGACGATCACTGGGGAAGGAAGTTGCTCCCCAGACATCTTAGCCCCTGGAAATCCACTGGCCAGCCTATCCAAACTGTCTGACTGGTGGCAGATGATAGTCAGTATTGATAGACATGAGGCATTGTCGCATCCTGAAGAAGAATTAAATTAGGTAGAATTAATTCAGTTTTTTAAAAAGATTTATGTATTTGTACAAGCACTGGGGTACAGGCCAGAGGCGTGGGAGGGTGAAAGGATTCACCAGAGACAGAGTGGGGAATAGAACAGGCAGACTGACAAAATACACTGCTGAGGGGAGCAGGGGATGAGACAGGAGAGGTCTGCCTCGCCATGTGGGAATCTCCCCTGGCCTACGGGGATTGAACCGGCGCTACAAAGGCTGCACACAACTTCACAGCACTGTGCTCAACCCACTGCACCACTGGGGAGGTCCAGAATTGATTCAGTTTGAACAACTATTCTCCAATTACTGAAAGGCGGTTGTGACTTAGAGAAGGGTTTTAGGGACCAGACTCATGCACCTGTAGCTCAGCTTTGCCTCTGACTAGCTGTGTGACCCCAGCCAAGTTCCTTTTGTTCTCTGTCTCATTTTCCTCATCTGTAAAATGGGGCCCCACCTCATAGACTTGTAGTGGGGTTTAAGTGTATTCCATGCTTAGAACTGTACTGGGCACATGAGTCCTCAATATATGGTAGCCACTACGGCAGGCAAACCCCCAACACACACTTTAAAGATGTTTGTATCCTAATGTTAAACAAGTGGGAATTAACGTCGCAGGTAGAATTGATGACTTGGAAGAGCCTACATTATCCAGGTGAACTCTGTGTAATGATTGATGATGGAGGGAAGGAAGAAATATGTCAGAGTCTAGAGAGGTTTGAAGATAAGACACTGCTGACTTTGAAGATGGAAGAGGGGGTTACCAACCCAGGACAGCACTGCTAAAAGAGGGAAAAGGGAAGGAAATTCTCCCTTGAGCCCCCAAAGGCCACAGCTCTGCCAACACCTTGATTTTAGTAATGAAACCCGTTTTGGACTTCTGACTTCTAGAACGGTAAGATAATAAATTTGTGTTGTATTACGTCACTAACTATGTATAGCAATTTGTTACAGTAATTAAGAAAGTAATACAGTCATCACTGTAATGATGATGGTGGTGGTGGTGCTGCTGCTGATGACCTGGATGTTCCCTTAGAAACTAGGGTGGCAATGAACGGGAGAAGGCCCCAGGCAGACCCAGACCACTGCCCAGCAGTAGGAGCCCACATCTCCCAAAGTCTCAGTGTTTTTTCTGGGTGTCACTAGGCAGAGGCATCTGTTAGATGGAAAGGTACCACTGCCCCGGGACTGGAAAATTTCTACATTTGAGGCTATAAAGACCTTATTCTAGAATTTGAAAATTGGTGGTTAATGTGTAATGTGTTCATCAATCTATGAATCAAAATATTCATTAAAAAATTCCTGCCCTCCATTAACCTGGATAGAAGATTCTGCCCTGAAATGAAGTATTTCCTTTGCTCCTTCTAGCCAGAAAAACAATAATTCACTTTTTTCTACTCCTGGCTACCATTTACAGAGCACTGGGTGACAGGTTTGCCTTCATTTCTTCTAATTCTCGACAACGGTTCTGCAAAGTATAGATTTTCATACACAGAATTAATTTTTCTGTATAAACTACATTTAGCAATGATGGGGACTTTATCTTTCAAATCCCATCACAAAGGCAAATCAATTATTTGCATTTTAATTTCCTTCCTTCCAGTCTTTGGTCCTCATATTTACCAGAATGTACTCAATGAGTGTAATTTTCCCCATGAAGTTGGTAATTTTAGTATTATTTCACAGATGAGGAAGCTGAGGTCAGAGGGTTTCAAAATAGACTGAATTTGGAACCAGAAAGAGAGGGGTTGGGATTGAGGATGGGCTGCTTGATGTTTAAGGACGGGTTCTCCCAGGTGGCAGCCCTGATTTGTAGCTTTTACCTACTTCCCTGATGTAAATGCTCCCACCTGGCTGGCTTTGTGGCATGGGGTGAGGTGAGCAGTTGAGTCTGCTTTGCACCTATAGACTCCCTGCTCCTCCACTTCTAAGCTATATGTATGTGCACAAGCTATGCAGCCTGTCTGAGCCTCAGCTTCCTGTTCTGTGAAATGGATCTAACTACAGACCACAGTAGTGCCTAATTCAGCGTCCGTCTAATCAACTCTGGTGCCCTTCCTTCATTTGGGAAAGAGAAAAATCTCCAG
The DNA here is from genome assembly GCF_964194135.1 of Talpa europaea. Classification (NCBI taxonomy): domain Eukaryota; kingdom Metazoa; phylum Chordata; class Mammalia; order Eulipotyphla; family Talpidae; genus Talpa; species Talpa europaea. The sequence continues at coordinate 16,789,054 of NC_140072.1, forward strand.
AAAGAGTGATCTGAGATGGTATTTTTCAAATGGAATCATGAGTCCTTATTGGGTTGTGAAATCTGTTTGTGTGTGGATTGCAACGAGAATTTGAAAAAGAAAGGAAAGAAATACAGAAGACGAGAATAGCACAGGAAAAACTCAGAGTGCAGCAGACATGAGAAGATTGAGTTATTCCCCGAAGCATTTGTTTCATTTCTGAACGTGTAAGAATGTATGTGCTGGGTGATGAAAAAACATTTTTCGGGCTCCTGGTTGCAGTCAAAACAATTTGAGAGCCCCTGACTTAGTGAAGCTGGCTTTCTAGAAAGCGGTGCTTTCACTTTACTGAGTTGTCGGGCAGGAGAGAATACAAGACAGAAAATTCCTATCGCTCAGCAGAGGAAATGGGCCTGTGGCAGCCAAAGCAGAGGTCTGGGGGGTGGTAGGGTGGAAAGGGACAAGCCAGGGAAGGCCACAATGCCCTTGGCCTCCTCCAAGGCCAGGGTTAAGCTCAAGGCAGCCTTTGGGGTGCTCTGGAGCTGGAGGGAACCTTGCATACGGGAGGAGGAGGAAGCTGCACAGGAAATCCTCCCTTCAAGCTCACTGTTGCTGGAACCCACCACAGCAGCTACCAGACAACCAACAGCAGTGCCTGGAGATAAAAATAACCCCATGGGGTCTGTGGCCCTGCCATGCAGGCGCAGGGGCTTGCTATCTAGAGGGCTGAACTATCACCAGGTTACAGAGTGGGGTCATGCTGCTTGGCACCTTGCTCTGCCTTGATTTCCTGATTGTTAAACAGAGGGTAGTTTTCCAGGTCATTTGGGTTGGTTCCAGGAATGGGGCCCCTCCCCCATCTCTGCTCCCCTGATCTCTTGCTCTGTCACACTGGGTGACATAAAAAATCATTCATGCTAAGACCTGAAAGTGAATGCACCACCTCCCCCAGGTGGACTTCTTTCTTAAAAGAGGGTCCCAGGGGGGCTCACTCCAAGGCATTTGTCATGCAGGGGGCATTGAGGACCAAGGCTTTGCCAGCAGCTTTCAAAGCCTCTCCCTCACCTACATTGGGGCTGACCCTGGGCTGACCCCAAAGCACCTCTCCCTGTTCCCTAGGGGCTTCTCTCAGGGCTGAGACAGGCTGTGCCTTCCCCTCAGTGAGCTCTGCCAGTCTTGTGTCCTCCCACGTCCTAGGAAATGGAGGGAGGGGGCAGAGTCCTGCCAAGTGTTATTTTACTACAACAAAGGGTAGAGGATCAGCAGGCAGCTCTGAGCTACAGAGACAGGTTCCCATGTTTGCTTCTGACCTCACAGTTTGCTGGCTAGTAATTCAGTTTCAGCGTGCTTAGCGCCCATCCCCTCCAGTCCAGAAACACCCGTATCCCTCAAGGATAACAACATTCACAAAGCACTGCACTTTAGTTTACAGTACACTCTAGTGAACTGTTGTTTATTTAAATAGCTTTTTTTTTTTTTAACATGGGCACATGAGTAGAATTCAGGGATCCATGTGAACTTGGATGGAACAAAAATTATATATTGTCATTAACTGGTCGGTGCAATTTTGCATTTCTTGCTACTACAAACATGAACAACACATCACAGTGGCGTCAACTGCACTTGCGGCTGTCACCAATAGAAATCACGGGTCTTTTCATTTTTCCTGGAACACTGACTGCAGGTTTGCTGAATTCCCACTTAAAGCCCCACTCAAAATCCCATCCATTAGGTGAAGTATGAGGAAAGAAAGACATTCATGACTTTATCACAAATGTGGTTTTTAAAAATCTTTTGATAGTTGTACTCAGCATAATCGATTTTCTTTACAATCTTCTACATCATACTTTATGTCTTTAAAGCACTATCCTCAGAATATTAAAACTACAAGCTGCCAAAAGGATTTGTGCATGAAAAGATGAAGAAACCCCTGAGCAGGGTGCAGGGGCCTGAGCAGTGCTGGGGCAGAGTGTGCAAAGGCAGGAAGCCTTGCACAGGTCCCAGAGGCTCAAGGTCAAAAGAAATGCCCAGAAGCAGAGGCTCAATTGCAAACTAAGCTGGTGGGTGCCCGGAAGGTGGGCATGTAGGATGAAGGCAGAGTTGGGAAAAGCTGGGAGGAACACGGAACAGGTGGCTGCCCCCTCATTTCAGATTCTTAGTGGATTCCTGGCCACCTCTGGCTGAAGAGGACAAAGCCCTTCTCCCTAACCCCCTTGAGCTTCTCCTGAATAGCGTAGGGGTCCTGATGGTGGAGTCTAAATGAGACTGGGCAGTGAAATGAACCACCCCATTGCCTTAGCCTTATTTCCTGGGATCAGACTCGCAGCTAAGGCCGGGAGTCCTGGGACTCATCAGGCTGGGAGTCCTGGGCAAACCAGCACAGCTGGTCACCTCACGTGGACAGCAAACCCCACCCTAGGACTCATTCAACTGCCTGGAATTTGGGTCAACTTATTGCCATGAGTATTTTCTCTGTTTGTCCATCTCGGTTTGCACCTGTCACTCTGGGTCTCTCTCTGACTCACCGCCCATCTACCCTAAGCTGACTGATAGCCCCAGCTTCTGGTGCCAAATGATTTGAACTTTTCATTCCTCTGGGGCCTGCTGTGCACTACTTGTTCTTTGTTTTTAATTGAGCTATAATTTACATAAAGTGCTCAATTCCCAGGTGAATGGCTCAGCAAAGGTTTATACACCCATAAAACCATCACCCAGGTCTAGAAATAGAATGCTTCCTAGTGCCCTTCACTGTTGATGGCCTCTAAAGGGTTCTACTCTTCTGACCCTGTCACCCTCACATAAATGGAATGGGTGCCCCAAACCTCTCAGGAACACATCTGCCCTGAGGGAAGCTGCTGGGAGGGGGAAGCAGCACAAGGGGTGACAGAATTCTAATGCAAAGCAGGAGGACACAGAGGAGGTGGGGGAAGCATTAGATATTATGGCTCACGGAATAAATAACCACTTTTACAAGTGACTATATCAGGACTCAGGACAGTTACTTGGTCTTTCACTCAACCAATAGTAGCTGGGCTCAGAAACACAATCTGTTGGGACAGGCAGAATCAGGGTTCAAACCCAGAATCCCAGACAACCTCTTTTCAAGACCTGCAGCATGTTTTGGGTAGAAACCAGAGCTGACTCCTACTGACCAGGAGGTTTTTGCCTGGGAAAGGCTGAGGGGACAACCTCAGTTTCCTCTGCCTCTCCCCCTACCCAGATGCCCCTCATGCCAGAGACTGTCAAGTTGTAGTTCTCAACTTCAAAAGAAATTCTGCATCTCTTTTTTTTCCATACCAAGCTTTCAGGTTCTCAAGGACACAGGGGATGATAGAATTATAATGTCCATAATCTCCTTTACTTCTTCATATATCACACACACAAACGTCTTAGGATAATATTACAAGTACTTCTACCACCAGTGTAATTACTGAGAATAGGTTAGGTTTTTTTCCCCATTCAACTTTTTTTTTTTTTTTAAGATTTATTTATTTATTTACACAAGCACTGGGTATAGTCAGAAGCGCGGGAGGGTGAGAGAATTCACCAGAGCCAGAGGGGGGAGCAGAACAGGCAGACCGACGCAGTACACTGCTGAGGGGAGCAGTGGGCGGCAGGTCCCACTGCGCACCATGTGGGACCCTTGCCTGGTGGCCGGGAATCGAGCCGGCACTGCAGAGGCTGTGGGCAGCTTTGCAACCCAGCGCTCAACCGCTGCACCACCAGGGAGGTCCCCATTCAACTATTTTTATGGTAATACCATGAAAAATCTGAGATACAGTCATTATATAGTCTACTCTTCAGCTTATAACCATTAGTTTAGACTTAGTTTTCGAAGGGCGTGTGTAATATTCACCACTAGTCTTTGTATATATTCTTTCCAGTCACTTTGTCTCTCTGAGGCATATTTTTTAGGAGATTCCTCAGGAAGGGTTTATGAGAATAATATCATCTGAGTTTTCTTTATTTTTTTCCCACCACTATCCCTTATCTCCCCTTGTGCCTTTCGCTCCTCTTTACCTCAGAGCCCTAAGGATGTTTATTGATATCTACTGGCTTTTCAAAATGTTTTCTGTTATCAATTTATCTGCTAGATAAATGTCCACTATTTGTTTTTATTGATCTAACTTAACTTTGTTACACATAATTCTCTCAAACTCTCTCCATTTTGTTGACTATGGCTGTATTTCATCCTTTCTTATGGCTGTATAATACTCTATGAGGGTGGATATACTACATCCTCTTGATCCAAGGGTCTCTGTCGGTGGACATTTAGGGTGCTTCCATGTCCTGTAGCTCTCAACTTGCTGCATTTAGCACCACTGGAGTGCTTAAGAAAAAATCTCAGGGTTCAGGCCTCGATGAAATCAGTGTTGGTGGGAATGAGACCAAGGCCTCAAAGTTTGTTAAAGCTCATCAGGCAATTGCAATATTCTCAAGCAAGTTTGTAAAGCAGAAGCATCTCTCAAACATTACAGTGCACGTGAATCTCCTGGAGCACTTGTTAAAATGTAGATTCTGTCTTACTAGGCCTGGGGCCTGAGATTCTGCGTTTCTCTAAGCCGCCAAACTTGTTGAGGCTGACGTTCCTGGTCCACAATTTGAATAGCATAGATACTAAGGACTATCTGCCCTCTACTTTCTGCATCTCAGTTCTTCTTCATAAAAATATATTTTGTGCTAGTTCAATTTTTCAGGTTGCCTTTTAAATATAAGCTTCACCCAAATAATTATGTATTTACCCAGCTTTTCCAGGAAAGGGTACAATAATTTATCATGTAGTTACTATGCACTAGATATGATTCTCAACAATTTTGAGGACAGTGAAATAAAAATGTTAAAATATGAAGACACCGTGCAGAGATATAGAGAAAACGAAAAGAGAGAATAATATGTATCCAGTTTGTGAAGCTTTGATGAGTGAATGAGATACACTCAGATATGGAGGTATGAAGTTGTACCTCCAAAATCGTAAATTTATAGAAATAGTGGAGAATCAATATTTTAAAAAAAAACAAAGAGTGGATAAAAATAAGCCATGAAATAAAGATAAATATCGAGTTGAAGTTTCTGAAGGAGATGAGAAAAGAAAAAGGAAGGGATGCAATATTCAACAAGAAAATGGGTGAGAAATTTTCATTTATGATTAAATACAGCATCTCACAGATTTGAGAATGTTGTTAAATCCTCCAGAAAAGATAAACAGACAACTAGACACAAGACATTAAAAGACAGAACATCTAAAACCAAAGGGAAATCCTAAAGATAGCCTGAAAGAGAAAAGACAATTAATTTCAGTGGAATTAAAAGAACCCCAAGCCTTTGAGGATAATGGCCCCATTTTTATGATGAGCAGCAATAGCTCTGGGGCCCCCAGTATTAGTGGCAAGGATCTTTTGGTAAATCCCCTCCTTCTCCCCCCCCCCAACCCTTTTGTAAGTTGTGAGCACCAGCTTTTGGATCTAACTACAAATTTACCTTGGAGTTCCCAACCTCATTTTGTACAAAGCCAACTAGTGAAAGCCATTTTTCCAATCTCAGATGTCTCTCTCCCTTCCAGTTCCCGCTTCCTTGCCCTACCCAGTCAAGCCTTTACCAAAATGTCCTTCTCAAGGTCCCTTCCATCTCTCAATATTGTCTCTACCTCCCCAGCCTGGCCCCACTGCATACTCAGAACAATGACAGGGCTTCTCACCAAGAGGGGCAGAGAGAGCAAGCCAGCTAGAACATTCTTTGTGCCCCAAAGAACCACCAAGTCCCAGCTTGCTTCTCCATGCTTTACCCAATGCCACCAGTTAGCCTCATGCTGTGGGGTCCTGGCCCTGAGGTGCCCCAACAGTCCTGCCATCAGAGAAAATGTCCCCACAGAGGTGAGGGCTGTGGTCTTGTCCTTGCAACGCCAATCCAAGAACCCCACCACCTGTCCCTGGGCCAAGGGGAAGACAGATGACAGCAGACACCAGTGACACCAGCAGGGTTCCCAGCTAGCTTTGCCCATTGCCATCCCTGGCAGGCCTTCTAACCAGAGACCAGTTGAGGAGTAAAGCAGGTTCTCCTTGGAAGCCTATGTCTGTGTGGTTGATGAGGAGGAAACCATGAGCCAAGTCACTTGGTGAAACAGTTGGGCTTCCAGAGCCATTATGAGCCAGCAGGACCAGCTTTTTGAAGGGAGGCCACCTTGTGTGGTGACTAGAAAATGGTTTTAGAGTTAGATAGTCGTGGGTTCAAATCCTGGTTCCTCCTCCACTGACTAACTGGCCTTGTGACTTAATTCTCTATACTTGTTTCTCCCTCTATAAATTAGAGAGAGAAAATACTAATTAATTAGAATAACTGTAAAGATCAGTTATATATAATGTCGCATTTAATATGCACTCGGGTTTAAACAGTTGTGGACTATTGTAAGGAATACACGAAATGTGTGCTTGGAGGTCTGTTAGCAAGTTCCCCACCCACAGACACTGCTCACCAAGTGTTATCTCTCTTCTGTCCCTTTCTTGATGACTGCCTCTAGGAAAAAGCTTCTTCTCTGTTCTTCCTTCATCTCAGTGCTCAAGGATTGGGGTGGGACTGGAGGTCAGGTCTGAGCACATAAGCCTCCAGCACCCCTCTCTGACTGTCCTTCCTGTCCTGCCTCCTCTGACCAAGTGCAGCCTGCACGTTGGCTAAGATTTGGGGGATCAAGCACCCTCTAATCTCATGCTTGGAGTGGTTATCTTAGGTGTTGGGGGTGGGAGAGAGAAAAATGTTGGCACACAGTCTACTTCTCGATGGCCCCAGCTCACAAGCTGCCATGGATAATCACTGTTTATCAACTCGTTGGAAAAAATGACTACAATTACATTTCACACATCAACAAAAAGGAAAAATAAAAGCCCCGTTGGAATGTCTGAGTCACTTCAGAGGCTTTAAATTACCCATTCGTTATGACCCTTCTCCTTGCTGCCTCCCCTCCCCATGCAGGAAAATGCAGGGCTCCAGCAGGCTGGCAATTACCTGCTGATTGCCTGAGGCTCTCTTTGGGGGCTTAAAATAGACCACAGAATTGTCACAGGGATGGAGGGGGGTCATTCTTGCGTGGGCTCAGTGCTCGGGCTGACCTTTGACTTGAGAGTGTCATTTACACAAGCACCAATGACTGGAGGAATGAGGAGGCATCACAGTCTACAATGAAACATGCTGTCTCTTGGTGCCAGCGTTTGGGCACACTTGGAATGCTTGTGTGTTTAGAAAGGGATCGCTGCACGTGGAAGACGGTGGGGGGACTGAGGCGTGAGCCCCGCAGTCAGTGTGCAAGTCCACTTCATCATTTGAAGCATTCTGTACACCAGCCCCACCACCCCAGCCAAAGCTGGGTATGAGTTAAATGCTGATCTTGAAGATCACATTTGAAATCCACAGGAACAGTGGTTTTAAAGCATTTTGGGGGCCATGCACTCCTTTAAGAATCTGATGGAAGCTAAAGATTTTCTTCCCACAAAGAACACATATTTCTTAGAAATTCGAGGGAAATTCAGAGGCGAGTGTCCCTGGGACCTAAATGGCACTGTGCAGACTTTTCTGAGGAGCTCCACGGTGGCTTTGTTAGTGACATGTCCTTCTGTCCTGGGTACCCCTCCTGCCACCTTACCCCTTTTGTGTGCTTTTAAGTACACTTCATCTTCAAAATAGGGTTTGCTTGGGGAAAGAGAGGCAGCTCTGACACTGTTTCTTGTTGGCCACTGCATCAGGTCATAATGCCCCCGGAGCTCTCATTTCAGCTCACGTATCAGAACATTCTTTCCAGAGTTCTTACCAGGAGACAACCTGGCCTCTCCTGTCATTTTTCTCCTGCCGACACCAGGACTCTTAAATCAAGCCACCAATCCCATAATCCCCGGTCCCCAAAAACAAGTGCTGTTGGAGAACAGGAATGACAGATTTCCAGGGGGAATGTGCTTGCTCTGTGCTACCTGCTGCTTCCAGAAACTTGGCCCTTGCACATTCATTCTTTGACTTGGTCTTTAAGTCTGTGGGCGGTGGACAACAGGTTCAGGCTGGAGAAGGCTGTGTTTACAGAGCAGTTTCATGCCTGCCCCTCTGTCTGTGAACTTTGGAACGCTCATCCACCACAGCAATACGGTAATTACCAATAATGATGATAATAATTTCTTACATGTGTATGACATTTTATTCTGTGTAACGTGCTTATGCAGATATTCTCCTCTTTTATTGTGGTAAAATATACATAAAATGTGCCAAATTAATCATTTTAAGTACAATCATAATATTAGGCAATCATCACCACTATCAATTTCCAGATTTTCTCATCATCCCAAACAAATTCTGAACTATTTTGTCTCTATGACATAGGTTCTTCATAGAAATGGAATTATTGCTATTTATTCTTTTGTATATGTTTTGGTTCACTTAGCAGAATGTTTTCAGGGTCATCCCTATTGTAACATGTATCAGAATTTCATTCCTTTTCATGGCTGAATAATATTCCATTGTATGTATACCGTGGTGTGCCATATAACAACAATTCAGCAAATGATGGACCACGTAGACAACAGTTGTCTCTGTATATAACGTAGGTGTGCAGTAGCTTTGTGTGGTTACAGTCTATGATGTTTGCTCAACAACAGAATTACCTAATGATGCATTTCTCAGAACTTATCTCTGTTGTTAAGCATGTGAATTGTACACGGATTTGTCTGTTTATCTGTGGATGGACATTTAAGTTGATTCCACATTTTAGCCACTGTGAATAATGAGTGTATGAATGTACTAGTATCTATTTGAGTCCTTGCTTTCTGGATATCACCTAAGAGTGGAATTGCTGGATCACATGGTTGTTTTATTATAGTCTCCTATTTACATTGTGATAAACAACTCTTACTTGAGTATAGCCATTTTAAACATGAGGACACTGAAGCTCAGAGAAGTGAAGGAAATGGAACCACTCAAGCAAGGTTGCTAATTTAGGGACTGTACACATCCTACACCTGGGACTGAGACTGGAGGGAGGCAAGGAGGCATCTAGGAAGAATCGCTCAGTTTGTGTGAACTCTCATCAGGGATGCAATAAACATTCAGAACAGCAAGCAGAATATCTAGGGCTTGGGGCAATTTCAGGGCCCAGGAAAATGTTTTACTCTAAAATTAGAAGGAAGAAAATGAATACAATCTGGCTGGGATTTGTATTGTCTTTACATAAAACTGGTTAAAAAATGCACTTTTCAATATACATTCCTTTATGGAGAAAAGGTTCCCCAAAGGAAAAAGCACCTGGGGCCCCTGAATATCATCTTGGCTCCTGCCTGAAATTGAGCATCCTACTGAGAATCCAGGATTTAAGGAGGCCCTCGTTTGTAGGTCCCTGCAGGTACCAACTCTGTACTGTCATCTACCCCAGAGTGGGTGCCTCCTTGAGTTTTGTACCAAGGCACTTGGCTTGCCCAGGAGCTGGTCCTGCCTGAGTCTTGACCAGACTGGATGGTTCTTCCTGCCATACTGGGTAACAAAGAATAGGGCCAAGAATTCTTCACTTGGCCTGGTGCTTCATGTTACTATAGGAAGAGGGAAGCCAGGTTTAGTCATAAAAAGCCTAGGTATTTGCCCAAGGTTGTCATTGGAGGGACATTGGGGAACCCCAGCCATGCAGCTGTTGCCAGTAATATGTACACCATTTACTCCATTTCTTAGTTTGTTGTATTTGTAATTGTTCTTATTTTACCTGGAGATCCTTTGTCTATACAAATCCCCAAACCATTAGCTAATTCTGTCAAGCCATAAGCACCAGGGAAGGGTGGATTTTAAAGGTCTGCCTCTGAATTCATCTTTTTTTTCCATCCATTTTGGGGACCCTACTCGTTCCAAACTCCATGCTATCCAACCCCCGACTACTTCATGAGACACAATCCTTTCACATTCACTTGTGTAGGGAGAGGGCATTTGGGAAGACATGATATATTTTATTTATTTGTTCACTCAACAAATCTTCACTGAACACCTACTATGTTCTTGAGCCCTAGGGATACAGAAGTGAACACAACAGTCAAATACCCCTGCCTGGTGGAACTTACTTTATAGAAGGAGGAGATAATAAAACACAAATGAAGAAAATGAAGGAAGGAGTGAGGGCTGCTAAATAGCCCTGGAGAGCAGGCTTAGACTCTTCTGGATGGTCAGAAAAATATCACATTTTGTTGATAGCAAACACCTGTACATTGAGAGGGCATAAGACATGTGGCTACCTGGAAAGTGCATTTCTGAGAAAGAAGCAGCAAGTGCAAAGGCCCTGAGGTTGGAGCTTGTACTTATTGAATCATGGCCAAGTCTCTGGGGGTCGATTCCTTTGCATAACATCAGCCTCGTATATACCCTGCTGAAGACTCCAGTTCCCCGGTCCCAACCTATGGTGGTCCCCTTTTCTAAGAGTCACAGGGGAGGCAGTTGTGTTTGCTTTCCCTGGGCCAGTCTGATTCTGTCTTCCAGGAGGTTCTGGCCTATTCTTAGGCAGAGTTGCGATGTGGCCTCTAGAGCCCTGGGGTGGCCCTACTTGTGTGTGTGCACACATGCATGTACACACACATACAGAGACAGAAATACAGAAAACAGCTGTGACAAGAGTGAAGCAGATGGGCAGGGAAGAGAAGTAAGGTCTGAGACAGAGAGAGAGGCCCACACAGGTAGAGAGAGGCCAGAGAATCTGACACACAGATGGAGGGAAGATTTGGGGGGCTAGAGAGAAAGATGGTCTTTCAGACTCCTAACAGCTGCAGACTCTGTGTTCCTTCTGGTCTTCCCTGGAGTGATCCCCCTGCCTGAGGAGTGATCCTCCTGCCTGCTGAGTGATCCCCCTGCCTGCTACCCCTGGATTCCAGCAGCCATCCCTGCAGCTCTATACTTACTCCCACCTCGCCTTGTTTCTCCTAAGTGAGCTCCAGAGCCAGACTTCTGGGATTCTTCTCTCTGCTTCTTCTCCACTCTGGAAGGATCTCCCTTTTTGCCATCTCCGTACATGTCCCTGGAGGAGCAGGACCTTCCTAGGACACCCTGCTGACTTTAGGCAGCACGGAGAAGGAGGGAGAGCCCTGGGCTGGACTCAGGCATGCTGTGCTGCCCCTCCATCTGTGTCACATACCAGCGGCGTAACCTTGAACTTGACACCTGAGTTCCTTGAGCCTCTCCTCCTTCATCTCTGAGTTGGAGGTGCAGATCCCTGCCCTTCCTGCCTCTTCATGCTGTTGTGAAATTATAACTGTGGAGCCGGCACAGAAACGTTCTGCCAGTTGTTAGATGTTATATAACAAGTGGTTATGACCCAGCCCCAGACAGGGCCCCTCTCAGCCACACATCCTTGACTGAGGTCACTTCCCTGGCTCTGGTGGCTGTCACTCAGCTCTGTGGCTGAGCCTCCCCTACCGGCCCAGGTTCCACCAAGCAGCTCTCCTTCCTGTTTCCTCCTTCTCTTACCCTTTAAGTTTTCCTGTTGAGTCGGTTTCTCTGAATCAGCACGCCCTTCATTGCCTTCTCGAAACTGAACTTTTTCCTAAAGCTCCTCTCACTTTATGGAAGTCCCCATGGTCCCTCAACGAATTAGCCCATCCACAACCCTGCCCACCCTCTCTCACCGGCTCTGCCATTCGCTGCGTGCTCACATCAAAAAGACAAAAACAGCTATCGCCTCACCTTGGGGAGATTCCATTCTGCCCTTCCTCCAAACATTTAAAACCCCCAAGCCCCCAGCTTGACTCCTACTGGGCCACAACAAGGAGGGATGGCTGGGAACCCTGTCATCTTGCTCAGCTGTCTCTCGAATCCATGTTCCCCCACATGATGACTCTCCACCTCCGGTGTAAGTCGCCATGCTCTCTGGAGACTACTGCCTTGGCCTCCTGGCTCTTCTATCCAAAGCTCTTTCTCTCCCTAATCAAGCCATCATCCACCCTGTCTGAAGAGTCAGCCTATTAAAAGTCACCTTAAACCTCACCCTCCTTCCCTAAAATCAGCAGGGACTCCAAATAGACTATGGGGTGAAATACAAACCCCTTTGTTTGGGATCCACAACACTGCACAAGCTGATGAGAGCCCTTCCCCAGCTTTCTCTCCCACAATGCACTCTCTATGCAACATGGCGGGCAGCCGCTGAGTGGCCCTGGTCATCCCACCTCCTGGGAGTCCTGTCCTGTGTAAGCCCTCCTTCTGGAGCACTCCAGGGTCTGGCAATTTGCTTGTATTGTGTGAGTAAGGCAGAAACGATGGGTAACAATTCTGAGCTTAGGTCAACTGGAGACTGTGGCTTTCATCTCTCACTTGCCCTGAGGGAGCCAAGCTACCACAGGAGCTGCTCTGTGGAGAAGCCCACATGCAAGGAACTGAAGGAGAATTTAGGCCAAATCCAGTGAGGAGCTGAGGCCCTCAGCCCTGTCACCTGTGAAAAACTGGATCCTACTGGCAGGTACATGCGTGAACTTGGAGGTGGATCTTCCCCACTTGATCCTTCAGATGAGACCCCAGCCCTGGCTGCCACCCTGACTGCAGCCTTGAAAGACTTTGAGGCAGAGATTCTGACTTCAGCTGTGCCCAAATTTCTGGCCCCAAACTGAGAACGCAGAACTTGCTGTTATAACAAAATCTGGGATCACTTTGTTATACAGCAATAAACGATTAATATAATACAGTCCCCCTATATGTTAGAAAGTTACGCCAGAATTGAAATGTAAGCATAAATTCTTTTTTTTAGATTTATTTATTTATTTATACAAGCACTGGGGTACAGTCAGAAGCGCAGGAGGGTGAGAGAATTCACCAGACCCAGAGCAGTCAGACTGACAAAGGGCACTGCTGAGGGGAGCAGCAGTCATGGCAGGAGAGGTCTGCATGTCATGTGGGACCCTCACCCAGTGGCCGGGGAACGAACTGGCGCTGCAGAGGCTGCAGGCAGCTTTGCAGCCCAGCGCTCAACTGCTGCACCACCGGGGAGGCCCATAAGCATAAATTCTTAACCAGCATTTTCTGCAGAACTGTCATGCAGCCTCATGTTCAGTTGTTTCTCCAGCCACCTGGGGGTCTTCACCTCAACAAATATTGCTGATCAACCCAACTCTTCTCAAATATTTAACCCTCTTACCTTCCACCAAAAACTCCTCAACCTGCCTACTCCCCTCACTGCCAGGAGGATGGCGTCATCAAGAATACGAAAGATACCAAATGGGAAGTCCCTCACCTCCCTACTTCCAAAGGACAAAGTTACCCAGTCTAGTGCCCAACCACTCGTTCCTCCTTCCTCTTAGCATAAAGGTGAGTCCTTAAACTGAACCCTCTCCCTGCTGTAGGCCTCTGGGTCCTATCTCATCCCTCAAGGCTTTCAATTATCCTGTCATTCTCTTGCATCTGCATCACCCACCCCTCCTTGCCAGTATCATTTCAAGTCACTCAGTTCTATCTTGAGAAAAGTTTTATTTTCTCACAACCATTTCCCCAACCACTCCGCCTTCTCTCTTACTCTGCAACCAAAGTCCTAATGTGTCCTCTGCATTCCCTGGCTTCCCATTCACTGCAGTCTGGCTTTTGCCCTAACCACTCTACCAAAACATCGCTCCAAAGTCATCAATGACTCAGAAGTTGCTAAATCAAATAAACGTTTTCCAGACCTCATCTTTGTTGACATTCAGGTTAACGGCTCTGGGCTTCAAGACTCTCTCCTGGTCTCTCATTTATAGATTCTGTTGCCAACTCCCTCTACCTCTCAGCCTCCAGTGCTGGAGTACCCTAGGCTTAGTCCTAGATCCTCTTGTCTTTCTCCTTCCATCCCCCACTCTACCCCCCGCCACATACCAGGCAATCCCAACCACATCTCAAATACTATCTCTAGATCCATGACTCTCAAATTGATGTCCCTAGTCCAGATGTCTCTGTGTTCTAGGACTATGTATCCACCTGCCTGGAATCCACTTGGATAGCTCAAAGGTATCTTAAACTCAATGTGTCCAAACTTGAATTCATGTCACAAACCTCACAATTGGTGCCCTCCAAAGTGTTATTTCTCAGTGAATTGCCCAAGTCACACATCTGGCAGTCCTTCATCGTCACTGCTACCTATTATGTCTCTTAAAGTCATCCATTATTTGCTCTTCATCTCTATGACCATTAGGACAAGCTGCCATCTTCTGGAATAGAGCAAACTCTTTCTCCTCCTCTTCCTGCTTTGAAGTGTATCATTAATATATCTACCCCTAGATATATATATTAAAATCACCTTCTGAACTTCAAAAAATCCGTAATACTTGAGTCCATTCCAGAACAAGTTAAAAAAAAAAAATCTCTGGGAGTGGGTTCCAATCAGTTAATTCCCCAGCTAATTGTAACTTGCAGCTAGGATTGAGACTCACTGGTCTAACTGGTCTTCCCACATCCCTTATTGCTTCATTCTTTTTTCCATACCACAGCCAGAGGGATCTTTTTCATAATGTAGATCTCATTACTGCCCTTATTCTTAGGATAAAGATCAAAGCCTTCAGTCGTCCACGTTTCACCATCTCTGTCTGTCTCCTACAAGCCTGGGGTTCTATCCATTCTGGAATACCGTCAGATAGTCTAGCCCTATGCTCTTTCTACATATATTGTTCCCTCTTCCTGGAATGTCTTGCCTGTCTAATCCATTCATCTTTCAGGAATCAGCTTACCTGTCTCAGCCTCAGGGAGGCCTTTCCTGATTTCCAGATCAAAGGGGCTCCTCTCATCCCACTCACGCTCGCTTAGCTCCATCATCTTCCCCTTTACAGGCTTGGCACAATCGTAAATAGAGTTATCTGTGTGGTTTTTTTGTTTAATCCCCTTCTCCCCAACTAGAATGAGAGAATGCTCCTGTCTGCCTTATGATTTTCTTCCCTCCCAGCAAACTAATGTGATTATGTGGAACCTAGCAAGTTTTTGATAAAATTTTATGAAATGATAATAAATATAATAAGCATGTTCCTTCATGTCCCCATAGTTGATATATTTTTCCAGTTGCCTGAAATGCCCCAGCCCTATCCACTTTTCTTCCTAACAAATTCCTATTTACCTTTCACGATCTGTTTAAAAAATCAGAACCAAACCCTTCTGCATAATTCCTTCTTGGCTCCCTAGGGCAGAGTTAGTTTTCCCTGCTCTGTAAGCTGATGGGCTTTGCCCTCCTGTGCTCTTTTATTTACTTGCTATGGGCCTTCCTCCTGCTAGAGTGGGACTTCGTGACCACATCTCCTTCTCAGGTTGATAACTCAGTTGCTGGATGAATGAACAAATAAATGAGTGGTAGGTTCACACGACTTAACTGTAAATTTAAACTAATGAACATAAATACCAATTTTCCTGCAATGCATATGCTAAACTCTTGGGTTACATGTAGTTTTACTTTGTACCCCTCTGGCTGGAGTTTCTGGATTTTCTTCTTGGTCCTGTCTGGACAGGGCTGGAGCTATTCTTTGATGCAGGCTACTGGGTGGACTTCCAAATAGGGAAGGTCATGGGACTCTGTTCCTGGTGGGGACGGGAGCTGCATTCCCAGCCCCATCATCCTCCATTACTGGTAAGCTTTTTTCCTGGGGAAGCCTAACTCTGCTTTTTTTTTTTTTTTTTTAAGATTTATTTATTTGTGCATACAAGAATGGGGGTGTAGGCCAGAGGTGCCGGGGTGAGAGGATTCACCAGAGACAGACAGAGGATTCACCAGGGGAGCAAAATAGGTGGATCTACTGAAATGCAATGTTGAGGGGAGAAGCGGGTAAGACAGGAGAGGTCTGCTGTGCCATGTAGGTCAGCTCCCTGGCCAGGATTTGAACTCACGTTGCAGTGGCTGCCGATAGTGCCGAGTCTTAACCCCTTGTGCCACAAAGGAGGCATCCCAGAATCTGGTTTGGGATTCCAAATTGAAACCACTAAATTGTCAAAGCCTTAGATCCACACCAAGGTGACAGGCAGAGACAAAGGCTAGGATGCAGTGAGGAGAAGGATGAGGAAGTGGGAGGAGATGTCTCATGGTCATGCTCCAAGAGCCCTAGCATGGGAGTCCCTGGCATCTGCCAGCTTCTGCTCTCTCCCTCCTGAGCACTCAGCCTGAGTAAGAGCTTCAGTGCCATCAGAAGCTCCACTATACCTCCAAGGGCCCTGGCCCCAGGCAGCTGGGTGAGTCCTGCTGTGTGGGTTCACCTCTGCTGACCAAGTGGAGAGAAGCAGAAGCAGGGTGGGCAGGGCTGGGGAAGTCATCTGGGGAGATGCAGCTGAAGCACAGCTGCCCAGGCCTCCCACAGCATGGCCCACCCTGCCCGCCCTCAGTCTCACCTTCTCTTCCCTTGACTAGCACTGAGCCTAATTATACTGGCCCTTTGGAAAAGGAACATGTGTCAAGTGCTGGGAAAGTGCTGGTTGCTGGGCAAGAAACACTTGTTCCAGGTCCGAGAGGTGGAGCAAGATGGACATTGTAGATGGTGATGATACTAGTTACTGCCATTTTTTAAGCTCTTCCAAATGGCCAGGTCAAGCACTTTACAAAAATTGTCCTATTGAATCCTAGGGCAAGTTAGGGATAATTAGGCAGCCTCAAGGACAGTGCAGGGACTTCAGGAGAGTTAAGGAAGCCTCCAGAGATAAGGACAACAAATTCTAAAGGGGACTAATCAAACACCCCAGGACTTAGGACATTAGGGACTTACTTTATGACCTTAGGGTCAACAAGACATTCCAAATAGAGGACAATGAAGAAGAAAAGAAAGATAAAGGCTGGGACTTAGAGACTTAGTTCCCAGCACAGAGACATTTAGGCAGTGAGTGAGACCACCGAGAACTAACCAATCACAGAGACTGGTGGAGCTTTAGAATAATTAGGGGAAAAAAGGTCTATATTCCCTGAGACACGACTCCACTTCGGCTTCCTTGCCCCTCCCTGGCCTGGTTCTATGGCCTGGAAGTCCCACTTTATTTCTGTTCCTTTTCTCCTCAATAAACTTTTTCTTTCTCTAAATAAACCTGCCTCTTCTCGCTTGCTTGCCTGAGAGTCTGTGAAGTTCCTGCTGTAGCTTCGTGAGACACCAGCTCATGGGGGTCTAGTGGCCAGGGCTGGCTCAGCGCTGCCCCTGCAGCCTGGGATTCGTTCCTGGCTGGGAGACTAAGCCTGAAAACCTACAATTCCGATGTCACTATTTAAGAACCTAGTCCTTCTCACGTGATCTGAGAATCTCTGCACATAGTGGATACAGGACTAAAGTGTATGTAGCCACCTCATGGACCACAGTGACACCTCATTGTTTCTGGGGCCCTGGGCTGCTGGTTGTGCTCCAGTTGCTTCTGAGGTGGCTAGTTCAGCTGCAGCAACAGCCAACTGACCTGACAAGCCCCTCACCCATCCCCAACTGACCAGGTTCCATCTGGCTTAGAATGGGACTTCCTGGCATTCTTCGGGTTCATACGGTCTCTTGAAAGAAGGTCCCACAGTGTCAAGCAATCGGTTGTTCTACCTGAGTGGTGGCCAGCTTAGCATACTCCCAGGTTAAGTCTCTTGGTTTCCTGCCTCATCCCCTTCTCATGCTCCCTTTCTACCTAGAACGGTACGCACTACTAAAGCAGGATTATACCAGGTTTATGGCTTGAGCTCTGCTTTCTGGGGTGCCCAGGCTAAGGCAAGCCCATGGAAGAACTTTCATGAATGCACAGCCTTTATGCTAAGGGAAAAACAAAGATTGGTAGGAAATTCCAGACTGAAGAATGTGGATTTTGTTCTATGATCTATGGGAAGATAACCCTGCAGTTGGGCAGAGAGGAGAAGGGCAGAGTCCTTCTGAGGGGGCTCAGACAGCCTGGCTGGTGGATGTGGAGCTGGGCTGTTTCAGCAACTCTGGGGGTGCTGATGGCTACTCCTCTCGAAGAAACTGGAGGAGAAGGGAAAAATAAGAGGTGGATCCATACCTCTCCTTCCTGTATCCCTGCCAGCTGGTTATATCTAGAGAGAGTCCCTGATCCTCTTGGCCCCACACTCACTCACCTACATGGAGATTTCCATGCTTCATCAGTATGGGCTTAGCCGACCTCTGATGCGGGATCCAGAAATCCATTCTGGTAAAACCTTGCTTACAATAGTCAAACACTTCAGAAATGCTGCTCTTTGTCCTGAGCTATTTGCCCCTCAGGACAAGGTAGTCTTTGCTCTTGTGTTTTTCACCCAAGGAAGGAATTTCCCCTGGAGCAACCTGTTAGCCAGGTCAAGTCTTGCCAACCCTGACCCACAGACCTTGACTTCACCCCTCAGAGGTCTGAAGGCCTGCTGCCACATCCATCTGACTGTATACATGTGCTCATGGATGCTCCCTTCACAAACGTGATGGCTCCATCACCAGCGGCCATGGCAGGAAATTGCACGTAGCTAGTTTTGCCTTTCAGTGTGTGACCCAGTGTTGCTGGAGGTAAGGCTAACTTAATTTGAAAGAAGAGGGCACTGGCACTCCATGGGTCAGAGCTCACACCCAGGACCCCAGGAAATTCTCTACCCTTAGTGGGGGTCTCAGCATTCCCAACTTGCTAACATCAGCCCCCCCCCCCCCCCGCCCATACCCCATCCCGGCCTCCCCACAACAGTACCAAAAAAGGATTGATTAATGGGAAAGAGTCCCAATGATCAGCTCTCTCAAGGGGCCCTGCTTGTGCTCAACTCCCGGATCCCCTCCTCACACCCCCCCCCCCCCCCCCCCCCCCCCCCCCCCCCCCCGGCTTAGGAGCTATGCTGACCTGCCTGGCACCTTTGCAGACACTCTACCCACAGTTCTCCCTGAGGGCACTTTTCTAGTAGCCAGGCCTGCCTTGACATGAAGCAAAACCAGCCTTTCACCCAGATGCCTTCTCTTCCCCACTTTCCCCATTATCTGCTCTTACAAGGCAGGGTCACATCACAGAGATTGCGGGGGAGGGGGTGGGCAGCTGGCTCCCCACTGCACTGTAGTTCTTAGAGGGAGGAGAGTCAGCCTCCACGCAAGGGGAGGTGTGGGAGAAACGCTGTTTATGTCTTTCTCTGTTCATCCCTTTATCAGCCCCTGCCAACTGACTGCTCTCCATGGCAGGAGGAGGGGCTTTTTTTTTTTTTTTTAAGACTATTTTTTTTTTAAGATTTTATTTTTTGGCCTCCCCGGTGGCACAGCGGTTGAGCGCTGGGTTGCGAAGCTGCCCGCAGCCTCTGCGGCGCCGGTTCGATCCCCGGCTGCTCCCCGGCCACCAGAGGAGGGTCCCACATGGCCTGCAGACCTCTCCTGCCGCCCGCTGCTCCCCTCAGCAGTGTACTTCGGTCCTTCTGCCTGCTCTGCTCCCCGCTCTGGCTCTGGTGAATTCTCTCACCCTCCCGCGCTTCTGACTGTACCCAGTGCTTGTATAAATAAATAAATAAATAAATAAATCTTTAAAAAAAAAAAAAAAAAGAACCTTCCAGTATACTTCTATTCCACTTACTACCACCTTTGTGCTACTCTCATTAAACCTTTTACTTGTACATGTTATATAAGCACCACAATGTAGTTATTATTTTTAACTTTAAACAATCAAGTATCTTTTAAAGATAGTTTAAGACTAAATTAAAATCTGATATTCTATGTACTCTAAAATAACCTTCAAAATTTAAATAATGGAAATGTGGTTAAAACATGATCTTTGTTGCAGAGGAAATTCACATATAAAAACCTACATATATGGATGGATGTTCATGGGAAAGACGATTAAATGGACTTTTAAGTATGTTTTATAAACCTAAAAAAGTTAAATTTAAGTTTTTTTATACTTATCCATGTATTTTACCACTTACCTTCTCTTCATTTCTTTGTATGGAATCAGATTTCTATTTGATTCCATTTTCCTTCTGCTCAGAGATTCTCCTTTAACTTTCTTATGTTATTAGTGATCAGTTCCTTAAATTTTTGTGTATTTGGGAAAAAAATCTTTATTTCATTTAATTCTTGTGAAACATTTTTGCTCTGTATAACATTTTAGGTTCACAGGCTTTCAGTTCTTTAAAGAAATTGCTCACCTAGCCTCTGAATTACACTGTCTCCAAGCATAAGTCTGTTGTTATTCTTCTCTTTGTTCTTCAAGGCTGTCCTCTGGCATCTTTTAAGATTTTACTCTTTCTTATATTAAAATATTTTCATTGAGTTAAATAATGTTGCGTATGTTTTAGGAATAGAGGTTCACAAGTCTTCAGATGTATATTGCCAACCATGTCCATCATCCAAATCCCAATAATCCTCTTTCAAGAGTTTTCTCTTTATCACTCTTTTTAGACAACATGATTATGTGCATTGTTGTAGGTTTCTTAATTTTTTGTAGTTGGGGTCCATTGAACTTCATGAATTATTTTCCAAATTAGGAAAATGTTCTAGCTATTTATTCCCTTTCCCTACTTTATTTTGAGGGCTGAAATTATTCCTGTATTAAGTTGCCTGACATTATCCTACAGCTCACTGACGTCTTGTCTGTTTGCTTTTTTCCAGTTATGATTATCTAATTTCCAGTTATAATAATCTATTGTTATTCCAATCTAATATGCTTTTAATCTTAGACATTATAGTTTTTCATCTCTCTTCATGTTTTAAAAAAAACTTTATATTTCTTCTTAACAAGTTTTGCTTCCCTTTATCTTCTTCAACATATGGGGTATATTTATAGTAACTTTTTAAAAATCTTGTCTATTTTTTTTATCATCAGTGTTATTTCTGTATTTCTTTTCATTGATTCATTTTTCTCATTATGGATTTTGCTTTCCTGGTTTGGTCATGTCTGATAATTTTTCATTGAATGCCAGACAATGTGAAAGGTACATTGTTGAGTGTCAATTTTTTTTCTTTAAATATTTTTGAACTCTATTCTAAGACTCAGTTAAGTTACTCAGAAGGCATTTGATCTTTTGAGACTTGCTTTCAAGCTTGGACCAAAGCAATGTTTAGCCTAAGGCTAACTTTCCCTATTACTGGGACAGGCAGTGAGGTATTTCAGTGATTTTTAAGCAAGACATGGACATGATAGAATTTGCATTTACAGAACTACTCTGGCAACATGAAGAAGATAGAAAGGAAAGGATGAGAAAAGCAGAGTCAAGGCAGAACCAAGCTTGTCCAGACAAGGGAATGAAGAAGACTGGAGCTCAGACAGCAGCCAACACAGGTTCTAAAATATCAACGTTAGAATCCATGGTGCTTCATGTGAGGAACCATGTGAATTAAGAGGGAGAAAGGTGATTCTGAAATGATCCAAGGCTACCATCTGGGTTCTTGGTGGGTTCAGTGGAAATGACACCCATGTGAGACCATTGGTGAGGTTGCCAGAGGCCAGGAATTTCCAATCATCCCTTCTTGAGTTTACCTGTCAGAACCAGTGGGCCAATTCCAGGAAGGAGGCAGACCAGGACCTCTACAACTTATTTCCCTTCTGGGTGTCTCTTTGCTGGGCTTTTTCATATGCTGCCTCAGAAGAATGTCAGTGTCCAAACCAAATCCTGAGCATCCAGGACTTCTCCTGCCTATGACATCCCAGACTTTCTCCAATCCAAGGAGAAGATTTCTCTGTGTCACTGTACCATCTGTTGCTTCATACAGCTTGGCAAATTAGAGCTTTTCATAGCACTGCATTTTTATTACGTGATATAATGCCTCAAAATTACGTTAATATTTCTGGTACTGCAATTATATTGCTCTAGTATTAAGTCTATCTCTAATGAAAAAACGTTTATGAAGAATTTCATTCATAAAAAGTCTAATGACCTCCCTGGTTCTCACTGAGCTATCCAGATAAATTTCCTCAAGGCCCACAGCCTTTATGTTTAGTACCAATCTAAGATCCAGCCTCTACTCCTATTTTCAGAATAAAAAGTTCCTCCGTGAGCTACATAGCACACATATCATTTCCCCTTTTCTTTGATGCAGCAACATGTTTTCTGGCAGGAGATCTGAGAGCAATAATCAAGTGTATGTTGGTGCCATGACTTTCAGACTTGTGTGTGCTTTGTCTACACCAGGGGAAGGAAAGAGTTCTATTTTTTTTAAAGTTGAGCAAGTGAGACTCATTCACTTCCTCTCTCTTCTTCTACCCGCCCTGACTATGAATTTCATCAGGAGTAAACAGTAACGTCTCTAGTTTGTCCAAGGAACAAAATGCCTCCCACCCTGCAAGGGATCCAGGAAAAGCTTGAACTAGGCTGCCTGCAAAGGCACTTCTTTCCCCGGGATAAAAAAATGTTCAGGCTCAGAGCGCTCAGCAGAGGAAAACGGAAATTATAATTTAAGTATCACAGTTTACACACTTTGCAAATTGTTGGAACATTCTCTCATTTCCTCTATCTTCTGTGTGTGTTTCACACATATGTGCACACCCAAATAAGCCAGCTAAATATATTGGCATAAGTAGAGTCAGGGTTGTTGTAATTCTTAATTTAAGCCATAAAAAAAGGTAACCAAATGGTTACCCACCCGAAATCTACCTCAACATTAATTAATCCCTTTGTATTGCAAAGTGAAAAAACTGAAACAAAGAGTTAAATTATTTGCACAATTAATGTTATACAGTTATCTGCAAAGATGGAGGCCCTCATTCTGCCTTTCAGAGCAGGCTAACTACAGTCTCTGTCTCCTGGCACCAAATAGGCAGCTCTTAAACGATCTCAAATACCAAAACATGCCCAGGCTGTATTTCTCAAGCAATGCAGTTGAAATTTCCAACATAACAAACCCCAAAACATTTGGTTTCCAGCAGCGCCTGGATATGCCCAAGCCTGATTCTGCACAAGCCTAGGGTAAAAGAACAGAAGACTCTGGAAGGAACAATCACTGGAATGGGGTAGGGAGCGGCCAAAGGGTTCTCGGTGAGGATAGCAGAGCACTGAAGTAAAACAAGATTCAAATGATGGACTAAAAATAGAAATAGTCTCCTAAAAGGTTAGGAAGAGACAATATATTATTAAAAGATAATTTTTTTTTGGAAAAATGTAGAACTATGACTTGCATTCAGAAGTAAAAATGTCCATAGCAAGGAATTAGTTTTCCTCATACTATGAGGCTACCAGGCAGATATTCAAAGGAAAAAGTCAAAAACACAAATGTATTGCATAAAGGAGTGTTGAGTTGAATTGGAGATAGAGTAAAGCTGGTTTTAGGAGGCCAATCAAATCTCTATCAGTCAGGGGCCTCCCCTGGTGGCGCAGTGCTTGAGCGCCGGGCTGCAAAGCTGCCTGCCACCTCTGCAGCGCCAGTTTAATCCCTGGCCACCGGGAGAGGGTCCTACATGGCGTGCAGCCCTCTCTTGCTGCCCGCTGCTCCCCTTAGCAGTGTATTTCGTCAGTCTGCCTGTTCTGTTCCCCGCTCTGGGTCTGGTGAATTCTCTCACCCTCCTGCGCTTTTGACTGTACCCAGTGCTTGTATAAATAAATAAATAAATCTAAAAAAAAAAAAAAAAAGTATCAGGATAGAATTTACTTATCAATTACTCACAATTTACAGAGCACTGCAGCATAGCTCAAAGATGATGAACAGAGTAGTCTGGTTACCTGGAAGCATGTGTATAGTTTTCCACTGAAACGAAAAATTGTTTCTACAATATTCATAAGGGTTTGTCAAGGGGAAGTTGGGGGAATACCCCTTCCCAGAAAAAAACTTGTCGTGAAGTGGTTAAACGATACGGAGGTAGGGCCAGGGTGTCAGTCTAAGCAAGGTCATGTCAGAAAACAGTAGACATGGTTAGTGATTTTGTTATTTATTAAATTCACACACACATGTTACACACAAGCACCAGTGTGGAATCAGAAAATGAATGCTAGGAGAGACCTTCTGGATCTTCTGAACTCCATATTTCAAGATGAGAAATCTGAGGCCAGGTGTCGGCAAAATACATAGTAAGCCTGAAAGTTGTGGCTCCAATATATATTTGGTTATTCTGCACTGTGATAATCAGGTCATCCCAAAACTCCATGGAGATGATTCCTCTAGGATCTCATTTAAGATAAATGTTACTCTACACAATGCAGGCAGCGCCCCTGTAACAGAGACGCATGAGGATCTGGGTCAACTGGGAACCAACCTGGGTGAGGGGATATGCCTAAGGCAAGGTGGTATGGACTGCAAGGCCCCAAACTCCAGTCTCTTCTGTGCATCCAGCACTTATGGCCACTAACTATTTTAGGAGAAACTTTGCATTAGAATGTGCACATTGAATCCTCTGAGCCTGTGACTTGGGTGCTTAGTGGATGCTCTACCCACTGAGGCTGTGGAGATAGGAGAAAGAAGGTAGTGAGAGGAGCCTTAGACTTGGTGAATCCAGGGTGTCTGAGGGACTCCTGGGTCGAAATATCTTGACCAGAGGACAAGGAGTGCGGGATTCAGGGCAGCAGTCAGGCTGTAAATAGCCAAGAGAGTCATCCACTACAAGCCTAGCCAGTGCCAGGTCTGGATCAGAGTTTTCTTTCCGGTAGCTACAAGGAACTGGGCTGATCCCACATCCTGCCTCCTCTGTTGTTCTAAGCATTTAATGCAGGGCAACTGGCTGCAACTAGAGCCACAGGATCTGAAGACCCCCCACCCGCACCCCGCCCCACCACCACCACAGCAGGGCTTGCCGTTGTTGGTCCTTACTTTTGTGGAACACTGTGGTCCATGCGGGTGAGTGGGATGGTCTGATTCACCCTGCAAAGGGTTGCTGTGTTTGCTGATGCCAGCAGTCCAGTAGCTGGCTCTGTCCATATTAGGCCGGGAGTAGAGGTGTCCTCCAGGGCTGTGTAAACCATCAGTGGGTGATCCGTTCGCACCTGCCACATCATTCACCGATGACTTCAATCAGTCACTGCAGCCAGAGAAAAGAGGGAATGTGTGGGCAAGATGCTGAGTCACCCCATATATCTGCCCTCTGAAGACACAAAAATGCCCACTCCGTGCATCCTGAGCAATTCTGCGCCAGGTTCCCAGACAAACATCCTCTCCAGCCTCCTCCTTCCCTCTTCCTTTCTCCACCCACTCCCAGCCAGCTAAGCCTGCATTCAGTCTCGGAGCTCAGTCATCTATTCCTAGGGCTTTAAATAAAGGGGGCCAGGTGCCAGGAAGCAACAAGCCTGAACTCTGCAGCCAGAAAACCTGGGTTCAGATTCTCTGGTTCTTATGCGTTACAGGGTCATCTTCTTGACCCTGCATTTCCACTGTACAAATGGAAATGGTGACGTTAACCTCTCACGATCTTTTGATAACTAAGTGAAGTGATGTATTTTTTAAAAGCTCAGCACACACAGAGGGCTGACTTTTTTTTTTTGAGAATTATCATTTAATCAGACACTCTTCTAAGCACGCTACACACTTAATATTTAATCATTACAACATCCTACAACAATCAACGTGTTTTGTGTTTTTTTTTTTTTTTTTTGGTGGGACCCTCGCCGGCTGCTGGGGAATGAACCTGCGCTGCAGAGCCTGCGGGCAGCCTTGCAACCCAGCGCTCAACTGCTGCGCCACCAGGGGAGGCCCCCTACGACAATCTGTAGGGACATGATCCTTAGTATACAGGTGGAGGAACTGAGATACAATGAAGGTAAATACACTTTTCAAGGTCTCAGGGCTAGAAAATGGTGGAACCAGAATTTTCTACCCCTCAAAAGTTGGTGACTTCAAAGTCCACAATCTTAAAAATGTTTATATCAGTGGTTCTCAAAGTGTGATCTCCAAACCAATAGCAGCAACACCTGGGAACTTGTCAGAAAGGTGCATTCTCAGAAAGCACCCGGAGCTGCAGGCTGAACTTCCAAGGGTGGAAAGTCCTCCAAGTGGTGTGGATGCTCAGTCAAGTTGGAGGACCACTGGTGTACGTTATTCATTCTCCCTCCTTAGCAGAGACCTACTGGACAGATTAGATCCCCTGTCTCCCTACCTCCTCTCTCCCCCACCACGGACACTGTGGAATAGGCACTTCGTGTGTTATTGGCAGGGAAGGCTCACATGGCGGGTCCGTGTGGGCCCTTGTTCTGATCATACATCTATACTGGCGGACTCCCAGGCCAGCTCCCTGCTCTTGGCACACAGCCGTCTGTGTCCATGTCAGCACCAGTCCCTGCCCCTCTTCCTTAGCTCGGCAAGGCTGTGGATCCTAACTTGCAGTCCAGGACCACACTGCAGGCTGTGGGGCCAGCCCTGGCTCTGGCCCTGAGCCTCTGCAACAGTCTTGTTTTATTGGCATTGCTCTGTGACCTTCTGCTTGGGAGCAAGTGGCAGAGGTGTCACCGGGTTCCCATGACCAAGGCCTCATGATGCCCAGCTTCTGACGCATGGGCTCTACCCTTGGTTTGGACTGCCTGAGAAATTCTCCAGTCCCTTAAAGCCTTGACTTGTCTTTTGAGGATAAATCCTGGCAGGGTGTGGAGAGCCGTCCCTCAGCTCAGCCCCCAGCAGAGCCTCTGCTCCTGCCAATCTCAGACTTAGGGTCAACAGGCTCCATTGTCCTTTACGGTCAATGCTTATTGCCACATTTTCTACCCCCTTGACATCAACTCTCATGTATTCTCTGATCATTAGGGAGGTTAACTGCTTGGGTCTCTGCTCCTGAGACCATTTCCATTCCAAACTGCCCAAGAGGGGACCTTTGCCCAAGAGGATGCTGCCCATGATCCCAGCCATGGGAAACAGATAGAAGCAACTGTCCCTGCCCCTGTGAGCCCCCAGCCCACCAGGCCCTTGCCTGGGGCGCGCATGACCTCAGCTGCTCCCCACTCCTGGTGGGATGTCCCAGAGATGGCTTCCTGAGCGGAGCCCTGGCACATTCTCTGTGGCCCCAGGGTCAAGGTTAGGTTAGATCTACACAGGGAGGTCATGATCTCCACATCCGTGCTGAGGAGCTGTCAGAGCGAGGCCTATGGGGCCCATCCTGAGTTTTAGCAGATAGTTGGGTCATTTCTCACCACACTGTAGAAGGATAGGAGGGAGACTCTTTAAATCCCCCTTTTAATGTCCCTGGACCCCCAGGCAGGAAGGAATGAGCTCTTTGAAGTCACACAAGTAGGAATCCAGATTCCAGGGGGACAGGGGTGGCCTTACTGCCCTGGATACTCCACCCAGCTTTGCTGGAGCTCCTAGGTGAGGTATTAAAGGTGGTGGCTGGGACCACCTCAAAGAGTTCCTCAGTTTTCTGGGTAAGACATAAATATAAATATGCTGTATACAAGTCAATAAACTTCTGTTGGTTTTTCACTTGTTAGTTATCTTTTTTTTTTTTTAAAAATAGATGGTCTCAGCCAAGAATGCAATAGGTTAAAGGAAAAATTATTTTTTTTCCCTTGCAGTAAACCTTTTGAGGCTGGCTTCTTAGACCCAGCATCAGGGACAGAGATCCAGCAGTGTGCATGTGGATGGCTGGTGTCTCTCATTACAGTGTGTGTTCTACCCCCACCATATGCATGGACCACAGTCTGTATCCATGCACCCAGTTAATGGTTGTTTCCAGATTTTTACAATTATGAATAATGCTGTTATATGCATTTGCATGTGGATTTTTGTGTGCACATGTTATCGTTTCTTTAGTATAAATACCTAGAAGTGGGATTCTGGGTCATATGGTAAATAAATATTTATCTTTATAAGAAGTAGCTCAACTATTTTCCAGAGTGGCCGGCTGATTTGCATTCCCATCAGCAATGCATCAGAGTTCCAGCTGCTTCACGTTCTCACCAGCCCAGGAGATTGGTATTGTCAGTATTTTGGCCATTCTAAGAGGCATGTGATGGTTATCTCATTCTGGTTTTAATTTGCATTTTTTTAATGACAAGTGATGTGGAGCATCTTTTCATGAACATTTTTGTCTCCTATCTTATCTGGTGAAGTAGCTTTTCAAAGTGTTTTCTCCTTCAAAAAACTGAGTCACATCTTATTGAATTATTTTTTTATTTTTTTAATTCTTTAAAAAAAATTTTTTTTTTATTTATACAAGAGCTGGGGTACAGGCCAGAAGCGCATGAGGGTGAGAGGATTCACCAGAGACAGATTGGGGAGCAGAACAGGCAGACGGAACGAAAGCACTGTTGAGGGGAGCAGCGGGCGAGACAGGAGAGGTCTGCCACGCCATGTGGAAATCTCCCTGGCTGTCTAGGAATTGAAGCCATGCTGTAGAGGCTGTGGACAGCTTCACAGTGCTGTGCTCAACCCGCTGCGCCACCAGGGAGGACCTCTTATTGAATTTTAAATACCCTTTTGTAGGGTAAGGTAAAAGATATCAGGCTTTTCTGCCCTCCCGCCATCAGGATAGATGACGGAACCCTGCGGTCCTGAATGCATGCCCGATGGTGGGCACCTGGAATAGGGTGTGGGCATAGGTAGATGGGATTCAATTGGGTTTCTAAGGGCGGCGTCATGGGGACGCCAGCAGAAGCCAAGAGAGAAGCAAGAGAAGCAGAAGCCGAGAGAAGGCCAGAGAGCCCAGAGTGAAAACCTACTGGGGGCTGGGAGGCCTGCCATGCCATGGCAGCGCCCCTGCCTGCCATGTACCTGGTAATCCCAATAAAAACCTGCAAAACCACTGAGGACTCTGACTCCTCCTTTACCCCGTCTGCTGGATCAGAAAACCTGCAGTGTGGTCTTCCTGCCCCTACACCTTTGTATATTCTGGATTTAAGTCTCTTGTCTGATGGTTGATCCACAAATCTTTTCCCCAACTGTTTCTTTTCTTCCTTCATTATCTTTTAGGTTTCTTTCACAAGAGTAAAAGTGTTTAATTTTCTTGATGTTCCATTTACTGATATTTTTCTTTTAAGTATCAGTTTTGTCATTTCTAAGCTTAACCCAAGATCAAGGATTTTCTCCTATTTTTTTTCCTCAGAGTTTTATAGTTATACATTAAATGTTTAGATCTGTAACCTATTTTCAGTTCATTTTCACATGAGATGTGAGGCATAGGTCAAGATTTTTTGATTTTCACATAGTAAGTCTTATTGTTCTATCACCATTTGTTGACAGGACACTCCTTTCTCTATTGAGTTGCCTTTGCATCTTTTTCAAAATTCAGTTGATCATGCTTGGGACTATTTCTGGGTTCTTTATTGTGTCCATCCTTTGCTTCCACGTTGTCTTGGTTACTGTAGCTTCATAGTATGTATAAGGTCAGATAGTACAAATCTCCAGCTTTGTTCTTTTTCAAAATTGCTTTGGGTTTACCTTTCTATATACATTTTAGTATCAAATTACATGTATCTCAAAAGAATCTTGTAGGGTAAGTGAAAAGGTATCAGGCTTTTCTGCCCTCCCGTCATTAGGATTAGTGATGGATCCTTACGGTCCTGAATGCATGCCTGATGGCGGGCACCTAGAGTAGGGTGTGGGCATAGGTAGATGGGATTCACCTGTGCTGAGAGATTGGACTTATAAGGGCGCATCACGGGGACGCCAGGAGAGCAGAACCACGAGAGAGGAGGGCAGAGAAGCAGAAAGAACCATGAGAGAAGCATGTGAGAGCACAGGAAGAGCGAAGCTTTGCTGGGGGCCGGGAGGCCTCCCAGCCTCCCGGCCCTCCAGCACCCCTGCCTGCCGTGTACCTGGTAATCCCAATAAAAGCCTGCAAAAGCCACCGAGGACTCCAGGACTCACTCCTCCTTCACCTGGTCTGCTCGGGCCATAGAAAACCTGCACTGTGCCCATTCCTGCTGTTACAATCTTGTGATTTTAACTGGGCCTGTGTTAAATCTATGGATCAATTTGTAGAGAATCAGCACCTTGACCATGGTGAGTACTCAGATAAATAAACATTCCCCATGGGGAGGCTAGAGGATGCTAAGACCCAGTTTGGGTAAGAGGAGCCGCCAGAGCTCTGGCCCAACACTGCCCATAACAGTTAGATGATCTTGGAAAAGTCATTTCCTCCCTCGGGTCCTAAATTTCCTCAACTGTAAAATCAGAAGTTGCATTAGATACATGGAACGTTCCCTCTTTCAGCTCAGGCACTCTTTGATTTTCAGTGTGAACTTAAACTGACCTGCCAGGAACATACATAATCTTATCAGGCTGTCCTTGGAGCCTGGCTAATGAGGTGGTCCAACAGCCACAGCCCCCAAGGTATTTTTTCCCCCTCTTTGCTCCAAAGCAAAGAGTGCAATGTGGGAGCCTGCCCAGTTAGAGTCCAGAAGCTAGGCCAGCTGAGTGCCCTTTTCTCATGCCCTGGGCACCCACAGGCCAGATAAGAATTCTCCCACTCACAGTGCGAGACACCAGTTTTCCAGCCCATGACCCTAGGGAAGTAATGCAAATAATAGGCCTTCAGAATGCAGGAGAGAAGAGGTTCCCACCTCCATCCCACCCCCTCCCACCCCTTCCTCATGTCTAGGTGAGGGGGAAAAAAGCCAGGTGGCCCAACCACGCTATTTATAGCGTTCAAACATCTGAGGCAACCAGATGCCCAGCCATCAGGGAACACTTAAACAAAGCATGGGCTGTCGGGACCCGGAATCCAGCGCAGCCATTAGCAATGACAAGTATGTGGATTATGCGTGGAAGTGTGCAATAGATTAAATAATGCCGGATGGGAAATAGTTTGAGAATCAAATAGCACTTGGATACCACTACGGCGATGCTAACATGTTTAGAAATTACATGGACAAGATTTGGAGAGAAATTAGTAGTAATGCAAACAGAGTCTATGATTGATGACATGAATACAACGGAGGCACCGTGTTTGTGCTTTGGGAGATTCAGAAGGGACGGTGGCTTGAGACTTGACCGGGGAGGGCCTCACAGCACAGTTGGAGATTTATCGCCAAACAAGCCTGTGAGGCGAAGGCTGACTAAAAGCTGCTGCCAGTTATTCTGCCTCAAGAGTCTAAACTGGCAAGTCCAGAGTCTGGTGTGGAAGGCTTTTACAAAACAGCCGGGTGTCCTGTTGTGGTGCCAGGAAGGCACAGAGCTGGTTCTATGATCCGGCAAATGGGTTAAAGGAGAGTCCTGGAGCCCTCTGTGGCTTTATAGGACTTTCATTGAGCTTTTGTAATGTAGAGTGGCAACCAGGTACACAGCAGGCAGGGGTGCTGGGGGACCAGGAGGCTGGCAGGCCTCCCAGCCTCCAGGGAATCTTCACTCTTTACTGGGCTCTGCAGCGCTCTCTCTCCTGCCATTTCTCCTGTTCTCTCTCCTGCCTCTCACCTGCCCCTGCTTCTCATGGCCAATATATCCATACTGCAGCCAGGGCCTACAAAAGTAAACAATACAACTGAGTATAACAGTGTAACAAAATGCAGGTGCCTGCCATCAGGCTTGCAATCTTAATGGCAGAAAAGCATGAAAATCACTTACCTGTGAACACTCTCAGGCATGTGATAAAACAAAGTGCTCAGGCCCTCACTAGGTTCAGTGACCCTGGATCTTAGAGGCTCCTTGGGCCTATAAGAGGCCTCAGAACCAGGGACTCAGGTGGGGGTGGGGCATTAGACCCTCTTTAGGAGCTCCCCAGACTCCTGCTGGGGGTACATGGGCCTCCAGCTCTCTGCCCTCTGAGCTTCTGGCCTAGCACCCTTGGAAAACAGGGAGGTGGGAATAAAGACTCACTGGCTCGCATGTGAGTCCACGGTCCCCACAGTACTGGCAGGCCCGGCATCCTTGGTGAGCTGCCGTAGGAGAGGCTGGCCAGGCTCAGGGCCCAGGATTCTGACTGCCTGGAGGTCTGGTTTACTTGCCCACTGGTGGTCTCTGCTGCTGGAAAGTCCCTTAATAGCTCCAGTTTGCTCCTCCATACCAGGAGGATTATAGAGCGCTTTTACAAAGCACTTTCATATTCACTAAAATAACAGCTTTTGTCATGTCTGTTTACTGATGAGAAGACAGGAGCTCAGGGTGCCCCAGTGACTAAGTCTGGGACTCAGTGCTAGGTGCTTCCTAAGGGCACACGGTAGTGGGTGGTAAAGTGGGTTTCTCAAGAGCTCAGTTTTCACCCTGAGGGCAGCCACAGCCCCAACCTGGAGTCTGGGATCTGGGAAGGCGGTGGCCTTGAAAGCAGGCTAAGTGAGCGATGTTGGGGCCCAAGGACGTCCTGTTTCAGGTGGCCTCTCCCGAGTTCGGGGGCTTCTTTGGCTGGGAGGATGAGGAGCCAGGCTTGCTGTGTCATAATTGCATCACCCCCTTGTTGATAGTTAATTCCTTAATTACTGTGGGAGAGGCAGAATCCAAGCAGAAATGCCAACTCGAGGCTGGAAACAGCATTTAAACCATGAGTAACTCTCATTAACTCTGATAACAGGCCTACTCTGCTGGGGGTGGGTGGGGGTGGGGAAGGTAAGGGAGCAGGACTCCCCAGAGGCCTTTCATTCTGGGGTAACTGAGCACTGGCTAGTTCCCAGGGTGAAGAGCCAGGAGAACAGGCCCACCCCACAAGATCTGGGGGTTGGGAATTTGGGTGGTGCCTATTAGCTTCGGTGGTTCTAGAACCCCATCCTCTCTCAGCCTGGCTGAAGAAAGGTCCTGCCTGTTTCCTGTTTCTCTAGGGAAGGAAGTAGTCCCTCTACTCCTGGCTTTTCCTGGCTCTGGGAACTTCCTAACTGACCCATCAGAGGCAAAACATTCCATTTCAAGTTTCTTTAGGTGACTAACATAGCCGTAGGTTGTCACAAGGAATTTGTACATTTGAGGAAGAATTATATCACTTCTTTTGATATTTAACAAATAGTTAACGGTAGAACTAATCCCATTTGTGTTTTGAGAGATGTCAATGTTTGCTCTTCTCTCCTGAACCCCCATCACAATGAGGAACCATGGTCTTTCCTCCTCACACTCTCCCAGTCACTGCTGGCCACCCTCACCCCCCCACACTACTCCAGTGAAGTGACCATGTCATTTGTCCTTAACCCAGACTACTTGGGAGAGTGAAAGGAAATGGTGCTACTCATCACTTTCCAAGGCAATGGGCATAAACCATGACTGTCCCTGGCAAAGCAGTCACCTTTCCTAACTAGGATGTCCAAGCTTTCCATGGACCATGGGTTCCTTCTGACAGGACACCCCCCCCACCACCACCTCTGGACGTGTGAATCTGCCTACCTCCCTCCTAGTCCCAGATTTCTTTGAGTTTCTGCCCACTCTCTCACCTCTGCATCTTTCCATACGTTGTTTCCTCTGCCAGGAGTCTCTCGGCCCACCTCTGCCCTTCACAGCATGTACCAACTCATCCTCCAGCCGTCAGTCAAAATAGCACTTCTCAGGAGCATCCCTCAACCCTCTTCCCCCATGTCTGAGTGCGATGTTCCTTCTTGGTGTGTCCATGTCCCCTTGACCACACCTTAACCCCTGCACTGACTCCTCTATGCCAGTTTAGGGTCTCAGGTTTCCATTGGACAGTGGCTACGTGAGCATGGTGGGGACATGCCCATGTTGACCACCATCATCTTCTCAGAGTATCTTTGCAGAGTATATGCTTGTTGAATGAATCGCCTTTCAGAACTTGTGTGAAAGAACATAGTCTCATTCTCCACACGGTGAAGGGTTTTCATTCAAGAGGTGACAAAATTCTATTGAGCTTAAGTTAAAATGACAACATTCTGATGATAGATTTCATAGGCCCATGGCCAGCTTGGAATTCACTCATGTGTAAGTGGTGGCAAATTTCACTTAAAATTGAACCAGGTCTGATTGAAGGTCAATTGTCCCAATATTTTTGAGATGGATGCCCTTGAGTATTCTGTCTTCACTGTAGGAACTCTACTGTAGTCAGTGGAAATCCCAAGGGAGCTACTTTGTATTTTGTAAAATACTGACTTTTGTCTCAAGAATAATAGCTACATTTTTGGTGCTGTTTCTAGTTTACAAACTGTTTGCATGCATATCAACTCACAGATCTCACAACCACCCAGCAAAGGAAGCAAGGCAAACTCTCATACAGATGAAGACCTGAGAACCGGAAGAGTTAAGACTTGCTTGAAGTTAGCCAGCTTACAGTGGGGTCTGGAAGGCTATCCCAGGCCATGGGGGAGGGTAAGTCCAGACCCAGTGCTCTCTCCACCATGCATCCTTGTTAGCACAGCTGATGGGCCTAAGGACATTCCTGGCAGCAAAGGACTGACTGGCTGTATACTGGCCACAACATGTAGATAACATATTGCTGATTGATCACCAAGCTTTATTTCCTTTACTTGATTACAACATCTTAAGAATAGGAAACTTAGTCTTTTCAAATTTACATAGTTTCATTCTTATCATAGTTCTACAAACTGCTAGAAAGTTTGAAGAGGGCAAGGACTTGTCACTGGCTCACAGCCACATTTTTTCTTTATTTTTTGGAGGGGGGTGGATAAGCCTCCACATATTTAGGTCTATGTGTGTGGATATGTATATATATACATATTTTTAATTTTAACTTTATTATTACAGCCACCCTTTCTGCACATGATAAATGCATTATAAATATTTATTGAAGGCAATTATTTTCATATTGCCAAAAAGTCTGCTGTAGAAACTTGGGAATAGCAGATGCTCAGTAAATGCTTAATGTTGTACAAAGGAGTCTGGAAACCCATCTCAAGGGGTGATGGAGGGGTGAGGGCTTCTTCTCAGAGGAGGTCATTCTGCAAGGCAGATGACTGGGGAGAATGTTGGCCCCAAGACCAATTTGGGAACCAGATATCTGGGGTGTGCCCTCATCTACATATTCCTTCTAATGAGAGGGAAGGTTTTTATCATAGCAGACCTAAAGCAAATGGCAGTAATGCAACCGAAGCAAAGTCCAGGTCTCAGGCTGGAAGTATTTGAGATGACATCCTCCAGAGGAGAACAATTCATGTCACACTAGATCCCAGCTCAAAATCCTCCTCTGCTGGAGAAGGGCTGGCAATTCTGATCATGGCTAATTTGGGGAAAGGAAAAAAAAAAAAAAAGAATAACCTGAGCCACAAATACTCACATCTGAGTTGCTTTTCTCTAGGGAAAGGGCCCAAGCACCACTTCCTGGGGTCCTCCTCTTAAATAGTAAACTCTGGGCCCAGGACACGGGACAAGGGTGGGTCTGGTGGCAGCCAGCAAGCCTCTCTCCTGTGGCCTGTCATTATATGCTGGCAAGGAAGCAAGTCTTGGCCCTCAATTCAGAGAAGAAGCCAGCTCACTCAAGTGCATCTGAGCCCGGGCCATGCATGAGGAATCCTAGAGTCCCTTTGCTTCCACAGGTGACTCACGGCCTGCTCGGGCATTTGGACCCCAGAGGAGTGAAATAGACCTTGAAAACCATTCAGACTTGGTGAATTATGACTTAGGATGGATCCAGGGGCTGAGCATACCTGTGCTGCTAGAGGTCTTTCCACATGGAATGAGGAGCTTGGGTTGTGGAGAGAGAGAGAGAGAACAAGCCACTGAATCTTCTCGAGCTGGAGAGGATGACAAAGTGATGTCTGAGAAAAATCAACCCTATGAGAACTTCTAGGGCTTTCTATTGCCTAATCTAAGAAGTGCCTCAATTTGGTGATGAGGAGGTTGAGTAATTGAGACGCTCATATTAGTGGAGCAGTATAAGATGGCTCAATCACTTTAGTTTGGCAGATTTCTTTTGAAATAAAGTGAAACCTACTCTTTCCATATGGCTTGGGAATTCTACTCCCAAGAGAAATAAAAACATATATCCACACAAAGACACCTACGCATAAGTTCAGTACAACTTTATTCATAATAGCCTTTCACTAAAAAAGCAAAGGTGCACAACAGGTGACTAGGTAAGAATTCTGTTGCACATCTGCACGATAAAATGCTAGTCAGCAATAAAGACCAACAAACACACAACGATATGTGCAAATCTAAAGAACAAGCTGAAAGAGGTCAGAGAACAGACTGTATGACACCTTCTATGTGAAGTTTGAGATCAGGTAAAACTAGAAAGAAGCAGTTCAGCAGTCTGGGAAGAGAGAAGTGCAGCCAGCTCTTCTTATTCACAGGTTCTGCACCCACAGATTCAACTCACCATGGATCAAAAATCTGTCTGTCAATTAGATCTACAAGAATTGCATCAGCACAAAACATGCACAGACTTATTTTTCCCTTGTCATTATTCCTGAACAATATAGAATAACAACTATTTCGTAGTGTTGTATTAGGTATTGTAAGTAATCTAGACATGATTCAAAGGAGATATGGAGGTTATAGGCAAATACCTTTCCATTTTATTTGAGGGACTTGAGCACCCAGGGATTTAGGGAGCCTTGGGGAGCCTGGAACCAGTTCCCCACGGGTACAGAGGGACAACTGTATTTGGGGGGATAGAAACACTATTTCTTGATGGGGTGGTATTTGTATAGGTATACATACATCTCTCAAAACTCACTGAACAGAACACTTCAGACAAGTGCATTTTTTGGTATGTAAGTTTTTGTATGTAAGTTTAACCTTAAAGTTGGTTTAAAAAGAAAAAGAAATGGAATTGTTTGTAGTCACCCAGCTAGTGAGCTGGTCAGGTGGGCTTTGAAGAGGGGCTTA
The DNA here is from genome assembly GCF_964194135.1 of Talpa europaea. Taxonomy (NCBI): domain Eukaryota; kingdom Metazoa; phylum Chordata; class Mammalia; order Eulipotyphla; family Talpidae; genus Talpa; species Talpa europaea. Next base: position 16,825,467 of record NC_140072.1, read on the forward strand.
GGAAGGTATAGACACCTGTGTGCATCAGAGAGGTGGGCTGGGTGGGGTGATTAATGGGGGAGATGGGTGAGCCCTAAGTAGGGGTCTCAGGGGACAGATTGGCCACAGGGGAGCAGACATGGAAACCAGACAGAGAGGGAGCCGAGTGGGCTGCTGGAAAGGACCAGGGTGAGCGAGGGGGGCAGGTGCAAGTGGAGGAGGCCTCTGCCTAAGGGCTCTGCAGAAGGGATTAGGTTGCAGGGGGCATCCCAAACCAAGGCAGTAGCTTCTTTTTCCGGAGCCTGGACCTAAAATGCAGTCTAGTTTCCTCTAAAAAGAAAGACCAAGATTGCTGTGAATGGATTTATGTTACAAGGACAAAGGGCTGAGGAAGAAGCATGGTTTTCACCCTATGAAGTGGGGTGAGCCAGCAGGGTCCCAGTGTCCCCATGCATGTCTCTTCTTGGTCAATGGGAGGAAAGTTCTGGTTAACTTTTCCAGGTTGCCTGTTCTCAGCAGGTGCCTCTGTGGACAGGGCTGAAACTGAGGAGAGAGGCATGATCCCTACTCTTGACTCTCCAGCCTGGGCAGGCTGCTTGATTGCATCAAGTTCCAAGAAGGCAGCTGGTACTGGGGTATCTCTTCATTTTCTTTTTTTTTTTTTTAAATAGAGGCATGTTTTTATTTTATTTATTTATTTTGTTTTTTTTTTTTTTGTTTATACATGCACTGGGTACAGTCAGAAATGCGGGAGGGTGAGAGAATTCACCAGAGCCAGAGCGGGGAGCAGAGCAGGCAGAAGGACCGAAGTACACTGCTGAGGGGAGCAGCGGGCGGCAGGAGAGATCTGCGTGCCATGTGGGACCCTCCTCCGGTGGCCGGGGAGCAGCCGGGGATCGAACTGGCGCTGCAGAGGCCGCGGGCAGCTTCGCAACCCAGCGCTCAACCACTGCGCCACTGGGGAGGCCCATCTCTTCATTTTCTCCCCCTAGAAGAATGCTATAATGGAGGCTGTCACCCTGGAAGTTAAGCTGTTTGACCAAATTTGGAAAAAAGTAAACCGATGAGAACTTGACATGCCTTTGGGTTTCGAAGTGTCCTCATGGTTTCAGAGCAATCAATGTGCCCTTCCTTAGTTAATGTCCAGACAGATCTCTTTTCCACTGAGGCGGATTTAATAATCCCAACCTTGTTAACTTTGCAGCCAAGCTCTGCCCACTCCAGGGGGAGGTGGAGCGGGGTGGTAGCAGTCTGGTGACATTCATTTGGAGTGTTCCTTTTTAACTTCTATTCTTTAACTTCTAGCAAGGTGCTCGGCCTCTCTGGGTCTCTGTTTCTGGAAAGGGAGAAACTTAAGTTAGATTGAATCCCAGATGATCTAAGTCCTTTGGCTCTGACTATAATCTTAACTCCAGACATTTGACTTGCAGTGTGAAGGTGTCAGGAAAGTGCCAATGATCTAGTGATTTCAGGATTACTTCCCAGACACTCATTAGGTACAAATAATGTGTGATTCAACATATTAGGGACCTCCCAGGGAGAAACATCCACAGCATGCTTCCTCCCCTTGAGGGCCTTATGATCTATGTAAGACACAGCATTCTTGGGCAAACATTTGAGAACAATTACAAGGAAGAAAAATATGGAGCAATGAATATATACACAAGATCTTGGCCATAAAGATCTTTGCAACCTCACCTGAGTGTTTGGGGAGCTGTTATTTTTAAGGAGAGGAAAACTGAAATTTGGTCACTGAGTAATTATGCATGTAAGCATTGGGTGACTGCATATAACATAGGGAGATTTTGAGAAACAAACACCTGGTTGTGACTATCACCTTAGTCACCTTAGTCATAGCTGCCTTGCATCCAGCAGGACGCTGATGTGATTGGCAAGCTTAGCTGAACGTAAGTCACCCACCTGCTGCTGGTCTGGGTGGCATAGGCTCTGTTCCAGGCTCAGGGGTTGGCCAACTCGGCCAGAGGTCAGAGTTTCATGACCAGCTCCTCTGAGTCCATAACCCAGGAGGCCAAGCATGTCTGCTCTTAGTCAATGGGAAAAGTTCTGGTTAACTTTTCCAGGTTTCCTGTTCTCAGCAGGCGCCTCTGAAACTAAGGCGAGAGAAGGTGTGTGGGAACCCCAGGGCCTGCCTTCAGGCATGCTCCCTACTCTTGACTCTCCCACTTTCTTCTTTGAATGACCTCAATCCAAGTAACCACTACTTTCATAACCACATCTGGTATAAAACATGCAGTTACAGAAATTCCAGTTACCAGAAACAACTATCATATGAGTTGGTACAGAAATAAAAAATCTATTTAAAGATCAGCACATGGCAAGGATTTATGCTGGCCTCCACCAAAAAACTATAACTTCCATTGACTTCTCACTCATTTTGAATTTCTTTTCTATGTTTTTACAGCAAAAAAAGCCTCATTTACAGAGAGATGAGATACAAATGATGTTTATTTAAAGTGAGGATTTAACTATTTCAGTTTCTTGATTTCTCATTATACACAACACTGAAAATGTAAACTTTCTCATTCTATGTCATGTTATCCTTTATAGTAAATTTTAAAATAAGTATAAGGGTTAAATTTGCTTTGCAAGAATTGAACAGGTAGGGTTACTTTTTCTCAAAATGAAAATTACTGTATTTTCCTCCCAGGTTTAGAAAGCAAAGTGTGTTCTGACTGCACGGAAAATATAGGCACACACAAGCACACACACGCATGCACACACATACACACCCTCAGTGCTGGTGGTGCATTCCAGCACCAGGGAGCTTTAAAAAATCCTGAAGTCTGGGCGTCACTCCCAGAGTATCTGATTTAATTGGTCTCAGCTGGGGCATAGGTGCCACTTTTGACTTAAAAGCTCCCCAGGTGATTTAAATGTACAGCCTGGACTGAGAAGTGCCAGTCTCTAGAAAGGCATAGGGAGTGTGTATTACCTATAGTCCATTCCCTGGAGAGGACTACTTTTGCTTTTCAGTTCGGTAGCTAGGATGAGTCACTGGTGTGGGCTGTGGTGACCAAGTCAAGAAGAGAGAACACTTGAAGTCTATACTTGACACGTGCATCATCCAGAGTGCCCCAGGTGTCCAGTACCAGAAAAGATCATCACCCCATTTTTTTGGCTGGGGAATCAGGTGTTCAAGCTATGTTTGGCACTGCTTCTCCCTACCTCTTGGGAGCAGAGAGGCTGAGAAGCAATCAACTAGGCAGCATTGACAGCCTGTCAGACCACATGCCAGGAGAACCAAAATGGAGGATATGAAAATGGTGGTGGCTGGAGAGATGTGGAGAATTTAACAGTGACCCATGCACTGGGGCCTCTTCCTCAGCTCATGCGACCACCAGTAAAAAGGCTTAGTCAAACCCAGGACATTTCCTAAGCAGAGAACTTGAGTTGACTTCACTAAAAGCAGGAGAAAGGGGGTAGAAGCACAGAGGTCTTGTAATGTGACAAGAAGGGCTTAAATATCAGAGGAAAAAGGAGTGGGTAGTGATTTGAGATGCATTCCAGGAGTGGAAAAATGCCCCCATGCCGCTATATTTCATACACCTCCTGCAGTTAGCCAACTGCTCCAGAACACTGGTCCCCCGAACCCTTTTCACTGAGCGGGTGGTCTGGGTCCAGGGGAGGAAAGTGAGAACAAGCTAGCGCCACAGACTTCATCTAGTAAGAGCCCCTCACAGAGAGAGAGCAAACTGAGTCATTTAACTGTCACCACACATGGGTCTTCCTGGTGACGCAAGGGGTTAAGCACAGCATTGTGAAGCTATATGCAGGAGTCTGATCCCCAGTCAGGCAGGATGCTACCCACATGGCGCAGCAGACCTCTCCTGTCTCACCCACTGCTCCCCTCAGCATGGGTCTTCCTGGTGACGCAAGGGGTTAAGCACAGCATTGTGAAGCTATATGCAGGAGTCTGATCCCCAGTCAGGCAGGATGCTACCCACATGGCGCAGCAGACCTCTCCTGTCTCACCCACTGCTCCCCTCAGCAGTGTATTTTAGTCCTTTCTGCCTGTTCTGTTCCCCGCTCTGTCTCTGGTGAATTCTCTCACTCCCCTCCTACCCACCCCTGGCCCCCGTACCTCTGGCCTCTTTTTATATGCATAAATAAATCTTTAAAGAAATTTTTTTTTTTTTTTAAAAAGCAGTCAACACAGCCAAGCATTATATGAAGCTCCTTTCAATGTCTCTGTTTTTTTCCCCTCATGCTCCCTGGCTAATTCTCATTGTTGTCACCAAAAGTTCAGCTCTGGCCCTCAGCTTGCAAAGCCACCTTAGCCATGCAGTTAGTTTGTCAGCCTTGCCCATCTTTGAAAGCGGGTCACTGATTATATATTGCAGTCAGCAGTCCTTGAAGTTTCACACCTACACACATATCCACCCAGCAGTCATCCCACAAAACGTGTTTCTCTCTATGCAGGATGTGGCAAACATTGCTGATGACTCGTTGGCCATTGTTCTCCAGACTTCCTGGACAAAAGACATGACCACGATGATGAGTATGGTGATTGGTCCTGGACAGTGGTTCTCACACTTTTTTAAGACAATTTTTTTAAAGAGTAGTCTTAGGTTCAAAGCAAAATGGAAAGGAAATTACCAAGATTTCCTAAATACCCTTTTGCTCCACACATGCCTCCCCCATTATCAAAATCCTGACCAGAGTGGTGTATTTGTTACAATTCCTGAAGCTACCAGAACACGTCATGATCACCTGGAGTCCAGAGCTTAGGGTTCACCTTTGGGGTTGTACTTTCTAAGGGTTTTACAAATGTCTAATGACATGTATCCACCATTGTGGCAACATGCAGCCTAGTTTCCTTGCCTTAAAAACCCTCTGTGTTCTTACTATTCATCTGCCCTAGCTCACTAGCCCCTGACAATCTTCAATACACAGACACACTGTCTCCATAGTTACACCTTTTCCAGAACGTCATGTAATTGGAATCATATATTGTGTAGTATTTTAAAAGATTGGCTTCTTGTACATGGTACTATGCATCTAAGATTCCTTGGTGTCATTTTGTGGTTTGAATACTCATTTCCTTTTAGTGCTGAATAATATTCCATGATCTGGCTGAACCACAGTTTATCCTTCATTCACTGAGTGACATCTTGGATATTTCATATTTTAGTGACTACGAATGAAATTGCTATAAACAGAGATTGGCAGGTTTTTGTGTATATCAATAAGAAGTGTTTTTAGGCATTTTCCTTCTAATTGTTCCATGCCTGAAAATTTTAATACCACAGATATTACTGTGTAAATATTTATGTAACATGTATTTCTATGCTCTATACTTTCAAAACTTAGACATTTTTGTCCCCAGGAACCAATTTTTGCCCTCTCATGAGAATGCATAACTTAGGTCAACAAAGCAATTGCTTTTGCCAATGATTGGTCTGGAATGGACATCCCATCCTATTCTCACTGCTGAAACATGAAGGGATCCTATTGGGGAAAGGTATCCTCCATGATCAAAAATAGATGGAAGGAGATATGGCCTTTTGGCCTCTGTCCAGTTCCAATAATGGTCTCTCATGTGAGGGTTTTTGGAACCGTGGTCTCCATCTTGTGACCATGAGGGTGGTAGAGAGAAGCAAGAGGAGAAGCCCAGACTTCGATCACTGGGCCCCTAACAGCCACGGCCAGCCTGCCCGGACTTGTTGTTAAAGGCAGCAGTACGTGCCTGGATGTTTTTAGCAGGATATTCTGGGACTTGCAGCCTAAAGCTTCCTAACTGATAACAAGGAATTCTGTTGCCGAGAAGAAGTGTTTCCCTGTGGTTCATTTTATGGAGACAGACTTGAGCAGAGGGTAGAGGAGGGTTAGTGTGGAAGGGTCACAGCATTTGGATGTTAACAAGGCATGTGGTTCAGGCATCTCAGAAGACCGTGTCAGGGGAAGTTGCACTGAAAAGTCAGGCAAAGCAGCCACATGAGGTCTCCTTCTGGCCAATGGTCCATGGTGTTATGCTAGAACTTTCTGGGCCCTCGTTTCATATAAAATGATAGCTATTTTCAAGTGCAGAGTATCTTTCTGAGAGAGCTTTCCCCAAAATAAAAGTGTGTTTGTTCTTACTCTCTGGGGTCCCCTCCTGACACCCCTCTCCCTTGTCCACCCCCACTGTATATGCATCCAACATGGAGAGGCCTGCACCCCTAGGAGCAGGCAGGTGAGACCCATGTCAGGCCTGGCTACAGGACTGCCCCAGCCTTGTCTCTGTCTCTCAGTCCCAGCCCTGAGCCTGGGTGGCAGAAAGTCCAAGTGCCATGGACATGGGAGCACAAGCAGATCTAGAGGGGGAGCAGAAGGCAGGCCCAGAAAGGAGATTGTAGGCAGTTAGGGATTCAGACTAACCACTTCTGGAGAGGTCAGGCTAATGCAGGTAGTCACAGAACAAGATGTGTCAGTCCTAGGAGCAGAGTCTTGTCTCCTGACCGCCACCCCAGTGACCTTCCCCAGCACCCTGGGGCTGCAGCTTCTCCATACCCTGTGCTGTGCTGGGGTATCTTGCTCTGTCACTGCTATATGTGGTCAATGACCACAGCTGCTGAGATGCCTGAACCACATGCCTTGTTAACGTGCAAATGCCATGACCCTTCCACGCTAACATTCCTCTACCCTCTGCTCAAGTCTGTCTCCATAAAACGAACCACAGGGAGAAAACACTTCAGCTTTTCACTGTATAGCTTCTCCTCCCAACTAAGTTACAAGCTTCCAAAAGCTGGGAACTTGACACAGTCTCGGGGTCCCTCCTGGCCCTCATAGCACATGAGCTATGCATGCCAGACACCTAGCAACTGGTCAACTCCATTTCTAAGCAGCTGATGTGGTGAAGAGACCAGGGGTGATGTCATGAGCTCGTGAGAGTCTTGGGGTGCTTCTGCAACTGGTTGTATTCTTCTAGGCGATGGGCAGTCAGATGCAGCCACAGAGGAGGTAAAGGAGAGGCAGGGAAAGCACAAAGTTTACTAAGCTTGTGGGGCTTAGAGATGGGAGGTACAGCACCAGGGTAGTCAGGAGGCTGAAGACAGGAATGGAAAGGTTTAGGTCATCGCCTTTATTGGGGTTTCCATGGGAAAGGCAAGCAGAGTCAACAGCTTAGGATCCACCAGCTTGAATAATTCCAATGGGCTTTGGGCTGCAGCACTGTCTCCAATTGTCTGGTTCCTGGCCCTAGGGTGATTAAGGCAGAGAAACATGGTCTCTGGAGTGGATGGGCCAGACAGGGGAGGTGCAGTTCTGGATTGCTTGGCTGTACATCAAAGACGGGCTCCTGGCTGAGTCCTCTGCTCTCCCTAAAGGTGAGCTAGCCCCAGAAGGGGCAGTCTCCCCAGCCACAAAGGTTTTTTAAGATGTCAAAAACAATAAAATGCAAAAATATCATATAGTGTGTGTGTACACTATGTTGTGTATATGCACACACACACATACACACAATACATACCTCCTTCTGGAAGAGCTACTCCTAAAACACCCCAGATCAGAAAGTGGGAATGTCTCAATACTCCCCCAGAAACTGGGCCCCAAATCATATGACCCAGGGCTAGAGATAACTCTCTACGTTCTGATTTTTATTCAAATCTCCTCTTGTGAATAGTTTATTTGAAGCGATTTCTCATAGTCAAAAGAGAAGCTGCAGAAGAGGGAGGGTCCTACATGGTACCCTGAATCTGAGTCAAGAGCTTGGTTCCACTGTCCTGGGGCTTCCCGGGGGCACGCACCATAACGCCCCCCTCTCAGGCAGCTCTTCCTCAGGCTCCGGGCTGCTTGGCTGATGTAATAGCAGCTGAGCAGAGCAAGCTACTAATATGGTTCCCATCCTCTAGACAGGAGCAGTGGAGCAGAAACCATGCTGGTGAGGTGGAGTGGCGAGCCACACAAAAACAATGGAAAGTATTAGATGCTTTTGTGCAAGAAGAGAAAAATAGCAGTGGTTCTGCAGAAGACCTGGGACTGGGTTCTGGCTCTGCCACTAACCTGGCAGCTTCAGGAAAGTCTCTCTCATTTCATTTTCTCATTTTCAAATTATGTGACCGGCTTAGGAGAACCCTTCTAGTTCAAAGGACCCTCTAAATTTAAGGAAAGGAATGGAAAGAAATGAGAGGTGATGGACACCATGTACTGAATGATAACATGCAAAAAAAAAAATATACATATATAAAGAGAGAGAGTGTGTGTGTGTGTGTGTACAGTGATAATGGACACCACGTGCTGAGTGTCTGCCGGGAACCCAGGCACTGCTCTAAGTGTTCCACATGTTCAGTTCCTTTAATCTCACAGAGACATGAAAATGGAGGTCCTGTTGTCTACCCCCATTTCATAGATGAGAAAACTGAGATCCAGCGAAATAAAGCACACACAACTCTGTATCTTGTAAGCGGTGCAGCCAGATTTGAGCCCAGTTTGTGCGTGTCATTGGGACTGGCAACGCTGTTCCAGGCTCTCGGGAGGGGCCGGGGTGCTGTGCCACCAAGTGGTCTGCCTGGGGGATGGAGGCCCTGCTTCTGGGTTCCCAAGGCTGGGGAAAAGCTCCCGGGCAGCTGCAGCACAGAGAGGTAGGTAGGAGGAGGAGGCTGGCTACCCTGCTGTTTAGGGCACACACATACCTTGCCGATTAGCAACGATGGGAAAGGAAACACACACTGAGGACCCGTGACAGCTTAATGGGGTTTTAGAAAAATACACATCTGTATTTTTAAACTTTTTTTTCCATTCGAACATTTTTAGCTTCAAGTTCTGGACTGAAATAGCAACTGTCTTAGATAACTTTTCATTCTTTACGCTCCCACGTTTGGAAAAGGTCTTGGTCCAGCCTGGGGATGGGAGACAGGGAGGGAGAGAGGAAGAAAAGAAGAGGGAGGGGGCAGAGAAGGGGGGGGGAGAGGAGGAGAGAGAACAAGCTTAGCATGACTTCTGGCACAAAGATAGCAGATGCTTAGTTGATACTGGATGAATGCATGGATGGATGGGAAAGAGTGGAATAGGATGGGAAAGAAAGAAAACATGTTTACCCTTGAGATTCCCCTGAGAATTAAGAGTAGCCCCTTATGGGGCCTCCCCGGTGGTGCAGCAGTTGAGTGCTGGGTTGCGAAGCTGCCCGCGGCCTCTGCGGCGCCATTTCGATCCCCGGCTGCTCCCCGGCCACCGGAGGAGGGTCCCGCATGGCGCGCAGACCTCTCCTGCCGCCCGCTGCTCACCTCAGCAGTGTACTTCGGTCCTTCTGCCTGCTCTGCTCCCCGCTCTGGCTCTGGTGAATTCTCTCACCCTCCCACGCTACTGACTGTACCCAGTGTTTATATGTCTGTATAAATAAATAAATAAATAATGAATGAATGAATGAATGAATAAATAAATAAATCCTTAAAAAAAAAGAGTAGCCCCTTATGGAGAGATACTCACCCTGCTTGCTAATGACCACGCCCAAGGTCACAACTACAGACCCTCAGGCCTCCAGGGCTTGGTCTCTTGGAAACAGTTTAAACCAAATCTGGAGAAAGCAGGGCACTCCCGATTTGGATTCTGTTGTGGGGGAGAAAAACTCTCTTTTTCTCTGCCCCTCGAGGTTATTTGTGAGGTGCTCTTGTAATAAAGAACAGATTAACAGGAGAAAACCAAACTTAATCTTATGTGTGGGGACCTCAGAGACATGAGACTCAAAGGCAAATCTGTCAAATCCAGGTTTGTTTGGCATCCTGGGTTCAGGAGAAGGGCAGGAGGCCGGCGTTTCTTAAGGAAGAAAGACAATTTATAAGAAGATGGGAAGAAGAAACGTTCAGTTGGTAAATATTTGCCAGGCCATGCAGAGACAAAGGGACTCAGAGGACTTTGAACAAGCAGAACTTGCTAACTTTCCCCCAACCTACCACACCTAGCTCGTGTTCCTTGTAGTTATCTCTGGTGATAGCTTTCTTCCTGCTACAACACTGTATCTAAAGCCTTTTTAGTCAGTTAAGGGAAAGATAAAAAGTTTTTCTTGAATCTATAGGGTCTTGATTGCCCTCAGCACAAAATAATTCACATGGCAAAGCGGCACATTGGAAAAATCTTGTTCTGAACCCCACCGCCAATCATTCGCATATTTTTTGACAATTTTGAACCACTCACACCATTCCTGAACACACTGTGGCAGATTCCACAGCTTGATCAACACCCATCCCAACACCCGTGACTTCCTTTACTACAAGGGTGGATAGAGAAATATTTAAATTCTCACCCTCTTTCAGGTAAGGTACCAAGTTATAGTGTTCTGGCTGTTTCAAGGTAGGCAGACGTCCTCGAGGAAGGCTTCCCACCAACATAAATGACAAAGCTTTAGCCATCCTTTCCCTTTTCTTCCTTCCTGGAACTCTGATGAAATATTTGGTGGTGTGGCAACCATTTTGTGATGAGTAAGACAAGAATTGAGCTAAGGATCAGAGATCAGAAGGCGTTTGGCCCTTAGGGGCCTTGTGACTCTGCCTCTAGACTCTCTAGACTCTGCCTCTGGTCTTGCAGATATAGCAGAAAAAAGAACCCCTTATTGTTTAAGCCTCTTCTTGCCAAGCACAGTCTTACCTGATACACGGATCATGCATTTTAGGCCTCCATACCTTCATCTTATGTGACTCCCCATGCCTTTTTTTCTAGTGAATTCTTATTTTCCATTCATCTTAAATCTCTGCATATGTCCCAGAGCCCCTCCCTGGCCCTCCAAGTGGTTCTCTCTTTTGTAAACCCGTGTTACCAAGTTATTTCTCTTAAATGTCACTCTCCACCTCACCTAGAATTTTTCATTTCTTCCTAGTTTGGGGTTCCATCCACCTTGTCTAAAGAAATGCTCAGGTAGTCCCAATCTTGATCAAATTTTGGCTCCCTTTGAGCTCCCAATTTTCCTTATCCTCCCTTCAAGTTATTGTACCTTGTTTTTCTCCTCAAGGGGATTGGGTGAAATGCAAGGGGGGAACAAACAGATCAAGAAGACATCTGATCTCTGTCACTGACTACCTCTGTCCCCTGGGCGCCCATCTCTCAGTTGCTGGACTGTCATCTGTATCATATAACAAAATAATTACCTCCATATTAAGAGATGTAGGGAGACTCCAGCTTGATGGTATATTCCAAGTGCTCAGAGGAAGTATGGGGTAAATGTTCCTTTCCTCACTCTTCTGAGGGCCTTTCTCCTTCCTTCCCTCTGCCCCACCCTTCCTTCCAGAGAGTCCAGGCACTGAAATAGCTTAAGAGAGACACAGCTGAATTAAACAAGATTCCTCTTCTTCCTTCACTCAAAGTGATCTACCCCAGGCTTTCATCTCTAGTTGAATTTCCAATTCCAATACTTAAAGATTCCATCTACTTTCCCAACTTTAGGCTTCAAGCTTCACTCCCATATTTGCAAATCTAGGACTGATTCTTCTCCTAAATGTCCGTCCCCACCCCCAGCTCCCTAGAGACATCTTCCCCTAAAGCAAACCCCTGCCCTTCTTTCTTCCAAAGTGGGAAGATCTCAATAAACATATTTACTGTGCAGCAAAGGGGAGTAAGTAAAAGGTTAGTAAGCCACGAGAGGTTCCTTCTTTCTTAACAAAATTGACGTGGATTAGTAAGGTGTCCAGTTGTGATGCTCTGCATGACCCCGTGCAATGGAGTCTCCAGTGGCTGTTGCAAAGCTTGGTGCCCAGCAAGGAGGGAGGCTGGAAGCCAGAGGGAGCATAGCTTGCATTTGTGGCCTTAACTAACACCTATTCACAGAACTGTGGGCTGCAGCCTTTGGAGAGCTCCCTTCTTATGCACAGAGGGAATATATCCACCCTCCCTTAGGCACAAGCCCTAGGCCTTGGCACTCCTAAGAAGCACCTCCCCCACGTTCCCACTGAGATATTTTTCTAAATATGTAGTTTGCTCCACTCAGCCCCAGTTCTCTGCAGCAATAACCCTGGGCCCTGGGGTCCCCACGAAGCCCTTGGTGGGGGCTTTCTAGAGGAGGCCCCACTCCCACCCCTGTGCTCTTTTTCTCTTCCTGAGGGACTGGACCCCATGCCACCAATCAGACCCCAACCCCCCCACCCCCACTGCCTCCTGTGCTCAACTCCCCCAGCTAACCCACTACAGAAGGGCAGAGGGCAGAGGGCAGAGGGCAGAAAAATAACTCATGAGAACCAAAAACAAAACCCCATTGGAACCACAAATGGAAGTGGCTTAGGGAAAAGGGTCCTGATGCTCAGGCTATTAATAAAGTGGGGTGTGCCTCAACACTCCTCTCCCTGGGAGGGTTTGTTCTCAGGAAGGCCCCGGTTTATCAGAAAAAAATGTGCCTGGCCCTTATTCACTCTACAAGCCCCTACCAAAACACACACACACACACACACACACACACACACGTGCAACTTTCCCTCTATCTAGCCTTCCAGGCACTGCCTTGGCTTTAACTCCTTCTGATCCTGCTAGAGGAAGAAGGTACCAGACAAATGGCCATGTCTGAGGGCTGGGGAACACCTGAGGGTTTGGTTGGAGGTGAGCACAGGTAACCACATTTGTGTATTCACCCTCCAACCCTGGGAAGATGGAGGCACCAGGACTTGTACTAAAACCCATCAGAGACAGACACACAGACAGATAGACACATACACACACACACATACACACACGCGTGCGCGCTCTCAGATGGTGGGAAAAAATCCCTAGAACTTTTATTCCCCAAAGTTGTCTGCTGTCTTCAACTTGAGTAATTTTCATAGCTGATGGAGTTATCATTTCCACTTTTTCTTCATTTCCACCACCTCCTCTTCACTGCTCCTCCCCCACGTCCTGCTCTGGGATCATGGGGAACCATAGGGAATACTCTGGAATGGGCTGGGCCAAAAGAGCTAGCCCTTCCCAGCTCACGTCTTGGAAAACAGCATGTGAACCAATTAGCACCTCTCAGCCGTGGAGAAGCTCTGAGTCACAGACTCATATTGAGGTTTTGAGAGTGACATGGGACAACACAGAGCCCTCCTGCCTAGCGCTCGACAAGTGCGGTGCCCAGTGCGTGGAGGAAGCTTCTGAAACAGCAAAAACCTCCATCTGGGGCAAAGCTAGTTTGGTCTGCACTTGCTTCCTGAGACTGTCATCTTGGGCTCTCTCCTGCCTTCTTCCTCCTGATGCCCTCGGATCCAACCTACCCCCCCCATCCCAATAACATTTATTTGCCACTTAATCTGAGTGGCCCCAGATTAAGCCACTCGCAATTTGATTTGGAAATAGGATGTGTTTTATTAATGTCCTCAGGAGATGAAGCTGCATGCAGAGCAGCCCACGCAGTCTGGAAAGGAAATGAGGTGTGGCAGGAACAGTGCTGGACTGACCTGGGTTTAAGTTTCTGCTCTGCCCCTTGCAAGTGGGACAGAGGACTGTGGGCCACACACATGACCTCATGGGGTCTCAGCTCTGTGGTCTTTATCAAGGGGGTGATTATGACTCCTCATGGGCTGCTTGTGACATTCCTTGAAAACTCCCAAGTGCCATGCATGTGTTTTTGTTGAGCTCCCTATAGCTGTCACAGCCTGAGAGGACAGCAGCCACCGCTTTCTTCTCTGCACATGGCAGAGGTCTGTTTTGCTCACCACTGGATCCTCTTGCACAGTTCTAAGCACACAGTAGGCATAGAAAAGTGTTGATTAAATTAGTAAACAATAGGCTCACATCAACCTATTATTTTAATAGCCAAATGCCTTCAATATTAGCTCCCTTTCATGGTAAAGCTGATGATTCATATTAATGTTGGTTGGGTTTCTGGGACTTGGAGTGTGGAAGGTTGAGCTTTGGTTCAGAGCTGGCCAATCAGAAATATCAGACAAGGATTCTTGGTACAGGGTGAGGTTGAGTCATCTGTGGTGTGGGTACCACTGTGTGCAGATGTGGGTACTTCATGTGGGACACCATCGCAGCAGACATAATAATGGAAACACCTTTACCAGGTACACCAGGTAAGCCAGGTAAGCCAGGGTCGCTGGTGATGGGCAGGGCCATCGTAGCAGTGCGTGATTAGTAGGTACCAGAAGCTCTGCATCCCTTGTTTGCTTCAGTGCTCACAAGTACCCTACAGATATGGGTGTTTGTTTGTTTGTTTATTTTTACCCTGATAGCATAGGAGTCTCAGAGAGGTTAAGTCACTTGCTGACAGTTGCCCAGCTACTAAGGGGAGGAGCCAGGATTTGGAGTCCAGACTCTGGCTTTAAAGCATTTACTCTCTAACTGCTATGCCTACTTGAACCTCAAAGTCCCCAAAGCCAGCATGATGGCCCCCCCAAACACCTCATTTTATGCACGAGGCCCTGACTATTCACACATCTGTGGCCGCACTGGGTCTACAATCCAGGCTCCTATCTTTAAAACCAGCTCTTTCCGCGGCGCTCCCCATTCCTTCTCCATTCTGGCCGCCCATGTGAGATTCAGCCATGCCTCCTACAGCCCAAGGCCAAAAAAGTAATTTAGAAAAGACTGAGATTCAACAAGATCCCAAGCACATCATCATTTTTCCTGGAGACTGAACAGATGATTCGCTCACATGCCGGGACTGGCAACATTGACAATTTGATAAATGGGTTGCCGTGGGGGTGGTAAAAACTCTTGGTCTTAAAAGCTTCAAAATTTCGATAGGTTTGCATCCATCAGCACAGCGGAGACCGTCTGATGTCAGCTGATGGGACCTGCTAACTCCAGGCAAGGTTCTCAACCACATCGCCACTCCATGCCCTCTTTTCATAGCAAATATTTTTCACATCCCCTAAGGATCCTGAAAAGAAATTCATAAGAATAAGAACTATCTACACACACAATTCCAAAACCTCAATTTAATAATAGTGAATAATTTAATAATGAAGTTAATAATAAAAACTCAAAATAATCCAAAAGGAGAAATAAAAGGATATATATTTGATAATTCAGTGATATGCATATATTCAATTACATATTCAATATGTAAATGCACATCCACCATTCCATTAAAAGACATACTGAGAGGTGTTTGGGTCTCTGTGTATAATCAGGAAGCAACAACTGTACATGTAAACTGATGTCTGTGTGTTGTCTTCTTGGAGACTACACCAGGAGCAGGGTCGCCATCAGTGAGGTGACTTTCCAAAGTGATGAACTACTTAGCTCTGATTGAAATCAAGTGCAATTTCCCCCCAGGGTTCACAGTAGTTGTTTTTCTGGAATATTTAATATATATTAAAGCCACACAGTTTGTGTGTGTGTGAGTGTTTCTCGGTAATATGGTTCAAGGCTCGGAAAATTGTAATCAGGATTTTCACTACATGACTGTCCAGAAACACTAGAGAACAGATGGGTAGAGAGAAACTCTTCATTGCAAAGGGCAGCCCCAGGCATGGCAGGCCTCTCTCATCAGTGGCCCCCATCAGCAAACAAAAGTGCCCCATCATTTCTCAAATCACCCCCAGGGGTGTTGTTGCTTCTCCGAGGTGCACTTTCAGGCTCTTTCCTTCCAGCCCTGGGAAGGACTTTCATGGAAAGTCCAGGAAATACAAGGCTTTGGACTGGACAGTGGGGCCATTGTGAGGTTGGAGTGGGGAGTAATTCAGGGAGACAGTGACCATGCTCTACAGGGGAAGAGTAGAAATAGCATAAGAAAATGCAATATCAGGTCCTACTTGATTCTGAGCATCCAAGACAGGAGCTCAGGTCCTGGAAGAGGGGGACTTGCTAAGTCCTTGTTACAACTGGATGAAGAAAACGGTAGACTGGAGGCTGCAGAGGTTGCAGTTCCGTGTGCGTGATGGTATGGAGATGATGGAAATGGAGGGTGGGTTTTGGGGGAATATTCTCCAGACAATTGTTATTGACCAAGAACATACTATAGCCTAAGTCCCAAACAGAAGAGGGAGGCCAGAAATTGCCTCAGTGACTGAAAGAACCAGTGAGAGAAGACAAGGAAGGGCCCTAAGTCACCCCCTCCTCATGTGCACACACGCACACACACACACACACAGCAGCTGCCTTTACCTCTCAGAGGTCTCAGGTCGCACTGTGGCAGCTGACCTCCCGACATTACAGATTGGGATCCAATTCACACCCATTCTAGCTGAGAAGAACCTTCCAGGTCCCAAGGGGCAATCTCAGGCTTTACCAACCTTGAACTTCTCAGGTAGATGCTCTTCTGGCCAGAGAGAGAGGAAGCAACGCTTGGATAATCTAAGCCCAGCAACCAAGCCAAAGGCCCCAGCCAAGCAGGGAGAAAATGTATGTTTGGGAAGATTTTGAATTTTTTTTCGAGCATTAGGGTGGTCATCAGGGGAAATAATCTGAACTCTGCTGCACCTTCTCTCATTCTTTTATGATTTTGTACCAGTTCTATTTTAAACCGCACATGTGAGGGAGGGAGGGGGTGCTTAGAGGGAAGCGTCAGCCTGCAATGGTTAATGGTTCTGCCTTTGGAGCCAGACTGGCTGCCTCTTACTGTGTGACTTTAGGCAAGTTACCACTTCTTTGTGATTCATTTTCCCCATCTGTAAAATGGGATGATAATTATAGCACTTGCCTTCCGAGATTGTTAAGACAATTAAAAAGAGTTAATGCTCAGAAAGCGTATAGAACAGTACTAAGCATGTTGTAAGCACTATTTGCTATTACTAGTAATAGTCACCTTAGGAGTATTGTCACCAAGGGTCTCATTCTAGCCCTAGGGGAGAAGACAGGAGTAAGACCAGCAAAGAAGTCAGCAGTTCTTGAGTTTGTGAATTCTGTGTTAGGAGGATGGAGAAGAAAATGCAAGAGGGTTTAAGGGTGGGAGGGGTTTAAGAATGTTGTTTTATGCCAAGCATCCGTGCTTCCTCTTTCAGACAGGGCACAGAGGGTACAGGAGTGACTTGCAGGCTAGGAAAAGTGGCTGGAGGAGTCCCATTCCTGGGAGGGTAGTTTGGAGGTGGTTAGGAGTTGCTGGGGACATAAGGAAGGTGCCTAGTGATTCTGTGTGTCCTACTGTGTGCAGACTCCATCTGAACACATTGTATTTATAGCTCAATAGTCTCCACAGTGTGCGAAGGTAGGCATCGTTATTTTTATTATTTCAGGAGAGGAAATGGAGGCGCAGTTGTTCAATAACTTGCCCAAATATAGGCAGCTGGTGACAGAGTTGGAATTTGGACTCAGGAAATCTGGCTCCAGAGTCCAGAGTTCCTGGTCTCAACCCCCAATCTCTGCCACAGGGCGTTGACCCTCCAGGCATGTATGAGCTGGTGATGGGGCAGGGGGTGGACAATTAACTAGGTTACTCAAAGAAGAATCACAGCAGAGGGCAAAGAAAAGCAGCCATTTTCATATCCCCAGCTCTGACAAGAGAGGCTGTTACTGCTTATTTTAGCTTCTCTGCTTCTGCCCCTAGAGTTTTACCTCTTGCCATTTCCTGCTGGAGTAAAGTGGGGGAGGGGAGCTATCTCATCACCTCCACAGCAAAGGGGACTCTCCCCACCCACAGATTCCATGGCAACAACTCCAGCCCCTCTTTGGCTGTGTCTCGGTAGATCAGGAGGGAAAGACCCAGACACTGGTGTGGTTGCTTTTGTAAGTTCAGGTCTCCCGGAGCTGGCAAAGGCACGCAGAGTGACCTGTCCACTTTACCCTATATGGGAAAGAAAAGGGCATCAAGGCCAGTGGGAACAACAGAAACTCACCCCATCTGCTGCTGGGTTTACTCTGGAATCTGAGCTTCACAAAGAGGTAGATGGTGAGATACCAGTGTCAGGAACTAGCCTCACGATGACAAACTTTAGATAGGAGTGAGTCTGCCCCTGTGGGAATGAATTCCCACTCTTCAACGAGGTCATTGACTCTGTGATCTCCAGTGACACCAAATATGTGAGTCATCCTTGCGCAGGGGCCATGCTAATCTTCTCTGCCTGGTTCCAGTTCTAGTATACGTGCTTGGTGTAGCTCAAGGGTAGAGCACTGGACCACGTGGCCTTTCTAGATTCCGAGTCCCATGGAGGTGCCTGCGATTGGCTGCACCTAAGCATGGGCTAATATTCCAGAGTCTAGGAAGGGTCTACCTCTGCCCCGCTCAGCTTCCATGGTTGGAAGGGCCTTGCTGCACATCTGTTGTGTTATTTGCTCCCAAAGAGAAAGGGTTTGGGGGAGGCAAAGCATGTGGGAAAACCTGTCCTGCAGCAGATTCTTCTGAATCTGCCTCTGCCGAATGGAGGAAGGTAGCTTGGTCTCTCCACAGCTTCTCCATCATGCCAGTAAGTGTTGTGCCCGCGAACGACAAACGCAGCCCCCAAGAAATCAAGGACAGCCGATGCAAGCACAAAAGGGAGTTTAATGCAGAATTGAGTCTGGACTCACGACACCCATCAACACAGCGGTGGATGGCGAGAGCCCTGAACTGGGGAAACGGGAAGGTATTTATAGGGTTACAGGCAGGCATAAATTTTAAAATAAGCTGGCAGTTACTCATTGGCTACTGAAAGGCATTTCTGGAGCGGGCGCGACTCAAACTCAGTTGATTGGCCAGGGATGCCGTGGTCTCCCTATTTGGTCGTCCCTTTTCCTGTTGGCCACCAGGGTGGTCCGAGAAGGTGAGGCGAGGATGAGACATAGTTCAAGAATGTTGCATCATCTTTCAGGAAACCGAAACTTAAACCTAAAATTCTAAAATGGCGGTTATACACACAAAATGGCGAAACAGTGGTCAAGCGCATAACAATCCGGTTTCACATAAGTAGATTTCTGATCCAGCTAAGCTGCTTGGAGTTCTGGGTCATTGCAGCCGAAGAATCTGGTGTCTTTTTTCTGCCTCCCCTCCTGAGGCACTCAAGCAGGGATGGCACCCCGCCCCCGCCCCAGGACACAAGTGGGTGTTGGCCACTTAGTGACTGAGCATCCTGGAAGACCCAGCACAGTTAAATATGGGAAGGCCTGCCTTTAGCTAAATGCCAGTGGTGCCACTCTGGGGAAGCATGGCCCCCACATTGACGTGACCCACATCCCTCAATGCCGTCTTTTTACCGAACGTGGCTCTTCACAGTTGGCAAAACCACACATTGGCCATCCCACCGTGTAAACCAACTCTTCTTTTATAGCCAGGGATGGCGAGGGCAAAAGAGAAAGCACCATCTACCCCAGTTGAACAGCTCGGTCAGGAATCGGTTCTCCCGCCCCAGCTCAGGGCTTTTCAGCCACACTCGCTGCCCTGGCTCTTTTCATGGAAGCCAGCCGGGGATGTCCAGATTTCCTTTGAAGTGTTTCCAGAGACCTCCCTGAAGGCTTTCTGGTGATGGCTCACAGGCTCGGGGCCCTGGGCGCCAGGGTGCCACCTGCTGATGCCAAGAGTAAGAGGAAAGAGGCTGCCTGTGGTAGAGGCTAAACTTTGTGGGCAGGGTTGACACCCAATAAAAAGAATAAGCAGCGAGCTGGAGTCTCACCCAGGGGAGGGTGCAGATTTGTAGAGACCTGGAGCAGTTGCTTCTACCAGATAATCACACAGGAACTAATTAGCACCTTCCTTCCGAGATCAGCCCTCTCGGGGCAGAAGGATGCTCAGTGGAGAAGAGAAACCCATTAATTACTTTATCAGGAAGCACTGATAAGCACCCAAAAAAGGTATTGCTCTAAGGCTCACAGCTAATTAAAGAGGGCTGCAGGGTGACGGCTACCTGTCTCACCCTGGAGAACCAGCACTTGCTTTGATCCTGGGCCTCTGGCCTGCAGCCCCAGACTGAGAGCAAGTAGGTGCTTCCGGTCCGGGAAACTCTGTCCGTGCAGTCGAGCAACCCAGGCCTGGGGTCACTGGGATCAGTGCCAGCGCAGCCTAGCTGGAGGTGGGGAGGGCGGTAACCAGGTCTATTTCCCAAGACTCCTCACAAATAGCACCAGGAGCCTTGAACATGCTCTGTATGTCTTTCACTCAGGCTATTATCATGCCCATCTCGTGGGGGAGGGAAATGAAGCTCAGAAAATATAAAGAATCTAGTCAGTCTCTAGTGAGGAGAGGCAGAGGCGGGACTGGAACTTAGAACTCCAGGACACAATCTGGGTTAGGTGCACGGCGCAGGCCTGCAGGGGTCTTACAACCAGGCAGACCTGGGTTCAGTCCTGGCTTCCTTAACTTTGGGGGCAATCCCTTCATTTCTCTGAACTCTGGTGTTCTCATCAGTGAAAAGTCTTAACAATACCTGTTCAGCTGCATATGAGGAGTATCTGTCACAAGAGGACACGCACATCACCTAAGTAGATTTCTGGTAGACATTAAGTCTCGAATGTTCCCGTTTTCAAACTGGTTTTTAACCGCAGAAAATTCTGTTCAAAAGTAATCACAGGGACACCCAATCTCTTCTCCCCACTCCCCTGACCCTGCCACCCCCCTCCCCTCTCCATCCTGCTCCAGCTGACTTGCTGCCCAAGGCCCAGAATTCCTCAGAACAGTAATGGACAACCTGCATGGGAGAAAGGCAAAAGCAAAATGGTGGGACATCTCAAGGTCTCTGAATAAATGCCCTACATGAATGCAAAGAGTGTCTTTTCATCACACAGAGGCCGTTGTGAACCACCACAGGAGTTTTTCTGCCAGAAGGACTAATGGCTTTAACCAAGCCCCTCTTGCCTTGTTACCTGGCTAGGAAGAGGGGGAAATACAACCCGCATAAATGGGAGCATACCATGACTTTGGCATCCAGCCCTACACTCTGACCCCCCTAACCCCTCCATGCATCCATTTCAGGCTTTTCAGGAAAGTGAAAACTCCTGGTGGAATGCCTTTCCTAAGGACATAGCAGACAAGAACAGGTGGAGCGATACTGGAGTCTGGGTCCCAGAGGTAAAGTGTCATGAGGACTCACCCCCATTCCTCGAGGGGAGAGACCATCTTTGCAAATCCTGAATGTAGAGCTTTGCCTAGCAGGAGTTAAACGCTTCTTTATTTCTTCACTAAAAGTGACTCAGAACCACTACCTATATTGACTTTCTTGGAGATTGGGTGTGAGGGGAAGAAAAAGGGACATTTGTTGTGGGTCCTCCTGTGAATTTATATGTAATTATTATAGAGGTCCTTAGAGCCCATGGATATTTGTTCTCCTGCCTTTGCCATCCTCTGCCAAGTTGGTTGCTCAAAAGTGAACTCGTACTGATTGAACAACTACATGTCTCCCACGTGTTTGGAACTTGCTAGTTACCCTCAGGTGTTATATAATTTATTTCTCAAAGATAACAATTCAGGGATTTTTAAAAATTATTATTTTATTTTATTTGGTACATTTTTTACATCATTTTTCATTTTTGCACAATGTACGCATTTTCGTCTTGGTTATAGTCCCCATACAATTCCCACCCACCTTGTTTTGACTCTATTCCCTCTTCCCTTCTCCTCTCCCCTCAGTGTGTCTCTGGTTTATAGTTGCTTGTTGATTTTGATTTTTACTTTATTAGAATTAGTCTTTTTCCTGGTCCTTTATTTAGGTTTTTTAAATTCCTGCTATGAGTGAGACCATCCGGTAATTTTCTTTTTCTTTCTGGCTTAATGCTCCTGCGCTGCTGGTGGGAGTGCAAACTGGCCCAAACACTATGGAAAGCTGTGTGGAGATTCCTCAACCTGCTAAAGATGGAGGTTCCATATGAGCCAGCAGTTCCACTCCTAGGTATTTACCCAAGGACACAGAATCATTAATTCAAAATTCAGCGACTTTTTATTTCAATGTATGGGCATGAAACTAGGGATCAAACCGGGTTGTGGTCTCCATGTGACCTCACAGCTATCAGGTGTCCAGGATTTGAGGTCCACCTGAGGTTAAGTCTGCTGCCCCCTCAAGCCATCTCCATGAAAGCTTTCTGGAGAAATCCTCCCTATGACCAGCTATTCTAGACACTGACCAGAAAAAGAAGCCAGAAGCATAGGACAGCATAGGACATGAGAGAATAGGGAGACCTGAGTTCTAGTCAGTTCTAAGTTTAACCAGCTAGTTCTCTTGTGTAGATCTTAGTGTTTTCATCTGTGAAGCAGAGGGAGTGGCTTCGTAGCCACTTCCTGCCCTGCCACTCCACCCCGTGACTGCCCGAGTGTATCTGGAGGCAGTTGTGCTGGGTTCTGTGTCTCAGCGTGATGTGCTGATGGTCCATGGGCTCTTCCTGCCTGTGCTCAGGCATCCCCAGGAAGGCAAGCCAGGCAGGCCTGCTCCCTACTCCCCTACCCCCTAGTTATTGCCCTTTGCCTGGGTTCTCAGCTCCATAGAGCCTGTCCAATCTGTGTGTGAGGAAGTTAGGAAGGAATTAGGACCCCAGCAGGTGGCACAGCCCCCTGGTGGCTGTGGAGGAGGCAACTGCAGTGTGGCAGCCGAGCTCCCCAAAGTCCTCTGGAGCTGTGCACCCCGACAAAGTAATGCTGGGATTGTTTTAATGAAAAGGTAAATGCATGCTGAACTGTGATCGTGTTTAATTTTCTGGTGTGTGTAGAAGTGTGTGGCAATTGTAGAGTTGTTAAAAAAAAATCAAACATGAATAGGGTGGTGTCACAGCTCTCCAGATGAGTGAGAATTGTTTGGAACTCCAGCACAGTCACCCAGAACTCAGAATCAACCATTCTCTGGAAGTGTCTTTCACCCTGAGGTGTTCTCAGCAGTGGCAGAATCACTGGATTGGTGTAGAGGTGAGCAGGAAATGGGTGAGGAGCGTGGGAAGCAGGCCGAAGGCATCAAGTCTAGCTCAGTCACATATGATCTAAAAGAGGCACTTGGAGCTGCTAGAGACCCGATAGGGACAAGAGCTGTGACTCTTGTCCTCATGGAACTTAGTGTCATGGGGAGGGAAAAGACAATAAATAAAGTAATAAATACGTACGTAATCTCAAATTGAGAAGGTGCTAGGGAGGTAAGACAGAGTGGTGTAATGCAGAATAGGTGTTTTGTGTGGTGGTGTTAGTGGGCAGACTCAGAGGGTCTCTGGGGCCCACAAATCTGCACACTCTAATGGGTTCTCCATCACTGAGTAAAGTAAAGACAAAACCTACTCTTAGTGCATAAGATCTTCACTAGAAAGGAACATTAATACAATTAGTGTGCATAAAGAGAAGAGAAAGGACATAGTTTCCCAATGAAACACCCAAAGTCACCCATCCCTATGTGGGGGGAAATGCCCAGCCAATCAGCATTGGCCCAAAGCACAGCCACTGAGGCCCAAAAGCTCGCCACGAGTTGAAGGCAACTTCTGGTGGGGACCCATAGGGAAGGGCAGGAGGAACCAGGCAAGTCTGGAAGGCAAAGAGCAAAACTAAAGTACAAATTAAAACAAAGGCTGCCATTGTCAGCTTCCCCAAGGGTCCCTCACCCACATTTCTTCCAAAAATCTCCTCCTGTTAGGGGAAAAGGATGTCCTGTGCTAATCCCATACAGACTTTGTGGACCCCACTCCCACTCCAGACCAAAGCCATCAGGACATTGGGAAAGACAAATCCCGTCACCACCAAAGGAAGGTGGCTGGAACCTGAGGGTGGGGTTAAGCAGCCAGGTTGGGTATAAACACCAAACATGTGGGCCTTGGGGTCTCTCGCTCGCTGTCACTCGCCTCCTGGCTTCACGGCTCCTGGCTTGCAGCCATCTCTCAGAGCACCATTTGGGATTCCAGATCAGCAGATCGGGTAGGACGCATTTAAAACTTTGTCTCCCACTTTTCTCCCTGAGTTGTACATTTTCTCATTTCCCCTTCCCTTGTAAATAAACCTTTTATTAACCTTTCACGTGTGCCTGCAGTAGAGCATTGATAAGTCCTTTTAAGCGTGCGGGTGAGGACCCACAGTCAGGCACCCCGTTTTGTATCGGGGCTGCCCTATAACAGTTTGGCGCCCCACTTCCACATCCCTCAAGTTCCTGCTGCAAGTTCAAGGCCAAGAAACAAGTGTGGTTTCTTCAAGTGTCTCTCCAAGTCTTCTCTCACTGCTTCCGGTCTCCTCTCCCAAGTCCTTTTAGTTTTCCCTCACTGCTCAGCTCCACCTTTCATTAGGTAGGGCAGGGAGCCTCCCCTTTTTAGATTACACTATTACAGCAGGGTGATGGGAGGTGGAGGAGAAGCTTCTATTAAAGCAAGTTTGTCAACTGTTTGAGTTGAAAGTCAAGGAATCAGCTGGTCTAAATGCCAGGAAAGAGCCTAAAGCAAGGTCAAAGGACCTTAAACAGGGGCCTGCAAACTTTCTTTGAAAAAGTAAGCTAGTAAACATAATAACCTTCATGGTCCATAAATCTCTGTATTGTTGGTGTTTCAATAAAACTTTATTTATAAAATAGAAGCAATTCCAATAAGCTTTTATTTACAAAATACAAAACTAGTAGTATTCTGCCAGTTCATGTCCTAATCCAAGAAAGCACTGGGTGTGTGTTAGGAAAGAATTAGGTTGATCAGGGAGTGAGGAGGGGAATCTCGATGTGAGTGGAATGGCAGGAGGATGTTTCTAGGGGGCCTTATACATCAAGGAGCTTAGCTTTCATTCTAAGTGCACTGGAAAGGCTCAGCAAGCTTTTAAAGCAACAAAGAGATGTGATTTAATTCATACTTTTAAAAGAGTACTCTGGTTACTGAGTGGGGAGAAAATTGAAAAGAGGAAATATAGGGGAAGCAGGAAGAAGACCCACTTATAATCTACCACCATAGCTACAATCTTGCAAGAAATGCTGGTGGCCTTGTCTTCCATAGAGGTGAAGAACATGAAAGGCGTGGAGTTGTAACTTGGAGGCAGACTCTACACATCTTGCTGATGGATGCATGTGGACTGTGACAGACCTCGTGTGGCACCTGGGTTTCTGCTGGAGCAAGTAGGTGGATTTCCAGAGCTTAGAAGATAGGAAATGGAGGGGTCAGGGGGTAGACTTGGGAAGGAGAGTCAAAAGTTTAGTCTCAGAGCTGCTGAATTTGAGATGTTTGTTAGACATCCAGGGAGGGAAGAAGAGTAGCAATGATGAGTCAATGTCTCAGAGGAAGAGTGTCTTAGGGTTGGACAATGTACCTTGGGTGACCTCCCCGCGGTCATAAAACTTCATTGCCATCACTGTTGCCTCACCTCCGGATATTGCCGCCTCACCACTAGGGATAAGGGTCAGTCTTCATTCAGATTTCCATGACTCCTACCACATGAGGGACCTCAGTGGCTCCAGACCCCACATCCCGTCTGCTGGATCCCTGGAGTCTCTGACTTCCCCCACTCCCTGCCAAGAAAAGCCCAGTGACATCACCAGAACCTAACAACATAGGAGGCAAACTTTAACCATGTGAAAGGGGAGATGGGTAGGAGAAGATGCATTGTTCCCCCTTCACCCACTGTTCAAAGAGGGATTAATATGGCCTCTCTGGATGCCTCCCAGGACCCTGCAATCAGCTGCACATTTTCTTGTGAGGCTGTGGCCTATTCTAAAACACACCACCTTATGTTGGCTTCCTTTCTGTCCTGACTTACTGCTGTTTGTCTCTCAGTCCTGCTTTTTGGGGGTTATATCCTCCAATAATACATTAACCCCTGAGTTTTAGCTCAAGTTCTGTTTTGTTGGGGACTAGATTCACATAAGGAATTTACAGGCTGAATATAGTAAGCATGAGGTTGTGGTGTGAGCAGAAGAAAGCCTGGCACAGGTCGAATGAAGACAGCATGGTATATTCCAAGACCCAAAGTGAGTTCAGGAGAACTAGGTTGTAATATTGGTGGGTACAGTGAGAGGTGAGTCCAAGAGCAGACAAGACATGGGAAAGAACAGAAATTTTATTTGATTTAAATCAGCATTTTGCAGTGTGGTGTCAAATCATTGTAGATGTATCTTTATTTATTTAATTTTTTTAAAGATTTATTTATACAAGCACTGGGTACAGTCAGAAGTGCGGGAGTGTGAGAGAATTCACCAGAGCCAGAGTGGGAAGCAGAACAGGCAGACTGACGAAGTACACTGCTGAGGGGAGCAGCAGGCGCGGCAGGAGAGGTCTGCGCACCATGTGGGACTCTCGCTGGTGGTCCAGGATTGAACCAGCGTTGCTGCAGAGGCTGCGGGCAGCTTCATAGCCCAGCGCTCAACCACTCCGCCACTGGGGAGGCCCTGTAGATGTATCTTTAAAATGGGAACTTCTGGGTTCTTTCTGGAAGGGATTTGGTATCTGCATTTTATAAGCTTTCCAGACACACCCTAGGCCCCCTAAGGTTAGCATACTGAAGAATGTGCTTACATCTTTCAGTTTCCTCATCCCAAACCACATTTAAAAATGAACTCTCAAGTTAGAAAACAATGGTGAGATGATTGGGAAATTTGAACACGGATTGAATATTTTATACTAAGAAATTGTTAAACTCAGGTATCACAGAGTATTGTGTTTAGGGTTAATGAGGCATACTGAAACGTTTATGGGTAGAATGATATATGGCCTGGGGCAGGGGGAGGGAAGTCTAAGGGGCTTCCATAAAATAAGACTGACCATTATTGAAACTGGGCGGTGGGTACGTAAAGACACATTGCACTATGCTATTTACTTTTGTCTATTAGAAACCTTGCAGAATAAAACATTGAAAAAATAAATACCAGGGAATTCTTTCATTCAACAATAGCACCTAACTTGATTGGAGAGGACGTTTCATGATAGATAGAGATCTCCTTGGGGGTCAAGGACAAAATCTTTTTTGAAAATAACTTAGAGCCATTTCTTACAGAACTCAATGCTAAGACCCGTTTTTAGTTGATTCTTTTCTTTTAAATGGCTAGGAGTACACAGTGAAGTCTCCAAATCTGAGGATACCAATAGCTCTTCTGGACAATGAACTGTCAAATCGATCAAAGAAAATTGCAGGAAATTTTCACAAAGCTGTGCAGGGGAAAACAAACACCAGATGAAATTCAGTACATGCAGGGAGGGTTGGTGGACCCTTTGAGAACCGTCACGGGCTGCTGAGCTCTGAGTCATAGTAACAAGCCAGAAAAAGGACTCAGGAGGCGACACACAGGTTATGGTAGACATTGGCTCCTAAAGTTAGCAATGTCATTAGGTAGAGTCCTGGCAACCCCCAAAAAGGCAAGCTGCCCTTTATCTTTAATTCCAAGTGGCTGTCGACTGTAAGACATACTGTTAGTTTAATATCAGATTTGCAAGGAGAATGCAGGACCCCACTCCATCAAATGCACATGCTGATAATTATGCAGATCCTTGTTTCATCTACATTGAACAGTGAAAAATGTGTCCCCTGGGAATCCATGTTATTTATTGAGAGCCTCCTTCATAGCGGAATATCTCTTTTTTAAATTTATTTTTGTTTATTTATGCATACAAGAGCTAGGGTGCAGGCAAGAGGTGTGTGTGGAGGGGAGGGGGTAAGATGATTCACCAGAGACACAATGGGGAGCAGAACAGGCAGATCCACTGAAATACACTGCTGAGAGGAGCGGTGGGCAAGACAGGAGAAGTCTGCTGTGCCATGTGGGTAGCTCCGGGCAGGGATTGAACTCACGCTGCAGTGGTTGGTGATAGTTGATAGTGCTGAGACTTTAATCCCTGTGCCACAGGGAGGCCCCTCAGCAGAATATCTTTTAAACTCAACTTATTCTAATAAAAATCATCTGTGGAAACCCACAGCCTGGGTGACTGGCCTAGGGTTACCTGACCCCATTAAATGGCAAAGCTAGTTTCAATTCAAACTCAGCTGTCCCTGAACTGGGACACACGGGGCATTCCAGAGGGTAATTGGGCAAAAATAGTACCCAGGAAACCAGCTTCCAGAGTCAATTTCCAGAGCCCTCTTTCCTAAAATGGACGTATCTGAGAACACAATCGTGTTCGCACTGCGGGGCCGTCCCTGTTTTACAAAAGAAGGGGAACCGACAGCTCATTGGGTGATTCCATAGTTCTTAGGCATGTTGCACTCTTAGGACTGTTGCACCACTCCTGGTGGTCACAGAACTGGGGTGGTGGGCAATAATGATTTTCATTTCACCATTTTGTTCTTCTTTCCTCCTACTTTCTCCAATGAATGCATACTCCCAAAGGAGAGTCCTAGGGGAACAAAGAAAAAGATATCTGAGAGACAAAGATGGCTTTTTCCCTTTATATAAATGTGATCAACTAAATATTCTGAAGCATAAAAAATAATATATCAGGACAGACATCTGTGGAAGGAGTGTGAACATGCATATCAGGAGATTTTTCTGAATGTTCAATGAGCTTTCATTATCCATGTTTAAAAGGATCATGGTGGGTATTGGACCACAGGTGTTCCATGAGATGGGATCAGTTTGAAAGTGTGATATGATAGTTTTAAACATCGATATTTGCAATAGGTTAGATCTCACTTTTGGCAGCCACTTAAGCTCAGATAAACAATTTAGACTTAATCTCTTAAATGGGCTGGAGGCAGGAGTGGATAGTTCTAGGAAATTATGTTGGGGGTCCATACATAAACCATTGAGGTTGAAGACTGTTGCTCTGACTGACAAAATTCTATGGGTTTCCCCACCTTTTATACATACCCACATCTCTAAATTGACTCTTTTGGCCTCCTCAATACTTGTATGACATCGATAGGCAACAGGGGGTTGGGGGAAATAGGAAGATGGTAAAATTTTCAGTAATGAGTAAGTTCACTGGGGCTCTGGAGATCAGCATGGTGACTACAGTTAATGATACTCTGCTGTCTACTTGAAATTTGCTAAGACAGTAGATCATAAATGCCCTCACTACAAAAATAAATGGTAAAAGAAAAACACAAGGAAGAAATAAGCAGCTTTTTCTTCTGAACTCTAGAAAATGTATGGAAAACTAATCTATACTGATTCTTCACCATGGGTCTGGCCGTGTTAGGGCCTTTACATACATCAGTCTTCATTGCTCATGGTGGGCACGCTTATCCCCTTTTCACTGATAGGGAAACAGAGGCTCAGAGGATAAATAAGATGCTAACATGACTTACAGTTGCCTATGGCTTATATTTGGTAACAGGAGAGTCACCATTTAGCCCAGTTCTGTCTTAATTCAAAACCAGTGTTTCTCCATTAAATTTTGTTGCCTCTAGAAATCAGAGACCAATTTGGGGACACACTGTTGTTGGTTTTTTTTTTTTTTTCCTTCTAATTAAAACAACGTAGCCCACAACACCCTGACCAATTCTTTCCTCCGATTCTCACAACATCCCCCAAGGCCGGGGGCAAGCTTGAGTGTTGGGGCAGACTTCCAAGAGAGCATGGCCAAACCCCGCCTGGCCTCCTCCTACTTCCCCCTCAATCCAGGCTCCACTGAGAGCCTGTCCCAGCTCCACCCCTTCTCAGGCATGATCAAAGGAAGGGAGGGAAACAGTGGCAAGCCGGAACCCCTCGGACTTGCAGCTGAATGGGGATTTTGGTCGGATGTTGAGTTTACCTGGAATGCCCCGGTGCTATTTTGGGAAGACAGACATCCTAGGGAAACAATGAAATGGAAAAGAAAACAGCCAAAGCAAATTCTGGAGCCCAGTTTTTGCCAAACCAGCCTCATGCAGCCCGGGCAGTTCCTGCAAGCCCAGGACATGGGAAGGGCTGAGGCCACAGGTGTCTGGCTTACCAGCAGGGAGTGTGAGGTTGGAAATAATCTCCAATAAAGTGCCCAACAAACCAGTGACATAATGGAAAGATCCTGGGAAAAGGCTGCCAGGAGAGAGAGCAGTGCAGCCCGGCCGAGGTTGGAGGCTCTGCTCCACCATTTTTAGCTGGCTGACTTCAGGCAAGTATCCTCCTTGAGAAGATAGGGCGACTCGTAGGAGTCGCCTCTGGGTTTCAATGAGGAGGCAAATTAAAAGGCAGAACAGTGGCATGTCTTGTTACCAATATAAAGCTGACAAATACTGGCTATTCCTGCATGAGCCCGGAGAGCACCAGTTAGCACAACAGCCTTAAATGCTCTATTTCTCAAAGGAACAAGGAGCATATACGTACCCTGCATGTAGCTTCTTTAGCAGCCAAGAAAAGAAGCTTTTATCATATTCTCTTTTCTGCTGGGCTAGGGGAAAACACCTTCCTGGAGTGGGTCTCAGTTGGTGCATGACTACAGCAAACAAGAACTATAATGTCAATGTAGCATCTAGATACATCGCCTTTTATTTCAGGTAAACATTTTTCAAGATTGTCTTGTGTGACAATCCTTTCATCATAGGGCCAGAAAGAAGCAGCTTTTAAATGAGATCGGGAGGTAAACTGGAAATGATAGATAATAACAATGTTGCTGAAAATGTGGGGAAACCAGAACTGTCATCTGCTGCTGATGGGAGTGTAAAGTGCTTTGAAAATACTTACAACTTGGCGGTTCTTAAAATGTTAAGCATGGAGTTGCCATATCTGCTAGGTATCTACCCAAGAGAAATGAAAACGTATGATCATACAAAAGCTATTACATGGAAGTTCGCAGTGGCATTGTTCATAATAGCCAAAAAGTGGGAATGACTGATGAATGGATAAGCAACTCCCACCCTCCCCTCTTTGCAGCATCCCAGTCTCCTGGAAGAAGAAAGAACGAGCCATCTCCTTCCTGCAGCATGCAGAGGGGCTGGAGGACAAGCAGCCCCTGCAAGCCCAGGAGTTTACCATCGCATCCTGCCAACAGCTTTCTGTTTCTTTGTCCCCTGAGCCCCGCACCTCACTGTAAGGGGAGAATATGGCACTTTGACCCTACACAGCCCTATTGTGCAGAAGCAAGTGAGTCTGGGTTGCTGGGATGGAGTGGGTAAAAATTTTAAACCAGAAGCTTGAGGTGTCTTTCCAGTAACTATTCCCCAGAACTGAGCATACACCCAACCCCAAGGAGAAAGGAAGAGGTCCTGGCTAAAGGGTAGCTCTGAAGTCAGATTCCCTTGGCCCGAAACTCAGCACTTACATCTTGACACTTGCAAGCTTGGCCAGGGCAAGGGGGGTTTACCCCTCACTACCTCAGTCCTGCCATCTATAAAATGGAGGCAATAAACACACCTGCGTCACAGGGTTTTAAGGTTTGAATAAGATGATGTGTGCAAAACTCACGCCTGGCACAGAGTAAGTGCTCAATAAACACCAGCTGCTATCACTGAAGGAAAAGTACTCAGCAGGGATTTGATTAGAAAAACAATAATAGACCCCATTGCTTTGTCCCTTGAGGCACTCGCAGAAACCAAGTTTTAAAAAGAGGTCGACATTTTGAGTCTCGGCAGCTGGGCAACTGCAGAAGCGCTGACGCGGCGAAGCTCCCTCTCCCTTTTGGTTTGCAGGAGCACTCCCTCTGTCTGACGGCCGTTCCAGCCGCGAGATAAACAGAATGAACTCGCCGATGGACATTGTTCTCCAGCAGGCCTGGCCCTGGCCCAGCTGGGGCGAGCATTTCCTTTCCAGCATTCCAAAATGCGACAGTGCCGAAAGATAATTAAAAATCAGCTTGCAGTGCAACTGAGAAAAAGGCGCTGAGCTCCTCAAGTGTGGAGCAGCCAGGGTTTTGCAGGTTATTAATTAAGCAAGCTCACATTTGCGTGATGTAGAGGACAATTGTCGTGTTGGTAGCTGCCAGCTTTGAATGGCGTTTGTATATCTGGATGACTTTTGGCGGCGGGGGTCAGAAAGGTTCTCCAGAGGGAACTTGCAGGAGTTGGAGGAATGGTTGACAAACAACTTGAACTTCACCTCATTTCACCCGGTCATGACTTGGGGACACCAGAAAGTCTTGATTTGAATGGTCTTTCACATGGGTCAGTGACAAGGATCATATGCTCACTCTACCATTACAGGGAAAACTGAGGGGCAGAGAATCATGAGACGCCATGTGGCAGAGATCCAGGGGTGCAGAGACTCCCAGAGGTGCGTGACTGTGTGTGGTCAGCCAGACTCACCTTGCCACAAACCTGTCTCTGTGACAAGATGGAAAGAAGACCTAGGTCTAGGACAGAGGTAGGGCATGAGAATGTGATTTATTTCCACCCTCGAGGCCCTGCAAGGATGAGGCTGCCCAGGAAGATAGGCTGCAGGGTCTCTAGCTAGACAAGGGCAGAGGATGACCAGTGTGGTGCCCAGATCTGGTCAAGGTGGAGTTTTCCTCTCATCTGCCCTTTAACTATCATTCTTACTGCCTCTGATAAGAGGTATTCCATAGACTGACAGTTCCATAGACTGGCAGGTGAGTGGACCCTGCTCTAGAACAGCACCCCGTTCTAGACATTGACTTAATCCCCTCTCCTCTGCCTTACTCCTGGCCCAAGCGGTTGGGACTGAAGCTACATGTTTGCACAACATGACACTGTCTCGATAGTCACATGTGATGGTCCAGATGTAGAACTTGACCCGAGAGAGACAGGTCACGTTGAAAGAGGACTTATTTCCTTTCCTGAGGTTTGAATAACTGGTAAAATCTTCTGTCCTACGTGGCAATTTTGGGAAAGAGAAAACCTATAGTAGGCAAAAAGTCCTTCTGAATGCAAATCCCAACTCCACTATTTACTAGCTGTGTGTCTCTAGGCAAACTATCTAACCCCTCTGAGCTTGATAAGTAATATCTATTATCAACTATAGAGAGTTGCCGAGAGGTTAAAATGAGATGATGTTGGGCCTCCCGGTGGCGCAGCGGTTGAGCGCTGGGTTGCAAAGCTGCCCGCGGCCTCTGCGGTGCCGGTTCGATCCCCGGCTGCTCCCCGGCCACCGAAGGAGGGTCCCACATGGCGCGCAGACCTCTCCTGCCGCCCGCTGCTCCCCTCAGCAGTGTACTTCGGTCCTTCTGCCTGCTCTGCTCCCCGCTCTGGCTCTGGTGAATTCTCTCACCCTCCCACGCTTCTGACTGTACCCAGTGCTTGTATAAACAAAACAAACAAATAAATAAAAAAAAAATGCCTCTATAAAAAAAAAATAAAAATAAAATAAAATGAGATGATGTTTATTGGGAGCCAGACACCAAGAGGCAGTCAATAAATGGCGATCTCCCTTCCCTAGCTTCCCAAATGAGGCAAAATCATGGGCATCTGGGTGATGTGGTCCAAATTCATTGTCTACATACAAGAGGGGAGTTTAATAGAACCCAAAACAGGACTTGTTGGCTTATAGAAATTTTTTTTTAACTACGTGAACATGTTTATAGCAGGGTTTGACGGTGGGTCAGTTTTGGAAATACATAGTGAGGACCTCACAGGTGGGTACCGTGAAAGTCTGTCTCTCACACCATAGAATGTGACACACACATTCTACAGCGCTCAGCAGGGCCCATGCCCAGGACATGATGATGTCTAATGCCAGGCCTGGTGCTTCACTGGTTCACGAGGACCCCTTTGGACAGATTCAAGAAAGTCTGCCTCCTGCTTCTGCCAGAGCCGGTTGTGCTGTTACCAGTGGACTGCTAGTGAGGTTAACTGTAATCACTGAACAGCAATTGTCTCTTCACTCCTCTGATGCCCTACAAGCTAGAATGTGCTACAGCGGTGATGTAAAGTCCCGTAAACAGAGGTAGCAGTGTCTTCATGCTGGGAGGAGAAAGGCCTGTGGGCAGCAGTCAGTGATGCAAGTGAAGGTGGGGGCGGGGGAAAAGAGGCCGTATTAGCTACCCCCAGAGCAGAGCAGAATCACAGACCCCTACGAAGGATACCACAGTATATATATTTTGCTGCTAACATGTGCTAAGTCAAGAGCTACATGTTTTCTCTGCAGTCTTATTTCATCTTCAAATAACCCTATGGAACAGGTACTATTAATATTTAAACTCTGCAGAGAGGTAAAGGGCCTTGTCCAAGATCATTGCTGCTAAGCAGTCATGTCAGGACCTTAACCCAGGTCTCTATGAGATTCCCTGAGTCACCATTTCCATGCTGCTTCAATACTGAAGGTGAAAAAGCCTCAGGAATCAGCCCTCTGGAGCAACATATGTGCTCACTGAACCAGTTATATCGGCATCAGCTGGCAGCTTGTTAGCCAAGTGGACTCCCAGCCCCACCCCAGGCCTGCGGAAGTGGACCCCCTGGTGTGGGTGTGTGCACCTTCAACGAGGAGGCTTGCTCCAGGAGAGCCATGGTTTCCCTCATGCTTTCCTCCAATCAGCTGCAGATGTTAATGGCAATTAAAAAGTTTCATGATCCAATGCGTTTAGGAAAAAGTGAGTTGAACAAAGCCAATGTGGCTCCTTTGTTACTGGATCGCTCAGTGCCTTTAGCAGGCTGGGGGGGAGGTGCTAATTAGGGGGTGGGGTTTGCTGTATTCCTCAAACTTATTTAACTTTTGAGACTTTTTGAGAAGCAAATTGCAAAACTTGCGTACCAAATAATTTGCTTCGGGGAACAAGTGATTTCGACCAAGTGCCGTATAGCACAGCTGTAAGTGAGGTCCATTTGTCTGTCTGTCCATTTGTCCAGGGGGGCAGTCAGCTGTGGCAGGTCCCTTTGTGGACCGCTCTCTTATCAAGGTGCTAAGCAGGGAGGCTGTAAAGGCAGGAATGGACACAGTGCAGGATCTCTATGATCCGAGCAGACAGGTGAAGGAGAGTCCTGGAGCCCTTGGTGGCTTTTGAGGCTTTTATTGGGATTTTACTGGGTACACAGCAGGCAGGGGTACTGGCGGGCCAGGAGGCTGGCAGGCCACCCAGCCCCCAGCAAATCTTCACTCTTTCGCTCTCGTTCTCTCTGCTTCTCTTTTGGTCACTTTTGTTCTCTTCTGCTTCTGCTCTCTTGGCTCTCTTGGTATCCCTGTGACGCCGCCCTTGTAAGGCCAGCCTTAGCTCAGGTGTACCCATTTACACATGCCCACACCCCACTCCAGGTGCCCGCCATGAGGCATGCCTTCAGGACCACAAGGATCCATCATGGCGGGATGGCAGAAAAGCCTGAAAATCACTTACCCTACAGAGGCCCAGAAATTTAATTCTAATCCCAACCCATGTGTCTCCTGAGCTCCTTTTCCATTTATGAAGATGTGAGCTTGTTCCTTCATCAAGCTGGATAGGAGGCCGGAGCCAAACAAGTTAACTAGTGTCCGAGCTCCTGTTCGGGGCAGACCCAGAGGCCAGACATCCTAGAACTAACAGTCGGCAAGCAGAGGAAGGAGCACAGGTGTGCCTGGTTCCAGTGCCCGGTCGGCTTCTGCCCTCTGTGGTGGCAGAGATCCTGGTAACCTGGCGGCCATGCTTGGCTGAGCTGGGTCCAGAGACTGCAGAAGTTGAATCCGGAAGAGGGAGCCAGGTTTTCTTGTGGTCAAGCCTTGGAAAACTCAGCTTCGGGGTCACAAAAAATGGTGAGTCACAAGCCAGCCCTTGGGAGAGATGAAGGACAATGTGTATGTATGTGAGGGGTGGGGTGGGCAGAAGACCTATTTTCTGATTTCTAGAAGGGGGCAGGAATTGAGTCTGTGCTTAAGGTCTGGCCCAGGCGCGTGAATTCTGGGAGTTTTCTGGATCTCAGAGGAAGCACCTCCAGCCGCTGCCCAGCGTGGGGGGCAGGAGGAGCCTGTTTCCTCACTGCAGAGTAAGCCCAGCATCCAGGCATCTCAAAAGGATGGGTCCAGTGAGGACAGTGATGTCCAGTCTTGGACGTCCAACACTCTTCTCTGGGATGCTTTGAACTCTGAACTTAGAGTCACAGAATGATTGGAAATTTTTCCATCGAGGCACAGTCATTAGTTTCTTTGGGTGAGGCAGGCAAGGAGACCGAGAGAGCACCCTGCCTGGCGTGGGCTCTGTGCTTGGCATTCTGCGCCATCACCTCCTCCTCCCGCCCTGTGGCAAGCAGTACTTTCCTCCTCTTACACAGACCAGGAGACAAGGCACAGAGTGAAGTTAAGCAGTTTGCCTGAGGTGAGAGAACTGAGACGTGAACCCAAGTTTTGGATTCCAACACCCTCTTAGGAGACATTTTAATCTGGGGAACCAGGACTAGGGAGAAAACAAAGTGGGGTGAGCAATACCCATACTCCCATGAGGGGTAGTCCAGCCCTGGCCCCCCACACTTGGGCCCCTCAGGCCCACAACACTGAGGCAGAGCCACAGAAGACGGCATCCCCAGCGGTTACCCTGAGCCCCCAGCTGGGGCCCAGGCTTCAGTTATTAAAGCCTCTAGGGATCCCAGTGCATAGACAAGGCTGAGCTCTACCCTCCTCACTCCAGACACGAGGCGTTGAGCCCAGGGAGCTGAAGTAGCTTTCCTGAAGGGGTGCAGCCCACAGCCCCTCCAAGGTCTATGGATTCTCCGCCAGCCAGGGCTGCCTTTCAGATGCTCGTCCACTGACTACTGTGTGGCCTTGAGCGAGTCATTTAACCTCACGGCGATGTATTTAAACTCTCAGTGGGCTCAGTGAAATGCCAGTCCTTACCTACCCATCCTGCACATCCTGCACTTCCAGTTCAGCCCCTTCCTGCCACATGACCATAGACAGAGGAGGCTGAGCCAGGGAGGCGCTGAGAATCTGACCATCCTTGAGCAGTAAGGTCAGGGGCCTCCTGGGAGTGTTGCTGGCCCAGAAGACTCCTAGGGAAGGGCCCAGATGACTTAGCCGTCTCTGTTGGAGAGGAGCAGGGAAGGAGAGCCCAGGGATGAGGTTACTGCTCCTGAACTAGGAAGGCAGCCCAGAGCTGGACACTCCCCCTGCCAGAACATGCAGGTTGTACCAGCAGGTGGATGATTTGTCTCAAAGAGCCCAGCAAGGCGCTTTCCAGATCGGGACCACTGAAAGCCCAGCTGAACGCATGCCTCCCCTCCTGCGCAAGACTTGCTGTATAAATAAACGACTGATGAAGTCCCTAGTATAAATATCCTAAACTGTTAACAGTGTTTATTTCCAGCACAGGGGAACTATGGGAGACCTTCCCTTTCTTGCTCATCTGTTTCTTTGATATTTGGCTTTTCATAACAACCATTGTACTACTTTTGTCATAAAAAATAATGAACTTTAAAATGCTGGTATAAATATTTGCAGAACACGAGTTACCTGCTTTCAAATGGCCTTTTAGGGAAAATCAGTCATTTGAAGAAAGATTTGCAAAGCATCACGACCTAGCCACAAGTCAGGCCTCCCTCTTTCATCCCAACATCTCAGTTGTCTTCAAGGACAGCCTCCTCAGTCCTGGGGTCCACCTTCCCACCTAGAAGCTTTTGGGGACCTAATCAGCAATTCTTCCCCTATGACTGCTTTGCCACAGGAAGCACCCTGACTTCCTCCCGACCCCATGCCCAGCTAGGCCAGAGCAGAAGTGCGCACCTTCTGTCCTCTGCAACAGCAAGAAGACATCTGTTTCCCATCTGTAGGATCAATTACCCCCTAAACTAATGACAACTCTCAGTGCAGATGGCAGTACCGGGAAGAGGGTCTAAAAATATGACTGTCCTCATTGTTTTGTTTCAGAAAGTGACCCCAAGCCTGGCTGCCCCTGAAGGTGATGTAGTGAGGAGCCAGCAATGGGGCCAGTTGCAAAAGGAGAAAACCTCTGAAAAGCAAAACAGAGGTAGCCTTTGTGTGCGGGATTCAAGCCTCTGGGGCAGCTTCTAGGTGTTCACTCCCATCCTGCTGCTTTGCCCAGCCCGATGCACCCAGACACAGACATGCTCAACAGAACATCCTGGAGTTGTACCATGTTGGCTTCGGGGTAGTCGTGGGGGCACTAGGTCAGCAGCCCACTTAGGGAGCATGTGCCCTGGATGCCTGAGTCATGTGGGAGCATGAATCTGGTGCTTAAAGTACACGCTTGTCTTTTCACATGGCCCTTAAGTGTAAGAGAGCCCCCATTTGCATGCTCGCCCAAGCCTGCAGCACCTGCTCCCCTGCTGATGCAAACACCAGCTGGTGGGACCCAGTGGGAGACAGTTTTTCAGGGGCTCCAGTGTGCTACTACTGAAGGGAATGTCGGGGTCATTTGACTGCATATCTTTCCTTGTGCCCTGATTTCGCAGAACCCCATGGAAGATGTGACTCGCCATAAATGTAGCATGCCCCTTGTTCTCTTACCCCCCAGCTCCAGATTTTCACACACACACCCCAGCCCTTTGTCTGGAATGGAAAGACAACTAGGGATACCTGGAGTATCTGGGTTGGATCTGAATTCTGGGAACACGAGCATTTGGGGGAGAGACGTTCTAATCCCATTCTAGCCAAAGGACTATCAGGCCTAGTATTTAATGAAAGAGGCATCAATCTTTCCCACAGAACTGAGTTGGAAGGGCTCATGCGCACTGGTGCCAACCCTTTCAGAGTTACAGGAATCCAAACTATGAAGACACTGGATGAGGGACAAGGCCCTGGGCTCGGAGACAGATGAAGTGTTTCTCTGGAAGGGAATCTTGGCCTTTTGCAGACCTGGGAAGTGCCAGGGCTTAGCTCTTGAGTGAGGATCGCTGGTGCTGACAGCTGGCAGTCAGGACTCGGGGGCCAGGGCCCCAGTGCAGGAGGAGACCTTCCAAAAGTGGAAAGTGGGGCTTGGGGGAGATGTGTCTTCTGGATTCTGCAGACACCCACAGGTTGGCCCCTTTCAGGGCTTCTGTGGTGTCAAAGTCATTTCACAAGCACCTGCCATGGTTATCAGCTCAGCCTGAGAGTTTCTGGAGTGTGGGAGAGGGCAGAGGGAGGGAAGCAGCCGTGGGCTCCCTCTCAGGTCGCCCGAGCCTGGGGCAGTGGAGGTGATACTGCACATCCACCCTAAATCTCCTCTGACCTGCTGGCTCAGAGCACACATAGGCTCAGGCAGGCAGGTTCCCATCCCGCTCTGCTGGGACCCCACCAAGTGCCGGACAAGTTCACTTGACTTCTCTGGGCCTTGGTCTCACCCATAAAGTGGGGATTATGACATCTCCTCGCCAGGTGGTTGCAAGGTTACATGAGAGCAGGGACAAGGGAACTAAAGAGTGGAGTGTGAACCTCTGGGACAGTCTGGGCCACTGTCTCCCAGGCAGGAAGCGCAGGAGGGAACCCCTCTGATGCAATGGGTCTTTGCATCCTCAGCCCTGACTTCTGCTTGTCTTGTTGCTTGTAAAGGTTGAGAGGAGAGGAGAGGAGCTCCCTGTGAGAAGAGGGAGGGTCTAGATCATAGGGTGGAGGTGCAGGGAAGGAGAGGGGACAAAAATGAGTAGTGTTCCCCTCCTCCCATTTGGCCACGCAAGCTGCCTATACATGCTTCCGATGTCTCCTGTGAACTAAAATAAACTGTTTCCCTGCTTATGAACTGAAGGAATTGGATGGTCTGAGCTTCAAGCTCTGCCCCAGTACCATCTGGGGTCTCTAATTCCTCTGAGCCTGATTTAAACTACCCTCTGCATGTACATGTCTGTGCACACACATATACACAGCAACTTCCTCTCCCCACCACACACACACACATATGTTCCCTGGGTTTAAGTCAGAGTGAGCTGGCATTTGTGGGAACCACAGACATAAGCGCCAGGCTGGACCCATCTTAGTGGCTGCTGTTAGGTTAGGTTGAAAGGACTAAGACCCGGGACTACTTGCTGCTTTGATCTCGCCAAATTATCACAGTGGCAAGTGGAGAGTCAGCAAGAGGGGTGCCCCAGAGAGGAGGAAGATGGGGTTCTACCCTGAGGAAGTCAGGGGGCAGGGGTGCAGAGCTTTGACTTTACCACACTCCCCAGATGCACCCCAGAGAGGGCCAAAGCCTGGACTCAGTCCCAGAAGGCCTTAGAAAACAAGCCAGTGTCACCTTCAAGACAGTCATGCCGCTGGCCCTGCAGGACCAAGCAGGATGGTTCTGAGAGCAGCAGCATTGAATCATTCCGTGATTCATTCCCTCATCAAACTACCATTACTGAAATTGACTTACACCCTCCCATAGGGGAGCTCCCCCACTGAAACATGGCGCTGTCCATTTCCTGGCAGGAAGAAGGAGGCTTTCTCCTGGAGTGTGATGTGGGTGGGTCTCCGTGGAGGGCAGAATTTGCAGGCTCTGGGTTTCAGCCTCCTCCCAAGCCTTGGGGTGGAGAAGACCCTCCATTGTCCCAGGCACCCCACTCTTGTGCTTTCTCAACTGATGCCAGGCTGGATCAGAATGTCCCCACCTTGTTGAATGTCACCCTCACGGCCCAGCAACCATACCATAAGTCAGATCTGGACAGATGCTGCGACACAGATGTTAGGTGCCGGATGTTAATTAACACACCTACTGTTTGGACATGGATGAGATTGATTTGGCCTCATGAATCATAGAGGAGGAAAGAGATGAACTCGGCCTGAGAGATGGCTGATTATTGACAGAAGGCTGCAGATCGTTGTCCACAAAGTCTCAGAGGCAAGAAACAATGAATTTACTTGGATAAACACCTCAAACACTCCCAGACTCGGCACCATCTCTTCCTTACACTTGGTTGAAGCGACATGGCTTTTGAAACCCAACGGATCTGGCCGTGTACTAGACATCGGCCAGATGTCATCTAACTCCTCTGGACTTGAACTTTCTCATCTGTGAATTGGCGCTGCTACTGTCTAAGATGCCCTTCTCGTCGAGCTGTCTGAGCTTCAAATGCAGTATCATTTAGACCAACTCGCCAGAGCCCGCTTAGCACACACTAGGTAGTAAGAACTACGTCTCCACTTGTTCCTTTTCCTGCTCTGTCCTTTAGGCTCCTTTACCTTCCCTGAAATACCAAAAAGTCTCTCCGTCTCCACCCCAGGGCCATTCTTCTCAGGAGACTGGTGGACGTGCGAGGTATCCTAATGCCCCAAAGCAAGCAGCACAGAGAGAATTGGGGGAGCTGCCACGGGCTAGCCTGGCATCCGATGTCGTTGTGAGTGTCCCAGTGAGAGGCGCCTTTAGCCCAGCTCGGGCTTCGGTGGGTGGCGGTGAGCTAAGGATAGAGCTGGGAACCGCGGGGAGTGAGCGGGGGAGAGAAGAGCGAGGTTCAAGTTGTTTTTCATTTGTAGAACTTCAGGTTCCGGCCAAATAATATCTCAATACTGTTGACACGACAAAGGCAAACTTTTTGGCTTGGCCTTGAATTCTGTTCTTTTTTTAAATCTAAATTTGAAGAATGTATCTCTTTTAGGACTGTGTCCATCAGCCCAGTCCTTTCTGCTCATGTGGGTCCAGCTTAGAGCTAGTCCCGTTTGCCAAGGTCAAGGAGTGATTGCCTTGGCTCCTGCAATGCTTATGTGGGGGAAGCAAATTGAATGCTGCAGAAGGCCAGGCATGGGGTGGGGGGCTCTCCTGGTGGAAGGTGAGTCTCCCAGGTGTCCTCTCCTGTCTCCCTCTCAGACGCCTGTTGTCACACTCCTGTGTGCGTGCGCCTTTGGGCTGAGGGTTGGCTGTGGGTCCACATTCTTAATGGGGAGCAGCATTTCCACATCTGTGCATCAAGGACTACAAGAATCAAATGAGAAAGAGAAATTAGGCAATCATTCCAGTTCTTCAGGTTTTAAAATACTTTTACCTAAAATAACCAGATAATTGAGGCTGGAGTGGGTGGTCCATTCTGCTCGAATTACCCATATAATTACCTCAATTTTTCCATTCGCTTTGTGTGCATAAGACATAGCATTAATACCATCCAGGTCAAAGAACGCAGATATTAAATAAGCTACATAAATACAGAGGTTTCCAGCCCAGCCTCTTCACAGGTGGCATGTTTCGTCATTTATTCAACAAATATTTTTCAAGCA
Organism: Talpa europaea; assembly: GCF_964194135.1. Lineage (NCBI taxonomy): Eukaryota > Metazoa > Chordata > Mammalia > Eulipotyphla > Talpidae > Talpa > Talpa europaea. The sequence continues at coordinate 16,866,989 of NC_140072.1, forward strand.
ACAAATATTTACTGTGCCAGACACCACGGGAGGTATACAGTGATGACTAAGCAAGCATGGTCCCGGCCCAGATGGACCACTGGGGAAAAGACAAAAAGAAGTACATGGAACAAGCACAGTGACTAGAAATTACAGTAAAGGTCAGACTGGGTCGAAAATTTTCTGTGCTGATTGTAAGCAATTTATTGGTAGCTTTCCACAACAATGGTCAGCACCTGGAAGTGAAGTCACATCGCCTGTGGTCATCCCTGGTCACTGTGACACCACTAGCTCCTTCTCAGGTTGTGGGTCCTCTCAAGGCTTTAGCAAAAGCAGGTTTGCAAGGAAGCCTTGACTCTGGCGTGAGGGGCCCTGAGCCGGTGGCCTCTAGTAGCTGAATGACCTCGAGTCAGTCATTTCAGTGTCCTTTCTCTCATCTACAAAATGCGTCTCATACCCACCCTAGCAAACAACAGGGTTCTTGTGAGGACCAGGAGATGGGGGATGCCAATGATTTGCAAACTTTAAACCTCTGCATATAGGAAGTGGTGAGGCTAAGGCTTCTCCACAATACATCTGAGGGGAGGGGAGAGCTGGGAGAGCGAGAAGAGGGGCAGTGAGGTTTCCACACCATTATCGTACTGAACACCCCACAAATACCCCGTGACAGAGTAGAGTAGCAGCCTTGTCAACAGATGAGGAAACTGAGGCACAGAGAGGCAAAGGGAGCCACAGCAGGAATCTGTGAGGAGCTGGGCTTCATCTGCCCACCTCTGCAGCCCGCCTCCGCCTCAAAGTCTCAGTTAGGAAAATGGAGGGAGACACAACCTCCTTTGTTTTGAACTGGACACTGAGTCACAAGTTGGACTTTTCCAGGAAGTAATTCTTTTTAAGGGAAGAATGTGCAAAACCACGCAACTTCAGGGAATCGAGGGGATTGTTTGTAATCCTCTTTTTATGGATGAAAAAACAAAGGCTTTATAAAGTTTAGGTGACTTGCCCGAAACCACATAACTGACTAGTGACAGCATCCGAGAAAAGGCAAATGGAAGAATAGACTGATTGATATTTTCCAAACTGCGGGGTGCTAGTGGGTCCTCAAATTCCTGAGTGGAGAGTGGGACATAACCAGGAGTTTGAAAGATGAGCTAGAACAGGACGGCGTGCCTTGTACCTTAAAGGGAAGCCACACTTCGCGCTCCTCCTCAGGTCTCCGTGTGTGCTGATGTGTGTGGGCAGAAGGTGAAATGTGTGGGTCCCAGTCAAATCCCTTTGTCAAAACACCAGCCTGGGGAGTGAGAGCGCGGGAGACGAAACCTGTGGGACTGACAGGAAGTCTGAGCAAAATCCAAGATCTGCTCCTCCAATTCAAGCAAAACAGCTCTAAAATAACCACAGGGTCTATTTTTAGCACGTGCCAAAATTACCTTTCCTTTGATCTCTGGCTTTGACTAGGAGGCCCCTCCACTGCACGCAGGAGTAACCAGCTGGGAGAGTGGTCGCCCAGGAAGGGGGTTGGGGCGGGGTATTTAGACCCACCCCACAGCAGCTGCTTCCTCTGCCAGCCTGGACTGGAGCAGGTCCTCGGAAACAGGGAGCAGCATCCTTCACAACAGGATGTAGCTGGGGGACCACACACTGCTCTGAGTCAGGCCACCAGCGAGCCACTTAGCTCTGGTCCCACTTAGTCACTGCAGGACATCTTAACCCTTCAGGGAACAGGGGCTGACACAGTCGGGGGCCTGTAGGGAAGATGCAGGGGGTCTTTCCAATCTGTGGCCTGAGGGACTGATCTTCCACAGCCTTAGGGCCTACATTCTTGCACCTGGAGCTCACCTGGCACCCAAAGCTTGGGGTGGGAACACGGAGCATTTCGAGGATCCCTTCCAAGTTGGGTGTGCATGTGTGTGCATGTGCACATGTGTGGGGAGAGTGGGTGTGGGTGCAGAAGTTGAAATCATAAGGAAACCTAGCAGCACCAGGAAACTCATCCCTGTCCCAGAGGAAGGTGGGTGAGGGCTTCCACCTTCAGCTGAAGCCCCAGCCCCTACCTTCTCATATGTGTGGCAGCCAGTGTGAATGTGGCTATGAGGAGTGGGGAGCAGAGCGTGGCTGGAGCTCTACTGATAACAGACTGAAGGTCAATGAGTATAAAAACAAAAGTAGAATAGTGACTGGGCTGTGTAGAAGGAACACTGCAGGGGTTGGTCCGGGTAAGACTGGCAGTTGTGAGTTGATTTGTTTACATTAAGTTCTGCTCATAGATGATCGACCTTCATTGTGCACGGTGCAGGCTGTTGTGCTCACAATGGGACCCTTCCCTGAGGGACTATGGTAGATCCTGGGAACCAATTCCTAGCACACCCAGAGAACAGCCTCCTGGGAGGGAAGAGCCTGGTCAGGGGGTGTGGCTAGGGAAGGTGAAGTCCAGGCCTGACAGTCCTGAGTCTCAACCCCATCTGCCTGGGCTGGGTCATTCCCAAACACCCCCCTCCCCAGACCCTTCTGGGAAAGAGTGCTAGGAAAGAGGTTCCTGGGAGAGAGAATTGGGAGGCTCTGAAGCAGGGCCAAGTCTGCCTCACAGCTGAAGACACACAGGCGACATCTAACGAGGCCATGTCTAGTAAGTGAAGCACACAGGTCCACCTATAAGACTGTGTCACCTTGGCCATGCCACTTAACTTTTCCAAACTTCATTTTTCTCAACTCTAAGAAGGAGATAATACCTGTCTACCTGCCTATGAGGACGAAGACAGTGAGCAAAAGCTCCTAGCGGGGGGCTGGCAGAGTAAGGTCAGCATGGTGCTCTCCATCCTGGTGAAGTTGGCATTGATTTAGCGTCGACCCTAAGGGCAGGGAGCCCAACTGCTTGTTCCCCCCGCACTCTCAATGTTCAGGGTGGTCTCCTGGCAGCCAGAGCTCCTAACTCAGTGAGGTCTAAGGCTTCCCTTCCAACACAGCTGGGGGATGGGGGGTGGCTTGCAGGCCCCAGCAGGCAGAGACTTGCTGTCATGGCTCCAGAGCAATTGTGGCTTGGGAAGAATCTCTGGTATGTGTCATGTCGTCCCCCACAAGCCATGATGCATGGAGTGCTGGAGAAGTGCTTTGTTCCGGGGCCAAGAGGTCAGTTTGTAGGAGGGTCACCCATAAGTCTACATGCCGGGCGGCGTCCCCCAGCCCCCGAGCCCTGTCCCTGCCACCATCTGCTCTGGATCACCCATCCAGTCGGGGAGACTGGGTGGCTTGCTCCCGAGCTTGGAGCTGGCTATTGAGCTGTGATTGTGGCTGGGCCAAAGCTGGGTGTGGGGGTGACATGGAGCGGTTTGCCTGGCTTCCTGGGTGACCAGAGGGAACTAGTGGAAAGGGTGGTGGGAAAAGCTCAAACTCTGACTTTACCCAGTTTAGTTCAATGCTCAACTACATTGGGACGCCATGCAGGTCAAGCCCTCCCCACAGGCCTCAGTTTCCTTACTGGTGGAATGAGAGGGTTGGACAAAATGATCTCTAGCTTATCATCTTTTAGGCTATAAACTCCTTGTTTTCTTACAAGAGCCCTAGTTTTCTTGTAAACAGGAGCCATGGTCAGCATGTTGAAGTGAACGGGTGGGGCTGCAAGGTGGAGAAATGGGTTGAGAGGGCAGGAAGTAAATGCAGAGGGTCAGATTTTCCCAGCCAGAAATGTGCAATGTAATTTTCTTCATTTTTCTATAATTGGCTTTATCTTCTATCTCAAGACCTCATTCTGGTTGATGCAGAAAATCTAGTGTAGTTAGTTCCAGATAAATCAGTCACTTAAGTCACTTTCTCAATCATTTTAGTATTCTGCTCCATTAAATTCAAGATTCTCTCATTTCCTCCCTGGAGTTGAAGCTAAGCACAGGATTGCAGCATCCAGGCAAAGGAGGCTACATCTCCTCTCCATCTGCTCTGAGTCTTGAGCAGATGGACTCAAGACCATCTGAGATGTGATTTGTCCCTGTGAGGTCCTCAAAAAGGGGCTCCCCCAAACTGGAACACATGCTTTGTCCCACCCTGGCTGAGGGCTCATGCTGCCACCTCTCTGCATATGCCCTCACTCCTGCCCAGATCCCTCTGCAGCCTGCAGTGTCCTTGCAGTCACTCTAGACTCATTCCCACTACACCCTGGAGGAGTCATGGGAAACCTGCATGGCAGGGGCCAGGGGGCTGTGGGAGTAAGTGATGAGGTGGGGGGCGGGGGTGTCCCCTGCTTCAGAGTACTCTGCAGCTCTATAGTGCACCATGGTGTCCAAGGGACTCCCCAAGGCTCACCAACTTTCCTGGGCTTCTCAGAGAAGCTAGACACGGTACTTGCATGCCTGAACCCCTTCTCCATGGAGCAGCCTGTCATTTCCCTCACCCGTGGACCCTGGAAGAGCCATAAAGCTCAGGAAGTGCATTTAACTCTCCCAATGCTCTCTCTCTGCAGCTTAGAAGCTACTGGTCTAAGGGTGAGATGAAGTGTGGGCAAGAGTATTATTAAAAAACAACATAACATTTTACATCTATCACATCACGTCTTTTTCTCTTTCCTGTCTCACAACTGGATGGAGGCCTTGGGCCCCCAAAGCCAAGCATTTGGTGTCTTTGCTCTCTAGCCCTTTGAGACTACCAGGCTTTTACTGTCTGAAGGGAAAAGAATCAGACAGCACTAATTCTTCACATACCGAAGCCGCAGGAAAAGGCTAATCAAAGGATCAAAGCTGGTTCCAGGCTTGGAAGAACCTTTGACAAACATATGTAATTGCTGGTGTCTTAAAAATAAAATCCTCTAAAGTAATTACAGAACATAAATCCTTGACCTGGATTTCAGGTCTTCCTCCTTATGACCCAGCCAACTTTCCATTTCTCACCTATAACTCAGGGGCCTTTAGACAAATTTCCTTTGTCTCTTTGAAACTTGGTTTCTTCATCTTGAAAATAGGGCTAATTTTTCACTTCTCACTGTGTTATGGTGAGAATTCTAAAAAGTATTATAGGCAAATCAATTTTAATCAGAACTAGAAGGAAATTCTAGCACAGGATCTGGCCTATTACAGGCTTAATGGGCCGCAGGTCTCTCCCAACCTGATATCCGGCCAACTGGAGAACAGCCTTGTATTCATAGCTTCGCAATACTAAAATGCCTCCCCTCTAGCTTCACTTTCACCCATATAAACCTGGTCTAACCTCACCACTAAGGCGCTTATGAAATGCTACCACCTCCAAGAGGACCCCCTCATCAGGATGGTCCTCCCTGGACCTTCTGTGATGAACTTTCATGCCCAGGATTCCTCTCCCACCTGTGGGGTTTCAAGCTTATTGAGGGCATGAACTTCGTCCTGCTTTATACACCTTGCCTGTAGCCATTGAAACCAGCCTGGTCCTCCCATGACCACACCCCTGCTGGCTCACCCACCACTACTCAGTGTTCTAGGCAGCTGCCCAGGGCCACTCCCTCACTCCCAACCTGATTTTGCCTTGATGGCATTTCCACCTGGCTCCCACTCTTGGATCTGAGATTCTGACCTCAGGCTCTACCTCTGGCCTTCTGTGTGTGGGTTACGTGTGCTCTCCAGCTTGGCTCACACCTTTGGCTCCTAGCTGTCCCCATTCCTCACTTGACCGCAAAGACCCAATCCCTGCCCTGATGTCCTGTGACACTGCTGTCTGGGCCTTTGTAACCAACACCATACGGAACCCTGTGTGTGCCTCTGTGTGTGTATGAATACAAATTCCAAAGCTGGCTGAGATGGCCCCAGCTAACTAGGACAGAACCGTGAGAATCAACCTAGGCCAACATCTCCTGGGTGCAGAGACCATGTCCTGCCAGCCAACTTGCTGGGAGGAAAAAAGGCAAGAGTTATGCACCTGGCCCTAGCAGGTCTACAGTGAGATGCTGGTTGAGTAATGAAGAGGAGTGTGGTAGAGAAGGCCAGGACAGGTGGAGTCCCTGTACTCATCAGGCCTCCACCAGTCGAGAAAGCTAAAGATTCAGGGTTGGTCACTAGGTATTTGAGCCAATGGCTGGGGCATGATTCTGCCATCACCTTGACCCATCCAAGCCTGGGAAACAGCTCTCTGTGATGCCTGAGGTCATGAAAAGTGTCTCCACCACCCTGAAATCAAAGTGTGTAAGAGACAAGGGGGAGTTGCTTCATAGCAGAACAGGCCGTGAGGCTGAGCTACTACACTCCATTCTCCATCTTCCTGGGGGGAGGGCATTTCTTTCCCCCTTCAGCACATCCTTACTGAGTCCCTTCCATGAGAGGCAGGCACTGGAGGTTCAGTCCCTGCTCTTACGGAGCTCACAAGGGTAAGCCTCACATCCATTGTGTGATGGAGGCTGTGACCGGGAAGCTTAGGTGTACTTGGTGGGAAGTACTTAGGGTTAGTCCGAGACAACCTCCCAGGAAAGGTGACATTTAAGGGGAGACTAGTGTTTTAAGCCAAGGAGACAGCAGGTCTGAATGACCAGTGATCAGGGAGAGGACTTGGCCTACTGGGAACTGAGAAAAGTGAATGGTTGGAGCACAGAGCGCAATACGCTAGAGCAAGGTAAGATAGAGGTGCCAGCAGGAGCTGCGTTAGTGCATCTGGCTTGCTGGAGGGGACTGCTTCGTGCTCACTGCCAGGCTCAAATTCTGAGAGGGGGCTCTAACTTCTACACATGTAGCACAGAGCTTTGCATACAGTAAGTGCTCAGTAAATACTTGTGGAGTAGCCCACGAAAGACAGGGGGTAAATAAAAGATTGGAAACATAGTTTTAAATAGAGACCCTAGAAAGTGAAAATGAAAATCACATGATCTGCAAGTTTATGGCCCTGCAGTTGCCATTTTATAACTAAAACAAAATACTCGTTAAGTACTAATAGGAATGTGTAAAATCAGCACTGGCAAATCTCAATTGGCAGGCAGGAAAACTGGCTCCTTAAAGGCTGACTGGTTCCATGGTCAGAACATGCCTTGGGTCAAGATCCAGAGGTGAAAAGTCATGTGCTTTTGGGAGCAAGAAATTGACTCAAACCCAACCTGTGGGTTTCGTCTCCGTGGGGCAAAATGACATTGCGTGCTTCAAATCGCTCTGGATTGCCAGCTGAAATGATTGCACAAACACATTCACTGCAGTGGGAATTCAGAAAAGGCAGCCAGTCCTAGCTCAAGTTGTTAGAGGAAAAATGTGCCACACAAGCCTTGTACTCACTGGGCCCCAGTCCGGCGGGTGGAGACCCAGTTTCCCAAAGCCCATCCTTCCGTCCTTCAGAAACCCACTGGCCTCCCAACTCGGCTTCCACCACCCTCGTCTGCATGAGCCCCAGCACGTGCTGGCCCTACCTCCTCAGCACACATTTGCTGTCACCTCCACCCACATGGGCCATCTCCAAGCCAAGCACTTGCTCCTTTACGGAACACCTTGGCCAATTGATTTCTCAGCAACTTAGAGATGCTGATGTTATTATCTGGTTAACAACATCCTCAGACATTTCTTCCTTTCCCTCAGATACCCTCTCCAGTCCCTCTTCCTCCTTGTTCTCTATCCTTCCTTGCTTCATTTAGGAATGGAACGAGTTTTCTAGAAACACACAATAGAAATTCCTCAGAGGCAATGCAGTAAATTATCTGAGACGTGCATCAGGGAGGAGCCTTTGGTAGGAGCCGTTGAAGAATGCTGACCACGGAAAACGAAATCCAAGAGACCCCATTTTATAAGGCGCAATTAGCACTAAATAAGTCCATGTCAGAGGCTCTGGGGCAGTGGAAACTGGCTGCTTTTTTAAGCTGAGTTTGCTAAGTGGCACATAATGGCTGTAACGAACTACTGGAAGGTCATCTTTTTGCTACGGCGGCCCAGCCCACAAGCACAGTGGAAAATGGGAGAGACGCCTTTCACTCCGGGAGTTTTTTACTTTTACATCATCTTTGGATGTTGGAGGGCAGAGCACAGGGCCTGGGGAATCCCCGCCCTTCCTAGGTTCTGTGGGAAAAGTTCTTTGACTCTCCTGAGCTGGGCACAGATGAAAATGTCACAGAGGAAGACAACTGGTACTCGCTCGCTTAGATGTTTGTATCTGTAAACCTTCTGCCTCATGTTAACAAAGGGATTTTTTTTTCTAATAAAAACGTGTGCTATCATCTAAATGACTGGCTAGTAGGTGTCCTCACAGGGAGCCTAAAGAGAAAACTATTTGGGGTTACAAAATGGGAAAAATTAGTCACCCGTGATTCACAGAGACTATAAATATGTGGCTATATTGTTCTCTTATTTACGATCCAGCTGGGATGAGCTGTTTGGGAGAAAATAGGAAGATACACAAATAGTACTGAAGGGGAGTGGAGCCGCTCGGGGCTCGCGCAGTAGAATGCCCCTCGAAACTCTGCTCAGAGTCTGCCTGGGTACTCAGCACCCAGCACCAGCGCCTGGGGGGCAGTCCTGGACCCCTGCTGGACCAGGAAAGGAGGGGGTCTGTCCTGCCCCAGTGACAGTGACAGTGCCCTTGGGGGTGTCACTGGCTTTGCAATTTCCCAAGTTGGAGAAATGGGTCCACCTGCCTGTTCTTCAGTGTTCTAGGAATTGACACCCTAAATCCTTGTGTTCTGTGGTACAGACTGCTTTTCTCTGCACCTCTCGTTTGCCTGAGCCTCAAATTTGCAATAGAAAGAAAGAGTTTGTGAAGGAGACTGTCCCCTGTAAGAAAGGCGCAGGGCAGATGGAAGCCAAGTCACAGGTGGGAAAACGCTGGGAGCTGAAGGATTTTGTGATTGGTGAGGTTTCTTTTCTCAACCAAGGTGGAAAGGGGAGGCGAGGTGGAGAGACTAGGCATAAGCATGTGTGGGCAGAGTGTGGGGATGAAGGAAGGCAAGTAAGGGGTCTTCCAGGATGGAAATCTGAGGCAGGGGTTGGGGAGGAGGCTCCTGAGGATGGTGGGAAGAAGCTAGTTCCTGGGCCCAGGCTGGATGAGAAAGGCATGTGGTGGGGTGGGGTAGATTAAGACAGTCTGATAGGAAGAATAAAAGCTGTGGTCAAGAGATTTTTATTTTAATTCCAGGAGAGCAACAATTTAGAATAATGACAAAATTCATTCATTCCACAAAGATTAAGTCTACCTGCTGTGTTCGACATTGTGCTGAGCTTTGGGCTAAGCGGAGAATCTAGAAAGTCTTGTTGGAGTTCATAGTTCATTTTATCCCAAATATTTTTGGAAACATGTCCATGTGTCATGTATCATTAACTATTTAATCCTTTAGCACTAATGATATAGGTTCTAATATTAGCTCACATAGAGGCACAGAGAGGTGACTTAACCAGCTCAAGATTTCACAGCTAGCAAATGGCAGAACTGGCATTCAAATCCAGGCAGTCTGCCTCCTGAGCGCACTCTGACCCCCAGGGCTGAAGTATGGGGTAGACCAGGAGGCCTGAGTGGAGAGAAGGTGTTGGTAAACTGGGAGAGCAGGGAATTATAAAATTCAGCTATGTCAATGCAGAAATGACTCAGGATGGAGGAAGGAATTGGAATAAGAAGGAAGTCAGTGAGTCGGGGGATCAGTTGAGGGTTTCATGGTCTTCCTCCTTCCTTGCTCCTTGGGCCTCGAAACTCTGCAGATGAGTCGGGTCAATCCAGAGCCCCTGCAGGTGAAGCTCCAGCCACACTCATCTAGAGAGAAAACTTGACTCTGGTAGTTCTCAGCCTCAGCCTTGGGGACTCTTTCTCCTGGTAACCCCTGGCCTCAGGTTGCCTCCAGCTCTCTCTGGGTATGAGTGTAGGGTCCTAGGAGCAGTTTAAAGGTCCCAAATGATAAGGGTGACTGGAACAATTTTCTTGAACCGGTCTCAGAACTGCTTTCTGCACTCATCCACACCTACCAACCTCCATCTGATCTGCATAGACCCCTGGGTACAAGCCCGCCTGTCCTGGCCCTGAGTGCTGGTGTCACCTGAGTGATGAGCATAACTTCCTGAGGCCTGCAATACAGCATAGAATGGAAAGGCTGGTAGTAGAACCCATATATTGGATGCTTGCTCCCCCATCCTTCAGAGAATTCCATGATAAGACCATGGATGGTTGCCATTAATGCTTTGCTTTCCTTGCCTAGGGGCCGACACCCCCTCTAGACTGATTTGTACCTGAGTGCTTCAAACTGATAAGGCAACACTTTCTGCTCTACCTACCATCCAGATCTGCTTTCCTCTGCGCCCCTCGCTTTGACCAGCCTGGATCTTTGCTTTCTCTTGCAGGAACACCTTAAACAGTCCCTGTTGTGGGACACCGTTCCTGACTTGTAACTGGATTGGGTGTGCCTGCTGTGTGCTTCCATGTTGTGGGACTTCCCCATCTTCACAGTGCTCAGTCTCCATTTTAATCGCTTTCCATCACCCCAAACAGAAACTGGGCACTCATGAAGCACAGTCATTATCACCTCCCTCAGGCCCTAGTGATCTAGTCTGCTTCTCTTTTCTTTTCCCGAGTTAAAAAAATCAAGAACTAACAGTAAAATTGTGTTCTTTCAACACATAAAAAGAAATACCAAATAATCAACTAAGGGAGTTGGACATAATTGCCTCCAGAAAGGTGGAAAGGGAATGAATGGGAGAACTATTGTTTTTTCCTAGCAAGTCTTGAACCATCTGCCTCTTTAATTGACATGTAACTTTGATACAAATCAATCAACAACCTCAAAGAGGTTGACGAGGCATATTTTAATCTACCCACAATACACCTTTCTTGTTTTAAACATCATTTTTTAATGGCTGTGTAATATCCCATCATGGGCCTATACACTACCATTTGTGTATCTATTCCATATGAAATATGTCATTTGCTTCCAAAATATAGGTAAGATTTGATGAGCAACCCTGTGCATGAAGCTTTTTGTACGTGAGGGTTTTTTTTTTTTTTTTTTTTTTTTTGGTAAGAAAATAAAGAGAGCTCTTAATACACGGGAGGACTCATTTTCCCAGACTCTTGCCAAATTTGAGTAAATTCCTTTTTAAAGGTCTCAAGTAATGAGTGAAAAAATTGCTTTCCCTTTTCAACAGCTGAGAAAATGGAAACTGAGAGATCTTTAACCTTCCTCCGCATGCTCAAGGTTAAGATGTAGTAGAGCTGGCTTTTAAGCCTGGTTTTATGTGGATTATCTCTGACTGCCAAATTCTCATGCCCACCACATCTGGTCTCTCAGTAGAAATGCCTGGCAGAAAGATCTAGTTATCAGGAAAGCTGGATGCCTAGTCTAGCCTTTTCCAGGGCCTAACTAGTACTCTTTTTGTCTGTTTCTTCTCTCTAAAACATGGGTGCCCACCCCACCTACCTATCTTCACACAGCTGAAGGACCAAATGAGATCATGAACATAAAGACTGGAAATTCTAGAAAGTTCCAAATTGAGTATAGACTTTAAAAATGCAAGGGCCCCACATTCTATTTGCAAGAGAGAGAGAGAGAGAGAGAGAGAGAGAGAGAGAGAGAGAGAGAGAGAGAATCTCATGTTTATTTAGCATTCACCTCAGGCAGTTACTGTAGGTTAGTGCCTTATATGGATGATCTCATTTAACCACTGAACAGCCTGGTAAGTTCAATTTTTTTGTTTCTGTTTAAGAAGTGAAATTGAAACTAATTTCTACAGCCGGTAAATAGTGATGATTTTAAATTCAGGAGATCTGACTCCAAAACTTGAGACCTCATTGTTTTAAAAAGTAGGTTTTGTTATTGTTGTTTGTGTATGGTAAGGCCAACAGACCAGGGATGGTTGCCATTGAAAAGATAGTTTGATACTGTTCTCAAGATGAGGGCATGCCACATCCTGCAGAGCCTGCAAGGAAGCACCAGGGTCAGTCAGAAGGCAGGGGGAATAAGGGGAAAGCACAGCCCAGCCTCATTGTTTTTCTGGGAAGGAAACGGGTATAGCAGGATAAGCAGGTTACACGGGTTTTGGATTGGTTAGTCTGAATCATTGCAGTGGGCTCCAGGGTACAAGACTATCTTCAGTTGCCTGGAACCTAGCCCTGGGTGATGAAGGCAGGGGGATAGGTTCAACCTGTGCGGACACCTTTATGCAGCTTGGTGGCATGTATAGGCTTTGAGTGGTGGGTTTGCATATGAAAGGCACACTCCCAGGGGAGTCATTTACCACCCCTGAGAATTAGCTGTAAGAATCATAGTCTCCAGTCTCGCCAATCAGCAAAGGGCCACATGCCAGAGCATAAGGAATAGGGAAAATAAGAAAATACAGTTCAATATACTTATGCACTAAAACCAGGCTGTTTTGTGTAGTGCTTCTGCATAGATGGGCTGATTGTCATCATCATCATCCGGAATCATCATAACAATGACCTCCCATTCTTATTCAAATGTAAGGTCCACAAGGACAAGGACCATGTAGCTGCCAGCACAATGCCTGATCCTACTTCCCACCTCCTCTTCCTGTCCAACCCATTGGAGAGGCAAACTTACTTTGGAAGTATTTCTCAGAGAAAACAAGAACCAATGACAGCAAAATTAGAAGAGCTGAGAAGTAGGGAAGAAAGATGAGGTTTCAACTCAGGAGAGGAACAGAAAGCTTAACCCCTTATCCAGATGCTGTCATGTCCACTTCCTTTCCCAGGCATATTCCAAAACCACCTCTCCACGTTTATTCAGGGATGCCTGTTGCCATGGTGACCGGGTGACAGATGCTTTTTGAATCTGGTATGTGAAGAGCTCTTCCAATTTGGAATCCGACCTGGAACAGGTGGCTATTTTTAGCCACAGGCAGCTAATACTTGCTTCAGAAAGGTCAGTTCTTTGCTGTGTACTTCAACATCACCTTTCTCTACACTACTGCCCAAGTGGCTAGAGGCATTTGTAGGAATTCTTATTTACCAATATACTATAACGCAAAAAACACAGAAAAGACCCCAAGAGTCAGGCTATAAATGCTACATTACAGACTGGGAATGCTCATGGGAAACCAAGCACAGGTGCTGGGCAGTGCCTGTCAGCTTTCTCTTAGCAGGAGGACTGCCCTCTCTGGGGCCACTCTGGGCTTTGACAGTTCAATATACTTATGCACCCCATCTGATGCTCAAAACTGCTGCCACCACCTTGTTCAGGGGCTCTTGTGCTTATCTCATCCTTCATTTTTGTTAGTCCTCCATTTCATTTGTCCAAATCTGTGCTAGTATTTGTAAAATGATTCTCAGAATTCTGTGTTTACCCCATGTGTGATGTGAAAGCAGTTGGTATAATGAGAAGAGTTATAGTTTCCCCCCGTCTCCAAGTTAGTTTGATGTCGAGGCCCTTATAGGATGTGAGCCCAAGTTGTCCCCCTAAGTCTACTTACTTTTCAAATCTCTCTCTCAATCCCCAAGCCTGAAATCCTCCAGGGCGTTCTCCAAAAATGCATTGTGTTCCCACTGGAAAGTTTACGTTGTTTTCGATGCACATATCAAACTCCACATGCTCAAGAATTCTACTCTGTGCTATCTTTTCTTACCTCCTAGTTAAAAGCATCAAGAATTTTCTGTTTTCTGTAGGTCCTTATATCTCATGAGTACCACACATAGCATGGGGAACTATGTTATTTGGGCATTTCTTAATTTCTTCATGACTGCTGAACGTTGTGCAAAACCAGAGAGGAAAGTTTTTCTCTGTTTATATCTCGACTGCTTGTTCAGTGCTTTGCCCATAGAGACTCAGAAGGTATTTGTGGAATTTAATTGCTACACAAGAGCACTGAAGAAACCACATTTCTAGTATTACCTCTGCATCGGCCTTTAACATAAAGTTTTCCAGATCTCAGTTTCTTTATCTCTAAAAACGGAATGATAATACACATTTCACTTCTCTTACAACTGTGTCATTGGGAACAAACTTGCTTTGCCTTAGTTAGAAATGGCATCTTTTGAGATGGAAACACATGTGCCCCAGAAACAATAAAAAAAGAAGAATGAGGAAATACTACAGGAATACTAGAGTTACACTAGATATGAGAGTTGTAGGAAATATTAGGGCAATTCAGGCAAGCTACTCAAGGAGAGAAATAAAGAAAATGACACTGAGATGGTAGATGAATGGAATACTACTCAGCAATCAAAAAAGATAAACTCATGCATTTGTGGCAACATAGATGGAACCAGAAGGGATTATCTTAAGTGAAATGAGAGAGAAAGAGAAAGATAAAAAATATCAGATTGTTTAAATTGTTTGTGGAATATGGAGAAACCAAACAAAGGATCAGATAAAGACAAACTTTAAAACCAACCCTTGTAAACTGCCCAAAGATCTGAAGCATCCTGGAGGGGATAGAGAAGAGGAGGGACAGGGGAAAGGAAGAAAAGGGTGGGGGGTGAGCACAACAGATTATGGTTGATGATCATGGGTATTTTGGTGGTGGGAGAACTATGGTGACCACACCTCAGGTGAGAAAATTCTTTATTGTGAAAAAAAATGAACGGGGTGTAAAACAATGGTAGTTAAATAAAAAAATATATTTAAGAAAAAAGATAGAGGATAAAGAGGAAGACAGGAAGAGGAGTAGGAGGAGACAGGTAAGACCCCACAATCCAGTGGGCCAGGGGCCTGCAGAGCAGAAATGACCACTGTTGTGGGGACTTGGAAAGGCAGAGCTCAGATTCATTTCCTCGTGTGCTGACCAGGGCTTCACTAGGAATGGGGTATTCCCAACTCAGAAAAAGGGAAACCAGAAGGATAATAGTCCCAGGCCAAAGGACAAGAATTGGTCAGAGATGGAGTCCAGAAATCACAGAGGATTTTGATTCAAATGGAGTTTGGGCCATGCTTTCAGAAACACTGGGCTGGATAAGACAAGTTAAAACTGAGGATATTGGTTAACTATCATTGGAACCAAAAATCTGGAAGTAGGAAACTGACAACAGAAGATAAATATCAAATAAAGTCTGAGAAGCAAGGAAGGGACAAATAAAAAAAAATTAAGAGGAAAACAATGACTTGAAAGAGAAATGACATTAATACAAGTACTGGTAAATCAAGACTTAAAGCAAATATACATGGAACAAATGACAGAAATATGCAGAAGGTGAAAGGAAAAAAATGAGCACAGTTTGATTTTTTTTCCGGGATGAAGATGAATGGAGAAATTAATTCTCTATCAAGAAGCTAGATTTACTCCTTAATTCAAGAATGACAGTCAGGTAAGGGAAAGTTTTTGTGGAGCATATGAAGTCTGGACTGGTAGATGCTACTTCTTGTTGTAATGATAACCAAGAAGAGAAATAGAAGCAACATGAGACAAAATAGTGAATGAAATTTAAGGAAAAATAAAAATAAGTAGTGTGATCACGGGCAAATCAGATGGGCAAGAGTCCCAGGGGTTAGCATGGGCTCAGGGCAGGTGAGCTCAGCACCATGGATAGCTCTGTGACTGTTCCATCTGGTACCAGGCCGGTCTTTAAACCCAATGCTGCCTAATTGGCCTCCTTGTCTAGGTCCCACTTTGGATGTTGAAAAAAACTGTTCATCCAATGAAGGTGTAGGTCTTTAGATCTAGGGAATAGTTGTTATCTAAATGGTGGCCTTTGGAAACTCAGAGGTGGTATGAGATAGCAGAAAGGCTGTGATGAACTTGGAATCCAGAGACCAAGGTTTGTTTATAGCATCACCACTTGCTATATACGTGACTTTGGTGAAGCTCAGTTTTCTTTTCTGTAAAACGGGGTTCATAAGATTTCCCCTACTTCCTGTAAAGAACTTCTGAGAAAATCAACTAAGACTGTGCATGTGAAAATACTTTTAAACTATAAAACTCTAGTTAAATATATGTCCAGTTGTTGGAATTAGCAGCAACAACATGAACCACAGAAATGCCGCAGGGTCAGGAGACAGTGGCAGGTCTAAATGTGGATTTTTCAAAAGGTAAGAGAGCTTGTTAGAAAGATGAATGAAATGTGAAAGAGAAAAGAAAAACGAGAGCTAAAAAATACCCTTGCAAATATTCATGACTATCCCAAAAAGAGCAAAAAAAGGAAAAGGTTGATTATTCTATGTAAATTCATACAGAGTACCTGAAACTAGCTAAACTATCAAAGGGTAAGATAAATTTCTTGGAATTTCAAAACTATTTTATTAATAGAAACTTCTTCAAATAGCAAACTTCTTTGGGAAAACTGACTCTTTGTTGTCATTGTTTATAAACACTTATTACAAAAGTAGTATGTTTTCATCTTATTACAAAAGTAATATGGGATCATTATAGAAAAAAATCAAAAGAAATAAACAAGGCAAAAAGATAATATTAAAAAAATTCACAGTCCTATAACCCAAAGATGATCTTCTAACTGCTCTTCTCCTAACTTTTCCCTACATATCACTCATTTTTAAAAAACAAATAAATATGGATTCATCATTATGCAATTTTTCAAAATGTCTTTTTAAATAACTATCATGACTGGATATCTTATAATAAATGTAATAATAAAAAACTTGAGCAGCAAAATTTTAGTTGTTATATTTAATATTTATTATGCGAATATATTATAATTTAATCATGTATCACTGGATAATTGGGCTATTTCTTCTATTTTTTTATTGTGTATTGTCCTGTAGGGAATTCTTATAGTAGTTAAACCTTCAGGTTTTGGTGACAAACTCTTTAAGTTCAACTCCCAGAGTCCCTGCATTTTAACTTAGGGATGTCTTTGGGAAAGTTACCTAGTCTCCTTAAAGGTCACTTTCTTCACCTAGGGAGTAGGTTAATATCTAGTCCAAAACCTATTGTTGGAATTGAGTAAAATAATATATTAAAAAATTTTATACAATGCCTAGTACATAATAGGTACTTAGTGATAATATTTTTTCAGATTCTCATAGCTAATCTCTATCCTTAATTATGTCTATAAGATAAATTTCCAGAATTAGAATTTCTGCATCAAAGAAAGGGCATATATTTTTTAGGACAATGTTATTTATTAAGTGTTGAAAATGAGTTCAGTTGTCATGAGGAAGAGGGACAGAGCCAGATGCTGAAAATAAAACGTAATGTGTAGGGCCTCCCTGGTAGCACAAGGGGTTAAGACGCAGCCTTTGAAGCTGTCCGTAGCCACTGCAGCATGAGTTCAATCCCTGGCCAGGGAGCAACCCACATGGTGCAGCAGACCTCTCCGGACTCGCCCGCTGCTCCCCTCAGCAGTGTATTTCAGTCAGTCTGTCTGTTCTGTTTCCCACTCTGTCTCTGGTCAATCCTCTCACCCCCCACACCTCTGGCCTGTACCCCAGTTCTTGTATACATGAATAAATAAATCTTTTAAAAAAAAAAGCAATGTGTAGATGCAAAGATTTAGGACTCAATTGCTATTAAACTAAGAGTGAGCATAACCTAGAAGTGATCATTCTACCTCTAGGAAAATAACTTACAGCAAAAATTGCATGAATATATATGTACAAACATATTCATTGCAATATATTTATACTAATAAGAAAGTGAAAACAATCTAATTATCTTATTGATTGGAGAATGACTAGAAATATTATGGTACAGCCATACAGTTGTATACTATGCAGCCATAAAAAAGAAAAAGGTAAAGATATAGACGTTAACTCTGCAATGAGTTTCAAATGTAATCTTATGGGGGGGGGAAGTAGAATGACAAAAAAAGTATATAACACAGTTGTACTTTATGTGGTAATTTTTAAGGATAAATAACTCATGGCTCATTAGTTACACATATTAGCAATGGAACAGCTAGACAATGCATATGAAAGGTATTTGAAAACTGTGAAGTGCTATATAGACTTTCTTATTATCCTAATAATCTGACTTAGACTTACTGAAAGAAAAGAGAGAGAGAAATAGACTAATAAAAAGGACAGGGTATACCTGAAATAAAGGTTATTACAAAAGGAAATCCATCTCTTGTGTGATCATAGAAGCCCAGGTGTTAAAGCAATAAAGATGCATGAGAAATTGTCTGATCCACCACTTTGCCTTTGGTAAATATGTTCATCCTTGTAAATGGAAAAACAGAGATGTCAGAGCTAAGAGATTGACTCAAAGTCACAAGGCTCACAGAGGTGGGGTGATGACCAAGATAGCCTCCCCTGATCAAAATAGAATTCTCAAAATCTTGGAAACTTGGCAAGATCAAGTAGAGAATATGCAAATTCCTATTGGAACAGGAAGAAATTAGAACTATAAAAGGGGTCATTAAAGGGGAAGAAGACTTGCTCCCTTTTCAAGATGCCATGAAGAAGTAGGACATGTTAAAAATACATAAAAAAATGCTCAAAGGAAGGCACCAAGCCAGGGACTTTAAATAACAGAGTAGCTCTCCCCTTGCTCAGAAGTGATCCATGAAGAGCATGTTCCCCTATTAAGGTGAAGAAAGTGGAGCAGAAATAACAAACATCATAGAACAAATAAGGAAAGTTTCCATCAACAGGGTCATGGAGATGAGTGAAGGTAAAGAAGGTTAATCAGGGAAAAGGACAACAACTTCATGGGCCTCCCCTCCAGGGACACAATGGACATCACTATTTAGGAAAACAGCAACCATCAGACCGGGGAGGGGCACATGCTCCTGATCCCATAACCTCACTTTTGAGGATCATACAATTTCCTACAATATAATCAAGGAGGAAGGATAAAATGACAAGCAGGCACAGCAGAATGCTGTTAATTTAAAGCAATGTAGGGATGCTGGGAAGGAAACCAGTGGTTCCAGGAGGGAAGAGTTTGTGAAATCTCGAGGCGGGATAGAGTCCCTACAGCCTTCCTATCCATTGAATTTCCACCATCTGCTCCAGCCCAGCTGGCTTCTCCCTACTTCTTTACCTGGGAGGCCATCAACAACACTGAGCCTATCCTCAGAGTATGGATTTTTCTATTTGTGCAAATAAAATCAATGGACACTTTTCAAGAGGAACCTATAAAGAAAACAAAGAATAAGTGGGAAACATAAACCTAATCCCCAAATACCCAGAATGCAGTGATTATCACAACAGGTAAGTAAAGCTGAGATTGTGATGGCTGTCACGGGTTAGTGATCATCTGACAGCCTAGTGTTGTCTCCAGCTGAACGTAACAATGTCTTGTCAGTTTTCCCTGACAAGAGTGGGTCAGTTCCAGGGCTGCTCTGCTGACCTATCATTCCTCCCTCATGTCCTGGGCCTAGTCTCACAAAGGGCCAGATGGACCATATTCCAAGGAAGATCTTGTCCTCAATTTAACATTGCACAAAAGGCAAATGGCTCATCCTCATCTAAAGCTCACAGACTCAGGTTGAGTAGAACACTCTCTGCTTCAGGCCCAGAACCACTGTAGTTCTTCACTGCTCTATTAGCAAACGGTTCTTGCTTCCCTACAAGTGACAAGGGACCCCACACTCAAGGAAAGTTATTAAGTTAAAAAATTATTAACATCTCTGTTCATGCTAGGGTGGCAAACAACTACAAAATGAAAGAACCCCCAAGTATGGTTTAACTGGATAGGAGAATCAAGTTTCAAGTAGTAGAGACATTCACAGTTGGGGGGAGAAGTTGCTGGTCATTCCAGAGGGCGATGGTACATTCTTGTTCTTCCTTCCTCTTTAGGCCTCCTGGCTTTTGTCTTCTTGTTTGTTGCCTTATAGTTGTAGATGGCTACCCTGCTTCTAGCCTTGCATCCACATTCAAAGCAGGAAGAAGGGGGTAGGGAGAAGGGCTTTTTCCTTCCAAGTCTTTGTATTTCTACTCAGGAAGCAAGACTTCCCCCATGGACTCTCACCTACATCCCCTTGGCTGGTCACACCTAGCAGTGAGGAAATTGGGCTACAGAGAACTGTATTTCCATTCTCCATTGGGAAATGGACAAGATAAGGTGATTCAGCATGAATTTCGATAAACTATGGCAATCTACCACAATTACTCCTTGACTCCTCAGCACCCATGGGTCTTTCTAATCCTTACACATCTGTGCAATCACCAATGATAAAGACCCCAAGTCTCAGCCAATCCAAAGTCCAGGGTCTTTGGTTGCTGTGCAGAGCTCCCTCTCAGGCCTGTAAGGGCCATGCCTGCAAACTCTAAGTGGAAATTACAGCTTGTCTGCCCCAATTTACCTGATCTAGAAAGGGATGGGAGAAACCCAGTAAATACAATGAAAATTCCAACTCTACCAAGAGAAAGGGCAAATAGAAAATGGGCATTGGATCATAAGATGTATTAAATTCTCCTGCCAGTTAGAGACAGAACTTCCAGCCTTGGCAGTAAAGCGAAGTTGAAGTCCCTAACCCAGCAGTGTGCAATCCTGGGATCTGCTTTCTGGGAGTAAATGCCCTGCCCTTTGCTCCCAGTGGCTGAATCCTCATACACACTCTGTGGTAAAGACTGTGGATACTATCCTATGTCAGCCTACCCAAGACAAGAAAATGACCTCAACTTCAGTCACTGAGAATCCACACTCAGAACATCAGATGCCAGGTCCCGGCTCTTGACCACCAGGCGTTCTGCTCGAAGGTCCCGGAGAGAGCTCTGGGAGCTGGCTTTGAAGAAGAGGCCCAAAGGAGTCAAAAACTTTTGAAAATAACAGAAACCAAACACAAGACCACCTAGAACTGAGCTTAGAACTGAGCCAACCTTTTCCGGTGGGCCTTGACTCTTACAGGAAATCAGCAGTGTCTGAGCAAGAGTGTGGCCCCAAGGAGGAAGGCAAGTGGTCAGGAGAGAGAAGCTATAACTTGGGGGCCGCCCCAGGGAGAGGCTGTCGGGAGCCCCTGAAGCCACCTCAGGGTGAAAATGGCTTGTTATCGTAGTGAGAGAGCTGATTAGGTAATGCTGGAAGCCAGATTCGAATTCTGCTGTCAGGAAGAGTTTCACTGAAGAGGAAACAACTTCCAGATGGCACGGGAAACCCAAGGAAAGAACAATCCCATGTGCCTGCTCCAAGGTATGACAGCGCTTGACTCTAACACAGCCTTGGCTGGCTGCCCCAGCAGAGGCTTAAGGACCCACCTTAGTCTTGAGGCCTTAAGAAGGAAATGGACCCTTATACAATAGATAAGGATATTCTAGGGACAAAGATATTTTAACATCTCCCTAATTCAGTCTTTTATGTTGAAAAAGTTCTGGAGATTGATTGTACAGCAATGTGAATGTCATTAACAAAATGGAACTGTACGGTTAGTGGTAAATTTTATATTTGTATTTCATGGGATTTTAAAAAAGAAATAGCTCCTTAGGAAGCTAAGGAAATTTTGAAAAGTAGGACCATGGTGTACTGTCCTGGGAATGTCTCCTTCATAATTACGTCCATGTAGCAACTTTTAGTTTAGAAGACTTTTTGTTTTTTTTAAAAAAGATTTATTTATTTATACAAACACTGGGTACAGTCAGAAGCACAGGAGGGTGAGAGAATTCACCAGAGACAGAGCGGAGAGTAGAACAGGCAGACTGACAAAGTACACTGTTGAGGGGAGCAGCGGGCGGCAGGAGAGGTCTGCGCGCCATGTGGGACCCTCCTCCGGTGGCCGGGGATCGAACCGGCACTGCAGAGGCTGCGGGCAGCTTCGCAACCCAGTGCTCAACCGCTGTGCCACCAGGGAGGCCCAAGCTTAGAAGGTATTTTTACATCTACCGTCTGATCCTTACAACCATTAGATGGACAAATACAGATTTATATCATCTCCATTTTATTTATGCACAAAATAAGACGAGTGCATGTCTGGCCAAGGCTGCAAAACTGGAATTAAACATGGGTCTTGTGGTTCCACAGGGAAGTGTTTGCGTCATACTGCACTCCTACTTAGTGAAAAGATGCGAGAACACAGTAGGGAGCTTAGGAACAGATATAGTGGGCCCCCACACCCTGCCAGGCACAGGGCATCGTCATCTCTGCAAGTCTCAGCCTAGTCTGTGAGATTAGTCCTCAGAGAGGTTAAATAACTCCCAAGGTCACACGGCCAGTAGTGGGTAAATTGGGTCAAAGACTAGATAGGATTTAGATGCCCAAGCAGCACCAGGAGGAGGGGGCTCAGCAGTACCTTATCTTTGTGCCTCTAATTGCTCCTGATCATGAAAGAATTTGGATTGGAGACAGTTGGCTGAGCCAGCCAGGGAGGAGGAGGTGGGATGGGGCAAGCCACAGGTACAAAGAGCAAACCTTTTTCTGAAGGTAATGGAAAAATGGAACAAAGGATTACAATCTTGAGATGTAGACAAGAAAGCAAAATTGCAAAAACCTGTAATTACAGTGTCGAGAACTGGCCGGAGGAGGAAGGCTGCTTTTGAAAAGACAGAGCAAAAGGTGAAAGGATTTTTTTTTTTTTTTTGCTTGTGCTGCATTTATAAGAAAGTGATACTGTGTTTATGGAAAATATGTGGGTTGAGTGGGGAAAATTATAAATACATTTAACATTTAGTTAATTTTTAAACAATTTTAAATGCTAAGCGATCCAATGCGATAATGCATGAGAAATGCTTAAATTATAAAGTGTTATACAAAAGTAGAGTGGTTCTTATTTTTATATGAGTATATTTATAATAAAACTGGGAAGACAAGAAAGCTGGGCCAAGGGCCTGAGCTGATGCTGTGCTGGGCTCTGCTGAGCTCTCTCGTGTGTGTCCTGCTCCCCTTTATCTTGCTGAATTACAGCTCTGCTCCACCTCTGGCTCTGAGTGCAGATGTGGTACAGCTGTTCAACAGCTGGCTCGCGTTTAACCCAGGTGGTGGTGTTGGAGAAATCAGTTGAGCAATTGCTCTGCTATGTGTTGTTTGGGATTTGCAGAAATCCCATCATGATCCTGAAAGACCAGAGGCACCTCCTAGGACTCCCCGA
This sequence comes from Talpa europaea, assembly GCF_964194135.1. Classification (NCBI taxonomy): domain Eukaryota; kingdom Metazoa; phylum Chordata; class Mammalia; order Eulipotyphla; family Talpidae; genus Talpa; species Talpa europaea. Next base: position 16,889,729 of record NC_140072.1, read on the forward strand.
AGTGGGTGGAAGAAACTAGCTCCATATGTTAGGCTGTGGGAATGAAAGAATGTTGCCAGGGAGAGGGGCAAGGAAGAGGAAGAGGAGAGGGCACCTGGGGTGCAGGAGACTTACTGTTGTACGGCAGGCACCTGTTTCTTTCCCTGAGGGCTTCTAAAACCATTTGCCTGGTGGCCACCTCTGTCTCCCAGAATTTTCCAGTACCCTTGACCTTACCTGCCTCCCTTTCCCTTCTGTCTAAATCTCCTTTCCTCTTTTACTCTCCTGATTCTCTCTCTGTCTCTCACTCTTTTTCTTTCTGTCTGTCTGTCTGTCTGTCTGTCTGTCTGTCTCTCTCTGTCTCTCTCCATCTGTCTCTCGTTTCACGATCACTCTTTTTACTCTTTACTCCTCTCCTTTTCCTCTTGCTCATGTTTTCAGGCCCATGAATACTTGGGAGAGTAGATAATGTGGGACTGAGAGATGGGCCAAGATGGACAATTTCTCCAATGACAATTACTCTTACATCATATGCCACCGCTTGGCAGTCAGGCTGTGAGGTCAGAGTGCAAGGCCGCAGAAAGGATTTCTGCAGGAGTCCTTCAATGACCATGTCGTTGAAGTTGCAGCCTTTATCTCCCTCCAAGAGACCCTCCGGGAAGCCCCACACAGAATGACAGACCTGCAGAGAGGCACGGATGTGCTTTCTTTTTTCTTTTTCTTTTTTTTTTTTGTTTTTGGCACGGATGTGCTTTCTGCTCCCTCTAACCTAGCCTGCTTGGGGATCTGTTCTGCTTTTCAAAAAGCTAATAGTTCTGGAGACTGAAGGTTTAAAGGAGAGATTCCCAATAGTTTTGCTTTCAAGTGTCTCTCCTCAAATGTTTGCTTTTGAAAGATTTGGTCTCTGAGCAATTAAATGACTTTTTAAAATGACCCATTAAGATGACTTTGTTTCTCCATGTTCTAATTAATCATAGATGAATGTGTTTGCCACTTGGGCTTCTGATGAGCACGAGGCACTCGGTGTCCCCACAGGAGCAGATACAATCGCAGCCACACACCAATTGACATTTCAGTTGACCTTTGAGGTCTGGTGACAGATAAATGTGCTTCTTCCCATGGGCTCTCTGAAATGTTTGAACACCCTGGGAGACTCAACACCCTAGTCTCTACCTTCCTGGGGAACATGGTTTTGAGGTGCGGAAGATGATGATTAAGGTGACTAATGAGGGGGACACTAAGAACCAAGAAACCTGGCATTTCAAGGGACCCTTAGGAAAGACTCACCTCGGGGAAGGGGGAGGAAGCAACCATTCCTATGAGACAGGATACATCCCGGTTTGGTGGAATTTGAAGCTTATGCCATTTGGAGAACCTTCCCTAAATGTCAAGTTTACAAAATTACGAACACAATGTTAGGTACTGAACTTGAGGGGCCCTGCATCTTCAGATTTGCTAGTTTCCCAGCAAATCTGCTCTGGCTCTGTAGATGGCTTCCTTCTAGGGGCTAGAACTCTGCTCCAGTGACCCCAGGAGCAGCTGAGATGTAGCCCAGCTCAGCCCAGCAGATCTTTTCCCTGTAATAGCAGCCATGACAATCTGTCTTGACAACTTGACCCTGAATTTGACCCCTGACCCTTGGCAAAGTGTGTATGAAACTCCCGTAGGATTTCAACAAATGTTCTGAGGGGATCTACCTACTTTATGCCAGGAATTGGGGTGTTAAACAATAGACTGGACTCTGTGTCCTGAAATAGTGTATAGTAACAATGGAGACAAACACCAAAGATACTGTTTAAGGTGGAGCTGGGTGCTGGGATTTAAAGCTCCCCTCAGGCTGCTCTGAAGGTTCGCCAGAGGGGTGATTAACTCTGCCTGGACTGGAAAGAGATAAAGTAAATACTTGGGGAATCCAGAAAGATAAAGACCAGAAGCAAATTTTCGTTTACTCCATGCCTGTGCTAACATCAATATATACATATGCTTTCTGCATATTTTCTACAAAAATGCAATTAGGCTGGAAAGCTTAGGAATGAGACAGATCCAGATTCCCATCTCAGCCTGGCTACTTATTAAGGGTGTGGTGCTAGGTAAAGATTTATAAATTTTCCATAAATGTTCCTCTGAAAATAGGAACAATAATATTCATATGGCTGTGTTGAGAATTAAATAAGACCATGAATAAAATGCAAGTGTCTGACACATAGTAAGTTGTCATGACTGGTAGCCATTGTGATATGCACACTGCTTTCATCCACTTAACCTGTAAATTATCTTGACAGCCTCATTACCTTTTACATGGCTGCCTAGTATTTTTATATGGCGGTGCTAGTTTACAATACTGGCCCCTTGCTAATGGATATTTGGGGTGTTTCTAAATACAACTACAAACAAAGTTCTAATTATCAACCTTGCCCGAACATCTTTGAACAGCTGTACAATAATTACATAAGCTGAAAGTGCTAAGACTGTGGGTTTGCCTAGTTATTGCCAATTGCCCTCCAAAGGGGGTGAATCTCTTTACATTCACACCAATGGCAGGTGAGATTATTTTCCCATCTACTCACCAACGCTAGGTACTATTAGTCTTTTACATGTTTTCCACGAGAGTTCTATTGAAATGGGAAAAAAATAAAAGCAAGACGAAGGAGGGAGATGGGAAGGCATAGGAAAATGTATCACAGGCGTCAAGTTGTGCAAGGAATCAGGTGAGAGGGAGAACAGGACTAGCTGGCCCATGTTTGGACAAACCTGTCTCTACTGCTCTGGTCTCTGCAACACGAGCATGCTCCAGGGTCAAGTGCCTGGAGTCTGTCTTCTGACCTGGGTGCCCAGGACTAAGAGTGGTATTAGGACAATTGTGGAAGCACTCATTGCCCAGGGTCTCATCATCTGAGCCCATGGCACTAGGCCATGTCACCTGTTACTTTTGAGGGAGGTTCATGGCAAAAATCTTCCCCAGACCTCTGGGGTTTCATCTTAAGGCCATCACAGACAAACCAGTGATTTCAAAACCAAATTGTGTGCATGCCAATCTATGGTGTAAGTTTCCTTTCAAGGGTTCAAGAATGGCAAAGTAGTTCAGAAACTTCTAGAATAGCTTTCATGCCATCTTTTGTCCAATCTAAGGCTGGATTCATTATAAACTTGTGTTAAAATGTCTAGTTTTACCATTGAAAACCTCAGTGGGTGACTTTGAACTCAGTTTTTCACTGAAACTGTAGGTAATATTTTCTCCTACAAAAAGAATCTTCTTGTGACAAGTACATAATAAAATCAATATCAAGGCTAGGCTCATTAACACACAAAAGTTCCCTTTTTCCCTAAGCCAGCATGGACAGATCTCACTCCCATGCCTGAAAAAAACACATGTGGACTGGATTTTATGTTGGGAATTTAGTGTATTTGATCAATGTTCTCTAGAATTTGAAAAAAAAAATAAAATAACTGTGGCCCAGTGTCTGCTTCCCCAAAGCAATGATGACTTGTATTGAAAGATTATTTGTGACAACTTTGGTGAATAAGGTTTTTAAAAGACACTGACTCATATATTTCAAATGGGTAGGACATGTGAAAAATGTCTCAGTAAAATTGTTACATAAAAAAAAGATGATTTGTGGAGGTCAGTTTTTGCTCCCAAATTATCTGACTGCAAAGAGCCAATGAAAATGAACTATAATTATATCTTGAATATCAGTGTTTGTGATTTTCTCTTCTACATTTTCCTTAGGATATCTATGTCATTTGGGGGATAATTAGGATTGTTCAAATAGAAACACACAGGAGAAAAAGCCAATGTTTATTGTTTTACATCCAAATTTTTAAATTTTGAAAACCAAAATTTTTTATTTATACAATGAGGGTTTTGTTGAAAGAAGAAAGGCTCCTGACATCAAAAGTGGCCACCCTGAGGGGAATAAGGTGGAGCTCAACGTTTATGCTCAATTTGGGCAGAGAGCATGAGGAAGACCAGGCCACCTTCTTCTGCACATGCCCCCTGGAAACCAGGGAAGTTTTTCTAGAAGTTTCTCTAGGGTGGAGTAGGATCCTGGAGAAGATGAGTGGGTGGTGGTATGAGGTGAGTGAAAAGTGGTCCTTGGGGTTCAAGGAGGAAAGTGGATTCCACAGGACCCAGGGAGTCTCCTCCATTGACGGGGTTACGTGGGACAAAGATGGCGCCTGCGGCACCACTGCCACTGGAGCACGCATGGCCAATGGTGTGTGCTGAACAGTGTGGGCACAAGTTAATGTCCCATCAGACCTTTTCTCCACAGCTACCTGCTTGTCATGTGTGGATGTGATAGATGATATTTGCTTATACCCCAAGACTTTGCTGAGCCTCATCCCAATTACCCCAATTGCCCTACGTCATCACTGCATTTTCAGCATCAGAGGCCAGGTGCAGGCCAGGCCCAGAGAAGGATTCTGCAAGCATGTCTGCAGCAGAGTGCCCCTGCTTGGCCTCCGGCAACAACTCAAATCCGCTGTCATGCCCAGCTCGCCTTTGAGTACTTTTCCTAAGTGCCTTGTGTGGGAGTCCTTAGCTATGGTTGGGTTCTTTTCATCCTTTTTTTTTTTTTTAAGCTCAGCTCTTACTCTATCCAATTCTCAATTCTTGCATCAGTTACTGCTCTGCTCCCTGGCACCAAACGTGAAGCATGAAGAACCCATTCAGCTCACTTTCTGAATCATTTGACGTTTTCCAGACTCTCTAGCCTGGGGGTAGCCAAGAGGAGGAGGAGAAGCAGGAATGTGACCCATATATGATTTGTCACCTCCAACTAGACTTTGTCAGGAAACTTTCCAGCCAGAAGAACGGCAGAGTTGAACGGGAGGGCAGGGAAAGACAAGATACTTATTGTTCAAAAATCGGAAAGCAGGAAGCCTGGTGGGGCAGAAGGTGGGAGGATGAAGTTTTTCCTGCCTCTCGGTGAAGCCCCTGCTCTGAGGAGTGCCCCCTTCCAGAAAGCATTCAGGACTGAGTGTGGAGAGTAAGATCAGGGAAAGATAAACAACTCAGCAGGGATCCAGGCTGGGCTGAGTTCAGTGCTGGCATTGATGTCCAAGTCAGACCCTGGCTTACCAAGCAGAGCCAAGCCTTGAATTTTAAAATTATGGTGATGCTTTGTTGTGATTATTTCCAGAGAAAGAGAAAGACTAAGGGAAGCAAGATTGCCTTAAATGTTCTTTTTTCACCCCAGAAAATATCTAACTGTGGAGGTTGGAAAGGGACAGAGCTACAAGTAAAAGTCTGAATAAATGAGCCCACCACTGAGAAGGATGGGCTCATGATGCCTGATGACACGTCATGTGTAGAGGATGCAGGGGTGATGCCTGAGTGTACAGTAGGGGTGTGGTGGCTTCGGACACCAGCCGTGGAGCCTGGGCCTTCCTTGGAAGACAGACTCCAGTCGTGAAGGTCGACCCTTTGTGTTGGAAAGTGTCTGAGTGCTGAGCTGACTTTTGACGAAGAGAGATCCTCCAACTGGCAGACACTCTCAGCTCAGTGCCAATTCTTCTCATTCCCCCTCTTCACGCTTGTTATCCAGAGATCCAGAGCTAATCTGGAGTGAGGCAGAGTGATGGACTTCTACCATCGTGCCTTCCCTGAGGTCCGCTCTCATTTCCCTCTGGGAAACCACCCTTCCAACACTCTCTGCCTTACATGGTTAGCTGTCTCCCTCTGGGCCCCAGAAATGTGCATATGACCCAACCCAGTGACTTTTTGTTAGAATTCTTTGGAAATATAAACTTGTGTTCAGCTGTTTTTGAAGCTGGGAGGAAGTAAATGAGAGTTCTGGAAGCTACCATATGGAGACATCTGCCTGAAAGGCACGATGACTTATTGCTGATAGGGTCACCTGTGTCAAAGAGTTCCAGAAGCAGGAGTTACCCTTAGTACCAGTGTCAGGGCAAGTGATAAGGACAGTAAGTTTCTTTTGTGCTGAAGGGTAAGTTGGGTATCTGCCCTTCCAAGCAAAGGAATCCTGAGAATCCAGATAAGGGATGGGTCAACAGCTTGGCCCCACCTTCTGTTGAAGCTTGGAATTAAATAGCAAGTCTGGACTCGAGCTGCTCCTCCAACTTCTTCCCTAAGCGTCCATAAGCCCATCCTCTCTCAGGCCCAGGATGCCCTAAGTATGAGTTTAGGCTCTGAAGTTAGCTCCAGGTGCAATGATCCTTCCTCCTTCCACATTAAATCAGTTGGTATCTCTACTTTGTCCTTGGTTCTGATGCTGTGGCCTAGGTCCCCAAGGGCTCTGCGTTCTCTGGTCTGGTTTGTTTGCCTTGTGCACTTGCCGGAGTTGGCCTTACCTGACCAAAGTCTAAACTTACCACCAATTTTGCACTCTCTGCTTGTTACTGAAGTGCCTCCCTCGAGCTAGCTCCATTTGTCCTCCCAGGAATAAAGGTCTTGGGCCACCCAGACTGAGATCTGCCCCTCAAGACCCCTCTTGACTCTGCTGAGATTCTGCACATAACCAAACGGGAGCTCCGAAGGGGCCCACCAAGAAGGCAAGGAGTCTGGAAACCAGATTCCAGGGAGTGATGGCATCCGACCTGGAAAAGAGGTGCAAAGAGAGACAAATCTTTCTGCAAATGTTTGCAGAACCAGAGCCAGTGAGTCAATGTCCCCGGAAGATAAAATCTGAGATCTAGGATCTGTAGAAGCAATTACTTTGGGTTGTTTTATGCATTTCAGAATTGCCCTTGACTTTATCAGGAACATCCATGTAATCTGTCAAATGCTTCTCCCTGTGCAAGTCAGCAAACACTCATGGGTGGATTTCTGGATGCAGCAGAAAGGCTGGAGTGAGCTTAAGGTGACCTCCATGGGAACACTGACTACCCAGAATTGGAGCAAACTCCTGGACCTCGAGAATCTGAGAGCAAAGATGATTGCCCTGGAGCCACACTCAACCCGGGGGAACTGAACTATTTCCTCACAGGGGGACAATGCGGAGAGGCCCCCAGTGCAGAATCAGGAGGCTGGTGGGAAGTGGAGCTCAGACTTAATAATGGTAAATCTATCAAAACCAAACCGACATAGCTCACAGCCTGTGGGCAATAAACATCCACAGGTGAAATTTTATGAGGTTTTAAAGGGAACTTTATGAGTTTTGAGGGAGTCTTAGCATAAACTGAAACCAGTCATGGAAAAACAATATAATGTGAACTGTGGAAAGCCATATCTGAAAATTTGGTCACCATTACCAAACCAAAGGAACTGTTGCGGCGGGGGGGGGGGGGGGGGGTAAACGAAGAAAAAGATGTGAACTTTCCATCTTTCCCAGGATTCCTGATGAGGTGGATGGCCTCACCAGCCGTGTTTTTAGCAGCTTGAGAGCAAAAACTATGAAAAGCCTCCTGTTTCCCACAAAATGTCTCGCACAATGTAGGCGCACGTGTGCATATGCAAACACACTAACTACATCTAGGAGATGGAGGTTGACGTTTATGTGTACTCCCACAGGTGTGAAGCTCCACAGGAAATCCCCTCTGCTCTGGAAACTTCTCGTATCATGTCAGAACACTGACAATTAGGAAGCTTTCTGGAGGTCACAGTTAATAACTTGCTGAACCCGGATTTGAACTCGTTTCTGTCTGTCCCTGGAGCCCATATCCTTTTTAACCACATCTATGGTTGGCAGACTTTTGGGTTTCATCAACCAATATAGTTTCAAAAACACTCAAGAGATCCCTGATTGAGTTGCCAACATTTTATTGAGAGGATACTGTTTAAAAAGGAGAAATTTATTTTAACAACAGCCTAAAAGACAGGACATGATTTCAGAATATAGAGAGTAAGTGGAGCTTTATGAAACATTCTGTTCCTTGCTGGGTGTGTGTGTGTAACTGTAAAAATAGCATCATTAACAGGCACAAAATTCTTGGACCCACTATCCTCTGCCATGCTTCACCTGTTCCTCCCTTGTGGCACATGACTCACACAGAGTAGGTACTTGGGACTTGCTGCTGAATGACTAGCCTGATTTCCTCCCTTTTTGTTTCATTCTCTGCAAACATCTCTACAGTGTAGGTTCTTAGTAGCGTCAAGGACCCAAACAATTCTCTTCGTCTTGTTTAAGCTGTTTTTGTGGCTTCATACATGTTGGAGTTTGCAACCACCTTCCCTTCCTCTCCCCTCTAGAACAGTGAGACTTTTCTTGGCAGACTCTCCTGAAATGGCTCTATCTCTGTTCATTACAGAGATTCCACCACTGCCCCTCTGGCCTAGACCCTCACTCTCAGAGTTCTTTAAGGAAATGGGGCAAAAGAATGCTATGCAGCCCTAAAAGATGCGTAAGCACTTTGGCCTGGGGGTTCCATTGTTCAGGCAAAGGAAATTCTCTCCTATTCATTGGATCTCACTTTTTCATGTACAGAATGAGGGGGATTGGGCCAAAACATCTTAAAGGGTGCTTCCAATCTTGGCAATCTATGTCTCTCTTCCATCTGGCTGATTGCAGCTCCTTCCACATCACGGCTCCTTTTGTTTGAGAAAATCTGGAATTTGGGGATGGATTCAATGACAAGTTGGCTCTTGAGGAAGATCCTGTAATACGATCATGCAGCTGTTCAGTGATTCTACATGACTGTAAGATCACTTTGGGGTGGAATGTCAAAGTTTACCAGACATTATCTTGGACCAGTTCTCCTTTTTCCATGAGACCAAGTCATTATCCTCAAAAGCATTACTAATTGTGCACATCCACCAGATGTTGGGAGGCCCAGGCTGGGAAGCAGAGGACCCACGCTCGGGGTCATCCACCTCACTTGGGTTCCTCCTTGGCTGCGTTTACGCTGGAGGGCCTGGCAAGAAACCAGGATGTGCCCTGAAACAAATGACTTGTCAACTCACCAGCCATAGCCCCAGAAAAAGCCCACTTGGTCTTTCATTTATCTTATAGTGAAACCAGTTATTCTAAAAGTCTATGTCACCGAGGGTAAGGTTAAGTTATAGCGCCCATGATTTAAAAAAAAAAAAATCATTTTGAAAATACTTCCTTGCCCTTTAATTTTAGAATAGTTACTCTCTGACACTCATCAACACAGGACTATTTGTCTGTCATCTAGAAATAGAGAAGGAAAATGAGAGAGCTAGCAGTTTGGGCTGCCTGCTAGATCAACTTTGGTTGCTTTTTCACATACAGATCAAAAGGCTCCAGAGCAGTTAACCTTTAGCAAGAGAGTGACTCCTACAATAGAGAAGATTTAGTAGAGTGAGCACTGCATGCAATTGCATTGCATTCATCAGTGCTGGAGGTTTCTGGTCACCTCTATAAATATCCTTAGGATGAGCTTTGGCTCCACTCTGGAAACACCCCTGAGATCTATCAGCTACTCTTACCTGCAGGGAGTAAGGATCAGCAGACTCTTGGAGATTGCAGAGTAACCCTTTCTCGGGAGATCGCTGGCTGAGGTCTGCGTGATTTCTTTCTCCTGGGTGGTAGTTTTCTGTATTTTCTCTGGGGATCAGTGTTAAGGCTGGAGTATAAACAGAAAATGGAAGTCTTGGAGACCAAGACCAAGAAGGCAGAGTACAAAGAGTTGTGTATTTGAAGAAGAAATTCTGGGACAGGGTGAGAATGAGTTGATCCAGGAAAGACCTTCAAGAAGTGGCCAGAGAGGAAGTGTGGAGAGCAAGCAAGTAATCAGACATCCATAGAGATGCTTACTCGGGGGGAGGTGTCTCCAAATGAGGAACGTGTACCTCAGAAGAAATGCCCCTATAGGTGGGATCAGGGAAACCTCTTTACTGCTTAAGCGACCTGGGGACTTTCTGAAGTCAAGTCCAATCTGACTTGTGGAAGGTCCAGAGAACCCAGAGCAAAGGGCTCGCACTTGCTCAGCAGCCAGTGAGGTCAAGAGGGAAAGCCAGTCTACTGGCAGGGGCAAAAGAGGGGGGGCAGGGAGGGGGACTTGATAAGGAGGTGTGGAGTGGAATTCAGGAGAGCCTAACCACCAAGATGGAGTCCAGGCTCCCTACAAAAGAACACTTTTGACTCATTACAAAGGGCTATGAATAGTCCAGAAATTGGAAAGGCAGAGGGAAGCCTTCTATTTAGGAACCATCATGCCACCATCCTAATGAGCCACAGAGGTGGTGAAGGATTCCTCTCATATCTGTGAACACAGAAGTTGGCAGCTACGCAGAATTAGAGATGAAGCTGGCTCCTCATTTTACCAATGAACATACCTAAGAACCAGTGGCCAAGCCCCAGCTGGAGCCGAGATCTCCTCCTCCCAAACTCAAATTCCTTCTACTCTTCCAACAATCTCTGGCACTGGGAAAAATTGACTCTCCATGCCCCCGTTTTTGGAGGCTGAACATCTTCCGTGGTGGCTGCCTATTTCTCTCCCAGAGATCCTCCATCTCAGCCTCTTGAGGTGCCTGTGTCTCCTGCTGCAGGGGCCTATTTGTGGGTCCTGGGACCATGTGTCAGCCTCAGCCAGTCATTGTGGGCCTGTCTGCTGCAGCCCATCACCGCCAGCTCAGGAGCCTCTCCTGGCCTCTGCGGGGTGTGCACTTCTGGTCTCAGGCCCTCATGTTCCCCATCCCCTTTCAGGGCAGGCATGTGTAATTCCAGGGAGGAAGGGGAAGGTGTAGACGTGCAGGGAGCAGCTGCAGAGACCTGTCCCCATGTCCCTGGCCATCTCCAGACACACAGGTGGACCCATGTGGGGGACACATCTGTGTGCTGGTCCCATTCTAAGTCAAACAGCGACCAGTGGAACTGTGAATGAGACTGTCCTAGGCTGCTGATTACGGGTTTACTGCTTACACCCAAAGCTTCTGTCATTTTGTTTGAGATCAGGTTAAAGGTTAAGAGGATCTGTTTAATAGGGAGTCCAAAAGGTCCTTTAAAACAGGTTCCAATAAACCAAGACCCACACAAATCCAAGTAGAAAAATGGAAATGGGACTGAGGGATGAGAACAGAGGCTTCACAGGAGAAGCTGGTTTCTGTCTGAAGGGGGATGAGCTGTCAAATCCTTTGCTACATGCAATCACAGACTCCCAAGTGGCCTTGAGCTGGAATAAAATAGAGGCTGGGAGATAGACTTTAAGAAATGATCTTTCTCAAGGCCTAGGCTGATGGGCTTTTACCCAAATCGTTAGCTTCCAGAGACTCCATCTTTTGCCTTTAAAAGGTGAATGACTCTAAGTCCTCCCACTGAGGCCCTCTAGGTGTACTATTTATGTCTTTCAAACCAAAGCGAACTTAGCAAAAGCCTGTTCTGAGCCAGGCACCACGCTTGCGGTTTGTGGGGATGCAAAGGTGAGCTGAGCAGAGTCCTTGACCTCGTCAGACTGACGGCAAGGTCGAGGGAAGATGAACTGCCTGGAGTTTGGGAAGTTTTAAAATATGTCTCCCAAAAGGCTTCCCCTGCATTGTGAGATCTCTGGCTGCTCCCCAGCAAGTCTGATTACAGGTGACATCAGAGGTTCAGGTATCTATGAAGTCATATGTCTGGGTATTTTTCACTTCCCTTTCTACCTGAGCCAGGTGCTGAGCTGAGGCTGGCTCCTGACCCTAAGGGCATGGCTGCCTGGCGGGGGAGTCTGGAGGGCTGGGCCTTTCTGGGTGGAGTCAGGGTGAGGCCTGCTGTGCCTCAGCATGTCCTTAGCATCCCTGGGGAGGTCCAGGATGCTTCTCTCCATTTCTTTGTCCACAGCTTTCCTTAATGTCAGTGGATTGGGGTGTTGAATGGACCCCCAGGGAGGCTTTAAAAATTGAAAACCAGTCCAGGCCAGGGCCCCCACCGGATGGTGAGCGAGCACAGGAGGAAACAAAAGTGCTTGTGTTAACAGAATGTCATTTCCCAACATGATTCAGGCCCTGACTCTGAGGCAGGAAAAGGAGAGCAAATGCCTTCCCATTCATCACGTTGGACACAGTTATTTTTAGAGCACACACCAGCTCAGCACTGGGCTCCAAGGGCTCTGCCGTGGAAGGAAATGAGACTGGGCTGATAGAGTCCGTCAGGAGTGGAGATCTTGCAGGCATGAGTGTGTGTGTGTGTGTACAGGAAAAAGAGGAGGGGTGGACAGGCAGTCTTCCTCCCAGTTGGTGAGCCCTGATCCTGGCCCCTTTCATGAACATGAAGGAAATTGAGCATGGAGATCCTCTCGGGGGAAGTGCTAGGGGAAAAGAAAGGACCTGGAACTGAACTGGGCCATCCGCTCAGAAAAGGCCTCCGCCTTGCAGTGGTCTAACCTGTCCCTTCCCGAGTGCACGGTCCTTCCCACCACCCCAGGGTCATCACCCAGGGTCATCACCTGGCGAGGCTATCTGGTGTGTCCCAGACTCAGTCGGTGGGACGTTGGCATGCTGCAGCTGATCTTGGCTTTGCTGACCAACACGAAGTTCTCCATGCCCAGGTGAAGGATGGTGTGACTGGATCCCCTGCATTGGCATCTGGCAGATGGAGTTTGCCCCAATCAACACCTAAGCTCCCATTGTTCTAGAATGCAAAGGCTTACCTGGCATGGGAAGAAGTCCCCATCTAGGTAAGGGGCAGGGAAGAGGTTTCCCTTCATTTCTACCCATTTCTGATTCCTTCTCCTTTCTAGACCAACCGAATGGAAAGGGAGGCTTGGATTCAGTCCTGAGGCAAGATTAGGGCTAAGGGGTGGCCTCAGGCAGTCTTTCTTTCTCATCTGGATTCTTCTTTCCTTTCATTCTAAATACTAGGCCCTCCTGAATTCCACCTCTGCAGTTCCTCAGTCCCTGAACAAGATGCATAAACTACCCACCCAGAGGCTCACTCTCCCTTCTTTCCACAAGGCTTTCTAGATGTGCCTCAAGGCCCATGAAATGTAGTTTGCACTACATCAGCCTTCAAGGGCCTTGGAGTTGATTCATGTTCCATTAATAGCTCAGCTGTCCTTGAGGGTCTGGCTAGTTTTGAGCCTTCTTACTGGCAGACAGGATTGAGATGACTTCCTGCACTGACATTGGATGGCTTCCCACGAGCAGCTACAAGGCTACAGCACCCCACGAGGTGAGACACTACAAGGCCCCCTCCCCGGAAAGCTCCTGAAAGTTTGTAGCTCACATTTGAAAGCTTGCATCTGTCAGCAGAAGTCTCTCTGCTGCCCACCACTCCCCATTAGCTCCCAAGAGACAGAGGGATTATTTGCTTTGCAACACAATCCAGCATGGTGAAGGGATGGGAGAGAAATAGAGACAAGACCCTTATTCATTTTAAACTACATCTTTCTTCTGAAGAGTTATTGTAAAGTACTGTCTCATCAGAAATATAGCAGGAAAACAGCACTTGAGTGTGGTCAAGGATTATCAGGGTTATCTGGACAAAAAGACAGGTGAGGAGGAAGCAGCGCTGCCTGGGACACTAGGTAGCCCACCCCAGCTCTGCCACCAGTATACATCTGCTTGACTTTGAATCAACCATCCACCTCTCTGGACCCAATAAGGAAAGGTTGAGGCTACATGATCTTGAAGTTCCCTAGTACCACAAAACAAATCTAATGAGGGAGGAGGGGCTTCCAGAAAAAATGTTCCCTGGAGAAGTTAGTCCTTATGCTGCTGGTGAAGCTAACAAATCCCCGCGAGACCCTTGCATGGTGGCTACCATTTTCCCATTGTACAGAGGAGACAAACCGAGGACCAAAGATGCCAAACCAATTGCTCCAGATCACAAAGTAGCAAAGGCAGGATTCAAGCCTGTTTTGTTCTGATGCCAAAGCCCATGTGCCTTGTCACACCCGGTGCCCCTCTGTGGAGCTGGGAGAGCAATGCCAGTTCATGTGTTTGTTTTCTTATATTGAGCATCCTTTTTAAAGTCTGTCCCTACTTTGCACTTCATTTATTTCTGTCCCTAAAATTATTTACTGTTATTAAAAAAAATACATAATGCTGCCCATCTTGAGCTGTGCTGGGGAAAGTAAGGAATGACAATGCTATAAGCACCTGTCCCTGTGTGCCACCAGATCAGAGCCTTGTACAAGTGAGAGTAGGATGACCTCATCTGAAAGCTTCTGTGTGTGCGGGTGCTGGGAGCAGGGCAGGATGAGTCAGATGCCAGCCCACTTCTTTTCTGAGGACCCGAAACCAACCAACTTCCTGCTTCCCTTTCCTTTGAAGCCCTGTGTTTGCCTGTGCTTGAAAGCCCTTGGGAGGGATGCGCTGTTTGTCGGAGTCTGACTTGGCTGGGTGGGGTGGCAGGCAGGGGAGCCAGGGTATGTTCCATTCTCTCTGCTAAACCTTTTCTCCTTTTCTCTTTGACTTGCCCTAGTGCTTTCAAACCTACACCCTGCACCCCATTGTGTTCTCAGTCTTTCTTTGTGCTTCCCAGTTACTCTTCTTCACTACTCTGTCTTTTTCCCTCTGATCTCTTCGCATTCCATTCTTTCTTCTCCCTGGTGATGAGGTGGTTCACAACAACTGGGCAAACACACAGCAGATTGGGATCACCTTCCCACCAACTGAGGTCATCTTCAGGATACGGCAGTATCTGGCGGAGGGTCCTGGGGGCTGATATGGAGACACTGCACGTGACATGCAGCCTGGTGGGGAGCTGAAAGAACTGCTTCCTTAAGAAAACCTAAATAAGGGACCAGGAAAAAGACTAATTATAATAAAGAAAAAATCAAAATCAACAAGCAGCTATAAACCAGAGACACACTACGGGCGGGGCTGGGGGGGGTGGACGAAGGAGAGGAGGAATTAGGGTCAAAATAAGGGGGGGGGCCTCCCCTGGTGGCGCAGCGGTTGAGCGCTGGGCTGCAAGGCTGCCCATAGCCTCTGCAGTGCAGGTTCGTTCCCCGGCCACTGGCGAGGGTCCCACAAAAAAAAAAAAAAATAAGGGGGGTGGAATTGTATGGGGAATATAACTAAAATGAAAATGCATACATTGTGCAAAAATGAAAAATGATGGAAGAATTATATAAAATAAAATAAATTTAAAAAATAACATTTCAGTTACGTGAGAAAAGTAAGTCTAGAGATTTGCTGTAGAACATATGCCTACAAGCAATAATGTTATTGGGTTCTTGAGACTTATCCTCAACAAAAAAGAAACACTCACAAATCCGCAGCTCCTTGTCACAGCCTTTCCACAGGGGAGCCTCTGAGCAGAGACCTCAGCCCACAGCAGGTGATGGGCGGAGTTCATTCCTGCGCCTTCTCTTTCCTGCTACTTGAGTTACCTATGAGGTTCATTGGCTATAAGGACAACAAAGGAGGCCTAGAGATACATTCTGGAATAATCTAGCACACTTCTTGTGCTCCCAGTCACAACAAGGGTTACTTTTAGAGGAAACTTGTAAACAAGCTCCAATCTCAGAGACTGGCCCCAGTTTCCTCTGGGTCCAAGAAATACTCCTGGTTGAAAAACCAGTGAAATGGGCGTGCTTTTCTGCAGGTGCAGCACAGACTCTTGTTCTTGGAAGGCAGGTGAATGACGATCATAAAAGACTGTTGAAACGAATGGAGGTGTTATCTCAGTGTGTTGGTCTATGGGTTAAAGGTTCTTGTATTTTCCCAGTTCCATTGCTTTCCCCCTGGGTGGCTTTAAGCATTGTTTTCCTTTTCTGTGTCTTGATTTCCATATTTATAAGGTAGACTTGTAACAGGAAGAAACCAATACATAATTAGGAAAAAAAAAAGAAAATGCTATGTAAATAATAGTAGAGATGCCCCTGCTGTTTGCTTGACAGCAATTCACTTAGAAAGTTCAAGATCCTTTTGATCTGAGATGAGAGAGACCAGCTGCTGAGAGATGGAGGCTGATTTAATCCAGAGTTGACTTTCGAGAAGATCTTTGTAGATAATTTGTGATGCTCCTTTGTAGTCTAATCCAGGACAAACGTGGAGAATATGACTTGAGGAATTGGTAACAACCATAAACTATAATTTCTGATCAAACCTTTTTTTTTTCTTTCTGTTCCATTTATGTTTCCCATGTATGTTGTGCTGTACAGACCCCAACACCCCTTCCCTCTGGATGGGAACTTATGACCTTTTAGCCTGTGCATTTAAGAAAAAGTAATAATGATAGTTCAATATTTCAGAGGTTATACAAAATTCAAAATGGAAAATATTTCCGGCAGTTTTGCCTCCCTGCTTCAAGGGATGTTAAGATAATGTGGCCCCTTGCAGCCAGCAAGGAGAAGGTCTGAGGCAGGCAGGGGTCACAAGCCCTACTGACTGGACTACATACAACTGTCTCCAGAAATTCTCCTTCACGTCTCCACAGCCAGATTGGAGCAGCCTGTGGAAAAAATTCCTGTCTATTTTCAGAAACAGATAAAAGCATTCAGATTATGCAGTGCAAATCTCAGCCTGAAAGCGGCTGGAAAAATCTGTTCCTTGCCACTGTCACTGACCCCCTGACCCCTCCAAGTAATGACATTCAGGCGCACTTCCCCTGCTCTCCCTTCACCCCTCCCAGCACGACCCCCCCTCCCCCCAACACACATCTGGTGCTTGTCTGTGCTGTCAGAGAACTTGTTCCTGGGAGAGTGGGGACGGTGAATACAAGGTGATTAAAAATCATCAACTGGCTCAAGGAGATAGTGTTAAATCTGTGTTTCTTTCTACCTGGACTTGGGGGGCGCCTGTTTATGGTACTGCCTGGTCCTGGCTTTCCATGGAGGGCTCATGGGGCGAGACTGGTCTCAGGCAGGCACCAGGTCTCATTTGCTCACAAGATCCTCCCCTGGGGAAGGACGATATTCTGGAGTGAGCAGAGCTGCCTGAGACCAGATGTCTCACTGTCCTGATCTCCCCGAAGCATCTGAGGTTTGGGAACACTGATCCAGGTTCATCAGGCTGCATCTCTGGTGCAGGGGATTATTTGTGGCTTTAGGGAAAAGCCTGTTCAGAGACGGCTCCTCTGTCCAGCACACTCATGTTTGCAATGAATCAGTTATGCTCTAAAGGTTCGAAATTGTAAACACAATAAACCAGGCTTATGCTTCGTGCCTTGGGGAGCGAATATGAGTCATCCATTCTCAGAAGGACCATTCTGTTAGCTTTTCATCTGGGGGGCACTGGGGTTCTCAGGGCTCCATATTGAGTATTTCTTTCTTTCCAGAATTCTTTCTGCTTTGCACTCCTTTCCAAATAACTTATTAAGCAACAAACTCCTCTTACAGAGACACTTATTTGGAGAGCTTGTTTTCCTACCTGCACTGGAGGCAATGGATTCACAATTCAAATAAAAGCCGAACAAAGCCAGCGGCTGGAGGAGCTACCAAGAGCCTCTAACCAACGGGAAGGGACTGGTCTCTCATTTCCTTCTCCCTGGCTTTCTTCCTGGGTGCACCAGAAGGACAGCAGAGCTAGAGTGGAGAAGCCACCATCAAGCAAGAACCTTCTGGCAAAGCATCTGGTAGATGGAGAGAGCAAGTCACTGCAGCAAAGAGGGGTTCCCAGATTGTGGAAGAAGGCCGGAGCAGAGCTACATAAGATGCATTCCAGATGCTCAGACAACCACAGGGAAGAGGTGGGCAGAGCCAGGGCACTCAGGGGACCCTGCTAAATACCACCAAGCCTCAAGACCTGTATTTCTCTTTCTCGACTTCTAAATCAAAGGCTCATTTTCTGAGAGGTGAAAACCAAGGGTCATTTTATTAAACATTGTGATGTTTATTAAACATGTTTAATAAAAAGCAGTGGCAGAATGCTTGAAGGAGAAAGAAACCACAGCTGAAATCATACCCTCTCTGAATGCTTTATACACCTCCAGACTTTGGCTCAGGCTGGTCCTTCTGGCTGAAATGTACCACCTTCTCTGTTTCTCAAACTTCTACTCATTCCTAAAAACCCAGTTTAAATGTTTCCTCTTCTGAAAGGTTTTCTGCTACTCCTTTAGTCAGGATATACCGCCCGGCCCCCTGTGCTCCAGCAGAACCTTCTCTCACTGGGATGCTTCTTATCCTCTGGCTCGTGCTCCTGTTAGTAAGTTGTGTGAGTCCTTATGTTTCCCTATAAGTGAGAGCACCCTGAGGACAGAGCCTGTATTTTTGTACTATCTTCTCCCACTCTCAGAACCTAGCATAAAAATTGCTTTGCATATCAAATCATAGTGCTAAAGGTCACAGTGGCATCCCTAACACGAGCTGAACTACAAAGTAGGGAAATGCAAGAGACCCTCCCTATTCTTTTTTTTTTTTTTGAAATAAATTTACCAGTTTAATGAGTGTGGTTTGGTGAGCTTTACTATATTCACAAGGTTGAGCATCTATCACCACTAATTCCAAATATTTTATCACCCCTGCCACAAAGGAACCCTGCGCCCCTTGAGTGAATCACTCCGGTCTCCTCCCAGCCAGAGAAACCAGGAATCTCCTTTCTGTCTCGATAGATGGGCTTATTCTGGGCATTTCATATAAATGAATCATACAATAGGTGGCCTTTTGACTCTGACTTCTTTCATAACACAATGTTTTCAAGGTTTATCTATATTGTAGCAGGTGACATTACTATTCAGTCGTGTGTATATATATACATTTTATTTGAGTACTCATTAGCTCTTGAATATTTGTTCCACTCTTTAGCCATTAAGGTTACTGCCATGAACATTTACTTACATGTTTTTGTGCTGACATATGTTTTCAGTTCTTTTAGATATATACACCTGAGAGCAGGATTGGAGGGTCATATGGTAATTGCATATTTAAAGGAACTGTCAAACATTTACAAAGCAGCTGCAACATTTTACATTCCTATCAGCAATATATCAGGGCTCAGGATTTTTTTTTTTTTCCAGCAGTATATGGAGCTTCTCAATTTTTACCCTTGGCAATAATTGCTTTTTTTCCTGGGTTTTTTATTGTCTTGTTTTTGTTTTGTTTTGTTTTGTTTTGTTTTAATCACTGTCCTAGTGGCTGTGAAGTGGTATCTCTTAAGTTTTGAACTGCATTTTCTCTAGCAACTAATGAAGCTGAGTATCTTTTTCAGTAGTTACTGGCCATTGGTTTATCTTCTTTAATGAAATATTTATTCAGTGCCACTTTTTAAATTGGGTGGTTTGTCTTGTTTTTGTTGTTGAATTGTAAGAGTTCTTTATATATTCAGGACACTAAATTCTTACCAGATATATGATTTTCATTGCTTTCACCCACTTTCTTGACAGTGGCCTTATTTTACAAATTTAAAAACTTTGATGAGATCCGATTTTTTTTTTCTTTTGTTGCTTGTGCTTTTGATGTCATATCTAAGAAACCATAGCCTGATCCAAGATTCTGAAGAGTTAGACCTATTTTTTCTTCTTTTATAATCATACCCCTTACATTTAGGTTTTATTTAACTATGATTTATTTAACTATGTATATTTCTATTTAATTTTTTGTTTTGTTTTATTTATTATTTATTATTTTAAAATTTTTTATTTAGAAATTTTTGCATAGAAGAACTGGGATATAGGTCAGAGGTGCAGGGATGGGAGGATTCACTAGAGAGAGTGGGGCGCAGAACAGGCAGATCTACTGAAATACACTGCTAAGGGGAGCAGTAAGCAAGACAGAAGAGGTCTGCCTCACCATGTGGGTTAGCTCCCTAGCCAGGGATCGAATTGAGTGCTGAGACTTACCCCTTAGACCATGAGGGAGGCCCTATTTAATTTTTGTATATGGCATGAAGAAGAAATTCAAATTCATCTGTTGCATGTGGATATCTAGTTGTCCCTTACCCTTCATTGAATAGACTTTTTTCCCTTTGAAACTCTTCATGTGCCTGTTGGGAATCAATTCCTCATTTACATTTACACTGTTACTTTATGGAGCTCATTACCTGAAATAAGATCATTGGTTCCTTGCTGGAATATGAAAGACTTGATAATATCAAGATTTAAAAATATAACAATTGCATCAACCTGACTTCCCCATACACACCTCAGAATCCATTCCAGGAAAAATGAACAACATCCTTGCTTGCACATTCTTACAAATAGAGATCACTGGAACTTTTAACTGGTAGCAGAGACCAAAGATAAATATCATGGGTTTGCGTTGTTTTTGGTAAACAAAGCTCATGAACAGATATGAGAATGAGAGCAGACACAAATGGGTCTTTTAGTAGCGCCCTCCATAAATGGGAACTTCAAGCTTCAATCTGCCATAGTTAATGAGAGTCACTCCATTGCGAGTGGATGCTCAGGTCTGGCAATGGGATCATCTTCATAGAGCCTTCTCCCACCTTCCTGCCCTGCCTCCATCCAATGACAGGCAGGGGACTGAAGACTGCTGGGGCAGCTGTGGGAAATGTAAATGTGGGTTAGAGGCGAGATGTAGCAATACTCTCAGGGAGAACAGAGAAGTCAAAAGCAATGATAAAAGAACAAAATCGAAAAGATAGGCCACAAATTGGGGATCTCCACACATGATGCTTGAGAGAAGTGCTTCTCTAACATAGCTGGATGATTTCAAGGAGTGGATCCTGGTCTCAGACTCCAAAATAACTTGCTTTTTAAAAAGTATCAGGGAGTTGAAAGGAAATTCTCCTTAAGCCCACCATGCTTGCTATCTTTCAGACCAGTAGTGATTAATGCTATTCCCTTTGCCTCAATCAGCCTCCACTTCATTCCACCCCACCCTTCTTTGTCTAACTCACCCCACTCATGCCTTCCTTGAATGTGTAGGCTGAGCCAGCACTGTTTCCCTCATGTGCAGCCTGATGTCAGACTTGGGACTCAACAAGTTAACGTGGGGAAAACTTATGGTTTAATGTCTATTTTCTCACCAGAGTGTAAGGTTCCTGAGACTAGGGGCCGTGCTCACTCATCCTTGTCAGCCATGAGCCTGGAACAGTGCACGACTCTAACCGATTGCTGCACTGAACGTAGAGCCAACCTACAAAAAAGAAGTGCGACTCAAGGGTTGGCCCTAAGAAGAAACAAGGAAATACAAGGGGAGGGGAGTGAAAAGACCACAAATTCCCTCTGCTGTTCTCTTTCAACCTGATTCAAACTAATTGCATATGCTCAGACAGTACTTGTAATCAGCTAGTCTGAGCTTCCACTCAACAGAGAACAGCTGAGCATAAAGAGTGGATGCATGTGCTGTTCTCAGTGGGGCACTGGGGTGTCAAGAGGGATGCTGTTCTAGGGTAGAAGGGGAGTCCGCAAGTCCTCGTGATTAGAAGAAAACATTTCCTTCCTTGTTTTCTGCCAGAGGAGTGGTGACACAAAAAGCTACGTCAGAGAGCCAGCAGACACCCAGGTATTTGGAATCTGTCATGTTCAGAGTTGGGGGTGGGCAACATGAGTCGAAGGCAAAGGAGCAACAACCAAAATTAGAATATGCTCAGGATGTAAGTTCAACCCAATATGGGGAAGGCAACAATCAACATAGCAAAATTAAGGAAGCATTTTTATTAAGAAGTCAGAATCGGGCCTCCCCGGTGGCGCAGCGGTTGAGCGCTGGGTTGCGAAGCTGCCCGCAGCCTCTACAGTGCTGGTTTGATGCCCTGATGCTCCCTGGCCACCGGAGGAGGGTCCCACATGGCGCGCAGACCTCTCCTGCCGCCCGCTGCTCCCCTCAGCAGTGTCCTTCGGTCCTTCTGCCTGCTCTGCTCCCCACTCTGGCTCTGGTGAATACTCTCACCCTCCCGCGCTTCTGACTGTACCCGGTGCTTGTATAAATAAATATATAAATCTTAAAAAAAAAAAAAAGAAGTCAGAATCTTAAATGTATAATTTGTTCTACATAATTCTTATTATATTGATACATTAAATTTAATATTCTTGTTTATTTTATCATAAACATTTTCCATATTTTTATTGTTTTAATACCTGCATAATAGTCTTAGGGTTCCATGATTTTTTTTTACTGTACCCTTTTTCTTTAATTTAATTACTTTTTAAAAAAAGATTTATTTATTTATACAAGAACCCAGGTACAGGCCAGATGCGCGGGAGGGTGAGAGGATTCACCAGAGACAGAGTGGGGAACAGAACAGGCAGACTGACTGAAATACACTGCTGAGGGGAGCAGTGGGAGAGATAGGAGAGGTCTACTTTGCTATGTGGGACCCTTTCCAGCCAGCTGGGATCGAACCGGCACTGTGGAGACTGCAGACAGCTTCATAGCTCTGTGCTCCACCGCCTAGAGCCACCAGGGGAGGCCCATTAAACATTTAATTTATTACGGTTTTGTTTACTACACAAAACTGAAACATCAATCTCATAGCTTTTTAGTTGTTGATTTCTTTCTTTAGGATAAACTACTCAGGGAGTAATTTTGACCTTATTCCTCAAAAGGGTGAATATTCTTGTGGGTTTTGTATGTGTTCTCATATTACTTTCAAAATGAGTTTTAATACCAGGAGTGTATGAATCTCCTGGGCCACCCACAACCCACAAAAATGACCAGCACTTGATGTAACATTTTAATTTAATGTCTCCTGATTTAACAGTGTAAAATGGTGCTCCAGTGTAATTTCAATCCACATCTATTTCATAGTAAAGATGAACTTTTTCTTTGAGCTTATAGGCCATGTATAGTAGCTCTTCGGTAAGTTACTTGTTCATCTTGTTTTTTTTCATTCACTTATTGAGATCTGAATGCTTTGTTTTATGCTTTTAATGAGTAACTTATAAACCATCAGTATATACTCCTTGCCGTGATTAATAAAAATATTTCTCTCGCCTTCTGTTGGCATTTTACATTAGAGTTACCACCTTTCATTATTTTAAATATCTTAAAATATTTATTTGTGCCTGTCAACCTAGATGATTCCTTTTAATTGCTTCAAAATTAAGAGAGCTATTTCTTCATCGGTTTGGCAAAGTCTCCATGCTTATTTTTTGGAATTTACCCGATAATTTGGCTATTTATGTGTAATTCTTAGCCCAACTGGAATTTCCTCTATAATATGATAGAAAGTTTATCATGCTATGATATAAAGCTTATCATAAGTATGCTAATCATCTTGATTTGCTCTAAATAAATAATTTTCCAAATTTATAACCCTCGATACAAACAGAAGTAACGAAATAATTTTTCTACTCTCTTATAACATTAAATTTATATAGTGAGATTGAATTCTGGATTCTCATTTTTGTAGTATTGATCTATTTACTATTTTGTGATATAAAAATCACCTTGTTTTAATTATTGCTGTGTGTTTTTCTTTCTATCTCTGGTATAAACTCTTGACTGATATAAAATATGTGCTCTATTAATCTTCATTAATTTGTGTTAAGTTTACAGCATGTACTAATATCATCTTAATTTTTAATCCAAAGCAATTTTTTAATTAAGACAATCATTTTTCTCTCTCTTTGCTGACTGATTAAGTTCCACTCAGGAATTTTTTTCTTTACTGTCTCCAGAGCATCTCAGCTCTGTCCTAATTTTATTTCTTGCCACATTCTCTTGAGAAGTATAAGAAGTTGAAATACTATTCTAGGGGAGTAAGGAGGCTTCCAGTCTATTTTCCCACATGTGCAACCTCATGTTAGTCTTTGCAACATCCCCATGGGGCAGGCGTTCTCTTTGCATGGAGGAAGGGGAAGTTCTCAGAGCTTCACCCACTTGTCCAAGATCACAGAGCTTGAAATTATGGCTCAAACCTGATCACCTGGTTCTAAGTCCAATATTCTTGCAGGCTCCTATATTTAGAGAGCCTTGGTTTCTGTGCCTCACAAACTCTGTAGAGTTTGTGAGCCAGTCAATATTTACAGGCCAAAGACTGACATGATGAGATGTTCAGGAGCGTGCTGGCACGTAACCTACAGTAAGATCTGAGAGACACACATATCTCCCAACCCAGAACCAATTCTCACCACAGCACAGGCTGCAGGTGGAGCTGCAGGCAGGGCTGAGAGAAACCAGACACTCAGTCCGTTGGCATTCCAGGGGGTGGAGGGAGGCACTGAGGAGCTCTGTCACTGAGTTTCAGAATGCAGACTGCTAAAAGAAAGCCTCAGTGGTGGGCTTGAACTTGAACATAGCGCTGTCCTTGAGCTGACCACAGGGGTCACGGGCAGAATAGCAAACAGAGAAGTGACTATAAATAGCAGCTGCAGCTGGAAAGCAAAAGCTAGGCCTGTGCAGAGTACACAAAGGACCTGTGCAGGGTATAGATAGGACCTCAGGCAAAGCACCGATCTAGTCTTTCCTCCCTCCCTGGTGCAGGGCCCTCTTCCCCAACAGACATCTAGTCTCCCGCAGAGACAGACTACTCTGTCACCCAGAGCTGTGAGCCCGAATACATTCCTCCGTTACAGCCTAAGGAGTTAAAACTCAAAAAGCAAGTCGGTCTCGGATTTGAGGACAAGGCTCCTCTGGGTCCCCCCCGCAGGGCCATGAACTGATCCTTTATTTATGCTGGGTTGTCTGTCTTTGTTCAGTTCTGTCTCCTTCGCCAGATTGGAAATGGTTTGCTGGAAAAAATTATGGTGCTGTCTAACATGATGTAACAAGATGTCATCTTCTAACTCCAACGCATAAAATGGATTTACAGAAAGGAGGAGGGGAAAAAAAAACAAAGCCTCAGGGAGCACTTGACTCAGATAAAAACCACTGGGTTTTGTTTGCGAATGTCAAAAAGCTGCATGTTCTTTTACTTAGAAGAACATGAGAACAGACTGGTGTTTCAGGGGAAGAAAAAGATATGTGCTCTATAGCCCAGAGGAAAAGTTTGCTGACAAAACTTAAACTAATATTCATCTCACATTGCACACGTATGCAGACATGCTCTGAACCCTACCTACAAATCACACAGACTGACAAAACAAGCCTCAAATACTGCCCCCATGCATACACACACACACACACACACACACACTCACACACTCCCCACCTCACCCAGACACCACACACACTCACAGCCCACACACAGAGTACCATTTCCCCAGTATCACCCCAGATGTCACCACAGACATATTCTTTTTTTTTTTTTTCTTTTTTGGAGACCTCAGTGGTTCATTCTACTTGACTTATCAATTGTCATGCAATGACAGTATTAAGAAATCTGACTGGGGACCTCCCTGGTGGTGCAAGGGGTCAAGATGCAGCACTCTGATGCT
This sequence comes from Talpa europaea, assembly GCF_964194135.1. Classification (NCBI taxonomy): domain Eukaryota; kingdom Metazoa; phylum Chordata; class Mammalia; order Eulipotyphla; family Talpidae; genus Talpa; species Talpa europaea. The sequence goes on from NC_140072.1 coordinate 16,914,712, forward strand.
ATCCCAGCCACTGCAGCACGAGTTCTATCCCCGGCCAGGGAGATACCCACATGGTGCAGCAGACCTCTTCTGACTAGCCCACTGCACCCCTCAGCAGTGTATTTCAGTCAATCCACCCGTTGTGCTCCCCACTCTGTCTCTGGTGAATCCTCTTACCCCTTGCACCTCTGGCCTGTACCCCGGTTCTTGTATGCATAAATAAATAAAACTTTAAAAAAGTCTGACTGAGCTCAGGTTTGAGAATAAGATTGAAGATAAAGGATGGAAAAGTTAGCAGATGAAAAGGATCCTACCAGAATCCAGTGTTAATTCGTGTGACTTAGAATTGCTTGAACTCACTTTATTCTCACGTCTCTTTTTTAAAATTAATTTATTTTCTTACATTGTTAATTTTTGTACTGTAGTTGATTTAGTCCCCATAGTTCTGTCACTCAGCACCACCACAGCACCCCTGATCCATCACCACATTCCTTGTGCTTGTCCTTCCCCTCTTTACTTCCCCCTCCCCTCTTTTGACCCCTCTCCTCCTCCTGCCCTGCTGTGTGCCTCAGATCTATGGTCAATTTGCAAGTTTTGCCTTTTGTCCTGACCATTTGTTCAATTTCTCTGTATCCCACATAAAAGTGAAACCATCTGATATAGATCTTTTTCCCTCTGACTTACTTTGCTTAGCATAATCCCTTCCAGCGCCGTTCAGATTGCTGCAGATAGCATGAGTGTATCTTTTCTGATCACGGACAGGTGAATTCTAATCAAGAATTCGGTTGTTGGGCCTCCCCTGGTGGCGCAGGTGGTTGAGCGCAGCGCTGTGAAGCTGTCTGCAGCCTCTGCAGCGCCGGTTCGATCCTGCTGGGAAGGGTCCCACATGGCTCAGCAGACCTCTCCTGTCTTGCCCGCTGCTCCCCTCAGCAGTGTATTTCAGTCAGTCTGCCTGTTCTGCTCTCTGATCTGTCTCTGGTGAATCCTCTCACCCTCCTGTGCATCTGGCCTGTACCCTGGTTCTTGTATAAATAAATAAATCTTTAAAAAAAAATAATTCGGTTGCTCCTGTACTGCTGAGCCATGGGGTGGGCAGGTATTCTGGGTCTCAGCTGTTCTTTTTTTTTTTTTAAAAGCACGTTTTTAAAAAAAAGATTTATTTATTCATACATTGAAGAACCGGGGTACAGACCAGATGCATGGAAGGGTGAGAGGATTCACCAGAGACAGAGTGGGGGGCAGAAAAGGCAGACAAACTGAAAGCACTGCTGAGGGGAGTAGCGAGGGAGACAGGAGAGGTCCGCCACACCGTGCGGGTATCTCACTGGCCAGCCGGGATCGAACCTGCACTGTAGAGGCTGCAGACAGCTTCACAGCACTGCACTCAACCCACTGTGCTACCAGGGGAGGCCCTGGGTCTCAGCTTTTCTGATAAACACCTGCACCGATGTTATGAACTTCTGAGAGTGCTATTTTATGAGGAAGCATAATGGAAAAAATAAAGTGCAAAGAGGGTCTAAGTTTTTGTGATTCTTAAATGCACAGCCCTTCTAGAAAGGCACATTCCAACCCAATCAAAATACAGCAAGAGAAGGAAGTAAATGAATGAGAAAAGATCTGTTAGGTGTTCAAGGTTGTTTGTGTTTCTGAGAACACCAGGGCCTTACTTTTTACATGCAGAGCCAGCTCCTGTATGGCCTTAGGACTGTTAGCATCTGCCCCCCAACACATGCACACACAGAAAATAATGACACAGAAAGGATCCACAGAGCAAGCTGTAGTCCTTTGTTTTTCAGCCCGTCCTTACTCATCAGTAAGAGGAAGGTAGGGAGTGTTGATAATATGTCACGAATCAAGACACGAAATAAAAACAGTATTATAAAGCATTTTTGCTGTTCTGGAAAAACAGCAAAGTATGAGAGTGAAATGTGAATTATGTAATTTCATGATTACAAGTTAAATTCTCTTGTACTTAAAACTGGCATTGCCATGTAAAGATGAATAGTAAAATTCATGCTGATCATCTTTAAATGGTTATTTTTCTTTTTTTTTTTTTTTACAGATTTATTTATTTTTATACAAGAGCTGGGGTACAGGCCAGAAGCATGGGAGAGTGAGAGGATTCACCAGAGACAGAGTGGGGAACAGAACAGGCAGAGTGACTGAAATACACAGCTGAGGGGAGTAGCGGGAGAGACAGGAGAGGTCTGCCATGCCATGTGGGTATCTCCCTGGCCAGGAATCGAAACTGTGCTGCAGAGGCTGTGGACAGCTTCACAACGCTGCATTCAACACACTGTGCCACCGGGGAGGCCCCTAAATGGTTGTTTTTCTTAGAACCACACTAAATAGTGAAAAAAAATGCCATGACAAGATAACAAAAGAGGGACACTTTCTATTTTAGTACCTCTTATGGCACTTTTTTCCTACTATTTGAGTGAGAGACATTTCCATTTTGCCATGGACCCCATAATAAAATCCACAGTCAGATTTGATGGTCTGTCTCCCCAACTAGAATATAAGCTCTTGATGGGCAGGATTTTGTCTGTTTTAATTACTGTTGTATTCGAAGCTCCTATACAGTGACTGGAACTGTCGACTTTCAATATTTGTTGAATCAATAACGGAGTAAGTAAATTAATGTAAGCCCGAGATCCTAATATAACATCTGAAGGCAGAATTAATTCTAATGTCCTATACCTACCTATAGCTTATTTTCATTATTAACCATGCCTGCTTATTCAACCTCACCTCCAATATTGTCCTCATTCATTCATTTATTGAACACACATCTATGGAGCAGGTTTTACGTGCCAGGCAAGGAATGATAAGCCATAGTCCCTAGCTTTAAGGAGATCAGTAAGTAGGAATGGGGCACATGGGTATAAAGAGATAAATGCCAGGAGTAGCTTGAGGGAGGAGCAATGTCCCGAACACATGGGGACCATGCTTGGTGACACCTTGAGGGTTCGGGAACAACATAGGAGAAAGTACCACAAGGCTCCCTGCCGTTAACCTTGGCCTTAACCAACTTTACTGTTGGTTTTCTTGCTATGGAGACTATGAAAAGAGGCTTAGCCTTCCTCAGACTCCTGATTCTCATGGCCACCTCCATCCCTTTATCCACATGATTCCCACTCTAAGTTCCCTTGACTTACCTAAATTTTCTTTCACCCTTCAGATTTCTTGGTTCAAACTGACTTCTATTGCTGAATGACTGTAGAGCAAACTAATCCTTGACATTACATTGTTTTGAATTGTTCTACTCTTGCTTCATGTTTCTAAATCTATTGTCTGTTCTCCTTCCACGCACATGCACATGCACATGCACCCCACACCAGACTAGGCTGTCAGCTCGTGAACAGCAGTGAGCACCTGTATTTCTTCTTGGGCATTTTTTCATGTGGTATCTGCTTGGTACTTCATGGGTCAAGTCCTCTGAACCATAGTGAGAGACAAATGTGGATGCTGTTCGTAATCACTGCGGGTCTCCAGGTCTGAGGCCCCCTCCTTCAGGGAAGAAGTCAGTCCCGGAGACCACCAAGGCTGAGCAGAGGTCCTTGCTCTTCTTAACAAGGAGTCATCATCCAAGATGCAACCTGAGCACGTCCCAGGAAATGTGAAAAGGGTAAACCCAGCTCCCTTGTGTTCCAGCCACTGTGTTAAAATGCAATCATCGGATGCAGACAAAAACGCTGTTAATTAGCTAACCAAAAGCTGTTTCCTTTCTGACTAGCCTAGGCAGATGTTCGTTCTGGATTCAACTTTTCCACGACAATCACTGGGGGTGCCAAGACTCCCAGTCAAGCTGGCAGCCTCCTAGCCGCTGAGCCTTCACACCCCCCTCCCGCCATGGGTAAAGTTCTGAGTTGCCAGTAATGAGAAGTTACCCTGTGTCTCTGTCTCACTGGGTCACAGTGGGCCAGGACTTGAGGCTTGAATTACTTCACACAATCCAAGCTTGGCTGACTGATTGGAGGACACGAGATGATGGAAGAAATGATGGAGAGAGAGCCCTCAAAAGCAGGCGGGGTGGGGGAAGCAGTAGACTCATAATGCAACTCTGAGCTTGAGGCTCATTTGTTTTAATTGTATTAAGCAAACATTTATTGAGTATTTACTGTCTATCTAGCCCAGATCCACAAAGGAATTTATAATATTTTCCAGCTAGGAAAATAAAATGATAAAGCAGGACTGTAGCCAAAATGGATAAGGCTACAGCCACTCCCCAGATTAGCCTTGAGCAGGCTGAACCTCAGTTTCCTCATCTGCATAATGGGAATGATAATAGTGCTTTCTCTGTGGTATTTGCATAAGGATTACATAATAAGGATATTAGAATTACAAAATGTAATGAATATAAAGCTCTTAGCCAAGTTGAACCACAAATGTTCAACATCTCTTTGGATGATGATGATGATGATAATGATAATAAGGATGAAGATGATGATAAAAAGAGATGGTCCTTGATTCTATGTGGAGTGTGGGAGAAGCGTCTATGTGAAAAAAATGCTTTTTAACTTAATGTCATTTTTCTTCTCTCAGCACAAATAGGAAGGTCTTGTACCTTGTAGACACACAATAAATATTCACTGGTGATGGAGCCTCTGAACTGAAGATCCCGCTGGTGAATGAAACACCAGTGGGTTGGCTGAGAGCTGAGTCTAGAACACAGAATTAGAAGCATGGGTCCGGAACCTGTGTGGAGAAGCTGTGTCCTGCATCAAACCAGGGGTCTAGTAAATGCTTAGATGAAGAGGTGAGGATCAGAATCTGGAAAACAGAAAAGCAGATGTATTCAAGTCTGTGGGAAACCTCAAATGTTCACTTTCCAGAGGTTAAACAGGAGATTTTAATACAGCACTGCTGGGGTTCATCAAACAATTCACAATTTCCTACCTGAGAACTGCAAAGAGCCGAGGGATCTGTGGCATTTCATAGGACTGTCATTGGGTCCTTTGGGTCATCCCTGGCTTTGGGTACCCCCAAAAGAAAAAAATCAAGACACCCAAATGCTTCCAATATGCCAATGTCTCACAAAATGCTCTTGTTCCTTGCCCAGACCATCTATTCCAACCTCTCATTTTTCTTCACTCTGCATTGTTTAACTGGATTTTCTATTGGGTTCACATATTTCCTTCTTTATTCCAGGCTTGTTGGTCTCTAACAGGTATTTGCATTGCACCACATCTACCTTTGCCAACTCTAACAACTAAATAAAATAAATCTTTTTTTTTTATTCAATTGCTTTGTCCTTTATTATTGCCTCACCTTTGTAATCACCCTACCTTCAGGAATCTTGGAGAGGATACATGGGCTGTCAGCATTCAAAAGTAATAAAGCATTGCTCTCCCAAATCTCTTTCCGGCAGTTCATCACCAACGATCTCTCCCTACTTGGAAACATTTGGTTTTATTGCTCCCCTTTGCTTCCTGCCCTTAGGCCAACTCATGTTCTGTTGGTGCCAGTTTTCTTCTTGACCCTCAGACCCAACCTTAGAGCCCATTTTTATCTCAGGCCCCAATATATGAGTCACAGGTTATTGCTTTCCTGAGTTCTGCTGTCTGCTCTCCAGCAGAGCCCCTCAATAAGTAGCAATATTTTGTTTGCAATTTCCCAGTGTCCCCACCAGCCTTTATCGAGATGGCCCAGCCAGGCAATAAGGACTCTATCTTCATCTAGATCCAGAGCTGTCTGTCTTATGAAGTGAATATGCTTGTATCTGAGTCTTCCATCTCTTATGGAATTGCTTTTGTTTATGTTCGGTGCCCTGGCTCATGTTCAGATTCTCTCTGATAGGACTTTTTGATTTTGGTTTTGTGTACTTCAAACTCTAATGCACCAGGGAAGAACTGTTTGGTTATTTACTTATCAATGAGATGGCCAGAGATAATGGAGAAATTTCTTAGCTTGCTTTCACTTACCCTTCTTTGGGATTTGGTTTTCAGAAGCAACACTTGGTGCTTTTGTTTTTTACACCCCAAATCTTCAAGAGTTCCAATCTGTCTTTTTTTATGGACTACTTTTAATCTGAAGACATCATTTGGGTCTCAAGAGTAAGTACCAGACAGTATCTGTAATTGTATTATGCCGGAACTCCAAGTTCCAATTCTATCTTCCTGGTCCCATAAAGGTGTTCTGACATAAACTAGAATGTTCCACAACCTGAAATCAAATTAAAGGAATGGTCAATTTTGGCAGACCCCAAGTGTGTTCTCTTCTCCCTGAACCGCTGTGTGGGCACAGAGTGGACTTCCCTTGTACCAGGAACTTGAAGGAACTCTGTATTACGCTCCTGTGTTCCACCCTACTCTCCAGACAACGGTTTTCACCGGGCAAAGTTTCTGTTTCCAGGAATCCCTGGAGACTATTTTGCTCTCAGTTTCAGCCTCTTTGTCTTGCTTGGAAGGATGACCTGGAGTAGGAGGTGATTTTTGGAGTTAAAATGAAAGAAGGAAGTGATTTCCAGGGTTTTGAAAACCTCAAGGATAGAGGCAAACTCAAAAGTTTCATGTAGAATCATTAGCAAGGAAAGAGGTTGTCCTGTAGGTTCTCCTTTTCCCCCAAATCAAAAATAGTCTTTTTTATTGTGGTGTCTCCAGAGCAGGAGAGAGAGAAAAAGGAAGAGGAAGGAGTAGAAAAAAGAGGAAGAGAAGGAAGTAGGGAAGGAAAGAAGGCCAAAGGGGGAAGGGAAATAGGAAGGGGAAAAGGTGTGTGTGTGTGTGTGTGTGTGTGTGTGTGTGTGTGTGTGTGTGTGAGAGAGAGAGAGAGAGAGAGAGAGAGAGAGAGAGAGGAAGAAGGGGAGATAGAAGAGCAGGAAGGGAGCAGAAGGCTGAAAAGAAGAAAGCAGCTGCCTACTCACTTTACAGGCCCCAAGTCAAGCTCACCACACCCCCACCCCACAGGTAATACAAGCCTAGCAACACTGATGTGCAGGTCCCCTTGAAGTTTGTTTCCCTCAATCTGTTGAACTTCTCTTCAGTTATCTCATTTAAGGAACACTGGAGCTAGCTAGAGGGATTGGTGTATTTGGTGAGGTGTTGCCCTAATAAAGCTTCACTTTGAATATTTCAGTGTAGGCAATACACAGAGAGTCTGGTCTTAAAACTGTAAAATTAACATAAAATAAGTCATTTACTAGCTGGGCGATTTGGACCAAGTCTCTTAACCTCTCATTTTTAGTTTCCTCAGCTGGTGAGGAAATTATTTTTGTCCTAGAATTCTATAACTAGGCAATCTACTAAATATGAGGACAGAATAAATATATATTGAAAATGCAAAAATTCAAAAAGCTTACCTCCCACATACACTTTGTTGGGAAGTTACTAAAAGATGTATTCCATCAAATCCACAAGTAAGCCAAGAAAAGGTAAGACACAAAATCCAGGAAACGGTGGTCATCAAAGAAGACAGAAGAACAGCAAATAAGTTCATGAAAAGTGACTCAACATTATATGCCACAAGATAAATGCAAGTTAAAACCACAATGTGGTGCAAGTACATTCAAATGGCTGAAATTAAGAAGACTGACTCTATTGGATGTTGGAGAGGTTGCGGAGGAACTAGAACATTCGCACTGATGGTGGGAATACAGAATGGTAGAACCACTTTAGAAATCAGTGGCAGTTTCTTAAAAAGTTCAGTATGATTTACCATATGATTCATTTATTCCACTCGTAAGTATTTATTCATGAGAAATGGAAACAGATGTCCATACAAACACTTGTACAGGAGTGTTCACAGCAGCTTTATCTGTAATAGCTAAAACCTGGAAACACCTCAATTGTCTTTCACCAGTGAATGGATAAACAAGCTGTAGTATATTCACCCAGTAGGATACTACTCAGCAACAAAAAGGCCTGCTGTACTGATACAGGCAACAACACAGATGAAGCTCAAAACCACCATGTTGAGTGAAATAAACCTGCCCCCACCCCCACACCATGATATAAAACTCTAGAAGATGCAAACCAGTCAAGTGACAAGAAAACAGATCTTTGCTAGCCTGGGGATGGTGGGGTTGTAGGTGGGAGTGGGGGTAGTGGGGAAGAGTCTGAGGAAATGAGCAATTACTTTTTTTTTAAGATTTATTTATTTATACAAGAATTGGGGTACAGGCAATAGGCACGGGAGGGTGAGAGAATTTACCAGAGAATAGCTGGGAACAGAACAGGCAGACTGACTGAAATACACTGCTGAGGGGAGCAGCGGGCAAGGCAGGAGTGTTCTGCCATGCCATGTGTGTAGCTCCCTGAATGGCCAGAATTGACCCCGCACTGCAGAGGCTGCGGAGAGCTTCCCAGCGCTGTACTCAACCCGCTGTGCCACCAGGGAGGCCCAGGAGTGACTACTTTTGAGGGTGATGGATATGTTCATCATTTGATAGTAGTGACAGTTTCCCAGGGAGGACATCTATTTCATAATTTATCAAATTGTGTATTTGAATATGTGAAACTTATTATCTATTCATTATACCTCAATAAAGATATAGATTTTTCTTAAATTATCATCAACATGAAATGGAGATGTTATAAATTTTAAAATCAAGGAGTCCAGAAATAACACTATAAGTATAATATTTACAAGTATGGAACTAAGTGCCTAAAGAGCTCCTCCCAAAAATGTTTTTTGTGGTAGTTGTGTCTGGGAGCCAGAACTGGACAGGCAGGGGAGTAGGGAATTGGTGAGTAATATAAGCAAGTAACTAGTATTTTCCATTATGGGTCTTTTGGTTCTGTGGGATTAGACAACATGCAGGTATTACCTGCTTTTCATAGACAACATTTTAGATATGAAGTTAGAGAGTTAGATAGAATAAGAAAATTATTTTGGCTGGCATTTTGGTGAATGGATCCTGGGATCCCATCCTGCAACAATCTTGGTAGAAGGATGAACCTACAAGTATCTGAATTTAACTTCTCCTTCTCTCTCAATCTGAATCCCATCATTCTCTTTACAAGCCTCCATGTTCTCCCTTCCAACGTGCTCCCCACTCTGAGGCAGAGTTCTTGGGAATCACCAGGTGACCTGAGGTGGGCGCTTGGCAGAGCAGTGTAAGGTGGTGGGGTGAGACTATGAAACTAGTGACGGGGTGAGGGGGTGGGGCTTTCTGAGCTACTGTTAGCTAGCTGCATGGCTGCCAGCCTGGGAAACCTGGTCCGGACATTCTTTTACACAAATGATGTTCCACTCTGGCCACTCTGCTCACTTCGGTGAGGACCAATGGCTGTACTTCAACTTCTGGACTCTGATGCTAGAAGCTGGCGCCTTCTGGTCATTTTCATAGTTTCTGCCAGTTACCCATAGTCTCTGTTAATCAAATTCTTCCCTTCTTTTGAATTCCTGCATTCCATTCTTGCCTGTGCTGTTGACATTGGCTGTGGTAATGGAATTTTCCAGTTTCATAGAAACTGTAGCAGTTTTAAGGTTGTGGCTGCTCAGTAAACTCTTTGTTTCTATTATAGCCTGAGCCCTGGAGCTCTTGATGAAACAAACATTTTATAGGATGTAGGGTTTCTCTCTGAGTGGACACCACCGGTCAAAGCACAGATTATCACTACATCAGGCAGTGAGAAAAGCTCTCCCCAGCACTGATTGATTTGGGTTGCTCTGATTTATGTTGTTCATTTTGTAAATAACTGTAAGCAACTAATGACAATAGAAGTGGACACTTGAGGGTGGGGATAAATAATAGTGCCAGATGACTAAGGCAGAGAGACATTGTTAAGTAAACAAAGTGGGTTACAAATCACTAAGTACAGGATGACCCCTTTTTTTTCAAAATATGTATGTGTGTGCATCATACACAAAAGTGGGAGCATCAACAGCGATTCTCTCAAACTGAAGGACTTAGGAAAGATTTGTACTTTCTTAACTTTTGCTGGCCTGGTTTTCCAAATTTTTTCAAATGAACATGTGTTATTTTGTAATAAAAAGAAAAACAAGTTATTTAAAAACATAAATAAAAACAGCAAGATCCTGGGCAAACACCATGTGTGTTGCCTGAATTCCAAATATCCCCAACATGAAGGCCAAGAACTGGCTCCTGGGGACCCACAGAGCTGTGGATGGTGGAGGGGGGACTTCTCCCAGGTGGCAGCAGGGGCCATCTGAACCAGAGGGCTAGCAAGTTCATGGCTCTTGCAAGAAACCAAGTCCAAGGCCATCAGATGGATGGTCTGGAGACTTGACAAAACAAAAGAGACAGAAACTTATGTTAAAGCTGCACCAAGAGCCAGAAATCCAGGCACATTCATTCCTCCATCTACTGAGCACCTGTGTTGGGCCAGCCCTGTGCTGAGAACCAGGGACATGGGAGGGAGGGCAGCCAGGTAGGGCAGGCAGGACCCACTGTTTTAAGACTCCCTGGCCGGGCTGGGATGCCCAGCAGCCTGCAAGCCTGCAAGATCCCCCCAAGTCATGCTGGGCGCCAACTAGAGGGAAGAGAAAAAGTATTGCTGCAGTCAGGGATCTGCTTCCACTTAGCTGACCCCTCTATCCAGCCTTTGCACAGCAGTTTCTGCCTTAACCCATGTGTTTCCAGGTTTGAGAGGAAAACCAGTTGGCTAGATGGTGGTTGTTTCATTTCGAAAAATGTCTTTGTTAATTTTTTTATTTTATATTTTTTTACATCACTTTTTCATTTTTGCACAATGTATGCATTTTCATCTTGGTTATAGTCCCCATACAATTCCCACCCTCCTTGTTTTGATCCTACTCCCTTCTCCCACCCACCCCCATAGTGTGTCTCTGGTTTATAGTTGCTTGTTGATTTTGATTTTTACTTTATTATAATTAGACTTTTTCCTGGTCCCTTATTTAGGTTTTCTAGATTCCTGCTATGAGTGAGACCATCTGGTATTTTTCTTTTTCTTTCCAGCTTATTTCACTGAGCATGACCCCTTCCAGCTCCATCCATATTGCTGCAAACTGCATGAGTTTATCTTTTTGATTGCTGAGTAATATTCCATTGTGTATATGTACCACATCTTTTTGATCCAGTCCTCTATTTGGGGCATTTGGGTTGTTTCCATAGCTTATCTATTATAAATAGTGCTGCTATAAACATAGGGGTGCAGGTGCCCTTTTGAATTAATGTGTCTGTGTCCTTTAGGTAAATACCTAGGAGTAGAATTGCTGGATCATATGGAAGCTCCATCTTTAGCAGATTAAGGAATCTCCACACAGCTCCCCATAGTGGTTGGACCAGTTTGCACTCCCACCAGCAGTGCAGGAGAGTTCCTTTTTCTCCACATCTTCACCAACATTTGTTGTTGCTAGTTTTTTTAATATGTGCCACCCTCACTGGTGTAAGATGGTATCTCATGGTAGTTTTAATTTGCATTTCCCTGATTACAAGTGATGTTGAACATTTTTCATATGCCTGTTGGCCATTTTCATTTCCTCTTTGGAGAAGTTTCTTTTTAGCTCTTCTGTCCATTTTTTGACAGGGTTGTTTACTTTTTTTTGTTGAGTCTTGTCAGCTCTTTGTAGATTTTTGTGATCAGTCCTTTATCATTAGTGTTGTGTGCAAAAATGTTCTCCCAGTCCTTGGGGTGGCTCTTTGTTTTGGTTATTGTCTCTTTTGCTGTGCAGAAGCTCTTTAATTTGATATAGTCCCAGCTTTTATCTTTGCCTTCACTATTACTGCTTTGGGTGATGTGTCTGTAAAGATGTTACTGAGGTATATGTTATATAGTGTTTCACCTGTATTTCCTTCTATATATTTTATGGTTTCAGGCCTTATGTCTAATCTTTTAATCCATTTTGAGTTGGTTTTTGTGCATGGTGTGAGGTAGTAGTCAAGCTTCATTCTTTTGCATGTGGCAACCCAATTTTCCCAGCACCATTTACTGAGCAAACTTTCTTTGCTCCATTGCATATTCTTTGCTCCTTTGTCAAAGATTAGTTGACTGTAAATCTGTGTTTTTTTTTTTTTAAAGATTTATTTATTTATACAAGCACTGGGTACAGTCAGAAGCACGGGAGGGTGAGAGAATTCACCAGAGCCAGAGCAGGGAGCAGAACAGGCAGAAGGACCAAAGTACACTGCTGAGGGGAGCAGCGGACGGCAGGAGAGGTCTGCACGCCATGTGGGTCCCTCCTCTGGTGGCAGGGGATCGAACCGGCACTGCAGAGGCTGCGGGCAGCTTCACAACCCAGCACTCAACTGCTGCTCCACAGGGGAGGCCCTAAATCTGTGTTTTTTTTTTCTGGTTTTCTATTCGGTTCCATTGGTGCATATGTCTGTTCTTGTTTGAATACCATGCAGTTTTGATTATTATGGCTTTGTAGTATAGTTTGAAGTCTGGGAGTGTGATACCTCCATTCCCTTCTTCTTCTTTTTTTTTTTCAGGAGAACTTGACTATTTGGGGTTTGTGGTGGCTCCATATGAATTTCATCAATATTTGTTCTATTTCTTTGAAGAATGTCATTGAAATTTTTATTGGAATGCTATTCAAAAAATGTCTTTAAATGCAATCTTGCACAAATAGACATACATTATCTTCACAAGAATTTTTTAAGATAAAGCAGGTACTACTGTCTTGAGTAAACTGAGACTCAGAGGAAAGAACCAGCCAGGTGGACCAATGTGTTGTTTTAAATGCATCAGGAATAAAGTAGTTCTGACATCGTCCACCCAGAGACAGCATCCACTCCCCCAGAGCACAGGTTCTGCTTCATAAATCTGCCCTGTTTCCAAGACAATCTGAGTTGCTGACACATTGGCTCTACCTCAGGGCTTCCCACCACCTTCTCCTTGGGGTCCATTAATTTTCAAATGCAGAGAAACATTTTCCTTCCCAGATTATTGGTTTGTTATAAAAGGTACAATTCAGGAAGAGCAGGATGAAGAGTTACATGGGGCATGAAATGTGGGTAGAGGTGAGGAGTGCCCCTGCTCTCTAAGGTCGCCACTTTCCTAACATCCTCCTATGTTTATGAACTCGGAAGCTCTATGAGCCTCCCAAGCCCTGTCCTTTTGGGGTTTCATGGAGTCTTTGTTATACAGGCATGATTGGTTAAATCATTGGTCGTTGGAGCTTGAACTCAGCCTCCAACTTCTCTCAGGTTGGTTCCTCTGCTGACCAGGTTCCATCCTCAGGTAAAAGAGCGAAGGAGGGGGGGCTTTCCAAAAGGCACCTCATTAACACAGCAAAAGACACTGGTAAGACTCTCAATATTTGGAAAATTCCAAAGGTTTTAGGAGGACTATGCCAGAATGAGACCAAGACCAAATACAAATTTCCTATTATAAATCACAGTATCACAGCTGGGAACATGGTTTTCTGGTCTTTAATCCAATCCTCTTTCCACTGTACAAACTCATACTTATTTGTTCATTCATCCATTCACTTGTCCTAACTCTTCTTGACTACTGGCAGTGTGGGGGCACTATGCTAACTAAGCGCTAGGGATTCAGAATGGCAACGTCACTCATCCTTCCCCCTGCCTGACTTTGGACCTGTGCTGCGGCAGGTGCGTTCAGAAAATCGGGTACAGGCCCCAATAATTACTCTCCAGTTTCTGAACTAGATCAATATTTTCTATCTTGGATGCACTTAGAATTGCCTGGGGAGCTTTTAAAGAATATCAGTGCTCAGGCCCCCTCTCAAACCAATACAATTACCATCTCTGCTGTTTTAAAAGCTCCCCAGGTGATTTTAATGTGTAGCCAAAGTTTAGAACTGTGGTTCTTGAGAGTAAGCACAAAGCACGACCACTTTGGCTACCTTATGTGAATAAACAGAAGCTGCAAGTATCTGTGAAGCAGCTGATTTGAACAGGACTGTCTGAATGCTGGACTTGTGCAGCCTAAGCTCAGAGCTTCCTCTTTTGTCACCTGAGGTTCTCAGAGGGGAGGGGATTGAGATGGTCCAGGATAGCAAGTGTTCTGGGCAGTAGCCAGCAGCCCCTATTGATGCCTCAAACCTCACACTGGAGAGAACTTGCTCAAAGTAGAACGGCTTTGCCAAGTGCTCTATTGCACTATTATTTTCTGAGATTTTCTCAAGCAAGTTGAGGTATATGGGCAGAAGAGGGAACTTAGAAGTGGATGTGGCTTCAAGAGGATATTATCCAAGCTCATGCTTTAACTAGCTAAGGAATTGAATCCCAGAAAGGGGAAATGACTTGAAACAATTAGAGAACAATGCAAAACAGAACATGATTCAGTGCCAAAATGTGGCTACAGGCCAAACTGCCTACTCTTAGTGCTTTTGAGGACTAATGGTTCGCCATGGGTCATGGTGTACTAGCACTTTCTAGGTTGATTGACATTCACATTTTCATCTCCCCAGAGGCATTTAGCTGGAACAAACTCATAAGCTAAATTAGATAAAGGCAGACACGAGAGGAAGGAGGGAGAAAGCACCTTCTAATCTGCTAAGCATTTACTGTCTCTGCTTGCTCCTCACAACAGCTCCGCAGGGTAGACCCTGTCACTCTCCTCTCACATGCAGGGAAACTGAGGCTCAGAAGTTAAGCTAATTTGCCTGAAATCATAGAGTCAGTAAGTGCACAGTGGAATTTGATCATGTCTGCACTCGCTGCTATGTTTACATTTATAAAATCATGACGATAAATCTTATATTCACTTTCTATGGGGAGCTTCCCTGCAGGTCTATGAACTGGGTAGAGTTTAATGGTGACAGACAAAGGATTGCACCATCTCCTGTTCTCAACCCTCTTTTCTTTCTTGTCATGTTTTTGATTTATTTATTCCCAGTTCCCCACGTTGATGGATGTGGCTGGTTATCCTACAAAGCCGTGGGTGGGAGCAGCAGATGGAGAAATAAGGGTGAATCCAAGGTGAAATCTGCAACCTGAATCCAGAGCATAGGACTGCCTCTTCAGCGAGGTGGAGCTACAGTAGCAGAGAATCTTTCGGTGTTACTTCACTACAGTGGAGTAAGCATGGTCTACCAGTCAAAGGGGCCCTGTGACCTTGAGGGCAGCAATCACCACACCTATCATTGTCCATGGCTGTGAAGCTGCTTCTGTGTGCTTCCTTCTCTAATTCATAGGAATTTTCTCTCATCAGCAGGCAACAAAATATCAGCCTAGATTTCTGAGAGACTTTAATGAACACCCTATATCTGAGCTCATGTGTTGGTTTGCATTTAAAGTCTGGGGCAGCAGCAGACCTCTCCCCTCTCACCAGCTGCTCCCTCAGCAGTGTATTTCAGTAGATCCATCTGTTCTTCTCCCCACTCTGTCTCCGATGAATCCTCTCACCCTCCCCACGCCTCTGCCTACACACCAGTCCTTGTATGCATAAATAAATGAAAGTAAATCTTACATAAATAAATAAAGTCTGGGGTATTTATGGCTGAGAATCCCTGAAGGCAAGGCCAATTTCCTACCCCACTGGCTCCATTTGGCATTTTTCTCAGATGGCTTTCTCTCTCTCATGAAGAAAATGGTGAATTTTTTTTTTTTTTAGTTTCTATGAAGCAGAATATGCCCCCAAGATTCTGTGTCTAGTCAGCCAGCCTAAAGGGGAGTGGGGAGAAGTGATCTTTCCCTGAGCACCTACTCTGTGTTCACTGTCCCGAGGAGCAGGTAAGGTGAAGAACTTTCCATCACAGGTTTCTGCATCAGATGGGATGACCTGGGCATCTTGGCTCGCCCCCACACCCCAACCACCACTACCTAGTTCTCTAAAATTGGCTGAAAGTTCTGAATTTCAGGTTTTTTTCTCATTTAATTATTCACCACTTTATTGAGGTATTATTTCCATATAGTACACTGTACCTATTTATTTAAAGTATATAATTTGGTAAATTTTGATCAGTGTGTGTATCCATGAAACCATCACCCAGTTGAGATGGTCACAGCCACGCCCCAGAAAGTTTTCTCCTGCTCCTCCCTGCGTCCTGCCTTCTGCTTCCCGCTTCCCAGGAACCACTGAGCTGCTTTCTGTGTAAGTGTGGAAGGCAGAGGTAATAAGCCCCACTAAAGATGCCGGTTTGGTTGACTATATTCTTCAGGAGGGCCTGAAGGACTATGAAGGGGATAGCAATTGCTTAGATGAGGAGTGCCAGCTTCCCTCAGAAGCTCGATGGGATTTGTACTATACACCAGGATTGATTGTGGAAGACGCTGTTTCAGAAAAGGATCCTACAATAGCAGAGACAACTATGAGAAGCAATGGTGACCTAATTATAATGGACAATCACATTGCAAACAGGGGGGCTGACCTGACCTACGGAGATAGTTAACAGAACACAGTATTTCTAGGCAAAAGATAGAAAGGGGACTGCAAAGCAGATCATCAGAATAGATCAAAAAAGGATGAATAGAAGACTGAGGTGAACATCACTCCAATGGAAAGTCTCAGGATCTGAATCTCTTCTCAAACCTAGAACGTGTGGACTGAAGGAGAGACTGGATGTCCGTGAGGCAGGATATACAGAGCTATACAGGGTATACAAGGATATACAGAGCTCCTCGGCTCTTCTGCAGGTATCGGTGGCAGAGGAAAGGCATGTGGCATCTCTGGCAAGTTCCAAAAGAGGAGTCACAGTGCAGTCCCCTGGGGTTCTGGACCACAGCCATGCCATCGAGGGGACAGAAGCATACACATCTGGAAAGCAGCTCCTGGCATATTCCTGAACCCTGACAGAGCCCGAGAACCTGCTCATGGGGCACCACTTGACCAGGCAACCCAAACCGTCCATCATTATTTGGGTATTATCAGCCCCATCAGCTCATAGGTGTGGGCCAAACAGCAATCTTTTCAAGTGGAAGTGGCACATCAGGGTTGAGTGTGAGCAGACTCACGGGACATATATAAGTTGCATGAAAAGATGGCTCAGATATGCATTTCTCCTGCCTTTTCCTTTATCCCTGTTTTGATAGGCTTGGTTATGGGTACAAAAGGAAAGTGGACTGCTACTTCATTGCAGAGCTGCTCAGAATGAGAGTAATTTTCTTGTGGGCAGGATTTAGGCCAGTGCTCCTAGTCATCCGGTTGCATGGGTGATAATTAGGTCAAGAGAAGGATGTACATGGACATTGCAGTGGCAAATGACTTAGCAAACTGGTCAGAATCCTGGAAGAAGCAAGCTTGGAATATTGTTGACAAGAAAGATTGGGTTAGAGACTTAGGTGGAGTGAGCACAAATATCATGAGTGGCTTTGTATCATATGCTAATGATCCCCAAAGAGCATTTAGTACAGGTTGGCATCAGAGTTAGGAACAGGAGCTGCACTCAAATCTCTAACTCTGCCATCCACTGGCCTTGAGACCTTGGGCCAGGAGCTTACCTTCTTAAGCCTCATCCCCACCCATCAGGATATCTTGGAATTAAAAGATGGTCGTGAAGGTCTTACACTGTCCCTAGCACACAGTAAATATTTAATATGTGTTGGGTAGTTGCTACTGTTATTTCAGGCAATGTGCTCAACAATCCCAAGAGATAAGTTTATCAGGTAGGGAACTGCAGGGAAATGAAGTGACTTAACCAAAATTTCAGTGTCAGAAATGGTGTTCAAATTCAAGTCTACTTGGCCTCCATGTCATTGTGCAGTTTCTCTGTCTCAGATAAAAGCTTGCTATAAGGTAGTTTCTTTTTCCTTTGCAACAATTTTGAAGAGAAATATTACTCTCCCCATTTTACAGATGAAGGGATTTGAGTATCAGAAAAACAATATGACCTAACTAGCAACAAGAAGTTGGAATTTGAGTTACTCTTTCGGTGCTACTTAAAAGTCATTTTGCTTGGGGCAGGGGTGGTGATGGGCCTTATTACAGAGAAATTCTATGGGGAGAATCGAAGAAAATTACTATTCCATCAGGTCTCTGGGCTCACAAACTGTTTCAACCTAGTGGACCTCTGTCCCAGGGCAAAGGATCTGCTTTAGCAAGAGTTAATAAATCATTAATAGTGTTATAGCTTGAAGTAGAACAAAAGTGTCTTTTGTACACTATGAACTCTTTACTTCCTTGGAATTCACCTAACTTGTAAAGTTTTTGATTTCGGAGATGCTCATGATCCAATTGTATTATAAACTCATGTATTTTAAGCAACCCATTGAACTTGAGTACAAGAATGGTCATCATGGGAGACTGGCAGTACACACTATAGGAAAAGCTCAGAAGTCAGTTGTGCATTACTGTAATCCAGTTTTTGGAGGGGGGGAACCCCTAAACTCCTGGATGACCGCAGCATACATTTACCTAAATTGTAGCACGATGGTCTATATTTTGTTTTGTCAGACTCTCTAGCCAGGGTGCTTTAGTACCATATTCCTTGTGTTTATCTTGCAGTTTTTTCCTCTTACCTCTGTGATAGAATAGAAAATACATGTTTATTCTTTCTCCCTTGTTCTTGACACAGGATTTATAAATCCCTGCATTTTGTTGAGTGATGAGGGAATAGGAGGGTCTTTCATTACTAACAACAGGCCCCTTTCAACCTGAGTTTATGTCAGTGAGTCAACTCTTGGAAGCTGAGGGCTGGTTGCCAGAGGAACCAACTGTGTGATCAGAGAGGCCATGAACACTCCGCATCCTGCAGGATTCCTCAGCCCCCTTTCCTCATGCATCCTCCATTTGGATATTTCCTGAGTTGTATCTTTATGATAAACCAGCAAACAGAACTTAAGTGTCTTCCTGAGTTCTGCAAACTGTTCTAGCAAATTAGAATCACAGCAGGGTGGCATGGGGACTCCAGTTTTACAGCTAGTTGGTGGTCAAAAGACCAGGAAGCTTAGACTTGTAATTGTCACCCAAGGGTGGGAGGCAGACTTGAGCCCTTAACCTGTGCAGTCTGCATTAACTCTGAGGCATGTCTGGAGTGAATTACATTGTAGGACACCCCATTGGTGACCACAAAGAACTAGGGAATTGCTGGTCTAGCCTATGGGCTAGTTGTCATGGGCTGGTTGTCAAAATTATTTGGGTAAAAAAGAGCTAATACTCTCAACACTCCACCGTTTCAATCCTTTCCTTCAGGTCACACCACTCCACCCACAAGGAGGGCTAAAGACTAGGTGAAATAGAGAAAAAAAAACCCAGGATGATTCATTCAAGGCAGTTAACCTTTATTCAACATTCACTATGTGCAGGGCTCTTCCATATCAAGCTTGGTCAGTTCTAGAAGCTACAGAGATTCAGAGATAACTCATTACATAAACCACACTTTCAAAACCTACCTTCAGGGTTCCCCTCCCCCCCACCAGGTGTGTGACATCAAAACTTAAAAGTTGACATCAAAAACTTAACCCCTGGTGGTGCAAGGGGTTAAGATGCAACCTATGAAGCTAACTGCAGCTCTGGGCCAGGGAGCTACCCACATGGCACAGCAGACCTCTCCTGACTCACCTGCTGCTCCCCTCAGCAGTGCACTTCAATCAATCCTCCTGCTCTGTTGCTCACTCAGTCTCTGATGAATCCTCTTAACCCCCATACCTGTGGCCAGTTCTTGTATGCATAAATAAAGCTTAAAAAAAAAAAAACAAAAACACCCTGAAGGGCCTCCCCTGGTGGTGCAGCAGTTGAGCGCTGGGCTGAGAAACTGCCCGCAGCCTCTGCAGCGCTGGTTTGATCCCTGGCCACTGGTGAGGGTCCCACATGGCGTGACAGACCTCTCCTGCCGCGCCTGCTGCTCCCCTCAGCAGTGTACTTCATCAGTCTGCCTGTTCTGTTCCCCGCTCTGTCTGGTGAATTCTCTCACCTTCACGCACTTCTTACTGTACCCAGTGCTTGTATAAATAAATAAATAAATCTTTAAAAAATAAAAAATAAGAATAAAAAAAAACCTGAAAAGTTGTTGTGGGCGTGGGAGGGAGAATTTAGAGGTCTGTTAGTCTAGCAATCTCATTTTGAAGATAAAAATGAGGCCTAAAATCACACGAATAATTAGCAGAGTTGGTTTTAGAACCTTGTTTATCTTCATTTTCTAATTCAATATTAGCACATCTTAAATGTGCTAAACATTTCTGAACAAAATTAGAAAGGTTGTGAAGTTGATTTAGGAACTTTCGATTCAGAGAGTTTGGGGTAAAATTTAATTCTATTGAAATTATGCATCCCAAACCTAAGATCTTCATTATCACTACACTATATGTTACATGAGAACAGGGACCTTGCATCAAAAAAAGAAAATCCCTCCTCCCGCCCCCTTGCAAAATAAAGGAATATAATAGACAAACACACCGAGTGACAGACGAGAAACTGTATGTATGATGTGTGACTGTATATTATTTTAAAGATTTTTTTCCCCCAGTGACCCTTTGCCGCAGGCCAGCGGGAGGGAGGCATTGTGCAGCAAATAAAAAGGGTTTTAACCACAGTTCCCACCAGCAAGGAGTTTAGAGGGTGGTAGATTAGAGGGCAGAGACACCCGCGGAGAAAGCGATGAATCCCTTTCAAGAGGGCTAGGATGACAGCGTCCGGGGGCGCAGTTTGCCTGGGGCTGGACACTGTGAGGACTAGGGGGTGCTTGGTGCTGCGCGCGTGGACCCCAAGTTCCAGCCCTGCTTCTAGGGCGGCCTTGCCCCGCTGACTCTCTGCGAGCAAATGAAACCCCTCCCAGATTTGTTTCCCACTCTGAAATGCCAGGGGTTGGAGGCCTGTTAGTTTTTTGGGGCCGAGGGCCCCGCGATCTGCCTCTCTGCTGTTTCTCTCGCGCGCACCCGCGGCTCCCGGGTCCCCCCGCTGCAGGCTGACGCGGAAGCGCGCGCCGCCCCTTTAAGGCGGCCCGGGAGCGCGGCGTCCCAGGGCCCCTGCGCCGCAGGGGAGCCGCGGCGGGCGCCGGGGACCCGGGCATCCCACGCAGCCGGGGACGCCGTGCGTCACGGCGCTCGCAGCCAATCAGGGTGAAGCCTGCCGGGACGCATTACTAGGGCGACGGGCCGGACGCCTCCCCGCCTGGGGATGAATTAGCGGCGGGTTCTTCCAAGAGGTTGCGACCCCCACGGATTCCCCAGCTCGCCCACGCGCCCCCCCTCGGCGTCGCGCTTCGGCCCCGGCGGGTCACAGGTGGGAGCCTGGAACTGTCAGGTGGGGGTCACGGCGCGGGGAAAATGGCGGCGGCGCGCGGGGGATCCCCGAGTTGGCGGAGGGAGGGGGGTGTGCTGCTGCACGGGCTCTTCCCGCTGAGCCGCAGGTCTCTGGGCGTCGCGGCCCCAGTAATGGTTATTGAACTAGGAATTGGGGCCTCGACCCAGGTAGCGGCGTCGCCCGCTCAGGTGGGAGGAGGCGCAGGGAAGCGCCTCTCAGAGGCCGGCGGAGGCGTCGGGGCCCGCGGGGCGGCGCGGACCGCGTGGGAGACGGTCAGTGGTCGCGAGAGGAGGGCGGCCAGGTGTCCAGCCACTGTTTACGGAAAAGCCCCAAGACTTTCCTGCTCCACACTGCGGCGGGTGTGGGAGTTGCTCGAACCCTGGCCGAGCTCTGCCACTGTTAAATCAGGTGTGCAGAAGGTCCCAAGTGGCCGCTAGGTGCGGAGCTTGGACGTGAGTTGTCCAGGGCAGGGGCTGGAACTGCCTTGTGTGAGTCCCAGACACAAGACCCCTACCTGTAGGTGCTAGAGTGTCAGTGCAGTGAAAGCAAAGGCAGGCCCTAGCCAGGGATTCATGTCAAGTCTGATCATTAAGGCTTGCCCATTTGAAGAGAATCAAGAGGTCTCCAGGTGCCATCGATATGTTTTGCTTCCTTGTGTTGCGCTGGTTGACGTGGGTACCCAAGATATTGTATCTGCCTTTCAACATCATTAACTCTCTTCCATGTGCACGTGGTTGTCGATTAGAACAGGGATCAGATTCAGTTTAACCCAGGGAGGTATTGAGGATAAGTTTTGGTGAGGGTCTTACAGTGATAAAATATTGTCACTATGTCAGTTTCTTATTTGGGCTAAAATACATCATGGCGTGAAATGTAAATTGTTGGGTTATTTATTTTTTTAAACGTGAATGAAAGTCCTTTTTGCAAGTTATATTTTTAGGAGTAAAAGAAAATCATTTGTTTTAAAAAAAAGTTTTCCCCCTTTTTTTAAAAAAAGATTTATTTATTTATGCATACAAGAAGTGCAGAGAGTGAGAGGATTCACCAGAGACAGAGTGGGGAGCAGAACAGGTAGATTGACCGAAATACACTGCTGAGGGGAGCAGCGGGCGAGTCAGGAGAGGTCTGCTGTGCCATGTGGGTAGCTCCCTGGCCAGGACTCGAACTCGTGCTGCAGCGGCTGCGGACAGCTTCAGAGGTTGTGTCTCAACCCCTTGCACCACCAGGAAGGCCCAAAAAATGGTTTCCTTTTTTAAAAATTTCTATGAGCACTTTGTGCTTTGATGTGACAGATAAGCATAATATTAAGTGACTTTGGTAGCAGGCTTGATTTTGTAGGGTGTCTTGTTCTGTTATTGAGAAAGCACAGTAGCACTTCATGGTTCATTCTTCAGTAGCTGCTGTTTTTGGAGTGCTTACCTAGTGTCAGGCACTCTGAAAGGGAGAAGGCTTCTCCTACCTTTTAACTTGGTAGTTAATTTGCTCCTATTTGTCTTTATTGCTGACAACTAAGAGGAAACAATGGGGAAAACCCGAAAGAAATCTTCCAAACTGGATCAATAGAGAGTTGGTTTCTTTGGCCAGGGATTGGGCTTTGATGTGGTTTCTAGCTCCTATTTGCCACTTAAAGTATCTTTGTGAAATCAACCTGTTAGTATCTGAAATGGGCATAGCATCTCTTGTCCAGATAAACAATCTCACTGTACTGTTGTGAGGAGGGAAAAAGATGATATATGTAAGAAGGCTTGAAAAAGTTAAAAACAGCGATAACACTTGACATTTATTACTGCAGATTTACTCTGACAGACACGGTTTTCAATGGTCTTGTATGTGCTAACTCAGTTACCTAGGAAGATTGTGAAGTGAGTACTTTTCATCATCTTTATCAAGTAGGGAGAACTGAGGCACATTAAAGTTTTTTGTCCCAAACTACATAACTAGGATCATAATTACAGCCTCAGTTCATAACCGCCATGCCTACTGTGTTCCTGTATCTTGTAGATGTGTGATGTGTTCAGGGAAAATATATGGACAAATTTTTCAGTGAAGAAATTTTGTTTGTCATCTTTTACCTATATAAATTATAACTGTGACTCATCCCTTTGACACTGAATAGTGGCTTATATGATGATGACTACAGTTGATTTCATTAGGTGGCATATTCATCCTAACTTTGATGCCCTATTTTATTATTTTTTAAAAATTTATTAATGCATACAAGAGCTGGGGTACAGGCCAGAGGTGCAGGGGGTGAGAGGATCCACCAGAGACAGAGTGGGGAACAGAACAGGCAGACTGACTGAAATACACTGCTGAGGGGAGCAGCGGGCGAGACCAGAGAGGTCTGCCGCGCCATGTGGGTAGCTTCCTGGCCGGCCGGGCATCGAACTTGTGCTACAGAGGCTGCAGATTGCTTCATAGTGCGGTGCTTAACCCCTTGCGCCACCAGAGAGGCCCGATGCCCTATTATTTAAAAAGGCATTTTAAAACAGAGTTGTGACTAATTTCTAACAGGAAACACAAATCAATTATTAAGGAAGATTTTCATACATTTTTTAAAAGAGTAATATGCTGGGTTACTTTTAAATGAAAATTTATGTTAGGTTCATTATGTTGACATATTTGTACTTATTTTCGTAGTCTCTATAGAAAAAAGATAACACAAGTAAAAGTGACTGTGGCGTTCATTCTTTCATTGAGCCTTTTATGGAATTGCTCTGCCAAGTGTTTGGTATGAATTGCTGACCTTATCCTGGAGTCCAGTGACTCCAGGTTTTGAGAAGCCCCTGGATTTGAGAAGCCCCTGGTTTTGTTAGAAGTTTGTATAATAGTGAGTGAGACAAACAAATAAATAATTAACTCATGGACTGTAATAAGGACTGAAATATAGTTGCAGAAAGTACATAGAGTTGTGTGGATACTTAGAAGGGAACAGTTGCTTCTGCAGTAGTCCTTGCCAAGAAAGAAGAGGAACTGATTGCAGGATAAAAGGAGAAAGCTCTAATAGCCAAAGGAAGAAGCAGTGTGAAGTCAGAATGCGTGAGCGTGCATTAGTGTCCTGGGGTTAGAGTTCTGTGGCAGTTCCTGGAGAGAAGCCAGGAAAGTTTGGTGCCAGATAGTGAATTCTCACCTAAGAGAGTTTACTGTATCTTATGGCACCTGGACCTACAGAAGGGTCTTAATCATGATTATGAGTAACATAATCATCTTTATGCTCTAGGGAGGTGACTGGTGACAGGGTGAAAGATGGTGTAAGGAGGAGGCCAGTGACGGGTAGTTTCCATATTCCAGAAGAGAGGGGGAGGAAAAGATTCAGGGCCCAGGGCATTAACAGTGGCAGAACAAAGTTCAGAGTCTCCCATACACATTTTAAAAGCAGAATGAAAGATTGGGTCTGAAGAATAATGGTGTGGGGGTAGGGGACACCTGCTGAGAAGAATAAGGTGTTCCCTTTTTTTGTAACTATATTGTTGAAAATTTGTGATTTTTTTTTAACTAATTGAGGGAAAAGGATAGAATATGGATTTTTTTTTTTACTGGGTTTTTAGAAAATTATTAAATCCTGAAGTTTTTGGATCAAATATGGTATAACAGAAGCAGGCTTATAATTTCCTCTAGACTTCTGATTTCTGAGATGACAGAAAAGTTAATTATATCATCAAAGGACAGCAGGCTCTAGTGTAAAGGTGATGCCATTGGAAGAAAGCCATTCAGAGGGAGTGGGGATACTCATTTAAAGTATGGTTGGCTGGGTCATATGGTAGCTCCATTTTTAGTAGACTACCATATGACCCAGCAATTCCCCTCCTAGGGATCTACCCAAAGGACACAAACACATTGATTCAAAAGAATACCTGCACCCCTATGTTTATTGCAGCACTTTTTACAATAGGTAAAACCTGGAAACAACCCAAATGCCCAAAAATAGATGACTGGATCAAGAAGATGTGGCATACATATACACAATGGAATATTATTCAGCAATCAAAAAAGAAACTCATGCCATTCACAGCAACGTGGATGGAGCTAGAAGGAATGATGCTCAGTGAAATAAGCCAGAAGGAAAAAGAAAAATATCAGATGGTTTCACTTATAGCAGGAATATAGGGGAGCCAAATAAGACATCAGTGTAAAAAAATAATAACAGTATAAAACACAACAAAGCAAAAACAGACAATTATAAATCAGAGACACCCTGCAGGGGAGGAGGAGGGAGAGGGATCAGAGGGAGGGAGGGAGGAGCACAGGGGAATGAGGTCATGGTGCGTGGGTGCATTGGTGAAGGAAACTATGAGGACTACACCTGAGGGGGTGGAGGGGAGCAAATATTGTTTAAAAATGAACGATGTAAAAAATAAAAAAAATAATTAAAAAAATGGGAGAGAGAGCACAAGGGACTATGGTGATGGTTCATGGGTGAATTGGTGGTAGGTGGGAATTTTATGGGGAATTTACAATGATGTCAAAGATAATAAATTAAAAAATTAAAAATAAAATATGGTTGCGTTGAAGTGCTAGAATGATGGGTATTTTCCACATTTGGTTTTTAATATATTTGTACAGGAGTCATTATAATATGGAAGTAGTCACAATTGGGTACTCTACTTGCTGAACTGACCTCTGCTTAACATAGCACAGCAGTGCTCTAAATTCCAAAAACACTGTGAACTATTCCAAACCCAACTGCAGTGTGCAGTGGTAAACCTTGCAGAGATAACAGGATTTCATGAATTTAGAGCAAAGTCAAGAACTGCTCAAACCATACTTTGCACAAATCAAAGAATGGTGAGTAGAGGTTTCTTTAAAAAGAACTCTGAAAGCTATGCTTTTGAAAATGATTGATAAATTTGACTTCAGACTTCATTAAAACTGAAAACTTCTCTCCAGCTAAAGACACCATAAGAGAATGAAGGGCAAAATACAGACTTAGAGGAAATTTGCAATTCATTTAACAAAGGATTCATACCCAGTATATATGTGTGTGTTTGTAAAATTAATAAGTAAAAGACAGTTTCATAAAAGAAAATGCAAAAGTCTTGAATAGGCATTTTCTAATAGAGGATCTCTGAATGACCAGTGTATATATTTAAAAAGGTGCTCAGTTAGTCAATGGGAAAATGTACATTGAAACAATAGTGAGATACTACTATACGCTTTCCAGAATGGCTGAAAATCAAAAAAAAAAAATTGTAATGGCAATACTGGCAAGGATGTATAGTAGCTGAATGTAAATTTGAAAAACTGGTATTCCCAATGTTCCAGTGAGAACAAAAGAAACGAATGTGTCTACCAACAAGATAAAAAGGTGAAAGAATGTTCATAGCACCTTTACTCATTAACAACTAAAATTTAAAAGCCAATGAACATTAGTATTGGAATGGATAAATAAATGGTGGCATATTTAGATAATGAAACATTACAAAAGCAAACAAAAGAATGAATTACTGATAGACACATCAGCATGGGTGCATCTCATAGATGTGCTGAGCAGACAAAATATCACAAACTGTTTGATTCCATGGGAAGGAAACTCAAAAACAGGTTCAACCATTTCCTGGTGATAGATGTGAGAATAGTGGTTCCTCTTGGGGATGTGGTGGTCACAACTGGAGGGGGCTTGAAGGAACCTTGCAGGATTTTGGAAATGTTCTGTATTTTGAGATGGATGGTGGGGGCATGGACTTATAAAACTTCAATTGCACACTTAAGATTTGTGCAAGTTACTGTTACACCTTAATTGAGAAGGAGGCAGTTGGTAGTGTTAGATCAGTTAACTTTTGAGGAGGAAAATCAGTAGGCATGATGAGGAGAGAGGAGTTTTAAAAAAATTTAAAGGGAGTATGACAGGCTTGGTGGGGGCCGGTAATGATGAAATATATAGAATTTTTTTGTTGTAAAAATAGCTTAATTGTCTTGCAGATGTGAAGTTACAGTTGTCATGTTGTGCCTGTCTTACCTTTTGGCTACCAAATTATGTTCTAAACTCTTTGCCACTTGGTTAGTTCATTCTCCTAAGGATTAGTATAGTTGCAAGTAAATTTTGGTAAATAATCATTATGAGAATAAATAGATTTTATTTTGTTTTTTGAGAGGGAGAAATGCTAATCAAATTTCATCATTATGAAACGTAGTCCTTGTTTAAGAGAAATCATTTCTGTGACTTTTCCCCTTTTATGCTAATTACTCTTGAATATTGAGGAGTAGCTGTAGTTCCTTTGGCTGCAAGGTTTTGTGTGTAATAATGGTGTTAAGGAAAACTTTTGTGAGTTCCTGAAGCAGTGAAGTCAGGCTCAAAAAAGGCCTTTGTGCACTTCAGTCTGATTTGACAGAAAGTGCTTCTCATCCTCTTCTCTGGCACTTGGGCAGGGGTGTCCTACTGTGATGACAGGGAGGCAGCTGGATGGGCCATCTGAGGGGCAGCCACCAGTAAAGGCTGACAGGAGATGATGCATTTTACCTGCATGCAGTCTTGTGCAGTTGAAGTTTCTGAAAACTTAAATTTGCTCACTTCTTCACAGGAAGTAGATTACCTTTCTAGGGATGATAAAGGGAAGAATTAAGCTCTCTTTAGTTTTCCATTTCAAATAAGAGATTGATTCTACTTTATGTTTGTAAGTGCATGGTTAATTCCCAGGGAGATTAATTTGGGGAGCTCTTGTATCTACTGGTGTCGCACAAATAATGGGTGGAAAATAGGAGTAAGAAGATGATAAGGGAGAGAAATGAGTGGTGGCAGTTATTCTTGTGGCTTGTGTGGCTGGGAGTGTGGAGTGAAAAGGACTGTTTTTAACTCTGACAGCAACTCTTCCCCTGTAGGAATGTTGAGCTATCTTGGGGGAGGCAGCTTTGTGGCTCTTAGTATTTCTGCTATTTTCTTGTAATATGAACATTTGATTGGAATTATTTTTCTTTATATTAATATAACCTTTATATAAAAAGTTGCCTATGTGAAGTTAGGAAAGAAAATGATGGGAACTAAGAGCATCAAAATAGAACATTTTTTTTCACACTTACCATGAACTTGGTGATTGGGAAAGAGTTGAGTAGATATGGTTTCCTGTCCTTGAGCTTGCTGTCTAGAGGGGGAGATAAACATTCATTACAGAGATCATTGAGATATTCTCATCTCTAGGTTTTCTGTGGTGGAAGTTAAGCATGACAGCTGTAAAATTAATATGAGGACCATAGGTGGTAGTGGTACCTCTCTCTTAATAGTTAATAATGGTGATGATGGTGATGGCTAATATTTATTGAGTGCTTACTAAATGCCAGTTTCAGTTCTAAGTACCTTAGGTTTTAAACTCCTTTAGTCCTTACAACTTTCCTTATTAGGTGAAACACTATTGTAATCTTTTTATCTATGAGGAAACTGCAGCCCAGAGAGGTTAGGTAACATGGATTTGAACCTCGACAGTTTAATTCCTGAGTCTGTGTTGCAATGTTTGTATTTATCCAGTTTAAAATTTAAATATACTATGCTAAAGTGACTATAAGACTAAGAAATTATTTGCCTTGTATTACATGTTAGGTTCAAAGTTTCCAAATATTTATGCGAATGTAATTTACTACATAGGGGCATTCTCTCTCTAGGGAAGTTTTAAATGAAACACGTTTCTGCTTTTCTCCCTTTTCATGTGTTTCCATGGTGGTTCTGGCACTCCTTTACTGTGCTTGCGTATTTTATTACACATTCCGAAGTTGCGTTATAACATATGCATAATATTTTAGCATATAATATTCAAATTGGAAATTATGAATTGCTCGAATAACATGTTTGCTAATGTAACTATAATTTTAAATTTAAGTTGTATTTTTAACATGTTCATTAGGACCAATTGATTAAATTAAAGGAAGGATTATGTCTTCCTATGTTTTTAAGAATGAAAGCAACATGTAGAAGCAGGATTGAAATCATACAGAGTAAGTAGTCCAGGGTGTGCTAGAATGCCCTTATTTGCTAAGTTTATTTATGGTAGGTTAGCTTTTCTTGCCTTCAAAGAAGAAATACACTAGAAGTCAGAATTAAGATAGAATCTTTGCTATAGCAAATGATATAAACAATTCTTACCTTTTGAGTGGGATGGTCCTTAATGAACTGAGTCTACGTTGGACATAATTGTTTCAAAGCTATATTATTTGTTTTCTTTTTCCATCTAGAATTTTTTAATTCTCAAAAATTAGGAGCTTATTCTTACTTTGAATTAAGAACTAAAATTGAATCTGGTTTTTTCTTTGGCAGCTATACTTCAGATTCATTAAGGGCCCTTTCTGTACATGTTTATTAGCTCTTGACAACATTTCTAGGAGATTGGTATCCAGCTCAAGTTTCTGGTTGCTGCTGTAACAAGTACCACAAATGTTAATACAACAGATATTAATTTTTTAACAGTTCTGGGGACCATAAGCCTGAAATCAGAGTAAGTGGGTTGAGATCAGGTGTTGGGCAACCATGCCCCCTCCTGAGGCACTAGAAGAAAATCTGCTTTTTTGCCTCTTCTAGCGTCTGTGACTGCCTGTGTTGCTGGGTTTGTGGCCACATAACCCCAGTCCCTGCCTCTCAAGTTACATTGCCTTTTCCTCTTCTGTTTGTGGTCATATCTTCCTGTCTCTCATTTAAAAGAATATATGTAATAATAGTTAGGATCCATCTTGATAATGCAGGAGAATCTCCCTATTTCAATACTTACTTTTATCTACAGTTTTTTTTTTTTTTTTTTACTCCATATAAGGTAACAGGATCCAGGGATTAGGTTATTTTTTGAGAGGGTCATTATTCAGCCACAGAATTTATTAATCTGTGTTTTGCAGTTGAAGAAATTAGTTACTTTTAAAGTCACAAAGTTGAATAAATGTATTTCCCTACCACACACCTCTTAAAAAAAAAAATGTGGTCTTTTGTAAGCATATCCTATGTTCATAGGATTCATTATACAGAGGTGTTTAGGGATTCCTTTTTTAAATTAGACATTTTATTTTGAGATAATTGCAGAGTCACGTGTAGTGGTAAGAAATAATGCAGAGATCCCATGTACCATGTATCCAGTTTTCCCCACTGGTAACATCTTGCAAAATTATAGCACCATATTGCAACAAGAATATTGATATTAACATAGCCAAGTCACAGCACAGTTTCATAACAAGGATTCCTTATGTTGTCTTTTGATAACCACACTACCCCTTTGCTGATTTCTGACAACTTATTGTGTTTTCCATTTGTATAAGTCTGTCATTGCCAAAATGTTATATAAATGGAATTATGCAATGGGTAATCACCTTTTGGGAATTGCCTTTTTTCCCACTTAGCATAATTCCCTGAAGATTTATCCAGGATGTTGCCAGCGTCAATAGCTAGTTGATTTGTCTTGGTTAATATTTCTTACTATCCTTAATTCTTTAGTATGGCTGTATCCATCTTAGGTTGTTTTTGGTTTTTGACTGTTAGGAATAAAACGGTTA
The DNA here is from genome assembly GCF_964194135.1 of Talpa europaea. Classification (NCBI taxonomy): domain Eukaryota; kingdom Metazoa; phylum Chordata; class Mammalia; order Eulipotyphla; family Talpidae; genus Talpa; species Talpa europaea. The sequence goes on from NC_140072.1 coordinate 16,945,158, forward strand.
TGAACATTCACGTATAGGTGTTTGTGTGTATCCAAGTTTTCATTTCACTGGGTAAATGCTTAATGCAATCACTGGGTCAAACAGTAACTATATAGACAAGTGGGTTTATTTCTGTGTCATTTCTATTCCATCGAACTATATGTCTGTCCTTGTGCTAGCCACACTATTATAATCACCAGTGCTCTGTGGTAAGTTTTGAAAATGGGGCCTGCGAGTCCTTTGTTTTGTTCTTTTTCAATATTGTGTTGTCTGTTCTGGGTCCCTTACAAGTCCATGTGTATTTTAGAATCAGCTTGTCAATTTCTACACAGACATCAGCTGTGGATCTGATAGTGGAAAATAAATTGCATTAATTGGCTGGGATCAAACCCACTCTGCAGTGGCTATGGACAGCTTCACAGCGCTGCGCTCAACCGCCTGCACCACCAGGGGAGGCCCCATTTGTATATTTTTTTGGCAAAGTATTCATAGCCCTTGTCCATTTTTTGATTGGGTTACTTGCCTTTTTAGTACTGAGTTGCATAAGTTCTTTATATACTTTAGGTAAAAATCCTTATATATAACTTGTAAAAATTTCTCCGTTCTGTAGGCTATCTTTTTACTGAAAAGCAGGGTTTTTTTTTAATATTAATTTTATGTCTGTAACTTTACTGATCTTGCTTTTTAGTTGTATGGGGTTTTGGGGATAGATTTCTTGGAATTTTTTTAAATGTAAATCTTGTGAAATGTGAACATGAACAGTTTTATTTTTTCTATTCTATATGGCTTTTATTTCCCTTTCTTGCCTTGTTGCATTGGCTAGCACTTCTAGTTCAATGTTAACTAAGAGTGGTGAGAGTGAACACTTGTCCTTGTCCCAATAATGGGGCAATGCATTGTGCATTTAATCTTTTATCATTCAGTATATTGTTCACTGTAGGGTTTTTTTTTTTTTTTTTTTTTTTGGTAGATGCTCATTATCTAATTGAGCAAGTCTTCCTTTATTCTTTTTTTTTTTTTCCCCTGAGAGTTTTTCTCAATAGCTGTTGAATTTTATCAGATGACTTTTATTGTATAGATGAGTATGATCATGTGAATGTTCTTGTGGATCACATTGTCTGACCCTTTATTGAACTAACCGTGCATCCTGTATTAAATTCAACTTTTTATACATTGTGAATTCTACTTGCTGATATTGCATTGAGGATTTTGTATCTATATTCATGTATTGGCCTGTAGTTTTTTGTATACTGTCTTTTTCTGCTTTTTGTACATGGGTAATATTAGATTCATATGTGAATGGGAAAGTGCTCTCTATACTTATGTGTTCTGGAAGAGATTGTGTTAATTTTTTAAAGTAGACTTCTCTAATAAAACAGTTTGTGTCAGGAGATTTCTTATTCAGGAGCCTTTTAATTATAATTTCAATTTCCTTAATAGTTATAGGGCTGTTCAAATACATGTTTTATTTTGGGTGCATTGTGTGCTTTTGAGGAGTTGGCCCATTGACACACAAACCAGGACTCATTTCAGGTTTGGGAGTGTCACCTCCTCCACGGGAAGCGGTAATTGTCTTTCTTTTGAAGAGTGGTGAAAATCTTAACTCTACTGGACTTTGACTGATACCACCCTATGGAATTGGGTAAAATTGTCTCATTGCTGTCACAGTATTGGAAGTCTAGGTTGTCTCCATACACCCTGTGTAGCAGAGGAAAGGATATCAGCTTTGTGGGTGAAGGGATGGGTTCAGCTTGGAGCAGTCCTGTTCAGGCATGTATGCTAGAACCTTACAGCCTGATGAGTTTATGGCTCTCTACTTGAACTGTGCTATTGTGAGTGGGGTGGCCCCAGGTTTTTATGTGGTTTTTGGCTGGAATGTAGTGGTCATAGTGCAAAGTTTTCTGTTTAGTTACACTGCTTATTTTCTGGTCTTTTAACTTGAAAGTACAGGGCCTTTTTTTTTTTTTTTTTTTGTCTGTCCCCTTTGGCATTCCTGGATTATTGGCTTCTTCAGCTTCAAATTCATGTGATATATGAGGCAAAAAAAAAGAAAACCCAGGAACTCACCACCAAGTCTTTCCATGGATCCAACATTCCCAGCTGCTCTGCCTTCTTTCCACCTTTGGAGCCTTTTTTTGCTTCTCTTATAATTGTCTGGCATGTTTAATTGCATTTAGCTGGACCAACAGGAGTAGTACGTCTACTGGATTTTACTGGAGGCAGAAGTTGGATTGGGATTACTGTCTTTATGAAAGAAACAGAGTGGAAAATAAGATGCATAAATTGGCCAGTAAGTTAATTTTGGGTCAGATACTTAGAAATGACAGTCTAATTATGTCTTTATTTCTCCAGAGAGTAATTCTGTGGGTCATTGTTCAGTAAAACCAAACCCTCATTAGTTTTAGATATATTAAGAAACATGACAATCCAATGAATTATATCTGCATTTATATATAAATTTGTTGTTTAAATTTCTGGCTTATGTGATAGAGAAAAATTTATGTTAATGAAAGGTTAGTTTTATGGAGGGGTTAACTCAGTTTTTCTAGAGGTTGTCAAGAATCTTAAGGATATGGATTCTCTTCTAAAAGAATTAGGCCTTGGGCATAGTGGTTAAGAGCTAGGTAAGGAAAATTTCTGAAAGTCTTTGAAAAATACCAGAAGGATTACAACATGTTCTTCAGCAGACACTAGATGATGTCTTGTGCTCTTTCCTTGCAGGTCTAACCTCTGGGGTGTTTAAAAAAAAAAATGCATCTGAGTAAATTTAAAGATGTAGTTGGCTTTATTAAATGATTCTGGATCAACAGGGCCTGTGAAAGGAGCTCTGTTAAGACTGTACAGAAGGGACGACAGGAAAGGGCAGTAGAAAGAAGAGAGATGCTTGTGTCAGGGAAGGTTACCTTCCCCTGGGGAATGGCAGGGGTCTATCAGCCAGATTACCTGGCCAGGAAATTCCTGACTGACTGGTTAAGATTACTTTCCTGGGAGAGGCAGGTATTAGGAAACTAGGTATTAAGTCTTGGCTTACTGATACAAGTGACTCCATTTTTGGTCTGTTGTTCCTTTTAAAGAGTCTGCAACTCATATTGTTTTTTAATTTGACTCATATCATTTTTAAAAAATTTATTTTATAACTTTACAAATTCTGAATAACTGACAGCAATGCAAGTTATTCTTGTCCTTAGACATGCAAATTTATTTTGTTCCTCAGAGGTACAATTGATTTTTTTCCTTCTTTTGTAGAACGAGTTTTAGATTTTTTTTAAATTATTTTTTACATCATTGTTCATTTCTAAACAGTATTTACTTCCCCTTCCCCTTCAGGTGTAGTCCCCATAGAGTTTCCTTCACCAATGCACCTGTGCACCAATGTGCTCACATTTCACCATTTCTTTATGCTTTTGGGATTTACTTTTGAACTATATGAAACATCTTATTCTGTAATTAATGAATTAAAACTACAGTTGTTTATGTTTGTATGGGAGACCCAGTGTTTTCTTTTTAAATATATATTAATAACTTGAACTCTGAATTGCCTGACTGGACTTGAATCATATTGTAACATTTACTGTCATTTTGATTTGGAGCAGGGAATTTTATTTTTTAACCTAAATCTTTTTACTCACTGTTAAAGGGGGCCACAGTGTTATTTTTCTGCTATGATTGTTCTGAGAATTAAAAGAGATGTAGCAAGTCTGGGGGTTATTTGGGTAGGTAGAGTTTGGGTGGACCTTGGGTTGTTTCTGAAGTCACACCTCTGGTCCTGTAAAAACTGTTTGTAAGACATGGATAACTATAATTCCTCAGAGAGTTTGGGTAGTTGCCAGAATAGCAAAAGGCTGATCCCATCTAAGTACATACGTTACGTTCACTATAAGTTTTATATCTGGGGCTTTCCAATTTAAGATAGAATTAAGATTGCTATGCTGTAGTGCCGGGGACCAGCCTCCGGCAAAACGTCTTGTCAGGGGTTCCTGAAAGGATGAGACGGCCTAGGCGAAAACGAAAGATCTGAAACTTAAGGGCTGAGGGGGAGGGAAATGAGGTAGAATGAGGAGACACTGACACTTGGTGAGGTGCTAGTATTTTCTGCCGAGAGACTCAGCAGGTCTTTATTTATTCATTATTAGTAATAATAATAAGAAAATACATTATCAAGTGTAAAGCATAAACAATTAGTATATTATGTTTCCCATAGACTACTGGCCCCTACAGGTCTCAGCTAGACGGCAGCTCTCAAGGTTAACAGATAATAAACCAAACCTAACATTAAAGCTACTTATTTTTTTATTTAGACAATTATTGAAAATAGTGAATAACCGCCAGTGCATCCCTATCAGCTGAAGCCTAAGCATCAAAGGACTATTTTATTTACATGACCTTCAGCCGGAGACCAGCTGCAGTTTAGCTATCAGAACTTTTTCTACCTAGAAACTCCTTAACTCAAATAGCTTTATATTAAAAACTTTCCCAAGAAACTTCAAGAGAAAACAAAATAGAAGGACCTGCTATGATTATTGTATTGTAATGCTTGTCAGGCATATTTAATAAGTTGTCTTCCATTGTCAAGTATTACTTTTATGCCTTGCAGAGACGCAGAACCTCGGCCAAAAACAAGCCCCATTGTACCCGGAGGGGGGGGGGCCCATACACCCCAGTTGTCAACATGGTGTAAGATTGATCAGAAGTTAATATTGCGGCGGAGGTGGAATGCAAGTCCAAGCCCGCTCCGCCTGTGGCCCTGCGGACGAGATCAGAAATTGTTCGCCGCTCTGGTCGTTTAGGTTCCCAATTATTTGAGGGGCCTGGGTCGGGCCCCTTACCCAGTTTTTTGACTGTGAGATGTTTTTTGAAAAAACAGTAGGATTGGTGCCCGCAGTAAACTTTTTATTTGGTGGCAACAATGTGCCATTTTTATGATATTTAGACTGACAGTCCTTTATCCAATGAAATTCTTTATTACAACGCGGGCAGATAGTTTTTGGAAGTATCATTTGAGAAGGAATTTTACTATTATTTGTTGCAACAGGCATGTCAGACTGTTGAGGCAAGGCTGGAGGTGGCATAGAGATTACTTTGTTTGGGCAATTTCTACTATAATGCCCTGGCTGTCCGCAAGAAAAACAATTTCCAAAATTTTTGTTTATTCTCCTTTTCTTTTGTTGATCAAGGGAGGCGAACCATTGGCTGCTGGTCTGTCCCTTTAAGGCAGCCGCAATGGCCACACCATGAAGGTACGAGGGTGTCACCTCCGAACAGGTTCGAACATATTTATTAATGTCGCCTGTTCGTACAATGGGTCTTAACAATGCCTGACACGGTGGTGAAGCATTTTCAAAAGCCAGCTGTTTAGTTATAATATGAGCCGCCTCAGCATTAGGTATAGTTTTTTGGACAGCATCCATTAACCGTGATAAAAAGTTTTGATAAGATTCCTCAGGCCCTTGTTTAATGTTAGCAAGGCCAGAGGTTTTCACTTCACCAGCCGGCAACCGGCTCCATGCAGCAACTGCAGCTTCACGCACGAGACGAAAGACCGGAGGTGGCATACGAATCTGCACATTGTTTTCACACCAATCATCTTGACTTAAAACCATTTTAAGCAGAATTTTATTATTTTTTATTTTTTTTTTTATTATTATATTTTTTTACCATCTTCCGTGCTTTTTCCTCAAAATTTGCCTTCCACAACAAATAATCTCCACCAGACAGACTAGACCTAGCCGTCATCTGCCAATTAAGGGGTGTGAGGAAGCGACTGGCCACTGATTCTACGAGTTGCAAGGTATAAGGAGATGTAGCCCCGTAATTGGCAGTTGTTCTTTTCAATTCCTTTAAAAGCTCAAAGGGAAGGGGTTCCCATTGAGGCTGCTCATGGTCATTGTCTACATTGAGCACAGGAAAACATTGAAAGGTAAAATCACCTTTTTCTTCTGCTTGTCTCACTGCACCAGCAAAACCAGCTCTAGACATACAAACCAAATCACCAGACAACATTTGTGGCATTGACCTGGACACAGGCTCTGCGTTTTCAAAGGGGTCTGATTGTATATTTGCAGAACAAGGCTTGAGATCAATCTTAGCTCTAGCCAAATCACTGATATATTTTTTAACAATTTTAGCCAAGTCTGGGCTGGAAATTAAATCAGATTTAGGAATAGATTCATGAGAAGGAGCCGACGCTTCAGTAGAGAGGTCAACTTTGGCTCTAGAATTAATTTTTGACTTTTGAAAAACAATTTTATCATCCGAAGAATCCGAATTACTTTTTTTAATGCAGCTGGCCAATTTCTGTTTTACTTTTGGTTTTGCATTTTTTGCTTTGCCTCCAGCTTGGCTAAAGCAATCTATTTGTTCAGGCAATTGTTTTGTTAATGACGGGCTGTCAGCCGAGGACCCTTTAATGTCCTCCAAGGATAAGGAAGCAGTAGGCTCAGGTAGCCGTAATTCCCTGAGCTTTTTATTGATCTTTTCCAATTCAGACCCTTGATCTAGCATGTCTTGCAACAGACCCCACAATGAAAAGGCATCAATGGGGACCTTCTCTGGTCCATGGAGAGTGTAATAGGATGTCATTTCCTCTCCTACTTTGGCCCAAGTTTTTGCATCCAGAGTACTGTCCCTAGGAAACCAAGGACAACACATTTCAACAAAATTTAGGAAACTAGCCAATTGTGCATGAGAGGTTTTAAGGCCTCTCTTTGCAAGAGTATACTTAATTATATCAATAGAGTCCTCTTTCCTTAGACTCAGTATGGCCCATTGCTTCTTAACGATAAGACACTTACTCGCCTTATCACGTAATAAGACACTTACTGGCCTTATTACGGTTCTGACTTACTGCTCCCCTCAAACCTGCTTTCTCTACAGGCGGGTATGTGCCCTACCCTATGGAGCAGATCCTAGTCGTCCCCGCACGGGAAAGAAATCTTACCTTTCAAGTCCCTGTTCGGGCGCCACTTGCCGGGGACCAGCCTCCGGCAAAACGTCTTGTCAGGGGTTCCTGAAAGGATGAGACGGCCTAGGCGAAAACGAAAGATCTGAAACTTAAGGGCTGAGGGGGAGGGAAATGAGGTAGAATGAGGAGACACTGACACTTGGTGAGGTGCTAGTATTTTCTGCCGAGAGACTCAGCAGGTCTTTATTTATTCATTATTAGTAATAATAATAAGAAAATACATTATCAAGTGTAAAGCATAAACAATTAGTATATTATGTTTCCCATAGACTACTGGCCCCTACAGGTCTCAGCTAGACGGCAGCTCTCAAGGTTAACAGATAATAAACCAAACCTAACATTAAAGCTACTTATTTTTTTATTTAGACAATTATTGAAAATAGTGAATAACCGCCAGTGCATCCCTATCAGCTGAAGCCTAAGCATCAAAGGACTATTTTATTTACATGACCTTCAGCCGGAGACCAGCTGCAGTTTAGCTATCAGAACTTTTTCTACCTAGAAACTCCTTAACTCAAATAGCTTTATATTAAAAACTTTCCCAAGAAACTTCAAGAGAAAACAAAATAGAAGGACCTGCTATGATTATTGTATTGTAATGCTTGTCAGGCATATTTAATAAGTTGTCTTCCATTGTCAAGTAGGCCAAATTGTTTAATAATTAGTTTCTAATTTTCCATGCCGTTTATTTGCAATATACTGATGCATATAATATAGTGCCTAATATACTTTTTTGGGAAATTTTTTCTTATTTATGACCAAGAACAAAAAGTGAAGGAATGTTAAATCTTCATCCTCACGGTGTGAGGCACAAGGAATCTTCAGCCCCACGGTCTGAGGCCCTTTAGCTTCGGCCCCACGGTGTGAGGCCCTTTGGGCTTCGCTGCTTGCCAGTGTCTTATCTGGCTGGGGCATCAAGGCCTCCTGCAGCACTGTAGAGCTGCAGGGTTTAATGCACTATCTTTTAAAAAAAATCAATATGAAGCATTCAACAAAGGCCTCTTTTCAATTTGATCGTTCTATAGGTACCAATAAGCCAATTATTTAGATTGAGAGGTCTCTAAAAAATCTTCAGTTTAGAAGTTTTTCCAATTCAAATAGTCCTTTGCCTGACCAGTAGGAACTTAATAATCCAAATGATGACCCAAAGCAGTAAGCTGTTTTATGGATAAGAGTGCAGAAGGCACAGCCCTCACAAGATCCGTAAAACTCACTGCCAAGGAATAGTCTCGAAAGAAAAGATGGTAACTATGACAGGCCCTGTAAATAGCTGTTCTAAAACACTGAGAATCATATGTCTTCACCCAGTTTGGGAAGAATGGATTCACCCATTTACATTCCAGGGCATGTTCAGTTACCTGCCCAGTGCATGCAGGTACATGCATTCTTTTGTTGGTTACCAGAGAGACTGGTCATAAAGTTTAAAAAATTCCCCTGATTGCTGGCTAAGCCAGATCCCAAAAGGGGTTTAAACCCCAAATTTGGACATACTACTCCTGTAAATGCTCCTTCCAAACAAATGGCAGATACCAAAGAGGTGTCTTAGGGCACAACTGTGAGGGCCAAAACTCTTAGGGCACAACACAAAAAAGAAAAGCCTCATCCTTCTTTTGACAAACTACACAAAAGACAGAGATAAGGAAAGGGATCAACCAAGAGTATTCAAACCAAAATTAAAGAATGAAACCCTTAGTAACTGAGAATACTCAAAACCAAGAATCATTATATCCAAAGAATCAGTTCCACTAAAATTTTATTTTGACAGCCTTTAATTTAGAAGAGAGAAAATGTGTCGCCACTTCTCACTTCATCTGGACCCCAATGGTAGAGAGATCTGGGAAGCAAAAATGGTAAAACTTTACCTTTTGAAGGCCTTTTTCATCAGAAGTCACAAAATCTCTTGTACAGTGACCATTCAAAAGCAAACAGTGTCCAGTCAATGACATCATTCCATCATCACTGCTAAATTGTGGGGGTTAGGAAGTGATTTTTCCTTCTTCATTCTCCCAGAATCGTTCATAACCAAATTAACACCAGACAGATGGACAGAGAAAAGAACAACAGCAGAAGTTTTAATAATAGCATGTATACCTCCTGTACGCATGGGAGAGACCCAGTGAAAACTGAGTAACTTGGTGAAATAAATTAAATCACCTCCTTAAATAACTTCTGCTACAGACAAAGAATGCCATGGGGCAATGTAAGGGGGAGGTGAGTGTTGGGAGGTTATAGGAAAGGCACAATAAGTCAGGGCTTGGTGGCCATGCAGATTTAAGGACTGCCTTCTCCTCTGCGGAGGGTGAGAGATGTGGCCTTCCAGTTCAGTGACAGTGACACCCTTACAAATGGACACCTTCCCACATGCATGTAAATGTTTCTTCCCAAAGGGCAGCTTCCACTTAGTTCTCAGAACTCCTTATGAAAGAATCCTTATGTCAAAGATACTCTGGGGTAGCAAATTTTGCTGCCCTGAATAGGTAACATACTTTTTTTTCTCCCAGTACCTGATACATAGAACTTTTTTTTTTTTTTTTTTTTAATTAGAGGGCTGTGGAAAACCAATTTTATCCTTTTTGAGGCTTTCTTTAACTAGAAAAAATGAGGGTACTTTTTACTTGATTGTTGGATCACAGTTTCACTGTGTTAGTGTTTGGAAGAATGGGATAAAGTAACTGACAATAGTTGCTTTTGAAAGGAAGGACATGCAAGTGACACTGATATTTTAAGAAGGGACAATGTGGAGTTTGAACTGTTGAGCAGTTAGTTAAAACAGCAGCCTGGTTCAATCCTGTAGTTATTGGCTAAGAAGACCCTGCTCTGCCTGCCTTTAGACTAGGAAGAAGCATTAGGCCTGGAAGTGTGGCTTAATAGGGTATCACAATTCTTCTTATCTTGAAAAATTTGAAGGATGGGTTTTGATAAATGTAATTCCAGCTTCAGAGCTACTAAGCACATTGGTAGATGTGGGTATGCCCACCTGGGCGTAGGAACAGGAAAGGGCTGAACTTTTCTCAGTTTAGGGATAACCATGTGGGGTTTCAAGGTCAGTTTTTGGATGGATAGGAATTCCAGGTCATTGAAGAATTGGCAGGCATGGCAAGATGGGTTAAGGTTCTCTTTTATTTAAAATGACATTTTCCCCCTATTCTCAGTATTTACAAATGTTTAACTTAAGGGTTCTTCCTCCCCACCTTAATTTGGGGGTTCAGGTAGATGGGAGCAACATAGAATTGGTTGATTATTTGAGCTAGAAGAGAGAATCCTCAACTCTGACTAGGCAAATGAACAGAGAATTCTCTCAAGCTCTGACTAGATTAATGAACAGCTGTTAACTCAGGATGTTCTGGGGAAGACCTTGGCATCTTGTGGGCAATACAATTAAAGCAAGTTGGGGCTCAGACCAGTGGCCTCCTCAGCTGCTATTCAGTTAAGATAATGAAAATAAGCCCCAGTTCAAAGTCTACCTTGTGAGTGACAGAGTTTATAAATAGGGTCACCGATACTTGTAAATGGTTTATACATTCATTTTAACAAACTTAAGCAATAGTCTGCTCAATACACTTATGTTTTAAAGTTTTATGCAATTTGGTCCTTATAATTTGGCATTAGAGTCAAGGTCCTGGGAATGGAGAGAGAGTCATGTTGGCTTGCTTTCTTTAGGAAAATCTTGGGTTTCTCTATACCCATATTTGAAATTTGAATACTCCAAGTTTTATGGTGTTTTGGGAGGGGAGGTGTCCTTTAACCCCATTCCTTTTGGAGGAATCTAGGGATCTAGGCTCAGGTTTTTGCCATTGTTGTCCATATTCTTGCCAGGGGTGTTCTTGCTATCAAAGAGAAGCAAAACTCCAAGATTTAACATTGCTGCCTCCACTTCTTTTTGGAGCCTGGGGGCATGCGTGGGTCACAGGTTCGGTTCTCAGATACTTTGGCATTCCTCTCCTTTCCCGAAGGACTGGCGCAGTTCTCTTGTCATCCTGAGTTAACAGCTGTTCATTAATCTAGTCAGAGCTTGAGTGGCTCAGCTCCAGGCCATTATAGGTGTTTTATACCATGAACCATCTGACTAGCTTAGTGTGCTGACCCCCTAACTCTGGTTTCTCCCATTTTTCACCTTCACCAGCTGAAAGACAGAATTGGGACTCTCTTCTGGGAAGCTAGCAACAAAAGGTCAAGATGATGTGTTCATTGTGGGGAAAAATAAATTGTGAACCATGGCAGTTAACAAGGCAGTTTCTAGTTACTGAGTGTACGTTCTAAAAGGGAGACTGTAAAAGTATTGAGAAAGTCTGCATAATCACTTCCATGCTTGAGGTGTTTATCTTGCTTCACTTATCTGAACAGGAAGTTTTTGAATTGATCAGAGTTGTTCTGTTTATGTTGAATTGTTGAGATATTCTATGGTTTGTTCCATAATCTTTTCTTTGAAAAATAAACATTTCTCCTAGAGGGCTATGTTTCCTGTTGATTGAAAATAAAATAGTACTTTTCTGTCAACAAAACAGCATTTCTGTTTGGATTTAGCATGTGATTCTTTATGTTAAAAATGAGGGTTTTTTTTTTAGAATCCAAAATATTAAATGGAATATGTTCTAGAGTTTAGAATATATTTTCGGTATTACTTTTTCTATATTACATTTTTTTTAGGATTTATTTATTTATGCATACAAGAGCTGGGGTACAGGCCAGAGATGTGGGGGGGGGGGGTGAGAGGATTTACCAGAGACAGAGTGGAGAACAGAACAGGCAGACTGAGTAAAATACACCGCTGAAGGACGCAGCGGGCGAGACAGGAGAGGTCTGCTGCTCCATGTGGGTTGCTCCCTGGCCAGCCGGGGATCGAACTCGTGCTGCAGAGCCTGCGGATTGCTTCTTAGTGCAGTGCTTAACCCCTTTCACCACCAGGGAGGCCCTATATTACATTTTCTGTTATGTGCAAAGACTTGTTTTTATTTGATTCAAGCAGTTGGCTTATGCAACACCATGAGCTGCTATACTTCTTTGAGCAATGAGGGTTTTCTTTGTTATTAGTGGGCAGACCCTGTGGATCCCCAAAGCTGAATGTTCTAAAGAAGTCTGGGGCCTCCCCAGTGGCGCAGCGGTTGAGCGCTGGGTTGCGAAGCTGCCCGCGGCCTCTGCGGCGCTGGTTCGATCCCTGGCTGCTCCCCGGCCACCAGAGGAGGGTCCCTCATGGTGCGCAGACCTCTCCTGCCGCCCGCTGCTCCCCTCAGCAGTGTACTTTGGTCCTTCTGTCTGCTCTGCTTCCCTCTCTGGCTCTGGTGAATTCTCTCACCCTCCTGCGCTTCTGACTGTACCCAGTGCATGTATAAACAAAACAAACAAACAAACAAATAAATAAATAAAACATGCCTCTATAAAAAAAAAATATTAAAAAAAAAAAGAAGTCTGGACACTCATGTGCACAAAGACAAAGCATATTCTTATGCTTTGTATAAAATAACTTTAATAGAATTAGTGTGCATAGAGAAGAAGAGAAGGAAGGTTTCCTAATAAAACACCCAAAGTCACCGGCCCCCTTGTGGGTCAATGCTCAGCTAGACAGTCTTGGCCCAAAGTGCCTCACTGAAGCCTGAAAGAAATATCTAATGCACCTTCTGGTAGGGACCCATAGAAAGAGGGCAAAAAGGACCAGGTAAGTCTGGGACGAAAGAAGCAAAATCAAAGTACAAATCAGAATAACCACTGCCATTGTCAGCTTCCCCATGTGTCTCTCTCAAGTCCCCCAAGTCCCTGGTTTTGTGGAGATGTCTCTGTTATGCTCTCTTTATGATAACTCTGATAGCTGACTCTGCCCATGTACTTTTCCCATCTTTACGGTCACATTCTCTATCCAGTGTTATTTGAAATTTCTGGTTGTTGTCTTCAGCCGCACCTGGACCACTGCTAAATTTATTCTTTTTTTTTTAAGATTTATTTATTTATGCATATAAGAGCTGAGGTACAGGCCAGAGGAGCGGGAGGGAGAGAGGATTCACCGGAAACAGAGTGGGGAACAGAACAGGCAGACCTACTGAAATACACTGCTGAGGGGAGCAGTGGGAGAGACAGGAGAGGTCTGCTGCGCCATGTGGGTAGCTTCCTGGCAGCCTGGGGATCGAACTCGTGCTGTGCTGCAGTAGCTGGGAGAGGTGCTTAGCCCCTTGCACCACCAGGGAGGCTCCTAAATTCATTCTTGATCACATCTTCAGTATCTGCCTAGTTATGCCTATTCTGTATACTTGAAACCTCATAGTCAATTTGCCCCACAGGTTGTTGTTGTTGTTTTCCCTTTTTGCTATTGCTGCTGCTTTTATGATTCTTTTGATTGTTTTCCCCTTCTTTATCTTTATGCTTACATTATTTTAACAACCTACTAGTAGGTTTTCTTGGGGTACAGGGGAAATTCTCCCTCCCCTCTGGGTTCTTCTGAGTCTGGGTGAGCAAACAAATCAACGTTAGATACATTAGTAGGAAAAAAGACCAAATTTAATTACATGTGTATGAAGAATTTACATGACTGTAAATTCTAAAGTAACTGGGACATACCAGGATATTATATCCTGTTGAGGAATGGGATAGAGGCCTGGGGCATCCAGGAGAAAGAGGGGGTCTCGTGTAATGGGGGGATGCTTCATATTACAAAACCTTGCCTCGGATGTTTGTCTTGCCTTAAGATAGGCTTATTATATAAAGAGGTTATTTCTGGATACGGCCCTAAATCTCGGTAATTTGCATTATTTAAGATTAGGTAACATTTCTCCAGAGTCCCACAGGACCCTGATTGACCTTACTTCAAAATACAAAGGTGACATCTATTGGAAAACACCTACTCTGGATTTCTTGGAGAAAAACTATCTGAACATCTTTGGGAGGGGCTGATCCTACAAGTTTCTAAAATAATAGCTTCCATTTATTGTATATGTGATATAAAAATGAATATATCTGTGGTCATTGTGCTTGGTTCTAGACTCAAAGCTTATAAAAGCCCTTGGGATTTTCTGAACTATAGGAGTATTTTATTCATTCTGAGCCTTTTTAATCAAACCTGAGTTTAATGTAGTGAAGTGACTCAGGGTGGACACTAAGATAATCTAGTTTCAGGAGAGGGGCTGGCAGCCTCAGAAAGACTAAACTCTACATTAGAGAGTTGGAACATCTGGGGTGAGTTGAGTTCAAGTCACATGGCCAGTGATTTAATCAATTATGCCTTTGTGATGAAGCCCCTTATACAGATTCTGGGAACATTGGAGTTTCCAGATTGATGAGCATATTGATATGCTTGGAGGGTGACCCCTGAATTTCTTGAAGAGAAGGCATGGAAGCTCTGAATCTCCCATCCCCTCCACCTAGACCTTGTCTACCTAGACCTTTCCCTTTGCCTGTTTGAGTAGTATTCTTTATAAGAAAACTGTAATTGTTTAAGTACCATGCTCTTGGTGAGTTCTGTGTGTTCTAGCAAATTACCGCACCTCAAGGGGAATGGTGGGAACTGCTGTATTCATTGCCAAGTTTGACAAAAGCGCCAAATAGTTTGGGTATCTCTGGAGTAAGAGCATTTTTGGGGGCCCTTGCCCTTAACTTGTGGGATCTGATGCAAACTCTGAGCATCAGAACTGATTTGAATTACAGGACACTCAGTTGGTATCAGGAAGTTGTGGTTCCAGAGTGCAGAGTATTTATCCTTTGCCAGGTATCACAGGCTGTGTTATTTAACCCAGTACTACAACGAGGTAGGTTCTGCTTGTGCTATTTCTAATTTGCATATACAGACCTTCAGCGAGCATTTGTATACATCTATTTTTTTCTCAGTTTTATGAGCGGTTTTGTAGAAGAGTAGAAATGAAAGAAATATTGAGTGAAAATGTTTTTGCCTTTAAACTTTTGCCAGTTATGCTAAATTGCTTTTTAAAAAGGCTCTATCAGTTCATACTCTCTGTGATAGTATATTTAAGAGTCTCGTTTCCCCATACCATCCCTTCTGTTACATATTACTGTCAGATTGGAAACTGGGCATCACATTGCTTTCATTTTCTTCCTCTTTTTTAGCGTATCTTTTCATAAGTGACTATTTTGATTCTTTGCTTATTTTTCCTACTTCACGTCTTAATGCTTTCATATTTTACATGTCATTAATTCATCAGGATTTTATTTTGATTTTATGGAGTAAAAACTGCTTGATTCTGGAGGAAATTAGAGGACTAGTGGGCCTTGAAATTTTGTCTGAAAAAATTTAGAATATAAAAATAAATTTTGTCTTTGGAAAGTAGTTCATCTCAAATTCATTAAGGAACTTAGAAACTTAGTTTATTATTTATTAATCTTTTTGTTGGCAGAATTTTCATAAAATGTATTGGGAGGGCCTCCCCTGGTGGCGCAGCGGTTGAGCGCTAGGATGCTAGGCTGCCCGCGGCCTCTGCAGTGCCGGTTCGTTCCCTGGCCGCCGGCGAGGGTCCCACCAAAAAAAAAAAATGTATTGGGGAAATAAAATCCTGGCAACAGAAAGACCCCCCGCCCCCAATACCAAGGTAGCATCTAGAGAAAACTTGATTGCGTAGTTATGTCATTTATATGCATGTGGATCATTCAAGAGGCTGCTAAATTCGAGTAGAATTTCACTTTTTCTTTGACAGCAAAATAGATGTTTCTCTTATGTTATTGAGGCAAATAGAGCCTCCTTGTGATATTCTCCTGCACACCTGGTGAGAGATTCCTGCGTGTATGTTAGAGGTATGTGTTTATACTTCTAAAGGCCAGAGGCCTGTAACCTTGCGTTGGAAACACCTAGAGCCTAAGACGATCTAATTGCTGATGAAAATGTTTGACCTGTTAAGTTCTTAAGGTGATATACGGTGACAGACTGGAAATGTGTCTCCAGATGAAATGCAAGTTCTGATCCCTGGAACCTGTGAATGTGGCCCAAATGGGTCTTTGCAGATGTGATTAAATTGAGGATCTGGAGCTTGGACAGCTATCCTTGGTTATGTGGATGAGCACTAAAATGCAATCCTGTGTATTCTCATAAGAGGGAAGAGGAGGGGGGGAATCTTTCTCAATCTCTCCCTCCCTCTCTCTCTCTCTCTCTCTCTCTCACACACACACACACACACACACACACACACACACACACGAGGGAATGTGACTGAAGGCAGAGATTTGGAATGACGTGGCCACAAGTCAGAGAATTCTGGCAGCTATCAGAGCTGTAGGATGCAGAGAATGGAGTCTCCCCTAGACCATCCCCGGAAGTGTAGCCTTCAGATTTCTAGCTTCTGGAACTGTGAAAAAGTAAATTTCTGGTGTGTTAAGCCACCAAGTAATTTGGGAAACCACAAATTGTATATACCATAGCTCTCTTCTCTTTATTAAAGAAAATTTCATTTTATTTCCCTTATATTAATTATTGACAATAGCACTTGGCTTCTCTACAGATGACCATCATTTACTGGTTTCCTTTGTTGAATACCAATTAAAGTTAAATATACTGCAAAGTAACTTTAAAATAAAAATTATTTGTTAACTGCAATAGTATCTGTAAAGCTGAAGGTGACATTTTGACTATTTTTTAACTTGAAAATTAAATAATTTATATCATGAGATTCTTTTGAGATTTGCTTTTGAATCAGGGAGAATTAAGTCTATTTCTCTTATTAGTGAAGCTGTGTGATAGTCTCTGAGTACCTATTAACCTATAAACCTATTAACTTATAAAAAATTCCTTTACAGTCCTCCTGGTGGCGCAAAGGGTTAAGCACTGCACTGTGAAGCAAAACGCAGCCTCTGAGTTCAATCCCTGGCCGGCCAGAGAGAAATCCACATGGCGCAGCAGACCTCTCCTGTCTCGCCCTCTGCTCCCTTCAGCAGTGTGTTTTGGTCAGTCTGCATGTTCTGTTCCCCACTCTGTCTCTGGTGGGCCTTCTCATGCCTCCCCCCCCCCCATCTCTGGCCTGTGCTCCAGCTCTTGTATACATAAATTAAAAAATCTTAAAAAAAAATTCCTTTGCAATGCAAAGAATTTCAGGTTCATAGCATTTTTATAAAACCTTCTCCCGCCTTACTTTTATATTTCTTTAAAGGGCCAAATTAATTTTTTTAAAGATTTATTTATTTATGCATACAAGAACTGGGATACAGGCCAGAGGTGTGGGGGGTGAGTCACCAGAGACAGAGTAGGGAACAGAAAAGGTGGATTGACTAAATACACTGCTGAGCGGAGCAACAGGCGAGTCAGGAGAGGTCTGCTGGGCCATCTGGGTCACCTCCCTGGCTGGGGATTGAACTCTTGCTGAAGTGGCTGCAGATAGCTTCATAGTGCTGTGTCTTCACCCCTTGCGCCACCAGGGAGGCCTGCTTTTTGTGTTTCCTAATCAGTCTTTATTCACAGTTCTAGTTTCCTGTTTTCATTAATCCTTTATTTTAAAATCTTAATTTGACTGCTTAGTTTATGTTCTTTTTATTTAAATATTATTTTAAACAATGCATTAGAATACAGCTTTGTATGAAACAATTTTTGACAGGCTTTTTTTCTTTTTTCTTGCATGGTTTCTGAAATTTGGTGAACATCAGCCTCATTTGCAGGGTTTATTACAAATACAGATGCTCTAACACCTTTCTACACCTACTGAATTAGAATCTGAGTACAGGGTCTTCACTTCTGTTTTTCAGACACTCTTCCTAGGTAATATGAATGCACATCAGAGTTTGAGAACTGAAAGTTTTGGATGTCCTTAATTTTTTTCCCATTAATTCAAAAATTATTTAGAAGAGTTTTAAAATTCCATATTATTAGAGTCCTTTGTTTTGAATTAATTATTTTTCATTTCATTGTGTTATAATTAGAACATGTACCCTTTGAAATTAGTTGAGATTTCTGTTACGGTCTAACCAGACAATTTTGTAAATGGCCTGCGCTGTGGCTATTTGGGGAAAATAAGATTATTTATGATATTTACTATCTGCTGATTTTCTTTTTATTGAGGTGAAATTCACATGACATAAAGTTAACCATTTTGAAGTGAACAAATTAGTGGCATGCTTAGCACGTTAAAATGTTGTGCTACCATCACTTCTCTCTAGTTCTGTAGTTCACTGTCCCAAAAGGAAACCCTGTACCACTAAGCAGTAACTCTCCAGTTCTCCCCAAGCCCCTGGCAACTATCAGTCTGCTTTCTGTCTCTGTGAATTTGTCTATTCTGGATATTTCATATAAATAGCATCACAAAATGTATGTGATTGTGTGTATGTTTGCCTTGCTTTTACTTCACATGATGCTTTTGTGGTTCACCCGTGTTGTAGCATGTATCAGTACTTCATTCCTTTCAATGGCTGAATAATATTCCACTGCTATGTATTTACCATAGTTTATCCATCCATCCATCCATTGTGGGCAATTGGGTTGTCTATACATTTTGGCTATTATCGATGGTGCTGTTATCAATATTTGTGAGCAAGTATTTGTTTGAGTACTGGCTTCCAGTTTTGTGTGTATACACCTAGGAGTGGAACTGTCTGCTGAAACAGTAATTCTGTATTTAACTGCCAACTTGTTTTGCATAGCACCTGTACCACCAGCAATGTATGAGGGTTACAAATTTTCCACACACTTGTTACTTTCCATTTTGAAAATTATGGTTATCCTGGTAGGTATGTAGTGGGATCTCATTGTGGTTTTGATTTTCATTTTCCTAATAACAAATGACATTGATCATCTTTTTACTAGCTTATTGACTATTATGTTTCTTCTTTGGAAAAATACTGACTCAAGTTCTTTGCCCATTTAAAAAAGATTTTTGTCTTTTTTGTTGTTAAAATGCCTTAATATTCTGGATACTAGACACTTGATTTGCAAAATTTTTCTCTCATTATGCAGTTGGTCCTTGCAGTTGGTTGTGTTGTTTTGGTGTACAAGAGTGTCTAATGACCATCGATTTTTTTATTTTTTCTTTTGTTGCTTGTGTCTTTGAAGTCCATTACCAAATCTGAGGTCATGAAGATTTAACCTTATGTTTTCTTATAAGAGTTTTATAGTTTTATCTCTTATATCAGTATTTAGATCACAGATCCATTCTGAGTTAATTTTTGTCTATGGTATGATATAGAGGTCATCTTTTTTCTTCTGTGTATATCCTGTTGTCCTAGTACCATTTGTTGCAGAGACTGTTCTTTCTCTACTGAATGGCCTTGGTAGCCTTGTCAAATATCAGTTAAATGTAAAATATATGGGTATATTTCTGGACTCTCAATTCTAATTCTTTGGTCTACATGTCTCTTCTTATGCCTGTATGATAGTGTTTTGATTACTGTAAACTTAGTCGTACATTTTGAAGTTGGGAAGTGTGAATCTTCCAACTTTGTTCTTTTTCAGTACTGTTTGACTACTTGGAATCCCTTACAGTTCCATATGAATTTGAGGCTTGGTATTCCCATTTCTGCATAAAGGCCACTGGTCAATATATTCTGTGTCATAAATATATGTAGCTTGCTTTGGTTAGTATTGCCACTTTCACAGTATTAAGACTTTTAAATCATAAACATAGGCTATCCCATTTATTTAATATTTTCATTCCTTTTAGCAGTATTTTGTATTTTTCAGTGTATAAGTCTTTCTTGATTAAATGTGCTTGTAGGTATCTTATTCCTTCAAATGCTCCAGTAGGGTTTTTTTTGTGTGTATGAGTCCTTGGGATTTTCTGTGTTTAGGATCATGTCATATGCACACAGAAATAGTTTTAATTCACCCTTTTCAATTTGGATGATTAACAGAAGTCATCCATTTCTTTTTCTTGCCTAATTATTCTGTCTAGAATTTCTAATGTAGTGCTGAAAAGTTACGGTGAGAGTGGGCATTTTTGTGTCTAATCTTAGGGGACAGTCTTTGGAGAAGTAACTGCATTTTTTATTGGGTTATTTGTTTTTGTTGTGTTGTATTAGTCTTGGATATCAGCCTTTTGTCAGATGTATGGTATGCAAATATTTTCTCTCATTCAGTAGGGCGTTTTTGTTTAGAGATAGCTTCTTTTGCTGTGCAGAAACCTTTTGGTTTGATACAGTCTCAACTATTTATATTCTCTTGTTTTTGTTGCTGTTGGAGATGAATCCACAAAGACATCACTGAAGGCTGTGTTGTGGTTTTGCCTGTGTCTTTTTCTGTGTATTTTTATGGTTTCAGGTTTTATAAACAAGTCTTTTCTCCATTTTGATTTGAATTTTGTGTATGATGTGAGATAGTGATAATTTGCATTCCTTTGTATGTGGCAGACATGGCCCATGAAAATGCTATCACTGCTTATCATCAGGGAAATGCAAATTAAAACCCGAATGAGATACCACTGCACACCTGTGAGAATGGCCTGTACCAAAAAGCATGTTGGCGAGATGTGGAGAAAAAGAAGCCTCTGTGTGTTGTTGGCACTGGGTCTTTTATTGGAGAAAGCTGGTGGCAACTTGGAGTATGGCTGCAAGGAGCAGTAATACATGTACAATCTGGTTTTGTCTGCTTTTCTTATATTAAACATATAATTATTTTAAAGCATAAAATTATTGGGAGACCTTATGTTGGAGCTGGAAAGAGCCCAGGTTATATGATAATCTGAATTACTAGCCTTAACATAAAGCATGTTATAAGTATTATGCTTTTACAATTTAACTTCTGAGCATTTTATATATGTTTAAAAACAGTAATTTCTAAGTGAACATACATGTTTTATAAAGCTGGATGCAGCATTTCTCTATTAAATGAGACTGATTTCTTTCCTTTTAGTGGTTCTTTCTGGCACTATGATTTCTCCTAATATTGTGATGCCCTCTAGTGAATTCAGCCTTTCAGATAAGTTTATGAGAGGCAGTAATCAGTGCAGTAAAATCTTCAAAGGGAACATTCTAGCAATTGGAACTGTATTTAAATGCCTTGTTGAGATGACATGCTTCTGTCCTAGAAGTGTTCTACCTAAGATTTGATAGTCTTCCGTGAATTTTACTGTTGAATTAAGTGAAATGGTTCCAGATGTCTTCTAAAATCTTCAATTTTAAGGTTCTAGATTCCCTATGACTCATAAATCTTCAGTGAAGAAATGATGCTGTAGTTTTACTTGACCAGTTTACTTTCCTTAAAACCTCCCTTTGAAATTTAGAGAATCTATCGCTCATTCCTGTGGCTAAGAATTCTTTGCGATCATTTATGATTTTCAGGTATCTTTTGGTTTTCAAAGTCATTTGCCATCTTTAGTGAATTTTAAGACTAGTATAGTTCTTGTCCTTTTGGTTTTCACCACCTAGAGAAAGTAGAAATTGATTCTTCCATTTGTTAGTAAGTTAATTTCATCAGATTAGGGGCTAACTTTTTGATTCCCTGAATTTTACTTATATTTGGTATGTTCAGGTCAGTGTTGATTGTACAGAGCCATTATAGGATACTTCTTCAATCTAATGATTGGAAAGATAAGGTGGGCCATAAAAACAGCTTAATGTTATGTTGTGATATGTAAGGTAGAGTTTTCTTACTAAATTGTGTGGTGTCCATTTATGAAACTATTGCTTTGTTCCAAATCATTTATTTGTATATAGTTGCTGACTTGTATATAAGTAAGCTTTATTTATATAAATATATATAAATAAGCACCCTTAATGACCTGACTATTCAGTAGTTTTCATCTCATATTTTAGTTCTGTGTATAACTAAAGGTTTGATATTATCAGCACAATCCTTTCTTTACCTTTCAATTTTTGGTTTAAATGAGGAATGAGAATGTTGGGATAGGAAACTTTTCCAATGAAGGGGAAATAGATACTCAGAAGGGCCCAGCTTAGGATTTTACAGACTAGAAGAATTGAGGAGCCTCTTGGGAAGACTATTTTAATGAAAGTAGAAGTTTAGAAAAGAAACGTTTGGCTTATTTCGCTGAGCATGATCCCTTCCAGCTCCATCCATGTTGCTGCAAATTGCATGTGTTTATCTTTTTTGAATAAGGGACCAGGAAAAAGAATAACTATAAGAAAGAAAATATCAAAATCGACAAACAACTATGAACCAGAGACACTCTATGGTGGGTGGGTGCGGGGAAAGGAGGGCCTGGGGTCAAAATAAGGGGGTTGTAATTGTATGGGGAATATAAAAAATAAAATTTAAATTAAAAAAAAGAAACATTTGCCCAAAAAAGGATAATTTTTAGGATTTCTTGGGATTTTGTGATTTCCCCCTGCTTCTCATTTATTTTTCCTGTTTGTCTTTGTCCTCCCCAAAGTTTTTCTAGCAGTGAAAGTCTCAAAGGGCTATTTAAGGGACTGGAATTATGGGGTTAAACTGGTCTGAATTCTGTAGCCCAGGATCTGGGAACATAAAGAGTATGGTGAGGGATTAAAAAAATAGGCATAAACTGGTCACAGAAGTATTTGCAAGAAAGAGACAGGGAGTTAGGAGTGGGTCTCCCACAGTTTACGTGAGTAAACATAACAAGAGATTGGGGTGTTAAGATGTAGTTTTATAAATCATTACGCCAAGTTAGGTGTATATTCATATTGGTTAAAGAGTATGTTATGTTTAGTGCTATTTTCAGGTATGTTTGAGTGAAGTTAGAATTTATAGGATGATCTAAAAACCTGATCACTATGTGTCATATAATTTCTACTAGAAAGTGCATTCTAAATTCCAGTAGCGGGCTTAAATATAAAGTTTTGGAAGGAACTACTTACTCATAAATTGTTGACTATTTGTTGATGTTGTTGATTGACATCCTTGTTTATATATATATATTTTAAATTTATTTATTTTCTTTTAAAAAAAAAGATTTATTTATTTATTTATACAAGCAACTGGGTACAGTCAGAAGTGCAGGAGGGTGAGAGAATTCACCAGAGCCAGAGTGGGGAACAGAACAGGCAGAATGACGAAACACACTGCTGAGGCGAGCAGGGGGTACGGCAGGAGGGGTCTGCGCACCATGTGGGACCCTCGCTGGCAGCCGGGGATCGAACCGGTGCTGCAGAGGCTGCAGTCAGCTTCACAGCCCAGCAATCAACCGCTGTGCCACCGGGGGAGGCCCCTCCTTGTTTATATTTTGATGAAATTCCCAATCTGGGACATTTATAACCGGGGAACCAAAATTTCATTTGCAAAGTCTATAAGCCTCTGTGGAATAGTGATATGTGTGGAAATAAATTACTTCAATTACAAGCACCATAATCTCATTGATGCCATAGTTAGGGAAGATTACATATATTTTAAAAGTTTTGTTGAAATAAATTTGGCACTACTACAAAAAAAAAATTGGCATAATATTTGAAACTTAACGGTTTTTATATTATGCAAGTGCTTAAAACATTTTTATGTTAAGATTTATGTGGACTTTTGATTGTCATAAAAAAGGGGGGAAATCAGGCATTTTGGAATCTAGTTGGGGTGCCCAGTGCTGTGTTTCTTTGACTAAATCATATTACCCTTTTTACATCTTCATTTCTTCATCTACAAAATAATAATGCTCATCACAGTATTATTTGCAATAGTTAAAACCTGGAAAATATTTAAATGTCTAAAACTAAAATAAATCTTGTTAGTTTTACAGTGAAAACCTGTACAGCTATGAAAAAGAATGGGCAGGTGCCACACTTACTAATATGGATGAATAACAAAACATAATTTTGAGTGTAAGAAATCAGACACAGAAGAGAATATACTTGCTGATTCCATTGAGATAAAGTCAAAAAACAGATAAGACTAACTATGGATGTTCCAAGGAGCCAGACCAGTGGTTACCATTGGGGAGAGTTAGTGATTGGGAGGGAGCACACATAAAAGAGGCTTCTGGGTTGTAGCTAATGTTCTATCTTGATTTAAATATACTCACTGTAAAACTTCGTACACTTTGTACACTTTACTGTGCACTTTAGTTTTAAAAAAGCTAAAAGTGTGCACCAAAATAAAACAAAAAAGAAAGAAGAAAAAAAGTAAGTCCTGACTAGCTTGGCATCCAGGAGAACTGGATTCAAACCTCCACTGTCCCACTGAGTAACTTATTTTGGGTAATTCCTTGACCCCTTAATCTTTAATGAGTGGATCTGTAAAATAGAAATAGTAACTGCCTTCTGTATTTCAGTAGAAGTAAACATTTGAAAGCATATAGGGTATTAGAAAAATTTTCTTAATAAATGGTGACATTTTTTGTTACTCTCAAGTAGGATGGATCCCATGTAAAAATAAAAAGTAGTAAAAGGACCAATAATTGAAAGACATGTTTAATTTTAGAGGAGTATCAGGCTGAAAACAAGAAAACAGACAAGTGAATAAAATAACTGCAAGTTGTAATGAGAACCTTAAATGAAGAAATTGGAGTTGAGGCTGAGAATTGCTGCTAAGAGGAACTTTCTTTGTAGTGATCAGGCTTGGTGAAAGCCTCTCTAAGGAAGGGAACACTAAGCTAACATTTAAAAGGAAGAAAGGAAGCTAGTTAAGCAAGAAGTATAAGAAGAACTTTCTAGGCATTCTGGATAATTTGTACAAAGCCCAAAGGCAGGAACTAGCCTGTTGGAAACCTGACCAGAGCGGTTGGGTTGTAGGTGGACTGGGATATGATGCTTTTGGAAAGATAGGTGAGAGTCAACTTGTAGACTTGCAGACTTTGGTGGGAATTTGATTTTGACGTTAGGCTCTGGGAAAAGCCAGTATGAGCCTTAGATTGGGAAATAATATAATCAGATGCATATTTTAAGATTTTTCCCCACTCTATTATATATGGCAAAAAGACTGGACATGAGTGGGTGGGGGTATGGTTTGGCCAAGAGTAAAAGAGAGGAAGTCAGTAGTAGTCCAAGCAAAAGATGGCTTGCATTAGGGAGTGGCAATGGAAATAGATGGAAAAAGTTAGATTTAGGATATATTTTGGGGATAAGATTGATGGGGCTTTTGCTGATTTTATTGGATTTGGGGAGTGAAGGAATAGGAAGTAAGGATGAATCCTAGGTTTCTTGGTAGAGAGTCTGGATGGATGATGATGCCATTTATGAGGTAGAGAAAAATGGGGGCAGTGAAACAGGCATAGGAGGAATAATCATGACATTCATTGTGGAGGTGTTTAATTGAACGGTTAGACAACCAGGTATCAGGTAATCAGCGGAATTTATGAGTCTGGAGCCCAGAGGTGAGGACCATGTTGGGAATATATTTTTGGAAGGTCAGCATGAGGCTGGCATAGAGGAAGGAGGAGAGAGAAGAAGGATAGAGAAAAAACAACCAATGTTAGAGTGATAGGAAACCTCAGCATTTAGAGGTCCACTGGAGGGGGAGGAGTCAACTAAGGAGATCAGGAAAAAGATCAGTGAGGTCAGAAAAAACCCTGAGAGTGTTGTCACCAAAGCCGAGAGAGGCTAGCATTTTAAGGGGCAAGTAGCCATTTGTGTGCAGTGCTGCCAAGAGAATGTAAGATGAGGATAGAAAAGTTGCCTTTGGATTTGGCAGCATGAAAGTAGACTTTTGGCTGCAGTGGTTTCAATGGAATGGTAGAGGCAAAAAGCTAGTGTGTTTGAAGAGGAATGAGAAATTTTTGAGAGACTATTATGCATATCTCAGACACTTAACATATATGAGACACCTTAAACCCATTCTGTAGGCTTGGGGGGTTGCGTTATTCATAAATAGCTATAGGGAGTTAGCATTGGCTTTTTATCCTCTCAATAATTTTTCTTCGGTTAGTATTTGATAATTTAAAATGTTCTGAATTTCATAGGTGGCTTCCATTTTAGAGTAAAATCATATGTTCAATCTGTGTTAACTTCCAGAGTTAGTATTATATTAAATTAAAACTTGGAGTATTTACCTTTTCAGGAAAGTAATTATAAGTCTTGAAAATTGTGCAAGGGCTGTTTCATCTTGAAACACTTAGAAATTCATTTTGGTTTTCTGTAATTACAGTGTTTGAGTAAAAGAGACATCTAAACAGGGATTGCATTTGGCAGTTATATACATGTTCTTGTTCTAAACTAAGCACTGTTTCTGTGGTTTTGATTTTTCTTTTAAAAATAGAATTTTAATCAGTGTAGGTTAAAATTTTTTCCAGGCATGTTATAATTACCACTGGCTACAACTTGATCCTAAAATGTGTATAATAAATTTAATAATATTTTATAAGCACTCCTGCTATTAAATGAAAACAAATAGGAATTATTTGAATATTTAAAAAATTCTCTAGGTGGTTTTTCCATAACGGCGTGGAAAGCAGCAAGTATGGTTATTTAAAAAGAAGTAATACATTGTCTACTTGGTCCTGTCACTGGGAATGATGCACTTTTATTTTGGAGTCATAAGGTCTTGCCTCCCATGATAGTTCATTCATATATTCTTTTGGATATATTTTGTATTAATGATTTACCAGGGTGACAAATGTTGTAGGATCCATGTTTCAAAAGAGATTGGTTTACCAATTCAAGCTGTGCTGACTAACACATAGATCTTTTTAAAATTCTAAGGACAAGCAGTTTAGATAAGAGGAAACTGTTTAAGGGAGTTGTTAAGAAAGGCACTGAAGAAAGCCACTTCTGGTTATAAAAACAAGGAAATTCTGAAAAACTGTTATAGACAAAAGGAGCAAGTGAGATGCCTAAGTAATGCCTGTCTCTTCCTGGAATCCTGAAACAGAAGATGGGCATTTGATAAACACTAAGGATTTTTAAATAAAGGGTAGATATTAACCAATAAAAATGTATATTAATATTGGTATACAAATAATTGTGAGAAATTTAACATACTAATGTAAGATATTAATACATACTAAAGTAAGATTAATATAGGGAAACAATACAGTTTTTGGTAAATTTAGAGCTGTTCTAAAACCAAAGTTGTTAAGGAAAAAAAATGTGAGATAGATGGTTTTTTTTGCCATCCTTGGAAAATATGACCTGTTACACTTTATCACTCTAGTTATTTCACCTTTGTGGGTCTCAGTTTCCTTATCTTTAGAATGGGGATACAATAGTGCCTACCTCCATAGGGTTGCTCTGAGGATTGAATGAGGTGGTGTCAGTGCCTAGGATACTGTCTCACATCATGGATGCTCCATAAATGCTATTAGACAGTAATAAGGACCTCTCACTTAAAAAAAAAAACAAAAACAAAAACAAAACTGCATCAGAAAAAAAAGCATATCCATACGTTTTAATTAAGCAAAATGAAGTTTGGTTTTACCAAATGAGATCTTACTGGGGCATAACCACTTTGCTTCTAAATTACCGTTTATCTATCCTTAGTTGATTTTTCTGCAATTTGTCATTGCCTCCTGCACATTGCACTTGGAATGGGCATTGCTGAGTGTGTGATGTGTTTTTAAATCAAATTATGTATTCCTACACAGGTTTGGAGATTCTCAGTTGCTTTAATTTGAATTTAAAGCTAAAACCTTTAATGGATTTTAAAGACAATTCTACTTTCCTCCTCTTAAGCTTTGAAGACCATAGGCAGTATAGTGTAAGGGAAAGACTATTGAGCCAGAAATTAGGAGACTTGAATTTTACTCCCTAGTTTAGTTGTAAGTAGTTGATTTGGGGGAAATTCTTTTACCTCTTTAGAAATGTAATTTTCTCATTGGTAAAATGAGAAAGCTGGGCCCAATGATACTTAGTTGTAGTCTTGATTTACATGTCATCCAAATGAGAAGTGTGCTCAGAGCAGTCATTTTGGATGGCTTTACCCTCCCAAGGTTGCCTCAAATGAAAATTAATGCCATTACCTTATGTTTACATCTCATTTTTGATCAAATATGTATATATATATAAATATATTTTTGCTTGATCACAATCTCTAGAGTAGAGCCTATGTGATTCCTTAATTGCTTTCAAAACTGAAATTCACTTTAATTCCATGTTTAAAGATTTGTTACTAGTCATTGAAGATAATAATCAATAGACTGTATTGAAGGTTCTGTAGGGATTTCCCAAAAAGCAATTCTAAAAATATTATAAGCACTGACAGCATTTTGGGGTAAGTACTATAGCCGCCCAGTCAGTCATTTTGAAGTGTACAGATTTTATCTGGAAATAGTGACTCCTGCTATTTTTTATTGAAAGTTCATTTATCTTATGGTGCTTCCAATAATAATCTGACCCTAGATATGAGAGTTTTATTTTAAAATTTTAGTGTTTTCTTAATGTCATATAACTCTTAGCTTTATTATGAGTATTATTTTATTATAGAAGAGTATTATGAGCAAGAGCTATGTTGTGCAGCACAAAATCCCTAATGTAGACCTGGTTTCTGTTTCTTTGTCTAGAGGGTAAAAAGCTAAGCTTGTCCATTTATTTAATAACTCTTAGACCATCAAAATTTAATATGACTAACATTGGTATCATCAGAGTATATATGCAAGTGCATGTTTGTCTAAATGTGTAACATTTAATTTACATACTTACCATATTTGCCAGATATTTTTTTAAAAGTGATTTCATTTTTAAATAATTGAATTATTTATTAAATACTATTTCATTCTTTCCAAATGTGTGGTAAATTGAATTTCAGTGACCCAAAATTCTATTTGTAAAAATAACTTTTCAGATCTTTGTATGTGTTAAATTTTTAAAAAGCAGTAACTCTGAGTTAAGCAGAAAGTTCTTTAGAACCTGACTGATTATCCAAACATTATCAGAATGCTATTTACAAGTTTCTTTTACTAATAATTCCACTTAACTGAGGCTGATCTTTCACCAATGAATGCTCCAGTATTTTCCATGGAGAGCGTTATGATAAGAGATGCGTACTACTGTTGGAAACCATTAACTTTAGAAATTATCAGCAGATGTTTTTCTTGCATGGTTGATTTAATTTGTTTTGGTTGCCCCTTAGCTGAATAATTCTAAACTGACTGGAAAGACGCATAGCTAACATTTACACGAGTGTTTGGAACTTACTGAAGCATACACTGGGTATCCAACACATGAAATCTGTACCATTGTTTCTCTGACAGCTTCTTTTCTCTCCATCTTTAAGGAGGCATCTGTGCAGTGTCATACTTTTCAACCCTTGCCATTAGTGGTATATGGGTGAAGATAAAAGTGATTTTTCATAGTTTTGTCAATATCAGAGGTTAGAAATTAGTGTTCTGCCTTTAATGAGCACATATTTCCCTTGGTCATAAGTGGTTCCCCCATGTTTGACATTTTTTTATCCCAAATACAACTCACCATTATGGAATATAGTATGGAGATTTCTCAGCAAATTAAGACTAGAAATACCATGTGATCCAGCTATCCCACTTCTGGATATTTATCTGAAGAATACAAAAACACTAATTCAGAAACATCTCCCTCATTTTCAGTATAGCATTATTTACAACCTATGTGCTCATAGATGGATGAGTGGATAAAGAAGCTATAGTATATATACACAGTGAACTACTACTTGGCTATTAAAAAAAAAAAGATGAAGTTCTGCCATTTGCAAAACATGATGGGACCTAGAGGATATTATGCTAAGTGAAATAAGTCAGAGAAAGACAGACACCATACCATATTACACATCTGTGGAAGTTAAACAGCAAATAAAACTGAAATTCTTATTTTTAGTTTCATAGTTGAGCAATAACATTTGAATTTCTGTAGCAAAAGAGAGCATTTTACTTTATTGCTATTTTTAGTGACAATATAAATAATGTTTCCCTCACTAACCTATAGTGAATAATTAGCAGAATAGTATGATATATCACTTTTAGGTTAAAAAGTAGTTATTTTAGAAAAGGAAATTTTGGGTTAATGTTATATTAGTTTATTGTTTGCTTATTAACTTCTTAAAATCCTTTTTAAAAAGATTTATTAATTTATGCATACATGAAGTGGGGTACAGGCCAGAGGTGGGGGGCTGAGAGGATTCACCAGAGACAGAGTGGGGAGCAGAACAGGCAGATTGACTGAAATACATTGTTGAGGGGAGCAGCGGGCGAGATAGGGGAGGTCTGCTGTGCCATATGGGTAGCTCCCTGGTGGGCCAGGAATCGAACTCATGCTGTGGAGGCTGCAGATAGCTTCATAGTTATGTGCTCAACCCCTTGCGCCACCAGGGAGGCCCTAAAATCCCCTTTTGAATTTAATATTTGTCATATATTTTATGTATTTATTTAAGAGTTTGAAATTGAGTCCTAGTCAGATAATTTTTTTTAGTCTTTGGGGGCATAAATTTTGAGTATAGTTTATGTATGTAAGATTTCTACACACTTCCAGATAACTCCTGTTTTTTATATTTAAACCAGTATGACCTTAGGACTAATGTTATTTTCTAATTTCTAAAGCATCACTGGCTTGTAAAAACTTAATGCACCAAAATACATGTAATTAACTGGAAAGTATAATTCTATGGTCCTTGTTAGGTATTTGTTAGTCACATTTTTTAAAAAAATCAAAAGCAAAGCAGGGGAAATACGCAACATGCATTTAATTTTTGCATAGACTCCAGGCTTTTGTAAGGAAGTGACTGTCTTTATATATATATATATATATATATATATATATATATATATATATATATATAAAGAACTTCAAATGTTATTGCTCAACTTTGAGACTAAAAATAAGAATTTTAGTTTGTTCATTTGTTAACTTCCACAGATGTGTAATATCTTATAGTGTTTGCCTTTCTCTGGTTCACAGTTAAGATCTGAAGAAATGAAAAGTTGGGACACATCTGTAAATCAGATATTGCTGTCTGCAGCGGTGTTAAACTTGGATAACTTCATTTACTTTTAGTTTCTCTGGTTAGACTTCATTCTAAAGGAGGAAAATGTTACAGAAAACCCATAGTTTAATAAATCAAAATAAAGATCTGTAATAAATGAGAAAAAGCCAGTTAAATTTGTAGTAGTGAAGCCACTTCCTTTTCTCTCCCTTTTTGCCCCTTTTCCCCTCTGCAAACTTTAAACTTTTATGAAGTGTCCATCATGTCCTGGGGTGGTGGTGGACATGCCAGTAAATCAGACAAAAAATGTTGCCCTCCTGGAGTTTATGGACAATTAATAAAGCATTTGGAATGCTCCGTGTCATCAGTATCTGGAAAAAAGTAGAGTGCAGCATCAGCAAAATAGTGGTTGCGTGTGTGTTCCCTGGGGTTCATGCTCCAGTTTTAAATTGGGTGGTGAGGGAAGGGTGCTCTGAGAAAGTGACCTTTGGACTATGACCAGAACCAGGTCAGTAGAAACTCTGTGGCTGACTGGAAAATGAGATATTAAATAGAGGAGACCACAAGTACTGAGAGAAAGTGATGAAAATATGCTGAAATGGACAGTGGTGATTGTTGTGCTGCTGTGAATATTCTGAACACCACTGAGCAGTATACTTCAAATATGTGAATTTTATGGTCTGTGAACTATTTTTCAAAGAGACTGTTGGAAAGAAAACCCTCAAAACTGTTGAGGGAAAACCCTCTTTTCCTTACTCTTTAGAAATGTCACTTATATAGTAATATTATAACAGTAAATCATTTGAATTATGTTCCATTAGACCCAGATTCTGTGAAGAACAATAATCGTAACAAAAATATTAGTAAGTTTATATCAGATTACTTTGTAGATAAAAAAATTCTAATACACAAATCTAGTCATGTGTATGCACTCTTCATAGCTTGCTGCTTAAGTGATTATCCTTTTATAACTTGTGGGGAAAGGTAGGTAATGCAGGCTTTGTGTAAAGTAATGACTGATTTGGGATTGAGGCTGTGCTGCCGCTGCACCTGTCTCCCTCACCAGTGTGACATTTGTCTGAGTGTTGCCCTAAGAATCGTGCTTCCTGAACCTTGTTGGTTTATATTTAAAACAGTTTGGCTCTCTTAGGCAGTCTCCCTGGATCTTAACTTTTCAGGTTCTGACTCTTAGATATTATAGTTAATTTTTCTCTAGAAATGATTTTTACCACTGAATAAGTTTTTCTTTTTAAGTCCACATAGATCGTAACTACCCAGGCTATGTGGAATTTAAATCCCTCTTCCTCAATATTTAGAATTTTAGAACTGAAGACATTTGGAGTTATATAACTCATTCATGCAAACCTTGCACTTGAATTCCGTCCTGATGTCTTTTTCCAGTGCCATTACTGGATTTCCACAAGGAGATAACAAATAATGCCCATTAGGGCCTCCCCTGGTGGCGCAGCAGTTGAGCGCTGGGCTGCGAAGCTGCCCGCAGCCTCTGCAGTGCTGCTTTGATCCCCGGCCGCCCGTGAGGGTCCCACATGGCGCACAGACCTCTCCTGTCACACCCGCTGCTTCCCTCAGCAGTGTATTTCATCGGTCTGCCTGTTCTGTTCCCCCCTCTGGCTGTAGTGAATTCTCTCACCCTCCCGCGCTTGATTGTACCCAGTGCTTATATAAATAAATAAATAAATCTTTAAAAAAACAAACAAATAAATAATGCCCATTATAGGCAGCTTCCCATGGAACCTATGGAGTTTATTTAAACTATTACAGTGGTTACAATTACTGATGCTAAGTTTGTATTGTATTAAATAAATTATCACATAATTTTGATTCAGTCTTTAATTCCTTTGCTACAGGACCAATTTTCCCATTAACTACAACCTCACTGTAGTTTGGAGAACTCCTGACTCAGGTTGTAGCTCTAGACTTGCTCTGCTGCTAACTTACTCTGTGACCTTAGTGAGAAGTATTTTTATCTGATTAAAGACAAACTGTGTTTCAGAGGTAGATCTGGGCTTTGCCCCCCTCCAAAGGTGGTAGCATTCCATCAATTTTCTATATTTATAAAAGGACTGCCTGGACTTTCAGAAAGAAATGTATATGGCAAAATAATAACGACTACACTTTTTATAATTTGAGTGAGTGGTATCAAAAGGAAATACAGGCATTTACCATTGGATGGTCTCTGTAGTAGAAGCTATTGTTTAGGCATTAGTTGCAAGAAAGATGGCACATTTTCTCAACGTTTTTATTTGGAAGGGGAAACTATCATACTTTGTCTAAGTTGTATATGCATTAGATATTTATAACACATATATCACTTAAATATATTTATGTACCATCCTAAATTAACCTGTAAACTAAAACTAAAATAAGCTCACACACATTACTCCCCCGCCCCCCACGCGTCCATACATTTTCTGGCTACCAAATAGGTGTGAGATGCTATGAATCTTACAAGAATAGATGTCTTGGATATCTGTTCTGTAGAAATGAGATACACATGAAAAAAATGAAAGTAAAATAAGTTCAATTTGGTAACACTATACACACCATGAAGGGACAATAAGTTTTATAGGTGTTCTGAGTAAAGGAGGAAACTATAAGGGAAGAAACTGTTTTAAACTGGTAGCTTGGGAAGGTTTACTGCAAAAAGAGAGAATCAAGTGGATCTTATAGGAGAGGTTGGGTTTCCTTAAGTGGAGTGAAGAGGGTCTAAGGGGGAAAGTTTAGACAAGAGAGTACACCTTGAGCTTGAGGAACAGGAAGAACTTGCTTCTGCCTAGAGTGGACTGTTAGGAAGATGAGTAGTTAGGGAAATCTTCAAAAATTAATTTGGGCCAGATTATAAAAGATTTTAGGTTCCGTGCATAGAAATTTGAATTTCTGTGAGTTGAGGGAAGGGAAAAGCTTTATGTATGATACTTTATCCTTCAGTTACTGCTTATGTGGTGGACACAACTGTTAAGTTATGTTCTTGAATTAAAACACTGGGTATTTTTAGTTCTTGGGAACAAAAAATACGAGCTCCCTTTCTGGTTACTAGTCAGAGCCATTAACTTGTGCACATGTTTCTGATTGGAAGAATTTTATATCACATAGCAAATACAGGGCAGTTGTCTATTTTTCAGGATGACAAATCAGTATTTTGCACTGACTTTGTTCATTTCATATATAAATTTTCATGTACTGTGTGTTGATACCTTTATTTACAGGCCATAAAAAAAACTTGATGTTACTTTAATACTCTGGCTTATGTTGGCTCCACTATCTCATTCGTCAACAGCTGTGGTTACATTATCTTAATGTGCTGAACCCCATGTTTTTTCTTAATAAATTTGGAAAGCTATCTTCCTGCCAAGGGTGGGAAGATTGTCCAGTGTGATATGACATTTAGGAAGAACTCACGGATATTTGGCACTTTGTGGAGGTGGATACTCAGTGAATTTTTTTCTCCCTTTTTCTTGATTATGAAATGGGGGTGAGTAGAAGCTTATTTCTTAAAGAGAGACTTTCATGTAGTGGGACTCATAAAAGAATTTGGAAGGCTATTTTATAAAGTCTGACTTTATATGGTAAATTAACTTGAATTTTTAAAAATGATACAATATATTAAGAGAACTTATTGCTGTTCTAGAAAAGGTTAGTTTTCAGTTGTTTATCTAGAATTTCCATTAAATACCTGATCCAAAAAAGGACTAAACTTTGTACAAAGTTACTTGATTTCATGAAGTAAATTAAAGTGCATATTGTGACCACAGCATTGAAAGGAAGTGAAGTCCAAGAGAAATAGTCTACCCCAGTTGTTTTCTATATCATGCTATTAAGGAAATGCAGTTACATTTTTTTAATTAACATTTTTTTCTTTTGGTGTAAATCTATACATGTTAATATATGTATAGATTTTTGTAACCCCACCACAGTCAGGATACAGAATAGTTCCATCACTCCAAAAATCTCCCTTGTGCTATCTGTCTGTAGTTATATCCTCTCTCTAACTGCTGGCAACCACTGGTCTGTTTTCCATTTCTTCCCTTTTGGACTGGAGCAATAGATCCTAATCTTACAGTAAATCTCTTATCAAATATAACTAACAAAAGATGAGAAATGTTAAGTAAGAGAAAGTATGAGAAAGTGCTTA
This sequence comes from Talpa europaea, assembly GCF_964194135.1. Classification (NCBI taxonomy): domain Eukaryota; kingdom Metazoa; phylum Chordata; class Mammalia; order Eulipotyphla; family Talpidae; genus Talpa; species Talpa europaea. The sequence goes on from NC_140072.1 coordinate 16,979,886, forward strand.
GCATAGAGGCATCAGGCACTTAAAAAAGTTTGTATTTAACATGAAAATTATCAATTTAGTAAGTCAGTGGTGACACTTAAGTGGACCCTTCTGTAGTGTCGAGTTTGTGTAATCTTTGAAGCTCTTTTTCCTCTGCACTCAGAGGCTCTGTGACTTTTCAAAATCCTGATAGCTGGAAATTTCTGTCTTAATGTTTTTAACCTCGTGTTGCTCATAAGGAACAGTGGACAATACTATAGTGAAGGGTTGTTATAATGATCAAACATGATGATGCAAATACATGTGCACACACTGTGTAGGCATATAAAATGTTTTATAAATAACATGGTTTGCAGTTACTTTGGGGGTATCTCAGTAAAGGAATATCATGTCTTCTTGATTATATGGATCTCCCCCACCCCCTGGTTTCTGGAATGGGAAGGTTGATCCTCAAAGCACCATCTTTCTGTTTTACTACTTTTTGACAAATGTTTTCAGAAACGGAGCACTAATTTCTCTGTTTTGGATCGGAGGGGAGTACACCAATCTATTTAACTTTAATAGTGTAGGGTTCATTTCACATTTCATAACATGATTTTAGAAATTGATAATTGGACATATGAACTGAATCCTTGCCAATCCCAGGGCTTTCTTTTGAACTTGTATTCCTAAGCCTCTGTTATAATATTGCTGCTTTTTTGGACATTAAAATTTATTTCTTAAAAGCAAAATACAGAGGGTTTTGTTATATAATATTATAGGCAGTGGGATATGATCCTTACCCTATAAATTAAAATAGTTAAGTGCAGAAGCAGATTTAGAAGTTTTTGTTCTTGTCCACAAATCATCATGTACAATCTTTTTTGTTGTTAGTATCCAAACAAAGGTCTCACATATTTATTACTGAGCTATCATACTACTGCGGAAGCACACAAGAGCAAAGTAGTTTCCTAATGAACACATGCATATGGAGTTGATGTTTGCATTGTGAAACAGCAAGATGCCAGCAAGCGCCATGTGTGTGCAGTCTCCCATGCGATTCCTTACAGACGCAACTTGGCTCTTCCTCCACGTCTCCTCTTGGAGTTGTATTGATTTTTCAGTTTTCATCATTATGAATCCACTGGGGAATGGGGTTATTTTGCTTTTGTTTCTTGGCCAGGAATCACTTGACCCTGAAAGTCTTGTGAGAAGACATGGTGAGGAACAGAGTCCATGGCACACACCTGATGCAGAGAAAAGCTCAATGTACATGGTTTTTGTCGTTTTTTTGTCCCATTATTAGTGTTAAAATTATTAATAGAATTACAGAAACTGAAGAATTACAGAACTGAAGAACCTTTGAGATCTTCCAGTTCTTAATTCTATCTAACCCAAATCCTATTCATAGTATTTTGTCATATCCTCTTTAGTGTCATGCAATAAAATTACTAATGAGTTTTTCTTCTCACATAATTCAAAGAAGTCAATATAATCCCCTAACTGTAATATAAGGAAAGATAAAGGGAAATGATTTAAAATACAAGGTACGATTATACTTGAAGGCAAAAATGAAAAAAGAACTCCAACAGATATCTAAAATGCTCCTAGTTGAGTGTCCCACCCCATTGGGAACCATGATCTTGACCCAGTTTTCTCATAGCACTAGGGAAAGTAAGGAGGTGAAAGGGCAGAGACATGGTGTTGGCTCGGACTTGGTTGTACTTTCTCAGAATTACATAAAGTGTGATTAGTAGCAGAGCGCGACCCAGAATCCCAGGTTTTGTGATCTGCTCGTGGTATTTAGTGCTTCTAAAGCTACCCTTACAAGGGGAGGATGAACCCAATGGTGATGAATTTGAGTGTTACTACAATTAGTCAGCAGATACAAATCTTATTTGTTTCATGGTTTTTTCACACACCTGCATGAAAAGAGTTTCCATTTTTAAATGAGGTAGTTAACTGCACATTGTGTTATTCCTGATGTTATCCTTGTTTGCTATGGAGATACAGAGAGTACAGTGGGGTTGCTCTTTGAGAATCCAGCTGTGGACTAGGGGAAGCTGTGTGACGTAGTGACCGTACATTGCACACTTAGCCTCTGACCCCGGCACAAAGCATTCTCTCAGGGAGTTTCTGGGATCATCTGGATAGTGTGTAGGTGGTGGTGTGGACCCAGTGGGACATCCTGTGGGTTTAGAGATTCTTACTGTAGAGCTCCCATTTTATAGCTTTATGACCTTAGGCATAAACCCATTTCTTAATCTGCAAAATTGCTACCTTTTTCTTTTTTACAGATTGTTTGACAAGGGTCAGGTGAGATCATGTAAAGCAGAAAGCGATAATGAGCGCCCATCTGCACCTTCTCCAGCCCCCATAAGCACACAAACAAAAAACCCAAGCCTTTACAAAACTTCTTTATTTTAGCCCCACTACCGTCTGTCAAGGATGCCTTGTCTGATGTTTCTAGAAGAGCATGGCCCTGGCTATATGCTTTTATGGGCTTTAATATAATATCATTCTTCATATATTTAAGTATTTGATTCCCTGCTCCGTGGTAGGTACTATGAGAATTTTTTAAGCTGTCCTATATGCTTGTATTGAGGTGAAAGTGTTCTTTCCAAAATAGAGTAAAGTTTTCACTCAGGGAAGGGGTGCTTTGTTTATCCTCCTGTCTCCTTGCTCTGTCTGTTTCCCAGGTGCTTGAAGAACACAGTGTGAGGCACCCCAGCACCAATTCAAGATTCTTTTGATGATGTTTTCCCACACACTTATCAGTCAGTAGTTTATCTTAGAGGACTGTTATCTTCTGTAACTTCTAGAAAAATGTTGGGTATCTATAGGATTCCACAGCAGTGATGTTGAATTTTCCACATCACTGATGTAGAATTCTGTAGTTATTTATCATCAGTACTTTTGATTTTAACCAGCACCTTTTTTTTTTTAATCGAGATTCCAGGTAATCAAGGGTACTGAACTTCCAGAAAAGAACTTAGGTTTTTTTTTAAGTGGTAGACTTTGCATTAAGAACCAATACTTTTTTGGTGTGTGAAAGACATTTTCTGTTTCATAAGTATTTTTGTTTTAAATGGAGTATAATTTACTCTTTTGTAGCAGTCTTTTGATTGTGAGTCTTTGTCCTTTTATTTTTAGACTTCATGCTTCACTTAAATGTAACAATTCCCATTTCTTTTTGTTGATTTTCTGAATATGTGTTTATGAAACTTTCTTTACATTCAGCAGCTATGCTCCTTTAATTTAAACCAGGCTTGGCTTTGTTAGTCTTATGGGTACTCTGTTTCTTTCCTTAGGAAGTTGTCAGCATACTCTCACCATGCTGCTTGAGTGTCACAATGCGAACTGAGAGTGCTCTTGTTAGTTGATAACCTGTCACTGATGCTGTTTTCCAAAATACGTGGGTTCGCCCTCTTCTTTCATGGGTCTGACATTTGTGCCACACTAATGTAAAGTGGTATATTGGAAACAGAACAAGCTTTGGAGTTAAATGAATGCAGGTTTAAACCTAGTTCGGCCACCTGCTAGTTAAATAGTCTGGATGTGTTTGAATGTGTCTCTGTCACTTTCTTCACATGTAAAATAGGTACATCTTTTCAGAGTTGTGAGATTGGGTATGCCGTGTAAAAGTACATCATAGAGCATATCTTTCTCACCTGTGTCTTCTTAACAATCTCTGAAGAAAGAGACAAGAATGGACTAGAAAGAGACCAGGCTGAGATTGAGAAGTGCTTGCCTTCACCAGGACCCCCTCTGTTCTTAAGTAGTACTAGTTTGTGAGTAACTTTATGTGAGGATCATCTGAGGAGAAACAAACTACCAGTGTCGATGTGGGTTCTCTTAGCAGTAAGGAAAAGTGAATCTGAGCTCTTTTGACTCATCTGGGGTATTAGGGATTTGCCTGCACTCATGGTTTCAAATGGTGTTCATTAATATCCCTGAAGGAGGAGAGACCCAGGCAGAGGTGAGGAGTAGGGTTTGGGGGTGAGGGACAACTCTTAAGTCAGAGAAGCTTGGCTGTTGTTTAATACATGAGACCTTCTTGGTTAGATTTTTTTTATGAAGAGTTCCATGTCCAGAAAGATTTGCAAACCAGTGGACTAAGTTATCTCTAAAGCCCCATTCAACTTTGACTTTCTATAATAGAGGATTTTTATAGGCAATTTGACTTTTAAATTGAGTTTCAGAGATGTCTTTCTTAATATTTTATGCATTATATTCTGGAAAGTACCTCCATTATCCATCAAATATAATAAAAACATTTGTAAATTACAGAATTCTACAAAATCCTATAAATGTCAGTTGCCTCTCGTAGGTCTTCATGAGCTGTTGTTCCCATTGAAATAGTTTTATTGGCATTCATATTAATTTCACCACCTATGTTTCTATTTATGAATGGTAAGAACATGCTACACAAAACACTTTAAAATACATGGAGAGAGTTCCAAGGTTACTCTCCATCTGTTATTTATTCTGATTTTTGTAAGTCTGGGGGGAAAAAGGCCACAGATGTAATGTTTTAATAGTAAAGCAGATGTTCCAGATACTAATCATGTATTTGTGCAAAATATACTTTTGCATGTGAATGAAAACCTTCCTGTGTTCAGAATATGTTGACAGTATTGAAAGTAAAAATGTTTTGTACATTTATAGTGTAGGGTAAAGAAAATGTCAGGCTTTTCTGCCCTCCCGCCATCAGGATAGATGATGGATCCTTGTCCTGAATGCATGCCTGATGGCGGGCACCTGGAATAGGGTGTGGGCATAGGTAGATGGGATTCAGCTGAGCTAAGACTGTGCTTTTAAGGGCGGCGTCATGGGGGGACGCTAGCAGCAGTAGCAGCAGCAGCAGCAGCACCAGTAGCAGCAGCCGCAGTAGAAGCCGAAGCAGAAGCCGAGAAGCAGCAGAACGAACGCCAGAGAGTCCAGATAGAGTGAAGACTTGCTGGGGGCTGGGAGGCCTGCCAACCTCCCAGCCCCCCAGCCAGCACCCCTGCCTGCCATATGCCTGGCGAACCCCAAATAAAAAACCTGCAAAACTACTGAGGACTCTGACTCCTCCTTACCCGGTCTGCATGGGATCAGAAAACCTGCACTGTGCCCATGTCCGTTCCTGCCTTTACATATAGCACTCAGAATTCCATGTTGTATGAATAACAAGTTAATTCAATCTGAAATACTTTGAATAAAAAATTTTTGATTCCATTCATATTATGAGATATTAAATAAGACATACCAAATTTTTTAAAAATAATACCTAATGCAAGTAAAATATTATGATCTATAACTTAAAATTATTATCTCTTATTTTTGCCTTTTCTTAAAATACTTAGTGGGTGTTTTTGCTTCTCACTGTAATTTTTTTTTCTAATGACTGTATCCTTAATACATGTTTTTCATGAATGAAAATTACATAGCATTGTTTCAGAATTTGTTTACTACAGATCATTTTAGGTTACTGTTCACTTGTTTTTCTAAAGCAATAAATAGTGTTTTAACTTTCTTTGAGTTGCAAACCCTTTTTTTTTTTGTAAAAAAAAAAAGATTTCTTTATGCATGCAAGAGCTGGGGTACGGGCCAGAGGTGTGGGGGGGTGGGTGAGAGGATTCACCAGAGACACAGTGGGGAACAGAACAGGCAGACTTACGAAAGTACACTGCTGAGGGGAGCAGCGGGCAAGTCAGGAGAGGTCTGCTGCGCCATGTGGGTTGCTCCCTGGCTGGCTGGGAATCAGACGTGCTGCACTGGCTGCGGATAGCTTCATAGACCACGTCTTAACTCTTGAGCCACCAAGGAGGCCCGCAAACCCTTCTGATGAAAGTTTGGGATCCCCTCTGTGGAAAAAATACTTACATATACCTTGCATTTGATTTTAGGAGTTTTATGAACGCTTGAATGTACTTTACAACTCATTTATGGGTAAGGGTAAGTAATCCTTTGCTGTGTAAAAAAAGCAGATTATAGAAAGGAAACTGAATTTGAATGAGCTTTTCATTTTGCTTGTATCTATTAAAATCAAAGTGCCATGAATGATTTTTGACTTGTGTCTTGACAAAATGATGGCGTTCTCATTTAGGTTATATTAATACAGACCTTTAAAAGATCATATTAGGGCCTCCCCTGGTGGCGCAGCGGTTGAGCGCTGGGCAGCGAAGCTGCCCGCAGCCACTGCAGCACCAGTTCAATCCCTGGTCACCGGCGAGGGTCCCACATGGCGCACAGACCTCTCCTGCTGTGCCCGCTGCTCCCCTCAGCAGTGTATTTCGTCAGTCTGTCTGTTCTGCTCCCTGCTCTGGCTCTGGTGCATTCTCTCACCCTCCCGTGCTTCTGACTGTACCCAGTGCTTGCATAAATAAATAAATAAACAAATAAATAAAAATAAAAGATCATATTAAATGTAATGACTTAATTAGATTGTAGAAATTATGCTTTTTTGAAGTTTTGTCATGAGACAGAAGAAAAGCATTTATTCCTTGTGAGCTACATCCCTGACACAGTGGTATTTTATGCCTGCCAGTGAATACCAGTATTTATATGTGGAAAAGAATTATTACTGTCAGAATATCCATTCTTTTTTGTGTGAAAAACATTAGACTGGTGTCTTAATATTATATAATTCACATTTTATGCTTATCATTAATGATTATCTCTACTCTCAATTATATATGGACCCTGTCTAGTCACTTAATATAAGAAATTCTGACTCCTGATTTTCCCTTTTGATGTCAAATTTCTTGGGATTTTTTTTTTTCTACATAAAACTAATACACTTTGCCCACAATATGGAAAAAAAAAACTCAGTTGTCTCACTACACAGAGGTAGCTATTGGTGATATTTCTGGTATATTTCTGTCTAATCTATTTTCTATTGAGTTGATTTCACTCTGTCTAGCTTTTGGTCTCCTTTTTTTCTGTTACTGCTCTATATGTTCTTATTTCTAATTTCTCTTTTCCTTCAGCATTCATAGCCTCCAGGTTAGTGTTGATTGCAGTTATGCATGGCTTTGTAATCTCTCAGCTAATTAACTTTTTTGTCTTAAGATATAATTCACATCCCATCTAATTCACTCACTGAAAGTGTACAAGGCAATGGTTTTAAGACTGTTCAACATAATGATGTGGCCATCATCATTATCTAAACAAACTTTATACTCATCAGCCATCCACCACTACCCTCATTCTCCCTAGACCCCTCCTCCCCTCTCTTACAGGCTAAAGAACCACTGATCTATCAATATTTTCTGTTTCTATAGATTTGCCTGTTGTGAACATTTCATACAAGTGAAATCATATCTGTGTGGGCTTTTGCTGCTGGCCACTTTCACTTAACATATTTTTTTCAAAGTCCATCTGTGTTGTAGCATGTATTAATACTTCAATTCATTTCTATTTTGATTAACTATCCATTGATGGATATACTACTTTCATTTGTCCATTATCTAATGAAGGATATTTGGATTATTTCCACTTTTTTACTATTGTGAATTGGACTACTATGAACACTTGTGCATATGTGTTTATGGGTACATATATTCATTTTGCTTATATACATACATATATATATATATATATATATATCCGTGGAATTGCTGAGTCATGTGGTACTGTAAAAACTTTTGGGACTTTAGTAATTTAAACAAGGTAGACTGTCTCTTGAATAACAGACAAGAGGTATAGTACAGCTGTACTAATCAGTCTTTATGAAGTGGAGTCATACGGTAGTATTCTACTTGGTGTGGGATTGTGTGGTTTTAACGTTTCCATCTTATAAGGAAACCTTGTGTAATAACAGGAAATTGTTGAAATATAGTGTGCTTGCCATTTACACAGAAAAAGAAATTATTGATGTTTTCATTAAAAGAAATGCTTGCTGTATAATCATGTTATTTGAAACAATCTGGAAGAAACGAAATCCAGCAGAAATCCTGAGGCATTGAAGAACATCCTGGTGACTAATAAACCACTGTAGAGCGCGCACCGTTAAAAACACCAAGGTCTTATCCTTTCTGTTTTGTCCTGTCCTTCCTCAGGCTGAGCCCTTGCTTGTGTTTTAATTCCTTCTAAATGCTTCAGTTGATTGATTCAGTCTGTAATTTCCTAGAGGAAAGAATATGGGGCTGGTGACCAGAGACCTGCGGCCTTAGCCTGGCGGCCTCCCGTCACTGCACTCCTGTGAGCTCCAGGCAGGTCCCTCGGCTCTGCTCTCAACTTTCTTTCATTTGTGTAAATGAGAGAATCATCTGTGGAACCAAAAAGCTGTTTAAAGTTCTGTGATTCTAACTCTAGACTTAGGAGATGTTTCAAACTGATGTTCACATTTATTGATTTTTTTTTTTTTCCATGAATCTGCGGCTTATATAGGCTGCTTTGTACTGCTTCCCCTTCTTCCTTTTCGAAGTTGTTCTCTCTCCTGCCAGATGATAAACACTAGGAGGACAGAGACTCTGTTACTATTCTGTGCATTACCTTGACTAAAGATGGTTAATGTTTATGGTGCAAATACTATTGTATGAAATTTTAATGACTGTGGAATAACTACTTGGCATTTATTCTCTGTCTAAATGAAGTGGTCAAAATAACTCAGTAAATTTAGACAAATATTTTAACTTTTTCCATTTTCCTCTCTTTTTATGAGTATGCTTTTGAGTAAAGTAGACCATGGGTATAGTCAAAAGTGAGTATTTTCTTTGTAGTAACTTTTTAAGTAACTTTTTGTTAGAACTTAATGAGACTTTTATATATATTAATAGATTCATGTTATGAAGAGCTTCAGTAAGCTCCTTGATTTTTGACAGTTTCTGTACCTTCACACTTAGATTTTTTTTATTATACATTTAATGGCTAGCCCTGTATCTTACAAAGGGAAGAGCAAACAGGAGCTTAAACTTAGTTAGCAAAGTTCATTACTAAAAAGTAAATTGAGTGATATTTGTTACGCCAGAGATACATGGGGTGCGACTGTAAAGTTTACCTAGGGTGCCTTATTATTCCTCTCTTGATAATATTTTCAGTGGTTTTTGTCTGTAAAAGTTTACTTTGTGTTTAAAATATAGCATGATACTTTGGTTAAGAAATATGGATTATTTCCACATCAACATTTTGTCATTTTTACTTTGCTTATGGGGGTACGTTGTAAAACAGGCAGACGGTTAACTGGCAAGCTGACTTACTGTGTCTGTGCTTAAGCTGCTTCTCTTTTCCTTCCTCTGCCCTTCTTTCCTTTGTACTATATAGGTATCAAAGCAAGTGTTCTCTTTTTTTTAAAACATTGCAAAAAGGTCTGTTCTTCTTTGACTATCATCTTTACTCACAGCCTCTTCCATCTTTTGTAGAGGTGGTCATAGTAACATTGCATGCATCCTTTGGATAGATTTATGTGAATTTACACTTATTTTATAAACCACATAGCATATGGTTCTTCTTTTCTTGGGGGGGGGGGAGCATGCCTTTTTTGTAAAAATGGTATCACTCTCTTTCACCCAGCAATACATTTGAAGAGCTGTTCACTTTAGAAAATAGAATTTGACTTTGTTCTTCCCAGCTGCTATATGGTGACTTATAATATTGAATATACTACAGTTTATTTAGCTCATTCTATTAATGGACATTATGTTTCTGATTTTTTTCATACAGACATTGTTGCAATGTAACATCTATACTTGCACTTGAATATTTCTCTAGGGTAGTTACTGAGAAGGACTTCATGATGGTAGACGTATTCAGGCTATAATAACTACTTATCAGTTGGCTATCTGTACAAACAAAGATGCCAGCAAATGATGTCTTCAATTTCAAAGGCAAAATTTAGATACTTTTCTCACAGATTGCTGTGAGAAAAAAATGGTGTCTTGTTTTAACTTGCATTTTCCTGAAAATAATAAGGGTGCATTTTCCTGAAACTAATAAGGTTGAACATTTGTTTATTAATTTGTTTTTTCTTCCTGTAACCTGCGTATATCTGCGTATAGCTAGAAAAGTGCATAAGTCACAAGTGTACAACTCAGTGAACTTTTATGAAGTGAATATACCATGTGTCACCAGCACCCAAATCAAGAAACAGAACATTGCCCAAACCCTTGAAGCCCGCTGGTCCCTGGTACCTTTTAGGCCACTTTCCCTGCACCCCACCTCCCAGGATCACCATTATCCTTGCTTCTGTGTTACAAATTAGTTTCTCTGTTTTTGAACTTTAGATAAATAGTCATATATATTCTCTGCTTTTTTTCTGTGTATTAATTTTTAATACATTTTAAGTAAAAGTTGCCTCAGCTTTCAGAGAGCTATTACTATATACTTATTTCTCACTAAACTTAAAGAGATAAGTAGTGTCAATTTAACATAACCCTAGATGTCCTTATTGAAGTCTTAAGAACTCTCGGAGTGGCCCCCTATCTCCCTTAAAAAGAAGACTTTACTGAAGTTCTGTTGATTGTTGAAAGTTTCCTTCATTTGGGGTAAATATAACTGAGCTCTGACCCCATTTGCTCTTTAATTGTCCTGTTGTGTGTGATCAGAATCAGTTAACTATGATTTTATTGAATGGAAGTACCTTCTAGCTAGAATGCCTGCTTACCTTGTATCTTATTTGTGTTTGTATTTTGTTTTGTTTTGCTTTGCTTTGTATCTGGGAAAGTATTAGTCTTTTGAACGGACTCAGGAAGAAGAAATTCCTTTTATTGTCTATCATTTTCCCAAACAGCTTAAGGCTCCAGAGCAACTTTTACCCTCTGCTTGCCTTGTGATACTTAATTGACATGGAAAGGTGTTTCAAGTTCTATCTTTCAGACTTATTTTTGTTCCCTTTGGTGATTTGCTTATTAAGGGTGTATGGCTTTTTATCTTCAGCATAGCTTCAATGTAAATTCTTAAAAAAAAAAAAAAAACTTACACTGATTTGCTTGTACTATGCTTTAGGACAGACTTGGGAATTATTAGTAAAATTAAGTAAAGATGAATAGGTAACTAAGCGGTGACATTCTTGAAGTTTTTTTCAGGGAAGCTGTTTGCTTCCTAAGAGAATTTAAAGTGATTTACAATAAAAGACATCTGTGATAATGCCAATAAAAATAAAAGATTTTGGGCCTCCCCGGTGGCGCAGCGGTTGAGTGCTGGGTTGTGAAGCTGCCCACGGCCTCTGCGGTGCCGGTTCGATCCCCGGCTGCTCCCCGGCCACTGGAGGAGGGTCCCACATGGCGTGCAGACCTCTCCTGCCGCCCGCTGCTCCCCTCAGCAGTGTACTTCGGTCCTTCTGCCTGCTCTGCTCCCTGCTCTGGCTCTGGTGAATTCTCTCACCCTCCCGCGCTTCTGACTCTACCCAGTGCATGTATAAACAAAACAAACAAACAAATTAAATAAATAAATAAATAAAAACATGCCTCTATAAAATTAAAAAAAAATAAAAATAAAAAAAATAAAAGATTTTAAGAGGAGAAAGATAAAAAACTATAATCTTTGTCTTGAGAATTAATGTTAAATTAAGCTATGAGCCTGTCTTTTGAGATTCAAAAGGAAAACAAATACAGTTCTCACTGGGGAATATAGAAACACAGCATTTCATCAGGGAGACAGATATGTTTATATTACTAATTTCCAAAAAATGCAGAAGTGTTCATCAGAATCAGGTCATGCAAATTAACATGCATTCAGAGATTTAAAATGTATTGGAGAATTTAAAAGAAATTAGTAAGCTCATAAATATTTCACTTATGTTTTTAAGAACCTGAATCAGTATGATTGTGTCTGGGTGTGAAGTGTTCATCTAGTGTAAGAACACTACATAAAAAACATCTGCCTTGAATTATTTAAAATAATGAACACAGTTAAATTCTTTCAGATTGTGGAATAATCACAACAATCAGACTGTGATTATTTTAGTTGTTAAAACATTTTTATTTTTATTAGAAAGTGATCATTTTGCAATGGTGAATATTACTACATATGCAGTAATTGATCTTAGTGTCCACACTTCCATTGTATGCATTTGATTTTGTCAGTTGAATCAAGATCAAATGTTGCTTATTTATTTTTGGGGTGGTCCTGAGAAATTATAAACTAGCTTGATCTTTTGCTTAATGTTTAGATGGATTTCCTCAGCTTGATTTTCTAACTCTTTTGCTGAGTTTTAAATTTTGGCTAATGCTTTTGCTAGACATTTGCTATTTTAAAATTTAACAGCTTTTTTATTCCCTCAATGTTTGTTTTCATTTTCCCTCCACAAGAGCATGTTGTTCTTATTTACTGGCTGTACTACTGGTCTTCCTGAAAATATTAAAGATAGTTTCCTATATGTGGTTTTTCTTCAAGTATACTTCTGCTTAGTTTTGATTATCACGTTAAACAGTTTATCCTCACATATATTGTGCTCACAATAAAATATAGGGAACTTAAAAAGCCAGTTAGAATCTTGCATGTAAGTGAAGCTTATGTGAACTTTGGTTTTCAGTTACTTTGGTATGATTTAGATTGGCCGTTTATTAGGGAAGCACTAGTATCTCTGTATTTTCATCTTTGCTTGCGGTCTGGCTAGATTCCCAAGGGAAGTGTGCTGTAGTCATCTGCCTAGAGCTGTGCTTTTCAGTCTAGTAGTGACTAACCACGTGTGCTATTTAAATTTAAATACAGTTAATAATTCAGTTCCTCAGATACACTACCTATTTTAAGTGCTCAGTAACCCCATCCATGTGCTAGTGGCTACCACCTTGTACAGCTCAGGACAAGGAAAGATCTTGTCCCAGCCTTGCTTTGGCATGTATATGGTTACTTAATTTCACTGTTCTTAGAGCACTAACAGTGCCCTTAGCTGTTATTCCCTAGTCCAGAAAACCCATTTTACCTTCTTCCGAGATTTCCAGACGTATGCTGGAGTGGGGTAAGGACAGTCACACATAGCCATGGGAAGAAAGGAGACCCGGGAAAGCTACCTGCATCTTAGTTTTTACCTGATGCTCTATTTTGGTAAACCCCCATTCATCCCTATTTGGGTCCAGAGCTACCTGGTGCTGCCAGATTCCAAGCCTTTAGAGAAATCTGCAGGTTTCTTCTCAACTTTCTGCTTTACTCATTTGTACTTTGCCATTTCCAGCGCTGCCAAGATAATCAATACTTGGCTTCCTACTTCCCATCTGTTAAAAATTTGTTGTCCTCCCTCTTTAAATTGTATACATCTATAAGTATTTCTGCATGATAGATACTTCCGTATCACTCACCTAAAGTATACTAATTTGTATACTATAGCCTTGTCAATGTTGAGTATTACCAATATTTTCATCTTTTTAAATTCAAATCAGGAAGAAATGGTATCTTTTAATTTGCTGAACCTAAACCGAATTTATATTTAATATATAAGTACAAGATATGTAAAAATAAGTGTAATGAATATACAACAAATTTTATAAATAGAAACTTTTTAAATAAAAACAGATTATTTCCCAATCTGTTCTAGTTGAGCAAAATGCAATAAGTCTGATTCAGAGTGTTGCGGGAGATTGGTTTTATGGATGCTTTATTGATCCCTAACCTTATTTTCAGTGGCTTAACCGATATGCTTCATGGGTTATTTTTATTATTTACTTTTTGGCTTTTAAATATTTTACTGGCCCCACTGCTATTTGGGGGACTGCTCCGTGTATAAGCTATCTCATATCTTGATATAAACAGTATTCTGGACTTGTACTTACGAGACCTATGTTTCTCATTTCTTTACCTGTAAATACCACTGATAAAATGTATGCCTTACTTGTGAAGCCTTTTGTTGAATTAGATGAGAATGTTTGTAATGTGTGTTAGACTACAACTGACTTTGTCAAAGTATATGCATTTAGTGGGGATGTGATATGCCAGAGTGGATCTGCAAATTCAAAGTTTTAAGTGTGTAACTAGCATAATTCTTTACCAAGTTAGTCTGTCAAACTCTTGGAGTTTGGAAGACGACATTGAATATGGATAGATTAAATGTAGTGCCAAGGAGGAATTCATTCATAAGGAGAGCTGGAGATGCCATTGGATTTGTGAGAACCTGGCATGTTTTTCTTATTGTTTTATCCCAATGATTAATTAGCAGTATTAGTCACACAGTAGGAATCTTTATGTATTTATTGAATCATTGAATAATTGCTAGGATAGGGAAGGAGTAGGATGGAAAAGTAACTTTAGATTAGACTTGGTCTGGGTAATCGTAGTACTCAAGTGACAGTTCTTTTATATCTGTTTAAATCTGTAAAAGTTGACTTAGCAGGAGATGACATGACACAATGGAAGCAGAAGGCAGAAAAGATGACGCTAGTGCTTGGTTATGTGAACTTAGGAAAGTCATCTGGACTCATCTGGTCTTTCATCGTCATCTCTGGAAAATGAAAATAATTGATTTGATGATATCTAAGCTGCTTTTTCTTTTAATCACACCAGAGGAGAAATAGTGAGGAGGAAGCATGTCAGAGTCTTTGGGGAGGGTAGTTATATATGGATACAACGTGAAGTATGGCTCTTCAGGGAGTTCAAGGGCTAGTGTCCAAACATATAAAGCTAATGGCTAATTGGCAGGAACAAAGACTAAGTAAGAAAAGGTCGACACAGGGTTTTCAAATATAGCAGCATTGCAGATTGGGGGGGGGGGAGTATGAAAAGAGGTGGGAATTGAAAATACTGATTTTTAGAAGCCTTTTCCCCCTTGTTAACAACTTTAGGGCACTTACAAGTCAGCAAATGAAAGACACTGCAGTTTTACTTATCTGAGGAATAAAAATAGCCAGAAAACATACTGGCAAAGCAGGATGAAGGAAATTTTTAGACCCTGGGGAAAACATACTGGTTACCCGAGGGAAGGGGGGGATAAAAGAAGGAACGGGGACAGGGCATTGACACTGGAGGTGGTTGGGTGGAGGGTGAGTGAAGCATGTACAGAGATGTGAAAACTTAACCCCTATATATATATATATATATATATATATATATATAATGATTGAAAAATTAATTTTCAAAAAGCATAAAATTTAAAGCCTGGAGAGAAGCTGCCTCTAGTGTCTTTCAATGCAAAGAGGAAGAACAGAGCCTCAGAGAGAGCAGGCTGGGGGTGTGTAGGAACACAAAGCATTTGAAGCTCTGTGTGAGCAGATTGTTTGGCCATTGCTTTCCTATGGTCTTACCCCCTCACTCTGCTTCATAGAATTCAGAGGTAGGGTTTAATAAAAACAATTCTTAGCAGATTTTCTCCCCTTTTTTTACTTTATTTTTTTAATACTTTATTTTTTATAATTCTTATATCATTTTTCATCTTTGCACAATGTATGCATTTTCATTATGGTTATATTCCCCATACAATTGCACCCCCTACCCCCTTATTTGACTCTAGGGACTAGAGTCCCCTTTTTTTACTTTAAAGGGTTTTGTACTTATACTGTCAAGTATTGGTGGAGATTTAAAAATATACTCAGGGCCCAGATAAACTTGATTTTCTGTTGTTAAAAGTTTTGACCTATTTTGTTGTTTGTTTCCTGTTGTGATTTTATTTATTTATTTATTATGTTTTCTTTTCTGGTTTCATTTTTTTTTTAATTTTATGTATTTTTTACATCATTTTTCATTTTTGCACAATGTATGTGTTTTTGTTATGGTTATAGTTCCCATACAATTCCCACCCCCTTTGTTTTCATCCTACTCTCCCCCCACCCCCAATTGGGTCTCTGGTTTATAGTTGCTTGTTGATTTTTAAATATTCATAAGTCTTGATTGCTGGAATCCCTGTTATAGTATGTAAATTTTAAGACCATTACTGTTTTCATAGTTTTAATGATTCCAACAGTTTCATTATCCTAAGGCAAATGATATTTTTGCTCCAGTGAAATTTAGGATGTAAACTGTCAGTTTATTTTAAACCATTAATATGTTGTTCTGATTTTGAGGATCCTCAATGTAATCCTTTGGCAAATAGTAAGAAAGTGAGTGAGGAGTCTGACTTCTGCTTCACCTTTCAGCTCATGAAGAGTCATTTTAAAACCAGTTGCCTACAGATATTACTTTTAGATTCAGAGAACTAAAGAATTCAGAAAATTAACATTTCTAAGTTAGCAATTTTTTAATAGTGTACTTTGTAAAACTGCCATCACTTTTAGGCATCCTGACCTTTAGGAAGCTATTCTGAAGTTCTTAATCCTTTAAGTTTGCTTTTTTTTAGTAGAATATAAAAATACTCTGAAATACTCTAAGATTTTTGTATTGCATAACATTCTGGGCCACAGCTTTATGTTGATACCAATAAATAGATCAAAAACTAGACAGCTTCTTAAACTACACAAATTTTTTGATGGATCAAACATTTATTCTGTTGAGAGTTCAATTTCTAATGTACTAACAACTTGTTTGGTTTAGACATGTAGGACATATAAGGTCACCTTTATGGTATTCAAGCACTTAATTTCTTTATCAGAGACTTATGGTAGTTCTGTGACTAAAGATTAAATGCATCATTTTGAAATTTGAATTTGGGCAGATTTATGTAGAGTAAAATATTTTTTTTTTTTAATATCTTTCAGAATCATGGCGTCATGGAAAGGAATTTACTTTATACTCACCCTGTTTTGGGCAAGCTTTTTTGGAAGCATTTTCATGCTGGGTCCCTTTCTACCTTTGATATTTGTAAACCCATCTTGGTATCGTTGGATCACCAACCACCTGGTGGCAACCTGGCTCACGTTTCCTGTGGTAAGTTACGTACCAACGAAGGAGACTGTACCAAAATGCCCATCCCATTGATTTTGTTAGAAGAAACATGTAAGTCCTTGTTGTATATAACCAGGTGTATTAGCATTTAAAGGGGGAAATTTAAAAAAAAAACTAGACAGGTATAAAATAATGCATGTGTTTGAAATCTATTTTAGGGCTGTATTCCAAAAATCGAGCAAAATGCACAGACCTAAAGTTATATATACATTGAAGTTTTTTATCATTTTGCATTTCTATTTTTTACAAAACAATGAAAAAAATTAAGATTCAGATAACTTTTTTAAATAAATTTATGTCATTAATTAAACACATCCTCTTCCATAGGGTCAAGACTGGTCACTGCCTCTTTTTTGACCCACTTTGTTGTAAAACGTGGGAAGGAGGAAGTCCAATAGAGCCAGTGCTTTCTTTTGGGAGTAGTGAATTACAAGGTGCATATCTCTCTTGCTTATCCCATTGGTGAGAATCTAAAAGCTATAATAGAATTGGAGAATTGTAGTCTTGCCTTTTTTTTTTTTTTTTTTTTGGTCTGGACAGCCATGTCTAAATAAGATCTATTAAAGAAAAGCTGGGTTTTACTAGACAAATTCTACCATAACTGGTTCTACTGTTATTATTAATAGCGTCATCAGTATTTCTGTAGAATTACATTATATGCTGTTAACATATAGCTTCTGTTACATGCACTAGGATGGGTGAGGAAGATAGAAGGAATTTTTTAAACACAGGGTTCTTCCCATCCCTCCCCTCTCCACACACACACTTTGTGTGATTAGTCCTATGCTGAGTATGATTCTTGTATTTAAAACAACATGCAAAACACTCACTTTATCTCATGGTCGGCAGAAAACATCTGGTCCAACATTCAGAAATAAACTGGGTGAGCTGGGCTTATTGAGAGTGTGCTGGTCTTTTATGAGAAAGCTTCCTAGAAAATTTCGAGGTTAATTTCAGCTATTTTTTACTTTTGCCTTATTTATCTTACTTGAGAACTTAGGCAAGATTCAGCCATCACTGAAGTACTGAAATGTTATATATTTGGGGAAAAAAAAAAAGGCTGCAACCCAGCACTTTAACTCACTGACTTGCTTACTGCTAACAGCATGTCCAACAAAGATTCTTTCAGTAAGAAATTTATAGAAATTGAATCCCTCATAGTTGGGTTACAGATCATTGATTTTCTAGTTATAAGATAGCGAATATCTCTTTTCACAGAAATGGAGAAAAACTCTCAAAGTTTCTTTCATAACCTTTTATTTCATATTTTTAACAAGGAGCTAAAGGGGCCATTTTGAAGCAAATAAATTAAAACTCCTTATGAAAAGAAATGATCTTTTTTCCCCAATAGATATAGTTTATTGTAATCAACCCCCAAATCATTTTTCACCAAAAAATAAAGTAGGGCAAATGCATTTAGACTAATTATTGCTTCACAAAGTAATCTTTTGTAAGTTTCTCTTGTGCATTAAGATGATTTCATTGACAAGAGTTTTCTTACTACATTCAGGAGCACATTTTCTGTGTTAAATGATATATATACCACAGTGAAAATGTTTGCAAGAGGTCACCTAGTCTAACCTACCCGTGTGGGCAAAAATTCTTTGATAATTTATGAAGTTTCAGTCTCCCTTGGAAAATTTCTATAAAGGGAAGTGCATGTCTGTTTATTTCACTTTTGGATGTTTTTTCTACATCATCAGTATTGTTAGGGTCAAAGTTTGTTTGCATATGTCCAAAGCAGTTAAGGTGTTAGCACTGACTCTGTAATACATTGGACATAAAACATTCCTAACATCTTTTCTATAACTACTAATTCCTTTTAACCTGTTTTTTTTTTTTCCCTTGGTTCTATTTATTATGTTTTTGAAGCATATAACTACCAAACCAGTCAAATAACAGAATACTGTCAGCTTTGCAGCAAGCTACGCCACCTTATTTGGTAGAAGTAGTCACTAATCAAAATTGGAAATCACTATGTATTTACCCCTAAAATAGGTTACTGTCTGGTATTAGAAAGATTACTTAAATTTACTTAAATTACTTGATTTAAATAACTTAGAGGCTAAAATCTGTTCAGAATTCCAGTCTGTAATATACTTTGTTTTCATATATTATTAGAAAATTAATTAAATAAATCAAGCATATATTTGAGCATTTTCTATGTCCCAGGCATGGTTAAAGGTACTGGAACACTTCAGTAAAAATGGCTATTACATTTTTTTACATAGTGTTACATAGATACATGTCTTGGTTTGTGAAATGATATAAATAAAAAACTTGACTTTGTATTCCCACAGCCCTATGCCCAGTGTTAAATTTCTTGACTATCTTTTCTATTAGAAGAAACTAACAATCTCATGTATCTATAGCTATAAAAATGTATAGATTGGAATCTTGTTCTATACCTTTTGTACTTCTTATAACTTGAAGATTTCAATGATTGTTAACATTTTTTTTTAATTAGAAAACTGTCAGGAACTTAAATTAGTAGAACTAAAGGTATATACAATACCTTTATGTTCTCATCCTTCTATATTAATTTTTTCCTTATTTATGATAGAAACAAGACTCATGAGAAACATGCTTTTGACTTATTTGTTGAAAGAGATTTATTTATAGGACATAATGAAATTTACATCTGGGAAATTAAAACTTTAAATTGTTGTGTATCTATATTGTTTTTTCCTAGGCATTGCTGGAAACCATGTTTGGTGTAAAAGTGATTATAACAGGTGATGCTTTTGTTCCTGGAGAAAGAAGTGTCATTATTATGAATCATCGGACAAGAATGGACTGGATGTTCCTGTGGAATTGTCTGATGAGATATAGCTACCTCAGATTGGAAAAAATTTGCCTGAAAGCCAGTCTTAAAAGTGTTCCTGGATTTGGTAAGTTATCCACAAATTATTTTAAGTTCATTTTATGTGTTACGTATCTACCCTACAACTGCAGATTAACTAAACTCCTTAACTATTAAAATCATTCCCATATTTCTTCACCAAAAAATACTCACCATTTTTTTTTTTTTCTTGGTGGATCATAGTAGATTATTTTGATCTATTTTTGAAACACCTCATGTTGAAAGAGAAATTGTCTTCAAGGACGTAGATACGGTTTTAGACAGATCAACACTTGAAGGATATGAGTAAATAATTTAGTAATTGTTTTTTAGTACATGTCATGCTCGTCGTAAGTTTAGGCCAGAAACTGGCCTGTGTAAATAAAGGTACTTGAAATGAACTGATTGATTCACATTCATCTAATAATTAATTATACTAGTTGCTAGTTTTTCTGGACATTCCTAGTTCAGATCCCTTTTTAACAAAAACTTTTCATTGTGCTTGTATACTGTAAAATCTATAGAAATGCTTATTTTCTATGGTTAGGAATGCAACATGTTTATTGCTTGGTGGTATAGAGGTAGGTCTATTTTAACATTACCTCTTAAAACTTAATTGCTTCCCCTTCACACCCTATCCCCTACCTCCCCCCCATCCTTTAATGTGAAGTTGGGAATAGACTAAAAATATTAAATTATTTGCTTTTGGATATATGAAAAAAAGATTTTGGAAACTTTGTAGTGAACAAGTGGAAAGTAAATTAGCAAGACAAAAGTGTGAGCAACAATAAAGAAAACACAGATCATGTTTACAAACGAAAGGATTGACTTTGGAATTTGCAGGAGGAAATTAAAGGAAGGGACAAGAACAGATAAATTTACATCCTATTTTAGAGTACATTAGACTTGTTGATAAGATGGCATGACTTCTGTATTTATAATTATTTTCAAATAAATGTTTGCTTATTAGATGTTTGGAATATATCTGGTCCATTTATAGTTCATTTACATATGACTAAAGGAAACAGATATTTTATATTTGTTGAGTCAGGTTGGAGAAGGAGTGGGAGTTTAGAATTGGGAAGTTCTTTTTCTAAAACATAAACATAACCGACATATAACAGGCTAGGAAAGAAATTATTAAGAATGTTTAGGTTGTAGGTATAGTTCTGAAGATGTTGGATGGACAAGATCCTTAAGTCATTGCTTCCTTTAGGAACACTAAGAACAGGTGTCTTGAGGGAGCAATCACATCTGGAATGGAGCCCACACATCTCTGGACAGTTAATTTATAACAAAGAAGCCAAGAGTATAATACACTGGAGGAAGGAAAATCTGTTAAAAAATGGGGTTGCAAAAACTGGACAGCCATATGCAAAAGAATGGAGATAGATCACCATCTCACACCTTTGACAAAAATTAACTCTAAATGGCTTAAAGACATGGAAACCATGGAATATATTGAAAACATAGGCAAAACACTCTACAGTGCTGTCTTCAGTGAAGTTTTTATGAATTCTTCTCCCATGGCAAAAGAAACAAAAGTAAATAGAAATAAATGTGACTACATCAAACTGTAACGCTTATGTACAGTCTAAGACACTATCAGTAAAACAAAAAGATATCCAACTGAACAGGAGAAAATATTTGCACACCATACATCTGAACAAGGGCTAATATTAATATCCAAGACGTGTAAAGATCTCATACAACTCAACGAGAAAACAAATAACGCAGTCAAAAAAATGGGCAGAAGTGCTCAATAGACACTTCCTCAAAGAAGACATACATATGACTGTGAAAAACTGTCTATCATCACTTATCATCAGGGAGATACAAATCAAAACCACAGTGAGATACCATCTCACTCCAGTGAGAATAACCTGTATCAAAAAATCAGAAACAGCAAATGTCAGGGAGAATATGGAGAAAAAGAAACTCTACACCATTGGTAGGAAAGTAGACTGGTTCAGGCCTATGGAAAACAGTATGAAGGTTTCTCATAATAGTAAAAATAGATCCACTGTATGAGCCAGTAATTCCACCCCTTGGCATTTATTCAAAGGATGAAAAAACACTAATTCAAAGGGATATCTGCACTCCTATTTTCTCTTTATAGTGGCCAGGTTATAGAAATAACCCAACTGCCCAATGACGGATGACCGGATTAAGGAGATGAGGTACATATACACAATGGAATACTATTCAGCTATTAAAAAAAAAAAAAGATGAACTGCCTCTTGAAACAACATGGATGAACTTGGAGTGGGTTATGCTCAGTGAAATAAGCCAGAGGGAGAAAGACAAATATCAAACCCATTTCATTCCTGTGTAATAAAGGGAAACTAATCAAAGGAACTAAGAAAATTAAACCAAAACAAAATCTAAAAATGACTGTAGAATTGCAGCTGCTGGAGGGGGAGAGGTGATGAAAACAGGGTAGGGCCCCATGATATACCATAAAGGGGTATTGGTGCCCTGGGATGGGTGAAGTGGGATATGTCACGTGTATCTGAGGAGGGGCAAACTCTCCTCTGAATCGTATACCGTGGTAGAATCAATGGTACTTCAAAAAGTAGATAAAGAAGTGACTGCAAATTTATTTTAAATGCCTTTGGTGTTTTCATAAGCTCTTTCTTTTGAACCATCATGAATAAAACCACTTGGTTAAGACCTGAGCATACGCCTTCTTGGTACCCTATAGCAATAGTGATTACAGTCTGTGCTGTTATGAGTTATGAAAGTGCTGCCAAAACAGGCTCATATGTTAAGCAGAAAGATAATCCATTGTATGTGGTCAATTTTCAGTTTTAATATAAATATTAGTAAGGTACAAACTTAGGTAAACAACGAAGTTGTTGCTCAGTTTTTAAGAATTACTAAACTAACAGAAGCTACCTCATTTTTACCAACTGTCATTTATTTAAGCACAAAGAATGGATGTTTTTCTGTTGGAGGTATTTACAGTTTATAAGTCAGTTTACAATATCAAATTTTTCTCCTGTGGGAAGGAAATCTCTCCCTCTCAATTCCTCCTGCTTAAAACAAACATTCACTAAAACTAGAACCATTTTTAAGCCACAAATATCTTTTATTACATCCAATTCAGTGGACCTTTTTTTTTATTCAACACAATTTCATGCTTTTCCCCTGCTTCACAACTCCTAGGAAGACTAGTAATTTCTGAGTTAGAAAAGCCTCACCACAAGGTTTATGTCAGTAATATTCCACTCATGCCACATTCTTTGGTCAACCCAGGCATTTGCTTTCGTTACTTAATTTAGGTACTGCCTCCTCATCCAAACTAAAACTGCTTGGGCCTTCTTATAAAGAACGTAGCTCTCTGGATGACTCTTTGTACAGCAGGACTTCTAGTCAAGGATTCCAAGCTACTTAGGTATGTTGTAGTTGTTAGCTCTCACAGCAAACGTCCTTGTAGCCTAGGCTTAAGAAAATGATTTTCCTTTATGGCCTTCCTTTTGTATTTAATCATAGCAAATTTCACAGCAGCCGCTCTTTGTGTTGTTGCCCTGAATGCCTAAAGGGCAGAGATAATGTTTCACTAATTTTAACAATGAACCTCTGATACACACTTCCCATGACAGGGTGAAAATACTTGCTGTTGGCTTTCCCAACCTCCTATCAGCCAGTCTCACCAAAGAGACGTAACAGAGAGACTTTTAGGAGATTCTGGGAAGATTTCCTCCTTAGTAAAAGGAAAGAGGTTGGTGAAGGACAATGCTCTCTTCCTACTTTGGGGGTCAGTGTGAGAGCACATCATGCTGCAAGTGTTACAAACATCTTGTGTCTAAAAGTTTGCCAGAACAGGACAAGACAGCCTCATTTCAGAACCAGCCCTGGTGCCAGATTTCATGTGAGAGACACATCCAGATTGTTTCTGTGACTTTCAGATTGCTATTAGGTCATTATAGCCCAGAACATCCTGATAAAACTTGCTTTTCCCCCATTTCATCAACCTATAAAGTGAACTCTCCCATCAATTGATTTACTAATTTGATAAATTTTATTAAATGTTTTTCATGTATCAAGATTTTTATGAAAACTAAAATAAATGTAAAAGACAAAGTATATTAAACATTTTAGTTCTATTGCTAGAAGACACATGTGGATCTATTTTCAGATACATAACATAGATTAGTTGCTCCTTAACTGTTCCGCGAGTTGGAAAATAAGTCTTATATAGTTGTTGATTTTGTAGTTTCAGTTGCCAGAGTTGCTTTACTGAAATGAATTTTGATGCATTTTGTGTTTTGTTTTTAGTGCGAGAGAGAATTATTGGGAGCAAAGTGCAGTTCAGCAAAATCGATGTGCCAGGCAGTATACCAGGATTGAACTTCCTTCTAGGATTACATTGAGAAATAAGACATTTTGTAGGACTGCATAGAGGTCTAAGCAATTTAAATGAAGCTTTTGTTTTGAATGCATTAGCTGGCTTCTTATCAGAGCTCAAGCCCTAAACTGTGTGAAGTTGACAATATTTTACTGAAGTTAATACAATTGGTTGCCTAACTTGGATATCTCCTTGATGTGCTCCATATTTAATATCTCAGTCAGATTTGCATTGCTTCAGGCTGCTGGACATTCTTATGTAACATCGTAACTTTAGGTCTTTCAGTACCTTCATCTCTACTAAAAATTAAGTAGATTCTAAAAATTATCTAAAAGGAATACAGCAGGTGATTTTAGAAAAGAGAAGCAAAAGAAGTTAGGGGGAGCGTCAGGATTTAGTGTATGCTTTTAGTCAAGAAGCACAAATAAAATCTTTCAGTGATCACTTTGAGCCAACTTTGAAAAGGGTACTTTGCAATAATAGTAAAAAGATAGCACCCATGTATCTACTTTTTTAACCTTAATTTCTTTTTTTTTTTTTTTTAAGATTTATTTATTTATACAAGAACTGGGCGGGGCACAGGCCAGATGCCAGGGAGGGTGAGAGAATTCACCAGAGCCAGAGCGGGGAACAGAACAGGCAGAGTGACGAAATACACTGCTGAGGGGAGCAGTGGGTGCAGCAGGAGAGGTCTGCACGCCATGTGGGACATCGTCCAGGGGCCGGGGATCAAACCAGCACTGCGGAGGCTGCAGGCAGCTTACAGCCCAGCGCTCAACTGCTGCGCCACCAGGGGAGCCCTTCTAGTTCCTTTTCTTAAAGGATGGTATTGAAAACTAAGACGTGGGCACTGCTTGTGCTGTGTTTTAGTTTGTTGTTATTGCTTGTATCATGGATGGAATGACTTAAACAACACGTATCTTACAGTTCTGGAGTTCAGAAGTCTGATGTGGATCCTCATTTGGTTGAAATCAAGGCATAAACAGAACTGGTTCTTCTCTGTAGGGTATGTGTGGGACCTATTTCCTTGACTTTTTCAGTTTCTTTTGGATGCCCACATTCTTTGGCTCTTAGCACCCTTTTTCCATTATAAAAGCCAGTAGGGACTGGTCAAATTCTTTTCACACTGCATCACTCTTAACACTGAGTCTTTGGCTGCCTCTCCCTCCCTTCTACTTTTAGGACCTTTGTGATCAAATTGTGCCCATGAAGGCAGTCTAGGATAATCTTCTTAACTTAAATTGAGTTGATTACCAATTTTAATTCCTTCACATGTAACATATTCACAGAATTAGGATGAGGACATCTTTTGTGGGATACTTTATTCTGCTTTCCTCTTGCAAATTATACTTGCCTTTTCCAATTAAAGAGACAGAAATGTATTTAGCCTAGGAATTGGCTTTGCATAGGAATAGATATTTCAGATGGCAGCTCATCTAGGAAACTGATTAAATGGCAAATCTCACAGTTTGAAACATAGATTTTGGTCTCACAGTAGCATAAACTCCCAAATGTGATCATAACCAAGAGGCCTCATCCTGCCAACCAAAAGCCATCAATCTGTAGATGTTTCTTCAGTGTCAAGCATGAATTTATACTGTATGACCTGTTGTGAATTCTAGTGAAATTTGCAGTAAGGATGGTTTTAATTATTTTTCTCCATTTTGTTGTGTTACAAGTTTAAAATTAAATTTAGAATTAAGTTAACGTTAGAATATTTAATTGATTGATGACTTTTGATACTTTGATTTCTACCTTGTATTTTCAGCATAAGCACCTTTGAAATCGAATGGTAATTTTAGGTAGTTTTGTTAGGGGGAAGAGATGTCCTAAACCTAATTCCATACAGGCTTTGTGGACTCCATCCCCACCCCAGGCCAAAGCCAAAGACACTGGGAACTCCAAATCCCATCACCACCAAAGGGAAGGTGGCTGGGACCTGAGGGTGGGGTTAAGCAGCCAGGTTGGTATAAAGCCAGACATGTGGGCTTTGGAGGGGTCTCCCATTTTGGCTCTCCGCCAGCTTGCAGCGTCCG
This sequence comes from Talpa europaea, assembly GCF_964194135.1. Taxonomy (NCBI): domain Eukaryota; kingdom Metazoa; phylum Chordata; class Mammalia; order Eulipotyphla; family Talpidae; genus Talpa; species Talpa europaea. The sequence goes on from NC_140072.1 coordinate 17,005,801, forward strand.
GCCAGCTCGGAGAGTGCTTTTTGGGTTTCCAGGTCGGCGGATCGGGGAGGACGCATTAAAGACTTTATTGCCCTATTTTTTCCCTGAGTTGTACATTTTCCTCTTTCCTTTTCCCTTGTAAATAAGCCTTTTATTAACCTTTTGTGTGTGCCTGTAGTAGAGTATTAATAAGTCCCTTTTAAGGGTGTGGGTGAGGACCCACAGCCAGGCAACCCATTCATTGTTGGGGCTGCCCTATAACAGCAGGAGTAGGGGGTGGAGTCCACAAAGCCTGTATGGAATTAGCTTTAGGACATCCTTTTCCCCCTAACAAGTAGACTTTTCAGCAGAAACCTTGCAGGTTAGAAAAGAATGGCATGATATATTCAGAGTGCTGAAAGGAAAAAAAAAAAACATTGAAATAAGAATTCTAAACCTGGTAAGGGTATCAGTCAGATTTGAAGGAGAGATCTAGAGTTTTCCAGACCAGCAAGAGCTACCACTAAATGGACATTGCAAGAAATGCTAAAGGGACTCATCTAAGCAGAAAAGAAAAATAAAAGCTAGAGTTCCAATTGCCTGTACAGCAGTGTGAAGATTTAAAGATGAGTAATAAAATTAACTAAGGCTACAATAAATAGTAAAGAGAATTATACAAGATGTAAAATGATATGTCAAAAATATGAAATATGGGGAACAGTGAAAAATGCAGTTTCCAAAAGTGTTCAGATTAAACAGATAAAAACTCAGTGCAGTCACCATATACATTAGATGTTATATCTGAACCTGACGGTAACCACAAAGCAAAAACCTATAGTAAAAACACAAAAAAAGGTGAAAAAAGCAACTAAACATACTACCAAGGAGAAAATGTCAGACTTTAAGGGAAGAGAAAAAAATGAAAAGAACAATACAATTAAAAATCAACTAGCAAAACTGCAATGGAAACATACATATGAATTATAATATTACATGTAAAAGCACTCAGCTTTCCAATCAAAAGACAGAGTGACTGAATTGTAAAAAAACAAGACCCAACTTTATACTATCTATAAGAGACTTAATGCAGGGATAAGGACACTCATAGACAGAAAGTGGAGGTATGGGAAAATATATTCCATTCAATGGAGATTTGCAAGAAAAGCCGATATGGCTATCAGACAAAGTAGACTTTTAAACAGAAAATATTAAAAAACAAAGGTGAATATTTTGTAATGATAAAGGGTTGTGCCTATCAGGAAGATGTAATAATCATCTCTCTCCGTATATATACACACACAAATACATATACATCCACATATGTATACACCCAACATAGGAACAAAATACATAAAACAAATGTTAGTGTATCTCAAGGGAGAAATTGACAGCAACACAGTGACAGTATGGGTTTTTACGCCCAACTTGTGTCAATTGGACAAAACCTCCAGGCCAAAAAGTAATAAGGAAAAAACATAGGCCTGAAAAGATGTAAAGAACAGTCCATTCTAAAGCAGAGCACATGGAACATGCCAGGACACAAAACAAACCTCAATAAATTTAACAACATCTAAATTATACCAAGAATCTTTTCAACCACAGTGATACGAGGTTAGAAATTAACTACTGAATGAAAACTGGAAAAACCACAAATAATTGAGTTAAACAGCATGATACTGAGCAATAATATTGGGTTGCTGAGAAAATCAAAGGAGATATCAGAAAGTAGCTGGAGAGGAATCAGATTGAAAATACCATATCTCAGAATTTTGGGGATGCGGCAAAAACAATATTAAGAGGGATGGTTATAGCATTACAGGCTTTTCTCAAGAGGCAAGATGTATCTCAAACTTTTTAACTTTGTAGGTAGGGGAACTAAGTAAAGAACAAATTAAGCCCTAATTTAGTAGGAAATAAAAATCATGAGCAGAAATAAGTGAAACAAAAAACAATGCAAATGTGCAATGAAATGAAGAGCTTAGAAAGAAATCATTCCTTTTGCCATACTCATTAAAAGATGAGACTTGGGCCTCCCTTGGTGGCGCAGCAGTGGAGCACTGGGTTGCAATGCTGCCTGCAGCCTCTGCAGCTCCAGTTCGATCCCTGGCCACTGGTGAGGGTCCCACAAAAAAAAAAAAAAAAAAAAAAGATGAGACTTAATTAAAATCAGGGATAAAAGGAGACATGATAGATACCACAGAAATACGAAAGGATCATAAGAGACTACTATAAAGCATCTCCATGTCAACAAATTGGACAGGTAGAAGAAATGTATAAATTCCTTAAGTCATATGACCTCCCACCACTGAGTCATGAAGAAATAGAAAATCTGAACAGACCAATCAAAAGAAATTGAAACCTTAATGAAACATCTACCAGGAAAAAAAGTCTAGGAACAGATGGCTTCACTGGTGAATTCTAGCCAACATTCAAAGATCTACTACCCATCCTTCACAAATTTGTACAAAAAAATAAAAAAGATGAGAACTCTTCTTAAATCCTTTTATGAGGCCAATATAATGCTGATACCAAAACCAAACAAGGACAACACACACAAAACAGAAAATTATAGGAAAATGGTGAACAGAAATGCAAAAATCCTCAAAATATTAGCAAGCTGAATTTGATAATTCATTAAAAAGATCATATACCATGATGGAGTGGGATTTATTCCAGGGCTGCTGTCTCCAAGAGACCCGTCTGAGCTGCAGAGATAATTACAGGCTCAAAGTTAAAGATCAGAAAACTTTTCTACTGTCAAATGGTACCTAAAAAAAAATCAGGGGACAGCCATGCTTATCAGATAAAATCAACCTTCAGCTAAAAATGTAACTATTAAGAGATCAATACATCAGGAGGACATAACATCCATCAATATATATGCTAAGCTCATGAAGAAATAGGGAGTTTTTAGGGAGAAAACTCATTTATAAATAGAACCATAAATGAAAGAGGAAAAATTACAACTGATACCAGAAATATGCATAAATACAGTGGATCATAAGAGTATTATGAACATCCTTATACCAATAAATCAGATAACATAGAAGAAATAGACAGTTGTTTAGATGCAAACAACCTTCCAAGTTGGAATCAGGAAGAAACTGAAAACATGAACCAATCAATTCCATGCAAGGAAATTGAAACAATAATCCAAAGTTTCCCCCAAAATAATCCAGATGGTTTCACTAGTGAATTCTCCCTGACCTTCAAAGATGAACTAACACCTGTCCTTCCAAACTCTTCAAAAAAATTGAGGGAGAAAAAGTGCTTCCAAAGACATTTTAGGAGGCTAACTTTGATACCAAAAACAAAAGACATAGAAAAAAGAAAGCCACAGACAATATCCTTGATGAAAACAGTTGTAAAACTCAACAAAAATCTTAGCAAACCAGGGCCGCCCTGGTGTTAAAGTCTCAGTGCTATCAAGCTATCAGCCACTGTAACATGAGTTAGATCTCTGGCCAGGGAGCTGACCCACATGGTGCAGCAGACCTCTTCTGTCTCCCCTCTGCTTCCCTCAGCAGCGTATTTCAGTAGATTGGCCTGTTCTGTTCCTGACTCTATCTCTGGTAAATCTTCTCACACGCCCCCCCACCCCCACCCCGTACCTCTGGCCTACACCCCAGTTCTTGTATGCATAAATAAATAAAATTAATCTTAAAAACAAAACCAAAATCTTAGCAAACCAAATTCAGCAGTGCATTAAAGTATCATATGTTATGATCAAGTGAGATTTATTCCAAGGATTCAAGGTTGCTTCAACATCTGTTATTCAAAAAAATGCGATCATATCAATAGATGCAGAAGAAACATTTGATAAGATTCAACATCCATTTATGACAAATTTCACAAAATGGGGATAGCAGGAACACACCTCAACATAACAAAGATCATATATGACAAACCCACAGCTCACATAAATGGTAAAAAACTGGAAGCTTTTCCTGTAAGATCAGGTAGAAGAGAACTATGTCCCTGGTACCACTACTATTCAACAAAGGATTGGAGGTTCTGAAGAGAGCAGTTAGGCAAGAGAAAGATACAAAAGGAATTGAGAAAGAAGTAGTAAATCTACCACTATTTGCATATCACATAATATTATGCAAAAGCAATTCTAAAGATGTCACTAAAGAATTATTAGAAACAATACTTCAGTGCAGTGAAGTGGCAGGCTACGAAATCAACTTACAAAAAGTGTGAGTAGAATTACATGTTAATTAATTTCTGGATTTATTTGTGTAAGTGTTGTTATGTGCAACTGCATACTTATTAAAAATATACGGTATTTTGTCATGATCTTTTATAGTTTATATTAAAATTGAATCTGTTCACTTTACCATTGATTTCTTATAGATTGCATTTCCTTGGTTACATCTAAAGGTGGTCATATTTTAGTTGATACACACTTTTTGTTTGACATTTTTTTACAACAATATGTTTTCATTCTGTAGGGATTTTAAAATGTATAGTTTAAATCAGTGATGTCTTGATCTTTTTCAGTCAATGGCACTGGTCTATTGAATATCCATGTAGAAAAAAGGACCTTTAACTACTACTTTATCTAGTATATAATAATTATTTCAGATGGGTTACAAACCAAAATGTGAAAGTTGAAACAGTAAAGCTTCTAGAAGAATACATGGAATAATGTCTCCATGACTTCGGACTAGGCAGAAATTTCTTAAATAGGACACAAGACACCAAGCACAAGTGAAAAGATTTATAAATTGGATTCCATTAATACGAGATGCTAGTATCATAATAAGACACCAATAAAGCAGAGAAAATTTAAGCTGCAGATTGAGAGAAGTATTTGTCAATTATATATGTGAAACCTAGAAAGATATATTTCTTTGTATGTGTTTATCTGCTGAAGGACTTTGTAAACTACAAGTTAATTGGAAAAAGACTACCTAATTAAAAAATGGGCCATAAGAGGTACTTTTCAAAGATGATATTTAGATGACCAATTTATATATGAAATGGCTCTCAATATCAGTAATCACAAGCGAAATGCAAATTAAAACTGCTATACCTAGATCAGAATGGCTAAACTGAAAGGACTCAAAGCTCAAATATTGGTGAGGTTATAAATAGAGCAATTAGAGCATTCTTCCATTGCAAATGAGCATCAGTTAGTGGAGTCACTTTGACAAGCACACTATTGCCGGGTGGTGGACACACATAAACCCTACAGAGCAGCAGCACTCCTCTCTAGTAGTCACTCAACACATTTGAGTGCTTGTGTGTGACAAAGGACAGGTACAAGAATATCCATATTGACTTTATACCTCATAGCCAAGAAATCACTCTATCAGGAGTATATATTATTTATAAATTCATCTAACTTGTATGACTCATATGCATATAATTTATCATGCAGCAATGCAAAGAAGGAAATACTACTACACACAATATCATGGATGAATCTCATTGAGTTAATATTGAATGGAAGGAGACTAAGACAAAAGAAGAGCTGCTTTGTGACTTTATATGATTTATGGTAAAAGAGCCAGGAAAATGGTTTCTTTGGGGGTGCTACTGACTGGCAGAGGAGTAATCTGGGATGCTGGAAATGTTCAGTACCTTAATTTGGTGGTGAACACACAGGTCTATGTAACAATTTATTAAACTCCGCAGCTACAAGTTAGTATTTGCATGCTATAAGTTAAGACCTCAGTAAGAGTGTTTTTTTAAAAACTCCAATTCAATCTTTACATTCTCATTTAAGGTTCTGTCATTATATAAGAAATTCTTAACATATTAGGACCTTTTTCTAGATTTTGCATTCCTTTCCATTCGCGGTTTTGCAGATACACTATTCTGACATCACTGGTTGCCTCCTAGTTCATGTAACATTTAGTGATACCTTTTTTTACTAACCCTATTCCAAAAAATATCTTATTCTTAATTCGTTATTACAATCTTTAGAATCAAATAACCTAACTCCCATACCCTCATGCCATTGGAATTTTTATTGTGATTATATGAAACTAGTAATATAAATTTTGAGATCACTGGCATCTGGGCAGTTAAGGAACATCATGTGTTTCTCTAATTCCTTCTAGTATTGCACTTGTCTCCATGCAGATCCTCCAGGTTTTTATTTTGGCACATTTTTGTTTTGCTGTTTTGAATGTGAACTTCTTTTGAATGTGAACATTTATGCTCCTTGATCTTAAATCCTTGGCATTATTGTAACTTGTTAACCATGTTAATAATAGATATTTATGAAAACTGTTGTAAATAATGTATTTACTTTTTACAGTCTATTTACTTCTTACCCTATTAGGTAAATACCATCACATCATGCTGATTTTTATATTGTGGGGTCACTGAGGGATAAAATTCTAAGGCTCAAAGCTGGTTTGTGGTAGTTATGATTCTAACCCAGGCAGTCATTCTTCAGAGCTATACTGCCTAAAAATACTGCACTGTGGGCCTCGGTGTACTCCTCTGCGGGAGGAAAGACATGTGGCAGGGCAAGTGTGAGGTCACATCTAATGGATGAGTCATAAGTAGTAATTGTACACATATCAGCCAGACCTGTCGTAAGGTTGACTTTCAGGTAATTGCTCATTTATATTTGTAGGATACAGTATTCTAGTTTAGATTTCCTCAAGCCAAATAAGTTCCTACAAATTTTTAAAATTTATTAAAAAGATTTAATGATAGTTTTATATGTTCTCATGGTGGGAATAAACTGCTTTGTTTACCAAATGGTGAAAGCTCTTGTTTTAGTTGTCCTCATTGTTGGTAAGCAACTACTATTCATCTCTAGTAGAAACATGGAGGTGTAGTGTAAAGGTACACATGGCAGTAATAATAATCAGTATAATCTGTGGATATCTAAGAGGTGGATACATCGACGGGCTGGCGCTTGGGGAGACAAAAACTGTTCATTTCTGAATCAAAATCAGTTTGTTTTTTTTTTAAGATTTATTTATTTATATGCAAGAGCTGGGGTACAGGCCAGAGGGGTGGGAGGGCGGGAGGATTCACCAGAGACAGAGCGGGGAACAGAGCTGGCAGATGGACCAAAACAGACTGCTGAGGGGAGCAGTGGGCAAGACAGGAGAGGTCTGCTGCACTATGTGGGAATCTCCCTGGCTGGCCAGGAATCGAACCCGCGCTGCACTGCAGCGCAGACAGCTTCACAGCGCTGCGCTCAACCCACTGCACCACCGCGGAGGCCCATCAAAATCAGTTTTAGGTGCCAGCAGCTAGAATTTTTAGATCTACACTGCACTATGCTACCTTTATCTTGCCTCAGACTGCTGCTGACTCTACTATCTATTTTGTGTTTGTTTTTAGTCCTTCCATTTGCTTTTATAGTGCCAACTTGTTTTCCTCACGGTCTCAGGTCTCTCTGAGAAAGAGTATCTGTGCTACAGTTACTTTACTTATTTCTGGCCGGGAAGGAATGACCGGTTATGTAAAACAGGATGCTTAGGTGTAGGGCCTTCGAATTGATCAGCCTATACTCTGGTTAATGAGTTTATTAGTAGCCACTGCACTGTACCTTTTAAATGTAAAGTGACTAGCGTTATAAACAGCAGTTCAGTGTAGAGGCTGAATAGGGCAGAAAGGGAAATATTAAAGAGAACGTTTGTATATACAACGTGATAATAGTCTTTTGCTTATTGCTTATAAGCCTGACAACAAGTAAACTTAGAGGTCTTGGAGGCAGCTTGACTGAAATGTTAAACAAGGACTGTTATGATCTGGATGAGTGACTGATATATTTTAGGGATGTTTTCCCTCTTGATATCTTCATATCTAAGTTAATTTAACGATATTTGAAAAGAAGTTTTTGAGAATTTACAAACCTCAAATTTATCAAACTCCTAAGAATATTTTTTGGTATATGTGTTACTGATGCAAGATCAGTGCTAAATTTAGGATATTACCGTGAGATGCTTATTACAACACTAAAAAGTTTGTTGTAAAATCAGAAAGTGAAGTAATGTATTCAATATATGTGGGTATTGGCAATAAAATGTAATATTATGTAAATACTTGTTAAATTGGCTTTAGGTTGGGCCATGCAGGCTGCTGCCTATATCTTCATTCATCGAAAATGGAAGGATGACAAGAGCCACTTTGAAGACATGATTGATTATTTTTGTGATACTCGTGAACCACTTCAACTCCTGATATTCCCAGAAGGGACTGATCTCACAGGTAAAGTTGCCTGGGTGTGAATCGCAGAATTTTAAACATGACAAAATTTAGAAATTATCTAGTCTGAGCTTCTTATTCCTCAGATGAAGTAACTGAGCCCCCAGAAGGCTAATGGCTGAGCCCTAAGGTCACTAAGTTAACAGCGTGTCAGTACCCAAAACTCTTGACTTCCTGCCCTTAGATTTACAATGGGCAGCCCCAACAGGTCATTATTATAGCACTTGCCATAGAGCTTTATATTTTAAATGTCAGCATATTATTTTAAATCACAGCCATTTACTTTTACAGAAACCTAGTTTTAAAATCCTCTTGCTATTTTATGTATTCTCTGTCCTCTTCCAGGATACATGTTTATTCATTGTATCCTTTTTCCTCAGCTTCTTTTTTATGATAAAAGAAGCTGATACTAACCAATTTCATTTATCATTGATTTAATATGTTGCCTCTCTCTTGGTATTTTAAAGCTTTATCCCTATTATAAGAAGGAAAGACTTTGTCCTTTCCTTAAGAAAATTAAACTTGTGGGCCTCCCCAGTAGCGCAGCGGTTGAGCTTTGGGCTGCGAAGCTGCCCGAAGCCTCCCCCAAGCCGGTTGGATCCTCGGCTGCTCCCCGGCCACCGGAGGAGGGTCCCACAAGGCGTGCAGACCTCTCCTGCCGCCCGCTGCTCCCCTCAGCAGTGTCCTTCTGCCTACTCTGCTCCCCGCTCTGGCTCTGGTGAATTCTCTCACCCTCCCGCTTCTTAATGTACCCAGTGCTTGTATAAATAAATAAATAAGTCTTTAAAAAAAGAGAGAGAGAGAGAAAATTAAACTTGTCGTTGAGTTGTGGAAGGGACGCTGGAGGATAGATTTAGGACTTTTCTTCCCAGGTATCAAACTACATAGACAGAATGTTGGTGGGTTTCAAGGGATTCTTTTAAAGATGGAAAACAAAATACAACCTTTCCTCTTTACTGAGTCAATGGTTTTCAAATACTTTAAAACAAGATTGGTCATTTTTGCAGATGAAACCATGTATTGCAGTTTAGGATTTAAACAGAGAGGAACTGCTCTGGTTGAGTCCTGGGGTGGTGGTGATGGTGGTGGTTTAAGCTTGGACAGGAAACAGTTTTATAAAATCATGTGACTCAAAAGGGCAAAATTAAAAAAAAAAATTAATGTCCTGGTTACTTCAAGAAAGATACAACAGAATTTGAGGATTCAGTGGATGAAGGTCTGATGTGTAAGGGAAGACAGTGAAGCAGGCTAGAACTGAAATTTAAAAATGACAAATAGTATGGAGAGATGGAACATGAACTTGTCTTCCACATCCTCTCTACCAGATTAAGGCAACTAAGCTACTAAGAAGGGCAACTCCAAGAGCTTTGGAGAGGAAAACATGTAAATGCACGTATGGATTCATTCTGTGACTATAGTAGTTTATGGAACCCAGTACCCAAAAAAAAGTTCAAAATGAAAATACAAATTCACAACTGTTAAAGTAAGTGAATGAGTGACTAAGCTACATGTGTATAGGGGAAATTAAGGTATTGTGGGAAATAATGACCAAGGGAGAGATCTTTGACTCATGTGTTGCAGATGGAACTGAGCTAAATGAACCATGGCATATCTTACATAGTAATATATATGAAAATATATATTTTCATACAGTGAGTATTCACTGTATGTCAATTTTTATCATTAAAATTCTGAAAGTGGTTGGATCTCAGAGGATAATTCTATCTATACTATTGACTGCTTGTTTTTTAAGTTTGAAAATATATTTTAAGTTGATTTCCAGAGCTGAACTGTCATTATAAGGTATAATGGATAGACAGATGGTCATCTTAATTTTACAATACTTGAATGTATAATACTTATATTTGGGTTATGAAAAAGCACCTGTATCAGAGTGTCATTACTGAAATGATAGGTTGATTGATATATGTCAACTAACAAAAGGTAATTGGAAGTTATTTAGTAATTAAAATTAATGGAAACAATGTCATATATTGCTGCTACATTGGTATATTACTGTTAAAATGTTCATGCATTAGATCTTCAGAGCCTATAAAAAAATACATTTAAAACTTTATCCAGTTTGTTTTTTCTCCTGTCTTTTTAAGGTGATAAACCTCAACACCCAGTTGCATACCTTGAGAGCCCAGAATATTCCTCTTTACATCATTTAGTTGCATATTTCTAAATGAAAGTGGTATTTACATTTTTGGGCCATCTTGCAAGAGCCAGACTATTTGTCAAGTAGAGAAAACAGACTGATCATGTAGCAGATAGTAGTGAGTTAGGATAGATTATTATATTTTTAAATTAGGTTAGCAAAATATCTGCGATTTTGAAAAAGTGTGTGAATTTAAAGCTTTTCTTAGTTAACTTTAAACTTGGGTTTTTAAGCGAAGGAGAATATAATCTATTAATTTGTTAATCCAGCTGGTTTTGTACATTTAGTTGTAACTACATATATTCTATATATATATTAATGTTGCTTATAACTTTACTGCTTATGGAAGTAATATATATTGGGCTGTCGGAAAAGTCATGATGTATTTTTGTTTGAAAAAACAGAAAAAAATAGGTCATGACTTTTTTTTCTTTAATTTTATTTAAATTTTATTTTTATATTCCCCATACAATTACAACCCCCTTATTTTGACCCCAAGCCCTCCTTTCCCCGCCCCCCACCCGCCATAGAGTGTCTCTGGTTAATAGTTGTTTGTTGATTTTGATATTTTCTTTCTTACAGTTATTCTTTTTCCTGGTCCCTTATTTAAGTTTTCTAGATTCCTGCTATGAGTGAGACCATCCGGTATTTTTCTTTTTCTTTCTGGCTTATTTCGCTGAGCATGATCCCTTCCAGCGCCATCCATGTTGCTGCAAATTGCATGTGTTTATCTTTTTTGAATGCTGAGTAATAGTCCATGGTGTATATGTACCACATCTTCTTGATCCAGTCATCTATTTTTGGGCATTTGGGTTGTTTCCAAAGCTTAGCTATTGTAAATAGTGCTGCTATAAACATAGGGATGCAGGTGCTCTTTGGAATTGATGTTTCTGTGTCCTTTGGGTAAATACCTAGGAGTGGAATTGCTGGATCACATGGAAGCTCTATGTTTAGTAGGTCCAGAAATCTCCACACAGCTCTCCATAGTGGTTGGACCAGTTTGCACTCCCACCAGCAGTGCAGGAGAGTTCCTTTTTCCCCACAGCCTCGCCAACATTTATCGTTGCTAGTTTTTTTAATATGTGCCATTCTCACTGGTGTAAGATGGTATCTCATTGTAGTTTTGATTTGCATTTCCCTGATTACAAGTGATGTTGAACATTTTTTCATATGCCTCTTGGCCATTTGCATTTCTTCTTCAGAGAAGTTTCTTTTTTGCTCTTCTGCCCATTTTTTGACTGGATTATTTTCTTTGTTGTTGTTGAGTCTCATCAGCTCTTTATAGATTTTTGTGATCAGTCCTTTATCATTAGTGTTGGGTGCAAAAATGTTCTCCCAGTCGGTGGGGTTTCTCTTTGTTTTTGTTATTGTCTCTTTTGCTGTGCAGAAGCTCTTTAGTTTGATGTAGTCCCAGCTGTTTATCTTTGCCTTCACTATCACTGCTTTGGGTGATGTGTCTGTAAAGATATCTTTGATGTGCATATCATGTAGTGTTTTGCCTATATTTTCTTCCATGTATTTTATGGTTTCAGGTCTTATGTCTAGTTCTTTAATCCATTTTGAGTTGGTTTTTGTGCATGGTGTTAGGTAGTAGTCAAGCTTCATTCTTTTGCATGTAGCAACCCAGTTTTCCCAGCACCATTTATTGAACAAACTTTCTTTGCTCCAATGCATAGTCTTTGCTCCTTTGTCAAAGATTAGTTGACCATAAATCTGTGGGTTTATTTCTGGATTTTGTATTTGATTCCATTGGTCTGTGTGTCTGTTCTTGTTCCAATACCATGCAGTTTTGATGATTATGGCTTTGTAGTATAGTTTGAAGTCTGGGAGTATGATGCTTCCATTCCCTTCTTTTTTTTTTTCAGGAGAGCTTTGGCTATTCAGGATTTCTAGTGATTCCATATAAACTTCATCAATGATTGTTCTATTTCTTTGAAGAATGACATTGAAATTTTTATTGGAATAGCATTGAATCTGTATATTGCTTTTGGTACGATGGCCATTTTAATAATGTTTATTCTTCCAATCCATGAGCAGGGGATGTCTTTCCATTTCTTTGTGACTTCTTCTATTTCTTTTATCAGTGTTTTATAGTTTTCTTTGTATAGGTCCTCTAACTCTTTTGTTAGATTTATTCCCAAGTATATGATTTTTTTTTGTTTTGATAATAAAAGGGATGGTTTTTTGATTTCTTCTTCTTCAGATTTATTGTTTGTGTATAGGAAGGCTACTGACTTTTGCGTGTTGATTTTGTATCCTGCCACTTTACTGAACTGATTGATGAGTTGAATTAGTTTTTCTGTGGAGTTTTTGGGATTCTCTATGTATATTATCATATCATCTGCAAATGGTGATAGTTTGACTTCTTCTTTTCCTATTTGGATTCCTTGTATGTCTTTCTCTTGTCTTATTGCTCTGGCTAGGACTTCCAGTATTATATTGAAAAGCAGTGATTAGAGTGGACATCCTTGTCTTGTTCCAGATCTTAATGGGAATGCTTTCAGCTTTTTGCCATTGAGAATGATACTGGCTGTTGGCTTGTCATTTATGGCCTTTGTGATGTTGAGGTATGTTCCTTGTATCCCAAGAATTTCAAGGGCTTTTATCATGAATGGGTGTTGCACTTTGTCGAAAGCTTTCTCGGCATCTACTGATATTATCATTTGGTTTTTATATTTCTTTTCGTTGATGTGTTGGATAACATTGATTGATTTTCGGATGTTGAACCATCCTTGTGTTCCTGGAATGAAACCTACTTGGTCGTGGTGAATCATCTTATGGATACATTGTTGGATTCTGATAGCTGAAATTTTATTGAGGATTTTTGCATCAGTGTTCATTAGTCAGATTGGCCTATAGTTTTCTTTTTTTGTGTTGTCCTTGTTCGGTTTTGGTATTAGTGTAATGTTGGCTTCATAGAACGTGTTTGGTATTATCCCTTCCTTCTCAATTTTTTGGAAGAGTTTGTGAAGGATAGGCACTAATATGTTTCTGAACGTTTGGTAGAATTCATTTGTAAATCCATCAGGTCCTGGGCTTTTGTTTTTGGGGAGGTTTTTGATTACCATTTCAGTTTCGCTGCTTGTAATTGGTCTGTTTAGGTGTTCTATTTCTTCTTTATCTAGCTTTGGGTGATTGTTGTGGGAATTTGTGCATCTCCTCTAGATTGTTGAACTTGTTTCCATATAACTCTTCGTAGTAGTTTCTGATTATTCTTTTGATTTCTGCTGTGTCCGTTGTGATTTCTCCTCTTTCATTTATGATCCTGTTTATTGGTGCTTTCTCCCTTTTTTTCCTTTGTGAGCCTGACTAGGGGTTTGTCTATTTTATTTATGGCCCGGTCATGTCTTTTTTGACAGCCCAATATTAATTTGCAGGAATTGGGAAACCTAACAATTATAATTGCACTTCACATAAAGACTATTCTTACTTTTGTTGTTGCTTTAGGTTAGTTGATCAAATGCACACATCAACAAAAATAAATTTTAAACAAAACATGTGTTTTAAAAGTTTAGTCGTTTTACATTATATTGGTTTATTAGTCAGGGGTTTCCAGAAAAAAAAATGGTACCAACAGGAGTGAGTGTGTGTGGGGGTATGTGTGCACACACAGAGAGAGATAGGGGAAGACAGAGATTTTAAGGAATTGACATACAGGATTGCTCACTCTGTTGTGGAAGCTTGGCAAGTCAAAAATTTGCAGGATAAATCAGCATACTGGAGACCCAGGAAAGAGGTCAAGTCCAAAGGCAGTCTGTTGACAAATGTTTTCCTGGTTGAAGAGGTTAATCTTTTTCTATTAACACCTTTAACTGTTTGGATGAGGCCCACATACATACTTTACTCAAAGGTTACTGATTCATCCAAAATACCCTCACAGATACACCTAGAATAATAGGTGAAGGTAGAAATAATCTGAGACACAGAGAAATTCTATGTTTTAGAATTACCTATGCTTGTATTTACATTTTGTAAGAGAGGTCAATTTTGTCTTCAGATCCCCAAATGTCTGTGATGAATTGCAAGAGCAAATTACAGAGTAGTTAAGTACTTATTTTTGTAATGTTCCTGGGATTCCTCATCCCATGTAAAGTCCTACTGGCTGTCTGTAAGATACTGTTTTGTAGTTCCAGGTCCAGCATATTGTCAATATTGTCAAGTGGATGTGAGAGGAGGTTTTTTTTTTTGGTTTTTTTGTTTGTTTGTTTGTTTTTTTAACATTTTTGACGTGCTGGGGATCTCTGGGTATTTAATTCTTTTAGTTAATTCAATTTTAACAGAATGTTACACCTTTTATAAGAGTTTTCTTCAGATGTTTTGTGTTGTGAAGTTAATCTGTGTTTTGAGGATTCTGATCTTAAATTTACTCTTAAGAAAGTTGTGTTTACATGTATGTGATTTTTTTTTCCTTGTGACTTGGAATAGTCTATAAATCTCAGGATGCAGCTGAGGATTGTAGGTTCCAGCATCTGCTGTCATCAGAAGGTATTCATGATCTCCCCCAGTGGGTGAGGCCAAATTTCTAAACATGTTACTTTTTCCAAGTACATTTGCTGAATAGTGGGTTTAGTTCTTCTTGGAACTTATAAAGTTACCTCATGGAATGGAAAAAGAAGTTTTTGCCAACAATTGGAACATATACTTGACTCTGTAACTATATTCAGCCAAACTATGTTCAGATGTTTGTACATGATGTGCTAATCCTGTGCCCATTCTGTTATGGAGTGGCTTTGGTTAGTAATATTAGCATGTGCTATGCCTGAGCAAGGCAGATATTTCACTTTGCATTGAAGCCCCAAATTATTGGGGTTAAAGTAAATTTTGATCTGATGGATGGCAAATTACTATTTTTTTCTGGATGTCTAGATCCTTACCTTTTATTTACTTTTTTGGTTTTATTCGTGTTATATATATTTTGGTATTTAAATGTTTATTATGTATGGACTATCTTATAAAAATTTTAGCATATCAGTATTTTGCACTTCAGTTTTTACTGTATATTGACTATTTTATGAGATCCCATAAAGAATTTTAAAGATTTTAATGTGAATCTTAGGAAACTATTATAAAAAGTGTACTAATACCTTAGTGGAAATTTGAAAATGTTATATAGTAAGAGTTAACTCTAGGATCTTTGTTAGGGACCAAATAAAGTATTTGGTCTTCTCATTTCACTCAATATATGCTATAGTCAGTAATGATAGAAAAATCAACTGCCATTTTTGTCAAAGAAGTTCTGCACTGTATCCTTGCCTCACATCCCTAATTTTATGACTTCTAATGGTCTGTTGTTTTGTTTAGAAAACAGCAAGGCTCGAAGTAATGATTTTGCTGAAAAGAATGGACTTCAGAAATATGAGTATGTCTTACACCCAAGAACAACAGGCTTTACTTTTGTCGTAGACCGTCTAAGAGAAGGTAAGCACCCATCTCAAAGTGTGTTTTTATGTAGGTGACAAACATTGCTAAACTTTGTATATATCCTTTTAGAAATGACAAAGCACTTTTTAAATATTTTTTCCTCAAGGAATGAGTTACTACATTTTTTAACTAAATCGACCCATGGCATTAGATTGTTTTAATATACATTTTTTGAAAATGTTTGTAAAGTCAGATCTTTCCCCTTTTTGTCATAGTGGAATTGTGTGCATCATTTTCTATCATTTTATGTTTAAATGTTTCTTAAAGCAGCAAAACTGTCTTGAAAGTGTCTTGTCACTTACAGCTATGTATAGCTTAAAAATATTTTTACATTCATTATTCCACTCTAACAAATGAGTCTCGTTGGTAGGAAGACAAGTGCTGCTACCTCCATTTAACAGTTGACATAGATCAGGGATAGAACCTCATTATTCTTAGCTCATGGCTCATCCTCCTGCCTCATACTTCTCCCAAACTCTACCCAGTGAAGGACAAGTGGGGACAAGGTGATTTGATGGATGACATCACACCCACTTAAATGTTTGTGTTGATATTTTTGTTACGTAAAATTAAAGTTTGCATTTTATTGTAGCTGCTGGTTGTGTTTCTATATCCATAAACGAGTATACAAATTACACATATGACTATATGTGGAAAAGGAAATATCCAGAAAGTGTTAAAGTGTTCAAAACTCAGTCACCTAGCTGAAGACAAATCCTATATGCGTGTTTCTGCTCTCCACTCTGATTCTTAGCAAGCCCTAGTGGGTAATCATGACATCTGTGACAAATTATCACCTTCATCTAGTATTGCTGCATTGTCATAAAAACCATTTGTGCCTAACTTGAAAAGTCTGAAAACATTATGTAAGAAATGGTGTGGCATTCTACTTTCTTCCTGTAAATGGCAACACTGTTGTTCCTTAAGGTTTAACAGGCCTTAAAGCATAAAGGATAACCTCAGGTAATGAACCCTGCCCAGAGGAAGCATCTTTTTAACTAAGTGCTCGTGGTTTTAAAGAAAGTACAGTCAATCCAAAATCATCTTAGTATATAGTAAAATGTCCTTATTAGTCCTTGTTAGTTTGGTTTGCTTTTGGAATTCTGTGACTATAAGTAATAGGAAATGGGCTTGTGGGCTTGAAGGTTATAGTATTTATGGATAGTGTTTATTTGCCCATGTAGCTCATGGGAAATGCAGTTCTTCATGCCTATGGAATAGGGTAGGGAGGCCCTGAGACTCTGAAGTATGTTTTTTTTTTTTTAATGTGATACCACTTTACTATGGTATGTAATGTAGACTCACCCTTTTCACTCAACAGTATGTTTTCTATTTCCTCACATAATCTGATATTTCATAGTATTTAATGTCTTTAAAGATGTTTTTGACACACATTCATGTACTGCATTTCTGTCAACACAAGTATCCTGTTGGAACACATTTTTTGCTAATAAAGATCTTCTGAAGTGTAGGCAGGATAATGGAGATCATTTTTTTTTTTAAAAGATTTATTTATTTATTCATACAAGAACTAGGATACAGGCCAAAGGTGCAAGGGATGAGAGGATTCACCAGAGACAGAGTGGGGATCAGAACAGGCAGATTGACTGAAATACACAGCTGAGGGGAGCAGTGGGTGAGTCAGGAGAGGTCTACTGCACCATTTGGGTAGCTCCCTGGCTGGGGATTGAACTCACGCTGCAGTGGCTGCTGATAGCTTCATAGGTTGCGTCTTAATCCCTTGGGCCACCAGGGATGCCAATGGAGATAATTTTATAGTAGGTAAAGTTATATCTGTAAAGTTCTCTGTTCTGAGATCTGGAAAATAGCAAACTACTTTATCATTGGGGAATGTATATTACTTAATTATCACTCAAAGTATTAGGCAACATCCACAGCCTGTAACTGACTGCCAGAACTGGTAACTGACTTTCTCCCCATCAGTATCAGTGAAAAAGGAAAACACAGTTGGCTTATTCCATTTGCTTCAGTTAGTCAAGTAGAATGGGCTTATACATTATAATAAGAAACATGATGAAAATAGTCATAATAGTAAAAGGTGCTGACACTGAGCATTTACGAAGTACCAGATGCTATAGTAAGTGTTTTATATGCATAAGGGTAAATAATCCTTACAACAACCCTACCTGCTAGGTACCACTATTAATATTTAACCCACAGAGCAAATTGAAGCAGAAATCGAGGTAAGTAAGCACATGGAAATTACTGGGATATCATTTGTCTGACTGAATACCCATATTGTTTACATTACAACTTGGTGCCTTTTGAATTTATAGAATGATTTTAAAGTCCCAAAATCATAAAGCACCTTTGTAACAGTAGTGAGCAGCATAGTTTTCTTCAAAAAATATTTTTTAAAAAGAGTAAGAGGCTAAGAGATGGTGGTCCCGGGAAGGTAGTTATGATGCTGCTTGAGATGGCACTGGGATTTGCACAGCCGAAGGAGTGTGAACTGAAGGGGCCGGGGCAGCTTGGCTTTCGGTAAGGGTAGGGGATGTCAAGTGAATAGAAAGAGAAAGCTTCATCAGGGATCTAGTGAAGGGGACCCAGAAGTCATCTCGTCCAGAGTGCCCTTTTAGAAAAGGAATCTAAGACTCAGGAAGGGCACAACACACCTCTGATCTTTAGACCCCTAAGTTCAATCTTTGATAATGAATTATGTGGAAAAGAAGCTTTCTATTAAAAAAAAAAAAAAAACCACTGTAAATATTCCAATGGATTCCTGGAGGGCAAATTAAAACAAATTGCCATAGAAGTATGGCCAAGTTACACCACTGTAGGGTAAGTAAAGTATCAAGCTTTTCCGCCTTCCTGACATTAGATTAAATGCATGCCTGATGGCGGACATCTGGAGTAGGGTGTGGGCATACATACACTGGGTTTATACGGGCGGCGTCAGAGGAAGACAGAGGCCACAAGAGAACACCGGAGAGCCCAGAAAGAGTGAAGACTCGCCGGGGGCTCGAAGGTCTGCCAGCCTCCCGGCCCCCGGGCACCCCTGCCTACTGTGTACCTGGTACAATCCCAATAAAAGCCTGCAGAAGCCACCGAGGGCTCCAGGACCTCTCCTTTACCCTGGTCTGCTCTGGTCATAGAGATCCTGCTCTGTGCCATTCCTGGCACTACAACCGCTCACACATACGTGTAAGTGAACTCACTGTTGCTGTAGTCCGTTAGGCAGCGTGCACAGAGGAGAAGTGCGGACATCACCAAGTTAAGGGTAAATGTATTGAAAAACTAAATAATGCATAGCAAGGAAAGTAGTTTCTGTGTTTCTTTTAGAATATATTTCACTGAGATTTAGAACATTTAGAACACACATTTATCCTGAAACATGACACTTAGCATCTTTTCAGTGTATTGTATATGTTGCACTGTTTGTTCCCTGGGAGTGTATGTATTCTAAAGGGTTACAGTCTATAAAGTATATAGCTGAGTAGGCAACTAGGTTAAACCAATATTTGTTATTTTATGTCAAGCCTCAGTCTTTAAAGTCAAAGTTAAAAACAGTGTATTTCAATCCATATTTAGCTCATATGCCTAAACATGAAGGAATGAACTTGTCTTCCTGTTAATATAATGGTTCCATATAAATTTTGTAATCATGGAACAAAAAACAACTGTTAGTTGTATTCATTGGGCTTTTTTTGTGGGGGGGGGATTTTTGTCAGGAAGAAAAATCAAATTCCGATTTTTTATTAAATTTTTATTGAGGTATCCTTGGCTTGCAACAATGTATATTTTAGGGGTTATAGGTTCATACTACCCCCATGGCATTAATAGTCATGTGGCTCCCTCTTCCTTTTGGGCTCTACACCCCTACTCATTGTTGTAGACATTCAAAGAAAGTTCATGAAAATACTTTCTGGAAATGTAGTGATTGTGTTTCCCAAACTAGGCCTAACATTAAGTATTTAAAAAATTGTAAATCGCATAATAGCCTGAAAGTAGAAGCAAAGGGTTAGTGAAATGTGTTAATGGGTACAGGTGGTCTTAAACAGCTTGTTTTCAGGTCCTGCCCATCTTACTCATTCCTGTTTCAAGCTCCTTAAGAGGTATTTTGAAACGCCTTAGGTTGGAGGCCTCGGGGTTTAAGGCTCAGTACTTACTACCAATGCTAATGGCCTGAGTTCGAGCCCCGGCCAGGGAGCCTGACACAGGTTATGGTGCAGCAGATCCATATTTCATCTGGTGTGCGTGTGAGAGAGAGAGTGGATGTGTGTGGGAGAGAGAGTGTGTAGAGTGGGGTCTTCAACATGAAACGAAACAAAAGCTTTAATAACTACAAATAAAGATTTGGAAATAGGACTGGTAGAAAACTAAGTGATGGTTTTACAAAACCCTAAAACTTGTAAGAAAAAAAGGAACATGACCAAATCTAAGCAGTGTTAATCACAAGGAGAAAAATGAATTCTCATCAGCATGCCTGATCAAAACTCTTCAGTCTATTTTCAGAGAGAGAGAGAACCACTACTGATCAACACCTGAGACTGATAGCATTTTCATCTGTCCTGAGAACATTAGCAGTTACCTGGGAAGTAAAAGTTTCTCAATTATACCCACCTTGCATTATCAATGGTATTGTTAGACCTTTGTGTTTGATTTGGGGCTCTATTTTTCCTACATAGTGCACAACCAACAGCTGATAATCCAGTCTGTTTCTGGCTTACAGTACCCATGTGGCCAACAGGAGCCACCACTGTCTGCAGTTCACATTGCATTTATCTTAGTTGGCGAGCCTGCCCCAGAATTGCCTTTTGATGATTGCTTCTAAATCACCAGTATTGTTCTAGAAGGCCAGGAAGAAAGGCAGACAAACTATTGAAATATTGGGTGTAGTATATGCCATGCACTCTGACCTTTCATGTGACTTTTTATTGCTGGAATCTATTTATGAAATAGGATAAGACCTTTCCTTTATGTTAAAAAAAATGTAATTGCACAGTAGATCTCTGACATTTGCTAGAATAATTTGAGACCTTTTCCATTTCTCCAAATTTGCAGATAGCTTTGTGGCATAGCAGTTGACTCCCTTTTGAGGCCATTTTACAAAGAACAAAGCTTTTATCTATTTATGGTGATGAATAGAACACAACAAAGCCAAGATGAAATTGGGACACTGATCAGTAGGTAAAAACACAGATCAACTAAATGAGTTGGTCCTACATATTATGAAACTGATTCAAATTTGCCTCAGCAAAATTACAAATAACTGCATATCAGAAACCTTTGGGGCCTCTCTTTCATACTACATCTTTGAATGTCATGGTATTGCTTAGACTGTGAATGGCATGTTTATTAATGTATATTATTTTTCTCTGCTCATTTTAGTTCTCTCACAGTAAAAAAAAATAAATCCCAGCTGCTACTCATCATTGACTTTAATGAAAAAATTCACAACATCCTGAATGAAAAATTATAGCTCTATATTGTATACATAAGAACGAGCACCTAATGTTTATCAAGTACCTACCATGAGCCAGGCACTGAGTTGCTTACACTCATTAAGCAGGATAAAGAAACATGTAATCACCCAGGCAGCTTTTCAAAACACAGACACTCAGGGCCAATTTCAGACCTTAAATCAAAGTCTGTTTGTGGCCTGGGTTCATTGAGTTATTCCCCTGGTCACTTACATACATATCATTTACTTCTCATAATTGCACTAAATAATAATTTTCCCTGTTCTACACCTAAGCAGACTCACTGTAACTCCTTTTGCTCAGGGTCTCATGACTAAGCGGAGGTACCGTGATTTAGACTCAGTTCTGTTTGATGCTGAAGCCAGTGTTCTTTCCACTGTGTAATATGTTAATAGTTTTCCAAATACTACAAAAATGTAACCTTTTAGGTTTTTTTCTCTTTCCAAGATTTTCTTCCGTTATCCTTGACTGTACTAATATTTTGTTTAAAACAGAAAAAAATACATTAAGGATTTCATTTTTCTAAGCACCTCATTTACGTTTCTGGCTCCTGTATTTATTAGTCTTCTTCCACCTCTATAGTCCTTCAAATAATGCAGAAATAAAGAAATACGACACTCAAAATTGTGGTTCAAGCTTTTTCTTTTTGCCACTCAGTGAGTCTCCAAAAAGGGGCTGATAACTTGACATTCTCAATGGGACGTCACTTACTAAAAAAGGCTTTTTTTTTTAATTATAAAAATAGAACATTTACTGTTAAAAATTTGTAAAATTCAAAGAAAAGGGCACTCTTATTAGCCTTGTCAGAAGGCAAAAAGGTTTGATTTCTTTTTAAGCACCCAGAGCCCGCCTTTTGACTTACAGTCTTCCTGTGTTTTCCCACATGAATTCATATACATCAGCCAGAACTAGGGTCAAATCATACATTTTGTTTTATAAAGTTGTTTTTCCCAAATTTACTGGATTGTGCCTGTTGTCTCAGTGCCCTTACATCAGTTTGCGCAGGCATGCATTCTATCAGATAGTCAGGCTGCTATTTAACCAGTCCTCTGTTCAAAATTAACTCTGCTTCTAGCTTTCCACTCCTATAAATACCAAGGTATGCATGAATCTCTGTGTAATTATTTTCTTAGTGTATATTTCCAAATTTAATTATTGAGTCAAGGGGCACACATTTTTAAGGTTTAAAAAAATTCTTATTCTCTGCCCCATTTCATTTGATCACCAGATTCTGTCAGTGTCTTGGAAGCGTCTCAGAGAGACGTCCAATGGTCTTGCATTTCCATGGTGGCCCCATTGGATGGGATGCCATCACTTCTCCTTTTTCTCTTCGGGATTGTGTGACTGTCTGCCTCTGACTTCTTTGCTAATCCATATTGCACACTCGCCTAATGTTTTTTATAAAGCCCTCCCCCATAATGGAACTGCACATGTGTACTCAGGAGATTCTAGGGGCACATATTGTTTGACATAGCCCGTTCCCTTGAATATCATTAACTATAGGGAAAAAATGATACAGTGTCATAAGAGATATGAATAGAAAGCATTTTGAAGGCATAAGGGAAGATGAATCTATCTTTTCCTACAGTGACACTAAAGAGGTGACATGAGCCAAGGATTAAAGAATAAGGCACTTTCCCGGGGGGAAAGGCATTTAAATATTTGCACTATTTTCTTATTTCTTGGTCAAGACTTCCTATAATTTCAATCTACTTTTAAAATTTTACTGCTCAGAAACCCCTTTCATGCAGCGTGAGCCAGCAGATTTGTCCGAATTAATTATTCCTGACTTTGCCTTACACTTTCTGAATTTTGCCTCTGGTTATATCTGCCCAGGCTAAAATTTACTACATTGCTTTGCTCTTTCTATAACCTTCAGATATTCTTCCTTTAACGATCCTCTGAGAATCCATTCCAGTTCCCCTGACCAGCAGTCATCTAGCCTGTCTTTTTCCTCTCTAATAGGACTTAGTGTCGTAGACCTTGCTTTGATGTTTTACCTTACTTTCCTAAATGGACTGCAATGGCCATACTTCCTTAGACTATTAAAGACAAAGGTTTTATTTCTAAAATCCACTGAATACCTTTTCTTCCTTATCTTATTTCCCGTTTTGCCAACTTATGGATGGCACTGTCAGTTCTTTTTGAAATATATTCCCCCTTGTGTGTTTCACAATCCCCTTGGCCTCACATTTTTTTCTCCCACTTCTCAAGACTCTCTTGCAGGTTCTTCTTACCTCTGGCCCTTGATTGTTTGTGATCCTCCTAAGACTCTTCTAGTTTTCTGCGTTTTCTCACCCTGCACATTCTCGCCTAGCTGTGTCATTCAGGTTTGTGGCTTTAATGATCATTCATACACTCACAACTCCTGCGTCTAAATCCTGAGTCCCAAAACCCTCACTTATGTCAGTGACTTTTGCCACTTGATTCTGCAGGCACTTTGGCTTCAGTATGTTAAAAAAAAACGGGATTCCTACCTAAAAATGGGATTCCTCCTTGCTCATCTGTGTTCTCCACACTGTGTGGTAGTAGTGCTGGTGATAATGATCTAATGGCTAGGATTAATGAGCGCTTGTGTGCCAGGATTCTGTCAAGTGCTTCACTGAAGTAGTTAATTTAGTTCTTTGAGAAGATTATCTCCATTTTATGCATGAGAAAACTGAGCTACAGAGAAATCGAGTAATAGCCCAAGATTATCCAGCCTTTAAATGGCAGAGCTGGGCATCTAGGACTGTAGAGCCTTTGACTTCAGACTATGTATCTTTGACCTAGTTATTCAAGCCACAAACCCAGGCGTCATTCTTGGCTCACCCCAACCTCTGCCATTTGAATACAGTGAAATCCCAACCAAGGCCTTTTGATCCCATGTCTTCAGTCTCTTCCAAATTAGTCATCTTCTTTCCCCTGCCAGTTCTCACTGCCATCAGATTTTCCCTGAGTTTTCATACCTCTTCTCACTAGTCTTCCTAGTTCGGGATTCACCCTAAGTAGTCTTTCCCTCCACACAGTAGCTGGAACATCAAGCCTTTGAAGGTGGCAGCACACTAAGTTAAGAGCTCAGACTTTAGAGTCAGAAGACCTGAGTTGGCATCCTGCTGTCTCAGCGAGCAGCAGTGTCACTGGTCTGGTTACGTACCTCAGTAAACCTCAGTTCCATCACCACCTGTAAGTAGGAATAATAATGCATGCTTTAATAAATCCTCACAAAAGTCCTATAAAGTTGGATAAAATCACGTGCCTAAAACAGTGCCTGGAAAATAGCAAGCACTCAGTAGACATTACACTACTAATTGTTAATTCCTGGCCAAAACTGGAAAACTATGAAGCCAAAGGACAAAATTAAACTAGTTTGTTTAATATGATTTGCCAGATCCTCTATGACTTGGTCCTTACTTGCCTCTGTAGCCTTGTCTTCTGTCTCCTAAGTTGTCCCTTTAGTCCTGGCCATACTGAACAGCTCTCCTTTCTCAGAATCCACAGCATTCTGAGCCTTCTCCACTCTAGTACTAGTTTCTTTTCTTACCAACCTGTAGGTTGTAGCTTAGATGACAGTCCATTTGGGAAAGCTACTCAACTTTCTTAGTCTTCTGGCCTCCTTGTGTGAGTGCTTTTCCTGCTGTACTTGCGCTATATAAATGTTTTTCTTACCATGTTACCACTTGTTTAATTGCCTATTTCATCCGCTAACTCTTGTTTCCTGACCATAAGAGCCACATCTGCCCCATTGGCAGTTTTTATCTCCAGCCTTTACTGCAGACCTGGCACATTATAGATACTCTTTATTTTTTGGAACCAACCAGTTGACAGGTTGATGTAATTTTACACCTATATATTTTCCTATAAAATGTTAAAGCACCAAACAAATATGCACATTACAGTAATAGCAATACCACAACAAAAATAGAACAAAAATAAGTGTGAGGTTAGTATATAAAATATATGTTATAAGGTTAGGATATATGATGTAAGGTTAATACACAAAATAGGTTATAAGGTGCTATATTCCCATAAAATAAGGGTTCAAAAATTGGCTCTGAACTTTTTGGCACCTTTATAGAGAGAGCCTGAACAGGCTCATTGACAAAATCCTTAAGAGTAAAGCAAACCATGCTGCCAGAAAAGGCATGACCATTTCTGAAGGACTTGAGAAAAAGCCCTTCCATGGTCCCTCACATGACATGGTGCACTGTCAGTGCCTCATAGCATCTCGTGTTAAACCTTCCCCGTAGCCTCAGCAGGCTTGTCCATGCTCGTTATTGTCACAGAACAGACCAGTAAGAGCAGTCCAGTGTGAATTTAGTGTGTCTCAAGTCTAAAGGTGTAGAGAGACTACACGTCCTTCAGACCATTCTCCATGTGGTATTTCACTGACTGGTCAGCACCGAGAGCTGGTTCAGCACCGAGTTTGCAACGCATCTAAGTATGAATATTCTGGGTCACGACCTACGTACAGGGCTTTGCTAGTAGGTGGAGCTGGGAGTTGGACTTTCCCAAGGGAAGTTGAAGAGCCTAGTGACATTTCATGTGTGACCCATAAGGCCCATGTCCCTCTGAACTGAGGTTGGTCTGTGTATTCCTCCAGAGACAACTGGTAGGTTGTGTCTGTGTCCCTTGCAGAGCCTAACAGGGTGGTCCCTGGCCTGCAGTCAGAGGGATGTTGCCCCTCATGCAGTAACTGTCTCTAGGACTGTTCTGTCTTGTTTCTCTTTGTGACTCATCACTTCAACCACATGGAACATGTTTTTCTCATGTTCTTCCTTTTCCTGAAGTGTTCCCCTAGTCATGTGAATAGCTTCTGTTGGTCCTCCAAGGCAATTCCAATGCCTTTTCTACTTCACACTATCTCCTGATCTCTTCAGGTTATTACATTTTGTTCTTCTTACTCATCGTGTTCTACACATGTCTTATTATTTTCTTTTATGATCAGTGAATTTTTTTTTTTTTGGTCACTTTCCCCATTGGACTCTGAACTCCATTAGTGTAGATACTATGTCTTGTTTATGTTATATCTGATACAGTGCCATAGACAGTATAGATACTCATTAAATTAATGGCTTGGTGTAAATCTTTGTGTACGATCAATTTTCAGCATCACACATATGTACCTCATATACCTCTTTATGCACATCGAATTAGTAATACTCCCTTCCAGAGATCAGATGGACCCCTTCATGCAACAGAAGGGGGATGTATAGCAGTGCTAAAAGCTGCATAAGGCAGGTACAGAATCAATAATAAATCCTATTTTTTTTATTTTTTTTTTAAAGATTTATTTATTTATATAAGCACTGGGTATAGTCAGAAGTGCGGGAGGGTGAGAGAATTCACCAGAGCCAGAGCCAGAGCGGAGAGCAGAACAGACAGACTGGCAAAATACACTGTAGCTGGCGCGGCAGGAGAGGTCTGTCGCACCATGTGGGACCCTCACTCAGCAGCCAGGGATCAAACTGGCGCTGCAGAGGCTGCAGGCAGCTTCACAGCCCAGCGCTCAACCGCTGCACCACCGGGGAGGCCCAATAATAAATCCTATTTAAGGTAGTCTTTTTTTTTTTTTTAACTACTGAGAGATAAAAGACTGGTAACTTTTTCTAGATTATCTATATCATAAGCAGGGACACAGGAAGAGCGCTGTTTTTACCTTATATGAGCAGAGTCTTGGCATTTGATCTTATGCATGTCAGTGTGGAATTGTGGAACTTAAATGTTCCTGTCTATTAGTATTTGTACTCTGAGTCTCAGATGCTGAGACAGGGCTGGTGAGGCTGTCACTGCAGACTGTGCCTCTGTGTACATTTAACTTCCTGAGGGAGAAAATTGTTGTCCCAGGGCTATCTGATTTCTTTAACACCAGCCAACTATAAAGTGCCTGCCACTGTGAAAGGTAGGCCTGGCTGACAATGAGTGCAAGTCTCAAGCACCAGTAATAAAAAAAATTCTTAAAACACATCTGCTGCTAGTGGTTAGATGATTATTTTCATAGATGAGTGAAAATTACATACACATGGTATTTTACTCGTTCAAAAGACCTGCCTATACCTAAATATTAACGATCTGTTACAGTGTATTTTTTTCCTAAGAGAAATATGCTGACACAAAATATGTTTGTTTTAAAATTCAGAATTGTGGATGAAGCTTTTGTAAGTAAAATTTGTGGATTTGCCTTGGAGTGGTGGCTTTCTACAGACTCTACCCTGACTGTGAAGAATACTGTCGCATACATTTCTCAGTTTTCTCTGTGAAGGCAAAAGTGAGAGGTAGGGAGGCGCCAGTAGCTACACTATCCTGGTGTTAACGCGCCTTGTGGTAGCTACACATGGCATCTTCGCGTACTTACAGTGATGTTTTGAGGCAAAATATCAGAGTTTTCATGCATATGCAAAAATGTATGTGGCAGTATTCTTTAGCTTCCTGTTGATATGAAAAATCAAAACTTTATCCTCGCTGAAGTTGAGATGTTGGCCAGATTCTAAACCCTGTGGATCCTTGAATCCGGAAATTCATCTTAACAGGAACATATGCCTGCCTTTGGTTTTGTATAGTATGTAATTTCATTATGGATGTATTATATTTCTTTTTTGGATTTGTCCTTTATTCTGGGCATGTATCCATTTCATTATTTGTAAGGGTGTGCCTTTTTCTTCATAGGTTTTTTTCTTTCCTAGTCAAAATATTTTCTGTATTCTTTCTAGTTTCTAGAACTTTTTTTTGTTTTTGATTTTTTGGGTTGTCCTTTTCTTTTTGCTAAGTGGACTCTTTTGAGTATAGTAAAGGCATTGTTTAAATAATTCTGACCTTGCTGGTGTGTGCAAGTATATGACTGTGTTTCTGTGCCTTTACTTATAAAAAGTAGATTCTGATTTAAAAAGTCAGTCCCACAAGAAATGAAACTAAGTATATACATTGTTTATACTTATGTTGAAAGTTGTTTCAACAGCTTTCTAATGAAAGGAGCATTTTTCCATTTTATTCTTATATTTTATGTATAGAACATTATATATAATATTGTCATATACATTTTATAATTTAGGAAACCTGTGCTTACCATCTGTTTGCTGAAAGGACACAGACTCACTTTATGATAGACTCTGGACCAAGCAAAACAAATATCCAGTGCTCTTATCATAAGCTAGCTCCAGTCTGCTACCCAAAACATAAGACGCAGAAAAGTATGTTAGTAAGTTCTAATTCACCTGCTTTTCCTGAGCTCTGTGGGAGAGGAAAGCATACATGTCCTCATGAAGTAAATTTCAAGTATTCTACTTGGTAGGATTATTGTCTTGGAGAAAACTGTCAGAGCATACATATAAATACAACATGTATTCTTTCTAGTTTCTAGTCCCTATTTTTTGGTATGTGTTTGTAACAATTAGTAACTCACTGCAATACTTTTGTTGTACTTTAGCTGTCCTTTTCATTGGGAATGATTATTGAAAGAGAAATTAAAATAACCAGTAACTTATAGATATCCCTTAGTCCTTGGAAGTTACAGTCTCCTTTGATTATAGTAAGCAACAGCAATCTATAATATGTTGGATTCTCGTGGCAGCCAGCGAATGAACCGGTGCTGCAGAGGCTGCAGGCAGCCTCGCAGCCCAGCACTCAACCGCCACGCCACCAGGGGAGGCCCTATGTTGGATTCTTTTCTCACATAAAACCTTTGTCTTAAATCTTTTGTCAGCGAGCAGCATGTCTCTGCTCCTCTGTGCTGTTTTTTGTTGTTCAAATGACATTGAACAATATTCCAATGAATGGAATAATTTTGTATTGTATAAATGTAGACTGAAAGTATTTGGGGTTCCATGTGAAACCTGTGTACAAATGTTTATACAATAGTCGCAAAACTTGACGGAACTTGAAAGGCCGATGTACAAAATTTTTAAACCCTGTATTGATAGTTTACTTATGATTTACATCTTTCTGTTTCCTCATAGATTTGAAATGGCCTTTAGCAGATGATAAAATAAGTAAAAAATGGCCCACAGTGGCAAAATCAGGTATTAAAGTATGTGTGTGCACAGAGCTTGAGGGGAAGACACATTATCATCCAAGCTATGAAAAGCAGCTCTAGTCAAACATGAAACTTAGCACTGACCTTCTTAGAAGTCAAGGCATAAGGGGCTTATATTTTTCTCATTGCATTTAGCTCTTGGTGATTTACAATGATAACGAGTTAAATTATAGCAGAAGAGATAATGTTTGTCAGACCTTTTCTCAGCACAGTTATCGGTACTTTTGGCTAACAAATCCGAGTTCAGTTAACCAACATTCCTCAAAACTGGGCAACATACTATTCCTATTTTTGTAGTATGATCTCATATGTCATCATTATAAAATATCTACCAGTTGGCCATAATATGCCTGCTAAGGAGAGAACTTTACACTGTTGGTTTGAGAACATGGAAAGTACATTGAACATTCTTTTCTGGGTCATATAACTTACTTGTTTTCACCCATTTCAGCCGCCACAGTAGGTTTATAATATTAAATCCAAGTGAAATTCCCAAATAGTTTACCAATTCATTTGTTTCACTATAGAAATTTTTACATTTTGTAATTACTAAAAACATCTTTAACATGGTGGACCCAGTATTAGTTCCCTTAGCAGTTCCAGAAGCCTATAGCCACCTTGTATGTTACTAAATTAGTCAGAACGAAGGCTTTTTACTTTAATACTTTAGGAATGGACATTGGTATAGGAACTGAAGTCAGGAGAGACTTGCCAGGAAACAGTGAGTTTTGTTTAGACCTCATGATGGAGAGAATTTAGGCACAGGAAAGCTTGCTATAAAAAAGCTAGTCCTATATGTATTACCATTAAAATTGTGCTTACTAAAGGTGTTTATATTTAAATATTCTAAAGAAAGAATCTTTTTTGTAAATGCATATAGTCTGAATGTTGGGTAAGGTCTAGATTTATTGTTAATACTATGTGAGTTTATGATGAGCACAGCCCTACATTGAGGTAACTGGACCTTTAATCATGTATTGCGGAGTGGTAAATTTTGACTTGGTAAGAAATTGGAAAAGTACAGTTAGGTTTGGAGGTTCGCAGTGGAGACTGGCCTGACTGGCGCCTAGAGTTCATCTTTTTAAATGCTAAGAGCTAGTGCTAAAGACATAGTCTCACTTCTGACAAAATAGAAAATAAGAATCAAAAATAGTGGGTATCATGAAGGTAGTTTTTATGATTTTATAAATACTCTGAGTAAATGGCCCTCTTAGTATTTTAAGACCGTTCCTTTTCTAAGCAGTTTACTACTTGATAGATAGATCTATTGACTCTATCATCATCATAGTCATCCCAAAATAGACTTGTTTTGAGATCTCTGCATTAATTATGTTTAAAGGAAGACTCGGTACAGAGTAATTGCATCTTGTTGGTTTTTGTTAATATATATCTCTCTTGATATACAAGTGAGGTACATACAAATTCTATGATGACACAGAGTAGGAAAAAAGTATGATTCATCCTAATTACAAAGCTGTTTCCTAGGGAAGAATCATTGGAGGAATGTCTTATTTGTTTTTTTTTTTTTTTCACAAATGGTTTTGAGACTTAAATCTTACCTTTTCTGTATATGACTTTTAAATGGTCATGTACAGAATTTATATTTGATTTTTTTAATCTGCATCCATGTTTTTCAGCAATAGTTGCAAAGTCAGATACTCATGGATTTTAATGGATCCATTTTCTAAGACATAGGCAATTTATGTTGAAACTCTAGGTGTCAATGGATCTTTGCACATGCAATCTGAGATGAGTCCTTTGGGCACAGCAGCTAGGATATACATGTTGACCCTACTAGAAGAGTTTTAGAGGAATAGGGGTTCTGTAAACTAGATTATGAACCTTCATTCAAGAATGTAAGAAGACGCTAGCAAGTTTAGATGATTCCTGCAGGAAAATCGTTGATTAAGGAGAGGAGGAAGCTGGAGAAAGCAACAGAAGAGGAAGCCACATCAAAGATGACTAAGGGAGTTGATATTTTTAAAGGCTTAGAAAATTCAGAGGAACAGCTTAAAGTAAAATGGGTTAATGATGGAGCAAAGTTTTGGAGAAATCAGGAGGGAATAGGAACGTAAACAATGTTAAGAAAATTCCTTATTTTCTAAGGCTGGAGGCAAGGTTGAGCATGACTATATATTTTGGTTTGGGAGAAGGTGAGAAGATGAGGGATGCTTTGGTGGAAACTGTCAGATCAGAGGGGCGATAATCTGATGATCATAGTGGGGTGGGTAGAAGATGGGGTGAATACTAAAGAACTCGGAATAGTTGCTGTGGAAAATGACTAATGAAATTGATGAAACCAGTGGTGGCATTGCTGAGCTCTCTGACTGCGGGCTGGATGGACACCCAGCCCGACTTACCACTACAGCTTGAGGCACCTTCAGAAGAGGTGACTCATACAGCCTGCACTGTCCTTCCTCAACCCCTTCCTACCCACCCCTCTCCATTTTGTCTGCCTGTGATCAAATCTACCTGTTCCTTTATGGCCAATGTTTAAAGGACGTTTCTAGATCTCCCCAGCCAGGTGTGCTGTTAACTCCCTCCCCATGCCCTACCCAGTATTTTGCAATAGTTGAGCCACTCTTAAGAATCATAATTTGCAAATTTTATCTTCTTTCCTAAATTGTAAGTTACTTTGGGGCAAGAATCATGGTTTGTCAGTATCTCTATTTCTCTCTCTTTCTCTGCCTAGGGCAGTGCTGCTATATTGAATAAATATTGAATGAGTAAATTAATGAATGAAGCAGATCCATCACAAGCAGATTGTGTAAGCGAACAACCGACCTCTATAGGAAGGTAAAGTTTGTCAGAATTCATTACCAGGCTAATAACCCACAGGCATCATTTTGGAGGCTATAATTTTATGCATATATTCAGCTTCTTTTTCATGGCAGTAATATGTTGCATTTGTAGGTGATTATTCTAACTGGGTGACTTAATTAATATTTGGTTTATTTGTACTCTTCTGATATTAAGGGATCACACCAGCACAATCTCTGTCATGTCCACCTTTGTTCATTATGTCACATTCACTCTGGCTTTTCTACGAGTAAGGATACTAATGACACAATATACCATAACCCCAAGACTAGATTTCCCTTTTAAATTTCCTTTTAATTTCTCACTTAGTGACTTACTAGGCTGCGTTGAAGGGGCTTTGGATCCCAACTTGAGCATCTTATGCTGTTGGCCCTACAAGGTTTGTTCAGAAGAAGAAAAACTCACAGCGAAAACAAACGGCAGCGATTACAGAAAATGGAAACATTAGCCTTAGCAAAGTGTGATGGAGCATGCCTGGGAAATTTTTAGCTTTATGAAGTCCTGATTTCCATTGGCTAGCTCATAACATTACCATAAATTGAGGCAGATTTCTGTTCTCATATAAAGGTCATCTTTTGTATCACTTCAGAATTTTTAATATTCTGCTGTCCACTTCCCCCCTGTCCCCCCCCCATAAACTAGTTCATTTTATTTTATACTTTAATTATTTCTTTGGTGTTTTTATATAACGTGTTAGCCCACACAATTTAAGATATAGTTAAGTTAATCAACAATATAGCTAGTTACCTATTGGGTATTAACAAGGATATTATTGTGGCTTATTGCTAAAATAGAACTGAGTATTTACATCTTGATGTGCAGTACAGAATTTTATTTGGCATTATACATTTGAGGAACTGAGGCAAACGTTGCACAGATGCTGCCAATGCCTCCTTTGCCATTTTGGATATAGATATAGATTTAGATATTTGCCATTTGGATATAGAAATACAAACAGCAGCCGTGACTCAGTTCCATTTCTGTAGATGCCAAGATTATGGGCTTCATTGAGCCATATGAACTGCAATAAAAAGCCGTCTTCTATATCGCCACCACAGTGGTAGCCTCTCCCTCAGACATTGCCTCTACTGGAGACCCAGACCTCATGCTTAAATTTTCTTCTTGTTTCAAGGATACTGGTTCGTCCACTTAATATTCAGCTTTCTCACTTTAACCCCCTTACTGTCTCTCATCAAATACTGCTAAAACATTATGCTTCCACCTTGGGAAGTGTTCAGAACAGATCAAACCCTCAAATTTTAGTCTGCTGAAACTGCCTAGCATAAGTCAGGGGATTATTAAGTGAAGTGAAAATGCAGAAAAAAGCAATCCTGCCAAGCAAAGGACCATCACTTCTGTGGCATTTTCTGCTCTACTACTAGATTGCTACTCACTGGATTTTTAAGCCTCCTATATATGGGTGTATAATATATATGGTATTTTGTTTGGCTAATCAATTCAGGATTTAGTCCTTTTTGGAAAAAAAAAAATCCTACTGAAATTATGATGTAGGGATATTTGAAATGGGCAAGAAGATGAGAGGAAGTAAGGCCATTACTATTGGTGGCCATTTCTTCCATGAAACCATCCCTGAACCTGGCAGCCAGAAATAGTCTCCCCTTTTGTTAAGATACCCCGGTTAACACAGACCTCACTTTTCTATAATGTCAGCCTATTTGCTACCCTGCTTTTACTAAGTTTTTTCTGGCTCTCCATACATATAGCCCAAATTAGCATTGTTGTTGCAGCTGTTATTGTTGCTGATAATTCTGGATAGCCAGTTCATATGTTGAATGACTAATATTTATGAAGGCCTCTTGGTGACTTTAATGAATTCTTTCAAGATGCATTTTATAGATACAGTTGTTACAAAGAAGGTATTCTGGAAAGTTCTCTGGATTTCTTGCTATAATTTCATTGTCTGTAAAATTGGACAGTGTCCTTCCCAAGTAGTAGAATTTGGTCATGGTTGCTGATGCAGTTCAGGGAAAAACACTTTTCCATGAGGACAACTAGTCTGACTCTTCTTTTTAGGACCATCAGACCTCAGATTGGAATCCCTAAGAACCGACTATATTCGAAACTCTAATGCAAAGGTCTTTTGTCTGCAGTGGTATCCTTTGTTTCTCAAGCACATCATGGATCATCAATGATCTTTCCAACAATATTATATGGTGCCTGTGAACTGAGGGATTGGGAAAGAAGACCCACTTGCTAGCCTGATACAGAGTCCACATTACTGTATTTCAAAAACATTAGTCTTCCTTAAAGGAATAAAGGTGAGATTTTAGCTATCAGTGACTTCATAAGAGCCAAGTTACAATCTCTAAGAGAAGAATGGGGTTAATAAGCAGTCGTCTTGGTCATCAGGGTGGCGGGCTCATAATTCAATCCACCACCTTGGTGTTGACCATCCTGCCCTGCCGTACTGCTCTCGTTCAAATGTAGAATCACCTGACCTCATGCTGTTCTCTGCCTTGCAAGTGAAGCTGGTCATCGCTGTATCTCATACTTTATAATATTCTTAAATCATCTTTGACTTATGTACCCAGCAGTTAAAAAAATTCTGACTTCTTTTAACTTTTTGTACCTAAATACAGCCAGTTTTATACCTCTCAGATATCAGTAGGCCCTTCTAAGCATCAGCCCTTGTTTCACCCGAGAGAAAAGGCTTAGCACCTGACTCCATCTTCTGTTCCATTCCTGGTCTGAAAAAGATCACCAGTCTAAAGAAGATCATTGTCTAGTCACCCTGTTAGGGAACTTCATCATCTACATGATGATGTATTCAAATGAGTTTCTTGATCTCCCCACTACCTCCTGTACTTCATGTTTTGGACTTTGTCTTCTGGAAGTGCTCCACCTATTAAACATTTAAATTTAAGAATCTATTCTCTTATATTACAACTAGCATTACACCTAACAATGAGTCATTCTTCCTATACCTGTTCTTTACTCTCAGCAAGATTTCTCTTCTCTTAATGCCTTTGTTTTTTCCCCCGTTCATAATCATCCTCCTGCCCTTTTCTCCCATCCCACTGACATTGTGGCCCATTTTTTTCAGTCTCACCCTTTTCAGTGTCCTCAACATCTTAGGTCTTTTGCTTTTGGATGACACACACCTGGTAAGGATGCACTTCTGAGTCTTGCCAGCTGCCTACCCTTATTGCACCTGCACTAGCTTTGGCCTTTGCTGGATAAAATCTCCCAAACAACACAGATTACTGCCAAAATAAAGCAATGCTTGGTTTCTGTGTTAGTTTCCTAGGATGGCTGTAACAAATAACTAAAATTGAGAGACTGTAAACAATGGAAGTGTGTTTTTTCTCATTTTCTCAGTGTGGAAGCCAGAAGGCTAATGTCAAGGTGTCAGCAGGGTCCCATTCCTTATAACTTACTAGCAACTCCTTGTCATGGCATTTAATGCCATTCAAATATTGTCAGTCCTTTAAAGACCAAGGAAAAACGATGCAGTTACACAGACATGGATCTTAAAATCCTCACCCCTTCTCCTGCTTTCACTCTACCTCTTTCTGCCACAAATTTCTGGGAAGAGCTGTGAACTCTCACCACCACATACTTATCCCCTGATAATGTCACAGCCCTCTGTGGTCAGGCTTCCACACTTTGTGCTCCACAAAATCTGAGCAGCCTTGCACATGACTGTGCTGCAAAGTGCAGCCAGGTCTTGTCCCTCAGTGCCTTTACTAACATGTGACACTGATGGACAGTCCCTTCCTCTAGAAATAACCCTGCCTTGAGGGTAGTTTAAGGAACACGGTGAAGAGGGTAGAAGGGAAAGACTTCTGAGATCGCTTCTATTTCTAAGATACGATTTTCTGAGATTTTTGGACTCTTCTGTTCTCTTTGTTTATAAAACTTGTAGGCATTTTGTGGTTAAACATTGTAGTGCTCTTTTAAAAAAAAATAATGTTGAGACTACAGAATGTAACATCTTTCTCATGCGGTTACTGTAATTTCAAAGAGATTATTTTTAGTAACTGTATTTGTTGTTGTAAAGTTTCTCAGAAATAGAAAACACACTAGGGAAACTTTAAATAGAAACTAGCTGTACTGAATTCTAAGATCTGAAGATACAGACTTTGATGTATTAAGTTATCTTTTGAAGTTCTGAAGTCTGAAAAGCTCTAGTAATATTTAAGTTTTGTGTATTTATAGGCTTTTGATTTAATTTTTCAGAGACTAGGATGACAATATAAGAGAAATGGAAACTAAATGATAGAGAAGAGTTATGTAAAATTTGAATAGTTTAATAATTTCCTCTTTCCTAGTAGCATCTGTAGTATAAAGAATTCCGTTGTTTATGGTAAACTTTTGTGTTTTTGAATAGCTTCCTCTTTAGACAAATATAGTTTGTCTATTAGAAGTGGAGTATTTTGGTCTTTTTCCAAGAACAATATTTAAGTTGTTGTAGTCATTCCAAATGTCCCAAGTCTTTCTAGCTTAAATGTGCAGATGAGATCATATTAATACCAAAAAAAGTCTTGTCTTGGAGTCACCTCCAGCCTGGCTGCTGAACCTCAGCATCTTTCTCCAAGTGTCAACCAACAATTTCCAAGTTCTGTCTCATGGGCTCTGACTTCTGCTACACATCTGCTCTGGAACTCACCTGGGGAGGCCCCCTTAATCAGTCATCTTTTGGCTGTCCTGGGCCACGACATACCGCTTCACTGCCCAGGGCCTGACTCCTTGTGCTCCCCGAGGAGCTAAACCCAAGGACCATGTGGCCCTGTACACTTTCTGTCCCAGCTGAAGTCTCCCCTGGACTTTAACTTCAGCAATTAAAATCCTCTCTCTCCCTAGAACTCAGTCCTAATCCTTGGGGAAAAAACACAGTACCCACCTCCTCTGCCTTTTTTGTTATTAGTTTTCATCCATCTGGCTGGGGCCCAAACATCCTCTTCAACAGCCTCTTGTGCTGCTCTGTTATTCTCATGCCTCACTGTTGGGGGTGGTGGGCAGGAGAGTAGATGAAAACTTATTGAAGGTACAGTGGAGCTGTCAGCAGCCGGCACACCAGGGTCCTGAGGCTTTAGGCTCTCCCTTAACTCTCATCCTCCACCTCTCTACCTCCGTTTTGTCTAGCTATAGTAAATTAATAAAACATTTGGAGAAATCCAGTAAAATAAAACTGCAGAAGTCCTCAAAAGTTATTTTTTTCCCCGATATGAGTAGCCACAACTTGGTAGTTAAGAGTTGGGTAAATCATGTTTTGCAAATTCTAAAAATTGCTTATTTGGCAAATAGATCCTTTAGCAAATTGGTCTCCTTTCCAATTCATCAGATATTAAGTCACACTCAGGTTCACTTGGGATTTCCTACTGCCATGATGACAGTGAGCTTCAGAACACTTAAAGTCTTATATAATGTCTTCCAATTGAATATTGTTTGTTCCACATTTAGTTTTATTGAGAACAAAGTGTTGTCATCTCTCTGGGGCTTATAATGGGTATGTGCAACACAATTACAATAATTCTTCTAGAACATACTGTTAGAGTGCTCTGTAACATGGTTGACTGCTCACCTTTTTTCCCTTTGAAGTGGATGAACTGAGGAAAGGGCAATAACTGGAATATGTTTATTCTAAGCCCTCAAAAAAACTGAGGGGTGTGTCATGTTGAAGAGAAAAATTACAAAAAAGGCGCTGTATGTTACCATCTATTAAAGATATAAATCAGATATACAACTCAAGACAAATATATATTTTTCCGTTAATTTAATTCGTAAACTATAAAACTATTGATGCAGATGTCTGTTCTTTAAGCAGTAATGTTATTGGGTAAATTGAATCTATGCCAAAACACAAATGTGTATCCATGCAGATACACGACTATAAATAAAACGATTTTCTTTTGCTATTCAAAATACATTAAGGCTTCCTACAGCTCTCTTTGCTGCCCCCTGCCCTGTGCTTATGTGGGTCTCTTTTTCCTTTTCTCCTTTTCCCAATAAACCTGTCCTTTTAAAATAGGTTTCCAACTATGAGGGATGAACTCCTACCCAGAAATTTTGTAGTTCCCTTTGGGTTTGCCCCTACCCTTACTTAGCTTTTGTGTCCTTTGTCTTCCCTGATAAATGGTTAGTAACAAGCCAGGATTCCTTCTAGCTGTTCATCCAGCATTTGAAAAGGGTCTTTTGTAATGAAACCCAGCATCCAAGAGGTGATTCAAACTAAGTTTTCTGCCTTCTCTCTGACATTTTCAGCTTCATTTTATTGAATTGTTTGTTTTGAAATAAGGTCTTAATTATGTCTCCTCATGAGCAAGAGTTCACGGACATCTGCCTTCAGTGCTGTCCTTCTGGTACATTTGGTTTCACTTACATAATCATTCTATTCTCAGACTTTATCTGGAGAAGATTTTTGGAACCTGTTGTGTCTGTAAGAATTCTGAATCCTTTTGCATAGGAGGGGTCTTCATCCAAACAAAACTCCTAGTGATGCTAGAACACTTGTGGTTGAAGAAGATGTGACTTAACAGATCACTTAAAAAAATTGTGCTACTATTTTAAACTTTAACCCTGTAATACTCTAAGTAGGGCTTTTGATAGATTGCTATATCAGAAAAAAGATAGTTGCTTAAGTATTTTCTAGGTAACTTTATAAGTGGCAAGGAAATCACTCGATTTCTAAAAAGATGTCAAGAGAACATTAGAATAAGATTTGATTATACCTCAAGGTATACCTTGAAGCAAAAACCCCACATTACCTACTTGTATGTGAATGTGGGGGCGATGAGGCATGACTTCTACACAGAGGGAAATTAATAGACAAATTACAAATTTACTTTGGAATGGAAAGTTGACATTAAAACAGATCATCTTATGTTTCACCATTTGAAACTCAGTATACGAGTTTCAGGAACTAATTATCTAGCAGCAGGCAGTGAGTGATGTGGAAAAATATTAAATATACATAGAAAACTCATACTCAATCCTGCAGAAGGGCCGTAACTTTTTTTAAACACAAAACGAGATTTAGATGCACTAAATAGCATATGAAAACAGGAAAAATCTAGTAATTATTAATAAACCAGTGAGGAAATGCCTAGCCAAGGCTAATTAATATGCCATCTATTACTTGTCTAGCTATCATTAATGAAATACACTGTGATTTGTAATCAAAGCATGCTGTGATGTTACAAGTTTAATGATCTAAAAGCTTTCCTTCTTTTAGTCCTTCAGCTTAGGGTAAAATTGGATAGCTGGTGAGTACTATCATTTACCAGCTGACAAATGCAAAGCAAATGAGTGCAACTTAGGGCACTACAAGAAAAGGGTTTAATTGAAACGTATCTTTTAGAACTATAGAAGAAAAAAGGTATCGAATTACTTTCAAACCAGAGTGTGATGATCAGCTTGCTAAATTACTCCCCTCAAATCTGTGCAATGATGATACCTCCATAGATCATCAGAACAAATGATATTAACTATGTGAAGAGCTTAGCCCATTACCTGGCTCACAATAAGTGTTCCATAAATACATCATAATTGTAACTAATTATTGGTTCAAGTACAGGTTCAATTGCTGAGTTTTGAGTTTTGCATAGAAAAATAGTAAGATGTTTGTGTTGCATCCTTTAAGGGCAACAGATGAAAATCCTTTTAGACCTATTTTTATTTCTTTAAACAAAATTTATTAAAATTTATGTTGTCCACAAATGTTAGAAATGACTTGTGTGTGTGTGTGTGTGTGTGTGTCATATTTAGAGTGTTATGGTGACAGATAATTCCACAAGAGTTTTATTGAATACCTGCTACAACCAGGTCCTGAAAATGCAATAATGAATAAAGCACACACCTGTCTTCCCTTAAAACCTAAAGCCCCTGTCTATCAAAGGAAACAAACGTGTGAACAATTAATAAAACACTACACTATTTCACCTTTCTTTGTTTTCCTCTTTGCCTCAAATACTCCATTCAGTCCAGGCTAAATACTAACACACCTTGAAAACTGGGCATGGTTTTTGCTCTTTAGAAGTTTCCCTGCCTCCACTTTCCACCATAATTATTCCTTCCTTCCTTTGTATGTCTCCATATCTTGCACATTCTTGCATCTTTGTTCTTATTCTGTGGTAATTTATTTGCATGCCCCTCTCATCAGACTGTTAACGTTATGAGAGTTATTATTTATCTTTGTGATCCAGGTCCCTAGCCTTAGCACCTACCAAGTGCTCCATAAATGTGTATGATAAGCTATACTCCTTCCTCCCTCTCTAACCCCTTCTCCCCATTCTGACATGTACCTTGAAAAGAAGTGATAGAACAAAGAAATAAACCAAAACTCATTACTAATCAATTTGACTGATAGCTATTAAGTTAGGAAAGAAAAATGTTTTATATATAGTGAAGCCCTATTAATGTAATTTTCTGATTTCAGAATGACATTATTTATACAATAGAACTGAAATATAGCATTATTTCATTATGAAGGGGGTTGCCTAGTAGTAAACAGTGTAATAAAACTGCTAGAGGATGTTTAATCTATCTCAGATATTTTAATAACATTCATTTAAATAGTCAGTTATTGTATTGAGTACAGATAATGATTAAGAACATGTCTTTATTAAAATACATTCAATAGGAATTGTTATTTGCCAATCTGCCACTGGCAGTTTCAAAAAGTATGTTTTTAACAAAACATAGTTGAAGGGGCAAAATTGACATTGTTGAAAAATCTAGAACTGGAAAACAGTTCTTCCCAGTTGATCTAAATGAAAGAGCTCTTAAATTTCCTATCCTTGGAATTGAATGGCTATAGAACAAAAGTTTAGCTAAAGGATTTTGGGAATTTAAAATAAAACCCATTGTATCAGAATGTTCTGGTATGTGCTCCATAGATTCCATATAGCCCTTCAAAACAAGTATTTGGTATTTATGGTAAAACATATACTGATGGTTTCTTTTATCTGTAAGAATTCTAGCGGGGCCTCCCCGGTGGCGCAGCGGTTGAGCGCTGGGTTGCGAAGCTGCCCGCAGCCTCTGCAGTGCTGGTTCGATCCCCGGCTGCTCCCCGGCCACCGGAGGAGGGACCCACATGGCGCGCAGACCTCTCCTGCCGCCCGCTGCTCCCCTCAGCGGTGTACTTCGGTCCTTCTGCCTGCCTGCTCTGCTCCCCGCTCTGGCTCTGGTGAATCCTCTCACCCTCCTGGGCTTCTGACTGTACCCAGTGCTTGTATAAATAAATAAATAAATAAATAAATAAATAAATAAATAAATAAATAAATAAATAAATAAATAAACCTTTAAAAAAAAAAAAAAGAATTCTAGCGAATATATCTCAAAATTGTTACTATTTAAAAAGTCATTCTCAGTACTTAAAAATTACTTATGAAGTAAAACTAATGAGCTAGAGCTAAGATTTGTTTAGGGTAATGAATTACATTTACTATTTATGCTCATTTTTTTTGTTTAATGTTGCCTTGATTTGCCTTTCTGTGATTCTATGTAACAGATATTTCAGGGTAATATTCTAATTCAAATTTTTGCTGGCCAACCGTATTTGTTTTTTGAAAAATGAGATATATTTTACATTTATATTAAAATGAGGTATTTTGCATGATGAAGTGGGACTAGATGAATAAAAATATTAATAGTGATGGAATCAAGTGTTCATTGCCTAGGTTTTATTGCTTATCTGTCTACCAGTTGCCCATCATCTCTTCATCAACCCCTTTTCCTTAAGTCTTTCCATTCACCTAAGTTAATAGCCGTGACATCCATTACTATTTCCAGTTGTTTAAATTTTAACACAAAATGAAATGAGTAAGACCTAAAATCTATTACGAGGATACCAACACTACTAACAGAATCTTATCCTGAAACATCAATAAAATAGACTGATAATATTTTGTATTTCCAAAGAAAGTCACATTTGGATAATACTTTTCCTGTTCTTGGTAAATGTCATTTTAACTATCAGCAGAATCAATAATTAGAATCTAAAGACACTTTTTTTAAGAGTGTCCCTTAGCTAGCAAACCAAAAATTTAAACATTCTACTACTTAAATCTTAGTATGTTTAGTAGATCTGCAAATCATACAACTTTAAAAATTCTAGTAAAATGGAATAATAAATGTTATACTTATTTTTATTTGTATTTATACGTATCTTTTACTTGGGATCAATCCCAGCATCTGTCTAGACAGAAAGTAGAAAATTTTGCCTAAAGCAAATTTTAAGGAAATATAATTCAGTTCTCTAATGTAGTATGTATAGCACTTCGGTTGGAGTTTAATCAGTGGATTGGGCAGTGATATAAATTTTTAGGTCTCGATATTGTTTTGGCTTCCTAATCAGCTGAGCTTTCTCTTTTTTCTCCTAAGGTATAAGTAGCACCACCAAGGCAACCCTGCCGTACTCGGCTCCCTGGTGTTTAACTGTAACCCTCCCACTCCAGCTACACGCAGAAGACAATTGTGTCACATTTTAGAAAACAACTTCCATCAGAATGTGTAAAATCCAATTCAAAAATTATTCCATGACTCTAATTATTTTATTCCCCCTCCACATACCATTTTCAAAAAAACTTACGCCAGAAAAATGTAATAGAGTTTTTATATTTTAATGCTTTTATGGATTCTTACTAGTGTTTTTAAGACCTGTAAATAGCAACACCTGCTATTTATTTTTCAAGCCTTACTGTGCCATTAGACTTTGCAGCCTGTGTACATATATCATGCTAATAAAAATTAAATTTGAGGAAAAGAATCCTAAGTTTCATAAGCTTTTTCATGACAGAACATGTTTTTCTCTGTTTTCAGTGATCTGCAGATTCATCTTAGTTGGTTGGGTTAACCCAGTATTATGGGAGGGTGAATGAAGCGTGTGCTCAAATGGAGGTGCAAAGTTGTCTCTACCAAAATAATAGTTATGGACATTGATCAAAACAATTATATGAGAAGAAAATGTTCACACCTACAGCAAAGTTCAAAAAAAGTACAGTGAATACCTGTGTACCTGCCATCTAGCTCCTACTCTATTCATGTACTCAGCTTGATCACATCTGATCCTGTTAGATAATTGCTCAGTGGAGGGTAATCCCAGATTAGAGCTTCTCTACAAATTCCTTTTTTGACTTGTTTTTTCAGTTTGCATCAGA
Organism: Talpa europaea; assembly: GCF_964194135.1. Lineage (NCBI taxonomy): Eukaryota > Metazoa > Chordata > Mammalia > Eulipotyphla > Talpidae > Talpa > Talpa europaea. Next base: position 17,048,917 of record NC_140072.1, read on the forward strand.
TTGTTCCATTTAGCCCATTTAGGAAGATTGCTTTGATCATGTGTGGTGTGTATGTGCATGTGTACACATGCATATGTGTGCACATATGTATATGTATCTTCAGAATGAGAGTGCCCAGATGTTTGTACCAGCACAGCCAATTATTTCTACTGGATTAACCATCACATGGAGAGATCTCCATTTCTCAGCACAATGTATAAAATTGTGAGGTTTTATTTCTTTCTACTTTTCTTAGAAATTCCATTTTAATGGAAATGAAGCAGTACATAATTAATACTTTTTTAGGAAAAACAAGCAAATTTTATTGGTCTTTTTCAAGGTGTCTATGGAGTTTATGTTGTATGAGAATCTTTTATAATCCTGAAATATTTTAATCAAATATTTTAATCTATATGTGTATTTCCCCCTAAATGTTGAAACTAAAGGCCATCACCTCCAATTATGCTAGTTTTTAGGAAATGATTATCTATAGACTTTATTGGTTTGTCTTTGACCTTTACTTTTTCTGTGTTCTTTAAAGATCAGTTTTAATCATAGCCTTTTTCTGTGAATTAGGAGGTTTATTATGTATCATTTGTTACCTAACACTTAAAAGAAATCAGTTTTGATTGTGTTGTATGGTATACAGCCATATTTTAAATTACTGACTGTCTCTCTTCTTACTCTGTTATCTTTCTAGGAAGTACTCGTTAATTATTACTGGTATATAGCAACCCTCCTGATTCTTTCATGTCTGGTTTCCTGTTCCTTTTCTTTCTTAGTTCTACCCTTTTCTTGATTTTTATAATAGACCCAGAAGTTTTCTTAAACTTTATTCATTTGTTCAAGTCACTATACTATTGAGTGCACTTGTAGCACTTCCTTGAGCTACAAGGAAGCCCCCACCCTCTCTCTAAACGTAGAGTTTCAGTGCCTCCTGAATACAGTACACCCATTCCCAACTGGGTGGACATCGCCCCTTGTTTGCAGTGCCATTCTCCTCATCCTCCCTATTTTAATCCTAACCACGTTCCATCAGGATCTTGCTACTTCAAGCCTTTGCTGATCTTAATAGGTGTCTTTAAAACTATGTCAGAAAGGTTTATTTATATTTAGGTGATATTTATAACCAAGGGTTTCAAATAATAGGTTTGCAAAGTTTTCCAGAAGAGAGCCAGAATTTGGGGATTCTAAGTTTGAATATGGTATGTTATCACTTTTCAACTATTTTTATTACATGCCAAGTACTGTTGTAATATTTCTGGGCTATTTTTCAACACTGAGTTGCTTTTTGAGTGAAGATAATTATTATGGTGGTAAAACAACCAAAGCAAAGCACTGACTTTATTTCAGTATTATTTCTTTTGGTTAAAGACCAATATGACCAAGATTATGGGTTTAATCCTATGTGGGAGAGTTAACTTCCCAGCAACAAATATTCAGTGTTCACATGAACATGACCTGTTTAGCACAAACCATTTGTCATGCTCAGTGGTGTAAGCTTTATATCCCAAGATTAGCAGATGCAGAAAATACTACATTTTAATGAAAGCATTTAAGTTTTTTGGCAAGGTTTCTGTTGTTGTTTTTAATGCAGTTCCAGAGACATACCAGCTTAGTGATATAAATGTTGAGTATAAGTTCTTTGTAAATAGTATAATCTAATCAGTATAACATACAATGATTGTTGAATTGTATAAATTTCAAACTACATAGTAACAACTTGAGAACTAGTCAGATTAGGGTCCATCAGTGGGCTGTTAGGGTCAATGTAAGTGATGAGTGGAAGTGGCAACTGGCAGACTTCTCTTACTAAGTTGAGGAGACCTGTTAGTTGTTTCCTACACAGCTCCTTTCTCAAAAAGATTTCTGGTGCTAGGCTGTAGTAGTTAGGTTTAATCACACAGACAAATGGAAGACATGTAGGGTTTCCTCTGGGATATAATGATTGCTAATTATGCTTGATAGAGATTATCCTTACAGTTATGTTAATAGTCCTGCAGAGTAGATTGCTTAGCTTTTAAAAATCACAAATACTGTCTACTATATGGATCTTACTGCATCATTCTAGCAACTTGAAGAGTATCCATTTCATCCCATCCGTACCAGACAACCAGGTCCAAAGTATTTCAACTTCAAGAGTTCTTCATAAAGCCAGACTTCAGTAAAATTGCTGAAGAGGGGAGGTTTGTTTCTGGGGTAACCATTTGCCAATGCTTTCAGTTCTCCCACCTTGACTGGAATCCTGCAGTTCTCAGGCCATCTTAGGCTTCTACCCGAACACACGCGCTTTAATGTAGCTTGTTCCATACTCTGCACTTCCAGAAATCATTGGTTCTGTCTGTCTCATTTCTTTGAGAATTTTTCACAAGTGAATAAGTCTAATTTGTTTCTCTCAAATGCCCCTATTTTTCTTCCTTTCTAGGTATCATGCACATTCAATAACAGTGCTTTTATTTCACTGCTCTAAAGTGTAAGGGGTAGGTCTCATGATAGAAAGTCTAAGCATCATAGCTGTCTACTTGGGAGTTTTTCTGACAGTCTGTTGATCCTTGAATGGTGATCTTCAAATCACACTAGCTCAGTATAATGTTAGCCCTGGCTTTCCATCCCTTGTCTTTAGATTCACTACATGTAAATTTAGAGAGAGATAAGGAGATCTCTAGAAATGGAGACTATATAATTTCTTCCACAGAAAGTAAACATAAAAATTTAGACCATTCCAATTTGGAAAGAAATGAACTAGAATCATACTTCTATGTCTTACTGGCTATGTGACCTAGGTGATTTATTTAACATCTCATTGGAGTGTATAATAAAGCTTTACCTAAATCACTTGCTGTGCTGGCTCAGTGAAATACATACAAGAATCGTAGCACTAATACAAAAATATATAAGGATTGGCACCTGGCACAGGGTAAATTATTTCATAAAAGTTGATCTTTGTCACAGGGAATAACTTATCAAAGAATTTTTTTTTAAATAATCACCCAAAATTTTTAAAAACATGAACTTCTCAACAGTGAAAAACCAGGAAGTATATAATGCAAGGAAAGAAAAAGAAAAAGACCTATCGCTGATCATAATCATTATTAAATTTCAGAACATCAATAACTAAGGAAAGATCCTAAAAACTTCCAAAGAGGGGATATAACATTCAAGAAATTAGAGTAATATCACATTGCCCAAAGCAACACTGGTAGAAAAGGTGGAGAGGAATTTGAAGGAAAATTATTTCCAACTAAGAATTCTCATTCAAATGTAAGAACAGAACAGGCATTTTCAGACAATCGAGATCTCATAAATGATTTACCTCCCATCCACCTTTCCTAGGGAGCTACTGGAGGATGTGTTTTAACAAATTTAAATAGTAAACTAAAAAAGATGAAGATAGAGGATCCAGGAAACAAGGAAAACAACCCGGAAGGGAGTCACCTTCCACTGTATCCTGCACACCAGGAGGAAAGTCTCCAGGAGGATGAAAGAGAAGTTGTCTGATAGATGCACATGCACTATAAGAAGATTTGTGCATCTCAGTAAGATTCCGGGAATGAACCCGTCTCTCGAAAAGAGAAATATGAGGTAATTTTTAGCTCCAGGGAAAATGCCTCATGGCTCAAGAAAAATGTAATAGCTACTATACTGTGAATGGTATCTACGTAGTTATAGAATATAAACCCCAAATATTGACCTTACCAAGAATTATGACATAACTATTTTGCAACTATGGAGGAAGGAAGAAATGCAATGTGAACTAAAACCTCATTTTTCATAGTAGGATGTTGGTAGATCATAGGACAAGTGTAAAAAAAAAGTTTAAATGTCAGCGCAGGCAGTATTTTAGCTATGCAGAGGTAAATGCCAGAATAAATAGCTTAAATTTTTGGAAATGCTTGTCTTTGAGGAGTGGCATTACAGGTTGCAGAGGAATTGGGCTGGTGCTTTCTTCCTACATTGATCATGAGCCATGGGAACCATTACTAATGTTCATCAGTATGGATCTTCTCTTGTTCCTGGGTAAATGCAAACCTCTGTGCCCAAGCACCCTCCAGCTCGTCAGAGACTCGCTCCGGCCTTGAGGCAAAGAAAGATTATGGCTGCTGTGGGCTACCCGCAGTGACCACCTCAGCTCCCTCTTCTCATGCCTCAGCAACCTGGAAAGGACAAACTAAAACATATCCAGTATTCTGGAAACTTTGCCTGTGTTGTTTGGAACTGTGACTTCTTAGCTTAGAGAAAAATAAGAAAAGATTTGCCCAGTAGTCTTTAATTCAGGCTTTCCCGTGGAAGGCCACAGTATTCTAGGTTGTGCAAGGCACACCATTACTTTTGCAGCTATTTAATTCTATTATTGTAGTGCAAATGAGTGAGTGGGTCTGTGTTCCAATAAAACTTTATGTATGGACACTGAAAATTGAATTTCTTAGAACTCTCATGTGTCATAATGTTATAGGGCAGCCCCGATATTGAACGGGTTGCCTGGCTGTGGGTCCTCACCCACACCCTTAAAAGGGACTTATTAATACTCTACTACAGGCATACACAAAAGGTTAATAAAAGGTTTATTTACAAGGGAAAAGGAAATAAGGAAAATGTACAACTCAGGGAGAAAATAGGGAAATAAAGTCTTTAATGCGTTCTACCCGATCCGCCGACCTGGAAACCCAAAAAGCACTCTCCCAGCTGGCCAGACGCTGCGAGCTGGCGGAGAGCCAAAATGGGGGAACCCCTCCAAAGCCCACGTGTCTGGCATTATACCAACCTGGCTGCTTAACCCCATCCTCAGATCCCAGCCACCTTCCCTTTGGTGGTGATGGGATTTGGAGTTCCCAGTGTCTTTGGCTTTGGCCTGGGGTGGGGGTGGAGTCCACAAAGCCTGTATGGAATTAGCTTTAGGACATCCTTTTCCCCCTAAAAATTCCCCCCTTTCACTTTTTGCCACCATTTACATGGTGATGAAGATCGAATATATGGATGTTGGGATGCAGTGTCAGATTAACATTTTTTACCAGGTTCCAGTGTGAAAGAAAACCAGTCCCTCCAGGTATTTGTCGATTGTGGAAAGCAAAAGTCTTTTATTCCTGGAAAAACAGTTCATCAGTTCAAGCCCAAAAAAAAAAAAAAAAAATCTGGAGGCATTAGCCAAAACAAGACAGCAGATATGTCAAAATCACAGGAAAAAAAAATCTTAAAATGGTTCAACTGATGTAAAACAAATTTTCTCAACCTTGATCCCAAACTTTTAACAGCATAGCAAAAGTTTGCAAACTAAATGTACTTTTAAACCATTTTTAACTTTTTTTGCATAAAATCACAGGGCAGAAATAACTAACAGCAGTTTTTAGCTGGCTTTGTTGAAATACTCCATATAGGATCAGAGCAAACCGTTGGCATCCGGTCGATGTAGGCTTCAGGAACAAAGTTGGTCTCATCGGACTCCACCTGGGCTTTCCTGTTCTCGAGGGTACCAGGGCTTTTTCCTTGGCTGGGTTGTCCAGTACTGCCAATGGAGGCAAGCTTCCTCACCTTCTTTGGAGGTCTCTGGAACCCTTTGATTTTCTTCAACCATTTAAAAATGGAGAAAGCCATTGTTCACAGACTGCACCAACAGGTAGAATTGGTTTGTAGGTTGTACTTTGCTGACCCTGGCTTTAAATAGTTGAAGGACTGTTATGCATAACTGCTAATAGTAGCATATTGTTTGTTTTTACAGTATAAAATTAAATCTAAAGAGTGGGAGTCCCAGGTGGATAAATTTCAGCCTTGAATTTCCTTGTTTGGAGAACATTTCTATACATTAGAACTGTTTGCTCTGAAAGATTGCCTTGAGGGTCCTTGTGCTTGAGATATTCACACTGCAACAATAGGGTGCTCTAGGAGGTCTCTGAGCGCCTTCTAGTTCTTACATTTCAAGGCCCTAAAGCACAGTTAAGATGAGTCATTCTGATAAAGCCCTTTTCATGTTTTCCTAAGTATAACACTTCGATGGATTTTTAGGACAGTGCTTGGAAGTTAGGGAGGTGTGTGTTGCCTTAAGTATTTCAAATTAAGCATTTCTGGTGCCAAGATTTGCAAAGACTACTTGCTAGCCTAACCATGTTTGCACACAGCAGTATTTTCTAATTTAAATTCAATCATAATCTCCAACAGCCCTAGCCTAGACTAGCTCAAGGTATAAACTTCATTTTCATCTCATTAGGCCACCTGGAAGCTGCAATCAGTGAATAGTATTGACGTCAGGAGTCTGTCTGCTTCATTAAAATGTTAATTTCATGGCTTTAATTCCTTTTGTAACCACTGCAGGACTCTGTATGCAGATTTATTCTAAAGCAGACCAATTTACATGTCATATTTTAGTATATTTGTTTTTTCAGATTTCTCTCTGTATTGCTAATCTTACAAATTGCTTTTGTGTTTAGAAAGTGTTAAAAAGCTAAATTTAGGTATTTGGAGAATTTCAGCCTAGCAAAATTTATAATTCTGAAAGTTACTTTTCTCACCAATGACCTAAGTCCCACCTCTAAGTATAGAAAGTACACCCTCCAATCCCCTGGTCCCACACCCCCATAGCTCTGAAGCTCCACCATTAAAGGCTCAATGGCCGCTTTAGTGATGATTGGAATGAATCTAGATAGTGCCAGCTAGGAAAGTGGGTGAAATCACATGATAGGTCATATGCAGTCTCCTGCATACCTTTTATGTCTTGAATGTGCCAATGTAAATAGCAAGCTTACATTTGTACTCCCTAAAATCTTAAATTTCCACTGCTTCAAAGGGAAAGCTAAGCGAAAGACATAATCAAGAGGCTACTTCCGCCCTGAGAAACTAAGGATGTGTCCCAAACAGTGTCCTGAGACCAGTAATCAAAATGTGCCACAGAAAAATCTGATGAAATTTTTCAGTATTTCTACACTCTGGTGAGCATCTCGGACTTGACCTTTTCACATTTGCCAATACCTTTACATGCCATTAATTTTCCTCATAACTGTTTTAGATCCCTTTACTGGTTTCTTTTGCTTTTCTCATCTCTCTTGGAATAAGCATTCCCCACAGTTCTGTCTTTTGCCTTTTGTTCTTGTCTCATAACCTCTCCTGCTTGTAACTACCACTATCTTCTGTTTGCCAACAGTGATTCCCAGATTTGTGCTTCTGCCTAATCTGTCTCCTGACGTCTAACCTTCCTATGCTGGGATGAGTGGGTTGGATAATCTTACATAAATATGGCTCTTTCACCTCAAATATAGTTATGTCTAATACCAGACTCCTTTCCTCTCAGCTTCTCCTCTGTTCTGCATCACCACCATTCTCATGTACCCACAAGTTAGAAATGTCCCAGGAGGTGACCCACAACAATTAAATGGAGAAAAATCAAAGATCAGTTCATCTGTTTCTTTGATAAATGTTAAAAATTTGTCTTTTTCTAGGCCAATTCAATCAAGTTCTTCTCAACACAAGCATAGCCATAAATCTATTCCCATGTATAATGACTGGATGAAATTATATTTAGCTGCTGTCATATACCCTCACCTCCACTGTGGCCACCATCAGAGATTTATTTGCTTTTCATTAGTCATGGAGGGTAGGGAGGTAATGTGATCAATTATTTCCCATTTTTGAAGTTTCTCTTAAAATAATTCCCAAAAGGTCCTAAAATTACTGTTCTCAAACATCGTAAGATGAAGCATGCTGAGTCATCACCCACTAGCATTGGTACATATTGGCTGTAAATGGACCTGCCCTAGTTACCTTTTAAAATAGGAGTGTAGGAAGTGGCATTCCACTCTGTCTCTTGGATGAGTGGAATCCAACTCTTTAATCAGGTATATGACTGGGGATCAAATGCAATTTGGCTTGTAATTCAAATGCAAAAGAAAGGTGAGCACCCAGTTTTCTGACCAGTCGGACATCAGTCACTAATTGTCTCAGTATGTCTTAAAATAGTGCTCCAGCCACTATCTCTTGATACTTAAAAATGATTAACAAGGCTGAGACAGCTTTATTAAGTGCATTTTATACTGGTTACCACTCATTGAGCAGATATTTATTGATGTATATAATGAGACAGTATTGACTGATGTGTGCTATATAGCATACGAAGTCTTCATAGACTCGAGGCATTGGTCTTGAGGAACCTATACTATCTATTATGGTAAAATTCCTAACTGCGTTGTGAGATTAGAAGTTCCCCAATTCCCTATGATTCAATGATGAACTCCTAAAGTCTAACAATTGTTTTGAAAGTCTCAGTGTTAATTAAGTATATTCATGTGGGCCTAGAGCTGATTCTGCAACTACTCTTAAGTTATTCTAAACACTAGCATTAAGAATGACATCTTCTCATGGACACTCAAGAGCAGGGACAGCTTAGTCTAAATTTGAAACAGACTTTGACCTTAGAATTTAGGGCAGGTTCTACTTCCCAACCCCACACACACACAGAATTAAGTGACCCTCTAAATTAGCTGCATTTGAAGTATATGAGACAAATAGCCTTAGATGATTGAGCTATTTTTGTAGAGTGAAAGAGACATCAAAATGTAAGTTTAGCCATCATGCCTTATTTTAAATGTGCAAACCTAGTGTTTCTGGGGGTGTCTCACTCAATGTACTTCACTATCAAGTTTCTTAACTTTCCTAGTGTTGGCAGTATTTTTGTATATATACCTATGGTTAAGAAAGGTAGAACTCCATGTGGAGAGAGATTTGAAGTTATCCAGACTCTAGCTGAGCCAGCCACTACAGAACTATAATAGAGTATATCTCTTTCTGTAGAGAGAAAAAGAAATGTTGCCTCAATAGCCACTGATGGGTTTTCATGACAGTGATGGATAATAGCAGCAGAAGAATAAAACTATAGGCTGAGATAAATGAACCACAGGAGAACAGTCATTCTTATGGTCATCCAGCTCACTTAAAAACCTTTTGTTTTCTGTCTGGTTTGATATAAAAGGTACTTTACACAAAAAACTTTTTTCATATTTAATTATCAAATTTACCCCAAGCAATGTAAATTCACTGGACTAAAAGATAACCAAGTTCATTCCAGGAATGTGATGGATCATACCATATTTTATTACAGGTCAATGAAGGAACCATTTAAAAATTCACATGTGAACCCATAATTCTTTCAAATAGAATTGGGTACTTACAATCATACCTAGAGAGTAATGGAAAACTTGTCCACTTCAGAGCCACATGCAAGAAAACATACCATACTGTAGCCCAGTTCTTTTCCATTGGACACATTCTCAATTAGAACAGTGTGTTTCTTCTGCTGTGGGTAGATGTTGATTAATTGATGTTTTGTTTATAATATGTTTCAGAAATGGAAAGAATTTCAGTTATATTTGTAGTGTAATAAAATTAAGATATTTAAGTTTGTCTAAAAGGTTTTTGTTTGCCAAATTTAACATTGTGAGAAAGACTTTTTAAAAAGATAATGTAAAGACCAATTATATTCTTCCAGATTTTAACTTTTAAAAATTGTGCTTATTGAAACTACTATGATACAATGGGGGGGGGGGGGGTGGCTTTGCTCCAGCCCTTTTAGGCAGTGCAGTGGAAAGAGATAACTAAAGCTGGGCAGCAGGTAACCTGGTAACCTGATTTCTAAATTTAGCTCTTTATTCAACCAACTCCAAAACCTCTTTGAAAAAAAAAAAAAAAATCAATCTTTCTGATTTTCAGCTTACCAAACTGAAAATGGGACATTCTAAATGGTCTCTAATTTCCTAACCCTAGCTCCAGGGCTTTAGAATTACACTGACCCAATAAATTAGACCCATTATCACCGTGACTTTTAGTGGTTTTCAGGTTTGGACATGTTGTCCAATCTGAGTCAAAAGACCATTTTATGGGTTTATTGTGAATAGTAAATTAAAAGAAGTATCTCGCACAGTGGCATTCAGTGTGTTTCTTTTTTTTAAGCTTTCATAATACACAAGAACCATATTTCTGATGATTTTCTTTGAATAGTATGTTATACAGTGTGTAGAATACAAAATTGAGAAAGATAACCAGCTGACTCTTGAGAAGTATATAATCTAATCCAAGAAATAGGATTTTGACAAACAACTTAAAAGTTAGAAAAATGATAAGCAGCATGTAAGATTCTACATACAGAGCTGAGGGATTTAGAGAAGGAAGGCAGTGTATATATATATTATTAAATCTGAGAGTTTCAGTGACACTGGGAGAAAATAAAATATAACCACTATATGTGATACAAACCATGGTGATGTGCATGTAAGAAGCAAAAAATCGCCCATCCTGAATTGTGTCATTTTGTGTTGGGGGTGGGGGGAAAGCTTGATATCATTCATTGAGAAGGACCTGCCATGACTTCTGAAGTATTCATGCCAAAAGGTGTAACTTAGATTTAATCACGAGACACATCAGACAAACCAAAGTGACAGATATTCCACAAAATAAGTATCAGTATTGGTTCCTGGGGCCTCCCTGATGGCCCAGGGGTTAAGTCTCAGCGCTGTCACCTCTATGGCCTGAGTTCAATCCCCAGCCAGGGAGCTGCCCACATGGCACAGCAGACCTCTCCTCTCTCACCCACTGCTCCCCTCAGCAGTGTATTTTAGTCATTCTGCCTGTTCTGCTCCCCGTTCTGTCTCTGGTGAATCCTCTCACCTGCACCCCCATACCTTTGGCCTACACCCCAGTTCTTCTACACAAAAATAAAAAGTAAGAAAAACTATTGCTTCCTGGAATACATCTTGAACCAGAAAAAAGACTTTAGTGAAACAGTTAAGTTGGCAAAATGAATAGTAAAGAGTCAATGTTATTTTCCTGGTTTTGTTTAATTGTACTATAAAATGTTAACATTTGGGGAAGGTGTGTGAAGTTTATGCAGAATCTTTTTAGCAGTTTGCAGCAGTTTTAATAAACCTGAAATTTCAAAGTATAAAGTAAAAAAAGAAAATATAATGGGTCTTCATGTAATATAAATCCTTTGCAGATTAAGAAAGCTCAAGTAAAGATCTGTTTTAGATTTATATTTGAGAATTAAGAAAAGCCGAGAGGTCACAACAAAGCTGTTGCTAAATTTAAAAATATTTTGACAGGTTTCAGTTGACCCACAATCCAAAATTAAATGATCCCCATAAAAACCAGAGATCTAAATAATCTTGTTCTCGTAATTTGTAACGCCCCAGTTTAGAGTAGGTTTTACTGGCCAAGACAAATCATCCCGTCCTCCGCCCCCATCCCATAATGTTTATTAAAATTATAGTGTTCCATAGCTGTAGGGATTGAACTTTAAAATATACTTCAAAAATCTTATGTTAACTCTTTCTTTTAAATAATATTTGCTATTGATTTAAATAGATAGGGTAGCTCAGTTAGATGAAAGTTTTGGTGTGGGAATATTTTAAAGGGCCCGATTAGTGTTTTCTAGTAGCTGTTAATGGTTTAAGATTACTTTAGACCTCAATTTGGAGGTCTGAACTCCATGTTGATCACATGTCTCAGTTTGCAGGATGTTATCAAGGTCTTAGGTAAAGCCTCTTTTCTGTGTTGTCCTTATATGCTGATCCCATTTCGTCTTCCTTTGCTAGCAGTCATTCTGACATTTAATGTGTATCTTTTTGGTTCTGTGTGTTTCTGTAAAATTGTTTTGTTTCATATTCCTGTGTTTTGAAATGCATTCTAATAGGACTATTATGTATGTTTCTTGCTGTTTCACTGAGCTTTGTTTTCAGAATACATTCATATTGATAAGTATATATCTAATCCATGGCTCCTAACTACTGTCTTCTTGGTGCGTCAGGCTCCCTTGGTGGTCTCCAGCCCCTGCCATCACAAAAGCACAACAATAAATGTCTGTATAGATGCTCTCTATCTACCACAAGGATTTTAGGATGTATGCTCAAGAGTAGACTTGCTGAGTCATAGGAGTGGGTGACCTTAATTTGACTAGCTACAAATTGTCACCAAAATGGTTTCTGCCTTTTTTGATGTCCGAGTAATATTCCATTATATGAATCTACCACAACTTTGGGACATTTGGGCTGTTTTTACTTATATGTGGAATATAGAGAAACTAAATAAAAGGTCAAGAAAAAGTCAAAACTGGCAAGCTGACTATATAGAACTGAGGCATACAGCAAAGTGGGGGTGTGGGAGGTGGGGCAACACAGGGGAGGAATGAACACAGGGGAATACGGTGATGGTTCCTGGGTGATACAGTGGTGGGAAAACTATGGAGACTACAATAATGTAAGAAAAAAAAATTAATTAAAAAAAAGAAAGTGAAGTGGGAAAACCAAAGATATTTTAGATTAATTACTTGGAAAATTTAAAATGGATAATGCTTATTCTAACAAAACAAAAAAAACAAAACAGGTTACTGCCCTCTAAACTCCCACTAGCAATCCATGAGGGTACCTGTAGTTTCTTATCCCTACCAACACTTGGTATTATCCAGCTTTCTACTTTTTAGCCAGCCCAATATCTGTGAAGTGGTAGCATGTTATAATTTGTTTTTGTCCTCTGATTTCAAGAATCTTTATGTGTCTGTTAGGTTTCTGGGTCTCCTACATATATATTTTCTATTTTTCTACTTAGAATACTTTAGTGATACTAGATTCGTACTAGTTCCTTTTGTTTCTAGACATTAGTCCCTTGTTTACTTTTAGACATTGCAAATATGTTCCTTTATTCCATACCTATTAACCAAAATTCTTAATGTAATCAAATTCATAAATTTTTCATAGATGTTTTTGCCTTACAATTTATGCTCTTGAGATTCCTTGTTGTTTGATCAGGAAAGTAGTATTCACTTTCTCCTATTATATAACTATCATTTACATTTAAGTTTTCATCTGCCTCGAGTCTTCCTTTAAATGTGTTATTGGCAGGATCCACTGACACATAGTAAGCAATCTATCATTCTCCACTGGTTTGTGATGTCATGTTTATTGTATCTCAAATTTCCAAATATCCAAAAGAATGACTCTAAATTCTGTTGTATTAGGTTTTTTCCAAAAGAAAAAAAAAAAAGACATCTGATATCTTTTGCTGTTTTTCCATAATTCTTTTAGAACGCAGTCTCATTTTGAAGACCCTGTTTCATCTAAATCTCAAGGAACTGGTTCAGGCAGGTGTCCTACCAGATTAGCCTTATTTTCAGAACTGTGTGTCTCAGCCCATGGTGACCTTGTCTTCTCCAAGCCTCACTCCTAGAACACACTTTTTATTACATGCACTGTATTTTTCTTAAAATTTTGTAAATTCTATTCATTGCCTTTGTTATTTCCTCACTTTTCCCATGTTTCTATCTTGTATTTCAATTACATTATAAACTCCTGGAGACAGGACTTCCCTCCATGTTGTTAGCTGAACTAACAGGATCTGTACTCATCCTCACAAGCAGGATTTAATGAGCACTTGCTAGACTTTTCAAAGTCAGTACTTTTTTGCTCATCAGTACTTCTAATTGGATGGAAATGTGTGTGTTTATATATATTTACAAAATTGTCAGTACAATAGAGCACCAGCTGACAATGAAGGATGTAAGACAAACTGTTTCCCCATGTCCTAATTGAACACAGCCATAACTTCTACAACAGGACTTGATTTTTAACCACTAGACTTTGTTCCATCTGAATTTCTCCCTATTAAAGAAGTTCTAATTTAACAGTTCTTTCTCCCTCCCCCCTTTATTTTTAGTTATTGCATTTTATTTAATTTTTCCTAATGAACCAAGTGAAAAGCAGTTGTGGTAAATAAATCATTTTCAGGGCTAAGCAATATATTATAATTAGGATTCCATTATCATTTAATTAGGCATTCCATTATTGAATTGGTGTCTGGCTTCTCTTGGTCTCTGACTAATCCTGAAACAAATTCTTCTTTGTGGACAAATATTAGCCTACAATAATTAATAGAGTATTCATCTACACGAAAGCTTTTCATTAAATCTCTTTCTGATTAAGATAGCTCCCCAAGTACAGACTGATTTAATTTGATTCATCAAGGTCTGGTGGAAATGGTTTATACACCAGAGACTTAGGAACATTAAGATTATCTTCATATTCACAGATCTCTCAGGTATTTAAAGACCCTGCTGATCCTTCAAATAGTTCTGTAAACCTAGGTCTGATGTCAGTCAGCTAAGTCAAGAGTTTCGCAAGTGTTGTAACAAGCTGTTGTGGAAAACAGTAAACTGACTGTGTTTTATGTATTAAAATATCAGCTTAGAGTTAGTACTTTCTTGTGTTCCTTGGGTTTAGGAATCAATTTTCATTCCAACTAGTTGGTTCAACACATTAACTGCAGAGTTATTAGAAATAAGCAGATTGTAGATAATCCCTGAAGTCAGGGCCTCCACAGTCATGCGTGGCCCCTTCCCCCCAACCACTAATGTTTCTGTGCCCTTTACCTTCCTTCTGTCTTTTTCTTCCCTTGTTCAGTGATGGACATTTGATATTAAATATTGAATTTAATTTTAACTTCTTTTTTAAACATCTTTCCCCCATCACCCTCGCCCTTTACTTTATTAAAGTCTGGCTGAACCACTTGCCCTTATATTTTTAACTTTTTTCGTCTCCCTTTTTGTCCAGTTCATTTTTATTTGTTGTCCTTTCAGCCCTTCCTCCTTTCCCGCTGTGTGCGCATGAGAAAGTTTGTCTTGCTGTCTGCATGTGAATTTGACCAAAACTATGTGAATTAATCATGGAAATCCAAAGCACATATTTGAATTAGCTGTACTCAAAATATCCTGAAAATACTGTCTTTTCATGTGATATTAAGAAAGCCCATTTGTAAGCAAACTAAGTGATCTGTTCTGATCATAATTTAGCTTCAGTTTTAGAAAGCCCTTGGGACAGGGGACACAAAATTCTCAGTTGAGGATACGAAGGCATCTCAACATCCTAAACTTCCTTGAGGTTCCATTCCAGCCTTATCCCCTTAGTGACCAGGCTCCTGGGAGTTGCTGACTCTTATCTTCCTCTGGCCCTTGTAAACTGTTCTGTTTGGTAACAGTGGTATGGTAGGACCTGAGTCAGGAAGGCAAAAGAGCTTTGGAATTAGAACCGGAAACTGAGGTATTTCAGACCGTCAGGTTAGCCTTCTTAACTGGCCTGCGCATGCCCCGAGCAGATGGAAGCAGCTCGGAGGCAGCAGCAATGGGATCACTTGTCTGGGTGAGCAGAAGGAGGTGGTGGATGAATAGTTAGCAGCTACATGAACTAAGAGGATACTGCTCTGTAACTGGTGAAACACTGTGGTCATCTTTGAACAGACCCTCAGGGAAGAGGTCAGAGTAGAAGCAAGTGTCCTGTAAGTAAGGCAGTGATCACTGGTTTCAGAGTAAGGTCTGCACAGAGGGCAGTGCAGCTGTGTGAATGTTTTCAAGCTAGTGGAAACCCCATGTGTCTCATGGATTGAAAGAAAAACAGTACAGCAGAGAATTACAAGACTTTCTTTGAGGGGTTGGAGGGTCTGTTTAAAGACACTCTTGAGAATTGATACAGAAACAAACGCTTCTATAATAATACTTCAGTTAGTGAAGAGGCTGTACTGTGGCATGTTAACGAACTGTCTCTTATCAGAGAGAAATGATACAGAAAACACTGGGGATTCCAAGAATTCTAGGAAAGAATTTCAATTTTCAAATAATTATGTACTTACCATTGTCAAATATGCCATAAACCAGAAAATATTCATTGAAGGGGTGTTAAGGTAGTGGGGAGGGAGAGTGTCAAACTTAGCTCCTTAGCTCAGCTCTTTAACCTAAAACTGGCCACCGCCCTCACTGAATACATGCCCAGCTTTGGGTCCTGTAGATAGCTGATGTCGGTCACTCAGCAATCCTGACCTGCTCTTACCACTGCACACATGACCTTGATTTCCCAGTTTGACCTGAAGCCTTTTATTTTCTCAGGTTACCTGGTAACTCATGAAGTTAACAGTAGATTGCAGCACTTTCACGAATAGCGGTAAGAATGGCAGCGCGGTGTCTGAGGCCTAGCAGGGCATGTCCGGTGCTCACGGAAAAACAGATTCCGTTCCCATCCGCCTGCCTTCCCGTGGTCTGGAGGATCATCCATCACAACTACTCTCCAGCTAGTCTCTCGTGCACCTTTCTACTGCAGGCTGCTAGCACAGGCTCTGTTGTCAGGCCCCTTTCCAGGCAGAGAGAGACGAGAGGGAAGCTCAGCTGAGTTTCCCTTTTTCTGCTTACTCGGTCTATTCAATCAACAGACACTTACTGATCACATTGAAGCCACTCAGGGGATACCCTGGTAAATAAACCAAGATGACTCCTGTGGCATTTTTTTTCTTTTTTAGCAGAAGGAAAACAGCTAAGTGGCATGATGATAAACAAATGAGTAGTATGCCAAATGGTAAGTTCTGTGGAGAAACATAAATCCGAGAAGGAAGCCCGCCATTTAAGATAGGGTAGTCGGTGTGTCCTTGACAAGATGGGTTGGGGGAATAGTATCTCAGGAGGAGGAACAGCACAGGTCCTGAGATGGGAGTGTGTTCAGAGGAACACAGGACTCTGACTGGAGCAGAGCGACCCTGAAAATGAGGCAGAGAGGTAGCAGGTTGCAGATAGGGCTTCAGAGGCTCACCTAAGGACCTGGGCTTCTCCCTGAGTGAGATGGGGCGCCACTGGGGCAAGGGGATACAGAGGCTAAAGCGTTGGACTAACATTACAGAAGGATTGCTCAGGCTATTGTGGTAAAAATAATGGTGGGGGGCGGGAGGCAACAGGAAACCGATTAGGAAGACATTTTTAATAATCCAGATGAGAGGTAGTGGCTTGCAGTACAATTGGTGGTGCGGCATGAACTGGCTGGATTCTGGGTGTAAAATCCAGATGGATCAGACGTGGAATGTAAGTGAAAGAGAGGAAACAAGGATGGCACTGCAAGGTTGTGGGCCTGAGCTGGAAGGACAACAGTTTTGTCTTTGAAACAAAGATTGTGGGAAGCACAGATTTTGGGGGAAGGACTGGGAAGTTTAGTTTGGCCCAGTTAAGCTTGAAATACTAATTAGACATCCAAGAGGAGATGTGACGTTAGTAGTCAAATACATTAATCTGGAACTTGGAGAGCTGATACACGGATTTGGGAGGCACTGGCACGTATTTGGTATTGAAAGCTGTGAAAGGAGTGTAGATAAGAGAAGAGCAGGAGCCAAGCCTTGGGGCATCCCAGTATTTAGAGATCAGGAACTGAGCAACCTGCCCAAGTGACTTGAGCGTGCCCAGCGAGACCCAGAGGAGCACCCAGAGAGTATTGTGGGCATGACGCCAAGTAAAAGTGCTGCAGAAGGGTGGGGCTTTTGAGAAAGTTGCCAATGACCTTATGAGACATTAATGAGAGTGAGGAGTGGTGAAGACCAAAGTTAAATGGCATGGATTCAAGACAGAAATGGAGATGAGGATTGAAGACGCCATACACAGACCACTGAGGACCTTTAACTGTGCATAGGTGAGCACATTAAAGTGTCCACATCTTTGATCCAGCTATTTGACAATTGTAGCTTATCCTACAAAGTTAGTTATTCTTCTTCCCAAAGATATCAATATAAATGTTGTTTATGGGGAAACAACTCAGAAATGTCTTTTGTTTTCAGATACTTAACATCAAATACTAGGCAGCCATAAAATGTTGTAGAAAGTCTTGGATAGAGTAAATGGTAGATGCATGGAGGGAAAAATAAGTTACAAACAGTACATACAATGTGATTCCATTTTTAAAAGTTGGTAGTTCTTTTTCAAGGCATGTGTTGTGTGTGTGCATGTGTGTATACACGCCTTTCTCGCCTCAGAAAGGGCACGTGTTATTCAGATTTTGCCTTTGGTAGCCTGTTAGTTCACCAACACTGTCAAATTATGGGAAATGTTGATGTTTTCACTCAATATAGATGAATTTGGTTTGAGGATCCAGAGAACCAGTGCCTATCAGACAAGGGATATTCAGAATTGAGAAGAGTTGAAAAGATTTTACAATCTTTACAAAACAAACAAAAAAAAAATGTTCACCAATTTAGGAGCATAGGGATGTGAAAATACAGGTCCCTGAAATTATCTGTAAGAACAAAGTTCAGGTTAGGTAAGCAAGACTGTTTACAAGGATGCTGTTTTTAAATTCACCTTTTTGGCTGAAGGTTGATTTTTTTTTAAGCCAGGTTTATTCTTTCTTAGAAAAACAGTTAGTACTAACTTTGACTTAGAAGGAAAAACAAAAACAGATGGGGCAGGAGGCCAGTGATCCAAGAGAACAGAACAGCTTCTAATGTGGATTGCCATCAGAGATTTAGTATCTATGCTTAGCTAAGGAATGAATTAGTAGGGATGTCACGTGAAGAGGAAGCATGAGGACATCAATTAGACCTATCCCCAGAGTCAAGGTCAAGCCCCTATATGGCTTTGCTTCTACAGTCAGAGATGAATGCACTACATTTTAAGAGAATAAACTGCAGTGTGCACTATAGCAGACTTGCTATCTCTCCCACAGGAGGAGGCAATCTAGAGAAAGAAGCATGGAGAAAGGTAGCAGCGACACCTATGCTCACTTTAAGTATACAGGTGATCAGCCCATTAACAGTAACAAGAATCTGCACACATACTATATGTGAGGCATTTTCCTAAGCATTTTACAGTCCTTATTCCAGAGGAGCTTCACAAAACCCTATGATAGTCAATAGCATCATCTAAATATATAAAGAAGGTGTATTGTGAACATGCCAAGATCGCAGAGTTGGGAAGAGGCAGGACCAGGAGCTAGCTGACTCTACCTTTGATTCCATAAGAATTCAGCTTTGGAAGAAAGAAAAATGAAAAATATCTTAGCAGGAAATAGTATTTTCTCCAATTGAAAAAAAAAAATGGTACTATTTGAGCCTTAGTTAAGAGTTGATTTTAAGTGGTTCATATGTGCCCTTTTATTTTGAAACTGAAAGATAATCTTATTTATGGGTTTTGTTAGTCTAAATATATCCAAGTCTGTCTATTCAGAATTGTTCTTTAAAGTGTACTGACTAGTGCCAATTTGTCATGCTTATTACTCACTGTGTATTATTACACGTCAGTGTCAAAGTGGCATAGTAAATGATTGCTTAGTGGCTAAATTCAACTTTTATCCTCTTGGGGTAATTTTTTTTCAAACTGAAACATTATGCATGGTAGTGATGTTCTCAGCATTTTCCTTTAACAAAGGTGACAAGCTATTTTATCTAAAATCCTCTAATTTACGTAGATTTATGGATTTATATCTGGCTAGTAGAAAATATGTGTATTTAAAAAATCTTTAAAGCAAGTGTTAAGATGAAATCCAAAACAAATTATATTTGTGTATATTCTGCATACACTTGTGAAATCAGGAAAGAAAAGAAAAATTTGTTATCGACTCTTTTAAGATCACTTTGGATAAAAAAGCAGCTTATATTTTGCCACTAAACTGTATGAGATCAGATCCTTTGCAACCACGGCAAACTGGGATTGCGTCTCTGTAACATCCTTTGAGACAAAAGCTGTCACCTCATTTTAACCATACAAATATATAAAGATTTGGGTAGGGATCTTCTAACAGTCACAGGCTCTAGTTGATATGCTTGGAGATACCCCATCTGCATATTATATTTGTAGGTTCCAGTCATATCTTTTAAGCCTTTGTTGGTTCCTTAAACTTGACTAAAGTATTCAAAATTCCCTGAATCTCCTTCTGAGACTAAAAATTAAACTTTGAAATATTATGCAAGGGTTTTGCCTCTCCTTGGGCTAAGGGGGGGTGTGGGAAGGCATGGGCCGAAGTGATCATGGTTATTCTAACAGAATGGTGACTAACTGCACAAAATAATATTAAAGTATAAAACTTTCTAGTAGCTACAGTGTCAGAAACACAACAGATTCATTATCTAAGATGCAATTAAACCTTTGAAAGATGACTTTTACTGATGTCTTAATTTGCATATTTAAAAGTGTACTGCTTTCATACCAAAAGATCAAAAGATTCCATTCCTTTGTAATTTCAAGAACTTTTCTTACTCTTTTTTTAGTCCTGTTTAAAATTGGTAAAGGAAATAAAGGCACATCTTTTGAATATTTCGTCGTTGTCACTTACATATGAACCAAGCTGTGCAAGGCACGCTAATCTCGTGCCTGACCTTCTAGGAGGAATCTGAATAATCTGGGTGTTATGGCTAGAGGTCTTGCTAGCAGGATGTGAGAAATAAGCTCTTCTAGTAGAGAAAAGTTATGTGTGGCTTTATGTTGTCTGGAGACCTTGACTTAGTACAAGGTTTACAAATTCGTGAGATAGTTGGCTGACCCCCCTCATATAAAAGCCCTCCACTTCCTCTCTTGCTCTGGAGTGAACCCCTCTGAGTCTCTGATGTTTAAGGGGAGTTCAGGGAAATGAACAGGTGTACCCTAACTTTCTTCTCCCCTCGCCCAGATCTCCCTAGTTTCTAAGTTATAATTTTGCTCTTGTTTTATATCATATAAATACATAGTATTTTATGTATATTGAGTTAAAAGTTATTACAAAGTTGTAAACAAGTAAAACAGAAACAAAATAAGCTTTTGGAATATTACATTTTTGTAAGGTGGTCCCACTCTCCACCTCACCACCAATGACATTGGTGTCATTCTTTCAAAACCAAGAATTCATAGAATCCAAGTTGACAAAAGTCCCGTGGAGCAAGTCATAGAAGTTGTACTATAGAGGTTTTAGTAGATGCTGACATTTAAGAACTTTCTATGTGCCAAACTATGAAAAGAGCTTTATATTTATTACATTAGCTCATTAAACTGTTATAACAGCCTCATGTAGAAAGCATAATTCTTTTCCATATTTCCAGATGAAGGATAATAGACCATGAAATGCTGCATTTCTAATAAGCATTTCAGGAACTTTGTTGTTAAGTGCAGGCACTCTGCTTGGTACTAAGGTTCTAAAGAAGCAAAGATATTCTTGCCTGTAAAGTACTTATAGTTTCCCAGGAGATGTGGGTTCCCTTGAGCTTCTAGGATACAGCATCTAGTGACAGAGCACAGGGTGGCAGGTGTGTCCAGACAGCACGCCACCAGCACATGCGCTGAGTGTTCCTGGAGGGCACGACCTCTCTGGGTTTGGATACTTGAACTTTTCTAGAGCCCTTTGGATTGTAGCTGACTTAGAGACTTAAAATAAAGTATTTCAGAGAAAGGCTTTATATTTGAGGCAGAGGAAATGTTTTTGGCATTTTTGTGAAACAGTAGTTTGAACATTTGTTTTGAATAGAAAGTTTAAATCAGGTGGTTCCTGGTTGGAGTTTTCAAGGCCCCGGCAAATCATGTAGTGGAAATGATAAATATGGAAAGATTTCTCTTATGTGGAATATAGAGAAACCCAACAAAGGGTCAGGAAAAAAACAAAACTTGCAAGCTGACCATAGAACGAGGCAAACGCAGGGAAGGGACGAGCACCAGGGACTGTGGTGATGGACCGCGGGGGCTACGGTGATGAGAGAACTAGTGATGAGAGAACTATGGGGACTACACCTGAGGGGAGAAATCAAATACTGGCCAAAATTAATGATGTAAGAAAATAAACTAATAAAAAAAGGTGGGGTATTCAAATGCATTTTTCCCCACAAATGCTGTGCTGACATTAGTGGACTAATGATACAGGTCAGAGGCAACATGCTAACATCAGGATTTATAAATAATAGCTGTGGCAGCCAACATTTACCGAGCACTTACTATGGAGCAGATTCTGGGTTATGCATTCTTACATATATAATGTCATTTAATCCTCACAGCAACCCTATGAGGGAGTTTGTGGATATTGGAACTAAACGAGCCACAGAGAGCTAAGTGGTTCTCTCAGCCAGAGGTCGAGCACTGCACTCTGCTTCCATGAACCTTCTGTGTAACTCTCTGCCGTGAATCTAGAATGTTCCCTTAGAAACATTCCTGTAAGTGG
This sequence comes from Talpa europaea, assembly GCF_964194135.1. Taxonomy (NCBI): domain Eukaryota; kingdom Metazoa; phylum Chordata; class Mammalia; order Eulipotyphla; family Talpidae; genus Talpa; species Talpa europaea. Next base: position 17,070,831 of record NC_140072.1, read on the forward strand.
TCCCATTACACTCTCAAAATTTGCTATTTAACACTAGAGAGACATGCATGTGTGAGTGTGCACACGTGTACACACACGCACACACTTCTTACCCCACAGGTAGTTAAAAGCGAAAAACAAGTTTTATTTCTTAAGATGCTACTAAGAAACTTCTTGCCATTTTGATGCCCATTTGTAATACATGACTGTATTTGCTCAGTAAGCACTACAAACATCTACAGAAGACTGGGGCATAGAAGGAGCTCTCTAAGAGCTGCTGTGAGAAGTGGTATACAAAGGCTGAGTGGGGGGACAGGGGAGCACATAAGGAGAAGACTGGACAGGTGATGCGGATGGGAACAGTAACCCTGACGGAGCAGGGGGTGGGCAGAAGTGGGAGCAGGGGGTGGGCAGAAGTGAGAGCAGGATGTTGACTGCGAGGAGTTGTGAAGGTAAAGGAAATGTGAACTCAGTTCTGACTCAACGGCTAAGTGGCGTGACAAGTGATGAGGTGAAAAACATCTTGTTTCCTCCAGTGTGAGAGCAAGTGGAAAGGATAGTTAGAGGTAAGGTAAGGCAAACAGCACAGGGAAAATGGTTGAGGGTGATGGGCAGAAGCAAGTGGGTTCTGAGGGCTGTGGAGAGAGGGTGCATGGAAATACACCTTACAGAGTCAAGGAGAGGGTGGGTTTTCCTAGAGTAGCAGTCATGATGCGTGCTGACTAGATAGAAAGTTGCTGGATTAACTGGTGTTACCACCTTCGTGGATGAGCATGCGCAGTGTAGCAGTTGAAAGAGCAGTTGGTCATCTTTGCATGTTTTAACAGAAAACCCACCACCCATGGTAAATCCTGCTACAGCAGACCAGAAGTGGTGATACCCCACCCCCACCCCGCCGCTTCTCTCAGTGGTCAGTACAGATCCTCTGTTAAAACCTCTCTTTCCCGGGGCTTCCAACCTCTGGACCCATCTCTCTCCTCTGGAGCAGGCAGGTGCAGGCTAGTCCTAGGCATGCAGATGCAGCCCACTCAGTCTTTCTTCCATGTGCCTTTCAGTCCAACTGCCTCTACTCGCATTTGAACAATATGTGGTACCCCTAAAGGACTCTTCAATTTCACGTTGATACAGGTAGTTTTGTTTGTCTTTCTGAAGGATGATTATTTTATAGACAGTTTTGAAACCTGGTCCTCGCCTTAAAAGTAAATCCCAAAATTTTTTAAATTTTACTGTAAATGTTAACTATGAGTACAACCTAATAGCCTAGGTGGAAAGAGAAAAAACTTAGGGAGCTGGGGGCAGGGATAGTTGCCTTATATCTTTATTATTATTACTACTATAGGATAAAATGTAAATAGAGTGAAATGTCCAAGGCCTCCCAGTTTCTGCTGTGAACTATTGAGAGAGGTTGGGGACCATGTTTGTTTTCATCTGTGCCCAGCATCTGTCACACAATTTTCCTGGAAACAACTGTAAAGTAATTGATGTTGAGATTGTGGGGGATGATGTTATACCAGTCAGGGTCTTCAAGTCAGTACGTTTTTAAAAATGAGAAGTCACAAGGAATTTCTAGGTTTCTGACCACCTTATCAAGTCTGATCCTGGATTTTTCTTTCCAGCGGCCGTCATGGCAATATTGGGTTCACAGTGAGAAAGTTTGTGTCTTTATTTGGGAAGAAGCACATACTAAGAAGAGGCGGGAAGCCAGTGAGGGCTGTCTGTGAAGGATTAGTCCCATGTAAAGGGCCAGTACAGGGCTAGCCCTGTGCTGTTTCTATCTCAAATCCCATTTGATGTGCTCATCCTTCTAGTTCTAGAATATTCGGTTACTGTTTTTGCGAATGAGGATAATTTCTTCCTCAAGTTCTTTGTGGTAATTAGCAAGCAGATAAAACACTAAAAATGACTGGCAAATATTGACCTAAGTCCCAGGAACACCAGTATTTATAGCCCTTGTTTGTTCCTCACGGTTCACTGTGTCCTGATGTTTTGTGTGTGTTCTTGATTCTGCCCTGCAGGATGAATCAGCACGCAGCCCAAATGGATCATTGCTCAGCCTCTATTTTTATCCTTTCTAAAACCTAGGTAAGAACCTTGATGCCATCCACGACATCACCGTGGCCTACCCGTACAACATTCCTCAGACGGAGAAGCACCTTCTCCAAGGGGACTTCCCAAAGGAGATCCACTTCCATATCCACCGCTACCCCATAGACACCCTCCCCACAGCCAAGGAGGAGCTCCAGCTCTGGTGCCACAAGCGGTGGGAAGAGAAAGAAGAGAGGCTGCGCGCCTTCTACCAAGGGGAGAAGAATTTCCACTTTACTGGACACAGTGCAATTCCACCTTGCAAGTCTGAGCTCAGGGTCCTTGTGGTCAAATTGCTGTCTATACTTTACTGGACCCTGTTCAGCCCTGCAATGTGTCTACTCATGTATTTCTACAGTTTTGTCTGGTGGTATGTGATGGTCATGATCGTCATCTTCACACTACAAGAGAGAATATTCGGTGGACTGGAGCTCATTGAACTTGCATGTTACCGTTTTTTCCACAAACAGCCACATTTAAATGCAAAGAAAAATGAGTAGATTTTAAGGGTCACTGTGTAAAGACCTAGGGGATATTTTGGAAATGTTCTAAGCTTTTGTAAATGGAGATGCATTTGTGCATGACTATGTCAAATATTTCTACCATCATTATTTGTTAAAGATTTTTTGCACTTAGTTTTGTGGAAAAATATTGCTACACAGGCGAAGTTTTTTTTTTTTTTTTTTAGATCTCTGAATGTAATTTCAATACTGTGCAGCAGGGCGCAATCTCTGCAAAATAACTCGGGCCAGAGTATTATTAAACAATCATCAGGCTGTTAACAGGCAAGGTACACACAGATTTCTTAAGGCCTGATCCTGTTTCCTAACAAACTCCCCAGGCAGACCTGGGGCTTGTGTGCACCAGCCTGGGCCAAGTGCTGGTACTGACCAGAGGTGGGAGCCCTTCCTCCTGCCCCTCGCCTGGCTGGTCCCCACACTCCTTTCTGCACCACTCGCACCATCTCATCTTCCCCCAGACCAGAAAATGCAAGTTCCTTGTCCTTAAAATGATCAACCATGTTGATAGGAAGCCCTTCCCTATTCACCAAGTCTCAGCACTCAGCCCCGCGAGCGACCCAGATGTCGGAAACCACCCATGCCCTTTTTTCACATGGAAAAAATCAGACCTGGACGCGCCTCAGGGAGCAACCGCAGGCTCTCCACTTCAAACCTTAACGCGAATTTTTTAAGATAGCAATTAAGACAATTTAGCTCTTAGACTCACTCTTGCATGCTGAGTACTGGTTCAGCGCAGTGCGTTGGCAGGTGTAGCTTTTTCTGCCCTAAAAATGGCATAAACCAAGTCACTTACCTTCTTAAAGGGGCGCGCAGAAGAACATTCTGTTCTTGGGGTCAGAAACTCTCTTTCGAAGGTGTGTCTTTAAAACCTGCCCCGAAAGGGAAGTTACTGTCTCTTGTCCGTGTGCGTGGGCATCTAACTTCCGCCATTACAACAACAGTTTGCAGACAAGGCAGAAATGGTTCACCCTAAATTATTCAACCCCCAGAGCCGTGGCAGATTTTACTCTGACCCCAAAACAATCACACAAACGTAAATCCATTAATGATAGCGGAAAATCTCTCTTTTATACTAAGGCTTCCTCTTTTCAACAGTAAAATTTAAACCTACTTATGACCAATTGTTCTCCAAAATATTTGTCAATCGGAGTCTATGGAAAATCCAGCAAACCGACAGCACCAGTCTCCTCAGGCAAAAGAACCATGTGGTCACTGTTTCCATCCCCACGGTGCTGGGCACTGCTATGGATGCCGGGCAGATCAGCAGAAAGTGGGAGGTAATTCAAGTCTCTAGCTGTTCACAAACCTTTCAGCTTCCCAATGGCCTCAAACCACCCTCAAACGCTGTTTACCGAGTCCTGTCTGCTCTCAGCAAGAACTCCTGCTCCCAAATCCCATCCCGACTCATTTCGTTTTGCCCGTCCAGTGACTTACCTGACAAGCCTCGGCTCTGGAAGGTAAGCACAGGAAGCTGGACAAGCGAAGCTTCTTCCAGAATGGTTGCTGCAGGACACTGTCCACGAAGCATCCTTTTTATTGCAGGAGTACGGAGTGAGTGTCTCTGCCGAATGGCACCACCCTGTATTTAACTGCTCCCCCAAGGCTGACTTTAATCCTGCCTGGAGCTACTAATTAGTTAATAAGCATCTACTCCAAACCCAGCTGTTTAACTTCACAGTTTTTAAGGTTGTTTGGGTTTTTTTTTTTTTTTAACTTTTTTTTTTCTTAATAAAAAGTTTGTAGTTTAGGTTTTGCCCAGATTTCCTTTGATTCTATTTGGAAACAAAATAGTGTAACAATCAGGATGGCATTTGCCCTGGGAAGAAGCAAAGGTTCTACCACAGGTGTCCGTCGTGGAGCTCATGGTTCCAGGGATAGCTTCCATGGGAGGACATCTCTTACCTCTCTGAACCCTTTTAACAAGAGATCTTGAAAAAAAAAAAAGTTTTGATCATAAAAAATAAAATAAGGTACAAATTTTGACTACCCAGAATTCATAAGCATTGAAACTGGGGGGATATAAACTTTGCATTTGCTTTTACGAACTAGAAATAACTTCCAAAATAAAAAAATTACATATGGGGGACTTTGTTTCTCTTTTTGCAAGAAGGCTTCTTTTAAGATTGTAATAACTGGTGTTTTCCTAAACGTTTGTCTCTGTTAAAGCCTTTTTCTTGTAATTTTTTTTAAGAAATATACAATTTGGATCTTAGAGCTATTTAGCATTGGTACCAAAATATCAGGTAGAAATTAACATAGTGTCCACCTCAGGGACGATCCTGTCTCATCTGGATCCTCTTCCTGCCCAGCGACCTTGCAGTCCCAGGGCAGCGGAGGGGACTGACACATTGATCGTGCTGTATCTCCAAGTGTTGAGTCTCTTCTATTCAGAAATGTTTTAAATAAAGCAAGTGTGGTTTTTACGGACTTGAAACTACTTACAATACACACCTGCAAGCAAGGATGCTGACAAGGTGCCAAGTTCTGCCGCCAGATAGCAGAGATGAAACTAGCCACGTAATTATAAACCGCAGTTAAGGAATATGGCAAAAGACTAAAGAAAATAACGTTAGAGCCCAGAGAACGAATGGAAGCATGCCTTGTCACGCTGCCACAACACAGAGGAGAAATACCAGCTGTCCACGGACATGGAGTCTTTCCGCAGATCCCCGGCAGGGCTGGATTCTGCAGTGGATTTCGCCCGGACTTTCTGCTCTGGCCCCAGCCACCAAACTTCTGCACATGTCAGTGAAGATGCTAATGGAGGGAGCCCGTTGGCGTTAAATTGTTTACATTTCTTTATATAAATAACGTGCTTTCAGTGCCTTAGTTTTGGTCCCTTTCTTTTTCTTGTTCCAAGATTTCTCCAATATGTATTTCCTAGGTCAAAGTCTTTCTCCTCTTCACTAGGAAGAAAATGGTTTATAAACACTGGTCACATGGGACACACTGCTTTGTGAAGCCACCTGGAGAGGTGCGTGAAGCTGGGGTAGCGGTTGCCTTAGCTGTTTTTTGTGCTCTAGAAAACAAAAATGGTCTTGTCCCATGATGAGCTTCAGATTAGATATGGCCCTAAAATTGTCTTGTACCTACCTTACATTTTTATTTTGAAACAGAATCTTACTTTTGGTAATTTATTTTTTAAAAGATCATTATGTGCAGAACACCAAGTTTTAAAAATAACTCACAGAATGGCCTTAGTTTTCAATGTCCACTGGTAAGATTGTGAGTTGTGTTATCTGTCATAGACGTCCCAGAATAAAGTGGAGTGAATTAAATAGAATTTACACCTGTGTTGCGTGTTTGTTTTTTGTAGAAATAATGAAAACCACAGGTTATGGCTGCTGCCTCCCCAATCCCAACACTGCTAGAGCCTTATCATGTTTGGTATTTAGAAGAACTGGTCAGGGCTCTTTCATGAATGCAAAAGAAAAGACCTAAGCAAAAAGGAGTGCATTGCCTCTTTGCTGTCCAGGGCCCACGTTGAATTGAGGGCCCTGAGTATGTTCAGAGCTTGATTTCGCCACCTCTGGGTTCATCTGGAGGGCAGTTTAGTGGCTCCACAGCCTGGGGCTCATAGGCCCAATACCAGCACCGCTGCTAAGAGGCCCCTGCAGGGAGTAAATAACTCAGGAAGCACAGCCTGACAAATGTATAAAATGTACTTAGCAAATGCACACACGCACAAAGCACAGAACTCTGGGGTGGCAGGATATGCCACCCCAAAATGTAGTGGTAGAGTTTCAAGGCTGGCCACACAGAATGTGCTGCTTGTTAGGCTGATTGCTTTGAACTAGGTGCCTGACAGTCAGCAAATGCAGGGCAAGGCTTCCTCTGAACACCCCTTTCTGCCTAGAGATAGTCCCCAAGAGGAGTTCATTCGTCATAGACAGCCCCTCTCCGGCCCCCGCCGTCAGCCTGACAGGATTGACTCTTCTCGTAGGAGTGCAGGGGACACCACATCCAAACGCTATCCCTGAAACCGGATGGGGCTTCTCTCCCTGGCCATAGGAATGGAGGATGGGGGAGGGATCACATTTTAAAAGGCAGTTACAGAGAACAGGATGCAATGATCTGGATGTCCAAGTGTCCAACTCAACTGTGAAACTTCTCAGCATGATTTCCTGAGAGGGTCTCTGGCTCCTGGGTAGTGAGGGACACAGAGTCTCAGCAGCCTTCTCCATCAACACCAAGGGTGCATGGACAACCTCAGCTGTGTGTGGACAACCGCATCAGCAGTTGGCGCACCTGAACTCTTCAGTCATTGTCTCCACCCAGATCGTCCAAGTTTTGAAAGTATTTCTCTTTTCCATGGGAAATGTGTTAACTATCAGTCCTGCAGCCCTAATATCTCTCCACGTGCGCTGAAGCAGTTCTCGCTCCCCAGCCCAGCTGGCCCAGAGTTGGGGTGTCACTCGTTTCTCCCTCTCCTGCTTTGACCTCTGCCCATACCGTCTTCAGGGGCAGACCTTCCCTCCTCTGGCCGGTCTGGGAACCTCTTATCTCTCCCTGTTCCCAGTTTTCTGCTGAGACTATTCTCAGCACATTGTACCCAGCTGATTTCCCCACAGGCTATTTTAATTATGGAACCTCCCCCTCCTTAGCACCCTGGGTGGTTTCCTACTGATTTTCCAGCAGACCACAACTCCACCTACTCCGTTCCTCCCAGCCCAGCCCAGCCCCCTGCCCAGGACTTTCCCCGAGGTGGGAACCTTTCACATCTACATAACTGCAGCCCAAATCTCAGAGTCCCCAAACCTCCAGTACCCACCTGCCCAATCCCGCCTTTACACATATCCCCGACATTGTAACAGTGTAATCCCCATAGAAAAGGAAGGTTTCCTGCCCCACCCAAGGAAAGGTGGAGCCCAGCTGCGAGGGAAGGGAAGAAAGTGGGAGACCAAGAGGAGGCACGTGAAGCAGAGACAAGTGAAGAAGCAGCTGCGCTGGCTTCTCGGCCCTGAGCTTGTTCCGGGGACTTGGGGGACATGGAAGGAGACACTTGAAAGAGATGTGGGTGAGAGCCCCGTGGGGAGGCTGACAATGGCACCCTTTATCTTGACTTGTATTTTGATTTTGTTCGTTTTCTTCCAGACTCGCCTGGCCCCTCCTGCCCTTTATGGTTCCCCCCAACAGGCCTTAGACTTGTGCAAGCTTTTGGGTTGCAGTGGCCATGCTTTGGGCCAACCCTGTTTGGCTGGGCATTTACCCACGAGGGCATGGGTAACTTTGGGTGTTTCATGGGGAATTATATTCCCCATTTTAACTGTATTTTTTCTCTTCTCTCTGTTGCACACTAGTTGCTTTTAAGTTCTTGTTTTTATTGAAGGTCTTAGGCACTGAGGGTATGTTCTGTCTTTGTAAGGAATGGCAGAACCCATTTAGAGCTGGCAGGTTTGGGGGGCCCAGGGTGCCCCTCAGTCTGCCTGCTAACACATGACCAACCAGAGTCTAGGCAAATCCCGTTTTGCTTTGAAGAATTTCCTAATTGATCCAGCTTCTAATGCCTTCTGTTGTGGGGCTTGTTTTATTACAGGGCAGGGAGAGGGGCAGCCCAGACCCCGCAAACCTGCCTATTCTAAATGGGTTCTGCCATCCGCCGCATCAACACAAAACATGGGAGACTTTAATGGGAAGGAACTTTAATACAACTAGGAAACAAGACAGGAAAGGCAAAGAATCTAGTTTCTAAATCAAGCACCCAAAGTTACCCGTCCCCTCGTGGGTAAAACTCCATCCAAATGGGATTGGCCCAGAGCAAGACCCCAAAGCCTGCCACAAGTCTAAAGCACCTTCCAGTGGGGACCCACAGAAAAGGATCAGAAACAACCAGACAAGCCTGGAAGGAAAAGAGCAAAATCAAAATCAAGATAAAAGCTGCCATTGTCACCTCCCCACGGGTCTCACCCACATCTGTGTCACCCCGTCAACAACCAAAAGACAAGCGCGGTTTCTTCACGTGTCTCTAGGCTCCATGTGCCTCCTCCAGGTCTCCTTCTGGCTCCATCCTGCTCCTTCCTTCCTCAGTCTCCTCTGCAGCTTCTCCTCTCCCTGCTCAGCTCCACCCTCCATTTGGGTGGGGCGGGAAACCTGGAACCTCCCCCTTTCCTGGGGACCACCCTGTTACAATTTCTCCAATTCTTGCTTGACTCTATCACATACTTTCTTGTGTTATAGTGATTTTTCAGTCTTATCACCTTAGCTGTATTTAAGTTTCTGGAAAGTCAAGATAAGGATATCTCATATTTGTCTTATCCCCAAAGGTATTCAGTTCAGCATCTTACCCATTCTTTCTGCACCATGAATTCTTAAAGGTGATTCCTTGGAAGTCATTCAGAAAGAATCCTCTTCTAAACTGAACCTGGGTGCAGAAATTTACAAATTACAATAACAAAAATTTCTAAGATGTAAACACATCCATCTCTGGAAAGTAACGAGACACTTTTGACAAGAATGAAATCAGTTTTGATTGATGATATGATTTACCCAAATATATTAGTATCTGAACTCTTAAAAGTAGGAACTTAGCTTAAACCGTGCCTCCTCGGGAAGTCTGGTTCAACTAATCTCACCATCTCCCCGCTGCACACACTTACGGAGGAAAACTCGCCCACATTGTTGTAATAGTTATACCTTTGCAGTTGTCCTACTACACTAATCATTGTTACAAGCAAGAATCATGGACGGATACTAAAGTCAGGGAATGAAAATGTACAGTGTTTCCGCATAAGATAGTAATTACAAAGGGAAGAATAAACACCTTTATACTGGAGAAATCTGGCAAACGCCTCCTTATTGAGTGATCTGGGTTGCCAGCCCCAGACCTAAGACAAATCGACATCACACACCCTTGAGAAAGGTACATCATTTTTGCCAAAAATGTGTGACTTTACTCTCCTCATGAGAAAATTTGAGCAAACCCCAAATTGAGAGATATATTTACAAACTAAGTGGCAGCTGTTCTTTAAAAGTGTCAAGGTCATAAAAGACCAGCAAGGCCATTTGCAAATTGTTGCAGATTGAGGAACTGGGGAGAAGGAGATGTGACAAGTACTGCAAAGTGGAATGCTGGATTGGCTCCTGGCAAAATCCAAACATGCTCTAATTTTAGGTAATATTTTTGTATCAATGTCAACTGGTGACTGTATTCCGGTGATGCTATATGGAAAGATTTGGGGGAGGCGATGAGCTGCATTCCTGCCTCAGGAGGCTTTGCCCTGTGCTTCCTGCTGCCGGGATGGCTCTCTCCCCAGATAGACATATGATCTGTTCATTCATTCCTTTGCTGCCTTCCCTAAAGCATGTGAGGCCTTAAATGTCATCAGTTTTTCCACCGTAGGAGAATGTCATTCAACCCAGCCACGTGCACCCCACTCACTTTTCAGGAAATAACCCCACAATCTTTCCATTGAGAGGGGCAAGAAAAATATCAAGAGTGGGGGAGGCTGGGTCAGTACGTCATCTCTCTTGGTCGGATGAAAAGAAGGTCAAGGGTAGGAGCCGTGAGCGGGGGGCCTTGCTAATGTCCAAGGGGAATGTGACGAGGCAGAATAAGGGCAGCTTCTGTCCACATTCCTCAGGCACAGCTCGGCCAGAATCAGGCCTGGTCAGCGCTCAGGCTAATGACACCCTGCCCCCGTCACCACCAGGGGCAGTGCTCGCAGACACTTTGCCCTCGGAGGGCAAGGCAAGGTGTGCAGACTACTTCACAGCCCGAGAGTCCCACTCTCAGCAGGGCCAGAGAATAGGAAGAGGCCAGGGAAGAGGCAAAGGCCCCCCCAAAGAACTGTGCAGAAACTGCTGAGAACCCATGCCCCTCTTCACCCCTGCGTTGATTTGAATTTCACAGCATTCCGTGATGCAAGGCAGCTGGGCAGTGGCATTACCTTCATTTCTCAGAAGTGGCGCCTAAGACTTACTTTTTTCTTAAGACCACAGAGTTGGGGGGCAACTCCAAGTCAGTATTCTCAAGGGCTCACTAAGTCTCCATGCTGCTGTCTTTCTTTTTAAGACCTGACATTTCTGCGCCAGAGAAGTGCCTTCTGGCACTATCTTCCTTCTTACACGTGCCTTCTTCTTCCTCCTCTTTGTCTTCTTTATTCACAAAAAGCCAGAACTGTTGGGAAAATCAGCACCCAGAGAGGATGTGTGACTTGTACAAAGACACACAGCGAGGATTTTATTGTGCTCCTGTGTTCAGGCAGCCTGCCCCTTGGAGACGTCACTCCACCTCTTGCTGGGACATTGCCTGCTCCCACCCCCAACATCCTGCAGACAAAAGGGTGGAGGCAGGGTGAAGGGAGACGTCTGAAGGCCACTGGGGCTGCTGAGAGCACATACTCAGAGAGAACGTCCCATCGGTACCTTCTCAACCACAGAGGGTAGGGCCTTGGCGATGAAAAGCAGCAGGAAGATGGCTACAGTAAAACAAACATGGAGAGAGAGAAAGCAAAAGCCTATTTTCCATGATGGGAAATAAAATTCTGGAACCCAATACACTGTCGGGTCACCTGGCCTCCAACTCCGAATGCTCCCTAAAGGTGAATGTCAGTTCTCTGTTGGAAGAAATGAGGGCCAGGTAGTTTGACCACCACCCCTTGGCATCATTCCAGAGAAATGTCCAGCCCAGACTGGCCATTCTTTTCATCAATGGTCCCTGTCCTACTGACTTGTATGCAGCCTCCAGCACAGCGAGGGCATCTGCCCAGGGTGTGTGAACGGTGGGGAACCTGCAGGGGGCAGGCAGTGCCCTTGACTCCTTTGGCTCAGGCGATGCTCACTGGCAGTATATTGCCCTCCTAGAGCTTCAGACACACGGACTATACTTGGGGGAACAGACCCCAGGGCCACTGGCTTCTCTGAGGGTTTGGAGGCTCAGATTGCAAAGCACTTGGTCTCCCTAGAGGTGAATGTTGCATGGGGTTAATCATTCCAACCCAGGGGTGGTGCAGAAGTATGCAATTGCTCACAAAACAACGCATCATGATCTAGAATAGTCTTAGCTGGAAATAAGAAATCTGCGTAGCTACAGGCCTCATCTGACCCGACAGCTGTGGTGCTGGGTGAGTGAGTTCAGGACACATGAGGCCCCTCTTTGGTAGAACTTTTATTAGCAGAGCTAGGAGGCTTATTAAGTAAAAGAACACGGATGCTGTTTGAATCATGAAGCTGTTCCTCATTAGCCGTGTGGCCTTGGGTCAAAGTGGAGCCTGCTCTGCCCACTGCTCAGTGACTCTGGCGTGAGGTGAGGGGTGGGGATGCAGAGAGAGCTGGATTTGCATAAACCTCCTAGGCCTCCTGGGAACTCCAGGAGTCTGAAGCAATAACTAAACCTCTAATACTGGGATTAAGAATCCCTTCCCCACCACCAACAAAAGCAGCCCTTTGCCTTCTGCAAAAGAGTGTTCCAGAGAAGACAAGGAAGCCTCCCAGAGTATGCAGTGGGAGTGGGGGCAGGGGAGGAGGCTGTGCCTCACGTTGTCTAAGACTAAGGAGGAACTGGATCTACACCTGTTGTGCAGAAAGAGCCTTCACTGCGAGTAGAAGGGATATTAACACCCAGTGCCCATACAGAAACGGGGTGACTTTGCATGAGGTCACAGAGCCTCTAACTATGGAGAACAGATGATTCTTTGCTTGGAGGGAAAACCTCCTTCCTCTTGGAGCAGAAAGAACCGGCAGTCACGATGCCAAAACTGAGGAGGAGGGGCCGGGCAGCTGACCGCCTCCTGAAGGAGGCAGCTGCAGGGCCTTGTCTTGACCCCAGGGCCAGCGCCCCAGCCCCAGGAGACTGGCGTGGCTGGCGTTCCAAGGCAGGCACGTGGAAGGGATGGGTCCTTTGTCTGCCCATGACTGGGTTTCTATTCCTTGTAATGCATGAAATAGCCTCTTGACCCAAAAGGAGCCCCCATCTTTATCAGCCAGCACCTGTGACCATTCAGGGACTCCCACAAAGCAGGACTTTCCCCCACCCCGCTCCCAAAGAATCAGCGTTACTGGCCAGGTGTGCTTGGAGAGACAGCCTTCCCAGCCTTTCTCACGCTCCCACTTGCTGCCCAGCATCCCCTCATCACCTGCCTGCGCCCCCAACACCTCTCTGCACATAAGGCGGAAACCCCTGCTGTTCCAGCAGAAAGCAGAGCTCCTTTCCTGTAGGTTCTAGGCACCGTATGACCAGGACGTGTGGCTTCCTACAGAGCTTAGTGCCATGCTCAGCACAGAGCAGGGCTTGCAAAGATCTTGTTGAACGAAGGAGCCCAGCACAGACACGGAATTAGGACGATAGCTGGGGGCTCTGGTCTTTCGGCGGCTGTGTCTTTCTCTCCTTGGTCACACTTTGGCCTGTGACCTCCCCACCAAGTCTTTCTCTTGGTCCTCGCAGCAACCTGTTCACTGAGCATGGCGTCAACACTGGGGAAAAGTCAACACTGGGGAAAAGCTCTCCTGCAGGAGAGCTGGCCAGGCAGAGCAGCTCTACATCCTCCGGAGGCTGTGTCTAAACACCAAGGCCCTCGTGAGAGTGCAGGGCCCAGGCCTGGATGCACGCGGTGCTGGGGACCCCGAGACCGGCCTGTGTACAGAGACACAAAGAAGCCTCCTCTCCAGGGCCTCTCTGTCCCCGTGGGTTGACGCTGAGAGCTTCAAACTTTAGGGGACCTCTCAAAGCCACATCTGGAGGCCATTCCACATCCAGCTCACACCTCCCGGAAAACCAGCCCATGTTTTATTGTCTTCCACGTCCTCCCTTGGCTGCTCGGGCCCACATTCCAGGCTCCTCAGGGTCAGAATGAGCAGCAGACCGGCTGACGGCATGAACTCATTTGCTCTCCCAGCTCCTCTGCACCTGCTCCCTCCTGGGCCCTGCAGCTTGGTTTCCACAGCAAACAGTCATAAACCCGCCGGAAGGGGACCAGGACTTCAGGTGCAGGGAGGGTGGGAGTAGCTACAAACACTCTGGCAAAGCCCACTTCATACAGATGTTTTCAACCATAAATGGGTGGGTGGGGGGGGACTGCAAAGCAAGAAGTGGGCCAGGCTGCTAATGACAAGGCCTGTGAAGTGCATTAGGCCGGCGCAGACAGTGACTCAGAGCTTCCTTGGGGGCTGATCTCCAATGTGTAACAAGCTGGGTGGGGGCTCAGGGCCTGAGACCCCAGGAGGATGCCGTGCCAGCCCAGGAAGCGATGCCAAGGAGGCAGACTCATGGGTTTGAGACACAGATACCCCCAAACTCACACTATGCTGTGGGATCAGTCTGATTTCCTCAACTCCAGTGAGTACAGGTCCTGAAACTCCGGGATGCCAACCATACGCAGACTCAGTGAAAAAGACCCAGGGTCTGGATTTCCAATTGTGTGGGTACGATGGGCCCACACAGCACTGATAACATGGGTCAGACCATGTCCCGTGCTAGAAAGAGGTTCCCTAGGAAGCTTAGCTCCTGCCCTGAGAAGCACAGAGGCACAGCATTCAGGGGACACTTGAAAAGGAGATGATAGGACTCGAACTTGGGCCAAAGGGATGGCAGCCAGAACCTCTTCATAGGTGGGAGACTAGACAATGAAGGGAAAGCACAGGCGGGCGGAGCACAGCATCAGCAGGGGCATGCAAGAGTGACCCACAAGGCGATCCTGGGAATGGCAGATAGACCATTGTCCTGGAGAGAGGCATAAGCAGGGAAGGGAGCTGCTGTGAGAGACAGTGCTGGAAGCTTAGGTGCGATCCAGACAGAGGAAGGCCTAAATGCAGGATAGGAAATTATTCAGAGTTTCAGATATAAATTAGCCACCCACTTTATAAATGAGATTTCATTAACAAAGCTGGGTTTCATGAAAGTCTGCAAAGTCTGGCAATTTGGGGCTCCACTGGCTGACTTAGCTGTGGCTGGCTGGTGTTTGCCCCCGAGTCGCCAAGCATTGTCCTATCTGCCCAAGTTCTCACCATTCCCTATTGCTGCTCTTTATCAACACACCCTCAGCTGGCATCCCTTCTTGGTGTTCTGTCTGCCCGACCTAGGCCTATGGATTAGAGGACTTTGCTGCAGACCTCAAGGAGATACCAGTGGAAATTGCCACCAAGATGTGTTTAGGGAAATTGTGTTAAAGGCAGGGAGGAGGTCTGCAGCCAGCAATCAGTGAGGCCGGTGGGGGAAGCATGGTGGTGGTGGTAGGTGGAGTGATGGGGGGGGGGGGGTGGTTGAAAGAGTCCTTGTGAGCAAATGGCATGAAAGAAAGTAAAGCAAGGAGACAAAGGGGAAGACGGGGTGGATGAGGTGAGGGGAGTGAGAAAAAGGGAGCTGAAGTCATCTCCAGAATGAAGGCCAGAGACTGGGCGGAAGTTGGAACAATTCAGGAGGCAGAATTGGGCTCCAGGAGAGGAGGGTGAGCTCTGCTTGGGTTTGTGGCATTTGAGGGACTGGTGCAAGGACAGCCCCCTGCAAACGTGGGCACACGACCTGGACAGTGGCAGGGCTGCAGACCTGCTTCATGACACGCGCAGAGACAGGTGTGTCAGGGAGGACCTGGCAGCAGCAAGAGGTGGAATCGCTCCCTGGCAAGCTCGGCTCCTGCCCTGGGAAGTTAGTCGGGGTGTGTGCTCTGAGGGCCTGGTGGCAGGGGACAGTCCCTCCATCTGCACATCCCTGAAAAGACCTGTCACTCAGAGGCAGAGTAGCAACCACTGCTGTTTTCCAGGCAGGGGGGGTGCAGTGGGCGTGATCTGGGTCAGGCTCCTCTTCTCAGCCTGAGTCACATGGAGTGATTTGTCTCTTGCTCCTCTGAGGCACTCCTGGGGGACAGGGTGGGGCGGGGGCTGTGAGTCATGTGAGCCTGGTGCAGCAGATGAGGAGGGCAGTGAGTCACTCGGCCTCCTAATCAGAAGCATATTAGAGACCAGAGAATGAAGCGAGCACATCCCTGGCCAGGTCGAGGACCCAGCCTGCTGGTGATCGTCACCTGTGGTGTCCCCCGCCACACTCTGGCATCTTCTCGCCGGATCTCATGCTCTCACTGTACCTTTATGGGTGACCGTGCCCACCGCGGGCTCTGCAAGCAGGGATGGGGGCCTCCCCGTATTCTGACATCTAGATCATCCAGAGTGACCAGCGCACTGAGAAATGAATGAATGAAGGGCCCCATTTGGTGTGCAAATTTAATGTAATGTGCAAGTGTGTACGTGTAACAAACATACACACACACTCTTGTTATGTAGGGGATTGCTTTGGAAGAATAAGAATCCACAAAATACTAATAGACCTTGCTTCCTACCATAGAGGCTGGAGATAGGAATCTGGGAGAAAAAGAAAATCTATTTTCACTTTATATTATATTGCTTCTCTCTTGCTTTTACAGTGGGCAGAACAAGTTTACAAAGTGGACCACTCCAAGGCACCCTGACCCCTGTCCCTTCTCTCGCACTGCACATCATATGGAGGACACGTTTCATGTCTGTCTGCACGGCCATGACTGGGCAGCCCCATGGGCTTCCTGGGCCTGCTCTCTGTCAGGTGGAGTCCACACTGGGTTTGGGGGTGCTGAGGTGAACCCTCCCCTCTTGGATGTTGTGTCTGGTTCTTGAGATGAAAGGGGCCTGCTTAGAACCTATCTGGGATCAAGTCCTAGAAATGGGGAAATGACTATGAAAACATCTTGTATTTATCTTTGCCCTGTTAAGTTTGCAAATATTTCTCTTGTCAGCTTTTCACAACTACGTGTTACAGACAAGGCAATAATCAAACTTGTTCTACTTCCAATCTTTCTACCTTCCCTTTCATTTAAAATAACTGTATCAACTATCTATATGGTCAGACATATATATTTAAATTTGATTTGAGACTCAGATCACCACTTAAATAATAGTGGTTGCTCTAGGTTTTATCTTAAGTAGCTTTCGA
The DNA here is from genome assembly GCF_964194135.1 of Talpa europaea. NCBI lineage: Eukaryota > Metazoa > Chordata > Mammalia > Eulipotyphla > Talpidae > Talpa > Talpa europaea. The sequence continues at coordinate 17,087,307 of NC_140072.1, forward strand.
TATATACCATACTGTTACAAAATGAAAGCCACAGAGGATACCTTCAGTGGACAGTCACAGGAAGAAGACTGACTGCATCCCACACCTTGCACCACATGTAAAAATTAACTCAAAATGGGTCTCAGGCCTAATAAAATAGACCTGTAAAATAAAGCTATAGAATCAAAAGATCTTAGGGGAAAATCTTTATAAATTTGGATTAAAAAAAGACTTTTTGAAGTATGAATCTAAAAGCAAAACTCATAAAAGAGAGAATTGACAAGTTTGACTTCATAAAAAGAAACTCTTTTCAAAAGATTTTGTTAAGAGACTAAAAAGACAAAATGCAGACTAGGTGGAAATATTTGCAAAGCACAGATAGAATAAAGGGTTTGTTGACAGAATATATAAGGAACTCTTAAAACCAACAATAAGAAAACAAATGGCAAATGGGCCAAAGACTTGAACAGACTCTTCACTGAAGAAGCGCCAGTGGATGACTGAGCATCAGCTGTTTAGCATGACGAATCATCAGGCACATGCCAATGAGAACAGCTACACTGAAAGTGCAAGTTGAAAACCACGAGACTGAGCCGTCATGACACATATATAGAAGGGCTACAATAAAAAAGACAGGGCCTCCCCTGGTGGTGCAGGCAGTTGAGCGCCAAGATGTGAAGCTGTCCACAGCCTCTGCAGCGCTGGTTCGATCCCGGCCAGCTGGCGAGGGTCCCACATGGCGCAGCAGACCTCTCCTGTCTCACCCACTGCTCCCCTCAGCAGTGTATTTCGTCAGTCTGCCTGTTCTGTTCCCGCTCTGTCTCTGGTGAATCCTCTCACCCTCCCACGCATCTGGCCTGTACCCTGGTTCTTGTATAAATAAATAAATAAATCTTAAAAAATAAAAATAAAAAAGACAGACCATATCCATTAACAGGAAGCCAATATTTTGACAATTTCTTAAAATGATAGAATATATCTACCATGCAGTTCAACCATTTCACACCTAGGTGTTTACCAAGAGAAATGAAAGCATCCATCTGTAATGAGAACTGGTCCACGAACGTGCCTGGTGGCTTTATATGTGATAAATGCACATCAACAGGCAGAAGAAGCATGAGCAAATGGAAGTGACGCCATCCCCTGGAATGCTACTCAGAAGTAAGAAATGTACAAATATGGGCCAGTTTCATAACCCTTATGCTGAATGGAAGAAGCAAAGCAATATCAAATATATAATTTGTATTTATAGAAAATTCTAGAAAACACTTCTCAATAATGATGGAAAAACAGGTCTGTGTGTTTTGGGGGATGAGGACAAGGGAGAGCAGGAATGAGGAATTAAGCCCTGGGGTGGGGGAGGGAGATGTTCACTGTCTTGAATGTGGTGCTGCCTCCATGGGCGCATATGTGTGTCAAAACATATCTAATTTTATGCTTTAAATCTGTGTTGTTTATTGTATGTCAACTATCTTGAAATGAATTTTTAAAAATTGAGTAGTGCTATTAAAATTTAAAATTAAATAGTGACATATAATAATCTCTCTCTAATAGAAATGAATATGAATATATCAACTATCTAGCTAATTTTAACAGATTAAACTTGTCGGTTTAAATAGAAATTGTTGGGTTGGCCAAATGCCCAAAAATAGATGACTGGATCAAGAAGATGTGGTACATAGACACCATGGAATATTACTCAGCAATCAAAAAAGATAAACACATGAAATTTGCAGCAACATGGATGGCGCTGGAAGGGATCATGCTCAGCGAAATAAGCCAGAAAGAAAAAGAAAAATACCGGATGGTCTCACTCATAGCAGGAATCTAGAAAACTTAAATAAGGGACCAGGAAAATGAGTAACTATAAGAAAGTGAAAATCAAAATCAACAAAAAACTATGAACCAGAGACACTCTATGGGGTTGGGGAGGGACTGGGGTCAAAATAAGGGGGTTGCAATTGTATGGGGAATATAAAAATAAAATTTATTAAAAAAAAGAAATTGTTGGGTTGGATTAGTTAACAAAAGGAAATGATATTCTGTTGATAAAAACATATAAAAAACATAAGTGAGTCAAAGAATCATTAAAAATCTAAGTATTCCAAAGGATAAAAGTGAAAGGACAGAAAAATACATACTGATGAGATAGCTAGTTAAGAGGAATATTAAATAGCTATAGTATTACCCAAAAAAATCAGACATAGCCAGAGGGATAGAAAAGAAAACTGGCTAATCCATAATTATAGTGAGTTGCTTTCACACAGTTCTCTCATAATTGTTAAAGCATGAAGATAAACAATCAGAAAGGAGAGTGACGATTTGAACAGCACCAGCAATAAACTTGATTTAAGTGAATAGATGTAAAATTCTGCACTTACCAATTAGGAAACACATAATTTTCAAATACATTTAGAAGAAATTATATTGTTCTCATCTACCTACCTATCGACACACCTATAATCTACCGTCTACTTATCCATCTATGTACCTACCATGTATCTACATAGAATACTTGCAAAAACTCTAATGTACAAGTATGATGTATTCAAGTCTCAACTACTTTCAGAGAATCACAATTATACTGACCATATTATCTGACTCACACATAAATAAATTAGAAATCACAGATGAAAAATAGAAAACTCTTTATGGATTTATAAATTAAAACATGAACACATGCAGACTTCAATATAAGTCATAGGTAAAAGGGTAATGGAAATTAGAAACTCATAACCAAACTACAGTAAATTTGTTACATCAAAAGTTTATGGACTAGGGCCTCCCCGGTGGCGCAGCGGTTGAGCGCTGGGTTGCCAAGCTGCCCGCGGCCTCTGCGGCGCCGGTTCGATCCCTGGCTGCTCCCCGGCCACCGGAGGAGGGTCCCACATGGCGCGCAGACCTCTCCTGCCGCCCGCTGCTCCCTTCAGCAGTGTACTTCGGTCCTTCTGCCTGCTCTGCTCCCCGCTCTGGCTCTGGTGAATTCTCTCGCCCTCCCGCGCTTCTGACTGTACCCAGTGCATGTATAAATAAATAAACAAACAAACAAACAAATAAATCTTTAAAAAAAAAAAAGAATAAAAAAAAAGTTTATGGACTACAGGGCCTCCCTGGCGGCACAAGGGTGAAGACGTAACCTATGAAGCAATCCGTAGCCACTGCAGCACGAGTTCCATCCCCAGCCGCCAAGGAGCAACCCACATGGCGCAGCAGAACTCTCTTGACTCGCCCGCTGCTCCCCTCAGCAGTGTATTTCAGTCAATCTCCCTGTTCTGTTCCCCACTCTTGTCTCTGGTGAATCCTCTCACCCCCGACACCCCTGGCCTATGCCCCAGTTCTTGTACGCATAAATAAATAAATCTTTTTAAAAAAAGTTTGTGGACTACACCTAAGGTAGAAATTAGAGGGGAACCTAATTTTCCATTTTAAAATTAGGAAGATTGAAAATTAGTGAGTGAATAACAAGCTTAAGGAAAAGAATAACAGAATAAATACAAATTGAGAGAGCAAAAGAAATAACATTAACAGCAAAAGTTCACACACAGAGTAGAAATGTACACCAGAAAGAATTAATCAAACCCAACTCTGGTACTTTAAACAAATGAATAAAAAATCTTTAGCAAAATTTATCAAGGCCATTACAAAGGCCATTGTCTTGGGAAAGACAAAAAGACAGGTCCAAGAATTAAATATTATGAATAATTTTAGGTATATAAATTTAAATTTTTAGGCAAAATAGATAATGTCCTAGAGAAAATATGAATTAAATATTCTTTAATGAGATACATAAAAAAGACACACTCATCACAGGGTTTGTAGACTAGTCCCACCCCACACACAAAATTCCAGAACTAGAGAATCATACCCTTTAATAAAATACAAACTGTTCTAGAAGTGACATGAGCTCTTAACTTCCTTTCCCCTCCTTAATTGAGGGGAAAATCAAGGAAATAAGAGAATGGAAAATTTTAATTCAGCATCACCGATAACCATGGTGCAAAAATCTTGAGCAAAACATGAGATAAAGAGATTGATTAAAACAAATGAAATTATGCTTCATGACCAAGTTTGGCCTGATACAGTGAAGGTGAATTAATATTAGCAATGGATGTAATTCACGGCAAAAACAGAAGAGAGATAGTACGTTTTTCTCAACAGATGCAGAAAAAGCTCTTGCTGTGATTCAATCCCCATTCATAATAAAAAGTATTGACTACCAAAAATTCGAGGGTACTTCCTAACCCAATAAATGGTATCTCACTCTAAACTTAAACCAACTTGATACTTATCTGGTAAAACATCTGAAGGAGTCCTCTTATAATCAGAGGTGCCCTTAAAAATCAAACCAATAGCAAAAGGATGAAAACATTTGGTTATTTGAAAGGAAAAAAAAAATATTTCCTGCTACACCAAAAAGAGTAATTTCCCAGTGGATTAAAGATGCAAATGTGAAAAGCAGATCTTTAAAAAGGTGTTATAACTTTTTATCAAATTTGAGATAGAGAAAAATGTTAAGTGGAACACAGAAAGCACAAACTTAAAAGATTGAGCCTTTTAACATTAAAATCCAACATTTCTAGGGTAGCTCAGGGCCAAGCTGAAAAGTGGCCTTCAAGTGGGCCCTGTGTGGATGTGGGTGCTTCCTGACCTTGGGGGGAAAGCTCGTGCTAAAGGTGACCAGTCCCCTAGCAGCAAAGCTCAGATTTCAGTTACATTAGTGTATTAACATGAGTAATTAGGTGAAACACTTCCCTGCTAGCTCTTGGATCCCAAAATCACAATGTGAATCACAGATGTGCTTTGTGATCAAGACCAATCACGTGACTTCTCTCAAATTCTGGTAGTGATTTGTCACTGCTTATCTACTATTCAATTCACTCAGAGACGCACACGCAGCAAAGCAGGAAGCTGTACTTGTCAGCCATGAGACATTTTAAAAAAATGTCATTTTTAATGTGGACAATCAGAGAATTGGGCCACAAAGATTAAAGTGCAGCAAAGCCATGAAAAATGTTGATGCTGAAAGTAAAATTTGACTCAAGCATTAGTGTGGTTGCAGCAGAAAAGGCTGATCTTGGGATGTGGGCTCTTCTGCTGTTCTAGAGTCTTTGCCTTTGTGGCCAGAGGGACTCAGTGAGGACAAAATCTTACCAAAGTAAGTGGGGAATGTGGCTAGGATGAAAAGAAGGAACATGTCCCAGAGCAAGTAACGATAAAAATGTTACATAAAGGAAATTAGAGAGACTTCACCACACTGAAAGTGATCAAATGGTGGCAGCTATCCAAACTTAAAGGAGAGTGACAAGTTGCTCTGTTATGGAAAAGATTCAGTTATTAATTTTTTTTTAAAGGCAAGCATTGTTAAAACTCCTCAAGTAGGTTTTTTTTTTTTTTACAATGGAATAATTCTTTAATTCCAGTGTTTCTGATGTTTTAAATTACAGTGTACTAAATCAGTTTTTATAATTTCCTTTTACATTTATAATTGACAGGATTTCAAATATTTGGATGGACTTTAAAGGTGACCAGGCAATCATATCTTCTCCATTGATTTTTAAGATTCGTATCATCATTTTTATCATCCCACACTACCATGCAAAGCAAGGACAGTCTGTAGCTAAGAACAAAGCTTGTGTCAGGAAAAATTAATATGAATACAACTAAATAGTGGAATGTTATTTTGGAAGTGGTCTACATATTGAAGTGCTAATATGACATTTCTTCCTCCTGCTTACTCTTCAAATAAAACATGTTATGATACTGTAAAAAATCATTATCAAAAACAAAAATATTTCTGTTGCTCAAGAAAAAGTGAAAAATCAAAATAAAATACAGGTTGCATAGAATGAATATCCAGAATATATAAAGAAATTCCACAAATCAATAAGAAAACTATGATGGCCTCAAATGAGCAAAATAGAAAACCCAAATGCCAAGAAGTGTGTAGAAAATACACAGCCTCCTTCTGTTAAGACTAATGCAGATGGTAACCATGAGATTCGCTTTGGCCTCATCAGATTAGCAAAATATTAAAATTCTGCAATTCCAGTGAGACTATGAAGGAAGATAATAATGGTAGAAAGCATATTGGCACCAAATTCTTAGCCCTATTTGGTACTATTTCCTGAAGTTGGAACTGCACATCTTGACCTGCTGTATCAATTCCACATACAAATCCCAGAGAGGCTTTTCACATGGGCCTGAGGAGACAAGAACAAGAATGTAACCACCAGCAGCAGAGCAGTTAGAACTGACCTAAATGTTCATCACCAGGAGAATGGATGAATTACCTCTAATAATCCATTTACAGCATTGAAAGGTGACGCACGGAACCACTTGTGAACAACAGCAAGTCTTAAAAGCACAGTGTGGAGTGAAGAAGCAAGTGACAGGAGCATTTATATAGACTTAAAATATGAAAGTTGTACATTTTTTGATAACTGCACTCCCCCACCCCGAGCAGGCTATGAAGAGGGTTGGCAAACTTTTTCTATAGAGACTGAATAGTAAATATTTCACATGATACAGACACATCTAGTCTGTCTCTGTGTCTCTTTCTCTCTCCCACCCTTTAAAATATAAAAACCTCCTTAGTCTGAGGCTAGCGTTGGTGAGTCCAGAGGCACATCAGCCTCCCTTTCCCTGGAGGTGGCTAGTGTGTCTCTTGGTAAGCCCATGGCTGCGTGGCATTACTCGTGGGCACCCTGCCTGCAGTGGTGCCCACAAAACTCCTGTGGGGTTAGGGCTCTGCCGCTGGTCCCCATCAACCCACTGCTAACCTCACTGTCCTTCACTAGAGCCCAGGACCCTCCTGCTTATTCGTCCAGACCCTGAGGGTAAGAGAACTGCCAGGTGGGCTGCCCCTATGCCTGACAGACACACTGCTTCTGTGACTCAGACCTCCGTGCAAAGCCACGTCACCAGGCCTCTATACCAGAGAGTCAAGTGAGCCCCAACATGGGAGAGGAGCCTGCCATCTTCTCCAGACGTGTTCCCAGAACACACCGCGATGCCCCTCCCACCGCCAGGCTCCAGCAGCAGCTCCAGGGCTGCCTTGTGGTCTGCAGCTCAGTGGACATTGGTCCAGCCAGAGAACAGGCTGGCAGCCTCCCCTCGCTGCAGACACCCCCATGACAGGGAGTGTCTGACAGTACCTTGTCAGTTTGCCATGACCTCCAGCCTCCCCCAGGGCCCTGCCTCTACTTCCCCCAGGCCTCTTCTGGCTCCTAGTGCTGTTAGTCGGTGGGGTGGGCAGTGTCACCGTTTGGTGGAAAGCAGCTCTTTCTGACTTCCCAGAGACCTCCGCATTGCATCCCCCCAGGGTGAATTTTTGAATTCAAAACTTTGGGTCCTCAATGCCTTTTGCCCTTAGCTTTGGTCCCTGGCTGAAACTCAGACAGGAGGGAAAAGCCCACTGTTATCTTTTTCAACATCCCGTTCATCATCAAGTAATTCCTGTGGGCCTGGATTTTCTGAGCTGTCTTCTTAGTTTTGATAGCAGGGTCAGTGAATGCAGTGGAAAAGGAAAACTATATCCCCCTCAATGATTCAGTGTGAAAATGAAATAATTTTGCTACAGAGCTTAAAGCAATGCTGGCCCATCATAGGTGACTGCTAGATGTTTGCTATTATTGTCATCACGTTGGATAAGCCACCTCACCTCTCTGAGCTTTAGTTCCTTGTCTGTAAATTCCACAGGCAGGATCAGAGGATTAATTGAGATAGTGCCAGCGTGATGCCTGGCACGTAGCAAGAGCTAGATCAGCACCAGTTGTCTTGCAAGCCCCCTGCCTTCCTCATCTCAGAGGCTACAACTTGAAGCAAGAGGGTTTGTTCTAGCTGAGTGGGGCCTGCTGTGCTTGCAAGGCAATGAACTGGCCAGACCTAAGTAAGGTTGGAGCAAAAGGCACAGGAATTTTTGCATCTTTGCATGCCTGGAAGCCACAGGAGACAGAGTACCATGGCTCCTTCCTTCCTCGTGGGACAATTCCTGCTCAGGGAGCCACAAGGGCTGCGCTCTGGCCTCAGCTTGGCGTGGGAAACTTTGTCTAAAATTGGGCAGCGGTCTGTGCCTCTCTCGGCTACTCAGAAAGGGAGGGGATGGGCCTGGTGAAGGGTGCTTAGTCTGAGTCAAGCCAGTGACTTCCCACTGGACCCACCCCGTGTTGCCCCCTCCCTGTCATCCTAGTGCTCTCATCAGTGTTTCACCTTGATTAGAGACTTTCCGCTCGCAGATTTTGTTATTCTCTGGCACAACCCAGTGCATTCATTCCTCCCAGATGCACTTCTCTGCTCTGCCTGGAGAATGGCGATGAGGTGACATCACCATGGAAACAGATGTGGGTCCCACAGTTGCTTAGCGATGTGCTGCAGGATGATGTCAGCATGCTCTGGTTTCCTGAGGGGCTTGGCATCCTTTGATGTGTCTGTCCTGCCAGGACTGGGATGAGTAGGAGGTTTCTTCCCTTGCTGCTACACTTTTTATGTCCAAAGCAGAAGGATCTGGAAATGTACCTTCTTTGGGGATAATGTAATTGTAAGGAAAGCAAAGTGTGGGGAGTCAGGGAACTGGATGTAAATCAGAGGTAAGATAATGAAGGTGCTGTGGTCCTCTGGAGGCCCACAGGGTGGGGGCATCCTCACAAATCATGTCCAGAGGTGGAAGCTTCTGGCCAAAGATGAGTACTTGATATTCCTGCCCTCATAGATCAACTACAGCCTCTTTCCCTTGGGACAGCCATTTTCCCACCAGCCCACCCCAAATATTTGGGGGACCTAGGGCAGGAGCACAAGTGGAGGCCAGAAACCATGTCTCTAGATACTTAAAATTATAATCCAACAGGATGTTAAATGCAGACTATCCTCTGACTTCGGCAATTGTGAGAGGCAGAATAACAGGCCCCAAAGATGTCCATGTCCTAACCCCCAAACCCTGTGAATGTTTTCGTGCATTAAGGATGTAGTCAGAATTACAGTTGCTAATCACCTGACTTCATGGCAGGGAGATTCTGTCATAGGCTACCCGTGTGGGCCCAGTGTCATGACAAGGGTCTTTCAAGAAGAGGGAGGAGCCGCGAGAGGGATGCCGTGTGAGAAACACTCCACTGGTCATCACTGGCTTTGGACATCACTGGCCAAGCAATGCCCCTGGCCTCTAGAATCCAGGGGAGGTAAGACATAGATTCTTCCTCAGACCCTCCAGAAAGGCACACTGCCCTCTCTACAGCCAGGGCGACTTCTGGCCCATGAACCCTAATACATTCATGCATTCGTGATGGAAGCCACCAAGGTGCGGGTACCTTGCTAGAGCAGCAACCTGACACAAACACCACTAGCATGCACAGCAGCCAGGAGGAGGGCCACAGGCAGAGCAGGACCACAGAGGTCCCGCTAAGTGGCACTGGAGGGCACTGTGTTGCCCACAAGTCTTGCCCACAAGTGGTCCTATCACTAGAGGGAAAAAAAAGTGATTTCCTCCCCTTTCCTTTCTTCAATAGACCTTTCAACGACAAGGAGAAAACACCAAACAAGTCCCAAGCACCCCTCAGCAGCGGGAGAAAGGAGGGGGCTCTTTTGGGTTAGATAAGTCTGCGGCCTGTCAGGGCCTTGCCTCCCTGACCCTACCACTCATTAGCCCCGACATTGTCCCAGGTTTTCACCTGTGAGATGGAATGGAGGACGCACACCAGGCACGGGATAATTCTGTTCTCCTGCCTTCTATTCTGCTGTCCCCCATCCTGCTGGTCCAGGCTTCACCTCACTTCCTCTAGGAAGTCCTCCCTGACCTCTGCTGACCCTGCTCATCTGCAGCACTTTCTGGCAGAAGCCCCTTTACACCCTGTTTTCGTCTTCTCGGGGTACAGTGACACATTGTGTATATCCAGTATAAACTCCGCTGTCGAACGGCTGTTTCACGCCTCCAAACCCCAGCAGGGGAGCACAGCTAGGCGCACTGCAGGCCCCACAAAATCACTGTCAGTCAGTTGATTAATCAGTTAAAGTATCAAGGTCCAGGGCAGCTGGTTACACATTCAAATCAAAGGGCAAATAATTTTTAACTCGTAGTTTTACCTTCTGTGCTGACTGCAATGTTTGACAGGCCCTGGCAGCCTCCTGCACTCCTCATCCTCTTCATGTCGATTCCTTCCTGCTGCAGCCTCTGGGTGGACCCTCTCCTAAGTTGGGGGGAATTTAAACTTCAGTGGCTCAAGGGCAAATCCCCGGAGCCCCTCAACTAGGCCCCTTCTCTGGCCAGGACAGCAGGTCTTCTGACAGCCCCTCCTCCAGCTCCTGTGCTTGTCGCCACTTGGAGTTGCTGGGTTGACACCTGGCCCGAGTGCTGATTCCTCTAGGACTCACTCCAGCTGGGGTCTGGACGTCCTCTGTGTGACCTTCACATGTCCCCTGCTCTAGGGGCAGCTATCGACTCCCCACGGGCGACCAGGCTGCCCTGTCCCAGCTTCCCAGCTGTCCGGCTTCTCTGTACAACCATAGCTTCCAACAGGATGGATTTCACCCCACGCCCCCTGCCCTGGGCCTGCCCTCCATCCTGACCTCAGGCCTGTAGAGCTTTCAGGTGCTGACTCTTCAAGGCCGCGCTCTGCTTAGATCCTGATTCATTGCTTCATCCACTTAGCTTCTTATTCATTCCACAAACACGTGCTGGAGGTCTTCTCCGCACAGATGGTGCCCTGGAGGCTGGGCTCTGTGCCCCAGTCCCACCCACCCCAGCCCGCATGCCCCAGGCGTCTGGCAGAGCCGCTTTCTGAGTCTCTGCGTGCACATTACCCCGCATGGAGGATTTGATTGTGGCCACCTGTAGTGCTGCAATAACCATTAAATTAATAACACAAGGCAGAATAATAGAGCTTGGGTTATAGTTCTAACCTTGATAGAATTCTTTGGTACAATAAGCACTCATAATGATAAGTGAATTAACCCATAAGTGGCACATTTAACTTTCTTGAATCTCTCAAGAAGTCCTGGTTGAGGCGTCTTTATATACAGGAGGGGAAGAGGAATTTTCTTGAGGCCGTTGTAGTTCAAGAAAGAGGAACCTTGAAGGCACCATCAGCTGCAGCAGGTATTTGCAAAACCCCGGGAGGGCCCACGGGCCGGGGACAGTGTCACTTCAGTCCACTCGCCGTGGTCCTGTTTCATTGCAACGCTGATGAGAAAAAACAGCCCCGGCCAGCGGATGCTATTTGAGGACTTGATTTCCTTACATGCCGTTTCGCTTAAAGTTGCAGCTTCCAAGAAGCTCTTCGAGGCCTTGAGTGAGAACTTCCGTTCTGAGCGCCGGTGGGGGTGAGAGTGGAGGGGGGAGCTTTGAACCCCCAAGACAGTGAGAGGCTGGCGCCCTCTAGCGGCGGACGGGGCTAAGACATCGCCTTTGGGGCGTTATAAAGGCAACAGGAACGTTTAGCTTTTTTTTTTTAAGATTTATTTATGCATACAAGAGCTGGGGTACAGGCCAGAGGTGTGGGGGATGAGAGGATTCACCAGAGACAGAGCGGGGAGCAGAACAGGCAGATTGTCTGAAGTACACTCCTGAGGGGAACAGCGGGCGAGACAGGAGAGGTCTGCTGCACCGTGTGGGTATCTCCCGTCCAGGGGGCTCGAACTCGTGGTGCAGAGGCTGCGGACAGCTTCATAGCGTCTTAACCCCTTGTGCCACCAGGGAGGCCCCAAACGTTCAGCATTTTAATAACAGAAGCATAACACTAATCACACATTCAAAATAAAATGTCACATTTTGTGCCCCAAGAGGCATCCACACGGCAGTACTCACTCGGCTTCTGCTCCCCATGAGCGCGGGCGCTTGGGCATCTGGCCAGGTGGTCAGCGCTTCCCTGGAGGCTCCCATTTGGCCCTCGCATTTCTTTCCATGACAGATAGTTTGTCCCAGTTAAAAATAGTGCCTCCCCCTAGAGCTGAGCTAAGCACTTATTCACGCTGGTTCTCAGCCTCCTCCCGAGGAGGCATCGCTGAGCTGGTTCGCTGGCATCTGGTGGAGGCGCCAGCCAAGAATCCCACCTGGCCCCGGGCAACAGGCTTCAGGGCGATGCTTCGGGTCAGCCCCAGCCAGGCACGATTTCAACCCCACGGAGCTGCGGCCCCCAGTGCCAGCTCCCGGACCCCCAGCCGGGAGGAAGGACCACAGCTTTGGTGCTGGCCAAGGAAACCTCAGTGGCTCAGAGTCTGTATTTAGCCAGAGCCCGTTTGTTGTGAAACCCTGAACGTGTCCTGAACCGGCATGTGCTCCCGACGGGAGGGTTTTGAACTGTGATGAAAAGGTTCACACGGTGTGCCAAGGAGGCGCCCAGCAAGCAGCAGCCACAACCCAAGGCAGGGCAACTCAACATTCTTTTTTTTTTTAATTATTCATACATACAAGAACTGGGGCACAGACCAGAAGTGTGGGGGTAAGTGGATTCACCAGAGACAGAGTGGGGAACAGCACAGGCAGATTGACAGAATTACACTGCTGAGGGGAGCAGCGGGTACAACAGGAGAGGTCTGCTGCGCCATGTGGGTAGCTCCCTGGCCAGGGATGTAACTCACGCTGCAGTGGCTGTGGTGAGCTTCATAGGTTGCATCTTCATCCCTTGCACCAACAAGGAGGCCTCATCTCGGCATTCTTAAGAGTCAGTAGTTACCTCCATCGGGATCAGAAAAGGTGCCCCAGCCAGTGGAGCTGAGCATGGGCCCTGGGCTCACAGGACTTGCCACTGCCCCATTTTCTGAGCCAACAAGATGAAACTTGCCCCAAAGCAGGCTCATCAGGGTGCTGCTTCTCCAAGTCAGGTCTGTGCCACACCCGTGTCTGCAGTCAGCATGCTTCCCGAAAATGCAGACTGCTGGGTCTGATCGAAGATTTTTGGGGGCAGGTGGCACCTGCATTTCTACAAGGGCAGTACATGGTGCTTACACACCATCCCAGCCAAAGGAGCAGAAGCAGTGACCTCCCCAGATGTCCTCCAAGGCTGCCGTTCCCCACGCGTCTTCTCCAACCCCCTGTGAGGAGGACCCTGGGGTTGGGTCCTTCTTGCCCTTGTAGCTTTCAGCACAGAGTCCTGGTAGCCGTTCTGTGAGTGAGCTGGGCTCTCAGCGTTGGACTCCAGGGAGACAAATCAGGCCCCAGTGCCTAGATTGGGCCTGGGGGGACAGAGGGGAACACTTGGGAAATTGGTCCTTCCCCCAAGTTCCCCACATGGAAGCAACATTTACAATGATGACTTTCAGCTGCATACTCTGATGAATAATGAGGCTTCCTGATGCTGCAGAAGGCAGCATCTGGGTGTGGTCTCCCGCTTACCGTCTCCCCACTCCCAGGGCTGAGGAGCTGGACTCCTTGCACCCCTGCAGCTCTCTTGTTTGGGAAACTTGCATTACGTGTCTGTTGCTCTTGTCCAGATAAGAAATGGAGTGGAGAGGAGGCCACAGAAGAGAGATAGTGAGGGTGGGAATTTTAGACTTCACAGCTGATTAGATGTGGGGGAAATAGAAGGGCAGGCGTCAGAGGGCTGGGGGTTTCAGCTGGGATGTGGGGGAAATGGACAGATGTAATGGTAGAGCCGGGCCTTGTTGCCTCCAGAACTTCTCATCTAGGCCTCACCTCGCTCCTGTGTCCTGGGGAAACCTCATACGTTTCCCTGGCCATCTGTTCCAAGGCTTTCTAAGAGGTTTGAGGTTGCAGAAGCTGGGGGTCTCTGATATTCTAGGTTTTGGGGTGAAGGACCGCTTTCTCTTCCTGACCTCTGCACTCCTGCTAACCATGGTGAGGAAAGCATTTTGCATTTTCTCATCTCACTTCTCAGTCGAATCAAAGACACACAGGCTACATACTTTGTTCCATGACTAGCCAGGGGCTGAGGTTGGGCATTGGTGTCATGCCTAGCTCAGTGTTTTGTGTGTTTTTACAATCATCAGTGACACTGCCATCTCAGCATGTTGACAGATGACCCATTTGCCCTTTCGGTCACTCTCTCCCTGGGGCCAGGTCAGATTTCTAGGTTACCTTTTCGGGAGGAGTCTCAGGCTCAGAGTTCAGGTGGCTGCACCCAATCCCCCACTAGGTGGCAGAGCTGGGAACCCTGGCTCTGGGATGAAGACCACAAGGCCCAGCTGGATTCTGCTCCAAGAAATTATCCAATTCTTTAACCCGCAGTGCAACTCCCTCTCTGGCTTGTACCCCCAAATCTATTTGCCCGTCCTTAATGGCACAAACGGACAATGTAAACTTCCGGAGAGAAGTTTACAGAGCCAAGAGGTAACTTAGGTTTAGTTAACTTAGGAGGGTGGGTTAGGTTTTACAGAACTGAAGTTTCTAGCAGTTTAGGAATATCTCTTTGGGGAACAATGCAAATATATATTACTTTTGCATATTTTACAGGAAACACAGGACTGTGCAATTGAAGGGTCCTGGAGTTAATGCTTCCTTAGCTCCCAGACACTCTGCCTTCATTTAAACAGGCTAAGGACTGCCGAGGGCTTGCGCAACCTTGGGTCACTTTTCCTTTCTGTTCTCATCTTGCCCGGCACAGGTGCAAAATTACAGTATCCTTGCATTTGAGAACAGTGCTGTCATCCCAGGGCCCTCGAGGCCCTTTAGAAATGTCAGGCTAATTATTAGATGATTAGATAATAGCTTCAGTGTGGCCGTCTGGGTGAGCTGCCACCGCTGCTACCCAAACACCCGAGAATGCCAAGTGACATGTTTGGAAAGCTGGAGGGACTCGGCGACTCAGGCCTGCACAGCGTGCTCTACTCCAGGGTGACCTGGTCAGGGAGACACCCTGGAGACCCAGCTGGGGCAGGAGCCTGTGGTGGGAGGAGGCTGTGACAGGTTCTAACCTCTTCCCTGGTGAAAGGGCTCAGGTTCCAGCAGGGATTTACTGAGTGTTCACTGAATCAGCTAAACAAATTCTCCACATAGTTTCCTTTAATCCACCCCAAGTAGTCTTTGAAGGTGGGAGCTACTGATAATATTCATTAACAGAGAAAATGGAGGTCACAGCTGGTAAGTGGGGGAACCAGTGCTTATAACCTAGAGCTTGTGGGCCAGGATCCCCTGGTTTCTTTCACACACACAGGTGGAGGCCTTGCCTTGGCTTGACAGCTAACACACCTGACACCCTTCCTCTGCCACCTCCCACGACCTGCCTGCAGACAGGACTTTCCATGCCAGCGTGTAGGTGAGCCACCAAGAAGGGAGCCATCAGCACTGTCCTCTGCCCCTGGAGACATGGCACATTAAGCTGATGATTTGCAGAGATCTCTGTGAGAACCCAGAGCTGCATGCAGCTTCTCAGGAAGGGGAGAGGGGCATCTGTCAGTGAGGGATTAGTGGAGGGGTGAAGCAGCTCCTAGAAACCCCCATTCCCAAATCCAGCCAGAGCAGCTCCACCTTCATATGATTTTGTGTTTGGACAACTGGAGCTAGCTGCCCCCCCCCAAAATGTTTGCAGGCCCACATGGGTCTCCTAGCCCTGCACATATCACCCTGGCTGTTTGGGCGTGAGCGTAGCATGAGGTTCTGCACGGAAAGAGGGTTCTGAACACATTGGTGAAGACAAGCTGGTGAGGCTGGTGAACCCCACCTCAGAGCAACATTTTAAAATGCATAGAACAGAGCACAAAAGATTCCAAAGGAAACCGACTTCAATGAGATGCAGTTATCAAAATATTTTTTAGAACCTCGACTTTGTGATATCACATGGCATGTGCTTTGTTAGCACACTCAACAAGATCCTGAGACAGGTCTAATAGCCACGATAATCCCGGAGTCGTGATGAGCTTAAACAATGACTTTAGATGTCTGCAAAAGAGACCTGGCAGAGGAAAACACCTGCGCTCTCTCTGGGGGCAAATCCTGACGCTGCTACAGTATCTGAGGTCTGCTGCCTACATTCAGATTCACAGGAGACGCTACATTTTGGCTGAAGGTTAGTGAAAATAAAGGTGCAAAATTTTTCCCCTTCCAATTGCAAAGACCCCTTGAATTCTGTCTGTGGCTCCACAGCATTCACTTAAATCCATCAGCACGGTCCCTGGTCGCCATCTAAATTCTTGCCCCTAACAATTGCTGCAGCTGCCCTTCGCCGAGCGGCCGCACAATGGCCTGCTCAGAGCTCCCTGGTGCCCACTGTGCTTTATGTCCTGGTGACCAGCAAGGAGGAGCCTTTCTCCACGTTTTTTCCTACTGGATTTTGATTCAAGTGCCTCTCACCAGAGGTTGTCCACAAATCGATCCCTTTACCAAGGAAGGGTGTTTTACTAATAAGAGTATTGGATCAAGATGGGTTTAGATTTTGCTGGGGAAAAGCCTTTGTGGGGAGGAATTATGGGGAGTGGTCCTGGGTATCTGGCCCCTCCCTGCCCCATGCCTCCCACAGTAAGGACACAGCCCTGCCCTGCACCCACCACTTTCCCTGTAGTCTGGCCTGTGCTCCTGGACTCGCCTCCTGTCGCCAGTCCTGGCAGCCGAGTCATCAACGCGCACCAGGGCAGCGAGGGGCCCACCTCGCCAGGGACACGGGACACAGCCCTCCGGCCCTGCTCTGTCCCAGGCCTTGCCTCTGCCTCCGGGGAGATGGACCCCTCACGGGACGGGTCTCTGCTCAGCTGACCCGGAAGAGCGTTCCGAAGTGGGGAACGCAGATGGATGATTTTCTGTTCAGCTTTCCCAACAAAAACCACTTGGAATTTATGTCCCTGAACATACCGTTCCCTGTTTCTGCTCACATTCCTCCCCCTGCCGCCTCGAAGCCTGTAGCTTGGCAAACAGCCCTTCCTGGGCCATAGGGGGGTCAGGGACCCGCAGCCACCTGGCCTTTCATTTCAACAAGGATGTTAAGCCCCCACCAGTGCCAGGCCTGGGACAGTCCCAGCCACTGACAGCAGCTCTGCGCAGACCAGAAGGGGCAGGGCTGCCCTTTCAGGACCTTATTTTCAACATTTTGCCAGGTATGGAGTTGGGCACCTTGTAACCTAATTTGTCCTCCCAACAGTCCTGGAAGACACAGGGTGCAGGCTAATGCCCCAAACCTATGAATAGAAGCTAAAATGTATGTATGATTGCGAGGATCTTGTGTTGGGGAGATTATCCTGGAACGTCCTATAAGAGAGAGGTGGGAAGGCGAGCGTCTGAGAACCAGACAAGTGATGAAAACAGAGGTCCAGGGGATGCGGCCAAGAGCCAAGGAACTCAGGCAGCCGCAGATGCCAGAAAAACAAGAGGGTGGATCCTCCCCGAGATCTAGAAGGAGCACAGCCCTGCAGAGACCTTGATTTTATTGCAGTGAGGCTGATTTGGGCACCTTGATATATTGGTGTTGTTTAAGGCACAAAGTTTGTGGTCTTTTGTTTCAGAAACAGCAGGAAAATGCTCCGCCTGGCATTCATCCTCCCGAGGCCAGCAGAGGTGGGGTTTGAACCTTGGTCTGTCTGACTCTAGGTCCAAAAGATGTTAAGACACGTTCATCAGAGCTCAGAGCCAGTGGCACTCAGGGTGCTGTTGCTTGACCAGGTAAGAGATGTCTGGACTGGCTGCAGAGCTGGAGGGCACTGGACGGGGGCTCCCAGCTGAGTGGGAAGGAGGAAGGTGTGAGAAGTTCACAACTGCAGAATGACCCCGACTATCCTCCCTGTCGACTTGCACAAGCTGAAAGCTGTTCCCACAGGGCACCTAGCAATGCCCCTTCAGTGACCACAGCTGGCTGAGGTGTCTGCTGACAGGCAGGGCTGGATGGGCGAGGGGAGCAGCAGAACTCCCACCCCACTTCATGAGACTCAGCTAAGCTCTGCCATGACTAATCCATCACAGAACCACCCCTGTCCTCAGCCTCCCCTCTGATCGACAGGATACATCACCTGCTTCACAAGGCTGCTGGAAGGATGGCCCACCCGAGTTCTGCAGGTCTGCAGGTCTCAGCTGTGGCCACCATGCCTCCCCTTTTCAAAAGCTGAGGTCCACCCTGGCAGGCAGGTGCCAACTCTACTAGAGGCAGAATGATTTCATGGCATCCACCTGGGAATGCACCTCTGTGGGGCTGCCCTCCTATTCTGAGCTTTCACCCCTGAGCTCTTCCCTGAGGGGCTAACATCTGGTAGTCTGGACCCTCAGGCCAGAGGCTTTTTAAGAAGTTTGGCTGCTCTGTTATTCCTCCCTTTGCCAGAGGGCTGGGGAGGCTGGCACAGACCCGCTCCTGGCTCTCCCTCCATCTGGGGGCTCCAGGACATGGGGCATCATCAGAGCCAGGGGAGACCCCTCAGTGGCAGCCCCTCCAAGTGACTCTTCCTGGATGTGTTCAAAGTGTCCTTCAGTAACACATCTACTCACGTCGCTGTATTTGTGAGAGGGACAGGATATTTTTGAATGGATGTAATTTCTGGCTCTTCCCTTGAAAAATTCTTTTCTCGTTCCTACTCTTCCTGGCCCTGCCTCTCACAGATTTCTCCTGTGTCCACACACGTACACACGTGCACAAAGAAAGAAGGTCTCTGTTCACAACGACTCTGACAAGATGGTGGCTGACTCGAGCGTGATGGAGAGACAGACAGAGGGACAGAGGGACAGAGGGACAGAGGGAAAAGGGAAAGCACTTGAGGAAACTATGACCATTTATTTTTTTCTTCCAACTTCACTGAACAATCACCCAGTGTGAAGGAGACCGGGTGATCTTAGTGCACAAAGAGTTTGTTTCTGGACTACGCACACACACACACACACACACACACTCATACCTATACACACATTTGTATCTATTTTTGGAGAACATATATATTGCTCTGAAACTACATGACCTCATTATTGTAACTTATAGTAAGTCTTGAGATCAGGTTTGCAATTCCTCCAACTTTACTCTTTTTCTTCAAAATTGGTTTGACTATTCAAGTTCCTTGCCTTTCCATATATGTTTTAGCACGAGCTTGTCAATTTCTATAAAATATTTTGCATGGAGCTTTATTGTATTGCATTAAGTGTACGGGTGATTTATATCTTAACAACATTGGGGCTTTCAATCCATGGACATGGGTTTCTTTAGGACTATTTTAATTTTTTTTTCATCAAAGTTTTCTAATTTTCAACATAGTCTTGCACAGATTTATAACTGTTTAATATTTTTAGTGTTTTATCAATTTTATTTATTTATTTATTTTTAAATAGAGGCATGTTTTATTTATTTATTTGTTTGTTTGCTTGTTTTTGTTTATACAAGCACTGGGTACAGTCAGAGCACGGGAGGGTGAGAGAATTCACCAGAGCCAGAGCGGGGAGCAGAGCAGGCAGAAGGACCAAAGTACACTGCTGAGGGGAGCAGCGGGCGGCAGGAGAGGTCTGCGGGCCATGTGGGACCCTCCTTCGGTGGCCGGGGAGCAGCTGGGGATCGAACCCTCACCGCAGAGGCCGCGGGCAGCTTCGCAACCCAGCGCTCAACCGCTGCGTCACCGGGGAGGCCCTGTTTTATCAATTTTATTTACCTTTTCAAAGATCCAGTTTTTCATTTCATTGAGTTTTTTCCTATTGTCTTTCTGTCCTCAATTTTGATTTTATTAATTTCTTCCTTTTGCCTGCTTTGAGTTTGATTTGCTTTTCTACTATTGTTTCCTAGAGTGAGAGAGCAGTCATTTTTCCTTTCTTCTTCTCTAGCATAAGTTTATGATATCAATTTCCCCTCCAAGCACTGACTTAGATGCATCTCACAAAGTCTGATATATTGCACTTTTATTTTCATTCAGTTCAAGCTATTTTCTAATTTTCCTGTTACTTCCTATTTGACTCAAGGGTTATTTAAAAATGTTTTTTAAATGTCTAAATATTTGAAGATTTCCAGATAGCTTTCTGGTTTCAATTTTCAGTACAATTCTGCTGTGGTCAGAGAACATACTTAGTATTATTTAAATTCTTTTAAATGTGTTTGTTTTTAAGTGACCCTGAATATGTCCTATTTTGGCAACTATTTCACGTGATCTTGAAAAGAACGCGTATTCTGTTGTTGTTGGGTGGAATATTCTATGAACATCAATTAGTTCAAGTTGACTGATGGTGCAGTTCTGGTCATCTATGTTCTTAGAGATTTTTTGGCTACTTCTTCTATCAGTCATGCCAGAAGAATGTCAAAGTTTCTAAATACATATGTGGTTTGTCTATTTTCCCTTTCAAGTATGTCACTTTTTACATTGTGTGTTTTGAAGCTTTCTCTTTAAATGTATACATTCTTAAGCTCATTATTATTTGGTGATTTTATCCTGTAATCATTATTTACTGTTCTCCTCTATCAACAGTAATATTCCTTGTTCCAAAGTCTATTTTGTCTGATATTAATATGAGCACTTCAGCTTACTTTTGAAGTCTTTGCAAGATAGATCTTTCCCCATTACTTTAGTGTCATCCTATTTATGTCAGTATTTAAGAGACAGAATAAAATTTTGTGCTTTAAAAAAAAATCTAGTCTGCAATTACTGTCTTTAAATTGGCGTGCTTATGCAATTTGCATTGAATATAATTATCTTTGTCTAGTTAAAAATCTATAGTCTTGCACTTTTCTATTTGTTGCATCATTACTTATTCTCTTTATTTACCTCTTTTACCCTAGATTGAATGTTTCTTATTATTTCATTTTATTTCCAGTAGGGGTTGTTGTTTTTACTTCATTTTAAATTTATTCTAGGATTAGCCTAAGGCTTACAATAAGCATTTTAATTCAAATAATATCATACTGTTTTACTTGTACTATAAGGCTTTTACAACAGTATATTCCTCCCCACCAGCATTGTCTGGCATTTTCCATGTGCCGTAAGCACACAGGACATTGCTACTGACTTTGCTTCATACAGTCCACTATATTTTGGATCCGTTGGAATTTACTCTCATTAATGCCACTTCTAATGTTCTTTATTTTCTTTTTGTAAATTCTGGTTTCTATTTGCTATATAGCTTCTAAATAACTTGCTTTAGTATTTCTCATAGTACTGGTATGTCAGCAATTCATTATTTTTCTGAAAAAGTTTTTATTGGACTCTTATTTTTGAAAAATACCTTCCCTGGGAATAGAATTCTGAGTTAACAATCCTTTGTCTTTCAGCACTTTAGGATGTCAGTTCATTGTCTTCTGGTTAGCATATTTCTGAAAAGAACTCTGCAATATGGCTGACCTTTGTTCCTGGGTATACACTGGGTCTTTTGCTCTCACTGCCTCCAATTTTTTTCTCCTCATTTTTGGATTTCAGCAGTTTGGATAAGCTATGGTTCTCTTCTTTCTCCTTCATTTTCTACTCTCCATTCTCCTACCCCATCCCCTTTTTTGTTCTTCTTTTTCTGACTGCTATTCTCTTAGATTGATGGATCTGTGGTTTGGTGACTGTAACTATATTTTAAAATTCCCAGTCAGTATCTTTTCAAATACTGCTTCTGAAAGTAGAATATTGCTATTTGCTGTGATTTGGTAGGTTATATTTTGGGTCTGGGAACGCTATTACCATTGATTTATATGGAAATTTTTTTGAGTGTTTCCAGATCCAAAAAAAATAACCTGCCAAATTATAGCAAATAGGAATGTTCTGCTTTCAAAGAGCATGGGAAACCTGTGTGTATATTTACATTATAGATGTCTCCAAATTGCCCTCTACAGGTGTTGCATCAATTCAGTTCTTCCCTGCATTGCATGAGGCCTGCTTCCTACACCTTTGCCAAAATAAAGCGTTCCCAACCTTTTGGATCTTTGCCAGCCTCATAGAGCAAAAATACTATCTCAATGCAGTTTTGATTTGCATTTATTTTACTAAGACTTAATCTGTATGTCCTTACATTGGTTAAAGAGGCATTTTCCCCCTTTCTGTTCTCCAGAAAACAGGGTGCCTTGCTGGCTACAGGGGCAGGGGGGAGCGAAGGCAGGGATCTGGGCCCAGGATTAAGAATTCTCATTCCCTCTGCTGTATTTTTCCTTTTTGTATGGATTAGGGACACTGCATCAAGTTTTGTTGTAAACAAAATGTATCTGCCGCATTTTAAAACTTAGAAAATTACTGATTGAATGCCAGGTATCTTTGAAACACAGGAATAAAGACCCCCCCCCCCCATTGCCTCCTTCTTTGCCAGCCTCCTTAGAGGAAACCCAGTGAGCAGCGTGGTGAGGACTTCTAAGCTGAGGGAGGAGGGAGAGTTTAGTAACTGTCAGTAAGACACACTTCCGAGGAAAGGGAGCCCTTGTCTTCTGCACTGAACATGCAGGCTGATAACACACACTGGCTCAGAGCCACCTCTGGGCCCCGCAGAGGCCATTGTCCTTGGACCACCACAGCAGGGTGGACAGAGTGCTCCCTAATAGGAGGTGGTTCCTCACTGGCCAAGAGCCTGCTCCTGTACTTTGGGCTGAGTAAGGCCTGGCCCCCAGGAAAGGCCTAGAACACTACAGCCTGAGGAGTGAGAGTCTTGTTTTAATTTTAATTTTTTTAATGACATAAATTTTAATTTTGTATAACATGGACACAGGGAAAGAAAACAGCATTCTGGGACAGGCCAGCACCAGGGAGCAGAAGGCAGAGATGCAAGGTGGGAGTGGAGAGGGAGCGCCAGAGGCAGGAGGCCAGGGCATGAGCACAGATCTCGAGGTGGGAGATGAACTCCCCCAGGGGAGTTTGAGCCTATCTTATCTCTTAGGGAAGGGGCCTGCCAATTGGTGGGTCACAAAAACTACAGTACTATGTCTCAGATACGAAACAAATCTGGTTTCCAGGTTGCCCTGCCCTGTCCTTTGCCCTCTGTTGCTGGCACTGGGCCTTTAGCCACTGCTGCCAGGTGCTGCCCGACCACAGTGTCTGTTCCTGGCCACCAGGGCTTGCACCTTCTTCCTGGGGTGCAGGGGCTGCCCCTGCCCAGCGGCCTGCTCCCAGACCTGTACTCCCACATCTCTCAAGGGCTTGAGCCCCATCCTTGTGGCTGCACTGTCATTCTCCTCCATTCGGTGCCGCTTTTCAGAGCTGCTGGCCCTTGGCCTCTGCCCAGCCAGAACTGCTGCCCAGCCCCCCACCCTGTGCGGACCCGGTGGGCTCTCGCTGGTTTGCACCTCTCCGCTTCCAGGTGAGTGTCACTGAGGAGTGGGGGCAGGCAGGAATTCCAGGTTAACACCAGCTAACTAACTCTGTTCTCTTGTTATTTTCCAGGTCTGGCTTTGAGCACATTCAATGTGTTTGTTACCTTGGGAGAACCTTCCAAGCACCCCTGTGAAGCAGGGCTATTTAGGAGAAAACAGGCCCTAATTTCAAACATGAGCATTTCTGAGAGTCCGTGTGGAAGGATGAGGGCCCCCGCTTTTTGACCGATGGCTGCCTGCCCTATCCCAATACCACCAGCCGTGGACCTGGGGCTTCTTCCCAACCTGCGGACACCGTGGGAGCACTGCTAGCCCCCAGCATGCTCCTGCCCCAGCTTGCTGGTCACCCGGCCCCAGCAGGACATGTGTCTACACAGATGGCTTCCTGGGCACCTATGGGGACGAAGGGATTAGAGGCTACTGAGCTACAGATGCCATTGCTGAAGGAGTACAGTTCAGGCAGGCTTAGCAGAGGAAGTTTCCACAAATCACTGAGACTCGAGGGGTTAAAAATTACCTAGGAATCCTGTTCTACGAATAAGAAAGGAACAAGGAGACCAGGGTGCCTGCCTGCCTTCCTGGGGTTCTCAGTGCCCCTGCAGAGTCCAGGCCAAGCCTCACCACAGTGGGGGCCTTGACCAATAGCGCCAGCCCTGGAGTCTGGGCTCTGTGGGAAGGAAGCCTCTGGGGGCAGGCCCTGACTTCTAGTCCCCTCCCTCTCAGTCACTGTCCTCATCTGCAAGTCAGGCTCCTGGGCCTGCCAGGTGGTTGACTGGTGCAGCATGCAGGTGCCTGGGCTGCGGGATGGGGAGAAGGTTTAATTCCCACCTCCGCCCCCTTGGCAGATCCTTTCACCTGAGCTCACCTTCCCTCCCCTCATCAAGGCGGTCACTGCATGCACCTCCCTCTCCAGGTGGAGCACGTTCAGTGCTCCCACATGGCTCCAGTGGTAAGAACTCAATAAATAGCTGACGCTTACTGTTACCCAAGGGCCCAACTAGTGCTTGTTTTCTGAGCGGAGACAGTTTAAGCAGAAAAAGGGCTCTGGTTCCACAGCCCTGTGCTGCCGCCTGGTGGTCATGGGGGGGCAGCAAATGCAAACCCCTTAAGAGGGAGATGAACCTGCCAAGGCCCGAAACAATAGCTGTTGCTAGTGGAGTCCTTATCTAGGCACCTTCCTGACACAGAGGTGACCTCTTCTAAGGACAAGACACCTAATACCACATATTAAATAAGGTGGTGCTGTGGTTTATGAGGCCAGAGGCACCGCCTGTGTCATGTTACTTCATCCTTACAACACCCTGTGAGCAGAGGGTCTCGCTATCAGAGCGTCGTGGGACGGCGAGGGTCAGAGGTGGTAAGTACCTTCCCAAGGTCACACAGCAAGGAAGTGGCTGAGTTAGGCTGGAACCACATCTGTGTGGAGCCTAGTTCATGCTTGTTTGGGCATCATGTGCTTCCCCCAGAGAAGTTGGGGATCTGCTCACAGGCTCTGGATCTGGGGAGGGCGTCTGGCCGGGAGGTCAGCTATAGCTGGAGGGTGACGTGGAGCTACAGTCAGGAGGCATCCACTTTCCTGGATCAGCCCTGGACAGGTACCGCAGGCGCGGACACAGTCCTACAGTCCTCACAGCCATCCAAGCACCTTCCAAACAAGCGCTTTCACTCACACAGGCGAGGGGGCAGAAACGTGGATCAAAAGACAGAGCTTGGAGGAAACACAATATTTCTGGAAACTGGGATTAAGGAAACTCTCTAGTCTTCATCCTTGGGCTTTGGGGCACTTTATAATCCTCCCAGCACATTTGAATCCCACGGCATAGCTGTACACTGATGGAAGTGACTTGTGGCGAGCACGGTGTAGCCTCCACAGATGTCAAGTTATAACATCTACACCCAAAACGTCTATAAAGTCATAAGTCAATGTTACCTCAATACAAATAAACAAAATCAAGAGGAAAAAGTTGATCTCACTGACAAAAACAAAAAACAAGTCACAGTTGGAAGGACCCTTGGACGCGGTCTGGGTATTAGTGGTAGTGATGTAAGTCAGCAAGAGGAGGGGAGGAATCTGATGTGGGGAAACCGAGGCACAGAGGGGCAAGATGTTTCCTAGGTGATACAGCTGAGGCAGAGTTGGGCCTGAAACGTGGGTTCCTGGACACCTGCCTATTCTCTTTGTGCTCCATTGAGAGGTACCCAGAAGGCTGTGGGGTCCAGCAAGTGGAGGGAAGGGAAGGCCTGTGGCCAGAGGAAGGCACTGGGGGAGCAAGTGAGGCCTTCAGAGCAGAGCAGTGGCCGGCCAGAGTCGTGCTTTTGCCAAATAGCCAAGTCTTCTGACTATGGGAAGCTTTGTCTGGAGAGAGGGAGTGGAGGGTGGATCTTGCAGATCCTAGCCCTCGAGTGTTTTTATCCCCAGCCTGGGGCTGTGTCTGCTGTCTTCTCCTGACTATGAATAAGCTCACTTGGCCAATCTGATCCTTAATTCTGACCCTGACTTATCTTAATTCTCATGACAATTTAAAGAGACAATAATTTCCCGCCCCTTTAAATAGACTTTAGGCTTTAGAGTAGCTTTAGGGTCACAGGAGAATTGAGGGGAAATCATAGCGCGTTCCCTACCCCCCCACCCATGCACAGTCTCCCCTCCATCAACACCCCATCAAGGAGTGCACTTGTTACAGTGCTTGCTGTCATCACCCCAAAGATTTACACTAGAGCTCATTTTTGGTGTTGTCCGTTATGGGTGTGGCCAAGAAAGAGGTAGTGCTTTGAAATGCCTCTTTACAGAAGAGGGTGAGGGCCAGAGGGGTGCGGGCCAAGGCCATGCAGGCAGCGGGATCTGTGCCTGGATCCTCTCAGGACATACGGTTTCCAGTGGAGGTGCCCGTCGGGCAGAGCAGGGTGCTGGGGGATCCCAGTGCATCTTGGCCAGGATCACCAAGCCCCACTGGCTGATGCCCAGTCTTCTCAAACCTTGTATGGGTTGGGCAGCGTGACATGGAAGAGAAGAAACTATTCTCACCCTTTTGTAGGATTAAACAGGCTGGCACTTGAGAGGATTCTAAATTTTCCCCTTCTAGATGTGAGTTTCCCGGTGGCCATCTCATCAGTGACTTGGGAGAATCAATCAGATACTGCAACTTTGATTACAGTGAACTGGCACTGTTCCTTCATTGGCCCATCCTGCCTTCCTCCAGGCTTCTGTGTAGCTCAGGCTGTGGGCTCTGCCTTCCCTACTGCCTTCTGGGGCACTTCTAGGCACCCCTGGCTGAGTCCTGGCTGCCTGCAGTCTGTGCTGAGTCACCTCCCGGGACACCCCCTCAGCCCCTCTCAGGACTGACTGGCTGTCCCCTGGTCGGGGCTCGGGGCCAGAAGCTGGTTCCTCTCCCAAGCTACTTGGGCCAGAGGACAGAGCACCACTCTGGAGTGAGACTCTCCTGCCCCTTGTATCTGTGTGACCTTGGGCAAGCCCCTCCGTTTACTGATTTGAGAGCTGCTGTGAGAGCCATGCAAGAGGGTGTAAGGGCCAGAAACACAAGGCAGGCATTCCAAAGTCAGTGGTGCTTATCCCTGGGCCAGATGGGATCACATCTGGCCTGTCCTAGCTCTGGAAAACCTCCTCTCCAGAAAATATGCCCAGAGGGGCTGTCAGGCAAGAGGCCAAGGGATTCCACCCTCCAGTTTCCCAGCTGATGAGCAGGACTCAATTCTGCTCCACTATCGCCATTACAGCTTCGTCACCCATTAAGAGGATCCACGTGCCCTATTTGATTTTCATTTCAGAAGCCAGGTATCAATATCGGCCTTCGCATTGGCTGCTGGGGCTAAGAGAAGCTTGTTAGCCGGCAGCGATGCAAGGCTGGGCAGCCCCTACTTTTCATTGCCATCCCATTGGGGTGGATGGTCCCCTCTCGGAGCGTATCCTGACTTCTGGTGGTTTTGTTAAGTGCAAATTCCAGGTTCCCCTCTACCTATTAAATTGGACCCTGCAGAGGTGAGCTGGAGCCTCTACCAAGGCTTTCCGGGGATTCTGACTTGGGAGTCCTGCCTTCAAGCACCCAAGGGCACCTGACTGCCTTGCTTCCAGGGCAGAGAGCTCACGAAGCAGTGCTCAGAGGCGCTAGGTGTGTTCCTGGAGGAGGAGCTCTGCAACCTCGGTGGAGAAGCCCAGAGGCTAGCGCCACACACACCTCTGTCTAAACACCAGCTCAGCCACGAGTCCCTGCGTGCCCTTCTGGTTGCCTCTGGTCATTCAACAGCAAGCAACGACATCAATGCTGGCTCCTATTTCAAGGAATTAGGCCTGAGATGATAGGAGATTCGTGAAGACAATGCCTGACGTGGGTCTGGCACAAAGTAGCCGTGTCGTCAGCTTATTGCCTCTGAACTCCAAATCCACCTTTGCCAGACTCTGATAGCAGAGCTGGACCCTGCCAGGGTGTCTCCTTTGCCTGCCGGTTAATGTTAGACTTTATCAGTAGGGGGCGCTACAGGGACACCGCAAGGTGGGTGGGATGCGCTTCTCTTCCCACCTCCAGGAAGCCCTTTTGCTTCCTACAGTGACTTCCTGGGGCATCTGGCTCTCACCCGGTGGTGCTCTCTCCAGAAGGTGTTTCTGGCACCCAGTGGCTGGACTCCGTGTGGCACCCCACCTGCGGGTGTCCCCGTGAACGTCACCATCTACCGGGCTGCAGCCACACTCTCCAGGTGGGCTGAATCTTAGCTAAGTCCTTTGTTCCTTCTTGGGGCAACTATCCTCATCCCCTCAGACCAGAGGTTGCAGCTGTTTCCTGCATTTTCTAATCCTGTATTCCTTGGAGTCCTTTGGTCTGGTTTAGTAGTTCATAATTCTGTTAGACTTCCCTGTTCAAACAGCTGGTGTGATTTTGAACTCTTGACTGGAGTTCAAACACCCTGAAATGGTGTTTTAAAACACTAGTTCACCTGCTCTCCATTTCCAGCAACATATTTTTACAAGCACACGTAATGTACTACATGCCACCAAAAAAAATGTGGCACCTCTAGAATTTGTCTCCCCAACCTGAGTTTCCTTCTCCCAGGGCGCCTAGTGTGGGCGCTGTGCACTTGCTAGGGTGGTCTGGAGGAAGCATGAGGAGTAAAGGTGCAGACACAGGTGCAGCCTCACCTGGCACCTCAGCTGCTTGCACCTTGGAAAGCACTCAGGTCCCAAGGGGATGATGCAGCACCCCAAGGTTATATATACTTTGAGAAAGACGAAGGAACACAGACTAAAATGAGGGAAAAGGAACATGATTCAAGAGACAGGAAGCCTAGTTACTCCAGGATGAAAGTAACACGGGCCTCAGCAGCATCAGCAGGCTCAGCCTCCGTGTCCTCCGCCTTGCTACAATGGCACCTGGGCCCTGGGGGAGGCTCTGAAGTCTCACTCTTCGTGGTTTGTGGGGTATCCAGTGTGTTAACTAGAACCCATCTGGATTGTTTTTTAGGGATACACCAACCCTGTGGACCCTACCAATAGGACAAGGCCCTGGTATCCAAAGAGGTGAGCACAGGTAGACTGGCCTGCAACACAAAGCTCCTTCCTTCTGCCTGGTCTTGTCACTTTTCCTAGCTCAGCAGCTGAGCTGGTGAGGCAGGAGTCGGCGTGGATTATCTGCATCAGTGTCCTGGCCGGGTGGTCTCATGGCTGGTGGAGGTGGTTGCGTGGCAGGACTGTGCACAACTGTGGGGATGGAACCTCAGACAGCTCCTTCCAGGTTGGGGTACCCTGTCCACATGTAGGCCTAGGACCCCTGACTGGCTGCCATAAGCCATGGCAGATTCCCAGAGGACAAGGAAGTTGGAAGGAAAGGATTTACATGTCAAACTCCTATTTGAATCAACTAAGGTCAGACAGAGGCAGTTTCAAGACTGAGGTTGTAACCCAGGGCCCTGCATTACTCACACTGGCCTGTTACTGCCCATGGAGCCTTGCGGGGAGGGGGGGGGGGGGGGGGATGGAGACTTGGCCAGAGCTGAGAGGCAGGGCTGGGCCGGTTAGCGGAGATGGCCACTAGATGTCCCTGTCTCACCACCAGCCGGGACCACACCCAGGCCTCCTGGGGTCAAAGTCAATGCAAAAGGGGTCTCCCCGGTGGTGCAGCGGTTGAGCGCTGGGTTGCAAAGCTGCCCGCAGCCTCTGCAGCGCCTGTTCGATCCCCGGCTGCTCCCCGGCCACCGGAGGAGGGTCCCACATGGCGCGCAGACCTCTCCTGCCGCCCGCTGCTCCCCTCAGCAGTGTACTTCGGTCCTTCTGCCTGTTCTGCTCCCCGCTCTGGCTCTGGTGAATTCTCTCACCCTCCCGAGCTTCTGACTGTACCCAGTGCTTGTATAAATAAATAAATAAATCTTTAAAAAAAAAAAAAAAGTCAATGCAAAGGCCAATTCTGGGTAAGCGAAGAGGCTTTTGAATTTCCACTGTCCTATAAGGAGTGGCAACCCCAGGTGGGGTGGGTGGGGCACTTTTGACTTATTTTGCCTGAAAGTGGGTCCTGGTAAGAGCTCTTGTGGCTGCGTTGCTAGAGGCCCTTCTTTTCCCCCTTGCTGATCGCTGTCACTTACCGATTACTAAATAGAATCCCAACGGCTCCCAAGTTTGTGAGTTGCACGGGACTTTAGCGATCTTTGAGTTCAGTCCTCCATTTTAGAGGAGAATAAGAAAGCTTGGCCCCATTCTGCATCTGTCTCCTCAGACACAGCCCAGGGCTGCTGCTGCACTCATTATTGGCCATTCCGCCGGGATACACCCATAAAGAGGATCCATGTGCCCTGTATGATTTTTATTTTAGAAGCCAAGGATCCATATCGATTTTCGCACGGGCTGCTGGGGCTGAGAGAAGCCCCACTTTTGGCTTGACTGGGGGATGGGATGGCTAATCAACACCCTGAGAGCCCCGCGCCCCTGACATCACCACATAAATACCCACTCACCCATCCTCTTAACATGCTGGAGCGCAGCGAGGTGCTTTTCTTCTTTCTATGCGACTGAAAATAATTGGAAACCCTTAAAGATATAAGGTGACATAGTATCGTAACAGGGTGGTCCCCAGGAAAGGGGGAGGTTCCAGGTTCCCTGCCCCACCCAAAAGGAGGGTGGAGCTGAGCAGGGAGAGAAGAAGCTGCAGAGGAGACTGAGGAAGGAAGAAGCAGGATGGAGCCAGAAGGAGACCTGGAGGAGGCACATGGGGCAGAGAGACACGTGAAGAAACTGCGCTTGTCTTTTGGTCGTGGACTGGGTGACACAGATGTGGGTGAGACCCGTGGGGAGGTGACCATGGCAGCTTTTATCTTGATGTTGATTTTGCTCTTTTCCTTCTGGGCTTATCTGGTTGTTTCTGACCCTTTTCTATGGGTCCCCATTGGAAGATGCTTTAGACTTGTGGCAGGCTTTGGGGCCTTGCTCTGGGCCAATCCCATTTGGATGGACTTTTACCTACGAGGGGACGGGTAACTTTGGTTGCTTGATTTAGAAACTAGATTCTTTGCCTTTCCTGCATTGTTTCCTAATTGTACTAACGTTTCTTCCCATTAAAGTCTCATATGTTTTGTGTTGATGTGGCAGATGGCAGAACCCATTTAGAACAGGCAGGTTTGCGGGGTCTGGGCTGCCCCTCTCCCTGCCCTGTAACAGATTGCGCGGGTGAAGCCCCGCAGTCAGGCAACCCCATTTTATATTGGGGTTTGCCCAGTAACAGTATGTCAGCGACCAAATCAGTGATTCAGCTGGGGACTGTTTCCTTCCCCTTGGCTCAGAGTACTTGCCAAGGACATCAACTCTCTATGTAAAAACCGCAGAGGTGAGAGCAGGGCTAGACCCTGGAGCCAACAGATGAGCGAGCAATTCCAGGGGGTGCCGCCAGAGGGCGCGGCTGGGCGACCCACGCCGGCTGCCTGCGTGAGCTGGAACCTCTGGGAGGTGGAGCTGCTGCCCCAACTTCGGCCACCAGGGGGCAGTGTTTCACCAGGTCCCGCCTGCTCGAGGCCCAACTCTCCAGGCACTGAGAAAGCAAACATTTCAAGGCAGCAGTGGGGTGCTTAGAGTCTGACTGTGGAAAAGAGAAAGACACATTCGACTGGACTTGAAATGGCTCTCTCGAAGGCAGTCATTTTTTGGTTTGGCCTTGCTCTGACTCTGGCGGCTGTGGAGTTGCCACAGCTGTGAACTTGGGGCATTTTCTTCCCAGACCAACTCCCTTTTCCACGGACTGTCCTCTCAGGTCCAGGCTTGGGGTACTTTGGAAACCCTCTGGGGCAGTGGGTGGTCTCAGAAAGAATGGTCCAGAAAGGGCTTGCAGGCCGGGGCCTGGACACCCTGACGCAGTCCTGGAGCTGCCTGCTGTCCTCCAGCAGGCTGCAAAGTCGGGCCCAATTACCCATTCTGCATCTGTCTTCGCAGACACAGCCCGGGGCGGCTGCTGTACTCATTATTGACCATTCCGCTGGGATATTAAACACTTTTGGCTTGACTGGGGGATGGTTAATCAACAACCTTGTCAGAGTGATGGATTCTGCTAGGATTATTGCTTAATTAGCTTGTTTGGAGGTAAAAATTAACTAGGACATCAGATTTCTGGAGGCTGCAGGAAGGGGAGAGGTAAAAGGGGCGGTAGAAAGGGCTTTTGGTGAGATCCCAGGGCGGGCGGGGGGCAGCCCGCAAGCTCCAACTCGTCCACGCTTCCAAGCTACCCGCCCAGGGTGGCCAAAAGCGTGTCCACCCCTGGAGGAGGGTCAAGAGCTAGATTCCCAGGAGGTC
This sequence comes from Talpa europaea, assembly GCF_964194135.1. Taxonomy (NCBI): domain Eukaryota; kingdom Metazoa; phylum Chordata; class Mammalia; order Eulipotyphla; family Talpidae; genus Talpa; species Talpa europaea. The sequence goes on from NC_140072.1 coordinate 17,119,158, forward strand.
CCCCAGGACCTCAGAACCACTCGGGGGAGCTGCTAAAATGCCAATCCCCAGGCCTGACCCTGGATTCTCTGGGTCAGAATCTCTGAAGCTATTTTAAAAATCTATTCTGGGGGATATTTTATGCACAACAAACTTTGACAGTCACGACCCTAAAGGTTTTGCGACTAGAACGGTTAAGGGGTCAGTGCTGGGCAAGTCGGCATTTTCACAGAATATCGGATGATGGCCCAAAACGACCTCCTGCACCCCGGCTTCTTCCCTCCGTTTTAATCTGACTGCTCTCTTGTCCTCTGCCTGTCCCCTCTTATTTGTCCCTGCCCTGCCTGGTTTGCTGTTCCTGTCTGTCTGAATCTTCCCTCTGCCCAGCTCTCCATCTCTGCGACTCTCCCTCTCTCCCTGAGTTTCCTCTTTTCTTGGTGGTGCTATTATCTGGGGGGGAACTCACATCCACACTCCCCTTCTGTATTCTCTCCCATCGGGAGGGGCTGGAAGCTGGTGAGCTCCCTTACAGGAGAGTTCCAGATGCACGTGAGTCCCACCAATGAGATGCACATAGGTGACACTTGGTAGGCAGAAGAGGGGCAGAAGCCGCATTATTCTGCCCTTACCAGGCAGGCAGGCACGGCGCTCCAGATGTGAGCTCTGCCCTGCAGATCATCCCCGCAGGGCCACAGGTGGTGGCTGTTTCTGAAGCTTCCTCCAGTGTCTGGCTACAAGGTAACAGAAGCTTCTTGGTTCCCAGAAAGCTAGTGGTGAACTTGGAGTCGGTGGTGACCTTCTGGGGCCTTTCCTCTTCCACATCCTGACTCTTTGATGAGCACCTTATTCCCTGTATTCAATAACTCCATCCTGAAACACCTTGCGTGGTTTCTCTCTTCCTGGCTAGATGCTGCCAGTTATACTCTCTGCTCCTTCCCAATTTTCTCCTATCCCACGCTCTCTCCCCCTTGTCTTTTCCCACCCCCCACAGGCAATTAGATGGAATTAAATATTTTCAATGCTTGGTTTTGGGTAAAGAGGGTTATTGTGTGTGTGTGTGTGTGTGTGTGTCTGTGCATGCACGCATGTGTATGCACACAGGCCTCAGATTTCACCTCACCCCCACCAGATTAACCCCTGGCCCTGGGAAGAGATCCCATGATTTTCTCTCCTCACCCAGGGCCAGCCTAAGGCCCAGCTGCTGGAGAAGACATGGTCACTGAGTCTGCTGCAGCTGGGGTGGCCACCTCTTCTCTGGGCCCTAAAACCTCCCTGTAAAGTGGGTAAGGCATGGCCTCCTGCTTCCCTTGTGGAACGGCTGCTGCTGAGAAGTTATGGGGAGCCCGAGGGGCAGGTGAGATTTGTGTTGAGACCTCGTGGTTTGGCCCTCCCTGCCCTTCTGGTACTGGCTGTGCTTCCTGCCCACCACCTATTGCCAGACAACACACCTCACAGGGAAGAAGTGGGCATACTCAGGGTGTTTGGAGTCCTCAGCCCTGCTTTGGAGGCCTTTCTTGACCTTGGGTGAAGGATATGGGAGCCCTGAGGAGGGCCGTCTAGGCACAAGCTGGCCTGTCTGCCCTGGCGGGGGGCTAACAATCAAGCTCTCCTCTCCTGTGGGGGGGCAGGGAATGGTGACACATTCTTCCCGGCCCCAAGCAGGGCACCTCCCTGAGCCCTCTGGCCTGGGTGCAGCAGAGAGTCAGCTTGTAGGTTATAGATCAACCTCCTCTCTCAGATCCTGTTACAGAGACAATCAAAGGCTGGTGCCTGAGCAAAGCCCCCTGAGGGCGGAAACTGCTCAGCTGCACGGCCAGTCACTGGCCCCAGGCCCCAGGCCCATGGCATCCTTGTCCTCCAGGGCCCCAGCAGGCCCAGGAGGAGCCTGGGGTGATGTGGTTGAGTGTGCAGGTGTGTTGGGCTCTGACCTGGACATTCCAGTGAAGGTTCCCTCTAAATCCCACTGGAAAAGCTCATTCATTCTTTGAGACTCTCTTTGTAACAGAACTGATGTCCTGCTGCATCACTTTCTCACCCGCAGGAGATCTCCCCTAACAGGGCAGGCTGACAGCCCCAGACTCGGGATCTTCGGGCATTAACTCCGTCTACCTCCAGAACCCATGCTGTCAGCCACCGCCATGGACCCTGGCTGGCCAGGCCTCGGGCCCCGTGGGAAAGTCCCCACCCAGCACTGCTCCGCCACAGTCCCGGCAGGGTGCCTGCTAGTAGACTGTGTGTTTGTTCCTTGTACCAGGCTGTGTTCACGTCTGGACGCTGACCTTGTGCTTCGGCGTGGTACCTGGTGGCTCTGCCCACACCCTCCACATCCCGAGGTGTCTGCTCAGAAAACTCCCACTCACGAATTCTCCACCCTCTGGCCTCCTGGCACACGCATTTGCAAGGATTCCTCACTGGGGAGGCGCCTCTCAACATGAGCTCTCAAGCCACATTCTCTACGGTGAGGTCTGGCTGGTCATTTCCTGGAATCTCTTCTGTTCTTGAGTGGGTCAGAGATTTGGGAGACACTAACTAGATGCCCACTTCATGGGTATGGATGGATGGAGGGAGGTGCTCATCCTGCTGACTGACTTCCCCTTCCCAAAACGTATTTTTTTCATTTGTGAAACTAACATTCTGCTTGCCACTGAGCCTAAGATCACAAGAACTTTGTTTTATTTTGTCATTTGATCATGGAACAATCAGGATCCAGACACTGGAGATTATCTTTGTCCTGCAAGTGTCCAGTTCTGTGTCGCCCACGGCACCTGTGGGCAGATGCCGCCGTCCAGCGCATCCCAGACCTGGGGTAGGCTGGAGCGACAAATCCCAGATTTAGCTTCTTTCCCACAGTGGCACATCTCCTGCTTGACTTTCCCGGGGATTCCAGGCTGATTCCAGGAGGTTCCATACTCAGGTGCCCTTTCTGTCACCTCGGGCTGACTAGGGCCTGACCCAGCTGAGGACTCAGCCCAGATTCCTCAGGGGTGGCTTTGACATTTCAGGTGGTCCAAGCTTGGATGGGGGGCAAGCACAGGGGCAACAGGACCTGTTGGGGTGAGAGGCAGATTCTTGAGCGATAACTGAGAACTAGTCTTGGAGAAAGACACAGGTGCTCAAATGCAGGAGGCCCCTGCAGAATAAAGACTTTCCTCCCCTTGAGTGACCACATCAGCCCACAGAGGCTGATCGGGACCAGGAGACAGCAGAGGGGGCACAGGTACCACCTGCTGACAAGACTGGACCGGCTCCGTCCTGCTGCTGCCCTACTCCCCCAAGGACGAGAATGTCTGCCCATTCTTCAAAATTCCTCAGAGGTCCCCTACCACACACTCTTCCTGCTCCGAGTCCAAACCACAGCGCCCTCCGCACCTGAGTGCCTGCAGCAAAGTGGAGGAGAGCTGGGGAGCAGACATGCCCCAGACTCTAGGCAGGATGGAAAGACAGACCAGGGGCAACCAGAATAGCAGCTTCATCCTCTGTTCCAGCCGAGCCGGGGTCGCTCTGCTGCCGGGGCACACCTGAACACGCTTCTCTCACACGTGTGTGTCATGGGTCAAAGTGACATTCTTTTTTTTTAACAAATTTTTTTTTATAGAGGCATGTTATTTATTTATTTATTTGTTTGTTTGTTTGTTTGTTTGTTTGTTTTGTTTATACATGCACTGGGTACAGTTCGAAGCGCGGGAGGGTGAGAGAATTCACCAGAGCCATAGCGGGGAGCAGAGCAGGCAGAAGGACCCAGGTACACTGCTGAGGGGAGCAGCGGGCGGCAGGAGAGGTCTGCGCGCCATGCGGGACCCTCCTCCGGTGGCCGGGGAGCAGCCGGGGATCGAACCGGCACCGCAGAGGCTGTGGGCAGCCCCGCAACCCAACGCTCAACCGCTGCGCCACCGGGGAGGCCCAAAGTGACATTCTTGCATGAACATTTTCCTGCAAAATCAGTCAACTTTCCTGTCCACATGGTGAAGAAGCCTCAACTCTTCTCTGTCTTCAGCTGCTTCTCTCGAATCTTAAACTCTTTTATCTCAGGTATGTTTGCTCGTTTGCTTACTTATCATAACAACACAGCCCAAGCTACATAATTACAAATTCAAGAAGCACTAAAAGACACGAAGGAAAAACGCAGTCTGCTGTGCCATTTCCCTCCTAAATTCCTGTGTCCAGACTTCGTTTCCTGATGTGCACTCCAAATCTATAAATAATGTGTCTGCACGGTTAGCCCTGGGCTCGTCTGCTTTAAATGCTGAGGACTTCTGACAATGGCAGCTGGGGCCGGTTGCTCCAACCCACTTTCATACCTTTATCTTCTCCCCTTCTATTCTTTAAAATATTTATATCACATTTTTTGGTTAAATCGATATTCAATTTTATTATAATTATGTATGTACTGTTCACTGCTGAGTGAAGAAACACTTTCAGGATCACATTTCTTTCTTGCAGAAGTCTTTATTCTTCCAGGAGATAATAATTACCTCATTTTTGAAAATCATCTTAGTCAATTTCATTATCCTAATAATTCTTCCAAAACTCTCCAGCAGAAATTTAAAACCATCCTAAACACTAATTTTCCCATGGTTAAGTGATCAGATAATGACTGTTTCCTTTTTTGCAAGCTCGCTCCCCTTGCTGGGCTCCTTGCTGTCTTGTTCTGGCGCACAGCCCTGGTCCCTCGACTTTCTCAGCTAGTAAAGGATCTTGTGCCTCACCTCTGGTCTCCTGAATTCCAAATTTTTCTGCTTTTTGGTTTATGTCCTTGGAGGGTACATGCCAGTTTCCCATTTGGAGACATTTCACTGTAAGAACCAGCTCTGGAAGGGGGACACCCTTGCTCTGAAAGGCGGGATCAGCAGGTATAATTGGGGGGTAGGGGTGGGGAGTTCTCACATCTCCAGGGCAAAATTCAGCCCCCCCACACTCCAGTTCTCAAAAAGAATTTCTTTGGCCTGTAGGATGGGAGAGGTGAATTGATTAGGCCAAAAGGAGACCCATTCTGGTGAAAGCCGTGACTGGGACATCAGCAAGATCAGGGTCCCCCACAAGCAAAGTAGGAGGAAGTAGCCTATTCCTCAAGGCACTACTTTCATGTAGCGGGAAGTTGTGGCAAATATTAGCTTTATTAGAATGAGGCACATCACTGCTGTATTGACAGCTGATCAACATGAAAGCATATGACATTAGTTAGACAAACTCTCAGCGGGTATGACTTACAGTGTATTAAACTTCTAGATTCTGAAATCAATCAAACATAGTTTCAAATGTCTAGTGACCCTACACCAACGCACTCAGTGTCAGCATTTTTTAAAAGTACGAACCTGATTTCTTTAAGCAATTTTAACATTGCCCACAATGTGGCAATGGCGGTGCAAGCTCTGTTCAAAAGAAATAGATATAGGGGCTTCCCTGGTGGCGCATGGGGTTAAGACGCAGCACTATGAAGCTATCCGCAGCCACTGCAGCACGATGCCTGGCCAGGGAGCTACCCACATGGCGCAGCAGACCTCTCCTGACTCGCCCACTGCTCTTCTCAGCAGTGTATTTCAGTAGATCCGCCTGTTCTATTCCCCTGTCTGTCTCTGGTGAATCCTCTCACCCCCTGCATCTCTGGCCTGTGCCCCAGTTCTTGTATGCATAAATAAAGAAATCTTTCAAAAAACCCAAAAGAAATAGATATGATGGGAGGGAAGGAAGAGGAGCTGTCTGGTCACACATACTTTGAAGTCAGAGGAGAGCCTATGGGGGGAGATGAGGGAACAGGATGGGAGTGCACCCCAGCTTGCCTGGTGAGCCCAAGGGACAGTAAGAAGATTCTCATACACAGCTGAGAGGGAGTGGCCTGGAATCAACACAGAGTGGTTAGGAGTTTCTGTAGCACTGGCCTCTGGGGAGAAGCTCACTTGGGTTATCTCCCTGCATTGCAGTGATTGCTTCTTTGCACTGGGGGCCCGAGTGAGCCAGAAGAGGGGATTCTCCTCTGCATGGAATGCAGGCTGACAGTCAAAGTCCCTTTGCTGACCAGGAAATAGCGATTCTGAAAAGAGTGACTTAGACTTTGTAGTAGCAAAGTAAGGGAATGTTGGAGAGAGTTGAAATGCGCTCTGGTCTCGGGAAAGCAGACTTCAAACAGGGCAAGAGGATCAGCAGGTCGAACAACAGTCTTTATAAAAGAGTGTAGATCATGACAGGCTGGAGGTTATTACAAGATTATGTAAAACACAGCATTATGAAGCTGTCCGCAGCCACTGCAGTACAGGTTCGATCCCCAGTCAGGGAGGTGACTCACATGGCGCAGCAGACCTCTGCTGACTCGCTCCCTAGGAATCCAAATAGGGAAGAAAATAAAGAAGTAGTTGAAAGAGTAGGAAGATCATGCTATCTTGGAGGTTACAAGATAATGTCAACTATCTTCTCCCTGGGAACTCTATAGGGGTAGAAAATAGAAACAGTTTAAATAGTAGGAAGAAGACAATTATATACAAAAGTTGGGATGAGAACAAAACAAAGGAAGAGCATGAGGTTAAAAGGACAATTTCTTTCTGTCGTTTGGGGGAAACTGTTAGCAAGCGGTTCCTGCATGCCGGGCACTTTGCTCTGAACACACCTGGGCTTACTGCCTCATAGGGAATACAGACACCAAGTAATTAAAGGTGTGCTGATATAATGAACTACAAATAGAATTTCCTCAACTTGATAAATGCTTCATCTATAAAAATCCAACATAGTGAAAGATGATTATTTCCCCCCAAGATGAAAAACATAAAGATGTCTGTTCTCTCCACCTTTATTCAGCTCTGTAGTAGAAGTTCTAGCCCTGACAATTTGACAAGAAAAAGGAATAAAATGTATCTTGATTAAAACAGAAGAAATAAAACTCTACTTGCAGATGACAAGCTTTTGTATATTTAAGATCCTAACATATCCCCTAAGAAACTGTTAGAACTAATAAATGAGTTTAGCAAGGTGGCAGAATATCAGTATATAAAAATTAATTTTAATTATATAAAAAATTTTCTATAATAATTGTTAGCAATGAATATTCTGAAACTGAAGCTAAGGAAAACTGCATTTTTAATAGCATTAATAAGAATGTAATACCTAGGAATGAATTTAAGACAGGAAATGCAGGACTTCTGAAAGCAATAAAATATTGCTGAAAGAAATTAAAGGGCTAAAAAAATGGAGAGATATCTTATGTTCATAGATCAAAGACTTTGTGGTAAAGATGGCAATACTCCCCAAATTAATCCACAGATTTATGTGATTACTATCAAAATCCCAGCTGCCTTTTTTTTCCTGCAGAATTTGTCAATTGTGATCTTAAAATATATATGAAAGTATAAGGAAGCCAGAATAACCTACACAATTTTGAAAAAGAAAACTGAGTTAGAGACATGCTTCTTGATTTCAAAACTTACTATATCCATTGCTAGATGAATATATATAGATATATACACCCATATACCATATACATGCAAGTACATGCTATCAATATTACATATTACATATCATGCATACTATTATTCATTATATATATATTATTCCTATTCACCATCATATAGTATGATATATATATATACATACATGTGTATTATAGTTATATATATCATAACTATAGTAGAGAATGAGACAATATGAATATTACGCTAAGTGAAATAAGTCCAACAGAGAAAGACAAATAACATATGATCTCTTTATGTGGAATTAAGAGAATGAAAAAAAAAAAACAGTTCATATGTACAGATTGGTTGTTGATAGGGGCTGGGGGTGGGAGAAATGGATGAAGAGGATCAAAAAGTAAAAATAAAACCAAGGGCCTTGTATCTCAGTAAAATTCCTTTCTTTTTAGCTTGCCCTTAAAAAACAAACAAAACCCACCTTACCACAAAACTATATTAGATAACACATAAGGACAGACAATAGAATAGAATTAAAAGTCCAGAAATAAATCCTTAATTAGATAAACTGTTGAAAAGGGTACCAAGTGGCACTGTGGTAACTGGGTATCAACCTGCAAAAAAATGAAGCTGGATCCCTACCTCACACCATACACAAAAATTACCTTAAGATCAATCAAAGGCCTAAATATAAGAACTATGAAACTTGTAAAACTATACAACTTTTAGATGAAAAATAGGAGTAAATGCTTGTGTTTTGGGGTCAGGCAGTGATTTTATAAGTAAAAACCAAAAGTGTGAGTGACAAAATTAAAAATAGATGAGACTAACTGCACCTAAATAAAAAAACTCATGTTTTATACAATTTTTCAAGTAACTAAAAAGACAACCAGGAGATTGGGAGAAAATCTTTGCAAATCACATATGATAAGGGACAGGAGATTTAAAAACAATTTAAAAATGAGCAAAGGATTTGAATAGACATCTCTCCAGAGAAGATCAACGAATGGCCAATAAGCACTGGGAAGATACTCGATGTCACTGGAAAAATACTCGACATCACTAGTCGTCAGGGTACTGCACATCAAACCACAACAAGATATCACTTCACACCTTTTGGGGTGGCTAAAATAAAAAAGAGAGACAATAAAAGTGGTGAGGATGTGGACAAAGCAGAACTTTCATTCACTCGCATGTAAAATGGTGCAGCTTCTTTGGTGAACAGTCTAGCAGGCCCTCAAAATGTTACACATGGATGCCATATGCCCTACCAATCCTAGGAATACATCCAAGCAAAATGAGAACATACCTTCATGCAAAAACTTGTGCACAAACATTGATAGCAGCATTATTTACAAGAGCTAAAAAGTAGAAATAATCTAAATGTCCATCAACTGATAAATGAATGAATAAAATATGATGTATTTACAATGAAATGATACTTGGAACTAAGAAGGAATGAAGTCTTGAGACATGTTACCACATAGATGAACCTCGAAAATATGTGCTAAGTTAAAGAAGTCAATCACAGAAGACCAGATATTACACCACTCCAATTATATAAAATGTCTATAGAGTCGGAAAGTAAATTAATGATTGCCTGGGATTGGAGGGGTAGCAGTGGTTGCTAATGGGCATGGGATTTCTTTCAACGGTGATAATAATGTTCTAAAATGAGACAGTGATGATGGTTGCACAACTCTGTGATTATACTGAAATCTATTGATCTCTATGCCTTAAATCGGTGAACAGTATGATGTGTGAATTCTATCTCCACAAGGCTCTAAAGGAAAAGAAAGGAAGACGTGGGCAACAACAAAGCATCTTGAATACTATATGTGGGGAAGATTGATATGTGGTCAAATAATATGGGAACCCAATTGGGCTAAGACACTAAGGATCAGGAGCTACAAAACTAACCCCAGAGCTGAGCAGACTAAGAGCAAAGGATGGACAGAGAAGGAAATAAAGGTGATACTGAGGCAGTGGGAGCAGAGTGCAGGAAGGAGGAGAGATACAGGTATGGTTAGATGGGTGGGCAGAGGCCAGGTGCAGTCTCTTATCATCCAGTGACTTAAAACTTTCCCTGGATATCAATAGGAAGACACTGAAAGGTTTCAAGCTGGGGAGTGCAATGATTGGATTTTTAAAAGTATACTTAGACTGCAGGAAATTGATTGAGGGATACAGGAGATATAGGAAAGTCAGGCAGCCAATGTAAAAGTCAAGGAGAGAGATGATGTCTGGGAAGTTCAAGTTGAAGGAGTTGGAATGGACAGTGGGAGGTAAGGAGGTGGAGACAATTTGCTCTTATATGAAGTTTGGTTATAAAGGGAGAAAAGAGTTGTAGTTCTAAATGAAAGGGAATTATGAGAGGGTGGAAATTTAAATGATAGTCATGTTTAAATGGGAATTGGAAGACTCCAGGAGAGAGGTTTAGTATTCAGAATGTAAGGAAGATAATTCATTCAATCAGGTCCTTGTGAAGGTGGAAGGTAATGAGATCAGAACACTTTCAGAGGAATATAAGCTCTACTATTTCAGGAGGAAGTTGGGAATGGTTACAGATGAAAGTGGGCTTGTAAATTTGGAGTCAGAATTTCAGTCTCTTGCCTCCAGTTCTGCAAAGCAACCTATGAACCAAAAGTGAGCAGATATGCTTTAGCACTTTGCTGTCAGAGGACAGTGATTAATGAGGAAGGCAGAAGAACATGCTTAGGGATAATGATAGGCATTAATGAAAGAAATGGAAACACACATAACCTTGTATCTTATATTATACTTCCTACATAATTGTCAGGACAGGACATGTGGAAAAACTGGAATCCTACGCAAAAGAAAGGATAATAAGAAAGTAGTTATTTCAAAAGTTCAAGTCTTTGGTTCTTGCTGAATTAGCTTTAAAAAATAAAACAACTGAAGAATCACTCCTGAGATTATAAATCATCCAGATTGGAATAGGAGCCAGGCAGACTGGAAATGACCAAATGCCCTATATTGTAAAAGGAATGAAGGGGAAATTCAAGAAAATATAGTTGAAGCTAATTTACTTTCATCTTTGCAATGTTTGTTAACTTGTGTTCATTAGGAAGTACCGTGTTCATCAGGACATATTTATGATAAAATATTATTTCTTTATGGAGACATTGTCTTGTTTTTGAGGTAAATGATGGGGAGATTAAATAAATGCTGTTTCAAAATAATAGGGTTCCAGAATGGTTTGATCACTGGACTGCTGCAGAGAGAACTGCGGACTTCAAAGGGACACTGGCACGAGCAGAATGAGAGCCAACAAGGGTAACTAAAGAAAAGGGGCTCTGGATGAGGCACAGAAGCTATCCTCAAGTGTCCGAAGCCCTGGCATGTGCAGTCTTTTTTCCACAGTGGTCCAGTGAGCATAGGCAGAAATGAAAGTAGAAAGTTCCAGGGAACTAGATTGTTGTCCCTAGATAAAGATTACCCAATATCTAGAGATGTCCAATAATATGAAACACAAATCATTGAGTTCCTAGTCCTGGAAGATTCTAGCAGACTCTCAGGGATTTTACTATAATAGGTTAGGGTGTAGACTAAAAAAAGTCTAGGATCCAGGGCCTCCCTAGTGGTGCAGGGGTTAAAGTCTCAGCACTATCAAGCTATTGCCAGCCATTGTGGCGTGAGTTCAATTCCTGGCCAGGGAGCTAACCCACATGGCACAGCAGACCTCTCCTGACTTGCCCGCTGCTCCCCTCAGTAGTGTATTTCAGTAGATCCACCTATTCTACTCCCTACTCTGTCTCTGGTGAATCCTCTCAACCCCACTTCTGGCCTGTACCCCAGTTCTTGTATGCATAAATAAATAAAATCTTTTTTTAAAAAAAGAATTCTAGAAAGAAACTACCATACACAAAAATTTAAAAAAAATGGATTAAAGACTTGAATATAAGACCTTGAGACCATAAAACTCCTAGAAGAAAATATAAGGGGTAAGCTTCTTGATATGAGTCTTGGCAATGATTTTTTTTTTTGATTTGACACCAAAAGCAAGACAAAAAAAGTAAAAATATACAAGTGGCATTACAATAAATTTTAAAGAACTTCTGTATGGCAAAGAAAATCATCAACAAAATGAAAAGGCAAACTATAGAATGGGAGAAAATATTTGAAAATAAGATCCAATAAGAGGTTAATATCTAAAATATATAAAGAACTCACACAACTCAAAAGAAATAAACAAGATTTAAAAATGGGCAGAGATCCAAATAGACATTTTTCCAAAGAAGACATACAAATGGTACATGGAATGATGCTCAATATCACTAATCATCAAGGAAATGCAAGTCAAATCCACAATAAGATATCACCTCATACCTGTTAGAAGAATGATTATTAAAAAGACAACAAACAACAAGTGTTGATGAGGATGTGGAGAAAAGGGAAGCCTTGTGCACTGTTGGTGGGAATGTAAACTGTGCAACCAGTATGGAAAACAGTAGGCCTCAAAAAATTAAAAATAGAACTCCTATTTGATCCAGCCATTCTACTTCAGGGTATTTATCTGAGGAAATGAAATCACTATTTTAAAAAGGTATCTGTATCCTCATGCTCATAGTAGCATTATTCAGAACAGCAAAGACACAGAAGAAAAGTAAATGTCCATCTATGGAAAATTATTCAGTCATAAAAAAGGAAAAAATCCTCCTATTTGTAATGGACCTTGAGGTCACTAGTCAGAGAAAGACAAATATTGCATGATCCCACTTACACAGGGTATCTAAAAGAAAACAAATCAAAGATACACAAGAACAGACAGATTGGTGGTTGGCAGAGGTAGGGGGTTGCAGAGTGGGCAAACTCTCAGAAGATAAATACATCCTGGGGATGCAATATACAGCATGGTGACTACAGTTAGCAATACTGTAGTACTGAAAGTTGCTCTAATGGGTAGAACATAAAACTTGTTATCACAAGAAAAAAACTGGGATGTATCCGCAATGGATAGTAATGAAGCCTCTTGTAATAATTTAGCAATATATACATAGATCAAGTCATTATGGTGTAGCAGGAAAACAGTGTTATATGTCAATTATATATCTCAATAAAGAATCACAAAACAAGACCCTTATAAATGAGGTCTCTCACACTCTCCTGAGTGCTCACTGATCTACATGGCTTAGATGAAATCTGCAGTATTGGCCTTGAAACTCAGGGGCCTTATCACACAGATCTTATCAGGGCCTTATCACACAGTAATCTCTGGGGAGGGGCGCTCCCAGGGGAGAGAGTTTTTTGTGCCATTCCTGGGGACAAAGGGGAATTTTCACTCCAGGAGGAAATGATTCAAATGCCTCCATTTCTTACCTGGACTTTGGGATCTGCTCCACGCCTTGCTTCAATTGTACATGACCAGGTTCATCCACTGAGAAACAAGCATTATCATTACAATCAATCTTTGAATTTGTTGGCTTAGTACAGAGCAGTGCAAATGGTACCCTCCTCCATTGAAAAATTTCATCAACACTTTCCAGCAAATTCCAACTATAGCAAGAGGTCTCAGCCCCTTCGCAGTGTATCTTCTGCTACTCCCTGACTTGGCAGGCAGTACAGGGATAGCTGAGGTTGACCAGCTGGCTGGTCTGGGAGGCTCTTTCTTAAACTCGATGGGAGTACATTTCATGTACAGTTGAGCTCAGCAGGTGTTCTTCAGTTCCCTCCTGGATTTATGACTCCCACCATAATCTTCTGCTTTATTAAGCTATCGGAAAAAAATAAAATCTGTCTGCCAAGATCCTAAAGCAGCGTTGGCAGGCAGCAATATATAAAGGCAGTAATTGGAGGCCAGAGGGAGCAGCTTAGCAGTCTTTGACAGACTGTTCAATATCCTTAGGGAGAAAAATACTCCCTGGAATCAGGTGAGGAAGGTGGCCTGGAGCTGTGCCCTGACTCTGCGTGGGGAGGGACCTCACCTGCGTTTCTGTCAGGTAGATTCCTTTTCCATCATTGCAGAGGTGCTGGAAAGTCCCTAGTGGGGAGAGGAGGGGAGAAGTCAGGGTGGGTCCGAGGAGGCAGACATAAAACATGTGAAGTGTTTTATGCCAAAATTGGGGGAACCTCCCTTCTTCAACTGAGGACTCTCTGGAGAAAGTTTATGCCTTGGGCTTCCTTTTATGCACCCAGGGCTTGGTTCTCATTCTTGATTAACTGACTAGCTGAGAGCTGCAGGGTTTAGAGGCTCCTCACCCCAGGGAGGGTGCAAGGCTTAAATCTGAGGTCAGATCCCATCCCACCTCCATTCTGAGCTCTAAATGGCTTGGGGTTTCACCTAAGATAGCATTTAAAACAAAGTATCAACGCCTCTGCCCCCAGAAGCCTTGGGAAAGCCCTCCTGGCCCCACTGTGGGCTGGGTGTGCACTTCCTTCAGCAGAGCCCAAATCATTCCCTGCCTGACTAAAGAGCAGGTTTAAACTATCAACACCATCTGCAGCGGGGACACAGAGCTTTGAGTGAAACTCTTTCCTGAAAGAGGTGCTGAACAGGGTGATGAGGAAAATGAGCTGGCTGGGTAGAGGAATGTCTTGGAGAGAAAAGGGGGCAGAAGGAGGTGGGAACCATCTCAAGCCCATTATTCTGTCACACAGACTAACACTGGCTCTGCCTCTTGGGCCAGGGCTCCAGCCCACCCCATGGCTGAGGCCTGGCCCAGGCCTGCTTTCCTGGCTCTCTCCCGTCTCTTTGCTCTATGAAGGTCTTCAGGGTGTCCCTCCGGTGACACTCACTCGACATGGCTTCGAGCCGCACCAGGAAGCAGGCCATGTTGGGGAAAGTGACCTTGCCGCTGCTGTCGCTGTAGCGGAGGGTCATGAGGTCCAGCAGATCATTGGTGACAGAGACCCCTGCAAGGAATTCTGGGCCCAGGGTGAGCCAGTGAGTGGGAAGGAAGCCAGGACTGGGGGTGCCCCCTGCCTTGCTGGGTCTGAGAAACCATTCAAACGGCCTCATGGCCTTTCCACTGCCATTTCCTACTCATCCTGCTTCGGTGGCCAGCCCACTCTACCTCAGCGTTTTTATGATTCTCTGGTCAATTCTTTTGTGCTGGTTTTTGGACCCCAGTGACACTGTTTTGAAGTTTGGCCACATACCGAGTCTAGAAAGTCGAGACCTTGCTGTGGTAGGGACACCTGCACCTTCCCCACATGCTGATGATCCCATAGGGGTAGGGGGTTGCCACTACACCGGGGTTTGCTGGAACCCAGCCTCTGTCAGTCCTCTTTCTGCTGATGACCTTTAAACTCCCTTCACCCCTGACCCAAGGCCGCCTGGGGGCCGAAGGCGCGGAGGCAGTCAGCATGTTAAGCATGGATCCTGGAAGAGGGCAAGTCAGTCCTAAGTCATGCATGGGGAGAGCACAAGTCAGAACATGGCCTCGGGTGGGCAGGACAGAGCCCTGGTCATCTTGCATGTTTTGTTCTGAGCTCGAGAGAGGCATCAGCATCATAGTGGACAGCAGCTGAATGGCACAGGTGGCTCGGAGCTCTGGTGGCAAGTAGAACCTAGCAAGTCACCCATTTATCAAGGGGATGAGCCTGGTGACCCATGCAGCTGGAGACATATCTGGTTTCTCCAGTGGTTAATAAAATGTGGGTTTGAATGCCATCACTCAGAGTGTGCAGTCTCCAGCTGGCCATGTTCTTAAATCACCTTCTCTGTTTAGCTCTGCTGCACCTTTATGTTATCACACTGGGCCCTGAAGTCTTGTGAGCTGCTTCCAACTATTCTTTATCTTTCTCCATTTTATTATTCTGGAGTTATTAGTGAGCTCTCCTTTAAAAATTTTATCTTTCAGTGGCTATTCTGTGGTTCTCAAAGGTGGTTTCCAAAACAGAAGCATCACCTCACTAGGGGAACTTGTTAGAAATGCAAATGACTGAACCCCAACCACATCCATCCTGAATCAGAAGCTTCCAATGGGGTGAGTCTCATCAATCTGTTTTAACAAGCCTCCAGGGGGTGCTGGTGCATGCTCAGTTGAAGAACCAGCTCTGTGGTGTGAAGAATTAAGGGGTAGGGGGCTGTGCTAAAGGGGAGCAGCAACCCATCCGAGAGTCACAGAGGGAGAATTATGGAGGCTCCTTCACATCACCTGGGGGAATAGAGTATTGCATTTTACTAAGAAAGGTGGCAATTTCCTGTCTTAACCTTTGTGTGCTCCACTGTCTAGCAGAGATAATGATTTTTGCCCTCCCCAGTGGGCAGAGTTCTGGAGACCATCAGATGAGTGAGTGCAAATTCTTGCTGAACTATGGAAATCTCCTGTGCCCCACAGTATTATCTTCATTATCCCAGGGCTGAAACTAGGCCTACTTGGAGCAGACAGAGGCCATTTGATTTCATTGTAACCCCAAACCCTCTGTGAAGTGAGCACAGCAGCCTGCCCGGGGCTATAAACCTCCTGGCCCAGAGGCTGAGAAGGAAGCATGTCCCTGGCAACTTGGATTTCCGGTAGGGTGTCTGTCATGTGGGGTTATTTTCTCACAATTAGAGCTGTGTGGGTGAGAAAAGGCATTTGAGGAGGAAGGTGGGGGGAGGATAGAGTCTGAGTGTGGAGCCTGGAGGCCCACAGACACGGCATAAACTAGGGAGGACAGTTTATGTGGTTCTGCTCTTTCCTGACTGCCCAGTGGGTGGCACTGTACTGGCCTTTACCTACCACATGCTGGGGTGTCACTGACCCCCACCCACTAGCAGTTACCCCCTCCCCCCAGCCATGGCTCACAGAACTCCCAGATTACCTGCTTCCTCTATGGCCTGACACAAATCCGAGGTCAGGAAAATTCCAGAGTACCTCTGGATATTCTGGAAAACCCTCTGATATGCAAAAAGAAGCAAAGAATCATGTGAGTCCCAGTGTCGACCTTGAAGAGGACGTCAGGGTGAAGGGGGCCCGGAAACCCCTTCTCCATTCCTGGAAGTCGCTGCACTAAAACTCCCAGGCCTGCACCTTCGCCCCCCTCCCTCTGTACCCCTAGACTGGGCTCCAGACACACAGGGCAAGTTGCTGCTTTGGAAGGAGGTGTAAGGCTCTCTACAGAGTTGGGTTGGAGGTGGTTAAGAGCACAGACTTTCTCACCCAACTGCTGGGTTTAAATCCCAGCCTCATTATCATCTGGGTGAGTCACTTACCCTCTCTAGGCCTCAGTTTCCCCGCCATCAGCACAGGACTAATGGCTAATGGCAGGACTAATGGCAGTACCTAGTGCCCAAGTTAGCGACAAGGCGTACAGGGGCAATATTTATAAGGGCCGAGGAGTGCAGCACACAGAGCGCTAGAAGACACTCACAGTAGGTGAGAAACACCTGGGCCCCGCACGTGCCCTCACATCTCTATTTTGTACGTGGTACCTTCACATTTCCTACCTCTCCTGCCTTCTCAGTCCAATCCCCATCATCCTCTTACTTTGAAGGTGAGGAGACCTACGCTTAGGCCTGTGGTCCCTGGCTTTGGATTAAGCATGCACGCGCCATGGGATTGCGCTGTGACTCCTGATTTGGTCTGTGCACACCTGCCCCAGGGGTGGTGCTGAGGCAAAATACCCACAGAGGTGTGTGAGGAGGCCAACTTGGGAGCAATTATTGTGAAATAGCAGCTGGAGGACTTTTTCTGATCTTACTTGGCCGTTGGTGAGTTTAAAGGCCTAGAATGTTCTTACTTAGGAAATCACTCATTCATGACTTCATTAGTTCCGTCATTTATTCAGCATGTTTGAGTTTCTGATGTTTGCTAGACACTATGGAAAGCACTGGAGAATGAAGATGAATATGAGGGAGCTCCTGCCTGAAAGACCCCGCAATCTAATGGGGGTTGGGGAGGGGACAGTAACATGTCAGCCATTGCAGTCCCCTGTGAGAAACCAAGTGACCCCAAGATAGGATTTAATTAGTGATGCATCCTGGTACAGCCACACAGGAGCCTTTACTGCTGGGGTCCAAGTGTTAGGAGCTGCAAGGGGAACTGGCAAGGCCCCGGAGGCCCTGCAGGGACGGACTCTCAGGCTGGGTGGGCACTCACCAGTTTTGGGACTCTGGGAGGAAACAGTCAGGTTTCTTAGGAGGGGCCTGCAGGAGTGGGAGGGATGAGTAAAATGGCTTCTCCTGGACCCCAAAGTAAGTGCCAACTTGGAGGGCATTGATAACAGCTCTGATGAGTTTGTAGAACAGTGGTGAGGCCACAGACCACATCTGTGACTTTGACTTCTTCTGGCAGATGGATAGGAAGGGAGCGAGATGAGTGAGGGGTCTGGGGATGTTGCAGGGGGCCAGGGAGGAAGTGGAGGGGGCGGACACCCTCCTGGAGTGTGCTCATCCTGCCATGAGATCGGGCATTGCTGTGACCTTCCGGTGGTGCCGTGGGTCTCCCCCAAAAACGGGAGCTCTGCTGGAGGGCAGGGGTGATGGGCCTCTTCTTTCACACTCCTCAACTCTGGCACAGGGCCAGACACCCAACAGATTTTGACTGAACTGGATGGGATAAATGTCAGTCAAGAGAGAACATGCTTGTTGGTACCTGACAGCGAATTAGACGGCTCCATAGTCTTGAAAACTCCTCTTCGTCCAGCCGCCCGTCCACTTTCAGCTGGCGGGCAGTTAAGAGTTAACCAGTTCAGGCCACAGTGAGCAAAGGGGCTTTGGATCCTGCCAGACTAGCAGGAGCAGCTCCATCCATCAACTAGTAACACAGTCGGGCGGCCGTCACCTGGACGTGGCCCATGTCAGCCGGCTCCCGCTGTGTCTGCAAGGGACCTGGCTTAGATTTAATTTACAAGGGAAAATGGACCATTGGAAGGGAAGGAAGCCCCGAGAAAGAGGACCATCATCATCACTTGTATCCTCAGGAAGAGAAAGAGTCCAAATCATAACCTTGACTGGTAGGGAGGGGACACCCAGCAGGGGAGAGTGGGGAGGAGCAGGAGGGGGTCGTTGCAACTGCCAAAGCTACAGGAGAGGTGAGTGTGCACACCAGTGAGCTCGAGGGGATGGATCGCACTCCTATACTGAAACCAGACCTGGTCACTCTTATGATAGGTTTAATGAGGACTAATGAAAGGAAAGAATCAGTCTCTGAGGAGTTGAGGGGAACTGGTGGGTCAGTAGGAGAAAAGGCAGAAAAGACCCGCCTGCTTTGCAAGGGTCCAGCAGACAGGACCAGGCTGTGTGGCTGCGGCCAGCCATGTAATTCATCTGCAGGGGAGGGCAGCCTCTGAGCGATGCCAAGCCACAGCCAGCAGAGACAGGGCCTGATTTATGACTTCATCAAGAAGCCCTCTTGTTTGACAATGGCCTGCTTCGCATTTCCAATCGAGCCTGGTTAACCGTGAACAAACCGGGGCTCTGTCCCACTCCCGGAGGCAGAACACGCCCAGGTGAAGAGCTGCTGCAGCAGCTGGAGGAAGGCACAGTGGAGCCAGCTCTCCTGCCCAGACCCGACAGGCCCGGAGGACGACCCGGCTTACTGAAGATGGAAGTCAGGGCAGGAGTCAGGAGGCCTCGGTTTCACCCCAGCCCCCTACTTGTGCCCATGGAACTTGGGCAAATCAGTGAACTGCTCCGACCCCAGGCTTGTCTGCAGATGCAGCATCCTAGTAAAAAGGGACATGACTGTGTAGGCCAAGGAATTTTCTACAAGTCTCAAGGGTTCTCTTCATTGAATTGGGGGTTTGTTGAATAAGGAATTTTAACAGCGAGGGCCCCTCCTGTGGGAAGCAAATGGAGGAATCTCCCAGTGGAGCTACAAAGAGGCAGCATGGGATGATGTGGGACGCAGACTTTGGGGACTAAAAATCCAGCTTCCAATCCAGGCACACGTTTTGACAAGCAGTGTGATCCGCTCCAATGACAATCTCTCTGAACCCATGTCTTCCACTGTGTGATGGTTTGATACTTATATCACAGAGCTATTGCAAGAATTACAAGGAAAAAAATATATATATATACAGCAGTATAGCTCTCAGCACACAAAAGATGCCTAACAGAGCTTAACTCCCGCTGTTGCTGCTGTGGTTGTTCTGGCGAGTTAGTGACTTAGTGCAGCATCCACAGAAACCTGGGCTCTTAGATGAGCCTTAGAGCCAAGAAGGGGAAAGAACACTGAGCATAAGAAAAACAATCTCTTTTGGCCTAATTAGACCCCTAGGGAAGGCCGCAGAGCAGAGCAGACCTTAGATGTGGGAGTGGTGCAGGGTGGCGTGGGTGACAGCAAAGGATACATCCATCAGCGCCACCATGCTCCGGCACTGATCCAGAGAGAATGTGTCCTCTTGGCGTCCTGAAGAGGGGGAAAAAGGAAGGACCCACATGTGGGGGCTGGGATGACACTGGGCTGCTCGGAAGTGGGGTGAGGTGGGGGCCGGCTGGTTGACCTTACCTCTCAGGAGCTCGTGGTTGAGGAGACGCTGAAGCCGCATGGCATCAATGTCCACTCCCTGTCAGGACAAGAGAGGAAGCAGAATCACATGGGGCCGCAGCTGAGGGGTACACTGCCTGACTTTGTGAAAGCATTGGGTTTCTGGGTACTCACTCTCCAGCCTGCCATGCCCAGCTTATTCTGTCAAGCCTTTTCTCCTGATGCTCCAGGTGGTGGTGACAACTCCCTCCCCTGGACGTCTGTGGTACCCACTTGGTGTGGGCTGCTTGTCTCTCTCTTCATTCATCATTGGATGAAAGCAGGGTTTGCTTCCTCCCTGCTCCCACCCTAAGACTGGCACTCAGGAGCCCCTCAGGAGCAGCACTATTGAAATGAATCAATTCAGCCCTGTAGGTGTATTTCCCCATCTGCTTCTAGAAAGAGACTAAGAGAAAAGATGACTACAGTGTATGTAAATGCCCAGAATCTAGGCTAACAGAAGCTGCTCTAATCGAGAACATTACTTAGCTCTAGTCTTCCCAGCCAATGAAGCAAAAAGGGAGACATCAGGCCTTTCTTGGATTAAAAATGGGAAGCAATTGAGGCTCAGGGGAGAGAAACTTTTCCTGCCCTCAACTTCTGGAGGTGTTAACTGCATTCAATTTTCCACTGGGGACACCGAGCAGCTTTATGGGTAACATCAGCCATGATGATTTTGCAGAGAAGCTGAGCGGTTCCAACACGGCCGTTTCTTACACCCATCGGGGAACAAGCTGAGGGGATGCTGTGGCTCCTCATCCAGGGGAAGCTTTTCCACAGGGAAGGAGCTGAGTGAGAAATTGCAGCAGGTGGGTCTGTAGGGAGACCCTGGGTCAGGTGGAAGTGGGTGCCTCTTTGGGAGAGAACAAGCACCCCAGAGACAACAGATGCATGATCCCCAGGGTTGGCCTCACCACCTAGAAATGGAAGCCCAGGCAGACCTGCTGCCTGTCCCCAGGGGTGTCCTTCACAGTGCCCCCTGAGAAAAATGCCATGCCTAGGCCTGGAACTGGGCCTCACATTATCCCTGCAACATCTTAGTGACATCACTGACATTGGTGTTATGTGTTCGCCATCAACTGAGTTTTATCTCCTCCAAAGAAGCACAGCACCTAGTGTTAAGGGTACTGGATGGGCTGGTGAGGTACTTAAGGGAATCACCAGCTATAATAAGGAGCTGGAGTCCAATTTGTATTCTACTTCCCAGCCATGCACCTTGGCATGAGGCTGGATCTGTGTCTTGGTCTAATTCCTGCTAAGAACCCCTAGGGACCCCCAGTTACCCTGTATGAGGAGACAAGTGGCTGCTCTTTGGAATAGTCCTGATGAGGGAATGTGTGCATTAATCACGTGACTGATTTTTTTTAGATGTGCAGGTGCGCGAACCAATTGAGAAATTTGCTTCCTGCCCCTGAAGGAAACTGGTCTCAGGTATCCTAATCAGGCCCTGCTCATCATTTTGGGCAGTAACCTTAGCTTGCTCTAAGGAAGCAAATCTGTCTTAATTCAATGCAAATTGAGAATCTTCTCTGTGCCAAGAACGGTGATAGGTCCTGGGGTCCAGGAATGCATAAAATGTCCTTTCTGCCTTTGGGAACTCACAGACTGGGGACAATCATCTCAGAAGATCTGGTCTTGCATCAAGTGAAGTGTGTTCTGAATCACCCCAGATGAGGGCCTGAATCCATTTATTTCAGTCCATACTAAGCTGCTCCTCATGCCAGCCACATTCTGTGTTCTCCTTGCTTTTCCTCTGGACTCAGTCTGCCTGCATCATTTTCCCTTGGGCTCCTTCCTGGTTGCCACTGCCCCATTAGCCCTCCGAATGCCTGGCATCCCTCCTGTCCCTGACCTCTGCATGGCCTGTTCTGACCTGTACTCACCGGCATCTCTATTGCTCTTAGTTGCCACACCAACACTAGTATTAACGGTAAAAGGCCCATAGTGCAGAGCCCTTGGCAGCTATTCTTACCCTGACATGTCTTCATAACGGTTTATTAAACCATTTAGAAAGTCCCCTGTGCACATAGGTGGTTTGGCAATAAAAACACTTTCTGAAGTTGGCCAGTTCCTGGGAGAAATGATGCCAAGGTTGGTGGGAGGCAGCAGAGCAGGAGAAAGATTTCAAGGGGTATTGCCAGTTGCTTGTTTAAAGATTTAGAAATCACACACACCCCATGATGAGCCCCTTCTGTTCCACGCTCTACATTCCACCCCAGATGTTACCTGGGTGGGGAGCTACTTCCCTCATGGTCTGGAAGCCAGATCAGATCTGGAGACATCCATGAAGAGAGGTCGATAAAGTGACCCATCAAGTCGCTTTTCCTGTCTGTAACTTTGTTAAGAGTCTGGGAGCAGTTTCCAACCCCCTGGTTCTGCCTTCGCCTGTCCGACATAGGACCGCCAGTTCTAAGTACTGTACCTGATGAGCGTATCTGTGGAAAATGGTCTGTTCCCAGTCGTCTTCTGGAATATTTTCCTGTATCAAAGGGAGAACATCAACATCAAATTTCTGGGGAAGGGGGCTACCTCTGTGGTGCACTGAGGACACCAGAACCTCCCACGTGGATCTGAGACAGAGGTTTCAACCAGCCATTGGGTAAAGCCTTTAAGAGAGTGGGAAAACTGCAGTTTGTGGAAGCTGGTTGGGTCCAACTTGGCCTTCGAGGCTGGGTCTTCTCCCCTAGGGCTACCCATCCACCCATTATGGTGTATCTGTTTTCACTGGTCCATGGAGAATCAAGAGGGAAGGAAGGCAGAGGCTCTTGGGGATGGGATGTGGTCAGTGACCCTTGACAGCCAAACCTTAACACACCTACCTTTATTTCTTTGAAATTGAAAGTGCTGTCCAGTTTCCTAGAAAATTAGGGAAACAGTGTGACAAGGATAACCAACTCACTCTTTAAAAGAGGGGGATTGGCCATTCCTGCGAGATTACCTCAGCCTGGCAGTCCGAAGCAGAAAGCTGAAGAGCCAACAGACCAATAGTGTCTCAGGCTCCGGTCTTTCTGGTGGGAATACTCTGGTCTTCAAACCACTTGGTAAATGATTCCTTTCATAACCAGGCACACATGTATGCCACCCCACTGCCAGCGTTGTCTTGGATTACAACTCTGATTGGTGGCACAGTGGCTGCTGGGTGTGCATGATCAGGAGGGTCTCATCCACACTGTAATGCGGGGACTGCCATGGCTATATGTCTGTCAGGAGGGACAAGGTGCCCACCAAGGTGTGCACTTGTGGATTCCAGTCTTGGCCACTGACTTGGCACTGAACACCCTCCACAGTCAGACTCTCTCTCTTACTATCCTCCTGATAAATCCCACATTCTGGCCACATTTCAGATAATTGCTGTGCAAGCCATGGAGCGCCTTCCTACATGTTTGGCTGCCATCACGTATGCTTCAACCAGCTCCATGCTCAACCACTTCCCTGCTTCACAATTTTATCTCATGCTTTCTCTTCTACTTGCCTTGCCTCCCGCTTTGAAACATTAGGTCTTCCATCAAGAGCTGGCTCAAATGCCATCTCCTCCAGCAAGGCTTCCTCAGTGCCTCTTGCCAGAAGTGGGCCCTTCCCTCCACCCCCTCTGCCCACACATGCCAAGTTGCCTTTCCCTCTAGCAATCACCTGGTCCTGTTTGTGGGCTAGTTGTTGATTGACAGATTTTTCTCAACCCCCACCCACCCCTTTATGGTAAGATTATGAGTAGGGTCTATGCCTTGCCCCCTGCTGGCGTTGGATACAATGTGTTTTTATAAAATTAAGTAGAATAAAACATTCAGAAGCTCAGAGGCTCTGTACCTGTCACAGTCTGATATTTTCAGGAAGACTCGGGCCAAGAAGTCAATTGGCTCTTTGCGGGCAGAGGCGGCCACCACATAGGTCCCAGGGGTCAGAGTGAAGCACTTGGTGAGGTTGCACTTGGTTTTAGACACTATGCCCTTTACAACACTTCTGAATTGGGAAAAAAATGTAGAGGGCAATTTCTCCTGAAAGTGCCGGAACTGAAAGAAGATAATAATGGTAAGAAAGCCCCCTGCTGCATGCACAAGCCCAGCCACCAGCAGACACCCGTGCACTTCCAGACCCCTCTGCATCTGCCAGAACAACATTACAGGCCTCAAATCGGGAAGCAGAGCTCACCTGAACTCTCAAAATGTGATGGAGTTTGAACTGTTATTTAATGGAGACTCTACCACCACAATGAAGGCAAAGAAATATGACACACAATTTTATCTCATTAAATCTAAGAGCATCCTGGGTTTCTGGGTTTCTCTCTCTGCTTATATATAGAGACTTCCAGAAAAATTGGGGAGATTATTTTTAGAGCCTCTAAAGCCCCTTCTCTGCTGAGAAACAAAACCTCCTTGGATTTCAGGGACACTGCAGGGCGAGTAGGCCCCTTTCCTTTCCTCCAGCTCAGCTTCCCAGCAGAGCTCTGAAATTCCTTCTCATTGGAGAATAATAGGCCCTGATCATTTTCCTTTTATTTCAATATTTTCTTAGAGATAAAACAATAAATATAATGCAGTTCCCATTACTGGATGTCACATACATATTACATAATAAAAACCCCTTACTAAATAAATTTTCCCCAATACAGTCAAGCATGGGGATTCCATTTAGAATGGTTACATAGTGTGAAATGATTATTTGTGAGCTCTGCCTTGGGGAAAGCAGGGAGAAGGGAGAGTTTCGTTTCAGGAGGTGGGGAAGGGCTGGGTGACAAGGTAAGACGGGAGAGAGGCACTTCAGTGCAGCAGGGCTGGGTGGCACCTCCAAAGTGACTCTCTTGGCACTAATATCAGTCCCAGTGGGGCTGGAGCCTGGTTGGCTGGATGAGGTCAGTTCTTCTTGAGTCAGCACTGTCCTGCAGCTCTGGGGTAAGTGTGCATGAGCACGTGGGAAGGCAGTGCGTGTGCAGGGGTGTGTGGGTGTTGTGCCTGCTACAACCTAGAAGATAAGGATTTCCCTCCATTGGATCTTGGCAGCCCTGTCTGGTGCCCGATCCTTCAGGACAGACATGCTCAGTAGCAGTGGGAAGTGTGATTGTGGGAGGGGGTCTGCTCCGGGTCCAGCATCGATGAACAAATGCAGCCACCACCACGAACAGACCCGACCCCATAGCTCCAGGGGTGGAGCTTGTGCCTTTTCCTGGATCAAGTCCTCACCTTGCACCCCAACTCTAAGAGCTAGAATGCCAACCTGTTCCTTGCACCCAAGTGCTTCCCTCCAAGCCCTTGAAGAAGTTTCACATTCATCAAAAACCAGAGGCAGATCCTAAACCCAGCTCTGTGCTGTCTGCTTTCTTCCGGAGCTTCTGGGTCTAAGACTCCTTGTCTAGTACCTCTGGAAGGCCCAAAGGAGTTTCCTGGTTCTGGCAGCAGGCAGCATCACCCATTGGCCATGGCTGGATCCTGCTCCCTCCCCTCCACCCCTTTCTGGGCACACCCACTTGCCCTTGGCACCAACATCGCTTAGATCACATTTCCCCAACTCCATCTGTCTTCCCTCCTCACTCATATTTTCAATCACCTTTCACACCAAGGCCAGGCCAGAATATGTACTTAGGAGGGGAGACAATTTGGCTGTAAGAGGAGCTGGAGAATGTTGTTGAAGTTGATCTGCATGGCATGCTTTCTGGATGTGGTGGATTTGGGGCTGACAAAGAATGGAAGGTTGATGATTCCTCCAAAGTACGCCCATTAGCTTTGCCTCTCATCTCAAATAAGTGGGAACTGGCTGTACCCGCCTTACCCATCAGGAGCCAAATACTTGAGGATGTTGTCACAGCTGCAGCCCCCCTTGAATGTCAGACCAGAGGGGTTGCCTCAAGTCCAAGGGATCCAGCCTTTAGACCAGGACACCTGTGGGCCTGCTTGGAGGGTCTATGCTTGTATCGGTTACAGGACACACAAGACTGATTTCGCAGCCCCCGGACAGTGCGAGCCGTGTGCCGGCCACGGACTTAGAAGAGGCTTAACACTTTACCGACCGTGCCCAGTGAGGCGGCGAGCCGTACCTGAGAGTCCACCTGTGGGGAGGAGGAAGAAAAGCAGGTTCAGCAACTCAAACCAAAACACAGAGGCAAGTGGAGCACAGGAGCCTGGCTCAGGGCCCTGAATCCAGTCCTCTTCTCTGTTGGCCGGTACCTGGGCCAACCGGGGGTGTGGGGTGTGGGGGGATGAGGGGTGGGGTGAACAAGGGGAAAGGTTTCTCCCTTTGTCTGCAGAGCTGTGAAACAGACACCAGCCCATTGCAAAGGCTGGAGCGGGGACATCAGGAGGGGGAGAAGCTGAGAGGAGGCGACTCTCCCTTGTCAAGTCAGCCAGGCATAGTTGCCCTTCACAGCACTGATGACAAATCCGGGAGGAGAAGGAGACAGTGACAGGGCCTGCCGGTAAGACAGAACCCAGATCCAATGTCAGCTCCCCAACACTGGAGCTCCAATGAGAAGCAAACTCCTTTCCCCTGGGAACATGCCCACCGTACCCCACTGGTAGGGGATGTGAGATCACATTTCCCAAACTCCATCTGTCTTCCCTCCTCACTCATATTTTCCCTCCTCACTCGGCTTCCTTTGTAATCAAGACACAGTGCCACCAGGCACTGCCCTCCGCAGCTGGCAAGGGGTTCGGTTCCTTGCCACCGCTGTCTTGGGCCCCTTTCATTTACTCAGGCAGGCTTCTCCAGAGGCAGGGGGAGCTGTGAAGGAGGTGGAAAGTCTCAGCCCCGGGGTGGAGCATTCGGGTGAGGTTGAATTGGTGTGTCTTTGTCTGTCTCTGTCCTGTCCCTCACTGCCTATCTGTGTTTGATGGTAGGTGGAGAGAGCAGTGCTGGCATAGTATTGTGGAGTCATAGGTGCACCCCAGGGCCAGAGCATAGTACGTAGTTATTGTTTTCATTATCACTGAGCACCTGAACACCCTTGCTACAAGGGGGGATGGATGGGGGCGGGGGTTGTGGAAGGCAGAGCCTAGACCCCCATTGCATCAGCAACAGGGCCTAACATTCCTTCTCCCTGCTCCCAGATACAAAGGAGTAGACGGGGGAGCCAGGCTTGTCCAACTCAATGCTCCCCTCACCTATATTGCACTCAGTCACTCTTGGCTTTGACACTTGAGAAAGTACATAAAGGAGGTAGGGCCAGCCAAGGGAATTTTCCCAGCAAATCTCTGGGTCCAGAACAACAATTAAGGCAAACCCAGGGGTGATGTCCAGACCCAGGGGTGATGTCCAGTGGGGTAGCCATCTCCTGAGTCTCCCCGCCTTCTAAGCTGCTTTCTCTAGACTTCTCCCACTGCCTCTGTGAGCTAGCCTTCCTAAAAATGAGCTCTGCCCACACTATGCTGGGATGATTTCCCTTATTTCCTGCCAAAAATCCAAATTGATTCAGATGACTTTTAAGAGGACCCTTATCCTTAGAGTTCCTCAATTCCCACCTCTTGAAAGGACACGAGAATAAGAGTTGGGAAGGAATCGACACCTCTGGTTTACCGAGACAAGATTGAACCATTCAGGGCAGCAGACAGGACTACTGAAGTATCCTGGCCTAGTCTTCCTTTTCCTGAGGAGAGACCACTGCAGAGAGGGTCGCTGGAGGGCACAGGTCCTCAGGGTGATGTTCACCTTGTCTGCAAATCTGGCACCCCAAAGCCCAGCACCCTTACAGTAACTCACTTGTCCACGGTCTCCAGAGTTCAGGAGCCCCGGTAAGATGGTAATCATATCCATTTTTTAAGTGCTGTCAAGCCCATTTCTTTACTTTTCAGACAGATGCATTCTTTACTCAGCTGCCCACTTTGCTTAAAGGGGAAGATTTCCTCAGCTTCCCTGGCTCCTTATCAATTTAAATACCAGGACCAGTCCAGACAGCTCAAGAGACACCTGGGTTCCTTTCAAAATTCAGCCAAGGAGGGGCCTCCCTGGTGGCGCAAGGGGTAAAGATGCAGCACTATGAAGCAATCCACAGCCACCGCAGCACGAGTTCTATTCCCAGCCGGCCAGGGAGCGACCCACATGGTGCAGCAGACCTCCCCTGTCTAGTCCCCTGCTCCCCTCAGCAGTGTATTTCAGTCTGTCTGCCTGTTCTGCTCCCCACTCTGTCTCTGGTGAATTTCTCACCCCCTGCACCTCTGGCCTGTACCCCAGCTCTTGTATGCATAAATAAATAAATCTTAAAAAAAAATTCCGCCAAGGAGATGAACATTGCACCTGGAAGCGGGCTCTCAGAAGCCTCAGAGGCTCTAATGGTGTTTGTGGGGACACCTCCTTCAGGGTTATTCTTTGATAGTTTCACAAGCTTGAGGTACCTCAAAACAGTAGTATGTTAATTGCACCCCCAAATTTCTTTCTGCTTTCAAATTCATGCAATTGGGATTAGAAATGTGCTCAGAGAAAGCAGAGCCCAAAGGGCTCTTCTCCTAGAGCCAGAATCATCATTTCTGGGGAAGCCATTTAACCAGCAATGCAAGTGCCTAAGTCCTGCCTTAAACCCTGGACCCGGACCAGATTCTCTGGTACCAGATACTCCCCGTCACTCCCGCTGCTCCCTGGGCATGCCCTTCCTGCTCTGGGAGCTTTAGCTTCCGCATCAGTGAAAGTGGGGACTCTAGGGATTTTGAGACCGTGACTGTAAACCTGCTTGCAACTCTGAAATGCTGTTTGGGCCTGTACCACTGATGACTTCCCCTTGGAGTGAGCCACTAGTGGGGGTACAGGACAGCTCTCCCATGAGCAGAAGACCTCGGAGCCCTCCCCATCCATAAATGGGATAAGCCCAGGCTGTGAAGATCACCTTGTCTCAGCGACTCAAAACAGATCATTCCTAGATATTCTATGACCAAATCCAACTATAGAGGTGCTGGGTGTGTTTGACTGAAGACTTGGGGTCATGTGTTGCCCTGTCCCCAGCTCTGCCACCACCTCTGATCATGTCACTTTGCCTCACTGTGTCTGTTTCTTCAGTTCTGATATGAGGTGAGGGGAGTCCCAGCATTTGGTGGTTACATCATCTTAGCTATTCAAGTCTGTGCGGAAAGGCTGTGGGGTATATGATCTAAGAACTCTTTATCTTTGGGGTGCATTAAATTTGGGGGGAAGTAGAAAGAAGCATAGGTATCAGCTTTTCTTCTATAACTCTTTTAAATAATATAAAATACCAAATTCCCTGATTACTAGCAAGTGAGGGTGTGTGCAGGTGTGGGGTACGAGGCAGCCTCTTGAGCTGAAAAGCTGGTTTGGAGTTGCATGAAAGGGGAGCAGAGTCTACGGGAGAAGAAAACCTAGCCTTGGATGAGGGACCCAACAGATGCTTGCAAGCAACCACCAAGCTATACCTGGACTTTGGTCCAAACATGAGAGCTAGTTACACCCAGGATTGTTTTTTTCCTTAAACGCTTCCTGAAGTTTAGCTAAATTCTCCTACAGTCATGTGCTTAAGCAGTACTGGGACTGCTCATTACAGTGTAGATTTTCAGGCTCTGTCCAAGGAGATTGAGGTTCAAAAGGCTCGGGCTGGTCCCAGGAACCTGCCTGCTTAACAGCTTGTCTTAGACCAGACCACTTTTTTGAGAAGCATTAATGCCTGCAGCATACCAGGAAATGCTGACAATTAACAGAAAAGAAGGCATGGCCCATTGTCAACTTGGTCCAGCCTAACCTCTCCTTCTCAAATTTGATTTGCCCAGATAAACTCTCTAGAGTTTCAAAGTGTTAACCCGGAGGAGTATCTCTATTGAGGTTCAGTGAGCCCCTCTCCCCTGCCGCCTGTTCTCCCTGCCAACGAATACACAAATGTCCTGACCAGGCAAGCCCTGAGCTGGCTGCCTTACCTTGAACACCTCAAAGCTTAGTGGAAATTTCTCCTCTTCTGCTTTGAAATCCTGTGGCATGATGGTGAAGGACACAACAGCGTTGTTGCCTCTCGTGTTGTCTGGCACTGAGAAGATGAACTGCGAGTATTTCTGAAGTCCTTCTGCATGAGAAAGGGCTGTTACTAGGGTTGGCCTAAGGCCCTGGGACTCTCAGATGGGACTGGTCCAGTCCAGAGAGGCCTGGGGGGCTGTGTGCGGAGCACTGTACTTGGAGACCTGAGGCCTGTGTCCGAGGCCCCACGGATGGTGGCTGTGGTGCTAGCTGCTTTATTGGGCGAACCTCAGCCTCCTCCTCTTAAAATCAGGGAGGGGGAGTTGACTCCCCACCTGGTGAGAATGTTTCTTAAACTATAAGGTTGAAGACTATTTTTATAAAAATGAGTGAGCCCAGGTATGTACTGGTGATAACCCCAGGGCCTTGAAGTGACACCGAGCCCCCATGCACCCATGGAGACAGGAAAATGGCGATTCATCAGAGCTAGAGCAAGAAAGAGAACTCATGGAAACGGTTCTGTTCAAATGTATGAGCGAATGAAGTGACTTAAGCTGGAATTGACACACGTCAGAGGCTGGGCTCACACCTGGGAAGCTCTGAAAGGTGAGTGGGAAGACCCAGGGGGCTGCATGGCTTTTTGAGGACTGGGCAAGATGACACACCAAAGAGCACAAAGCAGCACCTAGTAGGTGCCTGCTCGCTGGCTCCCTCCCTCTCTCCCTTGTAGGGAATTATTAAAAATGTATAATTTTGGTTAGTTCAGACGCCAAGGAACCACTGAGTTACTGCCTGGCTGCAAACTCACTGATTCACCTCCCTGAGCTGCACCTGCCTGAGTGTGGGCGACAGCCCTCTGCTCTGGATGGAGTTCATGTCCATGAATGAACCAAAATCTAGTCTGATAAGTTCTCTTTGTGCTTTCAGCCAATGGTTCAGACTCAAGGGCCACTAAGAGCTGAAGCCAGGGCCGGGCTGCAGGAGAACAATCACGCATGTCATAACTACCTGCAGACATTCCTGGAATCACGCGGTCCTTATATGCCATTTGGGACCATCTTTCGCAGGCCATATTTCCATGGGCCAGGCTGATCGGAACTTGATTGCATATATACAGGCAAGAGAAATTCTCTTGGAAATCTCGACATGACATCCTGTTAAAAAAAAGATACACATCAAATAAGGGACCAGGAAAAAGACTACTTAGAATAAAGAAAAAAATAAAAATCAACAAGCAACTATAAACCAGAGACACACTACGGGGGCAGGGAGAGGAGAGGAGGGATTAGGGCCAAAATAAGGGGGGGGGGTGAGAATTATATGGGGACTATAACCAAAATGAAAATGCCTACATTGTGCAAAAATGAAAAATGATGTAAGAATAATATAAAATAAATTAAAAAAAGATACACATCACTGGCTTTACCCCTGGAGCAGGGAGGGGGGCTCCCATCACTTTACACAACCTTTGCCCTTCTGGGACAGTATCCATTGACTGACCATGGTCTACCCAAAGACCAGAGCCTCATTCTAGTCCATTCACTGGCAAGTAGACTTCTGCTCCCTCCAATGGGGAGGATGAGGACAGCGTCAACTGTGGGCTCTGTATGTCACCTGGCAGGGGCTTTATCGTTCACTACCATCTCCTCAACTTACAGATCAAGTTGTGAGCCATCTGGAGGTCAGCAGGATGACTGCTGTCCTCTGGTATGGGTCCCACACACTGCTGCCAGGAAAACCACCCTTCCCTACGGTCTTCTCCCAATTCCATTGTTGAGAATACAATGAATTCAACACCTAATATCCCACCTTGTGTTATGATTAAAGTATAAGTGTCAGCACACCCTTATAAAGTATACAGATCAGAAGGATTTTTCCTTTTAATTTACATTTGTCCATCTGATCCTCAGTCTCTTTCCATATCTGTTGCATTTCATTTGAATATGGCACTGCCTACACCAGCCTGTCCTTCAGAGAAATGTCCACCTTCCCCTTTATGATATAGGCAGAAACCTGGACACACAATCTAGAATCGGATCTGGTGGGTTAACACTAAGTTGGTCTTTTGGAATTCATGTCAGGGGAGGCTGTGGAGTTCCAGGGTCCCCACATGATAACATTGAAGATACAAGTCTGGCCCGCATGCACCCCAACTTCTAGGAAACTACTCATTTCAAAGCATTGTTGGCAACAATCCCAAATCCCTTTTACCCAGAACAGAGAGAGCACAATCAAGTCACTTTCCATCCAGAGACCAGGTCTCTGCAAAGTGAATATTCTCATGGAAGAGGTTGAGGGAAAGGGACGGGGATTGAGGATTGGGGCAAGTGTTAAAGATTTCAAATATCTTTTTCAAAAAATAGTAAATACCAAAACTCGCCATCTTCCTTATTGTCATGTAGCTGGTTTTTCCGTTGGTCTTGCGTTTCCTTCCACTCCCGAGACCTGAGCGTGGACAGACAGACCAATGGTGAGACTTCTCAGAGCATTTCATCTCGGCCACAGGCGGCCCACTGGCTCTTGGCACAGCCTAGATTAGTCCCCAGGGTGAGCGTGGACAGATCCATTAGTCTCTGTATGCTGATGGCTCCCAAATTCTATCCCCAGCCTGATTCTCTTTCCCGAGCTCTTAATGGATACTCGCTACTATCCATCCCATGTCCCCACCAGGCCCCCACAGTGGCCTTGAGATCAGCCTGTCCCCACTGTGCCATCCCCTCTCCTATCTCTGAAAGAGAACAGGAGCTGTCGCCCTTTCTCATAACCTTCCCAAATCCAAATCATCACCAAACATTTGTGATTTATCAATTCTGCCTCTCCAGCCCCTCTTAAAGTCATGCACGTACTTCCCTCCCTACTGCTGATATCACAGCTCGGGAACCCTTTGCTCCCACTGGCCTCCCTGATCTACATCCCACTACTTCCTCTCTGTTGTCCACACTGCCATCAAAATGATTTCTCTAAAATAGAAATCTGTCTCTGGCATTTTCCTGCTTAAAAACACCAGCAGGTCTCCTTCTACTCTCAGGGTGATGTCCACACTCCTGAAATAGAACCTGGGGCTCAGTCATCCTCTCTGCTTGATCTGAGCAGCTCCCCATTTTTCCTCTTCCCCCTGCCCTTGATTCCAGGTAATAAAGAATGTCTTCATGTCCTTATACACACCTGTCTCCCCCCGCCCCTTGACGCCTACCACAATGCTCCCTCTGCCTGGAATGCTCCTCCCTTCATCCTGTAGCCCAGTAACTTGTACTTAGCTTGCTCTTAAAAGTCACTTCCTCTGGGAAACCTTGCTGGCCCCCCATGGTACTCCCACTCCACCTTGGAGCCCCCATAACCCCTGCCCCTTCCTTGTCTGCACTCAGGGCCTCTGTTTCTGCCTCACTGGACTCCAAAGGCTTAGGGGGCTTCGCTGGCCATGATATCACAGGGCTTTAGTGCAATACCTGTGCACACAGGGTGCATGCAATGCACCTTCTTGGTTGCTTAGTTCATTAAGGCAGTCCCCTGCAATAGGATGATGTCATCCAGAAGCTAGTCCTGGGGTCGGTGGTGAGGCGGAGACTCTCCCAGGCAGAGGGGAACCTTCATCCTCTCAAAGTGGAAGCTCACTCATTGGCAATGAGTCCACAGCACAGAACATAATGAGATCTTTCTCCGGGAGTGACTTGCCTCCAGGCCCTGGGTCACCTCTGTCACTGAGAGCAAGGCAGGGACCACCCCTCTGGCTTCCGTCTGCAGGCTGAGCCTGTCAGATGTGTTATTGTAAAATGGCAATTTTATAATTAAGTGATAATTACATTTTCTGCAGTGTGTAAGGGAAAATAAATGTAGTGTAAATCAATATGCTATCGATTCATGCAAGTTTGCCTTTAAGTGTGTGAGACTGAAATTTCAATTATGGCAGAGATTAGACATCCAGCTCTCTCCATTCATCTCTGCTCCTTAAAAAGGAGAGGGGGATTTTATCATCTCTGTGGAGGCAGAGGTTAGGGGGGATTTTATCATCTCTGTGGAGGCAGAAGTTAGGGGGGATTTTATCATCTCTGTGGAGGCAGAGGTTAGGGGGGATTTTATCATCTCTGTGGAGGCAGAGGTTAGGGGCCCCAGCACTTCTTTTGTTTCCTGGGGGGAAATGTGACCCTCAGCTTTCAGCCCCCAGCCAGAGTACATGTTCCCACATAGTAGGGGCCGCCAGCTGCATCTCCTGTCCAGCCTGCACACATCTGTCCCTGTTCGAGGCCTTTGCAGAACCCCAGCTGGCCAGGTGTGACTCAATCTCCCAGGCTGGCACCAGCTCTCTGACCCAGCTCCCTGTGCTTCTTCCAGGTTGCTCTGCCTCAGGCTGCTTGCTGACCCTGAACCACTACACAGTTCCTGGCTCAGGCAGTGACCTACACTTCCCCGGCCTACCTATTCATTTCTTCTGGAGTGAAGAAGAAGAATAATTTTTTTTCAAGGTTGAACTCAAGTGCAACCCCATCCAGGAAGCTTTCTCTGAACATGAACAAGTTTTCTCTGAACATGGCAGGCCTCTGCTCCCGATACCTATGCCCCCTGCTACTTCCCCTGATCATCTGCTATTTAACATGGGGGGCGTAGGCACAGCATCAGCTCCCGAGTCTATGGCCTGTCCTCCCAGCCAAAGCACATGTGTCATCGGCTTTGACCTTTCTTCCACCACTGCTCCCAGGAGGCAGTCTTAAAACAGGGATTTTTTAGCTAGTTGTTTATCACCTCTCTTCCTT
Organism: Talpa europaea; assembly: GCF_964194135.1. Classification (NCBI taxonomy): domain Eukaryota; kingdom Metazoa; phylum Chordata; class Mammalia; order Eulipotyphla; family Talpidae; genus Talpa; species Talpa europaea. The sequence continues at coordinate 17,153,562 of NC_140072.1, forward strand.
TCCCGTCGTTTGATTTCCAAACGTCCACTCTAACTGGATGCTCATCTCACCTTGCTGAGGTCCTCTTGGGCCAGGCACGGCTCAGTGGTGGGGGCTCACAGAGGATCAGAGGGTCCCTGCCACAGTCTGCCTGGGCCATCAGGTCAGGCTCTGGGTGGCCCAGAATCAGGGCTTCTGGCCAACCCTGCACTTGCCTTCCAGAACTCGCTTTTCACTGCATTGGCATTCACACTTCCTGGGGCCTGCTTCCTGTTTGTCTCACTGCTTTGCATCTCCTTTCGGGCCATGTTCTTTTGGCCCCGCCTCCACGGTGCAGCTGTGGCCAGGCCTGGTCTCTCAACACTTTCCATGTGTCCATACAGGTACGCAGAGACAGGTGAAGGGATTGGCTGCTGAGCAGCGAGTCACCTATCACTGTTCTCTGTCCTTCTCAGGACTGCATCCCAGTCTCAGTCAGCAAGGAGCAGAGAACCAGGGATCAGTCTGGCAGCTGGGAAATGCCAACCCAGTTCCCTGGGAACCACTAGCTACACTTCTGGGGCCAGCTGTTCAGGGGACCGACAGGAACATCTAAGACCTACTCTGAGGAGGAGCCAGCCCAGGTACTGGTGACACCGGGAGTCCACCTCCGTGGACAGGACGGATGACCCTGGGGGGTGTTCTCCCAACACCCCCCAAAATAACGCCATGGATCAGAAAGTTTCTCAGGATCAGAAAGTTCCCATAGATTCCCTTTATGGGATGAGGTTCCTTCTCCCCATCTCTCTCTGCTAAGTAGAACTTGGCTCCTGTACTGCCTGTTATTATTATCATTATTATTTTGCTAATTCTGCATATGTGGGCTCACAGGTCTGGACTATAACCTTCCGGAGGACAGGCACTGGGCCTTGCCATCTGCTTGTATCTCACAGCACCCACCTAACACCATGCACTTAGTACAAAGAGTACACAGCAGGTGTCTAATGGATGCTGCTGGACAGCATCATAGAAATGGGAGATGAACCAACAGCCACACATAGGTGTGAACTGGACAGACTTGCAATGAAACCCACAACAGGGGAGACAGAGGTCACCCCCTGGGGCAGGGAGCACTCTGCACATGGGGTCTTTGTGGAGGACAGAGAGAAGTTTCAGAAGCCATACCCATCTCTCCAGGAGCCTTTCCACTCAGTTTTGCCCCAGGGGTTCCACAGGCGGATCAGATCTTCCCAGCCCCTCCTGTACTGAATCTGTAAAGAAGAGAAAAGGGACCTGTCAGAGCTCTCCAGCAAGTCAGCAGAGAGAGGGGATATGAATGCAGCTGCCTCTTACCTCCAAGGACTAATTTAACTTCTGACCTCATTTGGCTGCAGCCAGAAAAAAACATTGAAAGAAAAAAAAAAAATCAATGTCGCTGCCGCCTGCATGGAAATGGAATGAAGGAGAGGAGAAAATGGCCCCCTTTCTGCTCAGCGCCTCGCAGGGCAGGTGTGACTTCATCATTCCGTACCACTGCCTCCGAGAACTGGATGAGCGGAGATTTAATAGCAGATAAATGGTGTGGGATGTTGCTGCGGCTAGCAGAGGGGAGCTCTTGATGGGTCCCCGGCCTCCTTGGGGCCCAGCATAGCTGGCACCTCCATTCCAGGGACATAGCTGCTTTCCTGCCCGGGGCTGTGGGGCTGTGCCATGGGCTCCACGGCATTTTTCTGAGCCAGGTGACAAGAGCCCAGGACGGCCTGGCGGTGGTGATGTCAGAGACTGCCCTCCTCCTCCTGCAAGCCAGGCTATACGTGGCGCCTGTGGCCCTGCCTTTCTTGCAAGCCCGATGCCGGGATGGCCAGAACTTTCCTCCTTTATTGGGGAGCTCATCATCTCTTACTCCCAGATACAGAGGTTGCCACATTTGTTCCTCTGGCCACTGATGCCAGAGAGCAGGCCTGCTGTAAAGTTATAACAAAAGAAACATAACCCTTTGAACTTAAACTCCTAAGCCCCGAAGTCCCAAGTCTGGTGAGAGGAATTACAGCATGATTGAGCTGTAGCTGTGATATTGATCTGTGCTAATGCTGTCTGAGGAGAGAGAGGCCGGGAGGGGTGAGGGAAGGGGTGAACTTTTCAATGATTCTAGGTCAGAGGAGGCCACGAAAGTCTGGAGTGGAACAGCACCATGTGGAAAAGAACTTGTGTGTGGAGAGAAGGCTAAGAGCAGGCACCAGCTGGGTGCCCAACATACCTAACATCCTAGGTACAGGCTCATGTAACCGCTGTAATGATGCAGAGGAAGAAACTGAGCATCAGAGAGGTTAAGGAACTTTTTCAAGGTCACAGAGCAAGTGGCAATGACAGCATTCTGACCCCAGACACAACCAGTCTCCAAAATCCAAGCTCTCCATTTTGGGATTGGGAGTGGATCAAAGATACAGCTGCTCCAGGGCCCAGTCCTTTCTCAGATAGAGATATGACCCTGACCTTGAATTCAACTGCCGGCCCCGTTGGCCAAGGTCCATTCATCAACAATAGGACCTGGTCATAAAGAAGCCATGCAATCTGACAGGGTCAAAGAGCTTGGTGAGGATAAAGTTCTTTCAGTGGCTTTGCCCTGCCTGCTTCAGTGCAAGGTGATCTGGCTTGTAGTGCCACAGGGGGTCAGGGGCTCCAGGCACAAACACAGTTTCCCTGCCCTCTGTGTCCTGTGTCCAGATGCTCCAGACCTTGTGCACAATGCATTATTAACCATCAGTACCTGACAGAGCCCCCAAGCAGGTGGGGGGCTTGAGAAATGGTTGCCTAGTGGCCCAAAGAGCTTAATGAGCCACTCTCAGAGCCTAAGGGAGAATCAGGGGCTCAGCTGGTCACAGGGAGAGGAGAGTGGTCAGGGACTGGAAGGAGCTGAAAGCAGAGCTAAATGAGGCATGCAGATAAACACTCACCCCCTGCCCAGGGGAGTCACCGGCCAAGCTAGGTGCATAATAAAAAATGCCAATTTCATTTATCTTCCTGTCTGTGTCCCGCCTGCAGGGAGGATGAGCAGATTAAAAAGCACACTACATTTACGGGCTGGTTTAATCTTCGCATGTGTCGCCAGAGTTATAGCCTTCTCTCTCTGGAGGAGGAATCTTTAACTAAGTCAGGTTCTTGGACCCTTATCTGACTATGTCACTCCTTTATGACTGTGTCCTATTGGTGATCACATGGACCTCAGTCAAGCGGCTCAGGGGTCACATTTCCAGGCTAAGAGCCCACCTACATCTGGGAAAGGCCACATCTGGCTCAGTTGCTTCACCATCCTGCTTACTGACTGTACCACTGGCTCCAGTCAGCTCTCTGAAAGGCTATCACCAGGCAGAGGTGATTCAGGTTCTCTATCCTCAGATAGCATTTCCTCAAAGATGTTTTACAAATGCTAATATCATAGTTAGTCCTAGAAAAAAATGGTTTCATGGCTAAAGGTAGGTTAAAACCGTGCTGTACATGTATGGTTCATCAAGCCTCTTCCAGAGCCTTTAAAATGTTAATGTCCAATGGAAATCTACAGCAGGGAATAAGGTGAGCAGCAGTTTCTGAAGGTATTTGGAGGCCCTCTTGGGCTGGTACTCCTTGGAGCACATGCAGGCAAGTGTTAGCCACAGCCAAATGGCAGGAACGGGAGGACAGACCAGACGTATGCAGTCTGGATCGCCTCCCGCAAGAGGCTTAGCATGTGCTGTGGGGGCACAAATACTCGGGCTAAGAGCAGGATGACCAGGGGCCTGAGTCCACTATGCCCCCGCTTGGAGTCCTGAATTCCCCTCCATCACCTTGATGCCGGGTGTTTACATGGCCACTCGATGCCTAGCAGTCACTGCCATCCCAACATCCAGCCTCCATGGGGACTCACATTCATGGCCATTGGGACCTCTGGAGACACAAGTTCCTTCTCCCCCGTGTTCAGAGGAAAAACAAAGACTGTCTCAATGCATATATGTAACATGAAGCTGCCCAGTGTGTAAGTGGAGGATCACAATGGACATTAGCACAATAACAAGGCCTGTGTGGACAGCAGACACGATGCAGCACCGCTCTGCATCCCATTCCCTGCACAGATGCCATTCATCGTCCCAGTGCTCCTTCCCCAATCCTGGAGGCAGGGCCAGCACAGTCTCTCAGGCAGCATTGCCAATCGATTCACTGGCACGTGAGATAAATGACTTGCTGCCCCTAGCTTGGATTTGTCCACATCTGGGACAGGGTGGCTGTGGGGAGCATAGCAGTCACAGGTGGCCAGGGGTGATGACCGTCTTGGCTGTTCCCACTGGGAATTCCGAGGAAGGGCTTATATCTAGGGCTGCTTCTGACCTGGACTTCTTAGGGCAGCCTCTTTCTTGCCTGGGGGAAAGCTCTGCAGCTCCTCACACATGTCCTATGACAGTGGAGCACTGTGACATCATCGCAGGCCAAGGACACACGTTCATCCACTGGTGCCAGTGCGCTCACCCATGACTCTACACGTGGGCATTGGGCACTTACTCCCTCCCAGGTGGTGGGCAGGGAAGGCATTTTGTTACTGATTTCCTTAGGGAGACAGGCGGGAGACAGCAGATACTGTGTCTGCTCTGCGATTAGAACACGCACCAGAACACAAGACAATGGAGCAACTGGCTTAAGGGGAGTGGACAAGAGAGACAGATGGCTCCAGCGACAGGGGAGGCAGATATGAGAAAGCATACCAGAGACAGAACCTGACACCTCGTTCCCGGGCCCATAAATATCTGTGAAAAACACCTAGGTGTTTGGATCACTGTCTCTGAGGCTCCATTACTAGACCTCAAGAGTGCTGGGAAAGGTGGAGTTGGGAGAAGCTGGAGCGAGATCATCCCCAGACCAGGAAGCGCTGTCTCCACACACCGACATGGTCATTACAGACGGGGACAGAGGAGTCATGGGGTCTAAGCCCAGCCCCTTCAGTAGCTGTGTGACCTTGGACGACTCTCCTCCCAGGCCTCAGCTGCTCATTTATAACTCCAGGAGGCTGGCTTCTGGTGGTGTTCTCTTGACCAGATATACCACACACAGTAATTACGGACATTTTTGCCCACCCAGAATCAATTCTTGCCTCAGGGGGAAGGCTGTCCCCTAAAACCCAACCTCCCTTTTTCCACAAGAATCAAGTTTCACTGGGCATATGGCGGCCCAGCTAAACAGCATGTTTCTCAGACTCCCTTGGGTCTTGGTGTAGCCACGTGATTTATTTCAGACTAATGGGATGTGAGAGGAAACAGTGACTGCCTTTCCAATTCATGCCTTCTATCTGGTGTATGAGTGTCCACTGGCCTCTTCCTCATCCCCTAAGTGGGAATGAGGTCTCACAGGCACATGTTGTAGATGGAGTGACACCTACCATCTCTAGAATCACCTGCTTACTTGAGAGAGAGAGAGAGAGAGAGAGAGAGAGAGAGAGAGAGTGCGAGAGAGAGAGAGAGAGAGAGAGAGACAGAGAGAGAGACAGAGAGAGAGTTGCATGGAACAAATAAAACCCTTTTAGGGTAAAACTTCAACCTGAGACAGTCAGGTCGTCTATTTCTTTTTGGGAGGGGCCATTGCTTATCCTCTAGCTTAGTTAGATACTCCGCCTGTTTGAGATCAGTTTGAGGATAGCAAGATCTTGGGGTCAGGTCGGGGGTGGGGGGGTGGCCTGAGGGATGAGGATATCGGGTACCAGAACTTCTAGATGAAAAGAAGAATGAGGATGTCCATGACGGACTTGACCATGGGGGCAGGAGTGAATGGATATTTGTTTCACGATGTGGGGTTTGCTGAAAGCATGTGCTTATGATTCCTGCTTAAAGGAGCAAGCTGAGGGGTGGGGGGGGGGCACAATCCAGGGGAGATTACCTGCTCAGCTCCAGTCACCGTGTAGGCATGCTGACTGACCAGGCCGTTCTCCAGTTCCGTGGCCTTACCCGTAGGCTACAAAGTTGAAAAGTAGACCAAATATTAAACCTGCAGGATTCCACAATTGAATGAGCAGCTGAGCTTCGGCTGGATCAAAACTGTCCTGCTGACTCGTAGAGTGGAATGACATATGCTCCTGGCATCTTTTCTAGAGAGGTAGAGTTTGAGGGTTGCTGGGTAGCTGAGGCCCCAAGTACTTCATACCTCAGGAGATTACCCCATTACTGATAGAACCACACTGAGTCCAGGGGCCCAGGATTTTTGCTCCTCCAATTAGTCATCATTAATGAGATACCACAAGAAATATGTCTACTGGGCTTTTTGTAGGAGTCAAGGATACCTGCCCCCCATGCTCTGAGTAATTGAAGTTTAAATACATCTTGGTTTGGGGCTTGTGACTCACAGCCCACGTGTTTAAAAAGCAGAGGAAACATGCCCAGGGGTGGGGGCCTAGCTGTCTCAGGAGAGACACATAACTTGGAGGGTGGCCCAGCCTTTCCCAAATGCGACCCTATGCTCTCAGGGCTGCCCTTTCACTCAGTGGGCTCACCGCTCTGGCTCATGGGGAAGTGCCAGGCAAAGGCTTTGGCATGAGGCAGCAGCATGTGACTCCCTGACTGCGTGATGCTGAGCATTTTATGTAGCTTCTCTGAGTCCATTTCCTCTTCTATAAGTGGGTTCTGCAGACTTCTGCAAAAGGAGGGCTGTTGCAGGCATTAAAGGAGGCTAGCTGGGTGAGGCTAGCTGGGTGAGCACAGCACCGGTGTGCTCAGTTCCGCACTGGCTGCCAGATGGGTGGCTGGCTGAGCATTCCTGGGTGAAAGGTGAGAGCACAAAGAAAGTCCCAGACTACTCACCCCTGCGGGGGTGGCGCAGGTGATCAGGGAGCCTGCCTTGGCCGCGATCTTCACCATCATCACCAGGTCAGCAGGGGAGGAGTGCAGGTCGAAGCTGGTGACCACGCCTCCCGTGAGGTCCACCAGGGCATCGGCAAGGTAGCCGTAGTTCAGGTTGACATAGGATCCACGGAACCTGGAGGGGGACGTCAGATCAACCCTCATGGAGCCTTCAGTGGGATACTCTCGGGAGGGAGGTGAGGTGGCTCACTTGACCTCTGCATGTTCCCGGGTGAAGGACTGCCTGATCACCCTGGATCTTGCCCACCCACCTTCCTTTCTCCTAGATGAAGAGTCCAGCAATGTACTGATGTGCCACCATTACTGCCTTCCACCCCGGGGGCAGCCCCTCAAGTGGCAGCATTGCGTTGAGGTCAGGCATGCAGGTGTTGGAGGTACAGACCAGGGGGCAAATCCCAGCCTTGCCACACACTTAGCTGCATGACCTTGGACACATTACCTGGGCATAACATTGTGGTTGCACATGGCAAGGCCTTAATAAATGTTAGGTATTCTGCACCCCTATGCTGATTGCAGCACTATTTATAATAGGTAAGATTTGGAAACAACCCAAATACCCAAAAATAGATGACTGGACCAAGAAGATGTGGTACTTATACACCATGGAATATTACTCGGCAATCAAAAAGATAAACTATTGCCATTCATAGCAATATGGATGGAGCTCAGTGAAATAATTCAAAAAGAAAAAGAAAAATATCAGATGGTTTCACTTATAGGAGGAATAGAGGGGAACCAAATAAGGGACCAGGGAAAAATAATAATAAAACCACAAAAAAAAAAACCAGACAATTATAAATCAGAGATATTCTGCGGGAAAGGGGGGGAGAGGGATCAAAATGAGGGTGGGAAGAGCACAAGGGACTATGGTGACGGTGCACGGGTGAATGGGTGGTGGGAATTCTATGGGGACTACACCTGAGAAAAGAAAGCCAAAATTGTAAAAAAAAAAAAAAAATGAACCATAGGGCCTCCCTAGTGGCGCAGCGGTTGGGTGCTAGGCTGCAAAGCTGCCTGCAGCCTCTGCAGCACTGGTTCGATCCCCAGCTGCCCAGCGAGGGTCCCACATGGCACACAGACCTCTCCTGCCGCCCGCTGCTCCCCTCAGCAGTGTACTTCGGTCCTTCTGCCTGCTCTGCTCCCCGCTCTGGCTCTGGTGAATTCTCTCGCCCTCCCGCGCTTCTGACTGTACCCAGTGCTTGTGTAAATAAATAAATAAATCTTTTTTTTAAAAAAAGAATAATGTAAACTGTGTATAACTAAATTTAAAAAATAAAGATTAGGTTTTATAATGAGTCCCCACTGTTTCTTGTTCAGTTTAGCAATAGTGGTAACTACATCCAGCATGCAGGGCACCGTGCTAAGTAGCGAGCGTTTAAAGATGAGGGAGACCCATTGCTCTCTGCAAGGAAGTCATTATGGACAGGACTGCTGCGGCCACCAGCAAACCCTAATCCAGGATTCTCATTCCCCTTCTCACCTCTCACCCCAGAGTGATCAGCAAGGTAAAGCAGCCTTACTGGGGGTAACATAGGTGAGGATAAATCTTACATGGCACCTCCCAAAAACAAAGTACTTAAATTGCCACTTCACACCCTGCCATCAAGGCTTTTGCATCTGGACAGCTGACCCCAAAGAAAGTCTGTCCTTACTGCCCCTCCCAACTCTCCCCACGCCTAAGTATCCCCAGTCACTTACTAAGGAGGCAGACAGGCTCCAGCCAGAGCCAAAGTGCTTGGGTCCAACTCCTGGCTTTTCTTTCATGACCTCTCAATCCTTGAGTAAGGTACTGGGCTTTTCCAAGTTTCCCCTCGCCCCTCTGGGGAATGGGCATGTTACAGCACCTGCCTGGTGACATTTTCCACTTCCCACCACACAGCACATAGATAAGTGCCTTAGAGGTTGTGCTTGCTGCTCCCAGAGTTCCCCCAAGTATTCTGCCCCTTGGTGACAGCACTCAGCCCCTGGGACACTGTCTTCTTCGAAGGAGGTTATAAATCATGACATACTGGTTTTCTTTGCCTTCCCCCGGTGTCTATTTGTGATTGTAACAGGGTGGTCCCCAGGAAAGGGGGAGGTTCCCTGCCCCACCCAAGGGAGGGTGGAGCTGAGCAGGGAAAGAAGAAGCTGCAGAGGAGACTGAGGAAGGAAGGAAGCAGGATGGAGCCAGAAGGACACCTGGAGGAGGCGCATGGAGCCTAGAAACAAGTGAAGAAACTGCGCTTGTCTTTTGGTCATGGACTGGGTGACACAGATGTGGGTGAGACCCGTGGGGAGGTGACAATGGCAGCTTTTATCTTGATGTTGATTTTGCTCTTTTCCTTCCGGGCTTGTCTGGTTGTTTCTGACCCTTTTCTGTGGGTCCCCACTGGAAGATGCTTTAGACTTGTGACAGGCTTTGGGGCCTTGCTCTGGGCCGATCCCATATGGATGGACTTTTACCCACGAGGGGATGAGTAACTTTGGGTGCTTCATTTAGAAACTAGACTCTTTGCCTTTCCTGTATTGTTTCCTAATTGTATTAAAGTTCCTTCCCATTAAAGTCTCATGTTTTATGTTGATGCGGTGGATGGCAGAACCCTATATAGAATAGGCAAGTTTGCGGGGTTTGGGCTGCCCCTCTCCCTGCCCTGTAACACTATGAGAGCACATGGATCATCTTGGAACAGAGAAAACCTCTGAACCCAGCCTAGTTCTGAGTCTAGAAACCTAGGGGAGGCTTCTAAGAGGGGTACAGCTGTGGTTGAGTGTTATACGGGTAAGGAGAGTGGGCTGGCATTCCAGGCACAAGGAATCAAATTGGGGAAGCTCCCCAGAGCTGGAAGAGCACAGTGGAGCAGGAACTGTATTGGGCTCAGTGCCGTCCTCAGGTAAGAGGGTGGATGGATCAGTCATAGAGAGAACCACTGAGGCAGGAGCCAGACAAATCCTTTGTTCTGAGAACTCAAGTTCCTATCAGTGGGGTGAACTGGGAAGTAAACAGGGGGCTGAGGCCAGGCTGACAGGAGATCCTGTGCTGCTTGCTGTTGTCAGAGCCACGCAGTAGGAGCTACCCTTATCCTGCCCTCTCACTGGGGCTCCTCACTAGGGGCCTGAGCTCCTGCATCCCTGGTGGGCAAGTGGAGGCCAGTCCCTTCACAGCTAGGGGGCGTGCAGTGGGGATCCCCTCTCGTGGCTTTCTCTCGTAATGCAAAACCACATGGGGGCCTGGAGCCTGGTCCATCTCTGGGGCTACTGCTAATGGGGTGTGCATCATTGAACAAGTTCTTGTGGGGTCCTTGGTCCTGGAAACAGTGAGACTGATTGAGTCGGCTCAGGGGGGAGGGGAGCGTTCTCCTCAGATGCTCCTCTCTCACTGTATCTCCACCTCTGTCATTATCGCCTCTGGGGCTCACCCAGAATTCATATAAATTCCCTTCAACAAATATGTTTCAAGCAGACACTGTAGCAGGACACCCCCAGGAGCATACCCCATGAGTGGCTCTGGAGACTTTTAGTAATGAAAGCTAAGGGTTTACAGAACAAAGAGCCATTTCACAGAACCAGCAGAGACTGAGCTCTACTGGTTATAGAACTGGTATTGAGTCTTATCTTCCTATCTCCCCTCTATGGCCCAGGAATGCTGCCAGTTCTATACGCTTATCTCTAGATAAGAGAGTTTGCTCAGTCAAACACAGAACCTTCCTTTGATCATGATCATGCCCAGTTCAGACTGAATGCCTGACTTGTTTGATTTCCCACATGCCATCTGGCACCTAGTCCCAAATTAATAGCTTTGTTGAAGGTACTAGAGAGCCACAAAGACTGGGGTTCTGGAACCTTCAGCATGACCTTCCCTGGACAGCCTGTGGGTCTGCTACTCCTAGGCAGACTATTTGGCCGCCATTTTGTCACCTAAACAAGGTCAAAGTGGCCCAGCCAGTTAGGAACAGGAGCCCAAACCCTTAAGCCCTTCAGATCAAACAAGAGCACAAAGCTGGATCACACTGGTAAGGTTATGCATCACAAGGTATGTCCAGAACGCCCGGGGGGCTGAGGACCGATGCATAACATATACCCCCGACTTATACATCATAACATTCCCGGGAATGCCAGGGGGCCGAGGACCCATGTATGACAAGGGATCCCAGAAGCTGATCAGTGGAGCGCCTTGTTGATAAGATTCGAACCATAGCTGGGGGATTAGGGTGTATCATCAAGTAGATAAGAAGTGCCTGGAGGGCAGATTCACAATCCCTAATCTTCTACACCCTTCCCCTTTCTTTAATCTCATTAATCTCCTTACAATCAATTACATGTGTCAATAAAAGGGCCAAGATCTTGCTCTTCAGCAGCATCCTGCATTGTGTAGCCTGCTTCACGACTCCCATTTGTCAGTGTGGTGTTGTCCCACGCAACAACAGCCCTTCCTGGAGATGGACTCAGGGTTGGCCTGACTTCAGAGAGAGCTGCACCCGAACCACTCCAGTGAAGCAGCTGTTGGTTCCTGCGCCATCTTGTCAGGCCCAACCCCTCTGTGTCTATAGGGTTCATCTGACATTGTGTGTTCACACCATTCTGTGGTCACCCCAGAGACACCTGTGCAGTGAGGAAGGACCATGGCCAGCAGAAGCCCCTCTAGGGTCTCCTGCAGCCTCCCCTCACTGCCTCTGCAGCACCCACGAAGCCCATCACAGTAGCAGCTGGGTGTTTTGACAAGGAGCTATCTCTCTGCTTTACAAACAGAAGCTCACGAATCCTGCTGATGCTTCGGGAACATGGCAACTATTCTTAGCCTCCTTTGCTGACAGGGAATAGAAAGGGAAGGAAAGATAGAACTGTGTTCGCCACACCTGTCACTACGCCTTGTCACCTGAACCCAGAAATTCTGAGAGAGCCTCATTCTCATCCCTCTGCTTCAATCTCATTTGGGGGAAACATCTATCTGTCCAACAGTGATATGAAAGAGGGAAGAATTAGGATGTCTAAATCAGAGCCAGAAAGACTGCTGAAATGCTGCAGTTGCTAACTGCAGCAATTCATGAGGGACAACATGGGGCTACCAGATCTGGTCCCCAGCCTCCTCTCTATACTGTCACCTCTGGGGGCAGGAAGGAACCACAAACACAGATTTTCCCCAACTCCCAACACCTGACTGACTTGATCAATTCATTTTCAGACTCCCCAGTTACAGGATACTTGAAAATTTGGAGTCCATGTGCTCCCTGGGCATACCCTTGGAGGGAAGAGGGTGTCCCCACCTGGATGGAGGGGGGGTTCCATCTTCATGCTGTGGGGCCCATGGGCCACAACTGAGTCCTAAAGAAGCACAAAGACAAGTCCTTTCTTTTTCAATGGGACTGAGAGTATCAAGGGTTGATGGGAAAGAACACGACCAGGGAGAATAATTCTCCTGCCAAATTGTTGTCTGTGCCCATGTGATCTTGGGCAAGTCATGTCACCCCTCAGGGCTTCAGTTTCCTTATCTTTCAAAGATAGGAGGGAGGCTCAAAGCTGACTGAAGCCTCTCCAGCTCTGGGAGGCTACACTTCTATTCAGTTCGCTTCTATATCCTATGACTTCCTTCTTTGATGGAGGGAAAAGCTTTTAAATAGCTTAGTAATTTGAAACATTACTAAACTCGATTTCTTTAGGCGATTGAGTGTGAATTCTCGGTCCAGTTTCCCATTTCTTTTCAAGCTGAGTGATTGCTTTAGGTCAGCTGTTAACAAAACGGGGTCAAAGTCATCATTTCATTCCGCAAGCTTTCTAATTCTCCAAGTGAGTTACCAAGCTACCCTCTTTTACATAAGGGGAAGAAAATACAAGACCCTGAGGTCATAAGGGCTGAATCCATACTGGAAAGATAATGGTAATATCTGTATAAGTAGCTTAGAAGTGAATTAACCTCCCCAAATATATGGATTGACTCAACAACCTTGACTGTTATCTGTGCTTCATTCTCAAATGCAAATCAACAGCTCTTCCTGACATTGGAAATAAGCAACAACTTTAATTTTTTAAAGTCAGCTCAAAACAAAGAATATAAATGGAGGTCTTGAGATGCCTCGCTGTTCAGGGTGTGACCCCTAGAAAGGAGGACACTGGCAGTCTGAGGGTTAGCGCCACTGCTCATGGCCCAGGGGTGGCTGCATCAGAGTTCTGGTCAAGTGACTGATGACTTAGCAGCTTGGTGAGCTACTCACACCTCCATCTCTTTGTAATTGGGAACCCCGGCTTTCCCATTTGTAAAATGTGGGGTTCATTAGGAACAATGTCTAGGAAACCTGATTCTGGAACACTCTCTCTTGTTCATTTCCTCCTTAAAGGTATGGTCTTCTGTCCTGTCTTGCTAGAATTGCTTTCTAGCTCTCACATAGATGCTTGTTCCAGTCTCTCTAGAACAGTGCCAAGCACAGTGCCTGGCCTGTGCTTGAATGTTTGATAAACACCTGTTGTATAAAACCAACCTAAAGAGTCTAAGTGAAACCTGTGAATTGGGGTGTTCATAAATTCTTCAGTTTGTCAATACCAAAAGGCAGTTTCTGAATCACGGTGTTTGAGTCACATCATGATGAGCAACTCCTGTCCCTGTTTGCACATGGAGCTGTAATCTCTCAGCAGCTGTGTCAGGCCCCAGACTGACATCGCTTTGACCGAGCTTGCCTGCAGCTCTTTGCTTGGATCACTCACATTGTTGGGGATGACTTCTCCATCAATCTCCTCTCTTCCCCCAGACATTCTACCCATCCTTCAAGATTTCTCTCAGCATCACCTCTTTCTTACAGCCTGTGAATCAGAGAGTCAGGAGAGTTTCCTCCCTTCTCTGCCCTTTCATCAGACATTGACCATGAGATTATACTTCAGTTGGACCCTTAGATCAGCCTTGAATTAATAACATTGTCAGCATGCAGCTCTGTCAAGCCCTGCCCTTCCCACCCCTATGAGTCTCTGGGTCCTGCCTGATGACCCCAGCATAGTCTTGCACACAATGATTGTTTATGGAACATGTTTGGCTAGGTAGTGAAAATTCTGATGCTCCTGGGGTCATCATTTACATTCAGCAGAGCTGCTGAGAGTCCCAGGACTGGCCAGTAGGGGGCATTTGTCAGGGCAAGTGGCTGGGAAGGCAGAGTGGGCACAGAGGCGAGGCCCTGGGTTGAGGGATGGGCCCATTCTTACTTGGCATAGGCTTTCTCCAGAAGGCAGGGCCAAAACTCTTGGTTGTCACTGCGTGGATGCACAAAGAGGTACTTCCTGTCCACGATGGGCAGGCGGTCATCAACCACCACTTCCACCCACTTGCCACACTGCCAGAACTGGAAGAGAGATGAGTGTCTTAGTAGAATTGGAATAGGTGGAAGCTCCTGACCCCTGCCCATGCCAAACTATCACCACAGTCACACCATGGCCTGCCAACCAGCAATGAATTCTATCCAGAACAAAATCCTAGCCCTGTAGATGGGCAGGGGACAGGTGTGTCCTTTCCACTGGCAGATAGAGAAAATGCATCACAGGCAAAGTTAATTGAGAAAAATACAGTCAGGGAGAAAAGAGACTTGGGCTCTGGTTCAACTTTGCACTAATATTGGCTTTGCTTTGGCAAGTTCTTTGTGAGTTTCAGACAAATATGAGGTGTATCCTGCTCACAAAATGGCAGGAGGGGAACAGATGCTGAATGATACAGGAGAATGGTAGTGGGGCAAGGAGAGCCTCCTGAGAGCTGCAGGCCTGAGGGAACAGGCAGGAGGTAAACAGGTGGAAAGGAGTTAGGGAAGACATCCAGATGGCAGGGGCAGGATGGGCAAAGGCTGGAGGCTGGAAAGTGAGTCCTCCTCTGGAGGACTGACAGCTACAACCTCGCTCTGGCCTCATGTCAAGCTGGCCTTGCTTTCAGAGCAGCAGAAATGAAGCTGGCTAGAGCTGCGACTGCTAAGAGCGTAAATGAACCAGATGTTCCTCTCCAAAACAGACTGTTTTAATCTTTAGCATTCAACTCTTAATGGTTCACCCAGGGACATCACCAAATGAGGAAAATTCCTAACACAGCCAGGCTTTAGAGTTTCTTCACTGGTATCCCCTGTGCAGGGTGAGCAGTGGGACTTGCGCTTCGGCCTGAGCCTGGGCAAAGATGAGTCTCTGACAGCTGGGCTCAGAGGACAGCTGGGTGGATGCCATCGATCATCTGCTCAGCAGTGACAGAAAGCCGTCCACATGGCCTTTTTCACAGCTGGGTGTCCCAGATGTTGGGCTGTTGCATCCAGCTGAGGACACGCTTTCAAAGCAGAGATGAGACTGATGCAGAGATGTCAGCGGAGACAAAGCAAAGAAGATGTTTTTGTGGTCATTAGCAAGCCTTGTGCTGCAGCTGGTCAGGCACAGCTGTGGATGTGTGTCCCTGTTGCAGTAAGATGCACAGGCAAGTGAGGCTGCCATTAGGAGGGAGTGCATGAAACACATCTGAAGCATCAAGGAAAGCTAATCCCAGCCCCTAGAAGGGAATACTGGAAGGAAAGCCCACCTGGATTTTGGTTTAATTGGATAGCAAAGTGCAGTAGACTGTCCCATCAGTGGAAATGGGCTTGGGTTCTGGTTTTGCCTTTAGTTTGCTGAGCAACAAGCATTGGGTAAGATACTTAATTTTTGACCTCAGTTTCCTCATCTGTCAAAGGGTGGTAAGAGTAAGAACTGTGCTGTAGGGCTTGTAATTGGGTACAGATAAGACTGTGAAAGTAAGATTACAGTTTTGAGAGTAGCATTTTTTTGTTCAGCACCTAGGACAGTGCCGGGTACCCAGCAGGCCATCAAGAAAGGCGTGAATCCTGATTTGAATGAGTGTCTGTTGAGCAGCCCCTTAGATATGAGTTCCCATCTTTCCATGCCAGTAATGCTGAGTAGACTTGCTCTTCACATACAAAGGGAACAACTGATATGATGGTAATTCCCAGACAGTATGTAAACAGCCTGCCTGATGGTCAAGAATGAAGTCTCTATTTCTTTGGGTGAAAAGGCATCTGCATCAAGTCTGTACTCGCCTCAAAACATGCTGGTGCTGTTTTGCCAATACCCAGGCTTCTGAGGAAAAGCATACAAGTTGCCTGGGTACTGGGTCCTTTCTGGCCAGCAGTGCCTGAGCTGAGAGCAGTGAGAGGAGATATGCAGAGGTCAGCTCTTTGCAGCTCTTTCTGGGGAATTGTGAGACTTTCTCTACCACCCAGAAAGGCAGAATATGTCCAGCCTGGGCTCAGGATGCCTTCACCACCTGTCAATCCATCAAAACGTGCAGCCGTGGGTAAGTCCAGACACAGCTGAGTCCTGTAACCTTTAGCTCACATCTCAGTGTGCCTTGGACCTGCAGCATCAATATCACCTGGCATTTGTTAGAAGACCCAGTTTACAAACAGTTGGATTTCAGGACAAGCGGAGGGGAGAAAAGAGAAAAGTAAGAGGGAAACTTAGCTGAGAAGAAAAAGCAGGCAGGTCTTCAGAATCAATTCCAGGCAAGAGTGATTTTTAAAAAGCATATATCTGGATTTAGTCTAGAGAAATTTCTGAACACTGAGGAAAGAGAGAGGCTTTTAGAAGCATGCAGTTTGAATGAACATGTTGCATACAAAGTCAAGAGAATAGATTAGCATTGGATGTTTTTCCCTGCAACATCAGAAGCTAGAGAAAATAGAATAACATTTACAGATACTTAGGGAAAGGGATATGGCCCAAGAATCCTAAACCCAACCAAAACATATTTTTTTAAGTAAAAGCAAATGAAGGGCCTCCCTCGTGGCGCAGAGGTTGAGTGCTGGGTTGCGAAGCTGCCTGCAGCCTCTGCGGCGCCGGTTCAATCCCCGGCTGCTCCCCGGCCACCCCGGAGGAGGGTCCCACATGGCGCGCAGATCTCTCCTGCCACCCACTGCTCCCCTCAGCAGTGTGCTTCGGTCCTTCTGCCTGCTCTGCTCCCCGCTCTGGCTCTGGTGAATTCTCTCACCCTCCCGCACTTCTGACTTTACCCAGTGCTTGTATAAATAAAATAAATAAATCTTTAAAAAAAATAAAAGCAAATGAAAAACACTCAGGTAATCTGAAGAAACTATTCAATGAAGATGAAATTAATGGGGATGAAATTAGAACAAAAATCTTGAGGAAAGCCAAAATGAAAGAAAGAAACAATGGTGAGCAATGAGCTGTAAATATGTTGGTTTTTCTTTTTAAGATTTATTTATTTATTTATACATGCACTGGGTAGTCAGAAGCGCGGGAGGGTGAGAGAATTCACCAGAGCCAGATCAGGGAGCAGAACAGGCAGACTGATGAAATACACTGCTGAGGGGAGCAGCGGGCGGCAGGAGAGGTCTGTGTGTCATATGGGACCCTCACCCGGCAGCCGGGGATCAAACTGGTGCTGCAGAGGCTGCGGGCAGCTTTGCAACCCAGCGCTCAACCGCTGCACCACCGGGGAGGCCCTGTAAATATGTTTTTTATAAGAATCATCCTTGTGAAAATGAAATTGATTACTGAAGGGACAAAGACATAACAGGGGAAGGTAAATAACAGGTAACTGGAGCACCTGTAGGAATATTAGATAAAGAAGAACTCAAGGCCAAAGCATTACATATAACAAAGAAGAGTACATGTAAACTTTGTTTTAAAACCCAGACAGAAAGAACATAAACCTCTGGGCATGAAAGGATGTAGGAGGGAAAGTGTAAAGCCAAACCACTTAAAATATAAGATGAACCCTCCAAATTATAACTTTAAGGAGGAACTTTATTTCACACTCTTTCAAAATTTGCCAAATCAACCAAAGGAGTAAGCCAAGATAAAAGATATCATGGTTGATAATACAATCTGCAAGTCAAATGTCACATATAAAGAAAACTTGCTATAAAAATATATAAATATATGTAAAGTCATATATTTATATACATAAACTCATGTTTATATTCATGTATGTAAAACTCATGACCACTGGATAATACATAGCTTCACATATGTTCATGAAGCATTTATAGAAACTGTCATGGATTTAGACATAAAAAAATTAACAATGTCCTCAGATGTGGAGATTTTATTAATTATATTCTCTTATCATAATTTAATAAACCTAAAACTCTAGAATGAAAGATCATCCCCTATTAAAATTACCCAAAACTAAAAAAACCTTATTTAAAAATTAATAAAAGTTAGACATTTTAAATCAAAATTTTATGGATACAGATAAGATCTTAAGGGAAATTTATAGCCTGGAAAGCTTCTTATCATTAAAAGAAGACTAAGAATATTAGTGTATGCACTTTCAGAAATCAAATAAAAATAATAAAAGTAACCAAGATACAGTAAATGGGAATTAATAAAAATAAATTGAAAGTAATATATAGAAAACAACACTACAAATGAAAGAGAAAGGAAAGAATAATGAAAGCCAATTGATTTCTTAAAAAAGCAATAGATTGGTTGGGTTAAGAAAACCTGGATTAAGAAAACAGGGAAGAATAAAAATATAGCACTGGGATTGATAAAGTAGACTTTACCCAAGATTAAAAGAAATTAAGTGGATTTTCAGAAAATCACATAAGAAATATTTTGGCAATAAATTTTGAACTATAGATGAAACAGTTTTTCAGGCAAAACATAAATTTCAAGAATTAACTTCAGAAGAAATGAGACCCACGCAGATCGATAGCTACTGAATACATTGGAAGATTTAAGTCACAATTAAAAAGCAAGTAATCCCATATGATTTAACTAATGTCTATTTGACTTTCAAAGAACAGATAATTAACAACCATTATTCAAATTATTTTAAATGAAAGGAGCTTAATGGGTTAAAGCTTAATGGGGTAAAGCTTAATGGGTTAATTTTTAAAAAGCTAGTACAAAACAAACATAAGAATAATATAAACAAGCAGAAACTAATTCTACATATGCTGTACATGCAAGCATTCTAACAAAATCTTCAGCAATTTGAATCCAACAGTGTATTCAAAGGACAGTACGCCAGGAAAATATATTACTAAAATCAAGAGAAGGCTGGCTTTTACTCTTGTTACTCTTAATCAAAATTATGAGACTCTAACCAATGTGACAAGGCAAAAGAGCAAATAAGTTTTACAGGTATCAAGGAGACAAAATTATCTTTATTTGAAGATAATGTTATAAGGGAACTAAAAAATGCAAACTTCACTAAAGAAAAAATAATACTAATAAAGAACTTTTAGTAAAGTGGCTATATACAGTTTAACAAATGATACAGAGTCACATTCTTCTTTTCAGTCCTATCTACTTAACTTTTAAAAATTAGTTAGAAATTGGGGGAAAATCTCATTCATATAAGCTACAAAATTTTAAATATTTGAGAATATATCCACCAAGAAGAGTAGAACACCAATATGAAAACATAACTATAACATTTTATTGAAGGATATAAAAAATAGTTTTGAATTAATGGGAACATATACCATGTTTCTGGAAAGGAATAATTAAAATAATAAAAATATAATTTTTCCAAGTGAATACATAAATTTAATGCTGCTTTTATATCACTTTTCTTTTTAGTGAGATTAGACAACTTTAAAATTCTCATCAGGGCCTCCCTGGTGATGCAAGGGGTTAAGCACCATACTATGAAGCAATCTGCAGCCTCTGCAGTATGAGTTCGATCCCCAGCTGGCCAGGAAGCAACCCACATGGTGAGGCAGACCTCTCCTGACTTGCCTGCTGCTCCCCTCAGCAGTGTGTTTCAGTCTGCCTGTTCTGTTCCCCACTCTGTCTCTGGTGGGTCTTCTCACTCCCCTCATCTCTGGCCTGTACCCCAGTTCTTGTATGCATAAAGAAATCTTAAAAAAATAAAATGGCAAAAGTTCATCTTAAAAATATATGAAAATAAAATTCTCATCAAATAATAAGTATGTAAGAATTACCAAGACATTTTTGAAGAAAGAATAAAGAACAAAGAAGGAGCTCTTGTCCGTCCAGATGCTGGAACTTACGCTAAAGCTGCACTCATCAGCACAGCCAGCTGTGGCACACAAAGAGGCACAGACAAATCTCAAAGATGTGTCAAATTCTGAATAACTCTTTTGCTAATTATCTCTGCCATTCCTTTCTGTTTACTTGGAAACATTCTAATTCTCATCTTTCCTATGTGCTTTCAGATCTTGGGCTCAAACCCTTTTTTGGAGACACCAGATAACACACAAGTGCGTCTTCCAGCTCCGGCTGCCAGGCCAAGAGAATATTCACAACCCTGCCCCCAGTGCTACAGAAAACCCCATGGAAGGAGCGCCCCAACCACACACATACCCGGAAACGGAAAATCCCCGCGTATTGGTGTGAAAAGCTTTGGTCCATCAGGATCATCTGCAGGTGCTGTGGATTCTGTGTTAAGGCGCCCAGCGCGGCCAGGAACCAGCAGTCTCCTGAGTGTAGATGAGCCACAGGGATCAGTCAGACCCCCCGAATCCCCAGCCCATGCATTTCACAGGTCTTTGCCCCCAAATCCTGCATTCCTCCTTCTGAATAGTGCATGCATTTTTTTCCCTACCTGAGAGAGAGGGGAAGGATTCCCTGGGACTAGTTCCAAATAAGATAGAGAAGGAGCTGATGGTCATGGTGATGGTGGGGGTGGGGGTGGTGATGATGGTGGGAGTGGTGATGATGGTATGATGGTGGTCTGGTAATGATGCAGTGGTCATGTTGGGGGTGGTGATGATGATGGTGGTGATGGTGATCATGGTGGTGAGGGTGGCTGAGCTGGGGGTGGTGATGCTGGTGGTGCTGAGCAGGGACAAGAGAGTCCTGGCCATGTTTTGGCAGAACAGATGAGCTAACTTGCCTTCTGATTCTCATTTGTCAGAAAGGCCAGAGCAAGCACAATGTGTGAGTGAACAACTTAAAGTCTGTTCTCAGAGGAGGTGCTGTCTTATTTTGCTGTCTCCCTACTTCTTGTCCACTTCACCCTCACAGCCAGTCCTGCCCTCCACTCTGAGACTTCTTGCTCAGGGGCTGGGCTTGGCTGCAGCCAGTGCCACCCAGGGGCCTCCTTCCGAGGCAGACCTTCCTCTTCCCTGTTGCACCCCTCACCTCTTAGCAACAAACTTGGCCTCTGGAGTTCTGGTGGGTGACAAGAGGCTAATAGCCCTGGATTCAAAGTGGATTCAAACCCAACTCTGTCACTTGCTGATATGTCATCTTAAGGAAATTATTTTACTTCCTGGACACTTTGTTTCCACACATCTAGAAGGGGGCTGTTGCAAGGCGTGAATGAGCTCGCTCTGCAGGCATCGAGCATGGTCACTGCGGAAACTCAGTGACGGCTTCACCTCTCCATTCCCCATGTCCCATCTTCCTGTCTTCTAGCAGCTGATGCTTCTCTCTACTCAGACTAAAGCTGTGTCTATTCCCTCCCTTTCTTTCCTAATTGCTCAGCCCTGATGGCTGTGCACACTGGCCGTGAACCGAAAGCAGGCTGCAGGGTGTGCTGGGAGCAGCCCTTCCGAGGCAGCACAGGATGCCAGTCTGGCCTCCTCAGGACCTGGGGCAGAACTCTAGGGGGCACCACCCTCCACCCCTCCCTACCTAGAGGGTGACTGGCTTGATCTGGTACAGGGAGGGAAAAGGTTGAGTTACCTGCCAATCCTTGTTGGATGTCAAATCTGCTTACGCCTTCCAGGATGAAGTAAGGGGGGCCATTTGATAACTCCTTAGGAAAGAGAAGAACAGTTTCATTCCTCTCTGTCCCAGCACGGTACCCAAAACTCTGCTCATGTTGCCTTTGACGGATAGAGTTAATTCTTAATAGGCACTTAAAATCTGAGTAGGAAAGTTCCCCTCGTGCTTCCAGTTCCACACTCTCAGGAAAGCCAGTGTCCAAGGGTGTGTATGTAACTCATCAATGCACAAGCAAATGGTGTAGAAAGAAGATATAAATAAGGACTCCAGGGGCAACCTATGAAGCTGTTCCAGCCACTACAGCATGAGTTCCATCCCTGGACAGGGAGCTACCCATATGGTGCAGCAGACCTCTCCTGTCTCACCCGCTGCTCCCCTCAGCAGTGTATTTCAGTCGATCTGCCTGTTCTGTTCCCCACTCTGTCTCTGGTGAATCCTCTCACCCCCACACCTCTGGCCTGTACCCCAGTTCTTGTATGCATGAATGAATAAATCTTTAAAAAAATAAATAAGGACTCCAGATCCTTACATCAAATGATCAGTCATCCCTGTCCTAGTAAGTGTTTTATGAAGAGGTCATTAATGATAAAAAAAAATTAATAAAAAGGAGACATCTAATACAGGACATTTTTATAAACATAATAAAGGTTTCCTTGTGAAATCTCTCAGAAGTTAGCTTAGGCCTTCAGGGCTCCAGGTTTAAGTGCAGCCACATGCTGTGCAGGATATTACTCAGATTTATGCCCATTCTCTGGCTAACCCATGGGCTGACTGTGAATCTCAGGTGCTGTTACTCAGCATCCAGTCACTCCCCACCCTGCAACCACATGTGCCTGCAGCCACAGAGAGGGGGAACCAGAGGAGGCTGCAGTGTCTTGCAGAGAATTTGGGAAGCTCTCAGTAGACACAGGGAGGTGAGAGCATCTTGAGGGGCTCCCTAGACACTCTGGGGGATCAGGGGTGACTCGGGTGTGCCCTAGCAGCAGCCCACAGGGTTATCCTCCGTGCTTCTCCACGTCGCTCTTCCTGGATTTGCATTGTACACGGTGGCAGGATTTGGTAATTGCTCCTGTGTCATTTCTTTTCACAGTGACAAATAAGTCCCCAGAGAGTAGAACTGCAAAGTGGAAATGGATTCATTTGCTGCACAGCCATGAAAATACAGAGTCCTGGGCCTAAGAAACTGCTGGCTCTTTGTCAAGTGACAGTTTCCTGGTGGAGATGCAAAGGGGCACATAGGCGGACACCTCTGTCTGCAAACACTGGGACCCAGCTCACCTGTGAGGGTGCTTCCCTTGGTGAACTGCCTCCACTGCCCTTTGCAAATCAGAGGGCCAGGAAGAAGGCACCAAACCCAACCTTCTGGGGTACCCAGGGCCGGGAAGAACCTGGGGTCTCCCCCAAGTAAGCAGAGCACAACTCTCTCAGGGGTTTCAACTATGGGGGAGCAGGTCATGGCGGGCAACTCTCTAGTTGCAAACAATACGGGGCACTTTGGTCTCTCACTGCTGCCTGCCCTTCCTGGTCCGCAAGATCCTCCACTTGGGGCAGATAAAGAAGAGGGAGGAGGCTACTGGGTATTTGGACCAGGAACAAAGACAAAAGACAACTTTGCTTGGTTTTCTGAGCCCCCCTCCCTCCTCTCCAGCTCTTCTTCACTGTGGTGGACCTATCCCTTCAGGGAGGGAGGGGGCGGGGGGCTGAGCTGGGGTGTCAGTGCAGACAGGCAGGGGCAATACCTTGCATTCACCCTGGTCGTTTAGTAACTTCATTTTTCACCAAGCCTCAGTTTCCCTGTTTGTCAAGTGGGAAGGACATCACAAAACAGAAGAGCAGTTGGGAGCATCAAGCGACAAAGCCATCTGGCATCAGCCACAGGAACTAGACCCCGAAGGGGGGTGAGGTTTTATTCACAGATTGTTGCCCACGGCCTGGCTAAGCAGGAGTCCTTCCACTTTACAGCTGAGGGAGGATGTGAAATACTTAGCACAGAGTTGGGTACATATTCAAATTCAATAAATATTGATTCTCTTCTTCTGTAATGTTTGCAAAATTAAAAAGACTTTTTTCATAGACAAACTAGAGGCTCAAATGCTTTCATTATTAAACAAGAGAAAGAAAAAATAAGCAGTTAATGCATAGGTGTTAGAAAGAAGAAAAAGAAAAAACATGCACAAAAAAAAGCCTCACTAATATGACAGGAAAAGAGTGATAGAGAAAACAATTAATGAATTATAAATAGAAAAACAGCAATACCAATAAAGCAAATTTTCTACTTGAGAAAGAAGGTTTACACAGACCTAAGCTTTGGCAAGTATGGTAGAGAATTCTAAATAAAATTAGAAATAAAAATGGGGTTTTAGTAACACAAAAACATCATGTAAAATTCTATACAAATTAATTTAAAGATACTGATGATTTTCTGAGAAACATGAGCATGGCCTCAAGTGATCCAAATGAGTAAATAACCTAAAGAGATCAGTAATTTAGTGATATTATTTTAAAATAATCAAAGAATAGCTCCTAAGTACTTATGACTTCCCTACTGAATTCTCTCAAACTTTTGGGACTAGACAATTCCTGTGTCACTTACAGTTTTGTTTTTTTTTTAATGAGAATCCTGTCACTTAAGAAGATGGCATAGCCTTGATACCCAGTCTGAGAAAGAGAAAACACAAAAACATATTTTAAACTGATTTCACTTATAGAAATATACCAACATAAACTCCCCAGCCAATAAATCAACAATAAATTATAAGCCTAACCCATTATCATCAAGTAGGGTTTGTCGTAGAAATGCAGGAAGCCAGGATGAGTTCATATCAGAAGTTCATCATATAAAATAGCATTTATGAGGGCCAAACAATTAATAGTTTATATCCTTTCAATAAATGCTGGGAAGCAAAAATACACAACTTTCTCTGGTTTTCCCAATAGAAGCCAAAAGTTTGGCTAATTAGGAACAGGAAGGACATTTTAATGTTATAAAAATTAAATGATAATTATTTCAAATACAGAGTCAATCATCAATGTGAAATTTAAGGGGGACTCTGGAGTCACTGTCTCCACATTGGGCAGAAAACCAGCGTGTCCTCTGAGCTGTCTAGCCTTCCCCTCCCTGGGCTTTCGAGAGGTGCTAGATGTTTCAAAAAGAACAAAGGTGGGAAGAGCCAGAAATTATACCTAGGAGCATTTTAGGCTGCTGGTTGGACTTCCTGAGACAAGGACCACTGAGAAAATCAGCAAAGATGGCTGGAAGATGGAAATGCTCTGATGCTGGCAGGTCTGTCTCCTGGTAGGCTGGGCACAGCAGGGCACTGACGTCAGAGCGATAAGAGCAGCAACAGGCAGAGTCTCCACCGGTGTGATTCAGAATCAGGCAAGAGCTGCTAAGGCGTGAAGGCTGCTGGGGGGCCTCCCACAACCTGGATCCAATAGGAACTCAGGAGATTGGGGTTCAGGATTGACAGAGCAGCTTAGGCAAGGGCGAGGGTGCAGGCTCAGAAAGGCTGAGCAATTTGTTTCAGATCCCACAAGAAGTAACTTTTATTTAGGCAACCTGTCTCTCTAGCTTAGCTCTTCCCACGGGCCATGTTGGCAGGCGGGGGCTGCCATCAGTGGGTGGACTTGTCTTGGAGGGCTCTGAACATCCAGCTGTATGGAGGGAAGCTGGAATGGTTATTTTTACAGATCAAGTTGACTTGATCATGGGATGCCCACATGTTTGACTAACCATTATTTCTAAATGCGTCTGTATGAGTGTTTCCAGATGAGATAAGCTTTTGAATCAGTAGACTCAGTAAAGCAGAGCACCCTCCCTGATGTGGATGGAATCATCCACTCCTTCAAGGGGGAGAATCCCCCATTCTCTGCCTACCTGCTGAGCTGACACATTGGTCTTTCTTGCCCCTGGACTGGGAATTACACCATAATAATTATGCCATAACAAGCTGTTCTCAGGCCTTCCCATGTGGACTGAACTACTGCACTGGCGTCCTGGGTCTCTAACTTGCAGATGGCAGATTGTGGGACTTCTCAGTTCCCATAATCACATGAGCAAATTCCTCAGAATAAAGCTATCCACAGGATATATCAGCATGTATATATGTATGTATATGGGTAAATATTTTATTGGTTTCTCTTAGAACCCTGACTTATGCAGAAATCATTAGCAAAAAATCAAACTAAGTAATCTCAGTCTCTTAGCTCTGGATCCTAAAGCCCTTTCTCAAAGCAAAGTTTGGGACAATCTTTGCTGTATTAGTTATGCCAGAAGCAAATATAATGCAAGAGTTCCTGGAGTCTTAGGAAATACTCTCTCTGAACCTGGCACGTTTCCACAATATCTCTGGAGCAGTCTCTTTCAACATCACTTTGTATATTTGGACAGTGACTCCTGCATTCTCTTCAAAGGCTGTGCATGCACTTGCCCAGAGGATGTGCTGTTTCTGGATGAGGAGGTACCAGCTTTAGCCTCCTGGCATTCAGATCTGGCCCTTTTCACAAGGTGGCCAGAGTTGAGGCTGGGCGAGGTGGCCAAGTCACTCCCTTTTCTGTTTTTGTCAATGAGCTTTTCTTTATTTGGCATCAAAGTTCTTTGGCTCAGTTTCTTGTTGGCAGGCTTGCCTCCTGTGACCTCGTATGAACTACATTCAGATATTCCCTTTATTAATTGCTCCTTTCTGAAGAATTTATTTTGGTTGGAAGGAGATTCATTTCTAGCCACTGGTCCTTTAGAAATTACTCCAGCTACTTGGAAGATGAAACTCATCAGCTGGATACAAAAAGCTACGTTCTGGCCACAGACCAGAGACCACAGTGGAACTATGAGTATGAAGCTTGGGGGGCCCCTCACATGGCATGTTTTGGGCCCACATCCCATTCTTTAGTTAGAAATGAAATTACTTTTACTAAAGAATAGGGACAAAAATGAAATTTCATTCTCTCAATCTGACACACACTGGTGCCTGCTGTGAATCTACATCTACAATTCTATGCCCTCCAATCCTGTAGCCACAAGTGCCTACTTAAATTTAAATTAATTTAAATAAAATTAAGACTTCAATTCCTCAGTCACACTAGCCACATTCCAAGTGCTCAGTCACCACATGGAGCTAGTGGCCACTGACTTAAACAGGACAGAAAAACTCATGGTTGCAGAAAGTTTTAGGGGGCAGTGCTGATCTATTGAACGAGATAATAATATTATCTGTCTCCCAGGTATGTTATGGTGATTAAATGAAGTGTTGAATGCGAAGTACTTAAATTAATACCTAAACCTTGTCCATGCTTGATAAGTAAAAATTTTATAGTTATCCAGAAATATTGTAAAAGTAAGTCACTCTAAACACCAAATTTAGTTCATGCAAATGTCATATAGATACTCCATGTGTATGTGTAGGGCTCAGCATTGTCTCTTGCTGAGACTGGAGCTTGTAGTAAGTGCTGAGGCTGATGAAAGCTGGGTCCCCTCAGTGGGCATGCTCCCCGCACACTCATGGCTAATGCAGAACCCAAGTGCCACCAGTAGGGGGAGTGTGGAGTGTGTGTGTGTGGAATTGGCAACTCCTTAAACAAAGAGATGCTCAATGAAGTTGGCTATAAAGGAACTTCTACTTCAGAGTTGCAGCAGCAAAATGGATTAACTGTTAAATGGAGGAAGAACATGAAGAGAAGGAGCAGGCAAAAGAGAGAGAGAGGGAGAGAGAGAGAGAGAGAGAGAAACACAACAGGACCCGAAACGTGTCTGCACCAGGCGTGGAAAACAGAGTCTGGCCTCACTGCCCTGAGTCTTGGGCTCTTGTTGAAAGCACCAACGTGGATGAGCACTTGAGTGCCCAGGCTGGAATATCATGATGGTGTAGCAGTTGTCTAGATCATGGAGCTTCTGTATTGCCTAGAAAAGCTTAGTATGTAAAGATGGCCCAAGAAAGCTTGGTGTCACCTCAGTGATTTATATTTCAATTTTCAGGAGTATCTGGATAGGCACTGGGCAAGCTCCAGATAGGGAGGTTAGCTCTTGCTAGAAATTGGATAGACAGCAGAATGTGAGAAGAAAGTACTTTCCACTCTTTGCCAGGCTCCTCCTGACCTCCACCTCCTAATGGTTTCCCGTTACCCACATTAATCTCCAAAAGAATTGGCTAAAATTGAAACTGAGAAGACAGGTCTGCAAAAGTCAGAGGTTCCCAGGGACAGCTGCTGAAGCTGCTGCCCTAGGCCACGGCTTCTTGGTTAATTATAGCAGCAATAGCTGGTGTTTCATAACTGCTTACAACATGCGAGACACTATTGTCAGTATTGTCATCTGGTACACCTTAAAATTATGGTGGGAGGGACAGGTACCATTCCTTAATCTTTATTTTCCCCCCTCATTAAAAAAAATGGAAAGAAGGGTAGAACATAGAGAGATCTACTTTAGAAAGAGATGACTCCTGGTTACTCAGATGAGGTGGGAGAGTCTACTGGTGTACAAAGTATTATTAATGGCAAACAGGACACCAGAACACAAATGATAAGGCCTTATTGGAGGCAATACAGTACAGGAGTCCAGGGCCTGGAGCCAGACTCCAGAGTTCAAACCCCATCTCTGCTACTTTGGCAGGTTGTTTAACTGTTTCTGTTTATCTTCTGAAATATGGGACTATAACAGCATCTCCTCGGAGACTGAGGATTAATGACCAGGGTGCTGAGAACCAGATATGGTCAGCACTATGGCCAGGCTGGCCATGGTTCCTGTCCCGGGGCTCTGTATAGTCCTAGCTGTGAGTAAGCTATTGCCATCAAGGATGTTACCATGTTGAAAGGATGCCTACATTGTTTTTTTTCCCTCTACTGTCCTCCTTGGAGCACAAGTCAACCCAGGGATTCTCTGACACATACGGAGCTTGAAAGACTCACCAGGTATATAGACAGAGTCCTTCATTCATTCATTCACTCACTCTTTCATTCATTCCTATTTTAACAGCGTGTCATTGGGTGTGCAATTCCACGTGAGAAAAAGTATAGAAAGTGAAGTCAGGAATCTTAGTTCAAATCCCAGATCTTAAATTAAAAAAAAAGAATTCCAGATCTTTCCTTCAATAATTGTGTCCTATCACCTTTCTGAATCTGCTTTCTTTCTTTTAACATTGTGAAAGAACAAAGGAAACAAAGAGAAGACACATGGAAAGTTCTAGAAAGTGCTATTACAAATGTAAGTGCTGCCAGTTACAATAAGAGGCACAAAGAAATATGATTTGTATGAAAACTGACCTCCTGGTAGTTTAGTTAAGATTTTTGGATGAGAAAGGGAATAGGATTAAAACGTATTTGGTCCCTAGCTGCCTGCATTTTCTGGTTCCTGGCATGATTCTGTATAAGTTATTTCTCTTCTATTTGTCTTAGTTTCTCCTTGTCCTCAAACGACATCACAAGTTGAGATGTTGTTGGAATTAGATAATAAGAAACTCTCAACCCTTTCTAAATAGAAATGTTATAAATTCTTCAACACTAAAAATATGGTCTCAGATCTAAAGCTCAGCACCTTGTGAAAGAAAAAAAAAAAAAAAAAAAAAACAACAAACCAGCCACTTTCTAAAAGAATCTGTTTCTGAAAATGACAAAGAGGGAAAAAAATTAACCCTTGCAAATTTTAAACAGAGTTCTCTGCTCAGCTGTCTTTAGGAGGTGAAGGCCAGAAGACAGTTATTGTTGGGGATTTGCTGCCTCTGGCTGATAGGATGGACCACAGTAGGTTGATGTACCCCATTTTTCTTTAATCAACATTCCAAACAGCACCAGATTCCTACTAACCCTTCCTTTTCCAAAAGCTATAAATTTACCCCAAGTCAGGGCAAGAGTTGGCACCTCCAAAGTTCTATGACTTATCATGTCATCAGCAAATCCCTTTTCTGAGTGACCTAACTTGGCTTTATTGACAGGACTCGGTACAATGCTTGGCATTTAATCAATGCTCAGTAATGCTTGCTGATATTATAATCATTAGCTTACAAGACATTCTATTATTTTCTCCTGTTCAAGGTTCTGCTGTTCATTTTCAGAAGCATGAACAAGAGGTTTGGGCATCAGGGCCCTCAGTGTGGTTCTTGCTGAGTCATTTACATCAATAGTAGTCCTGATGAGATTACGAGCGTGTTGAGTGGACGGAAAAATTTCCCTTGGAGTTTCACGCCCTGAACCTAATAAAGTTCTAGAAAAACCAATAAAGCTCCCTTTGCAGCAGAGTGAAGTTAGTGGTCATCTTCTGGGGTAGGTTTCCCTGTGATATCTCCCTAATTTAAAACTAATGTCTGAAATTCTTTTACAGGTGATCAAATCTTTGCAAGATTGGGAATGCAAATATAAGTAAGAGAGGTGAGGCCACTGTTTAAATGCATTCTCTTTTATAAGTGACTGCATGATATCTTCCCTCTGAGTAAATTTCTAACAGGGAAGGAGAGAAGATAAAGGCAATGATGTCTGAGGAGAATGAAGGACAAAGGACACTCCAGTTGGGCTCAGTTATGGAGATGAAAGGGGACCTAGCAACAAATACTTCAATCTTCACTCCCATGGACTCCCATTTTTTAGATGGAAATACTGAGGCATCTGATCTAGAGATGTGCTCAGGGCTAGAACTGGATTAGAACCTAGGGGTCTGGGTTCCTCAGACAAACTTTAATTCTACTGAGGACACAACACAGCAGCAGATGGATTTCTTTCTCCTTTCAGTGTGGTTGGAGCCATCCCTGGAATCCAGGTCTCCTTCCCATCCTCTGTCCAGTGGGAGGCACCATGGCAGGCATCTCAGAGGGCCTAGGAACTAGAGGCGTCCTTGGAAGGCTCACTCACCTGGGGCCGCTTCCATTCCAGTCTGGAGAAGCCATCTCTCTGGTACAGCTGCAGACCTATGGATGACGGCGAGATGGGGAATGTGTCATCCTCAAACAGACGGCCGCTCCTCAGGCACTGATCTCGGAGGAAATAAAAGTCCTGGCCGTTGAAATTGACGACAGGGGTCTTGGCTAGATGCTCCTGATAATATGACATGTCTCAGCTCAGAAGACCTTAAAAAAGGCCTTTTCCTGGTGAGAAAAAGATATATTTTAGAATTGAGCCATCAAGTCCTTTGCATCACTGATGTGAGCCAGGGAAGGATGCTCTGATATCCCCCCACCCCATAAATGAGGGGACTGAGACCCAGATCAGTGCTATTCCCTGGTGACACAGTCACTTGGTGGGCCATCCCAGACTAGAATTCAAGCATCCTTACTCCCAGTGTCATCTGTAACCTACTGCACTGAGCAGCTTCTCAGTATTCGCTTGTGTGCCTGAGAGACTATGCAGGCATTTGAACATTAATGAACATTTATTGAGGGCTGACCTGGTGCCAGGCACTTTTCTGAATGCTGGCAATCCAAAGATAAATACGGCATGATCTTTATCCCCTGGGGGCTCATTATCAGTGGGAAAGAAAGATAAGACATTTAACAGAAACTGTATAATTAAAAATGTGTACAAAGTCTTGTGGATATAAAAAGGAGGAACTCCAAACTGCCAAGGAGAGCATGTCAGTCTCTGTCTCAGCCAATCAGCAGTAGTGCCATCCGCTAGAAATGCCTGGGGTACCACAGGCCTGCTGTGAGATCCCCACAGAAACCTCCCCTTTTGGAGTCAGTGTTGTCACAGGACCAGCCCTTGTGGTTCTTGTGATTGTAAGACGCCCTCAGTAATAACTCTGAAAACTTTGAAAGGCAAAGCTTATTACTCACAAATCCTGGAGGTACTTGGCACTCCTGGGACCATAGAGGAAGGTCCTGGGTGGAGAGAGAGGGAGCCTGGGGTTCTGCTTTTATTGGGGTAGGAGGTGGGGAGCCCAGAGCTTCAAGGCTTTGCTCTTTCCTGGTGAGTTTAAAAGCTAAGAGCAGGAATTATTATGCAGGGATGGAAAAATAAGTGGATCAAAGTTCAGGTAGCTAAGTCAACCAATATCTACAAACAAAGGAAGGCCTAGGCGGGGTGTCCTGCTCTGGATTTAGCCCTGTGGCTGATATTGTTTATTTGCATGTGACCAAGGTAAGAAATCCTACTTTTTGCTCTGTTGGAAAAGGTTTAGTTCTGCCCTGCCAGGGCTGCCTCAAGAGGTTGGGGTCAGTACAATAGTAATTCTTGTTCACTGTGAATAAACCTGGGGTGAGAAAGGAAGGGATATCTGGGGCCTCCCTGGTGGTGCAGGGGTTTAAGTCTCAGCGCTGTCAAGCTATGGCCAGCCACTGCAGCACGAGTTCACGCCCCAGCCAGGGAGCTGACCCACATGGTGCAGCAGACCTCTCCTGTCTCCCATGCTGCTCCCCTTAGCAGTGTATTTCAGTAGATCTGCCTGTTCTGCTCCCCACTCTGTCTCTGGTGAATCCTCTCACCCCCACCTCACTACCTACACCTCTGGCCTACACCCCAGGTCTTGAGTACATAAATAAATAAAAATAAATCTTTAAGAAAAAAAAAAAGAAGGACCGTCTAAAAAATCCCACAGGCCAGAGCCCACCATGTTGGAGAGTTGCAGAAGAAGGAACAAGAGATAACAGCCTTATTGTGCCCTCCCTCTATGGGGACTTTCAGGATAAGAGATTCAAATGATCTTTGGTCCTTACATCTTTCCAAGCACAGATTGCTCTGGCTAAATTAGCTCCCTATGATCAAGGACACCTTTGAAGATGTGAAATGGTGTTTCTCCTTTATCTAGTTTTGTTAGAAACCGACCTCCTTTAGTTACCTGAAAATTTTAGAAATTAATTAGATATCTTCTTTCCTTTGTTAAAAAAAAAATTGTATATTCTTTCTGTGTATTTAACTTACCTATATTTACTGAGGCCAAAAAGCCTAAGGGAGGGATTAATCACTTAGAGAAATCTGATATTGGTCTCTCCTGCCCAGGTCCTCAGTTTGGCTCTGAATAACCTCTTTAATGCATTTCTCTTTACAAAACCGTGAGTTTGCTTCACAGTGGTAATAGCTTTGAATCAAAAGCTTAAATCAGAAACTTGCATTACAATGAAAAGAAACAAAACCCAAAAATCCCAACTGTCAGGTGCTTAAGCTAAAATTCACCCTGCATGCCCCCAGTTCATGCTGAGAACTCGCATAGCCTGGGGAACAGATATGCTCAAGGTCAGGTCTAGGGCACATCACAACCAAGAAAGCACACATCTGAATGAGATTATAGTCACACATCATACAGCTAATAGTCTGAAATCCAGTCGATAGCCAGTGTGCCAAACTTGGAGTGTCCAGCTATGAATATAGATCACTAATCTGGGCCCCTGGGAATCTATTCAAAGATTTGGGTAATATTGTGGAAAATGATAACACCTTGGGTCATTTGGTGCAGGGAGGCTTCCCCCTGTCTGCAGTGGTTGAAGCGTATGCAGTAAGTGGTTCCAGGGAGGGCACCAACCTGTGTTCTGTGGCCAGGAGATAATCTGCGTCAGGCACTGTCTAAACCACTGGACAAGAGACTCATGAGTCAGTTGCACAAGGGACAGGATTTTGTGGAGTCATTGTTGATTTCAGGGTAAGGTGGTCAATAATTGTTGGTTGGCCTCAATTACCTGATTCTGGGTAACTGGGGCTGTGGCCTCTGCACCCAGTCCAGTCAGTCCTTAGAACTAAAATGCCCAGGACTAAAGGAATGAGAATGGCTCATTTGGGTTAGTGGTAACCAGACATAGTAACAAATGGAGGCCTGGGGGCGATATTACCTGCAGGATTATAATAACAGCAGGCCAAGGGAGACAATGGG
The DNA here is from genome assembly GCF_964194135.1 of Talpa europaea. Classification (NCBI taxonomy): domain Eukaryota; kingdom Metazoa; phylum Chordata; class Mammalia; order Eulipotyphla; family Talpidae; genus Talpa; species Talpa europaea. The sequence goes on from NC_140072.1 coordinate 17,186,817, forward strand.
GCATTGTACTATGTTTCGGGAAAGCCTATCAGAGGACAGGGAGAGAATTAATGAGAGTGCTGTGATATGGACCCTCAATAAAGCCAAAGGCAGAAGTTCCCAGGGCAAAGGATTCATCAGAACCTCTGGCGAGAATCCCAGAATTCATGCATGCACTATGAGTCCTGGGGGTGCAATAAAGGGGTCTGCAGGCCAAGAGCTGTTTGTACCTGGGCACAGAATGACCTGGGTGACCTCAAAGGCGACTCCACAAGCACTCCTTGAGGAGCCATTGGGGCAGAAAATGGGTAGGGCGTCTAATTGAAGGAAGCCCGAGGGCAATGGTGTTGCTAGTAGGTGGATGAAATGGAATATATCAGCAGAGTAAGCATTTAAGTTGGGAAACAGGCAATTAGAGGCCACGTGACAAGTCCAGCAATTCTCATTCCAAATGTGGGAATCTGAGAATAAGAATGCTTGTGGTGTGGACGAAGCCTCAGGCCAACACTGTGGAAGGCAGGGGAGAGGTGCAGTGGACCAACTCATAGTAGTGCTAGAGAGAATCCTGGGAAGGCAGGAACCCCTTTACTGACCAGATTCTGTGTGGCAGGCTGGTCTGAGCACTTCCAACAGGGCTGTCCAATATTCCCCATTTTCTACCCGGTGGTACAATTACGTGCTGAAGTGGCACTGTTTCAGCCTTGGATCTATAAGATGATTAGGTCCCATGGATCTACCCCTTCACCCAGTAGCCCCTTCACCCAGGCTGTGCAAGCAGGTAGAATAGCCATAGTCATGTAGAGTCAAGATGAGCCTGGTGGGGTTCCTTTGGGCTGAGCTATTTGTATGTTGACTAACATCCCACTGCTGTGGTTGTCAGCAAGATGATGGGCTACCCATCTGGTGTAGGGGGCGGCCAGGACTTGCAGCTTTCTTGGCACACTTTCATCTCCAAATAAGGCTCTTGTCTACCAAGGGAAGAGTTTCTTTCCCTCTTTCAAACACCTAAACTCTGTGACTGACTGGTTGGTCCTGAGGCATTGACTTCCAATTCCTGTAAATGAGTGGAATTTGGTTTCATTAGCCAGCCTTTGTAGCCACTATATTTGGGGAAAGCAGTTGGTATGGAGGTGGCTCCTTTTGAACAGTCTTCACCGTTGTCAAGTTTTCCAAAGTAACTTGGTGAACTTTTGAATTAGGGACATTAAATGATGGCAGGATCATCATATTTGACTATCCACTTTTGATCAGGTTGCCAGTGTGAAGTAGATGGCGAGATGATCAAACAATCACAGTGGAATGGGGGAATGGAGTCAGAGGACAGATCAAAAAGAATACTGTCTTTGAGGGAAAAATGTTGAGAATTATAAGAGGACCGAAAGGAGAATTCTGGGTGCTGTATAATATTCAGGGACTACGTCCCCATTCAAATCATCTCCATTGTTCAATTTGGGAGCAGAGAATACACCTTGTCATAACCTTGGCTGCCACCAGGAGAGGTTCTGTCCCCTCTGTTGAGCCCAAGTTAAAGCATGAATTTCCTGATGATCTGATATTGTACATGCCCATTCTGGATAGTGGTGGGAAGTGTCAGTACCCTGAGGAGTCTGCACAGACAGAGCATGGAGACTTAGCAAAGGAAGAGGTGATATTGTTGAAAATGACTGCTGTAGGGCAACCTCACTCTTTGTGACTGGCAACGTGTTTATTCAAGACAGCCCTCTTTAAAGAGGATTCCTCGGCAATCAAAAGCGTAAATCTGGCACTTAGTATAACCACAACACCACTCAGGTGCTTACACTACAGAGTTTGAGGTGACTCTCCCACAGGCAGAAACCTTGGCTTTGAGCCTTGAAGGAAGAAGAATTTTCCTGCTAGGGAACTAGTGTGTAGATATTTTTGAAAAATCTCTCCAGGTTCCCTGAGCAGCAAGTGCATGGAGACCCAGAAGTTGGACTGAAAGGTCATGGGTGTTGGGATCAGTGGGGTGGGAGCTGGGAATAGGGAGTGTTGACAGAGGTGGCCAGGAAGATAGGTTAGAAAGCTGATTGTGACATGTCTTAAGCCCCATGAGCACTGCAGGGCCATTGAAGAGGTGGGTCTTGATCAGCTCTGTGTACAGGAGTGTGGCCCTGGCAGCGAGTTAGAGGCCACCTGGAGGGATGGGGGCGCTGAGGCTAGGTAGGAAGTTAGGAGGCTTCTGCATTTGTCCACGAAGAGATGGTGCTCGAATATTAGTAGTAACAACGGTGGAGAAGAGACAGATTCCAGGTCATTCTATAGGCAGAACCTATAGGATTTGATGATGAATTTCAATACAGAGCAAGGGGAGGAAAAGGCAGTGTAACAAATAGATTTTGAAGTTTGCTTTCTGTTCTTACAACCTGCCTATTGAAAAATAGCTTTATCATATTTATGTATCTCCACGTTGCATAGTTTTAGTTTCGCTTGTTTTTCAGCTTTAGAAAATAATGTGGGAGTGCAAGTTTTTCTATGGCAATGTAAGATGCCTCCTGTACAATCCATCTCTCTTGCTGATTACAACTATAACGTCTAGATAAAGTAAAACAATTGCCTGAGGATTTTGAATGGAAACAAAATCTGGCAAACTGTGTGTATGAGTCAAAAGTTGGAGAAGAAACAGGCATGAGGATGAATTTTTAGGTTTTTGGATTTTATCTCTTTCATCTTTGCCATGAAATCTGGCCCCAGTTATGGTGGCCTGGCTCAGGTGACTGACTCTTTGAGGGGAACCCTGTCATCTTTCTGGCAAAGGAATTTCTACGGAAAGGCAGTGGGAACTGGTGGGGAGATCTGGAAAAGGGAGAGAGCAGGAGTAGAGGCTCCTGGAATTGTGTATGTGAACTTGCACAGGCCTTAACCTAACACTCCTTACTACGGATGTGAGGGACAGACCCATGCCAGCATAGCAAAGGCTTAAAGAAAATATTTGAGATTTGAATCACTTTCCACAGGTGAGCTAGAATGCAAGTCTGACTTAATCAAGTTGATTTCTTGTTCAATAAATAAAAAGACCGACACCATATAATACAATCCCAAACTATTCAAAATAGAAGAACTAAGAAAAGTGACCCATTTTTAAGAGAAAACACAATTGACAGGAATCAACTCCAAAATGATCTAAAGGTGGAAATTATGATTTTAAAGTATTTCTATGTTCTAAAGTAAACTATGTTCTATGAAATATAAGAAAACACACAAAATCAACAGAGAAAAGTTATTAAAAGGAGATAAATGGAAACTTTTTAGTTGAAAATATAAGATCTGAAATAAAAAATTCACTGAATGGGCTTAAAAGTAGAATGGAGGTAATGCAGAAATAAGTCAGATCAATAGAAAGTATCCAATTTCAGAACAGAATAAAACATTGAAAATAAAAAGTAATTAGTGGCCAAAAACTCCCCAAATTTGGTGACAAGTTTATATATATATATAGTTTTATATATATATATAAAAAATTCAAGAAAACCACAACTATACGCATTAAAATTACACTGCTGAAAAACCAAACATAAAGACAAAATTTTGATAGAAGCTAGAGAAAAACAACACATTAAATAGGAGAGAACAGCCATGCAAATGACTTCAAATTTGTCATCGGTAGCCATGGAGGTCAGAAAGCAGTGGAATAGTTCTAAAGCGCTGAAAGAAAGAAATGTCAACTTAGAATTCTATATTCAGTGAAAATACATTTCAGGAATAAAGTGAAATGAGGACATTTCAGATGAAGAAAAACCAAAATTCATCATCCAAAGACAACTTCAGGAGAAATAATAGAGGAAGTTCTTTAGCTTGAAGGGAAATAATAATGAGGAAAATTGAATTTTCGGAAATCGTATACAGCAAATGTCTGCGCAAATGTGAGTATTGTTCCCTCTTCAGCTCTTTATAATACATGTATGTGTTTAAAGCAACAGTTATAACAGTGTCTGGAGAGGTTTCATTGCATGCAGATATAATTCATACAACAACTATAATATAAGGGAGCGTGGAGGGAGGTTAAAGGAGCCTATCTCATGGCAGTTTGTCTATATTTTACACGAAGTGATGCAATAGAATGTAAAAGCTTAGGTGTGTGTATTACAATCTCTAAACAACTACTATCAAGACAATAAAAAGAGATATAGTAAAACTAAATGTAAAATGGAATACAAAAACATATTCAAATAACCAAAAAGAATTCAAAAAGGGAAACCAGTGGATAAAACAATAAATAAACCCAAATCCAACTATATCAACAATTAAATTAAATTTTAACCACAATTAGCAAAAAGCAGTGATTGACAAAGTAGACGCCCATCTACCCATCTAATAGGAGTGAAATGGCCGCTTCTTGCAATCTTATGTTTTCCTGATTACTGGTAAGATTGAGCATCTTTTAATACACTTATTTTTCATTCATATTCCCTCTTTTGTGCAATGCATATTTGTATCTTATGCCCATTTATCTATTATGTTGTCTTTTGTTTATTGATTTATAGTTATTACTTCTCTGAATAGTCATCTTTTGTTAAATTTTATCTTACAAATATCTTCCGCCAGTGGAGGCTTATTTTTTTCTCACTTTTCAGTGTCGTGGTGAACATTTATATTCTTCATTTTATGCAAATATAAACGTGTCATGAATATTTGCTTAGAAGTTTAATTTTTATAAAATGAGCCAAAGGTTAATTATTATGGGAACTTAATATAAGAAACTTTGTGGGAAGTTTTCTTTTAAATAAGAACTTCATTTGTAATTAACATATTACCACAAAGCATTGATTTTTTAAAAATTATACAGTTCTATAATAATATTTAAAGTATGATATTCACAGCAAATATTTACAAAATAAGTAAATTGTATTTATTTAAATACACCTTGAGTATTTCAGAAATAATGCTTTTATTTCCAAAAGCAAGTATAGATTTACCAAAGCTAATTAATTTTCCCTCTTTTTTGTCCTAAAATAGTTCCTACTTTTAAACAACAGGAATCATATATATATTCATGTTACCATAGATACATATAAAATATACATAATGTACAAATATAAATATTTATATAAGATGTAGAAAATGTATTTTGAGTTCTAAAAAGCATTTGGTAAAATCTCCTTTTATTACCTATTTGATGGTGAAGGCAGACTAGACTCCTAGAACTGGGTAGATTGTGTCTATAGAATTTTACATTATATAAGTACAATGTAATGGAGAAGAGAAAGTAAACAGAATTCAATTTGATCCAGAGACTTTGGATGTTGATTCTGAATTATCTTGGAATCGTTGCACCATCACAGAATTCCATCCCTTGTCCTGTCCTGCTTAACATTTTATCTGAGGCTGGATGTTGAAGTGAAAATGTAAATACTTTTCATTATTTTTACTGATAGAAAAGGGAGAACAATTAAGCAAGCAGATGGCAGAATCAAAATTCTAAAGGACCTCAAAATCAAGAAGATGGAATTTAACCAAGGAAAGTGCAAATCTATATTCACATTTCAAAGTTAGCTGTGCGAGTAAACAGTGAGTGGGATCTGCCTTGGCTAAATTTCATTTTGAAAGTGTGTTGCATGGCTTACTTGGGATCTGAAATGAAGCAAAGTGGAGAAAGATTTGAGACAATATGAACCGCAGAGATAATAAGACGTCCTGACAGGCTAGCCTTAGCCCCCTGGACATAGCTGCTCCTGACCCACAGGGACATTTCATCCATGGTGTTTAGTTCTGGGGGCTGCATTTCAAGAGGTACATCCATGCTCTGGTTGGTATCTAAAGAGTAGTGTAGGTAGATGAGTGTCAGTGAAGAAGCACTGGGCTGGTGAGAGAGTTTTCGTGGCATGCAGTGTTATCTGCCAAGAAAAGGTGGTGAGTCTTTCTAACTGGGACAAACATGCCACGAACTGAACATACAAAGCAGCACAGATCACCTTCTGGAAGCTGAAAGTCTAGACATGTTTACTGGGAGGAAGACTTATTGGGTCAGACCCACCCACACAGTCTGTCTCGCAGTTCTCCAGAGTAACCCTTGGCTGAGAGAGCAGAGGTTTAACCATCTTTGGTTCTACAACAGACCTCCTTTTTGCTGCTTCTCTGTCCCCCAAGGTTATGCTACAAGGCCTTGTCTTGTCCCTTAGGGGAAAAAAATAAAGAGCAAGATCTGAAAAGGACAAATAGAAGGAAATTGGTTCACAGTAAGTGACAGACAGCAGGTCTTTATTCCTAATACATAAAATGCCCTTACAGAAAAGAAAGAGATGAATATGCCAGTAGGAAAATTGTCGAAATGTGAAAAGTGGATCCACAAAAGAAAGAATACAGATGAGCAATAAAAATATTTCTTGAAGTTCAACTTATGTTTAAATCAAAGAAGAATTTTTTTTGGAGATGGTACAGTAGTACCATCTTCAACCCATTAGCTAAGCAATTATTTTTATGATAATATTCAGGTTTAATGAGGTTATGAGAAAGTAGGTATTTATATTCTCCTGGTAGCAATCCTACCTGCCATATCCTTTGTATCAGCTAATATGCATCAAAATCCTTAAAAAAATCTATATAACGTTTACTTCTCTAATTCTACTCTTGGGATTTATTGGGAAGAAATAATGAAAGATATAAATGACTATTTATTAAAAACACATTAGCCACAGAGTCATTTATAAAGAAGAGAAGAAGAGACACGTTCTCTGTGACAGCATAAATCTCAAACATGAATGTGAAGGCATATTCATAACAAGGAATACTTGTCATAATTTATGCTTCAACACTAATTCAAAAGGAAACCTACACTATGTTTATTGCAGCACTATTGATAATAGCTAAGATATGGAAACAATCCAAATGCCTCAAACAAGATGAATGGATCAAATGGAATATATACACAATGGAATACTACTCAGTGATCAAAAAAGATAAACTCAATGCCATTTGCAGCCACATGGAAAGGTTTATGCTAAGCAAAATAAGTCAGGAGGAAAAAGATAAATATCAGATGGTTTCACTTACATGTGGAATATAGAGAAACCAAACAAAGGGTTAGAAACCAAACAAAAAAAGACAAAACTTGCAAGCTGACCAGATATCGAGACAATTGCAGGGGAGAGGAGAGACGAGCACAAGAAAATGGTGATGGATCACAGGTGCTGTGGTGATGAGAGAACTATGGGGATTATACCTGAGGGGAGAGCTTAAATACCGTAAATAATGTTTATTAAAAATGCTCGATGATAAGTATTCACATTATAAAGGATGAATTCAAGTTACAAATGCTATGAACTATAAATTCAGTTTGCACGTTTGTGAGTACATGAGAGTGTGACTGCGTGTCCCTAGCGAGTCTGACACACCCCCATTAGTCATCCAGAAGTGGTGTGACCATTCATGACTAAAGTTTCTCATCGAAGTCCCCCCACCCCAATATTTTCCCCAATATATAGTGAATGTGCATTTATTTTATAAATATTAGAACAAAATCAACAGTCTTCAAATTATTTTTTTTAAAGGCATCACAGAATGGTGGTGAAGATAATGGGGTATCAGATGGAAACTTTTCTCCTAACCCCATTGTTGCTTAGTGACTGAACCCCATTGTTGCTTAGTGACTTACTACCTGAGCCTCCTTTCTTACCTACGAAAATGAGGTAATGGTGGTAATTAAACCAGCTCATGGCATTAGGTGGGCATTAAACAAGAAGATTTTGGGAAAGGACTTGGCATGGGTGTGGCAGACGCTTGAGGTAGGTCTCGAGATCTCACCCTGTCAGGATCTTCCAGGTGCCCACAGCCCCGACCCAGAATGTGAGCACAGAGGCTGGGGTCCTGTAGCCACTGGCAGGTACCCCACGCACTGGTCAGTGGCCTGTAGCCTTCCAATAGCAGGTCTCTCCAAGCCCCCAGAGCTGTGTCCAGTACAGTAACCACTGGTCACACGTGGATTCTGAGCACTTGAAATACCCAAGTGCAACTGAGGAACTGAATTTTAAAGGAATTTGCATTTAAATTGAAACAGCGTCATGTGCTGATGGCACGAGTGACCAGAGAATAGGGGTCTGGGCCTCTTCAGTGGAGACATCAAGTTCAGGTTGGGTGCCTAGGAAAGGGCTGGGGGTGCAGAAGAATCCTCGAGTTGGGTGATCACTTCCAACTTTGACCTGCCGGGGTCCTCTGCACTCACTGGCTTTTCTTCAACATGGTATTTTCATCCTCAAACCACCCAGCCCCTCCTGCCCGAGCTATGACAGGACAGGGACAGCATCTGCCCAGGCCTCCGGGAACAGGTGCAGGCTGGCCCTGCAGTCCCGTCCCAGGATGAGCTCAGCATTTCTCTGCAACATTCTGTTTGCATTTTGTTTTCAATCAGCCTAAGAAACAGGAAGCTGCTTTCAATTGTTCCCTGCCTGGGAGTGAGGCACTCCGCTTTCTCCTGGCTGGTGTTTTCAGAACAATGGAAATAAATCTGATGTAATGTAGCAGAACTCGACAAGGGACGGTTTCCCCCTTAACAAATACTCATTTGAAATAGTGCCCAAACCCTGCACGAGGAGCGATCTATTTCCCACAACAGTGTTCCACCAAAACCCATTACTAATTCCACAACTCAAATTAAAACTAACAGACCTTGAAGGCTGGGCCTGACATTCTCTGCTGACAAGGAACAGGAAGGGTGGGGGAAGGGCCGGGCACACGCCTGTGTATGTGTTTAATTGCACTGTTTAACACATCGAGGATAATTTAGTCACCCAAGTGGAGAAAATAAAACACTTAACTGTTCTCTGGTGGAAAAAGCCCCGTGTGAGCACCACTTTCAGTCCTAAGCCACCTCAGCACACCTCGGGGTCCTGGAGGGAGTAGGGAGGAGAAAAGGGCAGCTGAGGTAAGGGAAAGAGAGTGGGGGGCAGAGAGGGGGTTGCCCTGTCCATGGGCAGCAGCAGCAGTTCCTGCCTTCCTATGCTCTGGCAGGCTTGGTGTCTCTTTGGCAGTCACTGGACATTGAACCCAGAGCACTGGCAGGTGATGATAGTTCAGTTCGAGTCCTTGCTCCTTGGCGTTGGTTCCAGATCTTGAAAGCGAAGCAGATTTCTAGCCCCCTCCCCCGTGGTGTGGGGTGGTGGAGGCGGAGGGGCGCAGTCACCTCAGCAGCCCAGGGGCAGATCCTGAAGGCAGGCGTGTGGTGCCAGGGGTCTCGGCTAACAGGCTGCGGTGGGCTCTGGCGAGGGTCTCTGAGCTGCGGGGAGGTCCTGGCCCAGCCTGACCCGCAGGTGCTGGGTGGGCATAACAGGGCTGACACTCACTGTCCTGGGGACGAGTACAGCCCAAGGGACCATCCTTGCTGAGAGAAATTGAGTAGAGGCCCTGGCCACTCTGTTTTAAAGGTCCCTTGTGGCTGTCCTGGCAGAGTAAGAATGTTAACCACATAGACCCCATCTCTCTCCCAGCCCACACTTAGAGGCAGCCCGTTGCGTAGGGCACACGGCATTTATTTCATCTTACAGCCATCACTTCCATACCCCTGCACCATCTCTTAAAATTCAGCTTGTTGGGCCTCCCCGGTGGCGCAGCGGTTGAGCGCTGGGTTGCGAAGCTGCCCGCAGCCTCTGCGGCGCCGGTTCGATCCCCGGCTGCTCCCCGGCCACCAGAGGAGGGTCCCACATGGCGCGCAGACCTCTCCTGCCGCCCGCTGCTCCCCTCAGCAGTGTACTTCGGTCCTTCTGCCTGCTCTGCTCCCCACTCTGGCTCTGGTGAATTCTCTCACCCTCCTGCACTTCTGACTGTACCCAGTGCTTGTATAAACAAACAAACAACAAATAAATAAATAAATCTTTAAAAATAAATTCAGCTTGTTTAGGGCCTTCCCTGGTGGCACAGCGGTTGAGCGCTGGGCTGCGAGGCTGCCCACAGCCTCTGCAGCGCCGGTTAGTTCCCCGGCCGCAGGCGAGGGTCCCACAAAAAAAAAAAATATTCAGCTTGTTTATTAGCTAAATAGACTGACACTGAGGCCATGCAGGAGCTGGAAGAGATGAACTTCAGTTGCCTTTCAATAACAGCCTCACAGATTATAAGAGGCTGGAAAGTCCCTTGGGAATCCCCTTGTTCACCTGTCTGAATTCTTAGGCTGAGGAAATGGGTTGGGCAGGTGTTTATGGTTTTCATTGGGAGAACCAGCTTTGCAGATGGGCCACCACATGAAGCTTCATATCACATCGCAGAAATTTTTACTCAAGAAGGTGCAAGGCAGGCCTCCCCTGGTGGCACAGGCGGTTGAGCGCCATGCTGTAAAACTGTCCGCAGCCTCTGCAGCACCAGTTTGATCCAGGCTGGCTGGCAAGGGTCCCACATGGCATGGCAGACCTCTCCTGTCTCGCCCGCTGCTCTCCTCAGCAGTGTATTTCGTCAGTCTGCCTGTTCTGTTCCCCACTCTGGCTCTGGTGAATCCTCTCACCCTCCCACAAATCTGGCCTGTACTCTGGTTCTTAAATAAATAAATAAATAAATAAATAAAAAAGAGGTGCAAGGTAAAAATAATGCATGCTAGAGGAGGGCCCTGGAAAATCAGGTGTGAGGACCAAGGAGAGACAGAAGCCCAGGCTGGCTGTGTTTCCAAGCAACTGTGGTTAGAAGTGTGGGCGCCCTCAGTCTCCTTGATTTAGCCTTCTCAAAACCCTTTCCGTGCAAATCTGAATCATGACCCCAAGCAGGGAGAGCAAGAGGCAAAGTAAATCCAAGTGTTGGACCAGAGGACATTTATATGAAGGGGCTCCCAGCAATAGCTCCAGAATTAGTAGCCCACATGCAGTGCTTTCAAAAACACTTTTCCAAGAGATGCAGTCCCGGGGCAGTAGAAAGCCCAGTATCCTCTTGGTTCTGCTCTGGTCTTTTGCACGGCCTTGAACTTTCTCATCTGCTGCAGATGAGTTGTTTTCTCTACCACATAGAGCCTTGAGAGAGTCAAGGATGCACCCAGATTCACCTCTTCCAAAAGAGAGAGATGGGATGGACTAGTGTATCTGAGGACCCCTTTATGGTCATCTCATGGGACAAAAAGGAGACCCCTCCCCAAGATCAGGGAACAGTAGAACCTTGCACAGGTCCAGGAATGATCATTTGGTCTGTATCAGGCAAATTTTATGTGCTGTCTCAGGTTCTCTCGGCGTCCTCCACTTCTGAGACTTTTAATTCCCCCCCCCCTTTTTTTAGCCCTAACCAAAGAAGTGGCTTAGCTGACTGTTTCTGGACTCAGAGGAGGAACCACATCTGGACTTTCTAATGGCTGCCAAGGTGACCAGATGGTACAAGTCAGAAGTTCTGGAGGGTTAACTCCTTTAGAGGTAAATTTGGAGCGCGAGATAAGAGACAGAAGGAGGACGTATGTGAATTTCCTCTGCAGCCCCTCTTGGTTGGACTCTTCCAAGGCAGTTTCTGCAAAGCTGGTGCACAGATGTCCTGCCTTGGCCAAGCAGCCGCTGTCTCATTGTGGAGGTGACGCGCTGCCTTGCAGGGCTTGCCATCCTTCTCGGCCCGTTCCCAATCCCTCCATCCCACTCACCTTATCACTCGAAGTGAGGTGTCAGCACTCAAGCTTTGTTTTGTAGAGAACCCATACTAATATAACACGAATGGTAATAATTAAAATTTCTTGAACAGTTACCTCACACCAGACACTGCTATGTACAAATACTACCTTTTCGATCATCGTATGAGGTAGGTTCCTTTTAAACCATACCTTAGGTATGAGGAAACAAGGACCCAGAAAGGCTAAGCAATATCCCAAATGGTGGGAACATATGGGGGGGGGGTCAAGCACAGAGTGAGATCTTGGTACCAGCAGGTGATCCATTCATTTTTATATTTCATGATAGTGCCTTTTTTTCTAAGGTATTCTTCCAAAGGAGCCACTCATGGAGGACAACCAAGCAACCAGAGAACTAGACAGGGTACCAGGAACATCATGCCTCTAGATCTGTTATTTGCAGCTGGTATGAGCTTAGCAGCAAATCCCTCACCAGGTACTTTATACCTTTTACATCTGCAAAGTGGGGTTATTGAGCTCGTGTTATATGTAACTCTTGCTTATAATCCAGTTCGTAGATTATATTCTTTTAAACCCCTGTGCTAATGATTCTGTCCTCCTGCATCTATCAGACACAAAAGCAGTTATATTCCGCTGGGTACAGGTGGGGTAAGTCAACAGGATAGACTGATGGGAGACCCAGTTAATGCCCCCTGTAGTTACAGTTGGGTTATCATCCACCGGCTTTTCTGTTGTCCTGGGACACAGACCACTTTGCTGACATGCAGGTGGCATTAACTGGGTCTCCCATCTGTCTCTCCTCTGGTGAGTTTAGGTTCAAGCAACAGCTGCAGTTCTGTCTCCCTAGGAACAAGATGGCCTCTCAAAGATCACAGAACTTTAGCCTCAAGGCAATGTGCACTAGCCAATTTTATTCGTGTCCTTATTAAGCAACATCAATAAAAACAAAAGGCAAGGCCTGGGTCCTATTTCTCCTTTCAGCAAATATTTACTGAACACCTACTATGTGTCAGAAACCATACAGGGTGAACAGAGAAGATACGATTCCTACCTTCAGGCTATCCCTTATGGCCAATGTGACCCTCAAGGTTGCTACTGTCAATAAGCAGAGAACAAAGGTGAGATCCCTCACTGTCTGCGATCACCAAGGTTTAGCTTCTCTGAGTCAACTCATGCCTTTATCTTAGTTTTTCTTCAAGCCTACCCAGGAACCATTTGAATCAGAAATGCCTGGTTTTCAGAGCTATTCAATTCATATCTCTGGGGTGGAGTGTCAGAATCCACATCATTAAAAAGCCTTCCAAGAAAATTCATATCTTCCCTAAAGTTCAGAGCAATTTTGGCTCAAAGCCCTTTGTGGTCACCACTCATGCCCTACCTGTTTGCCTGACAAGCGAGTGTGATGGATCGCTGTCGCAGGCCCCGCGGGGAGTGGAGCTTGCTCTGGGCAGGTGCCTGGTTCAGCAGCAGTAATTTTGTAGGAGGGAGAGTGGTGGTGTCTTTGGAGAAAGACCAACAGGCAGTGCTGGCATCTGCTCGCCTGCTTCCCCTCGGGCAATTTCTTATATGAGCACACCAGGTCGACTCCACCTTAGTTAAACAAGAACTCTGGCATTGGGTCTTGGAGCGTCCTGGCCAAACTGCATTGGAGATTTCACAGTCAATCTCCTGATACCCCGCCCCCAGCCTAGCTCCACCGGATCTCACTTAACACCCTGAGGCCCTGACTGCTGATTTCTTAGCTGCCTGGGCTATGCCTTTCACTATTTGTTTCTTTATTTCACTTCTGGGAATTTGGTGTTTCTACAAATTCTCTCCCGGAGCAGAGAGGGAATCTCGAGAAAAGTCTCAGGAAGGCAACCTTCCTTCATGCCTTGGTACCCCACTGGGGTCCATTGCCACAAATTGCAAGCTGAGAGCGGGCACTACAGAAAGTCATACCACACGCTCCTTCTGCTGGAGAAAGTATGTTCTTTCAAAAATAAATCACAGAACTCATGAGCCCTTGGGCCCATGGAGGCCCCGGGAAGTTCTCTGCATCATCCATGCTTCATAGGTTGGGGAGGAAATGATGAGGCCTGCAAAGCAGATGCTTCCAGAACCCTGAGTGGCTCCCTTACAAAGGAGAGAAGGCTAGAAGAGAAGGATAAAATAGGTACAGCATGACAAGAGGTGGCAATCACTCGGAACTGATGTGGCTGAATTCATTCCCAGAGGTGATAGGTAGGAGCCACAGCTGCAGGAAAAGAAGTGGCGGGTGATGATTCCGAAAACCCCACCCACACACGGGGATTTTGACACAGTGCCTAAGGAAAATCACTAAAGCTTCCTGCTGATGCTGATGACTTGGCCTTCCCCCATTTCGTAACTTTTTTTTGCTCCCCGAGAGCAGGAACTACTGTCCCAGCGCAGACTTTGGGAGCATTGAGACAAAAGGGAAATTGATCTCAAAGGAGTGGTCTTGGTGCCAGGAGACAAGCAACTCTGGGTGCCAGCTGTGCTGCAGTGCAGGCTTAGGTAGGGGCCTCCATAAAGACCTTTTTACAACTCCAAAGAGCATTTTCTTTTACTGGCTTCACTGGCAATTTGGTGTTCTCCCTCCCATTCACCTGTGTTCTGTCGAAGCCAACTCCTGGTAGTTTATATCTTCCAGAGAATTCTAGCCTGGGTCTATAAACCAGGTAACCTCTTACAGTAATTTTCTAGCTGTACTTCTTCCAAGTCTGCAGCTGGCATGGGGTGAGATGCAGCCCTTTGCTCCCCTTGGGACCCACCTCCCCACTCCCTGATGCCGGGTGGCCTTCCCCGCTGTAGGGGCAGGACAGGCCACTGAGCAAGTTTCCTATGATCCCATGCAGACGGGGTAAAGGAGGAGAGAGTCCTGGAGACCTCAGCAGGTTTGCAGGCTTTTATTGGGATTTACCAGGTACACAGCAAGCAAGGGCGCTGGGGGCCCGGAGGCTGGCAGTCTTCCCAGCCCCCAGCAAATCCTCACTCTCTCTGGGCTCTCCAGCCTTCTCTCACATTCTCTCTGCTCTTCTCATGGCTCTGCTTCCCTCTCAGCTGCTCTGCTCCTCTCTCAGCTTCTCCTGGCTTCCCTTGACTCCGCCCTTAAAAGCACAGTCTCAGCCCAGGTGAATCCCATCTACCTATGCCCACACCCTACTGCAGGTGCCCGCCATCAGGCATGCATTCAGGACCGCAAGGATCCATCATCTCTCCTGATGGCGAGAGGGCAGAAAAGCCTGACATTTTTCCTCACCCTATACCCGCACACCATGGTTGCCGTGTCATGAGGCCCACAGAGACCCACCTGTGTCTGTGCAGCTGTCCACACGTGGGCCACCAGGCCTGCACCTCCAGTGCCCGCTGGATGAAGAAAGTGTGGCCATCACCACAGTGCTGCCTTCACCCCCATCAGTGCCACGGCCACACCCAAGCCTGCCACTGTACCCACACGGAAGGCATTTCATGGTCTCAATGGGCAGCAGAAATTATAGAGAAATTGCTCTGTTTTGGAACTTTCTTTGAGCCAGAAGCAAATCCAAGACAGACTGGGCTCAGAACCCTGCCCTCCCTTAAGGCCCAGGCACCAGTCCTTGAACCAATCTCACCTGCAGTCTACCTTCCCTTGGAGGGACTTCTTCCTTGGGAGCCTCTATTCATTCATATAAATATACTCCTGAGAATCTCCTTCTTGCCGGCCTTTAGTCATGCCTCAAAATACCAGATCCCGGGTGTAGGATAAGTGAAAATTATCAGGATTTTCCACCCTCCTGCCATTAGCATTAATGATGGATCCCTGCGGTCCTGCATGCATGCTGATGGCGGGCACCCGGAGTAGGGTGTGGGCATGCATAGTGGGCACACCTGGGCTGAGAGACTGGGCTTATAAGAGTGGCATCAGGGGGACGCCAGCAGAGTAGCAGAAAGAAGAATGAGAACAGAACCAGCAGAGCAGCGCAGGAGAAGCAGAGAACAGAGCCCGAGAGAGAAGGCCAGAGAGCCCAGAAAGAGTGAAGACTCGCTGGGGGCTGGGAGGTCTGCCAGCCTCCTGGCTCCCCGGGCCCCCTGCCTGCTGTGCACCTGCGTGCTGCTCTATATATGGTGTAAAAAGCTCAATAAAAAGCCTGAAAAGCCACCGAGGGGTCCAGGACTCCCCTTTACCTGTCTGCCTGGATCATAAAGATCCTGCAACTGTGCCTTCCTGCCACTACACTGGGGGACACACTCTTCCTCCCTACCTTCCACCCTTCTCACCTTCTTGCCTTCCGCCCTCTATTCCATCTTTTCCCTGGCTTCCCTCTTCCCTCCTTCATCCTTTTACAATCTATTTCTTGTGTGGCCCCCTGTGTCAGGCACTGTGCTAGGCCCAGGAGACTCAGTAGCAGACCCACGGGTGCAGTAGGCACCCTGGTTGCCTACAGGCTAGTGAGAGAGACACATGAAACTACTTTTTATCCAAAAAGTAATTGGATAAATTACTCTCTGATCAGCACTGTAAAGGTGATCTACGTGTCAATGAGAAACTAAAATAGGGACCTCTCTTCTCAGGTGAGGAGTCATGTGAGACTGAGAAGTGATGGATGGGGAGAAGCCCCCCAAGAGAAGAGGGTGGTGGCAATGGTCCAGGCAGGAGTGAGAATGGCGAGAAAGCACAAATTCCAAACAGTCTGATGACTTTTCACAAAGTGAAACCCCAGATATCAGCACCCAGATTAAGAGACAGAGCAGTACCAGAACCCCAGAGCCCCTTCACAACCCCTTCCTAGCACTGTCCTCCAGGACTCCCTGAGGTAAACTATTCCCAGGTCTGTTCATTTTGATAAGCACTATCCTGTTCCTCCTTTATTTAAGAAAACAAACCCAGAGTTGAGATAGTGAATAAAATCAAATATCTCTGTAAAATATGACAAAGGAGACCTTTGCAACAGGGAAAACAGGTATATGGAGTGTTTGCCAGGTAGTTAAGTAGATCATTTAACAGATTCATGTACTTTTGCATTCCTCTATGGGTGGAAAAAGCTAAGTCAACATTGTGAGGTGATTTTATGGGTGCCAAATAGTATGAAGTGATGGGAGAGTCCCCAGCTTGAGTTTGTTGTGCTATGAGCTACCTTCAAAAAGACAATGGGCTACACAATTCATGTTCTTAAACTCAGAGCAATAGATGACAAATACGACATTTTCAAGTGAAGCGTTACAAACACTCAAGTTTTCAAACCTAGGTGTCCTAGCCCTACCACTTTATCCTGGAATTTTGGACAAGTTACTTAACTCTAAGTCAGTTTCCACAAAGCTAAGATGGTGATGATGATAATAACAGAATCCAACTCATCGGACATTATGAGAATAAAAAAAAGCAAGGGCAAGGAAATTGCTTAACACTAAATCAGGTACACCGAAACTATTCAATAAACGGTGCCTATTATTAAACCAGACAGAGAACCTGACTGATGGAAGTTCTGGAGAACCAGGTTAGGAGAGAAGCTGGGACTTCCAAGGTGGAAACCGTCAACACTCACAGGAAGGATAAAGGTGATAACCCAGACCAGGGAAGCAGAGCCTGACAGTCTTAAAGTTCTGTTTCAGTGACAAGTGAGTCTCTATACTGTAAACTTTGTAAACTTACTATTACACACAGTAGCATGTTAGTCTACATGCTATACTTTATGAAAGAAGCCAATGGAAATGGGAAGAATATGTTTGTTTCTGGTGTTGCCCCATGTTGCCTTACTAGAAAGAGAGAAGCATTTGACCAAGAAGAGATGAGCTCTGCTGCTGCTGTGGAAATCTTAGTAATAGAGGGGCTAAAAGGGAATGAGTCCCTTCTCTGCCTCTTGATGCGGTGGCCATGGTGGACAGGGTTGGACAAACTCAAGTCCTGCTTGTGCTGAAGGAGCAGGAAGTCAGCACCCCCAGTGATGTGTGTTTGTGTCAGGATTACGTGAGGCTTGTTCTGACCCTTTTAATGTTTCAGCATCTCTCAGGGGGAGCTCTTTTGGTGAACACCCAGATCCATGAAGGCACAGATCAAGGATGGATATTGGTGTGGCCTGAGGATGCACAGATCAGGACGTACTGGGATGACAAACAGGTGGGGATGTTTCGGCTATTTTCTTCTTTGAATACATCACCAGATACCAAGTTTTCAGGAATCTGTGGCAAGAAATCTTAGGTCATCCAAAAGATGTAGGTAGGCTAGGTTGGGTGGAAGTAGGCTGTTCTCCCTACTTTGATTTTTAATTAATCCAGGGACCCGTCCTTCTTCCTGAAAGATGACAATGGGGTAGGGTAGGGGCAGGTAGAGATAAGAAATGTTCAAAGTTAATGCAGAATGACTTGAAGGCAGAGGAAAGGCATTTGGGAAACAGGTGGGGGAAATATTTCACTTTTGCAGAGAAGCTAGTGACCCTTCTTGGGGTGGGCAGACCTTGGGGAGAAAGGCAGTGTTCTTGGGACAAATGATCAGCAGGGAATCCTTTGCAGGTAGTGCTCTTTATGGCACTACTAACTACCTGCGGAGTTCCTATGCATGAAGGATAACCAAAAAAAATTGCATTAACATGGATGCTGCCATCATCACAAAGTAATTAAGTGAGGAACTTAAAGCTGCCAAGTGCTAGTGTGTCTGAGGAGTCCACAGAGATACCGCATAAAGATCAGACATCATGCTCTGATGCATCAGTTACTATTACAACATCGTAGTAAAAGAAATAGTTGCAATCCCATGATAAGAACATGCTACTTGGCCCAAGTGCCCACTGCTAGAATAATGCATAAAGAGAATATGGTAGATAGACACAATGGAATACTACCCAACCATCAAAAAGGATAGGATCTTGCCATTTGTGAGGGAATTAATTAAAAGAAGTAGCCAGAAGGAGAGACAAATACTGTGTGATGCCATTCATTTGTGGAATATAAAGAAAACAAAAAGACCTGGACAAACAGAATAGTGGTTCCTACAGGGAAAGGAAGGTGGAGGGAGTGGGTCTGTGGTGGATGGTGACTGGATAGTTGGTGGATGGTGTAGTGAGAAAATGTAATCTTGGAACCTCTACAGCATTGTAAACTAATGTCACCTCAATTAAAAAACAAAGAAAAGAAACAAAGCAAAGGAAGAGACAAAACCCGACCAAAACAAACTGAAAATTTGACTATAAAATTAAGGCACCCAGAAGGGAAGGGTCTGGGATGGTGAGCACCGGGGAAGGGGGCCACTGGACTCTGCTGGAGGACTATGGTGCCTTGGCGGTGGGTGGTGGGTGACAGACACCTGAAGAGGTGTGACCCTGTACTCTGAATTATGGAGTGTTGCTACAAGGGGAGTGGTGGTGGTACAGATTATTAATGTCTATTTTTATTCATTAAAAATTAATAAGATTATTAATGTCTATTTTTACTCATCATAGGGTCATACTTACGATGCTGAAAATGGGGTTCCCACCAGAGATAAGGAAATGAATGTGGGTGTGCTCACGAGGGAGTCGAACCCTCTGAAGATTGGGATGCTGGCCTTAAAATGAGAGGCCATGTTTATTCAATAAAAGGTATGACTTTAGGTGGGGACTTCCTGGAACAGGTGTGTTTTTCCTAGAAACTGGGGGCCAACTCTTTTCTTTCCTTTTTTGGTAGTTTTACTAGTGTCAGGCCAGCAATGCCAGGGTGGATAATGGCTCAACTACCGTGCAAAAAAGCACTGTAGTTCCAGTAGCTCAGGGTCACAGAAAAGGCACCGAGCACCGGCTATAATCGCTGGCCAAGGGTTCACTTCCTATCTTCTTGGCTGACACAACCGCCCTTGTTCTACCACATTCCAACCTCAGAGATTTCCACCCCTCATTCATAAGGGGTGCTGAGCCTGGTGGTCATTCTTGATTAACTAATTCCTGCTGATTTAGGTCTGTGGGCCTGCCAAAGGGAGTAGAAATCTGCAGACTAGCTCTAAGTTTTGGTGGGTGGCATTGACTTCATCTGTAGGAGTAGATTGGAAGCCTTGAGCCAACATCAGCTCGAAGTGGTCATGTTAGAAACAAGCCTATGTGAGTTCAGGATGCCAGGGCCAAATAACAAAAGAGGAATGAGAGCTACCCAAGCCCCCAGGAAAGGCAGAGACCTGGTGAGAGACTCTAGGACTGACTTCACAATCTCTCAGAGGGTGGTGGCTGACAGGTCACTTACATCCAGAGGGGACAACCATTAGACAACAAGCCGAGTATGAAGATAAGCACAGTATGCTCATAAATCCTGCATCTCTATTCATATCTTGTTTGTGCATCATATTAACCATTACAACTCTTCTCTCAAATTGTTGTGCAAAGATGTCAATTCAATTGCACAATGCAAAAATAAAGTATTTGGGACAATTCACAAGCAACATTTATCATAGCTGCTAAAAGGAAAAACTGGAAAGAATTTGCTGAAGATCATCACTGGCAAGCTGGTCCAGGAACTTGAAACAGTCCCTACTCTAATGCAGGTTAGAAAAAGTTTTCTCATCAGTGGACTGATCATGGAAAGCTTCCTGGAAGTGAGTTTGTAGCAGCATTTTTTAGATTTATATGCATAAGATTCTTGGGGGTGGGAGTGGGGTGTTAAAACCGTGGCTTCCCTGCCCTCACCACAGAGATTCTGATTTAATAGGGAGGGAGCCTCTGAGAATCCAAACTAACAAACATTCAAGTAGATCAGTGCTTTGAGAAGGAATCTCTGAGTAATCCTGGTGGTTGCTGGTCCACTCTAGAAAAGGTCACCCTTCTAACCCCTCATCAACAGGTTCTCCTGGGACATGGGTGCTAGTGATCTTCAGTGGTAAGTTAGGATCTGTCTACCAGGGTGCAGGGAAAACTGGTAGAGTAGATTTGGGGGCAAGATATCAGCCTTTCCACCTGTCAGCAGAATGAATCTCAATCCTGGTTGCACATTAGAAATCACCTGGGCTGATGAAAACATTCTTATGCCTGGGCCCTACACTGGACCAGTCCACTCAGGGTTTGCATAAGGGCCTTCCTGCGGATCCTCACATGATTCACATGACTTGCATGAGGAGAATCATTTCAGTCAAGAGCAATTAAGAGCAAAGGCTGGAGAGGGACATGCCCAGCAGAGGGGGGAATGACCCAGGATTTACTTTTCATACCACATCATCCAGCCCACCATCCCCACCCAGGATATTTATTTTTGGGGTGAAGCTTGCCAATATACATGAATATCTAATTAGTTTCCTTGAGCAAGAGAGACTTCTCAGTGACCTCAAGAAATGACTTTGGGTGTGATATTAAAACTTTGGATTTGAATTGGAATCTTAGTCTGGCACCTGAATCATCTTGCAAGTCACCAAAAATCTCTAAGCCTCTGCTAAGTCATCTTTAAAAAAGAGACTGATGAGCAGGAACAGTATCTGAGGGTCACATGTGGTATGTGCACCGCAGCTGGGTGATGGGCCACCTGTGCTCTGACCCTCATCTCAGACCCCACAGGACACTTACAACAAGACCAGCCACTTTGCTCTAATTCATGCTGCTTGTGCTGATATCTGGGGTGCCGGCAGGGCACTGGAAATGTCCGGGGAGGAACTTATTGTCCCATATATGATCTTAGTCTCAGATTTCCACTTTTCTCACCTATTCCAAGAAGTGATCTGACCAGTTTTCTTTAGTCAGTGGCCTGGCAGGAAGGCTTGCAATTTGAGAGGAGTGTTACAAAAGGTAAACAAGACCCCACACCCCCACACCCCCACCAACTCTCCTGGGCCCAATGAAATCCCAAAGTCAATATGGAAGACACCATCAGTGGGACAAAGAATTGACTCAATGGATTTCTACTTCACAAAGGGGATGCTGGTCCCCCAAATAACATTCATTATGAAGCTGATGAACAACTAGCCCTAGCAAAATGCTGTGAAAGCTTCAAATGGAAAACAAAATGGGTCTCAAAAATAATATATTCAATATGATTTCAATGATGTTAGTTAATAGTTCAGGAAGGTTCTAGAAGCAAAAAAAGCCAAGATGCCACAAAACTGCCTCTATATGGAAAGACTACAGTTGACTTTCTTTCATGTCTTCTTTACCTGTTTCAATAGTTTTAATTTTTTTTCACAATGAGCAAAATAGTCCCTCTGGCTTCTCTCTCAATGGGCCCCCACTGGATGACCATTGCTCTTGATGCCTATGTGGGGTGGGGAGGGGGCAGCAGGCAAGTGTTAGCAAGTGTTTGGAGTTTGGCTGCTGAGTGTTTTGGGGGGAGCCTCATCTGCAGCTGCCTTCAGAGAAGCACTGCTGACACTTTGATCTTGGACTTCCAGCTTCCAGAACTGTAAGAAAATTAATTTCTGTTGTTTATGACACCTGATTTGTGGTACACTTATTCTTATGGCAATCCTAGCAAATTAATGCAGAAGATTGGTCAGAGGAAAGAATTACAACGTGGGCCCCATTGGAAGGAGGAGACAAATCTATAAATTCTGATCATCCAAGCCAATCCCGTACCTCGGGACTCTTAACACTGAGACAGGAAACTCAGAGACAAAGTAGAGCATTTGCTGCAAATATATAAATGGATAATGAAGACAAGAAAAGGTGCTCAACCTCAGTAGTCATTAGAGAAATAGAAATCAAAACATCAATGAGCTGCCACGTCACAGCTAATATCCAAAACACAGAAAATACCAAGTATTGGCAAAGATTTGGAAAAATCAGAACCCTTGTGCACTGATGGTGGGACTCTAAAATGGTGTCGCCCCTGAGGTGTCCCAAAGCTAAATACTGAATTCCCATATGATTCAGCAATTCCACTATTGTCTATTCTGCTTCTGGATCAGCCACTACACTTTTTCATCTCCAAAAGAATTGAAAGAAGGGAAACAAACAGATATATATACACTCATGTTCATAGCAGCATTATTCATAATGGCAAAACATGGCAATAACCCAAATTCCCATCAGTGAATAAATGGATAAACAAAATATTTATACAGACATGGACACACACACATACTGGAATAGTACTCAGCCCAAAAAAGGAAGGGAATTCTGATGCATGCTCTAACATGGATAAACCTTGCAGACATTATGCCAAGTGAAATTAAGCCAGTCAGTCACAAAAGGATAAATACTTTATGATCTCATTTACATGAGAGGCCCAGAGCTGTCAATTTTAAGATGTGTACTATTACTGAAATAAATGAAAGAGCGATCTGAATTGTTAAATCTATTTTTATGCATCAGAGCATCCAAATAAGACTTCTCCCAGTTTTCCCTCACCCTGGATACCCCTCAGCACTCAGAGGAATATGAAGGGGCCCCAGGGCACAGCTTTGAAACCCTGAACTCTAGGATCCAGAATTTCATTCCAGCTCTGACCTCACAGGAACTCAAGATCCTCAACAGAATTTTCTCCTCTGGGGACATTTTGTCTTCTGGGATGTGTCATCCAAAATTGTAACCTTGATCCAGTCATCTATTTTTGGGCATTTGGGTTGTTTCCAAAGCTTAGCTATTGTAAACAGTGCTGCTATAAACATAGGGGTGCAGGTGCTCTTTGGAATTGATGTTTCTGTGTCCTTTGGGTAAATACCTGGGAGTGGAATTGCTGGATCATATGGAAGCTCTATGTTTAGTAGGTCCAGAAATCTCCACACAGCTCTCCATAGTGGTTGGACCAGTTTGCACTCCCACCAGCAGTGCAGAAGAGTTCCTTTTTCTCCACAACCTCGCCAACATTTGTTGTTGCTAGTTTTTTTAATATGTGCCATTCTCACTGGTGTAAGATGGTATCTCATGGTAGTTTTGATTTGCATTTCCCTGATTACAAGTGATGTTGAACATTTTTTCATATAATAGATGACTGGATCAAGAAGATGTGGTACAAATACACCATGGAATATTACTCAGCATTCAAAAAAGATAAACACATGCAATTTGCAGCAACATGGATGGAGCTGGAAGGGATCATGCTCAGCGAAATAAGCCAGAAAGAAAAAGAAAAATACCGGATGGTCTCACTCATAGCAGGAATCTAGAAAACTTAAATAAGGGACCAGGAAAAAGAATAACTATAAGAAAGTGAAAATCAAAATCAACAAAAAACTATGAACCAGAGACACTCTATGGGGGGTGGGGGGTGGGGAGGGGAGGGATTGGGGTCAAAATAAGGGGGTTGCAATTGTATGGGGAATATAAAAATAAAATTAAAAAAAAAGAAAATTAAAAACAAAGAAACCAAAAAAACTGTAACCTGCAAACCCAGCCAAACTATAACCCAGACTTGCCCTTCTCCACCCTGTCCTCTCCTTCCTCCTTCCCCAGTTAGCAGATGCAGCATTTTTTTTTTCAAGCTATAAAACTATAGAAAGAATGAAACCCTGGTTCTTAGGAAATGCACTATCAAAGTGCTCAGAAGTCTATCTCAAGCAGCCTGCCAACAAGCTCGCACGCACAGCTCCACCCCTGAGGACTGCTCACATGGGGAGCGATTGCTAGTTGAGTCAGTTCACTATTTACATGAATGCTCGCACCTCGGATAGCCAGCCTAATGGCAGCAGGGCCTGTGGACAGGTTGGTCTTGACCCTTCACGTACTTGACGTAATTTAACACTGTTTCTTCCTGCTTGTTCCTGAGATAACATTGAGTTTGACTGATGGGATGAAAGAGATGTCTCCTGGTTTAAAATTTTTTTGTGAGAATGAAGTTTCTAGCAGGGTTCATATCAAGGATTAAAAAAAAAAAAGGAGTCTTAGTAGGATGTTGCAAAGATCTGTGGTCAGTTATAAAAATCCCTTCCAGGGAAAGTTTTATTTTATGATTTTATTTTTTATGATTAAGTAAGATTTTGCTAGACTGAATTTGGATGCAGCTTGAAATCTGCTTGTTAAGACAAAGCTATAGTACAGATACCCCCATGGGTCATGTTCCAATTTTTACACTTGTTTTAAAATGTGTTTTTAATCTGGTTGGATCCTTGGGAATACATTATACAGGCAACAGGACACGACGCTGGTCAGCATGTAGCTGGCCCACTTCTAAATGTCAACATACTCTCTTTTGCGATGATTCGAGGTGTTTGATTGCGGTCCCACACATGTACCATCATCAGGGGAGAGTCTATGAAAAAGAACTTTGTTCTGGAGAACACTAATTTGAAGAGAGTTTGAAATTCAGGGATGTAGACTAAGAAAATTACACATTTTATTTGTCAAATTTATCCAGAAATTTGTTTCTCTGTTTATTATTGTCCCTCTGTGGTTTTGTGCGTGTGTGTGTGTGTATTTATATATATATATTTATATATATTATATATATTTATTTTTATATATAAATATATATAAATTTATATATTTATATATTTTTAATATATATTTATATATGTTTATATTTATTTATTTATTTATTTAAATGTTAACTGAAGTAGAAAATGTTTAGGTGAGTGATGTCAACCGGGATCAGAAGATAAAGATTCCAGGAGGAGGTAAAACATACAGGTGGTGATTTCAGAAGAAGGAGAGACATGGTTCAATAGGGAAGAAAAGGGGGGGATATTCTAGAAAAGAGGGGAAGCCCACAGAGGGTGAGTTAGTTTGTCTGAATCAAACAGGGGATAAAGGCAGTGGGAATAAAACGTCTTGCCTATAATCGCAAACACTGGGAGACCTGCTGAGGTGGCAAGATAGGAACCCACGGACTCCCTCCTCCCCCAGACACACCAGATATGAGACTAAACACAGAGCAATCACCTCTGAAAGATAT
The DNA here is from genome assembly GCF_964194135.1 of Talpa europaea. NCBI lineage: Eukaryota > Metazoa > Chordata > Mammalia > Eulipotyphla > Talpidae > Talpa > Talpa europaea. The sequence goes on from NC_140072.1 coordinate 17,212,075, forward strand.
TCAGAAATTAGCTGAGTGACTGCCTCACATTCACACAGGGGGTGAATGTGAAAATACTGCATTACAACGGGTAGGAAAGACCAATCAGGAGGGAACCCCCAACCTCCCAATCTCCAGCATCCCCCTGAGGCCAGAGTTAAGATCCCATATTTCATGCTTTTTATGCTAAGACTCTCACCTAAAGGACAGGTCCCCAAAACATCTAGCTGTGAAAGCCAGTGAGGCTTGTGTCCAAGAGACCCTCAAGACTACCACAAAGGAACAGTAGTTAATGAATTAGCAAGTGCTTGCCACAGCTATGCTTCTAGGGTCAGTGCAGAGGGAGTAGGCAAAATCTCTTAGTCTATCCCAGAAAGGAGTCTCTTCAAATTTTAAAGGCTGCTGCTTGAGGGTCAGCTTTCTAATATAGAAGACATCTAGGGGCTGGCTTGTATCCTCCCCATAGAAGGGTAGCCCCACCAATCCACATACCAGCTCCCTGTAGCCCATTCTAAGTCACCATTATCTCCCTGAAAGGAAATTGTATGAACATTTGTGCTATACCTTTTGTGGTTGTCAACCAAGACTGCCTGGCTCTGATAGCCAAAGGGGTTTCCATTCATGTGCCCATAGAACAGTGACAATTTAAAGAAGCAAACACTAGGGTCTCCCTGGTGGTACAAGGGGTTAAGACGCAGCACTATGAAGCTATCCACAGCCATTGTAACACGTGTTCGATCCCCGAACCAAGGAGGTGACCCACATGGCACAGCAGCCCTCTCCTATCTTGCCCGCTACTCCCCTCAGCAGTGTCTTTCAGTAGATCTGCCTGTTCTGCTCCCACTCTGTCTCTGGTGAATCCTCTCACCCCTTGCCCCCACACTCTGGCCTGTACCCCAGTTCTTGTATGCATAAATAAAGAAATCTTCAAAAAAAAAAAAAAAGAAGCAACTGGTAATGAGCATTCAACTCATGGATATGCACTTGGGTCAGAACAGAGGGCTGAGGCAAAACCCCACCCCCAGCTTCTCTCTGGAATGGGGTTCCCTACATTCTTTCCCAGCTGCTCTCTGAGGGTCTGGTTTCCATTCAGTCTGAATCTAGACATTGAATGGGGTCCTCCCCTTGGGAGCACTGACAGCCTTGGCACATTCTCCAGTACTAGGGGGACTAAAGGACAAGGAAGGAGGCTTGGACAAGCACAAATGCTTGAGACATAACCAGGAACTTGGGCCAGGGTGAGGGATCAGGTTCACCTCCTACACAAGGCCATTCTGGCAAGACTGGCTCAGGTGACTCTTTTACCTAATGCACAGAAACCAACGCAGAGAGTCAAGGACAGTGACAAGCATAAGACTATGCTCCAATCAAAAGTACAAGAGGGCTCACAGAAACATCTATCTTAATGAAGTGGAGATAAGAGATTCACCTGATAAAATTCAAAATAATGGTCATAAAGATATTTATTGTGGGCAAGAGGGTAGTGCATGAACGAAGCAGGAAGTTCAATCACAAGAGAACATAAAAATGTTCCAAACAGAAATAACAGAGATGAAGAATACAGTATCTGAACTGAAATTCAATGTAGGGGTCCAGGAATAAACTATATCAATTGGAAGAAAGGATCAGCAAACTCACAGACAGAGGATTGAATGAAAGTGATAGGAGCTTAAGAAACTATGCGGCACCACCAAGTGGACCAATATACACATTATAGGAGTCTCAGAGGAGAAGAGAAAGAAGAGGGAAGGAAGCTTATTAAAAGAAATAATGGCTAGAAATTTCCCTAATCTACGGAAATAAACAGACATCCAGATCCAGGAGACACCCAGACCCAAGAAGAATCAAAAAACCCACAGAAAAACACATTAAAACCACTGTCAAAAGTTAAAGACAAGGAGAGAATCTCAAGAACAGCAAGAGAAAAGCAATTTGTTGCATACAAGGGAACCACCCTTAAATTAATAGCAGATTTTTTCAGCAAAACTGCATGCTGAAAGGCAGTGGGATGGTAAATTCCAAGTGTTGAGAGGGAAAAAAATCCAACCAAGCATACTTTACATGGCAAAGTTGTCCTTCAGAATTGAAGGCCAGATAGTTTTCCATACAACTAAAAACTAAAGCTGTTGATCACCACTAGTTTTTAAGAAACATTAAAGGGAATTCTTCAGGCTGAACCCAAAGGACACTCATTAATATGACAGCATCAGAAAGAATAAAAGTCACTGGTGAAAGTAAATATTTAGTTAAATTCAGAATATGCTAATATCGTAAGTGTGGTAGGTAAATTACTTACAACTCCAGCATGCAATTTAAAAATCGAAAGTAGGGCCTCCCTGGTGGCACAACGGGTTGAGCACAGCGCTGTGAAGCTGTCCGCAGCCTCTGCAGTGCAGGTTTGATTCCCGGCCAGCCAGGGAGACACCCACAGGGCGCAGCAGACCTCTCCTGTCTCACCCACTGCTCCCCTCAGCAGTGCTTGGTCCATGTGCCTGTTCTGCTCCCCACTCTGTCTCTGGTGAATCCTCTCACCCTCCCACACCTCTGCCCTATACTCCAGCTCTTGTATAACTAAATCTTAAAAAAAAAAAAGTACTAAAAACAACTTTATTGTGACATTTTGTTAGTGGATACACAGGGAAGAAGATAGTGGTGACATCAAAATGTAAAATGGCTAAGGAGACAAAGGCAGAGAGAAGCCAGTGTCAGGGTCCGAGAGGGGCAGGTGGCAGATCCCCACCTTGAGTTCAGATGTTTCTGACCCTACATCCCCTACCTTTTCTTCATGCAACTACTTCCATGTATTATAAATGAAAGAGGGAGAGTGGTGGAGAGGAGAAGAAGATAGTGGAAGGGGAGAAACACAGGAAAGGAGAGAAGGAGGAAGAACCAGGAGATGAGAAGGTGTTATTCCAACCTGCAAACCAGAGCAAGCTTTTAAATAAGGCCCTGAGTCTGCATTGAACTTTTGACAATTATGGTTTGTCAGCATGGTAACTGATTCATAATTATTTTATGGGAGTTTAGCAACTCTCTATGTAACTGGCTCAGAGCAGTTGCAGAGCTGTTAATCCTGAATGTTTATTACCCACCATTCAATAAATAGCTTAATAAATCTAAAGAAGTCCAATTTATAGGGATGGTTATGGCATGCTATTCAAATTTCAAGCAATTACAATAAAACCACATCTATTGAGGGTAATGCAGTTTTAAAAAAAAATGGTATTAGAGGATCCTGGAATGTGACATCCCTTGAGCTATTCTTTGCTGTGTGGGCCACAGGGAGCCTGGGAGGACAGAGGTTAGAAGCTGTCTCTGGGCTGCTGTCTGCCAAGGGAGGGTAGTGAGATGGGTAAGTCTCACCATTTTCCATGGCATTTAGGAATCTAGGTTCCTGGTGATAGTGACATTTCAAGGTTGTTTATTTCCCTGTTTAGGGCTCCCTCTGGCCCTCATGTAGTAGAGTATGTCATAGCTCAGGTTGGAAAGGCCTTAGGAATCTTCTAGAAGGTTAGTGATTTGGGAAGAACCAGGAATGATGATTTCTCACAGTCAAGACCAGAGACTTCTCTACTCACTTCTAGGAAACAACTACATCCACACAGAGGGCTGTAAGTGGAACCGAAAGGAGAGAAAACAATAATATACACATGGACACATACACACACTCACGAATGCACACACTTCACATATTACTTACCCTTTGGTTCATGGTCTTCCTCTTTCTCCTTGACACTTTGTCCCTCATTATCTCTCACCCGGGATTCAAAAAGGGGATGGAGAATGAATCAAGTGGCAAAGATATTGACTGTTTGCTTCGAGTCCGAGAGTGGCAGGTGCAGAGGAGAGCAGACCTGGTCCTCGCCTTGGCTCTTATCCTTATTGTGTGTCCTGGGACAAGTCATTCTAACTATGGGGCCTCAATTTCCCCTGGAAGTTCTAACATTCTGTGATATTATGTTTCAGTAAAAGAAAATAGCACGTGGATTAGGGGCCCAGGCTGAAGAGGTGCTTAGCAGAGGAACAGAATCCCTGTCCATGTGGGAGACAAAGGCTGAATTATGAATCCACTTTCTTCCAGTACCCACTGCCTATTCAATGTGAAGTTCAGTGCTTGAAACTGCACATGAATGAGGGGCATTCCTTCCTGCTAAGAATGAAACCTAGTGAAGTAGGAGGTACATATTCAAATAATTATAGCACGCAGTGGTAAGTATTAGACTGGCATTTTAGAGAACACTTTTCAGGAGCACGGAGGGGGAGTGTCACTTTCCCAATTTTAAGTTGGGGGAAAATGTATTCAGGTCAGACTTGATGGATAAGTTGATATTTAAGCTAGTTTTTAAAGGACGGTGTACAGACACTTGCCACTGAGAAAATGGGGAACAGGCACTCCCTATAAAGGGAGCAGCAGAGGTGAAGGGCATGACCATGTCTTCATTCACCTGTAACATGACAGGAATGGTTTGGGGCCCAGGGAGTACAGCAGTAGATAAGACAGAGTCTCTGATTTCATGGAGCTTATATTCAAGTAGGTAGGGGTTAGGTATGAAACAGTCAAACATATCAATGCATAAGGTGGTCTTTAGAACATAGGCAAGCCCCGGACCCAAAATGTGGGGAGCATAATGGAGAAAAACTGGACATGAGCTTGGAAAGGCACAAACTTAAAAGATTATAGAAGCTCTCTTGTGCAGTGCTAAGGAGTTTATTCTTCAGTAGCAGGGAGCTAAAAAAAATTAGCAGAGTAATTAACAAATTTACAATTAAAATCTAGTAAAGAATAGATCAGAGGGAGAGAAACTGGGTGCTGGGAAAGCAATTAGGATATTATTACTAAGGAAAAGATGAAGAGACTAGATGAAGGGCATGTCCATGGAATGAAGATGAGGAGAGACCAGGAAGGCATTTCAGAGACATAAACAAGATCTAGTGTCACGAGCAGTGAATGAAAAAGAGGCAAAAATGATAACACTTACATTACAAGAGACGTGGGATGTACATATACTCCTCAAAGATAAGGAAGACAGAGAAATGGTGGACATGCTACTAAAGGACAGTCATGCAGAAGAAGTTGAGGACTCCATGGAAGAGCTAGTAGACTGGTAGTCAGAAGGGGCAGTGGGATGTCATAAGATAATTCCAGGCTCCAGCCACTGATTGGAGACTGTTCCATCTAGATGAGTAAATGGAAGGAATACATGAGGCCACTCAGAATTAGAATGGAGAAGAGCCCTAAGTCATACTCGTGAAATTCCTGCAGAAGTGGTTAAGTGAAGAAATTTAGAATGAACGTTCAAAGAGAATGATGTTCTGGAAGCAAAAAAGGAAGTGAAAAGATGAAGGAGTTTTACAATAAAATCGAAAGTTAGTTCTTTGGGCCTCCCCTGGTGGCGCAGGCGATTGATCACCACGCTGTGAAGCTGTCCGCAGCCTCTGCAGCACTGGTTCCATCCCGGCCGGCCGGCAAGGGTCCCACATGGCAACGCAGACCTCTCCTGTCGTGTCTGCTGCTCCCCTCAGCAGTGTATTTCGTCAGTCTGCCTGTTCTGTTCCCCACTCTGTCTCTGGTGAATCCTCTCACCCTCCCGTGCATCTGGCCTGTACCCCAGTTCTTGTATAAAATAAATAAATAAATCTTTAAAAAAAAAGTTAGTTGTTTGGAAAAATCAACAAATTGATTAATCTTTAATGAGATTGATAAAGAAAAATGAAAGAAGACTCGCATTACTAAAATTAGTAATGATAAAGGGAACGTTCCTACTGACAGTAAGATAAGTAGGACTATAAAGGACTAGTATAAACATTTATTGGCCAAACATCTAAATGACCTTGATAAAATGGACATGTTTCCAAAAAGTTACACATTGACTCAAGAGGAAATAGAAAATCTGACACACATGGATTGAATTAATAATCAAAATAGGTCCCTCAAAGGAAAGCCTGGTACCACATGGCTTCAGTGGTGCATTCCATCCAAGTTTTAGAGGAGAATTAGCACTAATCCTTTTACAAACTTCCAAAAAATAGAAGAGGAGGGAAATTGGAACTCTTAGACACTGCTGGCAAGAATGTAAAATGATGCAGCTTCTTTGGAAAACAGCTAGTTTGGCAGTTTCTCAAAAGTTAAACATAGAATTACCATATGACCCAGCAATTACACTCTGGGAGAGAGTCCCAAGAGAAGTGAAAACATGTGTTTGCACAAAAAATTTATATGATTGTTCATAGCAGCAGGTTCACAATAGCCCACAGGTGGGAGCAGCCCAAATGTACAGCAGCTGTTGAGTGGGTAAGCAAAATAGGGAGGACCCCTGCAATGGGTCACTGACCCCAGATAAAGGAATGGAGTTTGGATGTGTGCTGCAACATGGACGGGCCTTAAAAACATGTTAAGTGAGTGAAAGAGATACAAAAGGCCACACAGTGTATGATTTCATTGATATAAAATGTCAAGAATAAGCAAATGCATAGCGACAGAAAGCAGGACTGTGGTTGTCAGGGACTGGGGGAACAGGGAAATGAGGAGAAGCTGCTAATCGGTACAGGTTTCTTCAGGGAGATGAATATGTTCCAGAGTTCGACATTGGCGATGGTTACACAACACTGTGAATACACTAAAAGCGAATGAATTGCACACTTTGAAAGTGAGTTTAAGGATATACGAGTGGCATCTCCATTAAAAAAAAAATCAGTTAAACCATTTTGGCATAAAGGACATAACAAAGAGAATAGATGTGTAATAGAGCCATAAAAATATTTTTAACTTAGATGGTAGATCAAGGGTTAATTTTGCTACTATGCAAAGAGAAATTACAATTTGACAAAAAGACTAAATCACAATAAATGGAACAAATTATGTCAACACACAATTCATAGAAAGGCATATGCAACTGGCACCAAATATGCTTAGTTCACTGATAGTCATGGAAATCTAAATTAAAATAACAATGAGCTATTTTTTTGCACCCATCAGATTGGCAAAAATTGAAAAGAACTATCACATCTATTACTGGCAGGGAGGTGGGGAATTAAGAGTGCACTGGTTGAGATATAGTTGCAGTTCTTTTGGAAACTATCAACAATAGTTAATATTCAAAGTACATATATCCTTTGACCTCACAACCCCCACTTCTGTGAATCTCCCCTATATGAAAAGTGGTTTCTAAGGACATTGACAGATATATATATATATATATATATATATATATAATTTCCTGAATTGGTTACTGCTATTAATAATGGCCCCAAACTGAATAGACGGTGGAACATCTATATAATGGAATAGTGTGTGATCATAAAAAAATATGAATTGGAGAACTACTAGAAGAGTCAGAGGGAGTTTTCCACTTCCCCCGGGGTGAATAAGAAAAGAGAGATACAGAAGGTATGTATAATACAGTCCCCTTTAACAAAATAATTACAGAGAGTATTACATCTATACATAATGATACATAAAATCTACATATACTCCTAGTATACCTAAGAAAAGGGAAGGGAGATTACTCTGGTGCTAGTGGAGGGCAGGATACCTAAAAGGAAGCAGAGATGATATTCCAGAGGCAGGGGGAGGTGCCTGCAGTAGTGCAGGAGAGACTTGACAAAGACCTTGGCTAGTGGACATCAGAGCCCAGGGCACTGAGATTCTCCCCAAACTCCTGCCAGGCACTCCCTCTGGGCTTTCCTTTGGATGTCAGAGTCCCCACTTGCTTCTTCTCCTGCAGAAGGGTGAAGGCCTGCTGGTTTCCTGCTCCAGTGCCACTGCCCAGTCCTCCATCTTATTTTCTCCAAGGTCTGTGCAAATCAAAGTGCCAGCACAGACTTTCCCCACCCTGCTCCAGTCATCACCTTGAGCCTCTCTCATAAATTTGGACCATGGGATTCCCCCCAAACAGACATGGTCAGTAACACATCAAAGATGACATCTTCATGGTCTGTTCTTATATTCATCCCGGGTCTATATGGATAATAAAGACACCCAACCTCCTCTTACCTCTGTCCTCTTTTTGCTGCCCATAGTCTTTGTTTTACAGGGCATTAACTCCACTTCGCTCATGGTCTTTAACTTCTGAGTTCTCCTAGAACTCCAGGTTCACACTCCTCCACTCCGATCCAGCTCTCTTCTCCTCATACCTGAACTAGAGATTCTCATACTGAGAGGGTAGGTTAGTATGCCAGAATCCTATGGAGAAAGTGTTTCAAAACACATGTGTGGGCCTCCCCGGTGGCGCAGCGGTTGAGCGCTGGGTTGCGAAGCTGCTCCGCGGCCTCTGCGGCGCCAGTTCAATCCCCGGCTGCTCCCCGGCCACAGGAGGAGGGTCCCACATGGCGCGCAGACCTCTCCTGCCGCCCGCTGCTCCCCTCAGCAGTGTACTTCGGTCCTTCTGCCTGCTCTGCTCCCCGCTCTGGCTCTGGTGAATTCTCTCGCCCTCCCACGCTTCTGACTGTACCCAGTGCTTGTATAAAACAAAAACAAACAAACAAACCAGCAAACAAATAAATAAAGCATGCCTCTATAAAAAAAAAAAATAAAATAAATAAAAAAAAAAAAAAAAAAAACACATGTGTTTGCCATTCTCGCCCTGCTCCCCTCCCACCACATGTCAAGGTTCTTGAAAAATGAGCTCTTTTTTTGTTTAATGATAGTATTAGATGGTACTACCTAAGAGCTCCATTTTGCAGATCAGGAAACTAAGGCCCAATTAGATTAAATGTCCTAGGACTTTCAATTAGATTAAATGTCTTAGGACTTTCTGAGCAATGAGTACATGCTCCTTCCCCTGCACTCCCTGATCTTTAGGAAAATTCACCAAAGCCTCTGAGGAGGCGTCTTTACTTCTCAGAGGAACCCCTGAGTGTCTAACGCCCAATAGCTTGTTTTAGTTTTCACTTTTCTGCAAACAATTATTGAGTTTCTAATAGTGCCAAGCATTATGATGGAGGATAGATGCAGACATACAAAGATGAACAAAATAGGGCATCTGCTTTTAATGAACTCACAGCAAGTGGGGAATTAGATCAGCAAAAAGAGACACTTCCAATCAATGAGATCGGTACCTCTACAGGCTAGAGGAGTTGGGACTTTATCCCACCTCTGAAGGCTTCCAGGACGCAGGTGTTTAAGACCCACTTAAAGCAAATGGATCTGCTTAGACCTGCCTGAACGTGCAAAGCCACCTCCCTGGGACCCAGCATGTCTCACCCTTACCTTGGGGACAAGCCACAGTAAAACAAAATCTCCCTCCCCATCACCTGCGAGGGCTCTGTGTGAACCTGGCCACCGTGCAGTTTTGGCAGTTTTGTCTTTGGAAACTTCTCCTCAGGCAGATAAAACAAAGAGGAATAAACATGTAAATGAGTAGGCTTGAGTGTATCTTTAAAGTGATCGTGATCTTATAGCAAAGAATATGTGAGGAAAAGAAAGAAAAGAGAATTCTCAACCAAGACACAGAGAATAGAGGCACAAGTTCAAAATACCCTTTGAGTCATAAATCATGGACTAAGGTGCCAGATGCCTGGGTTTGACCCCAGATTTTGCCAGCTCCACCACTCCCTCCTGCATGACCTTGGGCCCCTGCTCCAGGAAGTGTAGGGCATTTCTGATTCTCAAACAGAGAGAACTGGGAGCAGGTGGAAGAGAGGGGTGCGAAAATTGTAGTTGGTACAGACCGCAGAGGATCTTACGAGTTTGGGCTTCAGTTGTGGGAAATTGGGAGCTAGGGTTGACTTTTAAGGTAAATATTGCAAGGTCAAAAAAAATATTTTTGAGCATTTCTTCATAACTCCCCAGTGGTTTTCCTACACGACAGGGATTATTAATGTAGAGCATGTGAAGAATGCCCGCAAGTGGGATCAGCCACAGAGAGGTGGCAAGAGAAACACACATCTGACATGGACCAAGCACCTATAGCTTCAAAGCAGAGCGGAAGCCAGGGGCAGTGGAAGGGACCCAGGGCAGAGGAGTGGGAGGGATCGGCAAAGCCAAACACTGTGCCCCTTCTTGCCTTTTGGGTCCAAGAAACTTCTGAAATTATCTGCTGTGCTTTCAACCTGGAAAAACTGCCTCTTTGATCTAGAGGGAAAAAATGGTTTAGCCCGTAGGTTAATGCTGTTGGCTAAGTATTTCAGAGAGACGGCACTGCTTGAGCATGAGCAGAGAACCGGGCCTGGGAAGGGGCAGCAGGGGGAATAAAGGTAGCCTGCTTAACCTGCAGGAACCACAGTGTTCTTGTCTATGAAATGGGGAATGAAACTCCTGTCTCACATTTCTCCCCAAGGAGGAGACTATGGCAAGTCTCTCTATATCAGATATCTGTTTCACATTAGTGATGCTCAACAGACACCTCAACATAACATTGGCATGTGATGGGGAATGCTGAATTAGCCCACGAGTCTGTGGGGTGCAGTCTGTGACTTGGCTACCCCTGAATGGCTCTGCTGTTCCTCTGAATGGGCTGGACTCACTTATATGCCTGGAGGCTGACTGGCTATTGCTCATCTAGGAGGGCTTTGGGACAACTGCCTTGACTCCTTTCCACGGGCATGTTCTAATGGCCATGGCGATGGCATGGGGCAAGGGTGAGTGCAAACACAAGTCTCTGCTTGAAAATGTCACATCTTCCATCCCCCACTGACCAAAATAAATCACATGGCCACGCTCAGCATCAAAGTAGGAGGAGACTGCAAACTTACATGGAATAAGAGGAGGTGCAGGGAGCGGTGAAGAATTGGGGCCATTTTTGACATCTATCACAGTCTCTATAAACCATAAGCTATGCAAATAAATGAAAGGTAATATGACTCTCCAGAGGCAATTTAATCAGTGTATGCTTGTTGAATTGATTTACATGGGCACTGGCCTGTCTCAGACCTGATTACTTTCACAAGTTTGTCCAATTGCCCCCTGGTTTTTCATAACTAGAATAAACCTCATTTAAAAACTATCTTTAAATTCCTCTTGGACAGCTGAGGCTCTCTGCTTTCTCTCTGTCTGACAGTCTAGTGTGTATATGTGTGTGTGAAGGGGGTGGGTGTTGGTGGTGATTTTCTGTTTCCATTTAGCTTAAGTCATCAGCGATAACTTTAACTTGGCAGCTTCATCAGGGCTCTTTCTAAATGTGCTGACATTTCAATTAAATGTCAGTGGCATCATTCTATTTACCAGCTGGAAGATTTGTAATGGGGAATATTGGTAATGCCAGAGACTAGAGATTTCCATTTGGTAAAATGCCAGCCTATGTCTTTTGTCCCTTCTACACCCTGAGGTTCCTCTGCACGTGTTTTGACAAACTGATTGTCTCTTCAATGTGTCCCTGGTGTTCTAGGTCAGGAATTTTCAAGTTGTTCCCTGAATCCTAATGGGGTGCTTTATAGGTTACATTGTTTGTTTTTTGTTTGAATATGGAATAAAATGCCTTCCCAAATTAACTAAAGAATAGTCTGAGTCTGCAGGGCAGGCAAATACAAAGTTATTATTTACAACTACATATTTATATTTATTAGGCTTTTCATTGGGAGCAGCAAAAAAACAATAATTAGTCTGATCATAGGCTATGGAGCCCAACTGCCCATATCTGAACCCTAGCTCCAGTCACATCATAGCTATGTTATTCTGGACCCCTAACCCAGATCGCTGAGTCTCCATTTCCACATTTGAGGATGATAATATTGTCTCTTAGAGTTCTGTGGCTTAAATGAGTTAAAATGTTGGAAGTACTCAAAGCAGTGCTGAAGTATTTGTTATTATGCATTATTAATACAAAACAACCCAAATAAAGTAGATTTAAATCAGTTGCTGAAGTCAATATAAAAAAATGTAACTGTCATCCATGATTCCCAATTTAATCTTATTTGTTAATCAAAATAACCTCATTATTGTCACGAACTGACAAAAGTCAAAAGTAAATATTATTAATTAGAAATTATAAAATAAACACAAGTTCTACACGAGATTTCATTTAGGGGGTAAAATGTTCTGCTGCTTGAAAATTTTGAAAGCTGTTGTTCTTAGCCATCTCACATAACTCCGTGTTACGGGCTTACAAAGCAAAACAGATAAGGGTCCAGCCACTGATCTCTGTTGCCCTGGAGCACAGATTCCGGTTTGAGTGTTTGAGCATAGCTGTGCAAAGCTGAAATTATTCTACAATGGTTTCCACAAGCACATCCTGGAGGATCACACAAATTGTGAGAGCCCTTGGTGACAATTATCTTCTGTGGAAAGAGCAATTGCCTTGTCCATTGGCCAGGGTCTAGAAATGGTCATCTGAAGGGTCTCTAAAGCATGAGAACCCCAAGGTCCATGTGGCTATTAACCATCCTTGCTGTTCAAATAGTCTGACTCATCAGATTCCAAAACTGCACAGGACTCCAGGGGAACTATGGAGGGTCCATGCCTCTCCACTCCTGCCACCTTGTGGACAGACTGCTGCATAGCCTTTGGTTTGACTCAGGCCTGCTAGGTCAGCAAGTCCAAACTGGGTGCTTGGCCCCTTCTCCCACCAGGAGACCCTGGTGAATGAAGCTGCCTGCAAGCCCCCACCCCACTCCCCGAGCTTGGAAAAAGCCCTGAATGGGGGGTTGCTTCTTTGTAAAGGAACAGCAGGAGACACACTATGGGAATGGAACCAGCTACCAGTTGAACCCAACACAATGGATCAAATCCTCCCCATTTTACACATGGGCACACACTGACATCCCTGTGACCCAGCTGGGCCTTGAACTGATGGCTTCTGACTCCCAATTCATTGTGGTATTTCCTCTCACAGCTGCACTCAAGGACTGCCTTCGGGGAGGAATTGGCAAGTGCTAGAAACTTTAACTTATAAATTAATGTGAAGCTTGATTAACCCACATTATCACCATTTTTGTTGTTATTATCATTATGGGACCCAATTTAGCCATTTCTGGTTTTGTTCAATGTGTATACGGCCAGGAACGCTCTGGGAGATAGAATTTATTTTCCTCTAGCTATTTCCACTGTGGGGAGCCAAATGTTTCCACGTCATGGGCTCCTCCTTCCACTTCAGTGGTTTTATACTCATCTACAGAATAGAAATGCTTTTTCCTTCCTATTTCTCATATGGCTGACCATGTACAATGTTTTTATTTTTCAATGCAATGTATATTGCTGTGATAAACATCTCAGTGTTTTGTCAGTATACAGGTATGTAATTTGTGTTTATGTGTATTTTTTTTTTTCAATTCTGAAAGTGGAGAAGGCATGTGAAGCCTGAGTTGCTCAACTGAGTTGGGAGGGAGGACAGTACAGGGAAGTTTGGCACCAGACGAGGAGGTGTTTGGATGACTAATGAAGGTGTTTTGATATTTTTTCTGGGTGGCAAGGTATGGCTGAAGAAGAAAAGAGAGTGATACATGCAAGCTGAGTGTGGGGCTAGAAATTTGAGGTCAAAGAATAGACATTAATGGAGCAAAGAGATGTGAGGCAGGGATGGAAGCAGGCCCTGGCCACTGTAGCTGTGAGACCTGTCTGGGTCTCTCTTCACTTGCCCATAAAATGACTGGGAAGCTGAGAGCGCAGGGGAAGAGTCCCAGCTTGGGAGCCGGATAGACCTGAATGTAAATTTAACTCAGCTGCCTATCCGTCTTGAAAATGGAGAGAATTTTACATACCCCAGAGGATGATGGTGATGACTGCCATTATGGCTCAGAGAACACACCACTCGGGTCATACAAGCTTGCAGAAGCAGTGATCGTCTCCTCCTCAGCACCAGGGGCTGGAGGTGGCCTCACTGTCTTCTAGCTCAGTTGTGTGGTGGTTCCATTATGATGAGAAAACAATTTAGAAGAACAAGGGGCCTAGAAACTAAACTATCACTGGTTAATGGATTCATGGTTTAATCTATTAAAAAAAAAAAACTCTCCTGGCAAGAACCCAAAGGAAAATAATAGTAAAGATCCAAACATTTCATTGAGACAAAAGTGATGTTGACTAGGGAGGTTTTCTTTAAAGTGTGTTTAATTCACAGTACTCGATGCTTTCCAGGCCTTAGGGGTGAGTTTCTCCCAATTCCCAGAAGATGAATGGAATGACATGAGGAATACACCTTGAAATTCTTGGATGATGAAAAAGGATTAAAAATCAATAGTCTTTCTGCTTCAACTCTTTCAATTTTGCTTTCATTTCCCTTCAGCAGAAAGAAGCACAACAACTGGAGAATGACTGGTGCTTGAGGGACCGGTGTGTTTTGCCAAGAGATATAGGGAAGTGCCACGAAGTGCCATCGCCACCTGATTCGCACCCTCAATCACACATGCTCAAGTGCATAAACTTGGCTGTGTGGAGGTTTGGCTGAGGGGGTGGTGCTTGGCCTGGGGGAAGGGAGTGCTAGGGCTGTGCTGTCCAATATGGCAGCCACCAGCCACGAGAATTCAAGTCTCGGCTCATCGAGCCACACCAGCCACATTCCATATGATCAGTGGCCCCATGTGGCCAATGTCTACTGCACGTGCTCAGGTGTAGAGCATTCCCATTGGCATTGAAGTTCTACTGGACAGCTCAGGTCTAGAATTAATTTGCTGATCTGGAATCTGGGTCTTTAAATACTAGAGAGCACAGGGGGATAGTCGAGATGATCTAGTCCTGTTCCCTGCAGGTGGAAGACATAAGTTCCAGTCCTACCTCTGCCATAACTCACATGTTGCCTTAGTTTATCAATGGGGGGGGACATACTTTATGCATACATGGGGTCTTCTCATCTATGGAAGGGTTATCGTCTATTCAGTCTGTCAGATAATTTTTTTTTAATGTCTACAAAGTAGAGGTAGACTGTGAACATGAAGTTCTGTTGAGTTTTTAGCGGCATCCCTCGGAGCTGACAGAAGCACCAGCGTGCCACAGCATGGTCAGCAGCACCACCCCGTTAGGAGCATCAAATAGCTCCCCCAGGGTCAGGCACACCAAGGGTGCAATATGCTACCTGAGGTGTCAGATGCCACTGGGTATAGAGTTTCTTCCAGAGAAGTCCCTTCAGTTTCTCCCTTCACATTTTGCTGGTCTCTTCCATGATTTTGCAATTTAAAACTGGCTTGCAGAAGTGACAGAGCAGGGATGCAGAAGCTGTGTCTTTGCAAGATGTCACCTTAATACCATGCCACCTTCCCTCCCTCCCACCTCTGCTCAGCAAGGGGACAGGCTCCAGGGGCCAATGGAAAGATGCAGCCACAGGAGTTCTCGCCCCACTCAGATGAACCTGGAGTATCTGCTCCAGAGGGAGGAGCTGGAGGAACTCCTCCACACTTCTCAGCCCCATGGTCTCTCAGCTGTGCCAGCATTGCCTACTTATAGCATATGGTAGATGAAGTTGTGCATGTTGAAGTGAAAGACAGACAGAGGCCCCCACCCTCATGGTTGTTAGTATTCTGGCTCCCACAGTAGCATGGGTCATGGGACCATGCCGAGACCTGTTGGGTCCTTTCTCCCCCAGCAGTGCTGCCTGTTCCATCATGCATTTGCCCAGGGAGAGTACATGGCCAGTAGCCCAGTGCTTCCCAAGGTTGGCTCTGAGCCCTGCCATCGATCTAGCTGTGTGATCTTGAACAAGACAACCAAACTCTCAGGTACAAGAATCAGTAAAATGGCCGTGATGCATCTCTGGTGTGTGTTTTAATGAGGACCAAAAATTGTAAACTCAAGAAAAGAATATGCACAAATCAAAGCCCCAGATAAAAGCACTGATATTTTGGGACTAGGATGGGTGCCTTGGAACAGAATCACGTGCCTGGGGGATTAGCTCATGGAGGACTCTGAAGTATCAGGACCATGGAGAAAAAGCAAAGAGCTAGGACGAGGCTGTCAGGTGCTTCCTCTTTTGTGAATCTGAAGTCCGCTCCAACACTTCAGCTTCCTTCCCCAACCATCTACAAGCACAACTCAGGGACAATCGGGTCCCAACCTTCACCTGTGGTCAAATCCCCACACAGCATCTCTGCACAAGGTCACATAGCTTGTGCTTGGACGCTGGCGTGACCGAGAGTTCACTACCTCCCAGGCCTGCCCATTCCATCTTCCGGCAGTCCTGGCTGATAGCGCTGCAGGATGAAAGGTTCTTTTTGAGAGATGTCTCTATTTTTAGTAACTGCCTGGATGACCGAGTTAAGAAGGATGCTGAAGCCGTCCAAGCTCTGTGGTAGTGATTATGTCTCTATTGGTCTCAAAGGGGGCTTTTGTGGCTAGATGCTGTGTATCTTCCTCCCAGAGCAAGAAGCTCTTCTTGCTTTGAATCAAACTCTGCTTCTACCTTTTGGCTCTTGTTTTCCCTTCTAGTGAATTGTTGGTGGCCTGGCCAAATATCAATCCCCTTTTCTTTCCTTCTAGCAGAACCCAGTACTGCTCAGGAGGCCCCTGTTCTCCCCTTGAAATCTCAGAAGCAGCTTTCCTGCAGCAGCTCCAGGATGGGTCACAAATAACCTTAAATAAACAGACTAATCCCATCTTCTGTCCCACAAGGACTTAGAAATAAGCATGTGACCCAGTTCCAACCAGCGAGGCATGATCAGAGATGTTTGCAGAGGGCTTCGCTTTTCTGAGAGTTACAGGAAGTCAGTGCTTGCTTTCCTCCTGGAAGCCAGCAAGAGAGCACGCAGCCCTTCCTGCCACTGACAGCCCTTGCAAGTCCACCACCGTAACCCATTAAATTGAGCCTGACACTTGATGGTAGAGTGGAGGCATGGAAAACACCCGAGACATAGGTTATATTGTTGAGCTCCCAAATCAACCAGCCCTTGAAGAAAGCCCTGAAGCCCTGGTACTCCCTAGGCAAAATGCCCACATTATTTAAACCGGTTAGAGTGTTCTGTTGTTTGCACGAACTAATTAACAATAATGTTGTAACAAATCTAATTCATCTTGGAATGTCCAGAGAGGACCACCCATGTCTTTTTTTCTCTAGGCTCGGCTCCACTTCATTTCCTTCAACTATTCTTCACACCGAATGACTGGGAGTAATTCAGTATTTGGGAGGCTCTCTGCTGAGTGTATTCAAATAGTTTTAAGGAACTCTATAACACCTGATAGTAGTTTCAGGTTTCCACATCTGGGCATCTGCTGAGGCCAGGAGCGAGGTGAGCACCAACTGTGTTGTCTGCACTTCCCCACCCCCGCCTCCTGACGTTGCTCCAGAAATCCAGATGGCTAGTGGTCACACGGGGTTTCTCTTCCCCGGCTCGGCCGAGGCAGCCAAGTTCTTTCTGCCTTCTGGGTAAATAACTCATGTTCTCGTCACTGCGCGTCACAGATAGAGAGTTTTCAGTGGGGTTCAATGTAATTGCTACCATCTATCACTTTAATAGCCTAATGAAGGTGAGATGTAATTAGAAAGGGTGTCAGAGGAATATGGAGTTTGTTTTACAATTATCTATACAGCCAGGGGGACCATCAGCACAGAACATTGCCTTTTAAAAACCCAAGAAACATGTGGCATAAGTGTTCATCACTGGATGACTTAAAGGGACCTGCGGTCAAATTCCACTGGATTTTCTTTGAGCATCTTTGAATGATGATGCAGGTTTGTTTGTGTTGGAAAATAGGTGGGTTCTGAAAAAAACTGTGTAAAAACTGAGTGTTTGTAAATCAAATCCTCCTTCCAGTTGACTTACATTAACATTGCAGAGCTGTTTCTCTTCTGCTGTCATCTCTTGAGCCTCTCTGGCTGCCCCTTCTTTGATGAGCAGTTAATGATTCTAAATAAACATAATCATTCTGGACTCACTGGCGAAAGGGAGTCCGGTAGCTTGACATTCTTTTTCTTCATGTGGAGAATTTGTCCCTGACGGTTTGTAAAATCGTAGTAAAATGTTCACAACATTAAATTTACCATTTAAACCATTTTAAGTGTATAATTCAATGGCATTGAGTATACATTCACAATACAGAGTAACCATCACTGCTCCCCATTTCCAGAACTTTTTCATCTCAAACGGAAACTCTGTATTCATTAAATATTAACTGTCTCTCTCCTCAGTCCCTGGTGATCTCCATCCTACCTTCTGTCTCAATGAATTGAACTACTCTGTGGACTTCACACAAGCGGAATCATAGGTTTTTGTCTTTCTGTGTTGACCCATTTCACTTAGCATGCTATTCTCAAGGCCCATTATGGGTAGCAGGTGTCGAGTTTCCGATCTTTTCAAGGCTGAATAACGTTTCATTGTGGAATATGTACAAAATACCACACTATATAATACCACATATATAAAATGTGTATATATATGCACACACAATATATATAATGTGTACATACATACACACACACACTCCACATCTGCTTATTCATTCATCCATTCATTTGGACACTTGGGTTGTTTCAACCTTTTGACTATTGTGAATAATGCTGCCACGAATGTGCGTATACAAGTATCTGTTTCACTCTCTGCTTTCAATTCTTTTGGATATATACCCAGAAATGGAATTGCTGGATCATATGACAGTTCTATATTCAAATTTGTGAGACAGTTTTCCAGAGCAGCCGCATCATTTTATATTCCCACCAGCCATGCACAAGAGTTCTAATTTGTCTACATTCTTGTTATTCTCCTTCTTTGGGGCCATAACCATCCTAATGGATATGAAGTGATTATTTTGTTGTGGGTTTTTAAAAATAAGTTTATTTTTTAATTGAAAAACCTTTTGTTATTGAGGGACCCTTTGTTTACAATGCTATGTAAGTTTCAGGAGTATGGTTTCACCCCTCCATAAATGTATCTACCACACCATGCCTATCACCAAAGGTCTAGTTACCATCCATCACCATCCAGCTGTTACCTCCCTACCCGTTCCCTTACACCTTACACAAAGATGAATTCAAAATGGACTAAAGACTTGAATGCATGATCTGAAAAAAAAAAAGAAAACTCAGAAAAAAGCATAAATGATACAAATTTTGTTATCAGCCTCAGAGATGTCTTTAGAGTCATGTCTTTAAGGAAACAAAAGCAAAAATAAACAAATGGGACAACATCAAACTAAAAAACTCCTATCGAATGAAAAAGACCACCCCAGAAAACATCCTATTGATTGGGAGAAGATACTCCTTGTGGCATTGATTTGCATTTCTCCCTGGGATTTTAAATTTCCATGTCCCTCAAGCTTATTTGTTCTAACACCCAAGGATAGCAAAGACTTTGAGAATGGAGCAGAATAGACATGCAGGAGCCTCTCAGAGCTCAGCTGCCAGGAATAGGAACCGGGGACTTCCACTTCTCCATAAGAGACAGACTAAAGCACCAGGTTATGCTCTAGTTGGGGTTGGTGAGGAGGCCCTGGTCTTGGGAATGAACACCTATGGCCCATTTCACTATCTTGTCATTGGGGTTATCTTGACTGGATCATTAGAGCTCTCCAAATTTCAGTTTGTTCATCTCTAAAATGAGGGTACCCTCTGCTCAGAATGGATATGAAGTGTTGAACACTATGAGGTGTGGAAGCCTGTGGCACATTAGCAAAGGTTCCCAACAAATATGATCAACTATAGAATTAATCATGATCGCACCTTGACTTCTATTGAGCTCAACTAGTCCAAATGCAAATATTTTAGCTCCCACAAGGCCACACAAACCAGATCAGACATTCCTCTTGAATTCCTGTGGCCTTGGTCAGCCTCTGCCACACAGGGCTCTGTTAGTTGATGGGCTCCTTACTTAGACTGTAGCTTTCCATCTATGATCAAAAGCAGAAAATAACTGATAGAAAGCCCATCAGCAAGACTGGGGTGGGGCCATACAAGACAAGCAACATCCACACAACTGCCAGTCCTGAACAGGAACAGTAGCTACATGCATAGGTCGACACAGTCTCTTATATGTTATGCTCCCCTCAAGCCCTCACAACAGCCCTGTTTCCATTCTCAATAAGCAGATATGCAAATCAAGGTTTTAGGGACTAGTCTAAGGACCAGAATCCAGCAATTGGTGGGGCTGGTCTTGAACCTGGGACTTCTGATGCCGTGTCTCTGCCTAGATTGATGGCAGTTCATTCTGAGCTCCGGACTCTACCCCATTTCAGATTCTAGTCTGATGGTAGGATGGTGAGTGACAGAGATCAAGAGCCGCAAGAACCTTTTCTCACCTTCCTAGCACTCAGGATGTCACCAGCCAGGTAATTTACTATATGGTCTGTTACATTTATGTATGAAGGTTTGCTGAAGTGAAAATGAGGCTTCTCCCTGGATTTGTCTTTCATCTTTTCCCAAACATTCATTCAACAAACATTTGTCAGCATCAAAGTTTAGGCTAATTTCTCTGTGGAAGGACGCCTTCCCTAATTGCCTTTCTCTTTCCCTGTTCCCCACCCACAATCCAGGGCCCCCGCTGCCTTGGTTTGAATGTGGTTTATCCCACAGGAAGAAATTAGAGGCTGACAGACTGCTGGATGACTGACCCTTATTTAGAAGACACTGTCAGTGGGAAGAACATTGCCACCAGATAACGATCACTTGCAGCAAGATTAATGCCAGGACTTGTCTTCTGATGGATATTGTGCAAGAAAATAACAATTACTCACTGGAGTTTTGTTGGATTGCGGCAGTGCTCACCCTTGCTAAGGGACATGAGCACCATTTATGGAACCGAGTCACTGGGCATCAAGTGCTCTCTCAGTCGAACACCCAGTGTCCAGTCCAGGAGGCAGGGGATGCTAAATGGACAATGGGGGTGGAGGAGGAGGATCTATCTCAGCCAGCTGTGTGATTTGGGGTGCTGTCTTGATCTGCTAGTGCTGCAGGTTCTCCAGCCAATACTACTGTCACCTGTTACCCAGGCTGTTTTTACTGGGAAACACTTGAAACCAACCCTTAGAATGTTGCATTTCCAGCAATGGTGAGTGTCTCTATCATACTGGCTATGGGGGCAGGAGAGTTGGAAAGACAGAGTATAGGGTGTGAGAGGGGCAGGAAATAAGGTCAAGAGTGAAAGTCCTCCAAGGAGGAGGGGATCAGCAGTAAAGCAGCCCTCATAGTAAACACTAGTTCAGTTTTCTTCTCTGGGCCAAAGAATGCTGGATTTGGAGTCAGATGGTTCTGGTTCAACCCCCAGCTCAGCTACTTAGTAGCCATGGAATTGTGAGCCAGATCATCTCATTGAGTTTCAATTTCCTGATTTTAAATGTGGAAATATGACTCTAGCCAAGCCTGAATTATTGCAATAGCCTCCTACTAACCTTCTGCTTTCCCCCTTTATTTCCTCTCTGAGCTTTGTGATCTTTTAAAAACACAGGTCATTTCAGGACATTCCTATATTTCACCTCCCCAACTGTTCCTGTTTCACTGAGAGTAAAAGCCAGAGTCCTTACACTCTCCCCAAAGTCCTCCTCCTAGGACTTCTGTCCCCTCTCGGACCTCATCTCTTTCTACTCTGCTTCTTTCACTGGAGCCTCTCCCCATAGCTCATTGCCTTTGCACTGGCTGTTCCTTGTACCTGGAACAGTCTTCATCCAGATATCTGCATGATTTTTACACCCTCATTTACTTCAAGTGTTTGCTCCAAAGTTTCCTTCTCAAATTGCAAGCTCAACCTCCTCTAACCTTCCCCAAGTCACCTTATCTGGCTTGGTCTTTCTCTAATAAATACCCCCTGCAGCTGTACTAGTTACTTACTGTTAACTACTTAAAGTGCCGGTATTCATGATGGTTATTGCCTGGCTCTCCTTGAAAGAAAGTTTGATGCCAGAGGACAGGTATTTTTGGCATCTTTATTCAAAGATGTATTTCCAGCCCCTAGAAAAGTGTTTGATACATTCAACAAAATGTTAGTTGAATTTGCTTGTTTTTTTCACAGTTTTATGAAGGATTAAAAATCATACATATCAAGAAAGTACCAGCTGGGACTCTGTCCCCTGGAGGTGTTCAGTCATCGTTAGTACCAGATGTGTGTGCAAGGGGTGTGGTGTGGTGGGTGTGTGTGACACTTCAAGCTCTGCCCCTTTCACGGTGTGACACACAAGACCCACTGGGGCCCACAAGGAACAATATACATCAGCACAGAGGAAGCTGAAGATGTCACAGTGACTCCTTGTGAAATATTATTCTCAGTGGAGATGAGGTGAAGCCTCAGCAGGATTGAGTCACAGTTGGGCTTCCAATGGAACCACTGTCCCCTCTCCCAATAAGGAGAATAACAATGGGCTCCTTTTGCACAAATGGTACCTCACAATTTAAAATGTGCTTTTTGTAGAAAAATTAGAAAATTAGATCATAAAGAAATAAAAATTACCCATAATGCCACCAGCAGAGCTGGATATGATGAGAATTTTGGTGTGTATCCTTTCAGGTTTTAATTTTACATACAATTATAAATGAATAGTTTTATTTAATAAAAGCGGGTTTGTACTATAAATCTTGTAAGTCAATTTGATCTTTTTATAAAATTATATTAAGGATATGATTGCATTCAGACCAACTTCTTTCTAATAGCTATGCAGTGTTCATAGTAAGCATTTTCCACAGTATTCCATAAAACACATAACCAATATCCTATTGAAGAAATTTAGTTTTTCTTATTTTTCTCCAATTAGATAATGCTTCTTTGTAGACAACGACTATCTTTGTACATATTGCTATATCTGTGAGTTAAAAAACTATAAAAGTATATTCTGTTGAATGACAGATTTTGGTTAAGGGGTCTCAATCATAGTGGTTCCCAGAAATTATGTGGGCCAATCAGCAATGTTACTGTCAAACTCATCACTCATGTCAAATTTTTTATATCATCTCTTCAGATAGAAGAGGAGGCAAACATTCAGCTTGACAAGTGAGTTTAGAACCTTTCCCCCACATTCTTAAATAATTATCCATGGCCACTGGGGTTTCTCCAGGAAATGTCCCTATATAAGCAATAGACTCTTTGCTTAATGACTATTCAATGTTCATAAGTATAAAGTATACCATAAAATTTTCAATCATGTCTTTTATCCGATTTGAAGAAGTGCCTTTCCTTCATTTGCTGAGCATTTTAATCAAGAATGGGTGCTGACTTGTCAAAATCTTCTGCATCTATTGAAATGATCATATTTTTCTTCTTTACTCTGTTAATGTGGTGAAATATACTGATTTTCAAATATTGAAGCAAACTTACATTCCTGGGACAAACTCCACTTTGTCAAGATGATTATCTTTTTTGCTGGATTATACTGATCACACTCCAGTTATGATTGTATCTGTGTTTAGGAAGGATATTTGTCTGTTCTTTTCTTTACTATAAAGGCTTTGTCTGATATTTGTATGAAGTTTGTAGTGAGTTCATAAAATATAGTGGGGCATATTTTCTCTATTTTCTGGTCTGAAAGCATATGTATAAGCTTGGCATTATATGTTTCTTAATTTTGATAAAATTCAACAGAGACACCATCTGTATTTAGAGATTTTTGGTAAGAGGTTTTAGATGAATCAATCTTAAACACATTTAGGGCTATTCAGATTTTCTACTACATTTGTATCCATTTTATTTTACAAGGAATTTTTTTTCTTTCATCTAAATTATCAAATTTATTGTATAAACTTGAATGTAATATAACCTTTTTATCATTTTAATATTTGGGGGTATCTGTAGGAATAATATACCCCCGATACATATTATTTGTGTTTTCCTAATACAGTAAACTGTGTTTTCTGTCTTTTATTTCTTAATCAGTATTGTTAGAAGTTCTATTTGCCAAAGAACCAAATTTTGGCTCTCTAAGTTTTCTTTATTGTTTGTTTTATATTTCTGCTCAAATCTTTACTGTTTTTGTTCTTCTATATCATTAGGGTTTAAATTGCTCATTTTTCTTATGCTGGAAACTTAGATGATTAATTTTAAAACCTTCTTCTTTTCTAATATGATGTTTTATGAATGAATTTCCCTGTAAGTGCTGCTTTAGCTGCATCACACATTTTGATATTTTGTATTTTATTACTATTTAGTATGAAATATTTTCTAATTTTCATTGATATTTCTTCATTGGCCCATGACTTTAGTAGTGTCTTGTCTCATTTCTAAATATTCAAGGCTTTTATGAATGTCTTATATTGAATTTCTAATTTAATTCTGTTGTCATTAGAGAACAAACTCAGAAAAGGTTCAGTCTTTTTAAATGTATTGAGATTCATTTTGTGGCCCAGCATATGCTTTATCTTGGTGATTATTTTGTGTGCACTTGAAAATAATATGTATATTGTAGTTTGTTGACTATCGTATTCTGTAAGTGTCAATTATATCAAAATGATTTATAGTCATTGTAAGATCTTCTATGTCCTTGCTGACTTCTGTCTCAGTTTTTATCAACTACTGAGAGGTGATAATGAATTTGTCTATTTCTCTCTTTCATTTAATTTTGATATATTGTATTTTTTCCCATATACTTTGAAGGCTGGTAATTAGATACATACAAATTTATTATACGTCTTTCTGCTGAATTAATCCTTTTATCATCATGAAATGTAATATTCTTTGTCCTGAACTCTCTTTGTGTAATATTAATAGAGCCACTTTAAAGTTCTTTGATTAATATTTGCATGCTGTATCTTTTTTAGATGTATACTTTCAATCTGTTTCTTTATATTTAAAGTGTGTCTCTTGGTTGACAGCATGTAATTGGGTATTGGTTTTTACTCAGTCTTACAATCTCTTCCTTTTAATTGAAGTGTCAGACCTTGTAATTTTAATATAATTATTGATATTATTGAACATAGACTAGCATTTTGGTATTTATTTTCTGCTGGTACAATCTGGTTTTTGTTCCTCTGTATCTCATTTCCTGTTTTCTTTTTGGTTAGTTGAATAGTTCCCACGATTTTGTTTTAATTTCACTATTGAGTTTTGAGCCATATGTCTTTGCATTAATTTTCGAGGGATTGTCATGGAATCACTAGTTTATCACAGAAATTAGAATAAATATTGTTTCATCTCACATTAAATAGAAAAACTTAGTAATAGCTGTTTCATTTGCACCTCTATCACTTGGCAATGTCCTAGAGCATCTTTTGTGCTCTTATCATATATCTTATATTTAGATATGTTATAAATACCTCAGATTATATAATATTTTTTACTTTAATTAGTTGTATGTCTTTAAAAAACATAAAGAAAGATAAACAGTCTTTATTCACAAATTTACCATTTCTGGTGCTCTCTATTCCTTTCTGTAACCAAGTTTCCATTTGGAATCATTTTCCTTTCAGCTCTTCCTTAACAATTTCTTACTGGAAAATGCTTGTTGATGAGAAATTTTCTCAATATCATTGATCTGAAATTGTTTTATTTTTCCTTCATTTTTGAGTACTATTTTTAGCAATAGAGAATTTTGGTTTTACAACTTTGCCCTTCATCACCTTACAGGTGGTGTTTTCATTGTCTTCTGGTTTCCATGGTTTCTGCAGATAGTCAGTGTAACATTGTTCCCCTATAGATTAAACTCCATTTTCCTCAATTTTCAAAATGTTCTTTCTGAGTTTGGATTTCAGCAGTTTTCCCATGATAGGACATGGTGTGGTTTCTTTCTTTTTTCTTTGTATTTATTCTGCTTGAGATTCGCTGAACTTCATGGAACTGATTTGTAAGTTTGGGGAATATTCAGCAATTATTTCTTCGTTTTTTTCCTACCTTATTATATCTCTCCTTTTTTGCACCCCATTTACATATTGCATTATTTTATGTTATGACACATTACCTTAATTCTGCTTATGGTTGGTTTACTGCTTGATTGTCTTACAGATTTCTGAAACTGTTCAAATTTTTCAATCTTTTTCTCCCTATTCTCTAGCATGGATAATATCTATTGAGCTAACTTCAAATTCACCAACACTTTCTTATGTTATCTTCCATCTACTATTAAGCCAAGCCAGTGAGTTTTAAATTTTAATTGTTATATATTTTTTCATTCTAGATATTCTATTTGGTATTTTTATGACCTTTTCTCTGCTGAGGTTCCATATCTTTTCATTCATTATCTGTATATTTTCTTTTAAAACCTTGTGCAGGTTCACAGTAACTATTTTAAAATCCTTTTCTGCTATTCCAACAAATTGCATCAATTTCTATTGCCAGCCTTTTCTATTGACTATTAGTTACATATCCTATTTCTTCGTTTTAATAACTTCTAATTACCTATTATGGATAACATGCTGTGGAGGCTTTGTCTTGTTATCTTGCTTTCTAATATACTGAAGTTTTAGCTGCCTATTACAGCAGACAGTTAATGTGGCTAAACTCTATCTTTCCTGAAGTGGGTATCAGTTGATCTCAGTGCTTAGTTCTGCTTTTCAACTGAGCTGCTTGGAGTCTCCTTTACAAAGTACAATTTAGCGGTCAATTTGGGCAGAATTTACAAGAATATTTTGAGTCTCCCCATTTTGTGGTTTCCTTCTCCCACTAAGATTCCTCTCCTTATTTGCCATCTGCTCTGACAACCTGAAATCTGTCCTTTAACTCCTTAAGTTTATAAGACCCTGCCCTTCTGGTTGAGTTACAGCCTCCTTACATCATGTATCCTAAACTGGGGTAAGGAGAAATTATTAGGTGAAAATCTGTATAACTGAATTTCACTAGCACATTTCCTTTCTTTCATTGGTTAATGGTCCTCCAGTTTCTGCCTGCTTTTATTTTTTTGGTGCCTTCAAGTGCCTTTTGTTTATTTGCCCAGAGTTTATAATTCTGCCTAGAGAATGGTTAGTCTAAAGCATACTACCCTATCATTACCAAGAGCAAACAATGTTAGTGTATGTGTGTGTGTGTGTGTGTGAACTGCTTGCTTTATATTTTCCACTCTTTTGCTCTTGACATATTCATCTTTTCTCATTAATTTATAAGCTGTTCCCGATGAGCTCATTTCTGCATCTGTTCTGACCATAACCTGTTTGAACTGCTGGAAAGATAGCTCCTATTTCACACTCTTGAAACAAAACATAAAGGATAGCCTAAGAGAACACGAAAAAATGGATCAAGGACAAACATAAATATGAATTAGAAACCACTTCAAGGTGGTACCTACCTACACACTGTTACATAATCCTCTGCATTTGGAACTTGCAGTGTCCTCACTGCTGGCTATATATGACACAACTACCCCTGTCCCCAGACCAATTAGCTTAGGCTGTTTTCCCACTGTTCTACCCATTATTTTATAATAATAATTATAAAAATAATGTTATAAAAATAATTTTTATAATAATAATTATAAAAATAATGTTCTACCCATTATTTTAACTTAAATAGTGTTAAATCACCACTGTGTCTATAGAACAAACATCACTAAGTATGCAGTCAGGATACCTGGATTATAATCTGGCTCTTCCACATCATAGTCAATTTATAGGACTCAGTATCTACAACTTAAAAATATTCACAATAAAAGGATGTTGTGTTGTGGTTAGGACGAAGGCTGCAGATATCTAATACAACATGGGACATAAAGAGCTCCAAAAACATTCAATCTGAATATTTGCTCAGGCTCTGTTCTCTCAAAACCAGAGAACAGAGGCAAAGGATTTTTGGCTGTAGATGCTGTAGATTATCTCAGGGATTGGGATGTGAATATGGGAGTAGGCAGCTGCCCACCCAGATATATGAGAGAAAAGGGGGAGCAGGAATGTGGACTGGGTTCTTTTAACTACTAGGTTGGATTTGCTCTTTGGAGGAATAATAAATAGTTATCTTTCAATCCACTAAATTCCAGGTGGTCTGTCATGCAGAATTATTGTAAAAATAGAAAACAAATTACAAGCAACTTAACATGTCACAGCTAGCAAGGTGAAGATGGATTTAGCTTCTGACCTATCTCACCCATGATGCAGAACAATTTCACATTCGAGAATGTACCTAACGATGTGACTGATTTATGAGGGCCCAACAAATCCTGATATCTGAATCTGAGTTACTTTGCAGGTGTCTCCAAGGAGCCATACAGAACTGAGACAGAGGACTCGGGAGGACAATCTCAGCCACAGACCATCGTGTTTCTCTGCACCCAGCCCTTGGGTTCTGGGCAAGAAATCCACAAAGGCCAGAACCCTAGAGTGCCAGTCCTCCTGTCTTCACCTGTTCTCAGACCTAAAAAGGTGTTGGGGAAACCTGTGTGGATGGCATGGTAGTCTGCTTGGGCTGCCATGACAGAATACCATGGACTAGGTGACTTAAACAAGAGAAACGTATTATCTCCCAGTTCTAGAGGCTGGAAGTCCAAAGTTAAGGAGCCACCAGGGTGGGGCACCTGAAAGAAGGGTCTAGGAAGCAAGATTCCAATGAGGCATCTCATCCTGGCTTGCAGAGGACCAGCTTCTCGCTGCGTCTGCAAACGACTTTTCTTCTGTTACAGAAAGAATGTGAGCGAGTGCTCTGGTGTCTCTCATCTTAGAAGGTCACGTCCTGTTAGATTGAAGGCTCCACCCTTGTGACCTCATGTTACTTTTATTACCTCCTTATAGGCCCCATCTCCAAGGACAGTCACATTGGGGACTAGAGTTTCTAATGAATCTTGGGGGGGACATAATTCAATCCATAAGATGAGAAAGAGCCATGAAACAAGGAGCAGCAGGTTAGAGAGGGACAAAAAGCAACAGGAAATTGCCTAGAGAGGGCCCCGTGAACATGGCAGCCTGAGGGCCCCGGCTGCCCAGCCATGCCGCCCCAGCCAGTTCAGTTCAGACACCGCAGGTACTGAGTTAGTTCTAAGAGTTCAGCTCATCCTGCTGAGAGGTCAAAGTCTCTCAGTGGACCAGAGGGAGCTAGAGATCATCTAAAGGATCCTCAAAAATCAACCAGTGGGGGTGGTAACCAAGTCCCTCAAGGTCTGACAGAACCCATGCAGGGCTGAGGAGACATTCCATGTGCAAGCTCTGGAGAAAGTGCACAGACTTAGACAAGCTTGATCTAGCTTACAAAAATCCAAATTGAAAACTAAAGGTTTGGTCAGGGACTTTCTGCTCTTTACGGGAAGAATGCCTATGGGGTTCATTTAAGAAGTAAGCTCCCCTATTACCACTATAATATTATTTGATTAGCAAAATTTCAATTAGGCCTAACTTTTCTAGCACCCATCTGTGAACCTAGCTGCTTTGTTTTGATTTTATTTCCTCACATTTATTTGAGCACGTGCTCTCATACATTGTGCTGTGCTTGACATTATGTTGGGCACAATGGTATAGAGGTGAATAAGACTCAGTCTCTGGCCTCTAAGACATCAGGTCACAAATATTTAGTGAGCAGCTACTATGTGCCTGTGTTAGAGCCTGTGGTAACATAGAACTAACAGTCAAGATTTCTGTCTTCATGGAGCTTTGATTCCAGCGGGGGAGATAATGAACAAGTAAATGAGTTAATTACAGATTGGGAAACAAGATATGGAAGAGGTAAAGAGGGTGGCCTATTTTAAATCCAGTGGGTAGAAAAGTATTCTAGGAGGAGGCATCTGAGATGAGACTTGAAGGATGACAAGTCTCTTAACAAGAGCTGGTAGAGGCTCCAGATGGAGGAATCAGCATGTGCAAAGGTCCTGTGGTGGGGAAAAGGTTGTGTATCCTGGGAACAGAGGTAACTTGATGTGGTAACCTGGACAATGGAAGAGGCTGTACTCCCTGATGGGTAAAGAGCTGTCTTGCTGCTTTTGGAAACAGGGCAAGTTTTTAAGAAGAGAAGGAAACTTAATTGAATCTTAGGATTACTAAGAGGCACTTGCCCTGGGAACCACCTCAGTACTTCCCATCTATTATAGCTTGGGGCAACACTCACTATATGATTGATTCTAATGATTCTTCTATTTTAAGTTTTCATCTTTTGTTCATCATAAAGTTTGTATTAGTTTCGGCTTTTAAAAAATATTGAATTTAAATGATTCATCTTAATCACTGTATTCTTGGTACTGACTTAAATTTTGTGCCTAGGGTGACTGCCTTGCTCATCTCAGCTAGTTCCAGGTACACACATACACACACATACACACTCACCAGCATCTTTCTCTGGCATGTTATCATGTGAACACAGAGATGCAGCTCTTTTCCACCATCTTAATCTCTCTCAGTGCAAAGGAGGCAGATAACCACACCATCCCTGGAAACCAGAAACCAAGGTGGGCTTCCTGACCTTTTTCACATGCCCAGCAGCAAAGCCCCCTCTATGTCTACCTTGAAGAGATAAGGGAACAAGCAGAGTATGGGGAAGGACAGAGAACAGTGTGAATTTTTAATAAAGAGGCTTTGATTAACTCGAACCTCAGGCAAGGCGGCAGCTGACCTACCAGCCAGCTGGAGATTTTGAAGTCTGTGTCCGACTGACTTCCTGAACTTGCGTCAGTCAGACTTTCCTGGGAAATTAGAGCCTTTATCTGAGAGGCCATGTGAGGCCTCGGGACATTGTGAGGGGAGCTCTGGTCAGTCAGGCGCTGGTGCTCAGCTATGTCTGGCCTCCTGGGCCTCCCAGTTCCCCACTTCTTAGACTCAGCGATAAAATCCCTGTAGAAACTTTCTAATTCCCTCCTGGAAATTCCTCAAAGACCCATCTTAATCATTTTTTAAACTCTTATCTCCAGCATGCGATATGTGCCTGACACCCTTAAAAATTTTTGGTTGAATGACATACTGAGGGATGAGTAAGATTTAACAAAACGGTTGCGGTGAAGTGAAGTCCTAGGCCAAGGTGGGGGCGGGGGGCTGGACGTACCTAGGCGTCCCTTTAAATTGTCCTTAACTCATCAACCCTTCCCTTCTACTCTCTGCTTTCTCAACTGAATTTATTCTTACTAATAAACTCTTCCTCCCGCCAGAGGCTAAATTGGAAAATCCTTCATTGTTCTTGAGAACATACAATAATGTCTCAAGCATATTTAATATACTGAAGGGAAGCTTGGATTTAGGGAAGAGTCTAGATTTCATGCACAACAGAGCTAGACTTGGAAATTGTTTTGACTTCAAAACACAGTTTCTTAAGGATTAGATAATTTTCAAGCGCAATGAATAGGCATTCACAGAAAATTCATCAGAATTGCCACCGTCAGTGTGGAGGGCACAGCATTTTGCGTGAAGTCCTGTGTATTCTTCATTTCAGGAGTCTCCCCCGGCATCACCCAACATTCCTCCTGAATGCTCTCCTCTCCTCTCCTCACTCTCCTCATTGTCTCTCCACAGATTCTCTGTCTTCTATTGGGAGGCTCCTGCTCTTCTTTTCCCTTTCTGCCTCCGCCTCTCCTTCCCTCCTCCTGTCCCTTAAACACTGGAATGCCCAGTGATTCTCACCCAGCGTGACCGTGACCTCACTGCCCACACACTGCTTCATCCTCTGGGTGTCTCTTCTGCATCTTTCAGCTCTGACCTCATCCTGGGGCTCCAGGTTCAAATTCCAGCCTCGTTGGAAAACTGCACGTGGGATCTTATTGCACTCCAAATTAGACGTGTCTGAGAGAGAAACACTGGCTCACCTCCTCCTGGACCCGGACCCTGCGTCTCAGTGAAGGATTTCACCAGCAATTTAGGCCCTGGAACAGTCCTTGACGCTTCCTGCCCTCCTCCCTCATACACAGAGTGTAAGTGGTGCTGTCCCTGGGGATGTCTCCGATGGTGCCTTCTCCAGTCCTCATCAGCCTTGCCTTGTTGAACCCTCCCTTGTTTTTTTCTCTTGCAAAAACACTGCAAAACTTACGCTCCTCATCTTCCACTCCGCCTCCTTGTTCCCATCCTGCCCCTCCTCCCAGGTTGATATTCCTGCTGTTTGTTGCCTGGACCCTGATACTGGATTCACTGTCCTTCCCCTGCCCAACTGTGTGCATTTCGGGGGCCATAGGGAGTAGGTGGCTGGCCAAGGGACCACCCCCCCTCCTTAGCACTGCTGACTGCACCTCCCTGACCCTGCTGGGGAGTGGGGTGAGGGTGTCGCTGTTCTAGGCATGGTGGCTGCTGACAACAAAGCCCCCTTTGGTTTTTCTCATTCCCTCTGCAAGCGCCCGTGCCAGTGGAAGCAAAGAGCCATCTATCAGATCCTGCAATAGAACTGACACTTAAGCCCTTTCATTCAGGCAAATTTCAAACACAGATGGAAAGAGAGAGAGAAGGATCACCAACCCCCAGGAACTCTGCTCCAGCTTCAGCAGATTTTAACTCACAACCCATGTCATTTCTCCACCACTGCATGCAATCCCCTCTCCCCACTCGGGGTGATTTCGTAGGAATTGCAGAACAAAGACAGGGGGTTTTACCAGGTGGCAGCACCAGGGCACAAGCTCCTCAGTGAGTCTCCATTTGAGGGCCCATGTTCATCTTTTCTTAGCACTGCAACTCGTGGGGCCGGGCTGGTCACGGCTCATGACTCTGTCCTCTGTCATCCGTGGGTGACACCACCCGCTCTCCATGGAAGCTGAGAGAAACCGGGGCCATGAGCTGGTATCCTGTACGTGGTTACTCCCTCCTGAAAGCCCTACAGCTGCCCTCTGCTCCAGGGATCTGGGGCAGCCAGCTAAGCACTACCCTCCACCTCCCTAAGGGTGATGTCTCATCCACAGGGTGCTCACCAGACTTCCCAGCCACTTGGGATCCATGGGTCCATTCCTGGGCTGCATGGGGGGGGGGGGTAGGGGGTATAGGGGAAACAAGGGAGAAGGATCAGCTGCAAGACAAAGGAAACTAGAGTCTCGAGAGTGGTTGTAGAAAATATGGTACCCTGGCTCCTAGGGACCCCTTAGAGGGACCCCACAGTGCCAGGTGGCATGGCAAGGGGATAATGTGTCCAGACAGCTGGAAAAAGAGGGTGTCAGGTCAGAAAAGGCAATGGATCCTTTCCCTAGGTCCTCGGTGTTGCCTCTTTTTTTTTTTTTTGTAATCAAAAACATTTGCAGAGCTCTGGGCTCAAGATACAAATTTGCATATTGCTTTACATAAGTCAGCATATGGAGTTCGCTCACCCCTAACACCAAGAAAGGGAAATTAAATTCAATTAGATTAATTAGTGCAACTGATTGCAAATTGTTTTCAGACCTAATATTAAGGGTGCCGCACGCAGGAAATACAGAACAGATTTTTTAATTGGGAGAGGCGGGCTGGGGGAGGGGAGGCTGCCTGGGCAGCGCAGGCAGGTTTGCCATAGAGAAGTGAGAAGTAGTAAGGTGGGAGGAGAGTGCCCCGTGTTTGTATGGGGCATTTTAAAGCCCCACCCAAGCCCACCCTTGTATATACAATTGCTCCAGATTGAACAGAAGCTGATTTTCCAGGAAGATAATAAATGTTAGGTCTAGGGCCACTCTCAGGCCTGGATCTCTGAGGCTCAAGAACAAATCTTGCATTTATAAATTTCTGAGAAAGCTCCTCAGACTGTGTAAGTTTTATGTCCCTGAAAAACTACATTTGTCCCTGCGCCTCTCCATCATTCCTCTTCCTCCCTCCAGTGCAGGTTAGCTTCCTCCCTCGCTAGGCTGGTTTCTTGGAATTCAAGGTGGGAGAAAAGGGCTGAAGGGAGAGAAGTTGGTGGAAGGGTTGGGTGCTGGGGGGTTAGGTCCTGACAGCACACCTTCACCTCCCCCCACCCCAGGACAGGCTTAAGCCTTTTCAGGTATCTGCCTGGGGCTCAAGGCAGATCCCGGTCTATGCTGGAAATCTGTCTGTTGGGGGCCCCCTCTGGGGCTGCTCATTCACAGAGGATGAGCAGCTGCCTTATGTCCTGAGAGCAAACCTATCAAGCGTCCAGCTCCCCTGGCTGGACTTCACATCCTGCAAGCCCCTGTCCTGCCCGTGGACTGCTGGTCCTGCCTGGCATTCTCTTCCCAGCCAGGCAGATGCCACAGTGCCCTGGCATACCTGCCACCTGCCCTCTTCTGCACCTGGCCCCGACTGTCCCCTCCACCAGGAGGGGCCATCTCTGAGGTCCCAGCATGCTGGGTACTGAGTTAGTCTTAGCTTTTGATAAAAATGGATTCATCTACCTCCTTTATGTTGGCTTTGCAGACCTCACCCCTTTGAGGAGAAACCTACAGGCCAGGGCACTCCCCGAGAGGTAGAGGGCCTGGGCCTGGAGCCTCTGCTCAAGGTCCATCCTACAACTTTCCCAACTAGAAGCTGTAGATGGGTTTCTTCATGATGAGTCACAGCTCGAGGTTCAGGGATTCCTGAATAGCAGACCTGACTCAGGGTGGAAGAATTAATTCATTCATATATCCATCCTTCAACAGATGCAATCTCACATGTACCAGGCCTTACCGTGGTGTGACACAACAGACCCATGCAGCCTTGTAAGGGGTTGCAACAATTCCAGAGGAGCCACAGTGTGAGAGAGCATAGAACAAGCCTTCAAGAGAGGCCCAAATGGGCTGGAGGTTGTTTAAAGGTTGGAAGAGTATGTGTCTGGGTGGGCAACAAGAAAGACCATGCAAACTGGCTCCCCAGGTAGGGAAAGATGATGGCAGGGGCGTGGTAAGTTGGGCCCAACACAGAGGACCCAGGAGGAGGCCCAGGAAGAGGGTGGTGGTCCCACCCCAGGAAACAGCAGCCGTGCAGTTTGGGGGCCTTTGAGTTTGGATGGGGATGTTGACAAGTCTAGAGTACTTTGTGGGCAAAGGGCAGCCTGTGGGGCAATGAGGAAAACTAGGAAGCAGGGGAGGGAAAGAAGCTGGGGTGGAGTGTCAAAGTATTACAGAATAAATCTCTATAAAGGGGGAGGCGCAGCGCAGTGAAGGGGCCCTATTTTCCTCACCCCCAATTACATGCAGCCGCCTTGGGCTACAAGTCCCAGTAAGCCACGAACCAGACTTCCTGACTGGGGTTGCTGCTGAGTCGCCAGGTGAGCCCATATAACAGGGAATGCAGGCGGACCTGGGTCTCTCTTGCTTGTCAGTTTTGGCTTGCACCCAGGGACTTGGAGGAGACACGTGTAAGAGAGACATATAGAGACACTTGGAAGAGATGCTTGGTGAGAGGCACATGGGGAGGCTGTCCCTGGCAGAGACAGGCAGCCGTTATCTAGATGTGTTATATTCTGCCTCCTCTCTCTCCTTCTGTCCCAGATCCCTTTCTTGGGGTTCCCTGCCAGAAAATACTTCAGGCTTGTGGAAAGCTTTGGGGCCTCAGCAGCCTCTCTTAAGGCCAAGCTTGTTTGGCTGGGCATTTACCCAGGAGGGGATGGGTAATTTGGGGGGTTTTATTGGGTAACTATTATTAAGGCTACTCTTTCTTCCCTGTTTTCTCATAACAATTCTATTCAAAATCTTTTGCATTAAGAATCCACTTGCTCTGCCTTAGTGTGGCAGAGGGCTGAACCCCTTTAGAGTGTGCATCTTTTAACATCTTGGGGTCCCTGGGGATCCCTCAGGTGTCTCTTGTTCCTCTTCAGAAATTCCTCTCCTTTTCTGCTACTCTGAGCTGACAGTACAGCAGGAGTTTGAAAGACCCCAACTTGCTGCTCCCCAAGCTTGCTGATGCCTGGCCCCCCTCCCCTCACACCCTGTAGCTTGGCTCTGCTCAGACTTCTGAGGCCTCTAGGACTTTCAGGCAGGACACCCAGTCCTTGCTAAGAGCCAACTGGGGTGCTCCTGGAGCCCCGGTTCTTCAGAGATCCTTACTGAACACACTACTTTGAGCAGCTACAGCTCTCCATTCAGGCAGTCACCTCTTCCGTGTCATGATGAGCAGGCTCCTGCATTGCTAAACAGTCGTCTACTTCTAATAAACCCCATGCTGATGGGTGCAGCACTAGAGGTAATAATCACTCTTCTTGGCTCACCCAAACCACAGTCGGGATTATAATGAGGCATGAATCAGAGATGGCAGCCTGTAACAAAAGCTTTACCTCCAGCTGTTTTGTTCCTTTTCTAAACAACAGAACAATCCCTCCTTCTCTGCCCCTCCTGCTTGTTCCTTTGT
Organism: Talpa europaea; assembly: GCF_964194135.1. Classification (NCBI taxonomy): domain Eukaryota; kingdom Metazoa; phylum Chordata; class Mammalia; order Eulipotyphla; family Talpidae; genus Talpa; species Talpa europaea. The sequence goes on from NC_140072.1 coordinate 17,247,870, forward strand.
GTTTGAAATGCATATCAACCAAATGCATTGGTCTAAACCTCCACGCTTATACAATTGGGAGGGAGGCCAGAAATGCCCAAATCACAGGAAGCCGTCCTGTTGTCCAAGGTCAAGTCCTTTTGCCTTTCCTACTGGTTACTTCCCTCCCGGAAAGGAATCCCAGGTTCCTCTGTGTCCTGCTGGACAGAGTCCATTCCTCCTACAGGCTTTCCCCCTGACCCTCTCCCAGGTCGATATCTGTACAGGGAGCCCTGGCCCTGAGTGCTGAGCTTTAGTACCAGCTATGCTAAACCTTTGTCAAAGGTGTGGCCTTTTGTCAAAGATTTGCCCCCCTCCCCCCTGACCCCCTCATGCCTTATACCTCCTTTCCACTACCTGGGATCCTGTCTTGGTCCTTCACAAATAGGTCTTTTTTTTTTTTTCAATTGAGGTGATCATAAAAATAACCACTTTAAAGTGAGTAATTCAGTGGCATTTAGCATATTCATAAAATACAACCACTACTATCTTGTTCCAAAATCATTTTCATCACTCCAGAAGGAAACCCCACACCCATTAAGCAGTTAGTTTTCATTTTCTTCTCTCCCCCAGTCCCTGGAAGCCACCAGTATGTTTTCTGGCTCCACAAATTTACCGATTCTGAATATTTCATGTCAATGAAATCATACAAGAACTTTTGTGTCTGGTTCTTCCACTTGCACAAGATTCATCCACACTGTAGCATGTATTAGTACTTCATTCCTTTTTGTGTTGGAATATTCCCTTTTACATATAGACCACAATTTGTTTATCCATTCATCCACGGGTGAACATTGATCATTTCTGCTTTTGGCCATTATGAATAGTGTTGGTATGAATATGCATGTGCATATGTTTGTTTGAGTAGCTTTTTATTTCTTTTGGGTATATGTTCTAGAAGTGGAAGTGATGGGTCATATGATAAACTATATGCTTAACTTTTGAGAAACCACTAAACTATTTTACATGGTGACTGCACCATTTACATTCTCACCAGCAATGTAGGAGCTCTCCTATTTCATCACATCCTGGCCTATGCTTATTTTGTTTTGTTTTTAATTATAGTGATTCAGGAGATATTAAACTGTATCTCATTATGATTTTGCATTTTTCTAAAGACTAATGGTGTTGATCATGTTTTTATTCACTTGCTGGCCACTTGTATGTCTTCTATAGAGAAATGTCTATTTAATTCTGTCATCCATTTATTTTAGATGGGTCATGTGTCCTTTATTGTAGAATTGTAAGAATACATGTTGCAGATACAGCTCTTTTATTAGAAATATGATTTGCAATTATTTTCTCCCATTCTCTTGGTTGTTCTTCACTTTCTTGATAAAAATCCTTTGATGCACAAAAGTTTTTAAATCTGGTAAAGTACTATTTATCTACTTCTTTTTTCTTGTGTTGTATGTGCTTTTGGTGTCATATCCAATAAATCACTGCCAAATCTTAGCCCTATGTTTTCTTCTAAGAATCTTATGGTTTAAGCTCTTATATTTAGGCCTATGATTCAGTGTTAAGTAATTTTTGTCTTTGGTGTGAGGTAGGGATTGTTAACCCCTGTTTCCAAGTCAAGCTAACCTTGGGGTCCAGTGTGGGTCTTGTTACCTGCTGGCAGTTATTCCTGATGGCTGCAATGCTACATGTTTCTTGCCCTGGATTCACTATTGGTCTAGGACACCCCTCCACCCTTACCAGCCTCCACATTGCTTGTCTAGATTGCTACTTCCTGCCTTGGATTGGATGCTATTAGACAGGACTTCCTCTCAGCCACTCAGCTATGTCTGTTCCTCAGTTCAAGCTCCATTCCTACCATACGTTCAACCCAGGACCTCTCCCCTGAGACTGAGTTATCTAGATATTTTGCCAGGACATATCAATAGTGTCAAGTTTCACTAATAAAGTATAATTGCTAAGGGCAAGGATTCTGGTACTAGGGCCCAAATCCCAGCTCTGCCACTTACTACATTGATGACTACTGATTTGCAGTTTGTACTTCAGTTTCCTTTCTACAAAACAGAGATACTTATTACAACTACATATGTTTGATATGGCAGTTAAATGAATACAAATAAAGGGTTAAGAAGAATGTACAGCACAAGGCAAATCCTCCATGAGTGTTAGCTCTCCTTTTAGAATGTCTAAAAATACCGCCATTCCTGGGAAGGGTATTACCATTGAACAGAACATTTTAGCATGGATGAGCTCATAGTTTTCCTAGGTGCAAAGTTGGAAGGGGGTCACCTCCCAGATCAAGGAGAATAATAAACCTCCTCCTGCCAATGATCATGGTGAGCAACTAGACACAAGGAAGGAAAACAAGAGGAAGTGCAGGACCCAAAACCAGTCCTTCTGGTTGCAAAATTCTGTTGGTGACTCCAGGTTAGATTAATCTATAGCAAATTCAGTCGCATGATACCTGTGATCTAATAAAAGCAGCAGAAAGCAGGAACTGATTTTGCTGAGTTGTCCTGAGTTGTTCTATTTTTTCCCTTGATTTGGCTGCGATAGAGCTCTGGGGGAATCTTGTTATCCCAATGTAATCACCACTGGCAGGTTTGTGTCAGGGAACACAAAGTCCCCAATAAAGCCTTGGAGGTGGACCCCTCCCCATCACTACCCCAAAGCTATGTCCTTTTCCAAATTGCAGATGATTCATCCCCAGAAGGGAGGTTAGACACCCGGATTTATTGTCTGTCTCAATAGACTCTGTGCAGTGCCACTGAAATAAAAGGGAAAAAATAGAGCTGTCTCAGCAAAATCTGCTGAATCAGAATTAACAAGAAAATCTTGTAACTAATGATCAGAAATGAAAATGTGCTCAGGAGCCATGGTGTTTAACTGAAGAGTAGGAGTGCAGGGAGAGACTGTGCAGGATCATGGAACCTGATAGAGCTCATATTCCTTGTGGCAAGCAAGGGGAGAGTGTCTACAGGCTTATGTAGGTGGGAGGCTGTTCCCGCAACAACCTGGGGTACCACTCCTAGACAGGGACTTCCTTTTCCTCTTACCCAGCCCTCTACTTCTCTCCTCAAAGATGTCATAATTACGTTTCTATTGAATTTCCTGCCTAGCTTATAACAGTCTTTCCTGAGATTCTCAGAACAGCCCGGTGGGACAGGAGAAACAGCCTAATCTTACATCTCTCCATTTACAGAGATGAACACTGAGGTACAGACAGGTTACACCATTAAGTGGTAGGGTTCGACCTCAGACTCAGATATTCAAATTGTTGGAATTTCTATATAAAAGCATCCTTGTAAACAAAAAATCTCTAGTTTGACTTCTCTGTAAACTTCCATTTTCATCTATTGTCTACTTGGAAGGCTGCATCCATGGCATGCTGGCAAGTGGTGGAGTCGGAAGTGCAAAAGCATGGCTGTTTTTTATATTTTAGATGTTAAAAATAGCTTTCATTAGAACAAAAGTCAAGTATTTTCTTGCTTGCCTAACTCTAAAAGCACTTAACAAGTTTTACAAAGTAATTCAGATCTGGGGCTGCATGGAACCATGAATGTTTCTAGTCTCTGAGCAAATGTCTCTGAAACCTATGGGGAATAAAAAAGAAGGGTGAGGAATGAAATGGGCTTGCAACACTGCCAGGCTGTTCCACCCTGCAGACGATGCTCATGGCCACCGAGTTACCAATATCACGATTAGCCACACTTCACCTTCCCGAATAATAGACACCCGCCCGGGAGAAGCCTGCAGGTTGACTTGCTGAGGGGGAGGCACAGTGTGATTTGATTTGAGCTTTATTTGCAGTTGTCTCCCTGGGAAGATAGAGAGGAGGCTGTTCCTCCCAGAGGGGAGAGCTGCATTTTTCAATTACAGGGAAGCAGCGGGAGCACGCGTATTGAACGGAAGAAGAAAGCCAGTCAGGACTCCCTGTTAGCATTCGGTAATCTCGAGGTCTTGAGGAAACAATTTCCCTCTGTGCCTCAATTTCCAGCTTTAAAATGGGGGTAATGATGCCTCTTTGTATTTACATATATCCATATGCAGTACCTATCCAATAGTGGGGATTCGATAACATACATATATATGCATTACATGCATGTAATACATATTACAGCATGTATTACAGTCATGAGAGACAAGGATACACAGATATTAGACCACAGAATTACTCAGGGGATTGTCTCAAAATTGTCAGATTCTCAGACACCAGCTGCTGGGATCCTGATAAAGTCACATGCACTGTCTGAAGAGATTATGGGCTTTCCTGCTCTGTGAGGGCATGTGCTCACCAAGTGATGCCTCAAGAGGCTGGTGATAGCAGTGACCTTGAAACTTAATTAAAGACTTAATGAGGGTCTGGCAAGAGGTAGTCTTCATGACATATGAACAAGATGCTCAGAAAGTGAGTGTGATGAGCTTACACTTTGCAAAGAAAACATTTAAATGGAAGAGCAAACACCACCTTGAAGATTAAGAAACTAATTTATGTCAAATTACATAAAAGTAAAAAGGAGAGCAATAATTTTCTGAAGAAAGTTTCACGTGATAATACCCTCACAGGAACCCAGTTTCTCTCTCCCGGATGTCCTGCATCAGATTTTCTCCTCAAACAGACCCAATGTCCAAGTAAGAGAGCAGTTAGTACAAAGAAAAAAAGTATCTGAGTCACATATCCTGTTGATTTAATCAACTTCTAGATAACGTCTACATTGTAAGAGGACTCTCAGGATCTAGCTAAGCCCCTCCCCCAGAGAGCAGGGACATGAGCAGGACCACTGGAGTGACATGATGCCAAGAGGCATTGGTTCATCAAGAGTATTTATTTCATCTTTGTAAAACTGTGTGGGATCCTCAGTTCTCACGACTTATGTCAAGAAAGCCAACCACGGCAAAAATCATCAGGCTGGAAACAGATAGACTGTTCTCTACAGAAACTAAGAACTACCACTATTAGGACCCCCTCCAATGAAGAGGCCAGCTGACCTTTAGTTATCCTATGGTTCAGCTCACCAAGTAGCATGCCCTGCTCACAAGCATAGACTTTCCAGTATTTTAGTTTCTTATCCTTATGTATGTCTTTACATTCATAGGAAGCTGGAAACTTGATGAAATCCTTCAAACTAAAAGAGAACAAAGCAAATAAACACATCCAATAAAAACCGGAGAATTCAATAAGGAGGTACAGGAAGAAAGAAGGCATCTGCTAATCAAAGAAATAATAGAAGAAAATCTCCAGAAATGCAGGATGCAAAGTTGTCCATATTGATATTTATAAATATCAGAAAACCACTGCGACATGAGTTTGATCCTTGGCCAGAGAGCTAACCCACATGGTGTAGCAGACCTCTCCTGTCTCGCCTGCTGCTCCCCTCAGCAGTGTATTTCAGTAGATCCACCTGTTCTGTTCCCCACTCTGTCTTTGGTGAATCCTCTTACCCCCTGCATTGCTGGCCTGTACCCTAGCTCTTGCATGCGTAAATAAATAAATCTTCCAAAAAAAAGAGATACGATCTAGGAAGAAGGGAATCAATATTGGAGATAGGGAAAGAAATTCCCAGGTATCTGCTCTGCAGTTTGCATAGAAAGCAACCACTAACACTGAGACATTTTTAACTGAGTATCTTGATTGAGGACTCTTACATAGAAAACTAGAAAAAGAAAAGGAAGATTTTTTGAGATGGTGGAATATATTATTATGAATATATTGGATAATGTGAAAGATTCACCAAAACCCAGAAATTTTTAAAAATTAAGCAATTATTAATTCTAGGAAAAACAAAAGATTGTACAAGAAAGATTTGGCTGTAATTTACTATTTGGCTCAGTGTGAAAATACTGATTATTGATTTTGCCAAAAATTATTTTATAAAATGTCACAGGGATAAAAGGAGAGAAATTTGAGCAATGGTGTGGAAAAGTGAAGTCCTTATCTAGGATGGCACAAAGTCAATAGATATTGTCTAAAATTGATATTTCAAGAAATCATAGTATAATTTTAAATTATAGAGGTAGGTGACAGGGGAAAGACAGAGTGTGGACTATGGCTACCTCCAGAAAGAGATTGTGTGTGTGGAACGAGAGATTTCTGTATGTAAACATTACTTCAAACAAGTACTGCTTTGATAAAAATAATTAACAAATATAAATTTGATCTTTTCAAGGAGACAAAGCTGGCGTAGCCTTTTTGTGGGCTGAATGAATATTTTTTTCCCATCTAACTGGCCTAGTCATTATTCTCTCAAAACTTCAGCTTTTTCTCATCATGAATAGAAAAGACAATTTAGAAAATGTTTTACATTTTAAACTTCTTAGTTTCACTATAGACCACATCATTCTCATGTTTTCTTGACAATGTTTAAAGGTTAGATGCTCTTGGCAGAAAGGAAAGAGAAGGGGGCCTGTGATCTGGAGCTGTAAGAAGTGAGTTCTAGCCCTGCCTCACCCCAAGACTTACTGTGTGTCCTTGGAAAGGTTATTGCACCATTCTGAATGCAGCTGCCTCAGGCAATTTGCTGGATGAGGGAAACAACTTCCCCTCAGGCAGTTACTCCAAGGCATGGGTGTTTACTTCACCATAGCCTCCGTAGACTCTGGTTACTTGCATGGAGCAGGCATCCAAGAAGTGTTCATTTGATTTGAGCAAATTAAGAGTGATTTCTAAAGATATTTGAATAGAGAAGCGAGTGGCTGGTATGAGTTAGTTACAGAACTGCCAAGAAGCCAGAGCTGGACCAGGAATTCTCTTTAAAAGTTTTTTTTTTTTTCATGCTCAGTAGTCTAGACCTTTGCTTCATTCTACCATAGAAACACAGAATTAAAGGCCATGTAGTTGGACCTTCTAGAAGAATGGATAGAGATGAGGCAAAAGGTAACCAAATCTGTTTTTCCAAGAATGACTGTTTTCTAATGGAGACTTCCGGCCGAGCCACATTAGATTCCCAGCAGATGCAGGGACTTCAGCTTCAAGCCATGCTCCTGCCTTGGAGTTTCTGGTTTTAGAATCTGAACTATATCCTGTGGTGGGAATGTCTGCAGGGCCTACCTTTCCTTCCTGTGGGTTCCCCTTCCCGGTACCTTCACTGGTTGGCTGTTACTCTGAAGCTGACCTGGTCAATCTGGATGTTCCAAAGGGGCTCTTAGCCCACTATCATTCTTAGACGGGCCTGACTTGCTCTAAGAGGGTGTGGAAGATGGAGAACAGTGTGGGGCTTCCTCAACGCAATTTTGAATGCTCTGAGGTTCTTGTTGATTCCTTGTCAATTGCCCAGTTTGTAGGATACAAGCACCTGAGTATCCATCAACAGAGGTCTGTGCTGCCTTGGCTTCATGATGCAATGGAAGGAATTCTTGGTCACTAGAATGAACCAGGCCTGTTAGTGGTTGCAAGGGCCTGTTCTGGACAGAAACGAGCACAATCCGGGCCTGATTAGACATGGGCGTAAATGCAGGCACAGCTTAATCTAGAAGATGCAGTTTGGTCTCCTCACAGTGGTTCAGTTCAAGCACCTTTGGGAACCATCATTTGAGGTTACAAATGGGGGGGGGGGACACCTAATCAGAAGAGCAAGACATGAGCATGCAGAGATGGCTATGCAGAGGGTGTGATGGGAACACAGGACACAGATACACACAGTGTTCCAGGAGGACATGGGGGCACTGGCCTCCTGCCTCCCTTCCTGTTGGGGGAACACAGGACACAGATACACACAGTGTTCCAGGAGGACATGGGGGCACCGGCCTCCTGCCTCCCTTACTGTTGGGGGAGAAGGCAGACTGGGCTTCCTAGCGGGAGACTCAGCCTTCCTTCAGTCTCGTGTTCTTCTCAAAACAAATCATCCCAAGTTGAGAAAGATAATCCTCCACTTCACTATGACTAGGGCTGACCCAGCTTCTCAGACAGCATGGAGAGGCAACCATGGTCTCCTGGGTCTGGAATTAGCCCTGTCATCTCAGCAGCTTCACAACTCAGCCATCCCTGCACAGCGCCCCACGGTGCCCCAAGTACCCACTAATGACAGTGACCATGCAGAGCACACCCATCCGTCCACTCTGCTTTCTTCCTCTCCCCAGCATGCTTCTCTTAAATAAAACTCGTTTCTCTTCTCTGCTCATTGTCCTTGAAGGCAAGGACTGGAGGCCAGCTCCTGGCATAGTGCCTGTCATGTGATGGGTACCTAGTAAATATTCATCGCTCAGTGATTTACATATACAAGCGGAGGGCTGAATCACCAGGTACTTTGCAAGGCAGCGTGGTCACTGAGAAGAGGCAGGCCGCTCCGCCATTTACCAGTTGGGCAACCTTGACCATTTATTTAACTTCTCAGAGACTTAAGTTCCTCATCTGTAAAATCATGAAGATAACACCGACCGCATAGGAAAGCTGTTTGCAGTCAACAACAGAGTGAATGCAAAGCACGTGAGCACACAGCTGGCCCCGCACTAGCTCATGAACTTGCTTCTCCCTTCCTCACCCGAGGAATGGCTGCTGGGTGAATGAATCGGAGGGTCGGTGTGGCTAAGCAGTTGCTAAACAGAGAGCTACCTTTAATTTTAAAAGTCCACCCATGGCCACTGGGGAGGTTGGTGCAAGGGACTTGGCTGTATCTGTGGAATGTTCTTTCTGGGCACACAAGTACAGCAAGTCCTAGAACAATGCCACTTTGTTCAACATCGTTTTGTTATAATGTTGATGAGAAAAAAATCCCAGCCAACAATGAGTGAAATAGGAGGACGTTCTTGCATAATACGTTGCTTTACTTAAAGTCGCATATTCCAAGAACTCCTGGACCAAGTTAGTGTGTCTTACTGTATTCGTTATTCTTGCACTGCTGGTCTATTCTAGGCTCCCCCTAAGGAGCAGTGGAGCCCAGCGGTTGTAAGCCTAGAACTTGGGAGCAGATTTCTTGGATGTGAATCGTACCTCAACTACAAGGCATGTAGCTTTGGGCAAGTTACTTAACCTACTTGGCCACATTACCCATTTGTGACTTGGAGATCTTCTCCCCTGCCACTGCTCCCATGGGGATTGACTAAGTTAAATTCTTTAGAGTTCTTAGAACAATGCTGTGTGCACTGTGTTAGGGGCTGCTAAGACACTTAACTTCTGTGGGCCTCCCTGGTGGTGCAAGGGGTTAAAACACAACCTATGAAGCTACCCACAGCCACTGCAGCATGAGTTTGATCCCCACTCAAGGAGCTACCTACATGGCACAGCAGACCTCTCCTGGCTCACCCGCTGCTTCTCCATGGCAAATGGAAAAGTGCTCGGAGGGGTTGGTTGAAGGGGAGGCTCCTGGGGAAAGAGAGAGTTCATTCCAGAAGATTCAAACTTTTCCACTAACAGGAGAAACATTCTTTTCAGTACAGGGCAGGGGAGGAATAATTTGGGCCTGCGTGGAATAAAGGAGTTGAGTCTCAGCACCCGGTGGGGACAGGCAGGGACATCTCCTGGAGCTGAAAGAAGGCTCGCAAAAGAGAATAAAAGGTCCAGCAGCTCAGCTGCTGTCTCCCTTAATCTTACACCTCAGCTGGATGGATGAGAACAGCCTTGGAAGAGAGCTTTGTCTCCCTGTTGACTCCTATTTAGCCTCCAGCTGTCAGCTCACCTTGCTCACCGAAGCACCTGCAGGAGTGGCTAGGGGCAGGGGCTCATTCTCTTTCCTCCACCCTAGAAATGGGTGAAACCCCACTGGTGAAGCCACTTGTCTTCTAGAGGGAGGAGTATAGGGCAATCCGCCCCCCTAGCCCTTGCAACAGTGTGGTCTACCACCACCAAGGGCGTCCCTCACCAGCCCTTCACCCCTGGTCATGCAGGGAGGGCTGTGCTCTTGGAGGCTGGAATTTCTCAGAAGGCCAGTGACTACTGCAGGGGTGCCCGCCACTCCTTGCTGCATCTGGACAGTGAGTTATTGCAGCCTGTTATCTTCAGCAGCAGGTGGAGGCATCCTGGCTGCTCCTTCCTGCAGAGCAAAGCCAGGTAATATTTACTGCCTCAAATGAAGAAGGTAAGCAGCCCTGTCACAGCACAGAGGGTGCGTTTCTCACCCAAGATTTTTTTCCCTCCTTTCTTTCTTCATTATGTTTGTAATTTTGCTTTATTATTTCCCATTGGAAAGCTGTGAAATGAGAATGATGCAATCTACTGCTGTGAAATAATGTCGTGCTCCAGTCCTTTTCCAATAAGCCCTGAGGTTTGCACTGTGACGGCTTCATTAAATTAGTCGGCTCCATGGCAAATGGAAAAGTGCTCGGAGCTTCAGATTTTGCTAATCTGAGTGGGGTTGCCTGAGTCCTTAGACCACCAGGGAGCTCTGGAGGTTGGCTCTGCACACTGGGGAAAAGAGTTCCCACCCCCAAGTGCAACGTCCCAGAGACTGCCATGACTACACAGCTGCTAGACCCCTCAACCTTCACCGTGCTCCTCCATGTGACAGATGCTCCCCCAGGTGTTGTCATGAGCCAAGGGCATGGATAGGTCAGGGACTGAGTCTCAGGGGCTCAGGGTGTGGAGCGGCACAGGGAGAGGACATAACTCTGTTGCAGGTAATGACGGCGGACTGCAAGTATTAGGGGAGCCAGCCAGGACTCAGGTTGCCAGATGCCAGTGAAAATGCCAGTGAGAAGCTTGCAGACAAAATGCAAGTGTTCCCCGTCTACCCTTCCATCACCATCCCCCAGAGTTTATGAGAACAGATTCTCTCTTGCTGGGCTCTACTGCAGTATTAAAGATTTCCATTACTGATAGTTCTTTGCAGTTAGCACTTTCAGTATTAAACTCTGTCATTATGAAGTAAAATATGCATGATCTCTAAATCTATGTGTATTATAACGAGATTTCATTGTTATAAATTTATCTTCTTGGTGCTCTATTCCTGTCTGTGCTGTCTTTTAAAAACTCTAGTGTGTGATAGCTGTAGCCAGGAGGTAATTAGGAAGTGGTATAAAGAATCACAGACCTATTCTCTCACTCATTCACAGACATTCATTGAGTGTCTATGTTAAGATATGGTCCCACAGCCAGTGGGAAAGACAGTGGTGACAGCTAATTACCACACTAAGGAATTTGGGTCTGAACTGACATGGAAGCACCTTCCCACGCAGACATGTAAATATTGGATAAAATACAATAAAACAATGTGAAATCACAGCTGCATTTAGGAAGAAAGGGTAAGTTCCAGCTCTCAAAAACAAGTGAGGATTGAAGCCAGAGAAGTAATGGGAACTGAAGGGAAATCAAAACCAGGTATATATAATCAGGGATGGGGTTTCAACACCCAAGCAGAGGCAGATATGAGGACCCCAGCCTCATGGTGGCTGGGATCAGAAATGAGACCCTACATATAGGTGGGTGCTTAGAAGGGCTAGATAAACCCACCCACCAGCTGGGGAGTGCTGATGGCATGGGAGCAAAGAGACAACTTGGACAAAGGGAAGATAATTGACTTTTGTGCCAAGCATAGATGCAGAATCCAAATTCACATCACCTTCACAGCATGGAAACTACAACCGGAGAAACCAATGTACAAACAGGTTTGAAATCAATGGAACGCAACAAAAACAAACTTAAGCCCTGGCTGAGGCATATCTCCACAACCAGGGCACATGAGATGCCCAGAGGAAATATTTCCTGCCGAAGATGAGCTCACGCAGAGAATTACAGAGCACACAGAGGAACAGACTACCAAGACAGCATGTGTCAGATTCAATATGGCACCAGCACGGCCACCGAGGCTGACTCCAGAACTGTCTCCGATTTCAGCCCCTCCACTAAACACTGTCATTCCTCCAACTCTAATCCAGCCACGGGGGCAAGCCGGAAAACACTGCCCCTCTTCTTTCCAGGTCACACGTATACATGTGATGTATGTATAAATTCTTCCATTAAATTGGCACACCACTGACACCATTACAATACTTAAAAGCCCATACTATTATTTGTCCCTACTGGCCAGATAATCCTGGTGAGGGGGGTTTCTGCCACAACTGGCAACCCCTTATCTGGCAGTGTGGTGACACTATTCCAAGGGGGTGAATATCCAAGCTTGTTTGGGGGGCTAAGCCCTGTGAGTGCTTAAAAGAAGAAGAACGAAAATCCTTTTTGCTTTCATATGTTGATGTCCTTTAATAATTTTTTTTTTTCCTCCTCAACAATTGGGGGCCTACCCAGTGAGCTCTCCAGGGTACTGACATGATCAGCGTTGACCAAGGACTCCCACTCAGCAACCACCAAAAGATCAGACTGCAGGTGCAGCTCAGGCACACTTGCTGTGTTAGACAATGGTGGCCGTGGGCATCCCGGGATGGACAGGTGGCTGTGCTGTCAGAATACGGTCAGTTTGTCCCGAATTGGTGGAGGCTTGGAAGTGCTGCTATTCTTGCTTTTAAACTGTGTCTTACACTCGCTTTGGCTTCATTATAATCAGCTCGGTGGGTAGAGGGCATCTGGATCTCTACACACAGTGATTCAATCCACATCAACAGAATTTTCAACTTGATTTTCCACCAAGGAGGCTTCCAGATGCATGCCCCTCACACATGAACCATTAGCAGGTGACAGCCACATCCTTCACAGTGACTCTCATGTGTAAGGGAGGGAGGTCCAAATGCATGCTGAGCATTGGCTCTTCTGCCACATCAAAAGCTTTGGAGGTAGTAAATGTCTGCTGCTAACAGCAGGGTCTGCATTCCTGCTTCCCCATTTCTTTGGATGTTGAGGAGGGACCTAGGGCCACCTACACCCCGTGACTCTAGGGGTGGTAAATATAAGTAAGGTCACTTCACCTTGGTCAAGGAATGGTTTCTCCAATCATCTGTTTAAGAGAATATTACCCGAGAGCTTGATTTCCTGGTGAGGGTCTCCAGGACAGGCGCATACACAGAGGGGACAAGATACACATGAAGACATCCCAGCTTGGCTTTTTGTTTTTTTTAGCACCATTCCTACTTCACCTACATGGGGAAATGTCCCTAGGGAACCTGTCTTTCCTTTCTTTCAGACAGGCTGGTCTGAACGCTTTGGACATGTAGTTGAGGGGCCATCAGGACGTCTTTTGCTCTAGATGTCATTCTCCACTGCACAACCTCCTCTCTTTTTCCCAGTGGGGAGTGAAATAACCCCACCAAAAAGAGCCAAATCACAGCAAAGAGGCAACAAGAGAGTTGGGAAGCTGATCCAAACCCTGGCAGAGATTCTGGGGCTGCACACTCACCCCTCACCATCTGCAGTTGCCCGCTGCTGTAGGCCTGATGAGAAGCACCAGAACGATGGCCCATCACTGCTGGCTCTACAAGTGATGGCGAGACTTCTGGCTCATGTGTAAAAGGTCCCAAGCTCAGAATTCTAAAATGACTCCCACGGGCCCATGTAATCCATGACCTGGGAGTGTGGACTGCAATGAGTGTTTACCCTAAAGAGATGGGAGGCAGCTGGTGCGACTGGTTATGAACGCCTGTGACCCCTGGCTGGCTGGCTCGATCTTCTTGGCTTGCTCGCTGTGGTGAAGCATGCAGCTGGGATGGAGAAATTGATGGGGCCAAGAACCAGGGACAGCCTCGCGCCAACAACCCGAGATGAATCCAATCTGCCAACAACCATAGAGCCAGCTGGGAACACAGGCTGCCCTGGCTGAACCTTGAGCGACTGTAGCCCCAGAAACACCCTGAATGTGGCCTTTTCAGCCCCTGGTAGGAGGGAAGCCTGCGATTCTTGGCTCCCAGAAACCATCGGTCATAAACACACATTGCTTTAAACTGCTAAGTTTTGGGTTAATTTGTTATAAGCAAAAGAGAATTAAGATCATTACTAAAGGTGGGTGGTGAACTTACTGTCATGGAACGTGCAAGCATAGTTTGGCAACTTTCTAAGCAATATGGACAGATCTTCTCAACCCCCGTTAAAAAGAAGGGACAACCACCACAGCCTGGGAGCACCTGAAGACGCGTCAGAGGCAGGAACTCCTGTGCTAGTGGCCACACCAGAGCCCACAGAGGTGTCCAGGACAGGGGTTCTGACCAGGCAGAGGGCATGAGCATCAGTTGCAGTCTGGACACTGCCCCGGGCCCCCACAGCAGGATCACCAGGGTAGAAGCAAGAGCTCTTGAAGAGATGGGGCTTCTTCAGAGAGAGCTCGTGCATCCCTGGGTAACCACCCTGGGCTGCTCCTACCTCTCACCTGATATAACAGAGAATGAATAGCCAGAGAAGTTGTGTGTCTGTCGAGGTCACAGAGCCTGGTGGGATAAGAATGCAGGCATCCCAGCTCCCTGCCTTCTGTCCACCTGACCACGAGACCCTGCTGCCCCCATGCCCTGCTCAGTGGAGAGCTTCTTCTAGCCCTGCGCTATCGCAAGGAGAGACAAAGTAAGAGGTACGCAGAGAAAACTTGCAAGGTTACTTTTATTTGTTCGAAAACCGCCTCTATTCTTCATCTCTCAATTCAATCCTGGTCTAGGGACAAGGAAAGCTAATCTCCCTGGCCTCTTTTGTAAGAAAGGGAACAATGTAAACACTTCCCGGTGGATCTGTCTCCAGATACCAGCCGGGGCAGATGGGGCCAGGACAGGAACGGAACGGTATCGAGAACCCCGTGGGCTTTAACGCTGAGCCCCACGTGGCTTGCCATCTTTGCCTCCATCCTCCCTGAGACAGCTGCTCCTGTCCTGGGGGCTCTGGCTCCAGCTTCCAGTGCAGGACATCTGCAGTGGGTGTGGGCTGCTGGCGGCCTGCTTTCCAGTCTGTGGCTCTCACGGAGAGCGCCAGCCCACGGCCCCCGGACATTCAAGAGCTCACCATGTCCCAGTGCTGGCTCATGAGTGAGGACTCGCACGGGTTGACAACGACTTCCCTGCTATTCTCAGAGCCATCACCAAACAAGTCCGTGTCCAGGCAGAGGTGGGAAGCCATGTGCTCGATGCGGGAGCCCGTCCTGCTCCATTGCTGGGGAGATGGAGAGGAAACAGGGTGAGCCTGGGCTCTCTGGCTAAGGCCCCAGGTCCCATCACTAATATCGGGCCTTCCAGTGTAATCAGAAACATTTATGCCACGTATTTAGGGTCACCCAGAGACTTGACTTCATGGTCTCATGGAGGAATAAAACTGCAACTAATTGCTCTGCCAGGTATTGTTGTTGTTCTGTTTTAATCAGATTTAAAAAAAAAAAAAAAGCAAAATCAATATGTTTGCTAGGAAAACTCATTAGAAGGCAATAACTTTCCAAGCATTAGGCCAGAACATGTGGCACGGGAGTCTGTCACGGGAACAACAGCGAAACGATCTGTGCTTGGCGTCTGCACCACCACAAAGCAGCAGGAAGAACTGGGGGCTGACCACGCAGGTGGGGTTCTGGGTCACACCCCACACCTCTCACATATGCTCACCAGGCCCCTGAGCAAGATGTTGGCTCTCTGGCTGCTGCTCCCCAGACCTCACCACACATTGCAAGGAGACCGGGTGCCTCCTGGGAACCACCCCGATAACCAGTGCCTGGACCATGGCGGTTAATTGTTCTAAGCAGCCACCCCATGAGGAGCATCATCAACGCCATTCCATGAGGAGGAAACAAGCTCACAGAGGGCCTTGAAGCGAACACAGACATCTGACTCGTTCTCTCCAATGCCACGGCCCAGGCGAAGGAAGCAGAGTGAAGTCGGCGCCCGGCTGCTGGAGGAGTTGTACACATGGTGCATCTGGGGTGGCTTTGGGCCACTGCCAGGCCCAGGTCCTCAAGGTGTAAATCTCGCTCACCCTGTGCCCTGAGGCTCGGAGGCAGTGCTGTCCTGCCCTAGGACGCAGGCCGGCATTGGGGCCAGGCAGGGCAGGACAAGAGGCAACTGCACGCTGAGGTCCCATGAAGTTCACAGGCTTTCTGTGACAAGCTGACCCCTCTGCGGGTGCCTGGGTGCTAGGAGAGGCAGCACCTTCCTCCCTCGCCTACCCATAAGCCTTACTTCTCACCCTTCCTCTCCTATGGCCGTTCTCTGCCTGCAGAGGAGACAGACACACACAGGCAGCCACACGTTAGGCACCTACCTGCTTGTCATCTCCGTTCTTGCAAAACTCGAGAACCACGGGGGCGCCAGGGAAAAAGGTGATGACTGACAGGCACAGCTCCTCCTGGATGATCTGCTGGGTGTATGTGAAGGCCCAGATCTGGGGGAAGAGAGCAGGAAGGCGCACGTGAGGATCTTCGGAAGCAGCCACTGGGGAGGAGCAGCTGTTCGTACGTGTGATGATTAGCAGGGCTGAGCAAAGCCTTGTGGAGAGGGGAGGTCCTGGCAGGAATCAACAGTGAACAGGTAACCATGGAATATTCTGCTCCAGAACCAGAGACCTGGAGGTCGCACCTCCGGGGGGGGGGGGGGGTCTCCGACCCCATATCCCAGTGAGGGGGTGGCCGGGATGCAGGCTGCCTTCAGGGGGTGCTGAGCAGCTCCGGACTCTGGGCATGGCTTGGACAACGCCCCAGCTGGGCTGTGTGCCCTCTAGTCTGTTTAGATCATTGACTGCTCCCCACTCTTGACATTTCAAACAGCCACCTGGTAAATCACTCCTAGCGGTCTCCAGAGTGCCCCCTTTAAAAAAAAGCACTCCAACTCAGTGTGCAGAGAACATGAGAGGCTGGACGAGAGGCAGATGGAGGGACAAAGAGGACGCGGACGCGTGTTCTGAGGGAGCAGGAAAGGAAGTCGTGAGAAAGAGAGAGTCCGGGAGCACACGTGCGCCTGGGAGAACAGGTGCACTCACTTCCCCCCTGAGCCGCTCAGGGGCGGGAAAAGCTGAGCCACTGGGTGGCCAAGCAGGGCCCTTAAAGGGGAAGGGGAATTCTATGAGGCCCCTCACAAGACGTTCTTCACAGAATTCCTCCAATGTGCCAGAGATCAGAGAGCAACTGACTGTGGCTTCAGTTGAGGGTGCAAGTGCCAGAACATTGTCAAAACGTGACCCTCCTTGGCATGAAGTGGGGGTAACATCTGCTCTTTGCCTTCATCATGGGGCAAAGAAGATGCTTCATGAATTGGGGGCTGAGGGAGCCGCAGAGAGGACCCCATGGAGGGCTGCTTCCTCTACTGCCCCCTGCCCACCAGCTGACCCTCTCCCTCTGGACCAGGCCACTCATTAACTATGAATCCCTCTTGGTAGACATTATTATTATCCCCATTTGACAAAGGAAGAAAAGGCTCAGTGAGGTTATCCAAAGGCAATAGTTGTGGCCAAGTCCTCGCTTCCCAACAGCTCTTTATTCAAAGGGAATCGCAGGAGCACACGCCTGTCCCTGAGGTCACACTAAATCTGTACATCAACTCCACCTTGACAGGAGGGAGTGGGCGAGACAGGCTTCTTCTTGGCCAATGTCCTGTGGCCACAGGAAACAGGGGGGTGGGGAGGTGTAGACCAGAGAGTAGGCCCTTCCCCCACATTGATGGGAAGCGAGGCCAAAGTATGAAGGAGGCCACACTCCACATCCGAACATGGGGATACAGGCAGCACTGGCTGCTCCCCCGCAAGCCTCCCGGTCTGCCTATCCACACCTGGTCACTCCCCTCTAAACAGCCCCCCCTTGGGTCTCGTTGTGTGTGTTGGGAATAAAGTCAACTCTCAGGAGGACAGACCAGGGGTGAGAGCCACTCAGGTGAGCCAATCCCATCCCACTGGATGGGATTCCAGATACTGCAGTGTGAACTAGAAGTGGGAAAAGGCCCTGGGTGAGGGTCTCCAGAATTTCTTGCTCTGTGAGGAGTGAAGGGCCTGGGGCTCAGGCTCAAGGGCAGGGCTGCCAGCAGCTAACTGCCTAGATCCACTGTACAACTGGCCTCACCTTTAGACTTCTGCCATTATCTGGAGCCTAAACCTACCACCCCCATGTGGAAAGAAGATGGGGTTCATTCCTCTGTTTCATCATTCACCCAGCCAGCAGTGAACCATGAATTTGCATTTTAAAAATAAATCCTGTAATTATGTTATGACCCGCACAGGCATTGCATTTTCTTTTATGCTAAAAGCACTAACAAAGAAAACCTTAATGTATACCATGATTTCTGAAAGCCTGTTTTGGCATTTCTTTTCAAAATATCCTGGGGTCTTCAAAAAATCAGAGTTCTGGGGATGGTGTGTGTGTTTGGGGTTCTTTTGACAACAGAGACACTCCATCTCCAACACCTTGTTGCCAGTGCATTTTGGGAAGGAAAGTGCACGGTACACCCCCAGGGGTGAGGGCTGAGGTAACCACCTCCGAGACCCCCAAGGGTAAACTATGAGACAGAGATCGAAGGTCTTACACTAAGTGGACTTTCCATTAGCTGATGCTTTACTGGCATTGAAACACTTCAGCCTCACAATTCCCAGAGGAACTCTGCTTTCTGGACACATCTGCAGGAGAAGAAAGGAGGGAAGCAGAACACAGAGCAAGAGGCTTTCTGATCCCCCCTCTGCAGCCTGTCAGACTTTCCAGGATGGCTGGTGATGAATGGGTTTATTAAATGAATCCCAGAGTCAGAAACAGATTCAGGAGGCAGAGGCAGTTGCTCAGCAAGCTCGATCTAGATCCGTGAGTACTGGGCCACACACAGAACATTTGGGGGACGGGAAAATCTGCCCCCACCCTGAGGTGTACAGACACAGCCACCAGAGGGAGGTTATCCAGAGGTCTCCCTGGAGGTGGTGTGTGGACAGCCTCACCCTCTCTGAGGCTGGCCAGCAAAGGCCTGAGGAAGAAGAGGAGGGGGCCCACTCCCAGCCCTCCAGCTCCTTTGCTCCTGCCTTGGAAGTGGGGAGCAGATGATGGAGCTAGTACAGGTTCAAGGCCATCTGGAGAGAGCCACTATGGGCAGAAGGGAGTGGCCTGGGAATGCAGAGGGGCAGCCGACTTCTCTCCAGTAAGTGCCCATCTGGCAGCAGCCGTGAATGCTGAGCTGAACAGGGCCCGTCACCCAGCCTGGGGCTCATTGATTTACACTGGATGGAGAAGCAGAAGAAAGATTTTCTAAGAGGAGACAACTGAAGGAGCAAAGTTCTGAAAGAGGCAGCGTGAGGGAGTGTTGGGGGCCCAAGCAGGGGGCTGCTCTTAGATGGTCCAAGGATCATCTTCTAAAAGCCAAAAGCCACAAACCTACAGCAGCAGTTCTCAGCCATGGTGACTCGGCCCCATTCACCCACCCAAGGGACAGCTGGCAGCACAGGGAGGCATTTATTATCATTATTATCAGGTTGGGGAGTGTTATTGACCTCTAGTGGGTAAGGGCTGGGATGCAGCTATGCAGCCTACAATGCACAGGGCTGTTTCCATGACAAAGAGTGACCCAGCCCTCATGCCAACAGCGCTGAGTTTGAGAAAGCCCAGCTGGGCTGAAGCACGTGCGTGGTCTCTGGAGGCAGCGGCCTGGGTCTGAATGCAGTTACTCTAGCCTCACTCCTGAGCCTTGCTCAGTTCATTTGCGAAGGGGGGGTGATAACAGCCCTTGGTTTGTGGGGTTTCTGTAAAGGTTAAATGAGATGATGCACAAGCACTAGCACAAGGCCAGGCCCCCCGAGCAGGGCCTCATCAACGTATTGGCAGGGCTCACGGGAGAAGTGGCTAGGTGAGCACGGAGACATGGAGTGTGAAGACAGGCTAAGGCCTGTCCTTGCAAATGCACAGCCCACACCTTCTGCAGACGGCACTTCCCCTCACACCTTCTTCTGAGTGGTGAACGGCACAGAACTGAGAAGCAGGTATGAGTGCAAGGTGGCACTGCTGGCTTTGCTGGGCTCGGGTGACCCAGGCACCTAGAAGGGACTCTGGTTCTAGGGTGTCTCGTTTGTTTCGATTTAAAGGCATCATTGCCCCTGGGGGCAGGCACAATTTTATGAAGGGGGAACTGAAGATGAAGAGATCAGTGGTTAATCTGGGCATGCCAGAAGCAAACTCGGGTTGACAGACACAGGCACAACGGCTGGGCCCCAGCCTCTAAGGCCACACCAGGCAAAGCACTAGCGCACCAGATGTGCCCTTCAAGGGTCTCGGACAGGTGGTGGGAGTCTGGGGGCAAGCGAACCTTGAGTTCAGCCGACCCCCTATACCCCTGAAGGAGGACCCAACACACTGGCCGGCCGTGCCAAGGTCGCCTTCACCAGCTGCACCCACACAGTCTCAGCAGCACCCTGAGGCAGCAGCCAGGGGCAGGGGAGGCTCCAAGACACACTCCCCTCCTGCCACGGGACCTTCGCTAGACTCCCTCCCAGGGTCTTTATTTCCAGCCCACCTGTCCTTCCTGCCCAAGTTGTAAGAACACACCTCATGTCTCCAATAACACTGAGACCACGTGCTTTTATAAAATTGATTAGAAAAGGACCATCCTGGCCAACAAAGGTAGGTTCAAGACCTGCCTTCATTATACACCGTTGCACTTAAGTAGCAAATTTGGAGAGCCTGCTGTCTGTGTTGCGGACTCACTGTACTTAGAGTAAAGAAGTGGCTAAATACCATGCAGTTCAATACCCACCATGCTATATTTTTTGGGGGGGTCCTATTGTTGGACTCCAGAGTGACAGCCGGGGCTACCTACTATTCACTGGGTAAGTTACTTAACTTTCAACACCTCAGTTACCTCATATGCTAAATCAAAGTACTATCAGGGGGACTAAGGAATGCATGGCTGAGTACGTGTGGATGTCCTGGGCACACAGCAAGCACCCGATTACTGCTTGCCGTGTAGACGCTTATGACGGAGGAAGCCAATAGGAAGAGGCAGCCCTGGAGCTCTAGCTGCAGAAAACTGCCTCTGCTTGGTCCCCCAGGAGCCATGCTCTGGTGGCAAGGTAGACAGGGCCTTCCCCAAAGTTCTATTGAGACATCTCAGGGAGGAGATTTGGCATCAGCAGGGAAGGTCACAAGCTGGCCACGTGTCCCACTGACAGACTCGGGCTTCACACACCTAGAGGCGCAATGTGAGTCCAGGTTTGGGAGAAGAGCTTTTACCTCCCTAAGCCAGTAACCTAAAGTGTCGGGGAGACAGCTGGAAAGGCACACTCAAGAATTTTTTAAATTTTCTTTTCCCTTTCTCCACCTTGGGATAGCAACTAGATTGGTGGCCTGTCTTCCTGCTATCTTTCACAAATATTCTCCTAGGGGATCCAAGAGCGTCAAGAGGAAATTTGTTAGCCTGGTGACTTCGGGAGCTTCACATGTTTACAAATAGATGATGTGTTTCTCTCACATTCCATCCAAGGCATCACTTTGCTGACATCTTCAGCACACTCAGATGAGACACTCTGTTCCCAACGCTGACACCCCAGTGAAGAGAGAGGTAAAGCAGTGTGAGGGATGGATGGGCCTGGGGGCAGGGCTGTGAGCCAGAGGACAGCCACATCTGGAGGCTCTTTACAACAATGAGGACGAACCCCTGTGCCTGGGCTCAAACACCCTGGGGAGTGAGCTGCCAGCAGGATCCCACCCTCTGGTACACTTTCGCTCCAGACATCTGGGACCCTGGAATTCCACCCCAGTGGCCCCAACCTGATTCCTGATTTCAGGGCCTACCTGGATCTCACCTCCTGCCTGTCCTCCCAAATATGGACTCTCTCCCCAGCACACATACCTAGGCCCACAGGGCCCACCTGGAAGGAAGGGAGTGTGAATGTGCAGGCTGGGGAGTTCATGGTGGGGGACAGAGCCAGGCTGTAGAGGGCAAATCCCGGGGTGGTAGGAGTGCCTGCCAGCACTGCTGGTATCCCCACACTCAGGTGTGGGGTCTGGGAGTGTGGCCCCCATTCGTACTCTTGCCCCACTTCCCATCAAGGTTGGGGAGAGGCCTACATTCTGGTCTGCCCCCCCCCCAGACCCCAGCATGGGGTGTGGGACCTCTGTTTCCTGTGGCCACTGGACACTGGCCATGAAGATTCTTGCCAACTACCTCCTATACCTGATGGATGGTTTTAATATCTATAGCCTGGAAGAAGGATTCAGGGACAGGCATGTTCTTCTGTGATGGATCTTGAATTAGGGTCTGGCACCAGCCACGGCTCTGGCAGCAGCAGCGATGGCAGAGATACGTGTGGCCGCCAGATTGTCAAGTCCTGCCTTCACCACTTTCTAGCACGTGGCCTTGGATCATCTCTCTGGGTCAGCTTTATCATCTGTAAAACCAGCATAGCGTGAGCACCTGCTTACTGGAGTTCTCATGTCAGTTCCTTGATCTGTCTCTCAGAGACAGAAGAGGTGGGGGCAGGAGGGAAGCTGAAGGGGTCATGTGAAGGGGTTTGAGGGCAGAGGTGACTCCCCTGGACAGGTCAAGAGGCAGGAAAAGTAGAACACAGATGGGCGAAGAGGCAGAGCAGGGTTAGGAGAGAAGCCATGGCTGCAGTAAAGCAGGGGCGGTGGGGCAGCATGAAGCTAGGACAAGACTTGATGTGGGGAGAAGGTGCAGGCACCGGAAGGTGATGTCATTCAGTATTACAGGGCATGTCCTCTACACCCACACATGTGTGCACACTCTTGGGGGATTATTTTAGCTGAAAGAGTTACTGGTGTCCTGTACTAGCCACAGTACAGCATCCTTATGAAACCCTTCCTAAACCAAAAGAGTGTAAAATGAAGAGGCAATTACCATTAATTTATATAGAAAACATTTTGCGTATTCACAGACCCAAAACTAACTTAAGAAATCAGGCCAATAACACATAAACCCTAAAATCTCACTAACATTCAAAGCAGGAAAGCCGTGACGCAGACACAGCCGGGCACAGCCAGGGCAGGAGTTGGTGCCTCGCTCTCTGCATGGAAGCAACCGCCTCTGGGGCTGCTACAAAACAAATGCCGTGTGCGACACTTGCTCTCTGCTGTGAAAGCAAAATCCTCCTGAGCTCCTATTTGGTGAGCAAAGCAGATATTAATTAACACAGGTCTTGTGTAAAGTTAAGTAGCGTGACGCACACTCTTGAAAAGCAGGGGATCCGTGTATGTGGATTGCTATCAGACTAAAGGGAGTTTAACACCTTCGGAACACTTGGAAACGCACCTAGTCCTGGCTGTGGGGCACGGGCCCTGCTAGCAGGGGGTGTCCGAGCCGGCCTCACAGCCACACATGTGGCCGGGGCTTTCGGGCACTCAGTGCTCTGTGGGATCCTACTGAACATCTTTCTATCCCAAGGTGCTCCCCTATTATCCTAAATTCACTGCTGCTACACAAACACGATTGTTCTCCAAAGCAGAGGAGCGACAGCTTTGCATGCTCTTCTAGAAAAGAACTCTTTGTTCACTTGAAGGTTGTTACTGTGATAACTCTAGTTTCCCACCGATGGCGGCTATTTCCTCCCCTTGCTCGCACCACAGAAGAGTCAGCGGCACAGGTACTATTACCCTCTGGTCAAACAAAGACCTGGCAATCTCTCCCAGGGCCAGGGTATTGGGGGCTGCTCCCTGGGATCCAGCATTCCCAAGGCCTCCTTCCTCATGCAGTCAAAGACATCAGCACCCAGCTGTGCTGTGGAGACACCAAGCAAACTCCTGTTCCAGGAAAAGGGGACAACACACAGGACCCACAGGCCAGTTGCAAAGAGAGGGATGTCTGTCACCTACTCTCAACACTCTACAAAAGCCACTTGAACACATCCTGTCATTCCTAGATGGGGGGCCGCACCTATAGCAAAACCAACACCTCTGCTTCCTTCCCTTTTCCTGTCTGACTCAGGCAGCCCCTTCAGTGTCCCCCTAGAGCAAAGGTGGTTAAAAATCAGAATGGGGGGAGTACCCAGCAGATAGCGCCACCCAGTGGCGGGCTTGTCTTCCTCTGTATTTCATATTTTTGAGGTAGGTGGGCACCCACCATTGCTGACCCAGCCCACACTTACTGCCAGCAGGTTGGCCCCAACAGATACTCATTAAACTTCTGTGAATTAAATAGTGATTTCCTATATGTTGCCTGGCAAGGTCTCTTTCAGAGAAATATTCTATGCATTGGGAAATTCTATGCTTGGTGGCATGCATCCAGTCCCAGAGTGGGTCAATCATGCTTCTGCTCTGCTGCTGAGCTCTGGGTGTAGCTGGGCACTCAAGGTCACTGTAAACAGGTGACAGAGGCTGAGTCCACCACGTGCTTGTGTGTCCCCTGATAGTGACCATACCTGGGACTTCAGATCTTCGCCTTTGATCTTGACACAGGGCCTTAATTTGACGTTGGCGGGTTCTTGGTTTTTCTCTTTTTGAGAAGACTCCAGGCATTTCTGCCTCTGTCGGATATTGCCCTTCTGGATGGAGGAGTCTGGGGGGATGCTGGAGGAAAGCCACAGGAGATGAAACTGCAGCTCTTTGGATTAGCAACACTGACAGCTGAGGGATCAGGAGTGGCGAGGATTATTTTACCCTGGGTTATGTCACAAAGATTTGCACTGCTGCTGGGGGCAGGGGGCGGAGGTTAGCACTAGGAAAGACCTAGGAGCCACAGGTAGATGGAGCCTGAGAGGAGCCAGACCAGCAAGTCTGTGCTCAGGTCCTACTGTGGGGCTTAGAGCCAGGGCTGAGACTCAGCACTGCTGCTAGCTAGCCTCCACCTTGTGCTACGGGTTCATCTAACTCCTCTTCTGGTTTTGGGGATAAGGGGAACCAACTGGTCCACTCTGTATACTTCAAGAGCCTCCTCCAGTTGGCCAGAGGCTGTCCCTTCTCCAGATCCAATAAGCTGAGGGCCTCGGGGCAGCCAGCAGGAAGGGCAGATACCTGAGTTCCGGATAGACGTTCTCCAGGTACCACTTGAAGCTCTGGCACTGCAGAGTCCTCCTCAGCTCCAGTCTGCTCTCAATGCTGGGAGTGGGGAGGGAAGACACAAAGACAAAATACAGCTGTGTCCCAGCTGGTAGCTGCAGCCTGCCTGGGCTGGGAAGCACAAGGCACAACCTGCCCACAGCTCTCAGGAGGGGGCTGGAGAAATAAGCCAGAGATCTCTAGAGCTCCAGACAGAGCTGCAGAGGCACTTAGAAACACCTCACAAGGATGCCGTAATGACACTTGTGCTTTACTTGAAAATGGAATTTAGGGGTGTTTTTATTTTTCATTAAAAACAAGGCTACAGGAACATTCTGTGTGTTGTTCATAA
Organism: Talpa europaea; assembly: GCF_964194135.1. NCBI lineage: Eukaryota > Metazoa > Chordata > Mammalia > Eulipotyphla > Talpidae > Talpa > Talpa europaea. Next base: position 17,272,914 of record NC_140072.1, read on the forward strand.
TTCACAGCTGGGGCGCTGGGTCTACTTACAAATCTCTTTGGATTCTGTAGTCGACATGCTACCCCTGACCACCCAGCCTCAAAGAACATTCTTGTTTGGCTGGATCTGAGCCTGGTCATATATTTGTTCATCACATATGATCGAGCACCTACTATGTGCCCCATGTGGGATAGGATGGTGAGCTTTCAAGAAGAGAGAAAGGTAGTGGAGGAAGCAACTGCTGTCTTGTGCAGATGCGGAACATGTGGGCTGTGGGAGCACCCAGAGGCCCTGCTTGTTGGATCAGCAGTGGTCAAGGTGGTGATGATGCTTCTGGTACCCAGAAGCACAGTGGATATTATCTAGACAGACCAGAAAGCAGGTGAGCTGGGGGCTCTGGCTGAAGCAGGGGGAAAGCAGAGACTAGCATGCATGAAGAGAGGAGTTCTGTTGGCAGGCGGGAAAAATGTGGGGGTAAATGTATGTGTGGGAGAAATGGAGGAAGAGGAATGGATGAGAGATAAAGACACAGAACTTAAAAGGTCTGGCGAGGCACTGGTGGGGGTGAGGTTGAACTTGAAGGGCAGGGGGATGCCGAGTGCAGTGTGTTGATGTTTGTGCTTTGAGGGCATTTTAGGGATGGCCGAGGGGTCTGATGGGGCAAAGCTGGAGCCAGGAGCACTGCTGGAAGGGGGTGTAGAAACCCAGATCTGATCACACTTCTAGGAAGGGGAGCGGGGGAGGGAATGGAGAGAAGCAACAGGTTCAAGTCCTTCCCTGTCCAACTGCAGCACCAGCACCTGCTGGGATCCATTTACACCTGTCCTTCCTGCGCCACCACACAGAACTGGAGCTACTTTGGTCCAGCCTCACTTCCTTCCACTCCCAACTGGACCAGGTGCCCTCACAGCACCAGGACTTCTTGGCACTCATCACATTCTCTCGCCAGGCTAGAGGCTCCAAGGGGACAGGAATGCTGTCCAATCTTGAATGTGGAATGTTCAGCGATTAGCAAGGACCTGGGGGCTCAGTGTGGACTGCGTTCTAGCACTATGGTTGTTCAGACTTGGGAGAAGGGGAAGGGAGGAGTCAGGGTGGACACCGAGATTCCTGACGTGGGCAACAGGATGCAAGGAAGCGCATTCACTGATATGGGGATAGGGGATGAGGGGCAAATTCAGTTTAGACTTCAGTTGGAGGAGCCGGGAACCAAGCAGGTAGAGATGCCTGGTGCCTGCCTGGACACTGAGGATTGGGGCTTAGTACAAGTTGGAGACGGAGATGTGGGGGTCCATAGCATGGTGCCTGATGCCACAAGAATGGGCCGTGAAAAGCGGCACCAGACAGAGGCCAAGAGGGGAAGCTGAGGCCACATAAGGTGAAGGTAGAAGCTGAGCAGCAACAAAAGCCTGGACTACAGCTCTGAAAACACAGGCTCACAGGAGGGGGCTGCGGGGACGAAGCCTCATTCTGATGGGGTGACGAAGAGGATGGTAAGGGTGTCATGTGTGAGCCAGGTGGGGGCATCCGCCGGGGACGGGAGTCCGACAGCACATGCAGGCCTCTGTTTCGTGAAGCAGAATGAGGAGCAGCCGGGCAGACAATGAACTGCAGGAGAGTCTGGGTAGGCTGTTCCCTCTTTCCCTCTTTTTTTCATTTTGTAGGATGTAGAACACTGAATTCATCTAAATGCTGATGGAACCAGGTGGTAGGGAAGAAATCAGTCATGCTGGGGAATGGGCAGTGAAGAGCACATGTGACAGAGCCTCAGGGAAGACCAGGTGGACAGTGGAGACACCAAGGGAGGGCAAAGGCCCCTGGGACAGTGGTTCCCACGCTGTCTGCACACTAGAATCACCAGGGGCGGCCGCTTAAAAATCTCAGGCCAGGCCCCAGACTAAATCAATTATGTGGGGGTGGAGAAGAGGCAGCAGCCATTTTTAAGCCTCCCAAGTGAGAGCCACGTGGTTTTGGGGAAGCCCTTTCTCCTGGAATGGAGGTGCTCAGGACAGCAGCAGGAGCCCCTGGGAGACTAGTACGCACCAGGCCAGCGGGGCAGCATCCACATTCAACAGGAGTCCCAGGGGATCTGTGTACACATTAAAGTTGGAGGAGCCCTGAGCTAGAAGGCAGGAGATGAATCAGGAACTCGATAAATGCTAGTTTATGAATGAATGCAAGACTGAAAGGTGCGAGGAGTTCAGGGGGAGGTCTGGCCTGTCGCAGCAGGAGGCACGTGGTCGTTCAAGATGGAGACAGAGAAGAATGGGCCAGATACAGTGAAGTTTGCATGTTGGCCTGTCTTGGAAAGGTGACGTGTCTGTTTCTGCGAATAACACAGAAGGTGTCATCTGCTGGGAGTGAGGGAGAGGGATGGACTCGGGGTGCAGCGAGTGTTTGAATGGAGATTGGGAGTCGCAATGGTCGGGAAAGGTAGCAGGACCATTGGGCATGTGCAGGGTACAGAGGCCACAGCGAGCAGGCGGCAGCATGGGTACTTCTGGGGGCAGTTCAGCCGCCTGTAGGCCAGGAGAGGAAGAGGCCAAAGTTGGGTGCATCCAGGTTTGAAAAAACTGCTCGGAGTGTTGACAGGTGCACATCAGGACAAAGATCTGAGGAAGAGATCTTCTGTCCTTTAGAGAGTAGACTCCATGCTGGAGAGGAAATAAAGTAAAGAGGGTGGGTGGACGTGGCCAGTGGACCAGAATTTGGTGGAGGACTAAGAAGAAATGCCCTGGGAGGCTCTGAGTGAGAGCTGGGGCGGCGGGGGATGGGGGGGGTAGCGCGGGTTGTAGACTTCGGATACAAATCACTTTGGCGCTTCCTGATTTAATCCTCCTGCACAGCACGAGGCACGGCCTATGAAGTGTAGGCTGCAAACCCCATCTGCTCAACAGCCTCATCTGACGAATGGGGGACATTAGTGCAACAGAAAGTCATTGGTTGCTCTGCTCCTTCCCTCCCCAAAAGACAAATAACATAAATGAAACTGTTATTCTCTCCTCGAATCAGATCCAGTTGAGGGACATAACATCACATAGAGCTGCAATCGGGCAGGTATGGTTGAGCCTCCAAGCCCCTCTTAAAATGGAGTGATCCAGGGCAAGTCCCTGAACCCCTATAAGCCTCCATCTCCTCCTCTGTAAAGCAGGGATAATTACACCCACATCTCAGAGTTTGGGAGAACTAATAAGACGTCTGAAGTGATGCTACCTCGGCACTCAGTCCCTTTCCCTGTGTTCTTTGCTCAGGAAGCTAGAGCATTGCTAGAGGCGATATTTATGTGCACAAGGCCCTCCCGGGAAAGAGAAGAATTTAAACTGGGGTGACTGAGGATGAAATAGAAGAACTGAGGCCAGAGGGACTGAGCTTTCTTCCTGCAAAATGCCAGAACTATCCGCCCATGGTACAAACAGCCCCGTGATGAGTAGGTGGTCCAGGCTGCTGGACAGTCATTTGTAGGAGCTGCCGAAAGCCCTGCCAACCAGCAGGGGCAGGAGCAAGAAGAGACGGGAAAGGACAGCCACAGCTAGGCCTGGAGGGGCTCAGGGGCTCAGGAGACTGATGGAGCAGACATGCCTGCCAGGGCCCACTTGCCTCAGGCCTGGGAGCTGGGCCCCTCTCACTCTACACGGGTGACTTACTTTCCAAAGGGCCGCTCCAGGGCAAAGGGCCGGGCAGCGTAGTAGTACTGTTTGTATTCATCCATCCACACTTCAGCTGTCCGTTTGGTGTTCCTGGGGAGGCAGGGGGTCAGGAGAGGTGCTCTGAGATGGGAGTGTCCAGTTAGAATACTTGCACATGGCTGAGTGGGCTGCACTGCACAGTGGGGGACCTCACTATTCTTCCTGCAGAGCTATGTCCTTCACATTCCACCCAATCTCCTCAGGGGCGCTTATCCAAGACATGGGATTTTAGCAGAAAAAAAAAAAAAAATGCCAGAAACAGAATTTCTGTGGCTCTCAAGAAAAATAAAAATAGGGGGAAGAGCCAGGAAAACCTGCATGTCCCTGGGGCACCAGGAACCCAGAAGGACAGGTAGGGCCTGTGTGAGAGTCTCACCCCACCTCCTCCCTACCCCCACCCCTGCTCCTTCTCCAGGTAACCCCCCCCAACCCCGTTTACACAGGGCATGTGCTGAGGGTCCGTCTCCAAAGGGAAAGCCAACCCCAATGGGCCTCCCGTGAGCCATGTGATCAGCTTGGTGCAGGTGTAAAGAATTAAGTAATCAAGCTGTCTCTGTTAGACATTTTGCCAGCACCCTTTGGTTTTGTTAATCAGGTATTTGCTCTGCGTCTGGCCCCAAAAGTCACAGAAAATAGAGAGGGAGGCTGACAGGGACAATGTCATCACTCAGCAGCAGGGAGGCTGGATACCTGGGAGAGTCCTGGAGCAGACAGAAAATCTATTGGAAGACAATCCGAGGCCGGGGGCGGGTGGGGGCAGCATCTGTTGAGGCCTGAGTAAGAGGACTGGGGGCTCCCTGGAAACGGCCTGCTCCTCCAGATTGCTGGTTGTTTGGAGCTGAGACCCTTGACCGGAAACTGCCTAGGCTACACACAGCCCAGTTCTTGCTGCCCTGAAGGCAGTTTGGCCTTGCCGCCCTGTCCACTGGCCTTGCCATCAGCAAGCAGAAGCTGCTCAGCAGACAGTTGCCAAGTTTCTCCAATCACTGGACGGCCCACCAGTGGTGGGCAGGAGGCCCACGGCCAGGGCCTGTCTCAAAGACAAGGCATGTTCTGAGTCCAAGGCTCTGCCCCTCAGTCCCAGGCCAGCCCCTTCCACATCACAGCCACACTCATCACTTTCCCACTCCAGATGTCCCCAGCTCACTTTCCCTTTTGAAGCCCCAGCCCTGCCTTTGTTTCCCACCTGGCTATTGGGCTGGCTGGGTTTCTCCTGGCTCCACCCCCGCCCACTGGATTTCTGGAAAGGTGTCTAATTCCCCCACCATTCACATCCTGATCCTCTGAGACGGCTGAGTCAGCGAGTGACCAGATCAGTTCCTGCGTGTGAAAAACCGAGGACGAGAGAACGTAGAAGAGGAAAGCTACACCATCAGGGAAGAAAAAGACACCAAAATAAAAAAAATGTGCTTAGCTCCTCCCGTCCTCAAATGGACCAAATGACAGACAAAAAGGCAAAGGGGATTAAGTGGCAAGTGACACTGTCAGATGACAACTAACAAGAGGATTAGGGAAAAGGAGAGAATCTGGTGAAAAAGATGAGGTAGGGAGGGAGAAGAGGAAGGTTAATAGAGAAGGAAGCAACCAAAGGCCAAGGGTGTATGAAGGAGCGAGCAGGGAAGAGGCGAGCAGCCCCACTGGGTCACGGGGTCTGGCCTCTGCATCCTGTACCCCAGCCCACCCCACCCCTGCAGCACATGAGAACACCCCAGGTAAGGAGCCAGTGGCTCAGGGTCTGCCGGGAGAGGTGCCGTAGCAGGCGTGTGAGCTGCATCCACTGTGCCTCCTGTTCCCGAATCTTCCTAAAACCCTCACTGGTGACCCAGCCTAGGGGTGGGAGGGTGGGTCTTCTAGAACTTGGGCAAAAACATCTCCCCTGCCCCCCACTTCAAACAATACCCAGAGCCTGATCCCTGGAACAGCTGCTCAGAGACCTGAAGACTCCAAGGCCACTGTGGGGCCTGACCATGTCTTGGGGAAGTCGATGAAGGACAGCCTGGGCCGAGGGCCTGAAGCTTGATGAGCAGGCCTGAGCCCCCTGCTTAGGCAAAGGTGGGAGGGATGGACACGCACTTCCTATTCCTCCAGAACATTCAGGCAAACTACCCAAGAACCTGGGACGCCCTCAGCTTTCTGCAGCCCCCACGAGCCCTGGGACAAGCACTCACTTTATGTACGTATTGGCGTCTCCATCCGGGAAGTCATACGGGTGCTTCTTCCGGAAGACATGGCCCACTCTGCTGCAGGGGATGATCTCTAGGCTGCCCCCGCACATCCACACTCTGAAGGAGATTTCTGCAAGACAGCCATATCCCCCCATCACCGCTCTGCACCCCTCCTAGGAGAAGGGACCCAGGATGGAGGTCCAAGGAAAGGGTGAGGACTCACTGCACCCAGCTCAGGGCTTGCAGGCTCAGAGGCGACTCCACAGACCATTTTGCCGATGGAAAGCCCTTGTACCTCTGGAAGTTCCTGCCTGGTCCATGCTCCCAGTCAAGCTCAAGGAGGGTTGCTCAGGAAAAATCCATGCCCGTGGTTGTCTGCCCCTGGTGGGGCAGTGTCCAGAGCAGGGAACCCAGATGTGAGTACTCTGGTGCCTCCCCACCACAAACATGCCCCATACCCGATCCAGCACCTGAGTCTCACTTCCTGGGTTTCTTCTCCTTGGCAGTCCCTCCACTTCCTGCTCTCTGTCCTCTTCACTCCAACTCTCCAAGCAGGGGCATGGGCAATGATTCCTAATGTGATCCTCACCTGTCCTCTCAATCACCTGTCCTCAGCTTCCCTGTACCCCCATGTGCCTCCTGCCATGTGTCCTCGGAAAGTCCACTGAGTTGCAGGCAAGGTTTCCTTAACACCAGCATCACCATTGCTGCCTTCTCCCACCTTTCCCTCTACCTGCCCAGGTGCTGTCCTGAACAAGCCACAGCTAATTACCTAGAGGCTCAGCTTTCCCTCACAGTGGACAACACAGATGCCAGGTGAAGAGGGAGCTTCTCAAGACTGTACTGAATGATGGCAAGAAAATGGGGTTGGGGGAAGAAACAGGAAGAGTCTGGCTTTGGGGTCAGCAGCCCCAAGTGCAGTGACCTGCTGGCCACGTTAACGGGGAGACCTGTTTGACCTCACAGAGGCTGTGTTCCTTAAAATGAAGATTATAAAGACACTCCACAGGAAACTGTCCACATCAAATGAAATTTTGAGAATAAATGTGAAAATTCAAATTACAATCAAAAGAGACGTGAGTTATAAAGCAATGTTCCCCTGCAGCTAACCTCTTCAAAATGAGGGCAGGATAGCATCGCCCACCATGCCCCCCTGCCACTTCCTAGATGACTTACAGCCTCCTTCTTCCCGCACACAATTCATGGACTTAACATCTGAGATTGTGACTCTCCATGAAGATCTAGGATCCGCGGTAATCCAGCCTTCGGTTGGGGCACAACTGGGATTGTGGATCCCAGCCTGGTGTTTGCAGAAGCCACGGAGCCACAGCACCACTGCCCACATCTACATCCCCACCTTGCAGAGAGAGCTCCAGAGGCCGAAGAGGCTGGTGCGTGCCACTGTGTTAGCACATGTGCAAATTTAGTCTCAAGATGTCTTCCTTAACAGGTCTAATGCTCCATTCGACTCCTCTCTGGCATCTCAAAACACGATCTGCTCCAGTTCCCAAAAAGGAAATCCTCTCACCCCTCAAAACTGGAGATGCAGGCCCTGCTACTAGATATAACTTACAAATTTCGCGCCAGCTTTCTTCCAAAAATATGCCTACGTTTCGTTTATGGTCTCTTCCTGTCCACGTATTCAAATGAGACATATGTCCCTCCTCATTTGCAAGGCAAATCCCTCAACCTGTGCCTCAATCCCTCCCACCCATGCCCCACAACCTGTCTCTTTCCCTGTGTTCCTTTGCCCAGCATTCTGCTTCTCCCTGAATTGATCGAACCTCTCCCTTCTGCCACAGTCATGCAGAAATCCCCACCCTTGAAAAGCACAAGTGTACATCTTGTGCACAAGTGTACGCGCATCTCAAATGATGGTGTTTTATACACAACCGTCTACCAGGAAAATGATTACAATTCCTTGCTGAAGTCTCTGGTGATGGCTAGCGTTCATTAGCAATAAAACACTTTTAATTGATTACATTATAATCTAGAGTATAGTGTCAATGTAATTTTATATTCACTGGAAAGCTAAAAATTTGTGTGACATGTTTGATTGCAGGAGTCTGGAAACGAACTCACAGTGGCTCTGGAACTTGCCTGGAGTACCCTGACTGTGGCCTATGACCTTCTTCTGGCTGTTCTTCTCGTTTCACCCCAAGGCTGCCCCTGGATGTCTTCTGATGCTGTTTCCTCATCTGCCCAAGGCCTCACCTCCTCCCTACCAGCCGTGACTCCAGTTCTAGTTCCAGCACCAGCATGCTGTAGCTGCCAGATACCATCAGGGTGCACTGGACACCTTAGATGCAGTAGGTCTTCTATCAGCATCCTCCGATCGGATGCAGCCTGCCTCCTCGCCTCCACCTCTAGAAACCATTCCTCCTCCTCATCTTCCTGTGTCTGGCATTTTAGCCTAACACTTTAGAGTATCTCGATCCTGCAAACATAAGCCAAGAGAGGGAAATGCCCCCTTCGCTGCCTCCTAGGAAGGCTCTGCTCAGACCTCCTTCAGGTTGTTACAATCACTCTACTTCCCTGAAGCCTGCTCGCAGTCGGGGATACTCTTAAATTTACTATGTAGAAGCAGTTCTGAAAGAACAAGCGACAGCAGGCAGCTGGGAATGGAAGCCCGTCCCCCAACTCCTAAGCCTAAGCTCTTGCCCTGACACCTCCCTCCACTTGAGCACCACCCATCAGCACAGCTAAGGATACAAAGAGTGACTTCACGGCACTCACAAAGGAGCAGGAGGAGAGAGAAATCCCTCACAGCTCCACATCTCTACCCTGCAACTCATTCATCCAATCCTGACAGACCTGACTTTGTTCATCTTAAGGCCAGAGATGCCGCCCTTGGGAGCCTGCAGCAGGAAATGGGTAAGGGCTTCTCTGTCTGACATCAGCTTGGGATAAGAAGGGACGTGATCTGAGACAGGCGACCTGCACCATGCGCCTCCCTGGGGTGGAATCTTCCGGTGAGGCAGCTTGGAGATTTCAGGTTGGTGCTATGATTCGCAGGTACTGCAGTTTGGAATATTTAAAGTCTATTGCTGCCCTAGCTTTACCTGCACCACTGACTTCAGGGGAGTGACAAGCCTCCCCCCAGGAGGCAAGCTGGGTCCAGTGGCTGCTTTGAGGAAGGCTTTTAATCTCGATGTCCCTTCAGTGGGGGCTCCCAGATCAGAACTGCCCAGGTATGAGGCGGCGGGCCTTCCAGGCACAGTCTAGACCCAGGTCTGCAGCTCCTGCAAAGTCATCACTTTCTTAAGCAAAGGAGGGGGGAGCAAAAAAAAAAAAAAACGACTTAGAGAGTTAGTAGGGTGTTCTCGCTGAGTCAGCACCCGCATAATCTCCCTGGTGATGAATGTCATGCAGACCCGAATCCACTTCGAATTCTAGGCAGGGAGAGGTGTAAATTTACTCCATCCTCATTGGGGGCACTGTTAACTTCTTATTTTCATTAAACTTCAGATTAATATTTGAGAGCAAATTGCCCTCCTCCCTACCCTATTGTCACCTCTTTTTCTTTTATCTCATCAACCCAGTTAGTAGCTTCAAAAGCCCCCACCTTCGCCAGAACTAACACCCATCCACCATCCCATGATGGCGGACAGCAACTCAGGGAAAAGAGGACAGCTTTCTCCCCAAGAAAGAAACCACAGCTATTCACAGGCCATGGCTCAGCCATACTAGTTTAGATTTCCTTTATAGCCTGTTTTCTAAACAGAAGCCAAGGGAGCATTAGAACAGGGCTCCACTGAATGCAATGGGCCATTTTAAATGGAGCCTCAAATACTGTACACAGACATAGGTTGTATCCACAGCTCATTCTCCACTCTGCCTGTGGCCAAGCTAAGAGCTACCAGGGAAGTCGAGCAGACGGCGGTGGGTGAACACCTCATGTGTGGGTTTGGTTGGGCCCTTTGATGAGGGTCTCGGGCCACCAGCAAGGTGTCGGTAGCACACACTCCTCTGGATATTGTTCATAAGTCCACACACATAAGTATGTGATGACAGGGACCTTTTCTTTCAATGATCTTTATGTTCCCAGGGCCACATGGGCCAGGCAGCTCTGATCTTATTTTGTAATGTATACATGGACTTGAGTGCAATAATCCTGTTGGCCCATAAAACAGCCTCTTTAGCTGTGAGCTAAAACTGCACTTCACACATACCTGGGACAACCTGGCTACATCCAGGGCCCATTCTTCTCAGATGATGTCATATTCCTAACCTTGAGCCAGTGAACACAGGAGGGGTGAGGTCAGAAGAGAAAGCTGCAGGGGCAAACCACCCAGCGGGTTTGAGGAATGCTCTCCTAGCAACGTGGACAGCTCCAAGCCTGGTGGGGAAGCTCAGCTCCAATCCATCGTCACAAGGTCCTGTGATGTGGGATTCCAGCATTTCTATTGCCACCAACACAAACTATCACACACACCCCTCATGTGTAGGTTTGGTCGGGCCCTTTGATGAGGGTCTTCGGCCATCAGCAAGGTGTCAGCAGGTTTGTGTTCCTTATTGAGGGCTCTCAAGAAGAATCCACCTTCAAGCTCATCAGGGTTTATGCCCAACTCAGTTCCTTGTGGTTGTAGGACTGTGGTTTCCTTCTCTGAGCTGGCTGTAGCCCAGGAGCATCTCCCAGCTGTTTCCATCTGACCCTCCATCTTCAACTGAGCAATAGCCTGCCCAGTGCCCCTCATGCTGCAAATCTCTCTATTTTGTCCAGTTCTCTGCTTCCAGCTGGAGAAAGTTCTCTGCTTTCATACTGGGCCCACATGGATAATCCAAAGTAATCTCCCAACTTCAGACCACTCATAGTAGCCCGAATCACATCTATAGAGTCTCTATGGCAGCTAAGTTAACATATGAAGGCAGACAAGACATTCCCTTTGACCAAACTTCAGTCAGGCTCCTCTAAGCCCTTAACGCAGCCTTGACCCTACCCCCAGTCCTCCTGGGCATACAGAGCCAGTTTAATCAAGAATTCTAAGTCAATTCAGCAAGTCCCCCAGGCTGGAGATCTGACTACCCTGGTAAGAATCCTTACACCAGTTTATCAAGTATCGCCCTCCCCTTGACATCCCCTCAGTAATTTTCCACAAGCTGACTTTCCACCCTCACCTCCCTACTTGGTTCGAGTTACTGGAGTCTCATCTCCCATGTTGCAGGAGTCATGAGGTCTAGCATGCCAACTCTGAATAAAGTCTTCCTTACCACTTAACAATGGTCACAATAATTTTTTCTTGAAATAATGATTAGGGGGTAATTACCTTTTGGGGAGGCTATTTTCCTTATCACAGGATCACAATCTCCACTATAAAGACTTGGAAATAGACTCAAAGAGTTGAAGTAACTTTCCCAAAGACACACAACCAGTAATGATTGGTCTACGGGATTCAAAGTCAGGCTGTCTAATGCCGCAGCTGAGCTCATAAGCACAGTGCGCGCGCACACACACACACACATGCCACACTGACACCTCACTGGGCAACAGCTTTTTAAAGCTTTTTAAAGATGAAAAGCTTTAAGATGCTGCTAGATGTGAGTAGATAGATGCAGTAGCTATATTACAAGTATTTTGTGTTATGCAAATTGGAGTTTAAGCATCTGATTTTAATGCAAAACAACTTCTAAAAAACCAACTAAAAGCCACAATTCCCTGAAGCCTGCTCTTATTGCTGAACTGCAGATATAATTATCAAAACTATTCACTTCCCCTTAGCTGTGTTGTGCAGAAGGGTGGCCTGAGGTCAGGGGTCAGCACACACAGTGGAGGTCAGCTGGCAGTCAGCTGTGGGGCTGGCAGGGTATGTGCCACGTGTCACAGAGCCTGCTTCTGGTCTCCCTGCCCAGGGCCCTTTCCAGTTCTCCCATGGACTCTGGTGCTATGAAATAAAGTCAACATAACATAGACATAGAAGCCCCAATCTTTGGAAAAACACCTCTACCCACTGTTGCTATTATCACGGGCTCCACTTAATGCAAGCTGACCTATTTTGAAGCAGCTTCACTGATGGGATCTGTTTTGCCACCACCCCCTACCCCATACACACACACACACACACACACACACACACACACACACACACACACATACTCTTTCTCTTTTCTCCTTCAGAACACAGGTTTTCTGAGTGGCTTCCACTGTTCTAGCCTTAAGAACAAGAAGTTTGCCTGTATGTTCTCTCTTGCTCTGGGTTTATGGGGAAGAAGGCAGCAGGCACAAATGAATAAACACACAAGTATGTAAGAGGACTCAGAGCCAGGATGCAGAAGAGAGCAGGGTGCAGAAGGAGGGGGTGGAGGGCAGGCAGAGAAGGCAACGCAGAGCTGTGCTCTGGATGGAGAAGGAAGGCCAGGCTTCGAGACGGTCTCAGGTCACTGTGGAGCATCAAGCATGTCTGGGCAGGGGGCGAGTTCTGTCAGAGCCTCCAAACTGAAGGCAGGAGGGGTGGGTGAGGCCAAGGAGGAACACAGCTGAAGCATGTGGGCCTGGGTATGAAGAATAGGAAGGAACTCCTGGGGGTGCCAGGCCAGGGAGAGTGGGAGGGAGAACACTTGGGCAGGAATGTGGGGGGATGGCTTGGAGGGAGTAGAACAGAGGTGGGGACACTCAGGACAGTGCTGGGGATGAAGGAGAGGTGGATATGAGCCACATGGAGGGGAGCACATCTTTGGGTATTGGTGATTTGGGGGGTAGGGTCCCCACTGTCATCTCCTGGAGCAGGGATTCTTTTACTCTCAGGCAGCAGCACATCTTTGCTGCCCCAAAACATCACTGTCCAGCCCCACTGAACCCTGGTCATCATCGCATTCCCACCCTCATGGACACAGATGCTGAGCTCTCCCCATCTGCACAGCTGACTGTCCTCTGCTGCAGCCACCCCTGGAAAAGCACTATATTTCTGGCATATAAAAATGCTAAAAAAAAAAAAAAGTCCAGAAACAGTTTTGAAAGTGCTGGGAGCAGGCTGGAACATGGACTATTGGGATGGACAAGTTTCCAGTGACACCAACCCACCGGGGCTTTCTTGGTGGTTTAAAAACTTTTGGGGGAGCATTGCAAATTGTCTCTCCCACACCTTGCCAGCAGCCCCTCCCTCCCCACTTCCCTATCTGAGTCAGCACTTGTCAAGGCCAAGGACTCCAGCCCACTAGGAAGCATACTAGATGACACTGATGCTTCATCTGAGCACATGTGTCCAGAGAAGGTGCTGGTAGACTGGACCAGAATGTGCATCATTAAAAATAAGGTGAGGCCTGAAAGTGAAGGCCAAAGGCTCAGGCTCAGGGTGGGTGACTCAGGAGTGTGAAACAAGCCCCCACAGATGACCCAGGAGGGAGGTGGGTTTCAACTTAGAATTTTCTAACAATTCAACAAAGAATTCTCAACAACAGAACATATGAGGCAGTGGAGGCCCAGCCTCCAGGAGGGAGGGTAAGTGGTACTTGACCATCAGCACATCTGATCACTCTGCCCAGGAAGACAGGAATCTCTGCCGCATTGGGAACACCAAGGGCCTACCTGGTTCTAAGCCCTCCAGGGCTGGGGCAGGCAGACCTGACCTCAAACCCCACACCAAAGATGCCCATTCTGTCCCAGGAAGGGGGCTGGAGTCTTCTGCTTTGTCAACCCCTCGGTTCCAATCCAACCCTGTATTGGCAGGAGTCAGACTTTTCTGATGGATTTCTCTACACTGCCCAGTTTGGGAGAACAGATGCTGTGGGTCAGGCCAGCAGCCATAAATTTCCAAGAAATAACTCTTAGTGACTGAGGAAGAAAGCCACAAAACACTCGGAAGGCAGGGATGGGAGAAAACAATGGCGGAGGACAATGCACAGGATTACTGCTAGATGCCAGGATGAGCCCATGGATCATTCGCTTGGCACAATGTTCGGAGACCCCGGGCCAGACCCACTCCCCGCTGCCCAGAGTGGGCAGGGTCCCAGCACCTGGATGCGGCTTCCTTGTCCTCCATTGTGATCTATTCAACAAATAGCTACTGATGCTTCCCTGTGGCTGGCACCACACTAAGCAGCAGAAATAGCCAGCAATGAAAAGACCAGACCCCTGCCCTTCTGCAGCTTACATTCTACTCCACTCACCTGCTGGAAGGAAGGGAAGAACTGAGGCTTACTCTGCCGTACGGAACCACAATTTTGCAGCCTTACCTCAATGAACTTTTGCAATAACCACCAGGAGCACCCTCAGGTGGCAGAGTTAATACGGAGGAAACTGGAGGGTCACTCTGTCATCAGCTAGATGTAGTGGGTCTCTCTGACTTTTCTTTTGCCTGTAGCTGCAAATTCAGCACCACCCCAGTTTGTCCGGCCCTGGCCATCTGTTTCACAGCTTGGGAATCTACGATACAGTTCCTACACCCCCTCTGTCTGCACTAGGGCATGAGAGCAGAGGCCCCAAGTTTCCATAGCAGGTACCCCAGACTCTTCTCATTAACCCGGTGCTAGTGCTACACATACAGCAGCCAACAGATGTTCTCCAGATGGTAACATGCCACTGTCAATCCTGCTTCTCATTCTTGTTACCCCCAGTGTCCTGCCACCTCCAAATTCCCAAGTTCAGAGCTCCCAGCTCAAGCCTGCCTCTGGCCCTTGGGACTTGGTCTTTGCCTTGGGTCTCCTTGCTTGTGCATCTCTAGTTTCCCCTAACACTGTCTGGGTGTGCTTCCCAGGCCCCACGTGATGTCAGGGAGAAACTCTCTTGTTCCTCTGCCCGCCCAGTAACCACTCGTCTGGTGTCCACCAAGCTTTCCCCCACGTGAGTGACTCGCTCCCCATCTCGCTGGCCCTCCTCCCAGGGACCTGTCCCCAGGGCACAGGATTCCCCTGCTCCGCCCCAGGATGGAGAGAGAGCAACTCACCAAAGTTCTCCCCACCCCAGATGTCCATGGCCATGTCGTATTTCCCCAGTTTCTGGAACCAGGATCTGTCCATCACAAAGAGCCCTCCAGCTATGATGGGAGTCCTGCGCATGCAGAAGGAAAAGAAGGAGGATCGGTTATGAGAGGGGACCACTGTCAAATCCAACCAGATAATCCAGTGAGTATAAGCGGGTAAGTCTGTGTCTTCCTCCCTGGCAGTCCAGAGGCCAGGGCATTTTCTTCCCACTTTAGTTTCTGCTCAGGAGGGCTAATAAATAGTCCATGCACTAAAAACCAGACCATGCTCCAGGGTTTACCACTTATTGTAAATCTCTTGACCTGCTGACAGGTTAGTGCACGTGCTCGGTAAGGGATGGGCTCATCAGAACTCCAGCTGTCTGTGAGCCCAGGGGCCTCCACTGGCCTCTTACCCAGACGATGTGCAGTGTGGCCCCCCCAAGTTGGGGCAGGAGTAGTGGGCCACAAACCAGGGCTGAGAAGAAGGGTCAGGACAGCATCGATTAACAGCACATCAATTTCTTAAGATGGAGCTCTCACCCTGTTCCCTCTTTATCCCTCTGTTATGGGTTAAGTTACAGCCCCTTAAAATACGATGGGGTCCCAACCCCAACACCTTAGGATGTGCATCACTTGGAAAGAGTCTTTACAGAGGCAGTCAAATTAAAATGAGGTCTTTGGGGCAGACTCTAATCCGATATGACTGCATCCTTAGAAAAAGGGCAGACCTTGTCACAGACAAGCATGGAGAGACCATGTGCAGAGAGAGGCAAAGGCAGCCACTGGCAGCCAGGAGCCAGGTCTGATGCAGCCTCCGCAGTCACGACCCTGCCACACCTGGCTTGTGGACTCCCAGCCCCTGGGATGTGCGATAACACATTTCTGTTTAGCCCATGGGTCTGTGGTGCTCCATTATAGCAGCTCAAGCAAACAAATACACCCTCATCTTCATTTTATTTTCTTGGGGTCCTACCCCAACATCTTCTTCTCTTGACTGCCAGGAGAGATGTCAGAGAAAGTCATTTGGTAAGGAAAGGGGTACAGAGGAAGAAAGGCAGCTGGGGAACAGAATCCAACCAAATAATCCAGTGAGTGTAAGCGGGTAAGTCTGTGAGAATCAATAGCTGAGGTAGGAGGGCCAAACCCTGGCGGGCCCCACAGGCCCTGAGTGAGGACCCAGTCCCTCATTCAGTGGGTCCAGAGGGCCAAAGGAATGTCCTCCTATGTCAAGCTGGTGAGTGGCCTGTGTCCTGGTGTCACCACACCCTGCTGTCCCCTGAGGACTAACCTAATTCCAAGAAGCACTTATTCTTTGTTGAGCAGAGATGCTGCCTGAGAACCCCACCACTGGGAGAGAGTGGGGAACCCCAGAGGCCGCTGTCCATGCAGTGCCCGGCCATAGCTGGGCTGCCCTTGGAGGTGTCTGGAAGGCAGGACTCCTCTGCCCACACTCATAGCAGAGCTCGAGTGTGTGTGAAGGGCAGAAGTTCCTCTTCCTTTAGAAATAAAGGGCACTGTCAGGCGTGGCCTCTGGCTCCAATCTCTCTCTTGGCATTGCTCCAGGCCATGAAAGCTGGGAGGAGTACACGGCTGGCAGGGGAGCCCAAGGCCCCTGAACAGAGTGTCCTCTACTCCTCCACCTGTTGGAGCATCCTAGCTTTTAGCTCTTCATATTCCCTTCAGCTCACAATTTGACTTTAGTCCATGGAAAATGGCCAGACATTTACTAAATAGCAGACCCCCAAGATACAGATGTGACTTTGAAGATGTGGGCTTCCCTAGGTCACTGGCAGGAGAAATCTAGTTTCCTTCTGTGTACTGCACCCACTTCCCATCCTCCTGACATACCACCCCCCACACTGACATAGCCTGGAGATGTCAACGGGTCTGGGACATGCTTATCACCCCAGTCTTAGGTAAGACCACCATGGCCAAATACTCTTGCTAATGAGGACACAGGCACCCCCACTGGGTGAACTCCTATGCTCTATTCTATGGGGGGCCCAAAATAGGCCCTGAACCCCAGACAGCCAGCTGGCACCAAGTGCAGTCAGTCACAGGGGGGCCTGGGAGGAGGTAGCTCAGGCTAGTGCACGAGCCGTGCATAGCCCTGCAAAAGCAGCCCAGAGCTGAGGCCATCAAGTTCTCCCAGAGTGGAGCAAATGTGGCTGTTAGTAAGTAGCAGTGGCCTTAGTATCAGCCCCTACTGATAGCCATGCTGACTCAGCCTCCAGGGGTGTAGCCAGACATCCGAAACCTGGGGGCTCTGCGCCTGGCCTTAAGAGACCATCTATTCCCTTGGCAGAGCCTCAAATGGGATCCTCGGGACCCACCCAACTTTAAGCAGGAAACATAAGTACCCCATAGTATGTGTGTGTGTGTTGGGGGTGGGGGCGGTGGACAGCACAGGCTACAGTGCCCCTTGCATAGCCATCTCCAGGAACACAAGTGGCGATGGCATGGTGAAGGGGTCTCTTGGTCTCCACCCAATCTTTTGAGCATCTGATCACAATGCCTCCCCAGACCATGTGACAGCAGGAAGGACCACGTGGTGGTGGCTCTGCCTGCCCTGCCTGTCCAGACTTACCTAATGGGCTCAGTGGGGTCCAGGCGTCGAGCCTTCTCCTGTGGGGAGAGGTGCTCCCACTGGAAATGGAGGCTCCAGTCAAACCCTAGAAACAGCACACTGGGTTGATTTGGTCTCTGAGATGCCCCTGCAGAGCATGCTCATTCTGTCCCATTTCTAGAAGTTCATGAAAGGGGAAGCCCGTCCCAGGGACAGCAGGCTTCCCCCAAGCTGGTTACCCCAGGACTGCCAACTTCCCCTTTCACGGCCTCCACTCTCTCTACCTGCTGCCTTCCTGAGCCTTCTCTGCTCAGTGGGGTTAGGGAATAAGGGGCAGAGATTGGATGGGGCCCCAGGGTAGAGCCGAGGCGGACAAGATGGTCAGTTAAGGGATGTGGCCCTTGCTCAGGAACCTCTGATGGCGTAAGCAGATTTGTGAGGTGCTGAATCACCTCAGATGGGTCCTGGGGTGAGACCTCAAGGAGAAGACGGTGACCCATGCTGAGGAGCTAGAATGGCTCAGGTGCACACAGCCAGGGGCTCCTTGCGTCTGCCACAGTCCCAGGCCCCGGAGTGAGCCCTGTCTTGGAGTCAGAGGACTGGGGGCTGGGAATGTCCGGCCCACTCGCCTGGCCCTTCCACTCCCTGGCCCAATGGACACGGTCATATCGAGTGACTGACACTACAGGCCATGGACTGCACCTCAGACAAACCCCTCAGTGACTTTCTCACTTTGGTGCCCCGACAGCAATGACCAGAGCCCTGATGGGGGAAAGGTGTGAGCCCCACTCACCCCCTCTGAGCTCCGAGGCAGACTCGATGTAGTGGAAGCTGTCCAGGTTGATGATGTCGATCACCGGGCACACCACGCGCGTGTAGTCCTAGAAAACATAACCCAAGCTCAGCGTGGAAGGAGAGGTCACTGGCGGGAATCAGGGAACTGGAAGGGGCTCACCCCGGCAGTGCCAGAGTCTGGCTTTGGGGCCTTGACCGAGCACCTTCCTCCCCAGATCTGTGTTCCCATCTATAAAATGAGGCTCTGAAGGCTGAAACCTCTCTAGTTGCTTGAAACCCTCAGAGCCTTTAGCTGTCCCCAACCACAGTTCTCTACCGTGCTGCACCCCGAGAAGAGGACATGGGGAAGAAGGGGCCTGGAGATGTCCTTCTTCGTCAGGAGGCAAAGGATACACTCAGCCAGGAAGGTGACCCCAATCAAGCCTGCAGCCCCAAGAAGCAAAGTCACACACCCACAGCGGAAACCACTTGGGATTTCCAAATACTTTCGTTCTAGGCCATGGTTCCTAGGCAAGCTGGTGAAGAGCATTGGCGAGATTCCTAACTTAGGTTATCACCTGTGGACACTCTATTCCTCTAGCCCTGGCTCCCCCTGGCTTCCAGACATGGCCCAGAAAGTCCATTTCCAGTGGCTTCTCCAGGGTGGTCTCATCACCTTCTCCTAAAACATGCCCCTTTCTCTCAGTCCCTTATTTCTATTAACAGAGCCAACCCCTACGCCCCCTTCCTTCCCAGCATTAAATTAAGAAGCGTCACCTCTGCCCATCACCAGACCCATCCTGCAGATACTAGAAGGATTCTTCTGAGTGGATCCTGCCCCTGCTTGGCCCTTCACGCCTAGAGTCATGCACAGAAGCCTGGCCCCAGCCCTCAGCCACTCCCTTTTCTTCTCATTCTACACGTGACTGACAGTGTCATCTTTCTGATGCACAATCTTGCTCTGCAGCTGAATGAGTAAAAACCGGCTCAGGGACAAGGTTCAGACTCCTCAGTCTGACCTCTAGGACTGGCAGGAATAGGTCTGTATCATGTTTTCTAGCCTTATCACTCACTGCTCCTCTAGGCCACCCTGTTTATAGGCACCAAAGTCACTCATGGACCATTTCCAAAACAAAAAAGATATAAATTCACCTCCTGGGAGGCATCACATATATTTTTTAAAATGTTTCCTAATTCTGAGGGGACACCCTGACCTGGCACACTGGAGAGGAACCTGGGCCCCATGGGTAGTGGAGCTGAGCACAGAGCCTCACAGTTAAATGCAAATCAAACAGCAGGGACAGTAGCGGGTCTGGGCAAAGATCAGGCCCACCTCCCCAGTCCCCAGCACCTACGGCTGGCACAGGTAGGAACCTGTTTCTCCCGCAGCCATTTAATTTCCTGGTTCAGTCTCTTCCCCAAATGAGGCTGTCTTCTTATTTTAAGCTCAGATCCACTGAGTGCCTGCTCTTATGTTCACAGACTTAATTCCCTCTCAGCCTCCACCTGTGATTCATCCTGACAGTGACAAGGTGCCTCCGAAGCCAATTGGCCCGCGTGGAAAGAAATGCTCATTTTCAATGCATCGCTTCTGCCTCTGGGACGTGCACAGATGCTTCCCTCACAGTCACCATGGCACCTACCCAGCTGCCACGGTTCTCCGGGCTCCTCGCTGGCCACTGTCACAGTGTGTCTGTGTGTCTGCGCACATGGTATGCACACGCACAGCCACACCCACCCATACCCGCACACAGACACCCCCCCCCACCCCGAAGATATTCTTGTGACCTGAGTTCTCCAAGGTCATTAGAAGTTCCAAGAACAACCTTCTGTGGGTCTTTGTTTTGCCTTCGCTTGTTGAGTTCTGGAGTCTCTGCAGCCTCATCAAGTCTTTGTGGAGATCCTTGTGCCCAAAGATACGTGTCTCCCTTGCCCAGCTCTTGGGAGGTTACTTCTAAGTCTTCAGAATGCCCTGGCTCTGAGTGTCTCTGATTGCCTGGAAGCCTTGGTCTGCATCAGATGGTCTAGACCAACAATGTAACTTGGGCCATGTGGTTCCAACTCCACTTGACCTCTGGAGGGATGTGAAGCCTATGGGTTGGTTAGCCACGTCCATGTGGTTGACCTTCAATTAAACCCTGGACACCAGGCTTGGGTGGGTTCCTGTCTGCATGTTCTGTGTGTGAAGCTAAACATCTTTGCTGGGAGAAGTCACTGCTGTCCCTGAACACCAATGGAAGAGGCAACCGGAAGCTTATAGCTGCAACCCCTTGGCCTTTCCCTGTTGCTGATCTTAAATCCATATTCTTTTACTGTAATAAACACTAACCATGAGTATAACAGTTTTGCTAAGTTCCAAGTTCTTCTAGTAATTTATTGAACTTAAGGGGGTTTTGGGGAACACCAAACTCCAATACTGTTTTTTATCTTTCCTTAATATTTGGAAACAGATGCAAAATAAAATGTGGGTTGCTCACCTGGGTCACAGGCTTTTCCAGAAGCTAGCAAGAGCTGTGCCTGAAAGGCTAAGGCAGACTCTGGTGTGCTCTCCCTGTAAGGTCTGAGGGTTTCCATTCTATTATTCCTGCCACGATCTCTTTGTGGTGATGCTTGGCTCAGCGTCATGGAGACCAGAGGGTGGCAAGGGATACTTGGGGCTGAGTGCTGTATGGGGCCATGGTTTTGAAAAGGGACCGCAGGAGACTTTATGAGTGGCCCATCAAAACCAGATACAAACCTTTCTGAGTGATGGGAGTTGGGTCAGTATCTGCTCTACTTCATATCCCTCAGCCCCTGCCAGAACCCAGTGGGCTGCAGATGTTCATCAATGTTAGCTAAAGCAGGTCTCCTATCAACACCTCTGGGGGACACTGTGTCAGCAGCTGGCAGCAAAGCTGGTGGGTCAATCTTCGGGATGGGGGGGCTCACCAGAAAGACACTCAGGCCCAACGTAGGTCACTGCCTGCATGCTCCAGGATCTGTTTTGAATGGCTAGGCCCACAGGGAGACTCAAGCAGGCAGTTGGAGGAATCCCTGGCAGATTCAGGACCCCACCCTCTTTGCTCTCCTCTCCCATACAAAGCTGAGCACTCCTCCCTGACCCCAGCACAGCCACTAGGAGCAATGACAGGCTGAATGCATGAGCCAAAGTCCATCAGTTACACAGTGGTCCTACATCTTCTTTCTTTACCAATTCGTATCCTTAAAACCACATTGTGATGAGCAATTAGGAAACTCCTAGAGGTGATCACTCCTGTCTCACTGTCACTCTCATTACTGAGCACCTGCTAAGGTTTAGGAATCGTGAGACACAAAAATGAATCCGCCCCGGGAATCTAGGAGTGGACAGGTGAGTGGAGGGTTACAGCGTGGGGTCTCTAAGCTGGCCTGGGCATGGAAGGGGGAGAAAGAGGGAGCCCTCAAGGAGGTGATAGTGTGGGTTCCCATCCTGCCTTCTAGAATATGCATGACCTCAAGTAAATCAGTACATGCTGAGGGACTCTGTCCCTTCATCTATGAAGACACATTATTTGCCAAACTATCCCATCTCCCCAAGGCTTTGGGAAGGAGTGAGAGGAAAGCACGTAAAAGGGCTTATAAGCATGTGCAAGCCAATATTTATAGACATTTACCAAACGCTACCAGGATTGAAATTTCTTAAAATCTTTTTTCCTACCAAAGAACATGTAAATAAGGAGGCGGGAAAAGAAGCCTATGTTACAAAAAACAAAAAACCAAAAACCCAACATGGGGCTCGTTTCAAGTATCATCACGTAATTAAAGGGAAGAGGGGAAACCGAGGAGATTTTTCGAGTGGAAAACACCAGCTGTGGACAGCGTCTGACAGCTCGAGCCCAACCCTTTTCTTATTTCTTTCTATTTTTGAAAATCTACACTCCAATTACAGCTTAAAATTTCCACTTCTACTCACAAGATCAAATCACGTTTCACTCTGAGACAAGACACATACAAGGACATGTGGAAACACGGGTTCAGACATGCCCACGCTCCCTGTCTCCAGGGGGATGGCTCAGCAGAGCGGCCCCTGCCATCAAGAATCAGGGCCTGGGGGACCTCTGCAGCCCAACGAGGCTGCTGGCACCTGCAAGGGGCAGAGTCAGGCCAAGGCTCTGCTAGGAAAGCTTCAGCTCACACAACTGTGGGGACCTG
Organism: Talpa europaea; assembly: GCF_964194135.1. Classification (NCBI taxonomy): domain Eukaryota; kingdom Metazoa; phylum Chordata; class Mammalia; order Eulipotyphla; family Talpidae; genus Talpa; species Talpa europaea. The sequence goes on from NC_140072.1 coordinate 17,295,151, forward strand.
GAGCACAGCCAGGGAGGCCAAGCTCAGCGCTGGAGTCCAGGGAAGGGGCACCAGGCAGCAGAGAAGGGGAGTGGGAAGGAGGTGAAAATTTCCCTGACCTACAGGATAAGCCAGGGACACAGAAGAGCAATTGAGTTCAATTGCCAATAGCTGATGATTTAATCAATCTGCCTAAGTCATGAAGCCTCCATGAAAACCCCAACCTATAGGGTTCTGAAAGCTTCCAAATTGGTGAACTAATAATAAGCAGGGTGTGGATGCATTTGACACAGTCTGTTTCAACCCTCCCTTGAAACTGGCCCAAATCGGTGCTTGGTAAATGTGTGTGAGTTAACAAAGGGCAGAGAGCCAGCTGCTCCCCTCGGTTCTCACCTATCACCTCCCCACTGCATCTGATTTCTTTTAATTAGCATTTCTGAACACCAGGCACCCATTCTACCATTGGCATCATGAGGCCATGATGGGTGCCCCCACTGGGTGTGTGGTCTGCTTGGGGAGACAGAGCGCTAAGCCCAGGAAAGGAAATTATGATGTCAACTCCCTGAGAGCCATCCCAATCAAGCAGACTTCTTGGAGCAAGAGCGAGGCCCTGAAGAGAAGGAGGATTTTCGAGACAAGGGAATCCAGGGATAGGAAGCCGGGGAACAGTGCGGGGCTGCACATGGAGCACAGCAGGAGCGGAGGATTTGGAGAGATGCAGGGAGCCAGTCGAAGCCCCTCAAATGAATGGCCTGCTCATAGCTACTTCTCAACCCAGACCTCTTCTCCTGGCTGATGTCAAAAAGAGGGAAAGAGGGATTTTTCTAAATGACATTAAGTGTACGAGCTTTCCTAATCTCAGGAAATAAGATCATGAGGTGGGGTTTAACAACTACACCCGTGCTCGAGAATGCGCCTCCCCAAAAAGCTCTCTCATGGAATTTTCTATCTCTCTTCTAAGTGGTTTACACAGGAATCCAGAAGTTATCAGAAGAGCGAGCAGGAAATAACCTCAAGCACAGCACAGCACAGGCTGCTGAAGCAGGATGGAAGGCTCTGGGGCTGGCAGCACCGGCTAGGCAGTGGACAGTTCCCTGAGGCGGTGTTCACATCTGTGAAATGGGCATGTTAAAGATGCCCACCCTCATACTTTGCAGCACATGAAGTATCGGGGTGTGCTCTGCCCTTTCATCAGCCTCACTTACCTCTTTGACCCTGTGCAGCAGCGGCTGGAGCCAGTCCCTGTTCACCTCACAGTGGCTGTCCAGGAAAGTCAGGGTGGTGCCCTTGGCCACATCGGCACCCCGGATCCGGGACCGGACCAGACCTGCAGTGAGACGAATGGCTCAGGGGCGCCACAGTCACTCCATCATCCAGCAAGACCACGGAGGAGCCACCAAGCACACACCCCAAGGTGCACACACACCCCCACTCCCATACTCCCACCCCAGGGCACCCAGCCGCAGACCTACCTTCCCGCTCGTTGTTGCGTAAGCATATCACCTTGGGCAACTTGATGAGCTGTTTGCAGTCATCAGCTGCGAAGACAAAAGGTTACATGGCCTGAGCACCCGGGAGGGAGGTTGAAGAGGAGGTAAGTCAGCCCACCTGCTGCCCCCACCCAGACCACGGGGCACTGTCCTGACCACAGGACGCTTGTAGGCCTCGGAAGGGAGGACTGACCGCGGCCAGTGCATGCAGGACCCGTGGCATGTGGGAACTTGCTGGGAAACACTTGGGATGGGGATTCTTAGCATGTTTCCTGGGAACATGCCTCCTTTTTCATAGTCCTAAAAACATGAGATTAGAGACTGGAGAATGGATGAGACACATTTTGGAGCTTCTTTTCCGATGTTGGCCTGTTTGTGGAGGAGACTTACTTCTGAGGGGGTCTGAGAGGCATGTCTTCTACCACACACAGCTGGTTCAAGTCCCCATGAGCCAGGGAGCGGAGCCCTCGCCTTGGGCTGCCTCTACCTTGCCTGTCTGCACCATCACCTCCATGACAGGCCATTCCTATGTTCTGAACTCCACTTCCGGTTGCTTCACTGCTTCCCACCTCAGCCCTCTGCTGGGCTCAGCACTCTACCGTGTTGCAGCAAAGACTCAGAGAGGCTGCCTTGGGGCCACGTGCTGTTCGAGCACTTCCAAAGCGTTAGCACATTAAAATCCTTGTGTTATATATATACTACTGCTCTCTCCATTGAGTCAAGGAAATCGAGACCCATTGAGGCTACTGGGGAAAAAGCAGGTCTTGGATTTGAAGCCAGGCAGTCTGGCTGGAGTCCATGCTCTAAACACTGAGCTATTTTGCTTTAAGTGAATCCAGCTGCATTCCCTTCTCCAGCCTCACTGCCGGGCTGGACGAGTATTGCCCCATTGCTAACCCCTCCTTGCTCACTAGAGAAGGGAGATCCAATCACCAAGTTGTGGAATTTACAGTCTAACCTCATCACTCTAGACATGGAGAACAACCCACATAAGCATCAGTCACATCCCAGGATCCGAGGCTGTGTCACAGGGGAGGGTTTCCAGGCTTCCTACAGAGCAGCGTGGCCATGGCTCTACTACTCAGCCTCCAGCATCAGCACTGGGAAGTGGAGGGATTCACTCCTGGGGTAGCATCTGTTCCTAGGGGTCACCCTTGCTCCCCCTGGCTCTGCCTAGATGGGCTGATTGTGGGGAACAGTGCCCAGGCTGCTGGGATGAGGGCTCTCAGAGGAGGCACTGGTACTACCAGTATTTGAAACTTAGCACTGCTTCTGTCATTGTTGTATCTGCCACACAGGTCACAGAGATGCTGGAAAATACCTCATGCTTTTCTTGGGAAAAGTGATGAGGGGTGTGGATTTGTGTGGGACCCAGGTCTCTGATAGGATGTCTGGGTACAGTGATTATCCATGTTTGAAAGGTTGGAAGACAGCTGCTCACAGTGTCAAGGCCAGGTGCTGGGATGTCCCAGGGGGATCCTCTCAAGGGAATGAAGGGGGGTGGGTGTGCTAGCCTCAGTTCAGGCTGGCAGATTATCACAGCATGTGAGTGAGGGCTGTGAGTGATGTCAATTGCTTCTAGGGTGTGTGTTCCTGTCCTTTAAGAGTTCCTACCCTTACCTAAGAATACACATTCACAAATGCACACATGCACACACACCAACACACAAACACACACACACACACAATCCAGAACCTGCTAAATGTACCTGTTTAGGTTCTCCAAGACTTACAGCAGAGAACCCAAGACATTGTTTTTTACGTGTAAGGTTTATCTCACTCAGCTTGCATGGGCACTAAAGTCTTCCACATCTATTAGAAACCTGATCCCCAGAGAACCGTGGACTCACTTCCACACATTATAAGGGTACAAGGGGCCAGGAGCAGCCGTGTGCCAACCAAACAAGAAAGCGCTGTTACTTACGGTCATTGCTGAAGTCATCCACTAATATGATTTCCTGGATCAGATTCATAGGGGTGCGGTTTAATACACTGAGATGGAAAGAGGAAAGAATGTTATGACTTCTAGTGGCAAAATACATGAATTAAGCTGTATTAAATAGATGCTGTAGGGTAAGGTAAAGTATCAGGCTTTTCTGCCCTCCCGCCATTAGGATTGATGATGGATCCTTGCGGTCCTGAATGCATGCCTGATGCCGGGCACCTGGAGTAGGATGTGGGCATAGGTAAGTGAGTTCACCTGGGCTGAGACGGGGCTTATAAGGGTGGTGTCGTGGGGACGCCAACAGAGCAAACAGTAGAAGCAGAACCAGAAGAAGAAGGAGAATGGAACAATAGAGCAAAAAGAACAAAAGAGAAGCAGAGGCCACGAGAGAAGGCGGGAGAGCCCAGAAAGAGTAAAGCCTTGCTAGGGGCTTGGAGGGCTGCCAGCCTCCCAGCCCCCTGGCACCCGTTACCTGCTGTGTACCCAGTAAAATCCCAATAAAAGCCTGAAAAGCCACTGAGGGCTCCAGGACTCCTCCTTTACCCCATCTGCTCTGATCATAGAAAACCTGCCCTGTGCCATCCTGCCTCTACAGATGCCATTGCAATTGAGAAAACTCAGAGCAAGTATGAGGTTGGGTCAATCACATGGCCCACCTGTGACCACAGGCATATACTTCTGCCACCACCTAGTCACTGACACTCCCCCACCAGGGCACCAGATGCCAGGCTCATCCCCAACCATTCTGCCTTTTCTTGAAGCACCACATCAAATCAGTGAGGTGTGGCACTAGAAATGCCACTCCAGTCACTTCCATCTCTTATATTGGTTGAACCTCTTTCCCCCTGCCTTTTGCAGTACCCTCTACCTGCCCACACTGTCCCTTTGTGTCCTCCAGGGTAACTTCAGAAGCCCAGGACTGATCTTGATCATGTGACTTTGCAAAGCAAACATAAAGCAGTAAGTTGACAAAACCCTTGCAATGCCCCCACTATACCCACCCCAAATCTCAGCATGTTCACTGAGACCCTTCAAATCTGGAGCCACCTGTGGCTGCCCACCATTTCCCACCTCCTCCCACCAGAGTCTGCAGGCATCCTGCTTGTTCCTGGCAAGAGCCATTCTGTCCTCCTCTGCCACGAGGACCAGTTCAACTGTCACTTCCTCTCTAAGAGCTTTCCAACCTCCTTAGTAAGAATTAATTGCTTCCTCCTCTGGGATCCTTCAGCAGTTTGCTTCTAAAGCTTCCCGTGGCTTTCATCACTGCCGGGCTTGGAGGTTGGTTTTGTTGGTCTCTCTGGATGGACATCTCCCCAGGGACAGGGTCCTTGAGAGGCTACTCTCTGTAGGAGTAGCGTTCCAGCACAGCTCTTGGCCTATCACCTTCCCTTCAAGAGATGTATGCACACCTACTGTGTGCTAGGCACTGGTTGTATGATATGAGCTTTGTGCTCCAGAAGTTTATCGTCTCAGAGCTACTTACTACAAGCTGTGCAATCTTTGGCAAGTTACTGAACTTCTCTGTGCTGTAAATATTCCCATGCATCGAATGGGGATAATAATAGTAGTATCTATTTCATAGGGTTGTTGGAAGAATTAAAGGAGAAAATATATTTAAAGCATTTAACACCATGCTTGATACTGAGTGATGAAAAATGGTATCAATTATTCTTATTTTGTGTGTTGTTTGTGATCTTTGACCCTCCTATGCGGTGGATCTGCACCCAGGGGGCAAGGCTGGATTTCCAGGTTCACTGGATCTCAAGGCCTGACCCCGATGGCTGTACCCCATATTTCCTGAATACCCCAAACCATGCAGTTCCTTGGAAACATTCCTAGGCCACACCATCCAGCCTCGAACACCCAAAGTCCCATGAATGGTGGGAAGGGATTCAGGTGGGGGTTGCCCAAGGTGCTGCGAGTCCCTCCTCTCAGAGGACCATTCTGAGCCCTGTTTTTGGAGAGGACCATTCTGAACCTTGTTTCTGGAGAGCCGCCCTTTCGAAGCAGGATGCAGACTCTCTAAGAGGGGAACTTTGCCTGAAACTGCCTTTATTTATGAAACCTTCCTTCTCACCATGGCAACTAGTGTAAGGTGGGGAAAGAAACCTGACACCCAGCCCTGAGCCTTCGGGAAAGGTGGGGCAGGGAGGGGCAGGAGGTGGGAGGAGGAGCCCCTCAACATGATGGCCCCAAAGAAAACACATACAAACCCAAAACCCAACAACCAGCCTCCTTGCTAACCCCCCACCCCCCAATCAGAGAGGGAGAGGAAGAGGGATGCAGAGAGAGAGGGAACAACCTGTGTAAAGAATACCCTCTAATGAGGTTTGATTATGGCTCCAGCTTCTGCATGCGATTCCCCCAAATCCCTGCCGGCTCTTTGAAATTCAAGAGTTCTCTTCTGTGAACATCAAAAGGTAAATCGTGTGCAGCTCTGAGCTGGTTGAACTGAGAGATGATTAGCGAATAAAAAATGTCCAGGGTTTAAAAAAGGAAAAAAAAAAAAAAAAAGAAATCGTCAGCAGTAAGTGCTAATTAGACCATTTCCTGGTAACACCTGGCTTGTTTTTCCTCCTCTAATCAGAGCAATTGGAGAGATGGCAGAGGCTCCTGGAAAGTGGCTCTGGGCACAGGGGCCCTGAGGTGGGCAGGTGCTTTGGGCTCCAGGGCAGCCAGAGGAAGCGAAAGATCAAGTCCAGCCCAGGAGACCTGCCCTGACCAAGATGGCCCGTGGGCCTCCCTTCTACAGGTGCCATCCTCACTCCCACCACCCCAGCCAAACCCTGGCTGCCCAGCTCCCGCCTGTGGTCTTGGCAGTTCTTGTGCCAAGACACCTCGCAAGCCCCTCCCCAACAACACCCATCGGCCCATTCCCCCAGGGCCCAGCCTGGGATATGCTTTTCCCTTGCTTTAACCCACTCCAGCTGTCTGGTGCCTCTTTCTTACACCAACAGGCGTGGGAATGCGTGCTCACGTCACTGGCATATCCAGGCCCCAGTCGGCCTGGGAATTATTCTAGAACAGAGTTTCCTATATGCAGTTCACCTCTGCCTGGGGGTATCTGGGCAGGCAGAGCTTATGCCTTCTACTGTCTGCCTGCAGGGCCCTAATCATGGAGTCCCAGGGAACACCCAGAGAGGCACAGGCCAGCAGCGGGGGAGGCCAGGCAGCCTCCACCATCTACTCGCTATGCAATCCTGAGCCAGACACCCGTGTACGCCACACTTACGTTTCCATCTGTAATTACATTTTCCTTGTAAAAGCAGGCGATATTAATACTTGACCTACTTCACAGGCTTTTGTGTGTATGAAATGAGGAAAAGTATTTGAAATTGCTCTGTGAATTTCATGGTGCTAGATGCAGGCTGGGTTTATCACATGCCCCATAAATACCAGTTGAATGAAGGCTGCCGCTTGACAGTTGTGGTTAGTGGTACTAGAGAGTTCAAGTGCTCTATCAATGTGCCCGCCAGTCACTAGCTTCCAGGAAAAGCTGACCCTCAGCACAACCTCCCCAGCACAGGGAAGGAGCCCAGCACTGTGCCTGAAGCCCAGCAGCTGCTCCTGCCACCTGGGTAAGGATAATATCACAAGGTGCTGCTTCTTAAAATGTGGTCCCTGAGCCAACTGCTTCAATGTTACCGGAGGAAAAGCAAATTCCGGGGCCCACTCTGGACTACTGAATTAAAACTATCTGGGGATGGACCCCAAGAAACTGTTTTAATGAGCCCTCCCGGGTCCTTTGATACCCACTCAGCCTCGAGAGCCACTGCATCAGAACACCGCCGCTACCTGGCTGGAGGTTCACCAGGTGCGATGTCACCTCTCCAGGTTCACCTCTGTTGAGCACTGTTTCAAGGTCTTTACCTACTGAGCTCATTCATTCTTCTCCACAATCACGTAAGGTAGTTATCCCCCATCACTCTTACTTTGCAGAAAAGGAAACTGAGGCAGAGAGCCTGCCCAGGGCACACAACCAGGAAGGGCTATCCATCTGGCCATAGAGTCTAATTGCCTAACCATCTGGACCTGAGAAATTGCTCCTCTGAAGCCAGGATTTTACAAAAAAGCAACAATAGGAGACTCTATAAAAAGTGATGAGTCGTGTATGTTCCAGAGTCCCCGTGGGCGGCCAAGAGCCAAAGGACATTCCAAGAGAAAGGGGACAGTCCTGGGTCTCCTGTACACAGGGACCTGCTGCAACAGCCAGGCTGCTTTTTCAGCCCCTGCCCCCAGCTAACTCAGGTGCTCAGGGGCCAGAGGGTTTGGCACAAAGGCCTGGCTGAGTGCTGGCTGGAGGGAGAAGAGCAACAGAGCTCCCAGGTTCTCCACATCCTTCTCCTGCAAAGGCCTGACAGCAAAGGCATCAGAATTATTGAAAACTAGATGAAAGATACCTCACAGAGATGGAAGAGCAGGAAGCGAAGGAGAAATGTGTGTTAGAGCTGGAAGGGATGAGTCTGCGGGCAGCAGCTGAAGTGCCCTGGAGCACATGGGTGCAGCGGCAGGGAAGCCCCACATGGTGTTAAAATGCCCACAGAGGTCCCAGGGTGATGTCTTATTGTGGGGAATTTATGGAACTTGATACAGAAATTTTTTATTGCCATCTTTACAGATGTGCCCAAGGGCACGTGAGAAGGGGAGGCAGGGACGTGGCCTTGTGGGCTGTGACTCCAGGTGTGGTGCCCTTTTAAATGCTCTTCCTTCAAGAGCTCGCTAGCTATGCAGACCCAGGAATGGTGAATATGATCAGGCACTCACTGCCCAGCATGGGCTATAGTCCTGTTACCTATACAATAGGTAAGATTATTCTTCCCGTTTCCTTGACCAGGAACTGAGCTATAGAGAGGTTCTGTGAGGGATGAACAAGATACAGTACTTGCCCTTAGAGAAAATCTTTGAAGAATACATCTGGGAAAAATGTGCTGGAGACACAGAGAAAAGCGTGTGTGTCGGGGTGGGGAGTGCCTAAGGGTACAGGTGAATGGCATCAGAGGACCCCTGGAAAGATGAGGAGCGGCCAGCCTGGAAGGCACAGAGCCTCTGAGAAACTGCAGTGCGGGAGATGGAAACATCTGGCAGACATGCCCAGACATGTGGTGCAGTCACCACGGGCGGCAGGCAAGGCAAGGGCTTGTGAGCGTGTCTATCCCCACCTTGGTGCCCCAGCAGATGGGGACAGCTAAGGGGCTGTGGGAATCCACCCTTGGGAATCTACCACCCCCACCCCTTGTGCCTGCTCAGCCTACAAGGCCCAGAAACTCGAAAAGGCACTTTATTAGTCTGCCGTGAGAGTCACAGTGACACCTGACAGTGACTCCCGACATTTTCTTGTCAAGAGCCGAAGCCTTGCTGGAAATCAAATTCCAATTAGGTGACTTGAGGGGCAAATGCAGAAGCCGGTAGAGAGAGGGGCAGGTGCTGGTGGAAGGAACCCACCAGTCAGTGGCTAGGGCTGAAGACTGCCTATGTGGGCACGTCCCACCCTGAGTTTCTAAGGGACATGCTGGCCCCACACAGTGAACATTCGTCGTGAATGACAGGTGAAACATCCACTTGGGGCTGTTCGCAGTCACCCAGAATGTCCTCCGGTTCACAGCCGTCCTCATGTGGCAGAGACAGGGAAGGGGTGGCTTATTCCAGGGAAATGACATGGATTTTGCTGTGCTTGGGGCTCTCTTTGACTCACTTTTAACTCCTTTTCTGGGGATCAGCGGACCATCTGGGGTGCTTCTTAGCAGACAGGGAGGGGCCATAATGGACAACGTATCTCAGGGGTCTGGAGGGACCACAGGCACTTGGCCCCCCTGCTGGAGGTGTGGCTGGTGCCTCTCACCCCCAACACCTCCCAGGGATGCAGGATGTCTCCACACCAACCTCCAGCCTTGCCCTAATCAGGCTGCCAAGAACTCAGAGGTCAGAGTGCAGGGTCAGAAGCCTGCTTCACCATTGCTCTCTGGGCAACAGAGGGTCTTCAGTTAGTATCTCCAAGGCTCAGCCTACTCGGCCGCAGAGCTGGCCTCTGCAGTGTGGCCTCCCACCACCCCAGCCAAGGGCATGAGCCAAGGTGAATTAGCAACTGGGAGCTGCTGTTTCCCCCACCTAAAATGCCAGTGCTGCTGGACACCTGGGGCAGGCAGGCGATCTGGGGGGAGGGCTGACAGGAAGAGGCTCCAGAGGAGAGGCATGGCTTGAGGAAGGGACCAGAACCACCAGGCGCTTCTGAGAAGTGAGGGTCAGGGAGGAGTTTTCCCCCAGTCTGTTCTGGGGAGAGTTCTGATGGGGGCTGGCACTGGGATGTCCACTTATTACAAAGCCATGTAGGCCTCCGGCCAGACAGAGCTGACGTACCTATCAGAGCCAGAGCAGGGCCCAGACCAGGAGCTGAGGATGGAGAGGTATGGGGTAGACAGCCTAGGAAGAAGGCTGTGGGTACTGTGGAATTGCTCCCATTTATACCAGGGTCCCGGTGGGGGGCTGACTGTGGGGACTACTTGGCAGACCCAAGTTCTAATCCCAGGCTGAGGCTGTGGACTCAGCTCTCAGGGTCTCAGCTCCCTTGTCACCTGTGAGGATTAGAACTCATGTTCTTCTCAAGAGGATATCAGTACCCCTGTCCTGCCCTAGTTCTATGCTGTCCTCACTTCCTACCCCAAAGTGCAGGCAGGGATGATTTTCAAAATCCCTTTTGGAGTTTTGTTAACCTATCGCATAAACCGCACACCCTGTATCTCCTGGTGAGCGTTCAGACATCTTGACTCTGGTTTAAAATGAATGATAATGTCTTCCTGCTGCTCCTCCCACCAGGGCTTTGTTCTGGTCCTTCTGCCACCTCTGCATGGGGTCAAGTACCTCCCAGCACTAATTGTGACGGCTGCTGCCCCCCAGAGCAGGGTCACACAGCCTTTAACGCAACTGCTGTGCTCCCACCCTGCTGGCTGGGAAAGATCAGTCTTTGCCCTTTGCACTGGAGGCTGAAGGCACACCCTGGATCCTGCCGATGTCTTCCCAGGATGGAGATCATGCCGTGGACCTCTGCAGGCCCCAATGAGTGACTTTCTGGAGCTGGCACGTCCTTTGACCAATTACTGAACCCACCTGGATGGTATCCTGGGTGAACAGGGCAGGCAGGCCCTGACATGAAGCAAGGGAAAGCCCAATTGATTCAGGGGCTTGTGTTGGAGCCAGAGGAGCCTGATACACAGGCAGGTGTGGGGGGTGGGGAGGGCGGTGTCAGTGCCTAGAAAACTTGTCCCCAGGTATACAGTCCTTGGAGAGTTACTGACCATGGGGACAGGGCCAGGTTTCAAGTTTCCTGGAGATGCTGCGAATTTCTCCTGCAGGAGAAGCCATTTGAACTTTTTCAGCTGTATCAACAACACAGTATTTTTGTCTGAAAAGTCAGAGACTTCTGAACAGTGATTTACTTAATGACAACATTTTGAAATTCAAAACAAAACTAAGAGGCAGTCTAGTGCACTGGGTAAAGGCAAGGACTCTGGAACCAGGTTCTCTGTGACTCTCAGCGACTCCTGCAAGTGACCTCACACCTCAGCTCTCTCTCGTTGCCCCTAGAAAATGGAACAGTGGCCGCCCTCGTAGGCGCGTGAGCACAGGCTGAGTGGATGCATGTGCAGCATGCAGGCCCGTGTCTGGCAAGTGGTTAGAAACGGTTGATGTTCTCCTCCCGGGGCTGGCACCATTTTCCTTCCCCTGCCAGCAGACATGGCTGGCATGGGGGTACTGACAGGTGAGGGGAAGACCGTCTTACCTGCGGATGGTTCTGAGCAGAGTGGAGCGGGCCTCGTTGTGGAAGGTGATGATGATGCTGGTGGAAGGCAGGTCCTTGCAGTACATCAGCAGGGCACATCTGGGGAGGGAAAAGCAGCAGGATAAATGAGCGCTCTGGGGCAAAGCAGACAGAAAGGGCATGGTGGACAGGTGCCCCATGTCTGGTGGGGTCACCCAGCTGCCTAGCACTCAGTTGGACCCTGGGGCCTCACCCAGTCCTCAGGGGACGAGAGACCCTGGAAAAACACAAGCTGCATCTCCCTCCACCTAGGGAGAACTTGGAGCCAAATTAAGAGGATGTGCAGAACATAATGTGGGCTTTCTCACATGCCCGAGTTAGTGCAACACAGTTCCCTGCTGCCACACACATGGCCCCCAAGTCCTGGACTCTGGTCCCCATCCATGCCCACCCCAGGCGGCCAGCAGCTCCAACCCACCATGCTCTGCAGAACCCGCCCCTGCCACACACACCCCAAGCTGGCATGGTTAAAGAGGCAGAGCCCTAAAACCCCACAGTAAGCAATGCAACCCTATCTTGAAGAAAATGCGACCCCTGCAAGTGACCTCATACCTCAGGTCTCTCTCATCACCCCCACCCCCAGAAAATGGAACAGTGGCACCATCGTAGGTGCATTCATTTCCATGTGTCCAGGATTATTTTGTATGACAATTACATCTGGGGTAATTTCAATTTAATACCTCGCTGCAAGTGAAAATTGTAGCTCGCAGCCCGAAAATTACTATAATAATGAAAGTAAACCCGCCCAGTGAGGCTGCTGCCACGAGGGCTATCCTTGGGTAAAAGTTTCCTCCTGTTTCTTGTTATTTCAGGAGTTGTCCAAGAGGTGGTGGTGGGGGTGTGGGGGGCTAGGAGAGAGGGTGGGGGGGAGGCATAAATGAGGACATCAATAGCATGTGTTTGGCGAGTCAACTATTTCCTCTCCATTTTCCAATTTCTTCCTAGTCCTGTGGCTTTTAATTTGGTGTCCAGAGACCCAAGGATGGACTTCCAGGGGACCGTGAGCCCTCTGAAGTTGTCTGCAAAGCTGTGTATGCAAACACCTGCGTGCACATGTTCTGGGATGATGGTTCCGGGTTTTCACTAGATTCTCTTAGAACCTCAATCCTAGGCCAGTGGGTTGATGGCCTCCCTGATAATTCTGAACCCTTTTTCCTAGAAGAGCAAACACAAACTAAGAGAACTTACTCAGAGCAAACTGGGTTCTTTTGCTGGGGCATGAGCACAGGTCAGGTTGCAGGAGCAGAGAATTAGGAAAGGAAGCCCCTGGGGAGAGGCAGTGTAAAGGTAGGGAGTGCCTTGTGGGGCTTCCTGTGCTCCCCATAGTGACCACTGCTCATCAGGTGAGCTCCACCTGCTAGCAAACCCCCAGTCCACCCTCCTCCCCTGTCCTCATGGCTCCAGCTTAGACTTTACTGCTCTGGGGATCCCTGAAACAGCCTCTGACATTCTTCCTGATCCAGCCTCTGCTCCTGCAGGATATGTCCTGCTCATCACACAACTCTGCTGGTAACCTCCTCTGGTCTGAATCCTTACAGTGGCTCTTGATGTAATAAGTCCAAATCTGTTATTGCAGCTTTATAACGTGGCCTCATGTGCAGCCACCACTTTCCACCATTGCTCACACTATTGCTTTGTGTGGAGCAATATCCTTCCTCCTTTCTCTACCTAGTGAGCTTCTATACATCCTTCAAGACCCAGAGACATGTCCCCTCTGCTGTGAAGGCACTCCATACTCCCCCACATAGGGAATGTCCTGTCCTCTGTGCTCCTTGTCAAGATGGGACGATTTCCCCCACCTGACTATGAACTCTGCTAGGGAAGGACTCTTGGCTGCCTCCATGTCCTCAGAATAGGAGAATGAAGGAGGAAAGTCAGGAAATGTACTCCTGGGACAGGTGAAGATCAATGGTTTGCAAAGGTGTGGGAGTCAGCCTCTCAAAGGACTTGCAGAAATTCTCACTGACACCACCGACCAGCTGTGAGACCCCCAGGCAAATCACCCCTCTCTCCAAAATGCTGTGCAGTGGGCTTGGTCCTGCTGGAGCTTCTCATGGCATCAATGGCAGAAGCTTTGATTGCCACAGACTTTCAACAACATGGCTGATTGAAATGGAATGTCGCAAAGACCATTCTGCAGCTGAGATTCGACTGTTTGGCTGGACATCCAAAATTACTTTTTGGAAGCCTCTGTGTCTTCATCTGGAAGGTGCAGATTACAGTTCTTAACTTGTAGATTTTCTCCCTCAGATTATTACTGTTAGGTAATGATAGGTGCTTGACAAATAGTAGCTGTCAAGTTCAAGTTTGCAAATGACTTCTCCTGTTGAGGGCAGCTAGATCTTGCGAAGGCTGGAAAGCCATCTTCGGTGAGTGGTTCTGCCTGGTCCAGCAGCAGGTGAGGGGCACTGAGAGGCAGGAGGAAGGCAGAGCAGCACAGCATCCATGTCCAACAAAGGATCCTGGGTTGTGATGCTGATTTCAATCCTGGATCTGCTGAAAACTGGCTGTGTGCCCTGGGGTGGGTCATTTGCCTTCTGTTGCCACCTGTAAGATGTCCATAAGTACTTCCCTTCTAGGTTGTGAAGTCTGCAGATACTGCGGGCAAAGTGCCTGATGAGTAACATGGGCCAAGCAAATGGTCATTATTTGCTAGCATTATTATTATCATGACTACACCGTGGCTGACCCAGCCTCCTTAGGATGCTCAGTGCTTATGGTCTAGAACCACAAAATCAAGTTGAAAAAAAGCGGTGCCCTGGAGATGACCCAGCCCAAACTTCCCAACTGCAGGATAAAGGGTGAGGCTCTCCCTCCAGACAGGGCAGGAATTCTTCCCCCACCACCACCCCCTGCTCCCCGCCCGGTGCACACAGAGCTGGGGAGGGTTGGGGAGAGCAGGAGCCAGATGGCACCTCATGGCATTCTGGATCATGGGACTGTCTGGTCTCCTCCTTCGGCCCTTGCTCCCTGCATCCTGACTCATCCCTTGCTTTGTCTGACCCCCATACCAGCCTTGGAGAAACTGCACCCACAGATGTGGAGACTGAGGCTCAGAATCTTGCTCTAGGTCACATACCTCATGAGGAACTGTGACAGCTGAACCCAAGCCCCTGACTTTTGAGCTGGTGCTTGTCCCTAGTGTCCCAGCTGTGAGCTCACCCTGGTTAAGCACAAGAGCCCAAGGTGTTGATGCTGGGCAGGGCCCACCTCCCCGAGCCCTGTGCAGGAGGCTCCATGGCCCCAAAGCGGGGGGCCACAGCTGCATTGAGAGAACCGCCACTGGGCACTGGCAGCGAAAATCTGAGAGACTGAGAAAAATCCTTAAAATTAGACGCCTGAGGAGAGTGGGCTCAGACAGTGGGTTTTCTGTGAGAGGGATCTAAATGATTAATCAAACAGCGAGATCTATTAGGGACACGAGCGGAATGGAAAAAGCTGCCAGCACTTAGATCTGGCGCCAGCAGATGGACGAGAAACCATGTTTATAATTTATTAAAGATTTAGAGGTTTTACTGGAGAGAAGAAATAGTGAGCAGGAAAGAAGGGCGTGAGCCGGAAAGGGGGAGGGGCAGGGCTCCACTGCGTGGGGTGACAGACCAGGCCCCTCACTAATAGGGCACCCTTCTCCCAGGGGTCGCCTGTGTTGTTTCCCTTCCTTCCTTCCTTCCTTCCTTCCTTCCTTCCTTCCTTCCTTCCTTCCTTCCTTCCTTCCTTCCTTCCTTCCTTCCTTCCTTCCTTCCTTCCTTCCTTCCTTCCTTCCTTCCTTCCTTCCTTCCTTCCTTCCTTCCTTCCTTCCTTCCTTCCTTCCTTCCTTCCTTCCTTCCTTCCTTCCTTCCTTCCTTCCTTCCTTCCTTCCTTCCTTCCTTCCTTCCTTCCTTCCTTCCTTCCTTCTAAAGAAAGATTCAACTAACACTCTTGATTTCTCCAAGTTCAGGTAGGGCTCACAGCGCTTTCTGGGCCATCCATTCTTTAGTGCTCACTGGCCAAGGATGCATCCAGAAAGGTGCTCAGAGCTGCTAACCCAGGGCCTCTCCCTCTTGTGTCTCTTCCTGTCTCTCCACCAGCCAATCATGGCTTTCCTGCCCACCCTGCCCTTTCCTTGCTCCTGAACTTGTGCCAAGGGGTCCTGTCAGAAGCACACTAAGTGACAAGCGCTGTCAGCTCCCACAGCAGCATAAGGCAGCGCACGTGCCTTTGATTTTATTGCACATGATCACTAACTACTGGCAGCAGCCCGTAAACACACTGTCAGGATGCTCATCAGCACCCCCATTTTATCAATGAACAATGAGGCTCCCTGCAGCCCAAGGCTTGTCCGCTGCAACCAGGACCCTGGTCCTTGGACCCTGGACACACTTTCCCTCCTTCAGCAGGCTGCCCTTGTGGAAGAAAAGACATGGTCATAAATTACAAACATTCGGGGTTTTATCTTCCAGCATAAAAGCAGGAGGGAGTGATGGAGCAGCAGACTCAATTACTCTGCAGCAGAGAGGAGAGCAAAATTATTATTAATATAAAAAGGTGGAGTAAAGGAGAGTTGCCCTGGCACCTCCAGAATTGACAATGAGTCTGAAGACAAACCCCTGAAGTGAAGCTCTGTGATCCCAGAAGCGGGGGACAATTACCATTACAGAAAGCAGAAAGGTCACGCCAGTGTGTGGCCCACGGAAGCAGAAATCCAACAGTTAGGTCACTCAGTTGCTGGGGAGGGCTTCCCTTCTCTGGGTCTCAGGTCCTGTTTAAAGGCCACGTGGGACGTGGTAGCCAGGACGGGAGGGAGCAGGATGGGTAGGGACAGGAAGATGAGGAAACTGCTGGCTGAGCTGCTACAAGGACATCCGCAAGGGGTTCAGGCGGAGCCCAAAAGGGGGCATGAAGGTGTGATTTCAACAAGGCCCTGGGAGGAGGGCCTGTTAATAGCCGCCTGACCCTAAACAGAAAGCTCTGGTCTGTCCCTCCGCTTCCCACAGCCACTGTGCACACCACACAGGGCAGACCCAAGCAGAGGGAGAGAATGGCTGATCTTCCTATGTGCCATCTGCCTGCCTCTGTGGCCACAAAGGCCCAGGGAAACACAGGCATAAGACATAAAGTGGGGGTGGGATTCATTTCCTAGAACACCGTCCCCAAGGATTCCCAGGCTCGGGCGGGTGGGATACAGCCTTCCTCACTCCCCACTTCCCAGTCTCAATGTGTCATCAGCTGTAGCCCAGAAAAGGCCTGATGACAACTAATGTCTCCTCCCATCTTCCCAGACACACACCCCAAAGTTGATGCATGTGAAGAACAGAGGAGAGGAGAGGAGCAAAGTTCTTGGCCCAGGGGCATTTCCAGAATGTTGGTTCCCTTGGGTCAGGGGCAGTGGCCTTGCTTTCAGAATCACAGATATCATTTTCAGAGCTGAGAGCACCTCACCCCCTGGACCCCCAGTTCAGTTCTATGTGAGGAAGCCTCCTCTCTGCTCTAAGGAAAAGAAAGATGACCACAAAATATAAAACGTAGCCTCTAGGTTCCGGCTCAACCCTTTCCAAGAGAAGAACGAACACAAGCAGTCATAAAAAGTATGACAACTGTAAAATCAGAAATTCCTTTTAATCTCATTTCATGGGCAACACTGATACACTGTAAGGCATGAAATTTTTATTTCATGTCAATTTCACTGGGATTTCACATGCAGATTAATTTGTTCATCCCCATAAACATATACTGCTCCTTCTTGCTTCAACAGCCACCCTCACTTAGTATTTCAGAAATCCTGCATCTCATAAAAGACACTTAAAATAAAGTGAGATCTGCTAGCCCATCACACTGCCACATTTTAAGTTGCTGAACATGTTATTAAATTCTAGTATGTGAGGAAGGGGATAAATGCCCAGGAAAGAGAACCATTGAGGAACAGGGCTGACCACTGTGGGGGGTGGGGGCGCAGCTGATGGCCCCAATCCTCATGTCTTTGTGCATGTTCCCTCTTTTTATCTAAGTCCCAGGGGTGATGAACAAGCTGCCTAATGTGAATTCTTCCTGAAAGGATGGCCGGCCTATGGCTCAGACACCCTCTTCTTAGACCCACACGGATCAACAGAGTAGCCACATGTGGGTGCTGAGTGACATGTGTCTAGTCTGGATAGGGAGATGCTATGTGAATTCCATGCATGACTTCAAAGATTTCATATGAGTAAGAATGTGAAACACCTCTGTACATATTTTGCATTATTTATGTCAAAATGGTAATATTTGGCTTTATCAGATTAAATAAGACCTATCATAAAAAATGTATTTCACTCATTTCTTTTACTTTCAGTTTGTTGAATGTGACGCCTAGAAAACCTTAAATTTCATATATGGCTCATCTCTATTTCGACTGGACCTCATGGTCTTATGTCATTACCCAGCCTTCACTTATATATATAATACGATTTAAAATTTCAGCATTAGTGTCAGGCAATGGTTTATCGATACTAGGTTGCTATGGATGAAAAAAAGAAAATGAAAAAAATTAGAGACCACTATTAGGTTTGCAACAATTTATTTGCAGGAAAGGGCATATTTTAAAAATCCCATCTGCTAGCATCATTACTATTTTGTAATAGAAAGGGTGTCTGAACGCCAAAAAAGCTGCAGTCTCAGAATAATTCAAAGCCCTTGTATTGTAACACTCGGCTTCATGAAACTCTCCCTTGTGGCCTCCCCTCTACTCCAGAGCTGCACCAGTCCCCCAAAGGGCAACTCATGGTTTTGTTCCCTAAATGATGGTGAGCTTGGTCTGACCGCCCTGCACAAGACAGCGTGGATATGAAACAGAGGAGAGGACCTCCTGCTTTTGTTCTGGAACCAGCAGCTCCAGCTCTGTTCTTGGACTGCTGGTACTAACAGGGTGATGTGGCTTTTCTGATCTCTGCCCCCAGTTGCTCTCCTTACGCACTTCTGCTGCCCATGTGGTCATGAGCTGGCGGGGCTCAGAAGGGACAACTGACCTGGAACATGCAGACACCTCTAGCTGCAAGCAGACCTCCTAGAAATGACCGCTGCTCCCTTATGCACCCAGTCCATTGGTCTTTCCAGACAATTAATTTTAGTCTCCTACAGTGACCAGTTTCAAAGTGAGAGGGGCACTGAGGTTGAGTGGAAAGGTGGGGAGAGGCAGTAGCATCTTCTTTCTAAGAGGAGCAGAGAAGCTCTGGGGGCAGGGGAGGAGCCTTACAAAGAACCTTCTCTTGGGGCTGTCAGGACCTGGGTTAGCTGGTTCTAAGCACCACCCAGACGACAGCGGTGCGCGTGTGCCAGTGTGGGGGGGTGTGTGCGCGTGCATGTGTGTGTTCACACGCAGGGAGTACATCCTCAAAGACAAATGCAGAGTCTAGCTGAGACCAGGATGTGTGAGCCAAGGTTTATTTTTTTAAAATATGTCCTGAAAAAGATTCCTCAGTGTCTGGGACTAGGGCTCCTTCAAGTCTTATTTTAGTTCTGTTTGAATCACACTACACAAGAGTAATAATAGGTAACATTTGTTGAACCCTTGCTATGTCTCAGGTATTCTTCTGAGAGCATTTAATGTACACAGTAATTGTGCGAGGTGGGAGCTTTGGTTCCTGCCCCCTCACTGTGGAGGAGAAGGTCACAGTGAGTAAGCGGCAGAGACCTGAGAGAAAGCCAGATGGCCTGGCTCCCTTTCCTGTCCCTCAAACGCCCCACTAGAGGCCCTTTGATGGTCATCCGTTTACCAGCTCTCCAACCTTTACTTTATCAGATTGACCTTCTTCTGCTCTTTGGTCATTGATCTTAAAGGCTGCATGCTGGAAAGTTCTAGAAAGATGGAAAATCACAAGTCTGGGCTGTCCCTCACTTGCTAACGAATGATGTCTCCCCTTAATAATTCCCTGAGCTATTTCCAGATATTTCTTAGATTTCCCAGCTAAAGGATCAGAGAAGAGTTCATCCCTCTTTTTAACTAATGAGGGAAAAATTCCTCAAATTGAAGCAGCTGAGATAAGACCTGTATCTAGTGGCTCCGGGGATGAAGCCTGTGTCTAGTGGCTCTTCCTCCCTGTGGAGGAGAGAGGTTACAGTGAGTAAGCGGCCGAGACTGGAGAGAAAGCCAGATGACCTGGCTCCCCTTTCGTCCCTCAAACGACCCATTAGAGGCCCTTCGATGGCCAGACCCAGTACACAGCACAGGAAGGGTCTTGCTTGAATTAAGTGTTCAGCATCTCTTCTCCAGGAGACTCAGTGCTGTGCCCCTCTGGAGGATCTCAGGTGGGGAGGTAAAAGGCAAAGGCTTGGGCTTCCCTGGTGGAGCAAGGGGTTAAAGCACCATACTATGAAGCAATCTGCAGCCTCTGCAGCACGAGTTCAATCCCCGCCCACCCAGGAAACAACCCGCATGGCACAGCAGACCTCTCCTGTCTTGCCTGCTGCTTCCCTCAGCAGTGTATTTCAGTGCATCTGCCTGTTCTGTTCCCCACTCTGTCTCTGGTGGGTCCGCTCAACCCCCTGCATCTCTGGCCTGTATCCCAGCTCTTGTATGCATAAATAAATAAATCTTTTTAAAAAATAAAAACATAAAAGGTAAAGTCTTCCCACAGCTTTCCAGGACCATCGCCAGATGGTCCTGCCACCATTTTCTTTTATTTCCGCTTTCATCTGCCAAAGTCCACACCCTTGGTCTGCCCCACTGTCATAGCTCCAGACTGTGCTTCCTGCCTGCAGACCTCACCTCGCCCTCATCACGCTCCCTCTTTCCACAGGTATCTTCTGATTCACAAAGGCTCCTCTCCCCCACCCTTCAGGAGCCACCTGGAACTGAGCCTTGACCCGGCCTGAGGTCTCCACCAGGGTGTTCCCCCACCAGCCCTGCCCCAGGACCCTGCAGGAGCCTCACACACACACACACACACACACACACACACACACTCCCAGGTCCTGCTTTCTAGGGTCACCAGTTGTAACTTCCCTGTAGAGTCTGGCCCTTGTCAGCTTCCTCCTCGCACTTCTGTCTGCCCACTGTGACGACTCCCCTTCCTGCACAGCTGTGCCATCTTCTCTGTGGGCAGGGGCCACTTCCCATCCCTTTAGGCAAGTGACTCAGCCAACCGGAGTCAATTCCCTCACCTCTAAAGCCAGGACCGAGCCACGTTGCTGTGAGACAGCAGAGAGAACATATATAAGGTGCCTACCATGCGTCAGGGGAATAGCATGATCAATAAATGTTGGCTGATTATGGCCTGGATTTATGTGCTAACACAGAGAATTCCTTGTTGAGTGAAGGTGGTTTATAAATTTCCTGTGATTTGATTTTCTCCCTCTGTTCTGAGGAGTCATTCCCAAACCCTGATGTTTTCAGAGAGAGCTTGAGAATACAAGCCCCGAGGTGCTCTTTGAGTCCACATTCACGCAGCTGGTACTGACAGGAGTGACTGCCAGCCATGGTGCCAGGCAGCATCCCCGCCCCAGGGGTGCCAGGGCCACGTGAGGCTGCCGAGGGAGATGGAGCACACAGATGCCTGCGCTGGGGTAAAGGATGGTGCTCAGAGGTGAGCATGCAGGTGCCCCTGAGGGGACAAGATATCTTCCTGGAGAGGAGACCACCCCAAGCAGGATTCCTGAGAGAAGAATCTGCTCAGAGACAGAGACAGAGAGAAGAAAAATGAGAAGGCAGCAACCCTGCGCACAGTCAGGCAGCCCTGGGGAGGGAGGCACCTGGGGGGGGGGGCAGGACTGATGACATCTGAAGGCTTTCAGAGGGAGGATGACAGGTGTCTGGTCTGGAAAGCACCTCCAGGGAGGAGCCGTGTGGACCGATAGCTGCAGGTCCCGAGCCAAGGAGGAGGGGGCTGCAGGCTGCAGTTACCCAGGCCGGAAGGGAACAGCAGGCAAGGGTGACAGCAAGTTCAGGGGCCAAGAGTTGTCCAGGAGGCAGGCTCCATGAGGGCAGGAGAGAGGAGGCCTCCAGGGATTTGGGCTCCCACCAAAGGGTAAACCTGCCCTGAGATGGAGCCTGAGAGAAGGTGGATGCTGGAGGTCTGGGGGGGCAGGGGGGAGTCATAGGCAGGCTCAGTGAGGCCTGGGGTAACGGGTAAACGATGCATCTGTGTAATGATCGGGGAGTGTGAATGAAGTATGGGGAAGGACGCAGAACAGATATATGGATGTCGGCTGTGCCCAGTTTCCGGTGAGAATCAGGCCAGGGCAGAAGGTGAGAGCAGGCCAGGAATGAAAAATTTTGTTGAAATGAATATATTTATATATATGTCATATATCATCTATATATATCATGTGTACAGAGAGATCTCACACACACACACACACACACTCTTGGTGCATTGCATCAGGGACACCAAGGCAGGGACACTCGCTGATCATGCTGGCCCAGATGGACCCCAGCTGGTACACGATTCCACGGCCCGACAGAGCTCTTCTCCTCACTTCACACATTCCTCAGCTACTTTCCCCGCCGCCCTCGGCCGTTGCTCGCACCGCTCCATCCCACTGTCTGTCACCACGGCCTGGCGGCGCCAGCGGCCTCGTCGCCACAGCTTCTCCCACCCACAGCTGCCATCTCCTCTCCTGCTCTTTTCATCTCTTGTCAAACACATTTTGTACTTCCTGGCCCCCGGCCCTTAAATCACTCTGTTGGCCTTGGCTTCTGTCCCTGGTATCTTAAAAGCACAAATTTCGGCAGACACGGCATCGCAATTGCCTCGTTGCTTATTTTGCACTCCAGTTTTAAAGTCTGACATTCAGGCAAGTGAAGCATCAAGAGCTGGGTGCCAAGGCTGAGGCAGGTGGCTCTCTCTCTGCCAAACTTCCCTGCCCAGGCCCCTCCAACCTGCCCCACCTCGTTCTCAAACAGCACCCCAGCTCAGGGCTAGGGGGACAGGGTGCTGAGCCAGGGTCCCTCTCTTCTCCTCGGGAGCTGAGACTGTCTCTGCCCCGCCCAGCAGGCGCCCCTTGGCCCCCAGCTGCAGAGCAGTGGGGAGATCACAAGCCCCAATAGCTAATGTGGGTCGGGTACTGATAACCACAGGACCACGAACCGCAGCGATCGGTCGCCAAGTGCATGCTAAGCACTAAAGATGATGATCATGATGTGGGATATAGATTTGCTCACCCCCATGCAACCTTGGGTCCCATTATTATCCCTATTCTACAGGTGAGGGAATGGACACTTGGGGAGTTTGAGTAACTCACCCAAGGTCCAGTTAGGAAGAGGTAGGGATGTTTTAGCTCAAAGCTCAACAGAGCAAGAAGACCCAGCCCTCCCACTCAGACCGCCAGCTGCCCTGCCTGCACCTCCTTTTCCTCCCCTGCGAAATGGAGACGGCCCCTCCAGCCAAGGGCTGCCGAGGACATCATGTGAGGGATGTGCGGACGCTTTGCGTCCCTCATAAACATACCACATGATAGTTTTATTCTGGGGTCTCACCGCAAGGTTCACGCTACTAGTGAGGAACTGTCCTGGTGCCCTGAGTCACCGCAGAAGCCCCTCCCGCCCCTTGCTGGCCTGTTTCCTTCTGGCATTAGAAGCAGATGTGCCAGTTCACACCAAGTCAGGGCTCCTTAAAGTCACCAGGGGAGATGGTGTTCTGGGCTTTCAAGGGAAAAAGTCCGCCTGTTTCGCTCCTTATTCTAGATGAAGACACATGGGCAGGTCACCAGTTTGCAGTCAAGCTGCCAGCCACAGGATGTGCCAATTCCAGGAGCAAACAGTTCTGCTGTAGTTGCTTTAATAGATTCTGGGGCTTCTGATACACTCAAAGGCAGCACCAAACCAGCTCATATTTGTCTCTCGAGCTGGGTGGGGGTCTGGAGACCTACGCCAAGTGGAAGGCGTGAGGGGGTGGGCACGGCCTGCACAAGGAAATGGACGAGGTGGCAATAAGCAAGGACAGCTCTAATGGTTCCGCAGGAACCTGGAGCTGCAAGGAAGGGAAGGGTGTGAGGGGAAAGATTAATCCAGGGCCTTGGGGAGGGGAGGGGTGGCGGAGCAGAGGGAGTCAGGCTTCTGGAAATAGCCTCCGAACTGATTCAGCTCCTGAGTCAGTTCCCGCATGTCTGTACCGGCAGAAGACAGAGCTGGAAGTGACCTTAATAACCATCTCTGATCTGCTTCTCTCTTCTCACCAGTGGGGAAATGGACACGCAGGGTGCTGAAGGGTCAGCACCCTCTTAAATAGGATCCAGCCTTCTCATGCCTGGTCCAGCGGCCCTCACCGCCCCCTGTATCACACCAAGACTGGGACAAAATGACAAAAAGCAAGTCACAGAGGGTGAACGAAGACTCAGGCTTTGGGTTTGGTTCTTGGGCAAAGAGCATAGAAGAATGACCGGAGGAGGGACAAGACAGAGGATCGAGTATCAATGGCTGCTTCTAAAACAAATACTTTATTCTGGAACAATGAGAGTGTTTTCTCACTGGTAACCTGGGAGACTGACCAGAACTCTCTGTCTGGCCTGCTCCCCGGGAGAGTCCTCCCCTAGGACTCTGAAAACAAAGCTCCTTTACTAACCTCGCCTCATAATCACTAATAACAGTGATTATTTCTCTCTTCTGCCCAACCCCACAGCCAGCGCTAGTGCTCAAGCCTGACAACCAGCAGTTAGTTCAGGGGAGAAGGACAGAACCCTCCCAGGTCCTCACCAGCTCTTCCCTCAGAACCAGCTCCTGCGGGTCATCTCTCCCTGACCTCAAAAGTACCCCCCACGGTAAGACCAGGACTCCCGTGCCTTAAAGCCAAGATCCCACAGCACATTCCTCCCCAAGTGCTGGTCCCAGTTTCGGCCACGCTGGGTTTTGTTCTGTTGCCCATCTTCCCTTGGAGGCAGTGGGGGTGGTGTCGGTACCAGCCGGGGGCACCACTGCTGCCCAGCCCAGCACTGCCCGGGTCCCCTTCCTGCGCAGGAGCGCCCAGAAAATGGTGTCGGTCGGGGATGTGATGCTTGGGGCATGTCCTGGGGTTGCTGTGAGAGGGAAGTTCTGCCAGTGTCTACTCCCATTCCCAAATTGAGGATTTTGCCACTATGTGACCCTAAGTTTCCCTTCTGGAATTATTTCCCCCTTCCGCCCCTTCCTTCCATCATCCGCACTCCAGGCAAATAGGACGAGCCCCCAGTCCTCCAGGAGTTCCACCTGAAGGGCTCTTCCACCTCCTAGTCTCTGGGGATTTTGCTCCCCCAGCTCAGAATGCCGCCCGCCTGCTAACATCCTCCCTCTCCTCAGTTCCAGCTCAGACACCCCCTTCTTCAGAAGCCTTTGCCTCCCACCAGCACGCAAACTCCTCCTTGACAAACCAGTCTAATACTGCTCTGTCTTTTTACAGGAAAGCTCCCAACTCCTGGGGTTTTCTCCAAGGCCAAGTATAGGAAAACCAAAGTGACCCCTCCTGTAGCAATACCATCTTAGGCCCGTGACTGAGAGTTGCCCGACCCTGGGAAGAAACTCAGTTTCCCCATTGTTTCCTTCACATGCAGTAGGCTGTACAGGCAATTCCTGCACAACCCTATTCATCTCAGATCAAAGACACGTGTGACATGTCCTCCAGGACACTGAGTGACAATAGTCTTACACGTACTAAGCAGGGCAGGTGGTGTGGATCCTGCTTCACCCCGAAGCCCTCTCCACCAGTAGCAGGACCTGTTCCAGTGCCAGGACCTCTGTGTGTAATCTACTCTTAGAAGATTTTAAGTGTGATTAATTGATAAGCCTGCTTTATTCTGTAGATTCAAATCACCCTCTCAATTTAGGGGAACTTACTCATTCCCCCGGTGGCACACCAACACAGAAATAGCTACACTAATGCCAGGGACAGGGCAGACGATGGGCTTGGAAAAGGAGGGCATGATGTGTGTGTGTGTGTGTTAACTCTCGAATCAAGGCAATGACCAGGGCAGTCCACATGGGCAGTGGGAGTCAGCCCGTGTGCCTTCCTGCCACTGGGTCATGTGCTCAGGAGAGTGGAACCCCTTTCCTAGCACACAGTGCTCAGCACTGAGTGATGAATGAGTAAAAGAAAGGGAAAAAGAATGCACAGACAGGATAGACCAGGCAAAGGCAAAGTTGGTGAAATTAAGGAGGAAGCAAAGGGTGAGAAAACATTAGTTAAGGCAATTTGCCCAGATGAATTCTCATCGGCAAGCTTTCTTAACTGGTCTCCTTGAGGAGGCTGAGGAGTCGCCTCCCTGGGAAATCTGCCTGAAACTCAGAGGCCAGCAGCGGTGGCAGGAGCATGTGTGGCCAGGGCACCAGGAGCGGAAGGAATCCTGGCTGCTGTCTCAGCCCCTGGGGTGCTTCTTCCTCCTCACCCTGGTGAGAACCCATTTGGAGGCCCTGTAGGTGGTACCGCAAACAGCTGTCCAGGCAGCAATTACAGTTTTCCTGGAGAGCACTTCCAGAACATTCAGACGCTCCCCCTGCTGTTCCCTCCCAAAGCTCCCTGAAACTTGGAGATGTTCTGGAGTGGAGCACACGCAAAGCCACTGTCAACAGGCTCACAAACTCCAGGACTGAAAAATGGTACCCAGAAGGGACCAGAACGTAGCAGATGGGGTGAGCTTGTTTGCAAAAGCTAAGTGCCTGTGATGGGTTTCCCCTCTCCTCCCCCCTGCCCTGATGTGGAATCACCCACTCTGGGCTGAGCTTGTGAAAGAGCCTTGACTCTGAGGCAATATGAAGATTCTTTATGCTTAGCTGTTCCAGCCGTAAAGATTTTTATCCTATTACTGCTAAGTGCTGAGTTCAAGGAGAGAAATGATGATGATCTTTCGCAGCCATTCCAACTGAGTAAATACAAGGAGGGAGAAAGCCGTTCCGAGACAGGGCCACTGCCCCCTCATTTCCCAGGATGAAAAGAAGCAAAGGAAAAATGTCTTCCTGGTGAGATGTATCGAAGTGTGGAATTTTCCCTCCAGGCAAGCAATGGGCATCCCACTGTTTGAATCATTTAGCAAG
The DNA here is from genome assembly GCF_964194135.1 of Talpa europaea. NCBI lineage: Eukaryota > Metazoa > Chordata > Mammalia > Eulipotyphla > Talpidae > Talpa > Talpa europaea. The sequence goes on from NC_140072.1 coordinate 17,321,325, forward strand.
GCACTGGACAAAGGCCGGGAGAACATGCTGAAGGGAGCAATCCAGCTCTGCCAGGCCAGGTGGAGGTGACCTAAAGAGGCTGTCCCCAGTTCTAACCCCTTCTAGCCCACAGCTCATGGGCTTGGTCCACCCTGCCACCTGCTCCCCTGCAATCCAAGCAGTCCCATAAGGATGATTGCTAGGCAACAACGAAAACACACATTTGCTTTATCAAAACATTTCCCCTGTTTTGGAGAGATGTGCCCCCACTTAAAGGTTTCTTGTCTGCCAGATATTTACGCTCTACTTGAATGATGGCTAATCCAGCTGTTGTCACCAGAATGTGGTGACAGGGTGGGGGTTGGAGAACTGGAAAATGAGAACTATTTGTTGGACCAATCAATGCTTTACAAACAGCAGAACTCCCCTAGGAAATCTCAGATTTACCCCAAGCTAGATGCTGTCTCTTTCTTACATGGAAGGAGTTATTGATGATACCCACCCCACAGCCTGAAATAAATAGCCATGATTTATTCCTCCTTGTGACCCCACAGCACTCAGGCCTGGAAATTAAGGCTGAGGTGAGGACTTAGGTGCAAACTGGGAATGAAGATGCCCTAAACAACATTTTGTTCAGCCCGAGGTAGGACAGGAGAATGAAAAGTATGTATTTGTATGTATATGGAATGAGAAGACCGGCCATGGAAAAATGAATTGATCTGCAATTGTGCGGCAACTCAGCAAAGGATAAAAATTCACAGTTATCTAATCCAACTGCAGATGAGAAAGCAAAGGCTAGAGAGGAGCAAGGACTCACAGAAGGCCACTGCTGCTGGCCTGTCCCCTTTCTTCATGTGGTGCCGGAATCCGGGAAGAGACTGAGCCGCAGCAAAGACATGTCTAAAGGTCAATGACAGCAGGTTTCAAATGCAACTGTGAAAATGTCAAACATCAGGTAAGGGGTGGGACGGGCCTGGGAAGATCGTCAACCTCTAGGGGTGAATGAGTAGGGGACCCATTCACAACTGCAGACACTCTTGAAACTATCCTAGGGGTGAGCAGCACTCACTGTCCACGCTGTGAGCCCGATAAACCCTAGGAATGGGGTGCTCAAAGCCTGCCCTAGACTTATTTCTCCTTTTCCTCATCTCGGTCATTCTGTGTTCCAGATAAACCTGGCTGCCTCCAAAAAAACATCAACAACATGAAGCCATGAGAAAAGGATCAAGAGAAAAATGGCCATTCTGTTCTATTCCACGGAGGGAAATGCAGCCCTGGGATCTCCAGGGCCTCTGCTGTCACCCAGGCCACACCAGGCCTTGCTCCTGTGGGTGCCACACACCAATGCCTTTGGCTGTTCAGACAATGGTCAGCTGGTGAAACTCCCACTGACTCCCTCCTTCCCTGCCCTGGCCCCCACCTGCTGCATCTTCAGACTCCTAAGTGATTCACCCAGTGTCCCCCGCTCAGCAGCGCTTGCTCTAATGCTCAGCTAATAGTTCTCTGTTTCAGGCGCTGTCCAAACATGTCCTATAAATCAGAATCCAATTACGGCACTAAGAAAATTGGAAGCAACTTTAATAAGCTCAGACCCCTCCCACATGCTGTTTCTTCAGTCTTCTCTTTTCAGTAATGAGAATTCTTTAAGGGAAAAGGCTTCTTTTAACTGAGTCTGTTCTCTCCATCTCTTACCTGAAGTCCCCGAGGACAGAAAGATAACAGGAAGGGGACTGCTTCCAGCTCCTCTTTTGCTCTTCACATATAAAGCAGATATGAAGAGCAGTTCCAGACTTACTCCCCCTTCAAATGTTCAACACACATTTAATGACTTGCACGCCAGGCACTGTAGTAGATGCTGTCAAAGCATTACTCACCCTGGAGGGCAACTGCTGTCACGACTAGTAGAACCTTAGCTGCAAGGCCTGATGGGAACGCAAGGGTGGGCCAGTGGTAGTAAGGCTTTGTAGGGTAAATGAAATCAGTCAAGATTTTTACACCACTAGCCTCTGTGGCTGTCACCTGCACACTTGATCATGTTAATGCAGAAGGCACTTGGGAGCATGGGCAGGGGGCATGCATGTCTGTGTGGACACCTGGAGCATGAGCGTGTGTGCGTGTGTAAGTGTGCACACCTGAGCCTAGAGGCCAGGGAAATGAGGACCAGTGGCATGACTACAGAGAAGTGAGACCATGAGACAACACCAGAGAGAGTCCAGAAAAAGAGTAAAGATTCATGGGGGCCTGGGAGGTTCAGTTGCCTGTCTGCCTCCCAGCCCCTCACACCTACCTGGTCTGTGCCTGCCTCCTTGCAAGCCAGCCTCCCTGCCTGGTGTGCCTGTGTACCTGGTTCTCTGAGAGAGCATTAAAGGCCTGAAAAATCCACTGAGGGCTCCAGGACTCCTTTATCCACCTGCCCAAATCAATGGTGAACCTGCCCGGTGCATGTTGCCACTAGGAGCCTGTATTAATGGGGTTTGGCCCCAAGAAGGAGCCAGGACGGCAAGGCTGGACCCCGGTCATGGGTTCAGGAGTGGGCATGCAGTGGGAGCTTCTGATAAAGGTGATGCCCATGCCAGATATACAAGCTGTGGCTGAGCCAACTGGGAGAAGAGGCAGGGGCGGGAGGGGCCCAGAGAAGCAGGAAGCTTCCGCAGGGGCTGTGACAGAGTCCTGTGCCCTGTAGGGAGGAAGAGGACTGTAGCAGGTAGACAGGTGGGTGGTCTTATTCCTGGGCCTCTACTTTTGACTCAAACCCAGAGCAGCACCATCCGCCCCTGGGCCGTTCCTCCACAACAGCAAGTGGCAAGTGCGAGCAGATGCTCTGTGTTTTTCAAACTTGACTGGGCATCAGAAAAACCCGCAGTGCTCGTCAAGACAGAGCTAGGCTCCCCTCCCAGAGTTTCATACTTTGTGGTTCTGGGGTAAAGCTTCAGCAGGTGTGTTTCCAACATGTTCCCAAGCAATGCCAACGTGGCTGCTCTGCTAGCTTAAGGAACCACACTTTGAGAAGCAGTGTTCTCCATGGACCAGCAGCAGCAGCACCTGGATCTTATTAGAAATGCAGATTCCCAGGGCCCATCCCAGGCCTGCTGAATCAGAAGTTACCAGGCTCCTAATATGATGTGTTTGCCTATTTAAGCTTGAGAAACACTTACCTGGCGTGGCAGTTCTTGACCCTGGCTGCTCATTTGAATCACTTGGAGAGCTCAAATAAGTATGTTAGCTGGCTGGAGTCTGGGTATGACATTGCTAGAAAGTTCCCTAAGTGAATGTCCCCAGATGCCTGGATTGGGAACCCTGCCCAGCACTCCATGCCCATGGGTCAGCTTCTGCTCACTCCCATTTCTCGGGCATCAAATTGACCTCAAAAGCCACTCCTGTTTCTCCCTACCCCTAACCCCAGTGGCCCTCCTAGAGCTCCTTTCTGACACTTGGGCTTTAGATGCCTCTCTTACCTGAGTGAGCATCTTTGGTTTTCTCAGAAGAAACAGAGCCCCTGCTTCCATGCCAGGCCCTGTGGTACCAGCCTGCCTATATAATTACCCTGCAATAATAGTAATAAAAATATCTGGACTATTTACTATGGAGTAAGGAAGTGCTTTTCATATATTTTACTTGATCTTCACAAAACTTGAATTGGTAGGTAGCATTATTGTTATTTTTATTCCTATATTTCAAAAGAGCAAACTCCACACAGAGAAAGTAGGCAGTGAGGGGTCCTCTGAGCTACTCAGCATGGCCGGGACTGGAAATAGCAACCCTATCCCAGACCCTGTGTCCTTAACCCCTGCTTCTACCTTCTGCTTGATTCTGTCGGGACACGTGGCCTGGTCCCATTGGGCAAATAATGCATGTTTACACTTTATTCTCGAAAACTCAGGTAACAGGCAGGGCTGACTTTACAGCAGAGATTCTCATTGCAATTTCATCCCCCAGGGACATCTGGCTACATTTTGGTTGTCACAACTTGGGAGGCGCTACTTGAAGTAGGTAGAGGCCAGAGATGGCACTAATCATCCTACTACGCTGCATAGGCATAAATAGCCTATGCTGCACAGGCAGCTTCCTACAATAAAGGACTATCCACCCCCAAATATCCATCACTGCTGATAGTCCCAGGTGTGCAGGCTTCCACGCAGTCACAGCTGGTGCAAGAATAGCCCCTAGGCAGGCAAGCCCCAAGTGCTGCATGGGGATGAAATCAGGTTACAGCAGCAAGACTGGGGTCACAGAAGGATTAAAGGGCTTAGCTGGTAGAACTTCAGCCTCGAGGATGCAGATATCCTGAGAGGCACGTATGGAAGTGAGAGATCCTGGAGATTGGTCGTTTAGATCCTATGGGGCCCACTTGAGGATTAAAACACCAATTTTGCCTGCAGTCTCTGGAACCCTCCTTACTGCAAGGGTGATACAGGCATGAGATCAGCTCCACACTAAACTCAGCTTGGAGACAATGATCCAATTGCTGGCTTTTTACATGCTAGCTGGGGCTTTGCCCACAGTAGGTGGTCAACACCCCTGCAGGGACTGCCTGGTCCCTTGTGTTTGCCCTCATTCCCAATGCCCTGTCTTCTCCCCTTTCTACTTTTTTCAGTTAAGGTCCATAAATCTGAAATTCTCCCACAGGGCAAGGTTTGTGCCAAGGCACACATATACACATATACGCTTTCCTCTTTTGTCTCCCCAAAGGGTGTCTGCATTCCATCGAAATCCTCTCCCTTCTCCTTGCTGAAACTCCAGCAGATCACACTTACTAAACAGATGAACACCAGGGGTGAGGTGTAGAGGCCAGACCTGGACCTAGTGAGCTTGGGTCCTGGGGAACAGGCTTCCTTCTTCGTCCACTACCACCACTCACATCCTGCCCTTGTAAAATGCATCTCTGCCTCTCAGATCACAACAGAGGGAGAATGCAGAAATTCAGCTCAGGATATCCCCATGTACCTGCCTGTTCAGTGAACGCCCCAATGCCTCCCTTTTGCTGGTGGGAAGCTTTCTCTGGCAGATGTCTTCCTGACAGCTCCCACACAGAGGTGCCAGCTAGGGGTGTCCCTTTGTTGCTTTGTGTCTCTGGAGGGTCTTAGCATGTGGACTCAGCACAAGGGAGGGACTGCCTACCCGAGACCCAGTGAGGCTTCTCAGCCTCTGTTTCCTCCCTCTTCCCTGTTATCCTTTATGTAGACTCTGTTCAGGAAAATAAAAAACTCCAATATTTAAAGAAAATTTTCTTGGGTACTAAGGACCAAGATAGTAAATGATAAGCTGGACAATTTAAATAGAAATAATAGAAAGGTCTGGCTTTAGTTTTCAGTCCAGCTGCAGGGAGTGTCCAGGTAAGTTCATCATTGCCTGTTCTCTGGCTGTAGAGAACTTCCAGGCCCTGTGGCGATGGAACAGTCTCGTGAGAACCTCAGGGGACAGGTAAGTTCACAGATGCTGTATAAGACTTGGTTTCTGTGTTGTAAGGCCTAATGGGGAAACTTAGTCCATGGACCTTCACATTTTGCCAACTTAAATACCTCTAGATTAACCAGCTTCATTAGTCATGAAAATTCTTAATGCCTTGCTTTTAAACTCCACTGGCCATAATTCAGGGTCCATGGGCCCCAATAAATATAAAACTCTAAGAAGCTAACACCATTCCTATAGCTTCTCAGCGTAACATTGCCTTCAAGCCCCTCTCCCCCAAGGATGCCCATCTGCTACCTGAGACCAGTGCAAGGTCAGTTTCCTACAGCAGACAGGAAACATGCCCCATGGACCTTTGGTGCCAGGGCCTTCCAGCTTGCAGGCCTGAACAGCAGGTGCTGCCACTAGCAAAGGGCAAGTCTGACTCCAGGAAGGGTCACTAGTGAGGCAAAGTGCCTTCACAAAGTCCCCTTTGACTGGGAAACCAGGCTTTCCCCAATACTCCAAGCCAGGTCTCTGTGACCCATTGAAGCTGTGGCCTGCCCAAGGGGGTGACAGATGGCTGCGGGGTATACGGGAGGCTCTGAAGCAGACAGCACCCTGCAGTGGAGAGGCCCTCTGGCTTCTCATCTCTCTCCCATGACAAACTGTGTCTGAGTTGTCACAGGAAGGGCCTCCCAGTGACAGAGCCATGGCTTCCTTGGGCCTGCCCATCTTGTCCTCCTCCAGTACAGACACCAGACCAGGCTGAGGCACCCTGCCAGGGAAAAGCAGGCCCTGGCTCTTGGGTCTTAGTGCTCCAAGATGTCCTGGCAGGTGTCACCTATGGTGACACCAGAGAGGAGGAGCAAGGTGCAGGTGATGGAGGCCTCCCACCCTATCCGCTGGCTGGTTTGCAGCAATAAGCAGCATGGACAAGAAAATGTGTGCTCTCTCTTGGCACTGGGCACAGCGCAAATCAGCCTGCATGGCTGTGGGGAGCAGGTGGGGGAAGGAGGTAGGAGGACTAGGGAAGAAGGAAGAGGAAGTACCTCAAATGTCTTGTGTCCGGGATGGCCCGATTGCTAGGGACCCGGTCGCTCTCCCTCTGGTTAAAAGCGTGCAGCTTATAGGGATCATCGCCAACACGCCACTTTTTGGCATTCAGATATCGCCGTTCATCAAACTGGTTCCACAGGTCATCCCAGTCAGCATCTGACACCTGCGTGACACAAACAGGGAGCATGTGAGAAGGGCTCGAACCCTCCCCTCCCACCATACGTCAGTATCCAACTGCAAAGACCAGATGGGGCCGGAGGTGGCAGGTTAATAAGACCAGTGATAATAGGAAACAGAAGAATGGCAGCTACCATTTACTGAATGCTCTGTGCTGGCTGCTGTGCCAGGACTTTTGTTCATAGGACTTCACATAATCCTCACAGTGATTCTCCAAGATGGGTACGGCTCACATCCCCGTCACATAGAGATGGGAGCCATCTCACGGGCTATGTACCTCACTCTCAACCCCATAATGAGGAAGCGGCAGGGCTGGGACTTGGGTTTTGGTGTCCTGACCCTGGAGGCCACCAATCCAGGGTAATTTGGAGCACCTGGCTGAAAAGAGCCAGCAGGGTATCTCGCACACAGTAGGTATACAATGAGCACCATTTCCTCTTCTGCCTGTGGATGATCATCTGTAATGGCGTGCTATCCACAGAATGGGTGCCCCGGATATTTCCTTTCTTCCTCCACCCCTGGATTCTGTACTTATTTTTAAGACACATCAATGGGGGAACAAGTATTAACGCCCCCAACACGTGGGGACAGCACTTTAGTGTGCACACAGTGGTTTCTGTGTTCATGATCTTTCATCTGCCACCAGGCACTTGGTGCTGAGCACAAGGTTCCACAAAGGAGCCTGGTTTGCCTGAGGTCACCCAGGTGCATAGTGGCAGAGCTCCATCTTCTGGGTCCTCTGGTGCACCCACACAGCAGAGGAGAGGGGATTTACTCGGGAAGGGAGGCCCCTCTCTAGAGCCAGGCTGCCTGGCCAGTAACATCAGCTCCCAAGTCCACAAAGACTCTCCACAAAGCCAGCGGGAGGTGAGGGCTTTGCAGGCTCAGCTGTAATGGCTGCTGCCCAGTGGATGCAGGCCCTGACACCTCTCAGGGAGGGCCAATCTATACCCAGTGAAGTTGAGGCCCTTCAGGTTCATCACAACCAAGAACTTCTCTGGGCAAGAGTACTGACCAGGCTGTGAGCTGGAAGGTGAGGGCTGGGGCCTTGGGCCTGGCCGTTGCTAGGAGATGCTCATTCCTGGTCACTGGCCCCAGGCACCGTGCAAGCATCTGCTGCTGCCTGGTTACCACACCTGACACTGCCGAGGATGCCCTTCTGCACTTGGGGGCACTCACAGGAAGGCCCCCGGGCAGCTACAGGGCAGTGCCGGGCCCACCATGGCAGGTGGGGCACGCTCACCATGCACACATTTATCTCAGCACCCCTCCATCTTATCTGTAATTGATCTCTCTCCTTTTGAAACAGTTAATAGCACAAAATGAAGCTTTGGAAACTGGTGCTTTTTATCCAACAGTTGATTTTATTAATGTTCTGTGATACTGCTGCTATAGAATGTGTTAGGGGAATCTAGGTGAGGGCACAGAAGTCCCAGCCTGAGCTGTGCAATGTCACAGCCTGACAGTTGTCACCTGTGCTTGGAACGTCACCCCAGGGAGAGCCTGACATCCCACTCTCTAGGGAAGGTCACAGGGCTCTGAAAGGTCTCCTGCTGGCTCATTCTCAATTTAAGTCATTGTTATTCCCTAAATATGCTATGAGCCCCTATAGAGCACTGTGCCAGGGAGGGGAGAGCAGAGATGGGGGGGCTACCCTTGAGGGGTTGCAATGCTGCAGAGGGACATGTGTGAAGACACCCAAACACCTACAACAGAGGAGGGGGGGGATGGGAAGGGCTTCCTGGAAGAAGTGTCAAATGAAAGATAAATAGGGATTTTACTTGAGGGGACATGAGAGGAGAAAGTGAGTGTAGTCCAAGTCCATGTACCAGGCAGCAGAAACTGTTCAGGGAGTGGCTAGTTCAGAAACAGGGAGGCCGGAGTGTGAGTGCAAAGGGAGCATGAATTAAAGAAAACTCTGGAACTCATCTGGGCCTGTCTGAAGCAGGTCATAGGGGAAAGATCTCCAGCCCATGGATGGAGTGGAGGAAGGGAACTATCCCAAGTTAGGAAGTGACCTCAGTATCTAGTCTGATAGGAAGGGAAGTCTCAGCTTGCCTCACGGGCTCCATTTGTCAGCTGGAGAATCAGGTGGAGGGGCTGGCATGGGTACAGAGGCACAAGGGCCTCGTCCCAACCACAACTAGAGTCATACCAGGCAGGGGATGGGGCCAGAGGATCTGAGGCCAGGTGGTTGCTCGGCTTAGCAATTGCCATCCTAAAGGGCAGCTAAGCATTCCTGGCTGGATCTGCCTCCTTGGAGATCTATGAGAACTCAGCCAGGATTCTGACCCCCAGAAAGCCAAGAGTCAGAGCAGCAGGCAGGCTGGAAAAAAAAAATTATATGAATAGCCAAGGGCATCCTGGGAGGGGGCTGCCCCCCAAGATTGTCCCGTGCACCAAGCTCCTTCACACTTAGCAGCATGAAAGCCACTCAGAGAGCTCCCTGTACTGGGACCTTGGGTTTGCTGTAATGACATCTGGATGTGTTCAATCATGGTGAAGCTACGTTTAAAATAATAACATTACCATTTGAATAGCAACTTCCGTTTCACAAAGCAGCTTGCACATACATTGTCACGGATCCACACACAAGTCCCATTTGTACAGGGAGGGACAGGCTGAGGGAGGCTTAGGGCTTACCCAAGCTTGACAGTGAGGCAGCGGAGGAACGGCTAATTGAGCTCCCCCAAGAGCACCCAACACCATGCTCTGTTCTGTCTCACCACAAGACAGAAACGAGGGCATCTCCTCTGCTGAGGGTGAGTGGGCAAAGACCCCTCTTGAGGAGCGGAGGGGGAGGCACGCCCCGAGGCTCAGCCCTCTTTCCCCTCTGCTCCCAGAGTAGGGAGAAGAGGGGCCCTGCCAGGGTTTCTTTCTTTTCTTTTTTTTTTTTTTTTTTAATAGAGGCATGTTTTATTTATTTATTTGTTTGTTTGTTTGTTTATTTATACAAGCACTGGGTACAGTCAGAAGCGCGGGAGGGTGAGAGAATTCACCAGAGCCAGAGCGGGGAGCAGAGCAGGCAGAAGGACCGAAGTACATTGCTGAGGGGAGCAGCGGGCGGCAGGAGAGGTCTGCGCGCCATGTGGGACCCTCCTCTGGTGGCCGCAGAGCAGCCAGGGATCGAGCCAGTGCCGCAGAGGCCGCGGGCAGCTTCGCAACCCAGTGCTCAACCGCTGCGCCACCGGGGAGGCCCCCTGCCAGGGTTTCTGCAGGATTCCTGCCTCTGCCCTGGACTTGCAGCTATAACTTGGAGTTGGATTTCTAAGTTCTTCAACTCATGAACCCCCATGTGCAGCCTCTGAGGGCCCAGAGTACAGTATGTGACACCCATGCTTTGGACTCCCCACTTCCTGGCTCCTGGGGCCACCTGGGAGAGCTTCTGGGCACCCTCCCCCTCACAGGCTGACCCAGCACAGGTCCCACGGCCCTCTGGGGACAAGGACAAACCCGGCAGCCCCTCAGCACCCACCAGGACGGACGGAGCCTGCTCCAGGGTGGCCTCAGCACCACCCAGGCCCCGAGGAAAGCCCCTGCCCCTCCTTGTGACCAGAATTTACTCACTCCAGAGTGGGTGCGCTTCAAAAGATAAGATGACACACACAGAAAGCAAAGATCATCTTTTATATCAAAAATATTGAAGTCAGCCACGTGCTGGCCAAGACCAGCGCTTAAATAATCTGGCACCCACAGCGGAAGAGCAAGGTTGGCTTCATTTCTTTCCTCCCTCCATGCTGCCAGGAGGGATCCTGAGTGCCCCTCCTCCTCCTGCTCGGACGGTTTCCTCTCGCTCTCCCGCTGTCCTCCCCGAGGACTCTCTGGCCCACAGTCACAGGCTAGCCTCTCTTCCGCCAGGCTGGAATCTGCCTGTATTTGCCACTGATGTTTTTGTTCTCTTGCCTTTATTTCCCCGTTTGGTGCTAGTAGTTCTCTCTTATTGCCCTAATCCTCCTCTTCTTTATCTGCAAAATGAGAACACTCTCTATCCCTCGATAAAGCTTCTCTCCTCCTGAACCGTGCCTCATCCTAAGTAGAACTTCTCACAATAAGCAGCTGACACCTTGGGGATCCCCATCATATAGGGCCAGAGATTTACATTTACTCCTCAATAATGGACTCCCAGGTTACAGCTGGGGTTAGGACGCATAGGGCGATGGAGTAACTTGCCCAAAGTCCACATACACAGGAGCCCCGGTACGAACCCAGAGCCTGGCCCCAGCTCCCCTGGCTCACCCCTGTGAGGCTATCACGGCCTCGCCACCATTTCCTTGGCTCATCTTCAAAGACGTTTCCCATGATTTTTCCAGGTCAAGGCCTTTCTTTGCTTAGGGATCTTCCTCCCTCCAAGGATTTCTGTGCCCCCTTGCTCTCACCCCAGTTGTTCTTTACTCCCCTTCTGGGCAGTCAATCCCCCCCTGCAGGTTTTCTCTGACAGTGCAGGAAAAGACGGGACTCTGCAGGTGGATTCCTGACGGAAGGTGGGGATACACTGGACTAAAGCAGAAGGAGTTGGAAGTGGTGTCTGCCCCTCCTCGGGGACACAGAACCAGCACAGCTTCCCCAGTCAGAAGTGCAGAGGGAAGCAGGCAGTAACTGAGGGGTACCTCAAATTATTTCTAATTCTCATATCCCTAATGCACAATGGAAACTTGTATCCCAGACTTGCAAATGAGAAAACGGAGGCATGAGGAGGATGGATGACTTGCCCAAGCTCACACAGCAAGAAGAAGTATCTGTCCTGAAGCCTGTAGACCCAGCGTCCAAGCTAGCCCTGAGGCACTGGTCCAGGCTGCTTCTAAGCCCACAGTTTCTGGCTTCAGCACTTCTCCAGGTGTCCCCGTTTTTTACCTGCTGGGGTTTCTGCTTCCAGCATGATGGTACCCCAGATATTCATGGGGAACTTTGTGCTAAACTACCACTAGATCCTTCAGAAATCAAAGCAAATGTGTTTTGGGGATGCACTACAGGCCTTTCTAGAAGGAAATCTTCAACGTGAGAAAGGAGGTAGGAAGCCAGGGAAAAACACAGGGTGTAGGCCTGGAGCTGGGGTAGCTGAAGGGCAAGTAAAGACAAACAGTGAGGCTGGTGTAACATGAACTCCCAAAAGGAGGAGAAGCTGAATCTGAGTCTCCAGAAATTAAAGCCAAGAAGGGTGATAAAATGACCCAGGTCAGGGGTGTCCCTAACTTAAGGCAAATCCTACCCAGAAGAAAACATATCTGATTTAGGTTCCCAGGAGTACCACAAAGCTCACCAAAGACAAAAATCACAATAGACAATGAACAGATATCTATACAAGGAAATAAGACTCCAGAAGAGAGAGTCAGTGGAAACTGAGCAAGAGTTAGAGCTCCAAGGACTTCAGATGAAGAATTCTAGACACCAAATAAAGTACAAGTATTGATAAAATGGGTAAAGGATGGAATAAAAAATTAGCAATGAACTAAAGTTTTTTGCGAAAGAGCCAGAAAAGGTTATACAAATAACTGTAAGTCCATGTTTAGTCTGCAAAGTGTTTTCACTGCACTATCACCTTTGCAGTAACTGTGAAGCAGGCACCCCAGTTCAATGACTCCCATTTCACAGGTGAGAAAACAGAGGCAGAAGGAAGCAAAGGTGCTTGCCAGAGACCCACGGAGAGAGTGAGCTTGTAAGTGGGACTCTACCCCAAGGCCAGTGTTCTTTCCACCACAGCAGATGTTTCACTGGCTCACAGGCCACATCTCGGCACTCCCACTGGGCACCCACGAGAAGCAGAGTGTCTGCTATGCCTCTACTGTCCTGGTGTCCACTCAGCTGGGGAGTGGCTTTACTTACCCAGGGGCCAGTCAGGCGAGTGAAGGACCAGTTCAGAGAGTGAAGAGAACCATGGGTCTCTTCTCCACACTGACATGGAGGGAGCAGGTTGGGTACAGAATGACCCGCTGGGGACAGTCTTTCCCCAACATGCAGGGCAAACTCAAACTCAGGAGGAGGGGCACATCAGTCCTTCGCTCACCTGGACTCCAGGCAAAGGAAAGGGCTGGAAAATCCTTTTCCCTCATCAAGGGACAGCACATCAATTATAGATTATTAGATAAGATCTTCATTTTAATATTTCCGCCATGTATTATCACCTCTTCCCCTCACTGGAATTCTGTCTTGGGAGTTATTTAACTGATGTGCAGAAATCTAAATTTAATTTATTATGATCTAACTCACTTTAGAAGCCAAATTACCCTGCACTGGAGAAGGATCAAGTCAATATCCCACTTGGCTTTCTATTTATCTTCTGCAGGGTTTTCTTTCTTTCTCTTTAGTATTCATTTTATCTCGGGTGCTGGTAATAAATTTAAATTTTCCTCAGAATTAGGCAATTGCTCCTTCCATGCTATAGTTTAATGGTTAGTATTAATTACATGAAAGTCACTCCTTAAGGAGTTTGATAGATGGAATGGACATATAATAGAAGGGGAAAGGACTATTTCTCAGACCAAATGAGGGGGCACATAATTCAGCAGGGATGAGTTTATCCTCCTATGCTCCCTCCTGTCTCCCCCACGCTTCTTCTTATCCCTGTTCCCTCAAGAGTCAGGTGCCTGGGAAGCAGGTCCGCGGGGGTCCACTGGCTCTGACTTCTCTGAGCCGCTGGAGGGTGTGATAGCACGGGCACTGTGCCTGGACCCTCTCTATTGCTGGTCCTCCATCTGGTTTCACTCTCATTTAGTGTCTGACAGGAGCCACCGGCGCCGAGCTCCCTCCTCCCCACCGCCACCCCATTAAACACACTCCCCACCCATGTCCCAATCACATCTCACATGCAAATATAGCTTTGGGGGTGCTTTGAGCGTTCTGGAAAAAGAAAGTTCTGATAATTAGTGTAATTGCCTGAAAACTCGAACTGTGAAATATAATGTGATTAACAGAATGGACAGAAGCCCAGCTTTTGTTTCTGAAATAGGAAAAAAGAAACTCATGCAATTTGGACCTTATATGGAGATTAATTTGCTTACTAATTAGCATGAGAGGGAGGTGCCAGAGAAGTACAGCCATGTGACTGGGGAGGAGCAGGCCTGGCTCTTCTACAAGCAGCGGGGTGCCTGAGCTCTAAAGCTGAAATGGCTGTTTCCTTCCTGCCCAACATCCTATAAATTTCCCTGCCAAAGGATACACCAGACTCCTTTATGGAGACAGGCATCTCAAATCACGTGTTGCTGGTTTGAAGGGCACCACCCGATTCCTAGTGGACGTGAGGACTGAGAAAGAGCTGACCCAGCCTACACCATTTATTTCTGCATCCTCTTCTTTGTGTGCAAAGACAGGTCAGTAAACCGATCACTGGACATAAGCAGCCTTTATCCCTTCTAGTTCTGGATCCCAGACAACAAGAGCTCAAGGGGAGGAGGGAGCCAGGTACCCACACTGGTTTCAGGAAAATGAGGATTTGAGAGACTGCACAGAGGCAGAGGGCGGATTTGCCCATGACCTAGAGGACTGCAGTAGCAAGAGATGGAATCAGCTCAGGAGCCACCAAGGAGAGGGCCTGCACCAAGGAAGGAAGGAGCCAGAGCCAGAAGTGGGCTCAGAAAGAGAGGCCTCAGCTGGACAGAGCGGATGCTGAAACACGCTGTGTCTGATGTGGACAGGTGGCCCCTGGGTCACCTGTCAGACTGAGTTAAATCTGCAGTAGGGTGCTATTGCCATCATCCAGGGCAGGGGCACCAGAGAAGCATAGGCCAGCTCCCCATGAGGTAGCCCAACAACATGGCCAGAGTCACTTCCATCAGGACAGAGAGGGGAACTCATGGTCATGCCTCTGGACACCGCCTCTAGAAGGATAAAAACCAGATTTGCATTTCTTCCAAACAGAAGAGACCTTCCTCTAAAGCCAGGCTTCACCCCCCCACCCCTGCACTTGTACAGGCCTAGGAAATACCTTAGATATCACCAGCAAGCTCTTTAGTGTCCAGGAAGAGCTATGGAGTCAAGCAATGTTCAAGGAGCCCCAAAGCATCTAGCAGGGTCACACATGCACATGCCTGCAGGGTCACTAAGCCGAGAAATGTGAGCAAACCATACCTGCCTAGTGACACTGCCCTAAGCCTCCCCTTTGGGTGAATGATGCTATGCCTATGGGCTGAATCTGGTCAGGAGCACACCACATTGGGACCCCGGGACAGTAATGGAATAAAAGGGATGAGATAAAGAAAGACAAAGGAAGGACAAATGAAATGAAGGGGAAAGTGCTCATTCTGTGTTAGGTTTTTGTAACTTCTTTTCTCCTTCAAAGGGACCCCTTGTTTTCAACCTAATTTCATTTGGACAGAGATGTAGCTGATGAGTATGAGCCTGTGCGCAAGTGTGTGTGTGTATGTGTGAGAGAGAGAGAGACAGAGAGAGCGAGCGAGAGAGAGAGAGAGAGAGAGAGAGAGAGAGAGAGACTGCACAGAGGGGAGATGGGCAGAGAAGGGGAGCATAGTTCTGGGGCAGACCCTGTCCATCTTCTTGATGGTCCCAGTGATGCCACAGGAGAGCTGAGTCCTGGCTCTGCTCAGCCCAACCTTCCAAGCTCTGTGGTCAGTTTCTTCCTCCTCTAGGGTAACGCTAATTTTATCCCACACAATTTCACAGGTCCAGAATAGATCTCAGAAATGAGATAAGACATGAAAAATTGCTGGGCAAAACATAATGCATATGTAACATATTATTATTGTCAACATCTCTGCGGTTACTATTATTTCTTTGGGGGACTGAATGCTAATGGAGAGAAAATGCAATTTACAGTCGGACCATTTACATTTAGCTTCTTCCTTCCCTGTGGCGGACATGGGGTCTATGACGGCACCCACGGGCGAGCAGATGCATCGCCTCACAGCCTGGCGGGGATGGAAGGGCTGGGTCATTATCGATGCTGATGCTTCCTGAGATCGGGGGTCTTTTCTGCCCCAAATCTCCATCTCAAACATGGGTCTGAGCACACCGCCATACAAATGAAAAAACAAGAAAACTGCTGTAAGAGGCAAAATACATGAGGTTATCGCCAGATTAGTAGGCTAGAAATGGTGCTCTCTGTGGCTTCCATGCTTCTGCTCCTGCCCCCGTTAAGCATGTGGAAGACGGGCCAGCAGGGACTCTGTGCTGGGCAATTCTGAGGAGACCTGGGGATCTCAGAGGTGGTGGCAGAAGTCCAATCATTCTTGAGACCCCAAGACTCTCATCAGAGCAAGGAGTCTGCCTTTAAGGCTACCTGCTGGTCAGCATCTGGCCCCTCCCCTTCACTGACTGAACATCCCTGGTGGGTCTTCTCCAGGCTGCCTAGGACTTGCCTTCCAGGGCTGGAAAGGCCACCCCTAGGGCTGCACTCCCAAGGAATGTGTCTAGCAAACTTTTCAGCTTTTCTGAATCTGTCTCCAGGTTCTTCTCAGTAAAGATGACCTTGAAGAAATCAAGATGGAGATGGCTAATGGAAGTCAGGAAAAAGGACAAAAAGTAATAAATTCCACTCAGAGCAACAAATGGGTTTGTAGTACTCACTGTGTGCTTGGCTCCGTCCTAAAAATGTCGCTCATGGAATACTCAGAACAGACCTGAAGCAGGTGCTATTATTAGCCTGAATGAACTGAAGTGGACACTAGGTTTGCTGAGCTAAAAGGACTCAGCCAAGGTCACTAGTATTAGCATCAGTAAGAGGCGGTGCCGGCACTAAACCCTGGCAGGCTGACTCCTCAAGTCCTCACCAGGACCTGCAATGGTGGACTGGGGCTCCCCACCCAGCACCTGCCCAGAGGCAGACAGAGGAAAGAGAAGGTAGGGGAGGGCACCCCCAGAAGCTCAGTCCTCCACATCTGCCAAGGTTATCCTACAAACACCCCCCCCCCCCCGATCCACACACCAAACGGTGCTAAACTGAAATCTGGCTAGAAAGAGAGTTTCAGAGTCAAGTGTCCCCTAAGCCCTGTCATTCATTCTCCAAAGGTGACTTTAGCAAGAAGCTTCAAGCTCCTGGCTGAGAATTTGTTCCTCTCTCTTCCCCGCCTCCAAGGTCCAGGCAAGATCTCCCCAGATACTGCGTGCAGCAAGGGCCCGGAGCTTAGTACATTTTCTATCCACTCTGTAAATAGGGTGACTTCCAGATACCCTCTAGCATTCAGAACTAGGTCAGCTGCTGAATATGTAGGTATGGGGCTGGAGCGAATGACTTTGAAATGACTTTATCTCACAGGACTCCGTGGAGACCGCTGGCTGGCTCTTCACAAAAGAGGCTCTTTTTATGTCCAAAGCAGACCCAGAGTACCCAGACCTCATGCCTGCTGAATCCAGATGGGGTGCCCACCCTCAACCAATGGCAGACTTAGTGCTGCAGACTTAGTGCAGCAGGCAGCACAGCAAGTGATAACGACAGTGGGTTGAAGAGCTGGGAGAAATCTTTCTGAGCCTCCTCTAAATACTGACCATCTTCACAACATAGCAGGAACCAACTCCACAGCATCTCACAAGAACGCTAAAGGATTTATGACGCAAGTACTTATGTGACCAAGGCCCACTGGGTAGACTTCCGCCGTCAGGATGCACCAACAATCGCTCCCCAAACGACATGCCCTTCACCCACCTTTCTTGCTCAGAAGGATCCTGTCTCTGTGTTAACCCTGCTCCCCAGAGATGCTGAAAATGTCTCCTAAGCTCCAATGCAACATCTTTTAATCCACAGCAGCCTTCTCTTTGCTTCTTCAGAATTAGGTGCCCTGTTGCTTTAATCACATCCAGTGTTATAGGGTGATCCAGATTTGCAATTCAGATACATCGAAAAAAGATGAATAACTTCACCAGAGCTGTTCTGGTTTATGTTTTACTTTATAAGAGCAACTCACTACAAGATTTCTTTAAGTAATCCATTTCTGTAATGCATTAAAATTAGCTTCTGGTGACAGAGAAAATTCGTATCAACTTTGTTCCAGAGCACTGTTCTGGGAAAGGAAGAAAAACCTACCATAGGTCCAATTCCCCAGTGCCCTTCCACCCACCTGCACACCTACCCTCCACTCAACCATTGGGATCCAAACCCTCTAGCCCACGGCCCCTGGGCAGGACGCTGTCCTCCCCTGTGAGAGTGACCACAGCACTTCAGGTTCCAGTTCTCTCTCCCCAGGGGACAGAATCAAAACTAACAGCATGAATTCTACCCTCAGGATTTTCAACACCATCCTCTTCCTCTAATTTCCCAAGGACCTAATTTCCTCTAAATTCCATGGGGACTTTCTGCCTGGGAGGACATCCTCCTACCTCCCTCGCCAAGTAGCTCAGTGCTGGGTTCCCCAAAGCCTGGCGATCTTTGGCCTGTTAAGGAGCCTTTCCCAGCCGTTAAACATGAAGGCTTTCCAGGCAGCAAAGACAGCCAGAACTTCTGGTCAACCTCTGCCAGCAGGGCTGGGGAGAAAGGCAGCTGAGTGGGGGTGGCGAGGGGGCAGGGCGGGCAGAAAAAGTAGGTCATTAATGGTAAAAACTACAATTTTCAAGGGGTTGTTAATGCTTTGTTTATATGGATTTCTCTAAATGTGACATTTTAATGGCATCATAATTGTGTGATCACAGTGCAGGCATCACCACTCAGGGAGGAACGGTGGCAGGGACTCTGGCAACTTGCTGGGGAAGCTGTTCCCTGAACAGGCAGCCAAGGGGACTGTCTCGGTCCTGCTGAGGCCAGGATACCTGACAAGGATGAGAAGAGACTCCCCAGAGGGTCCTCTGCTGGACACAGTCCACGGGCTTCCAGGAAACACGCACCCAGTCCAGCCTTTGGACACACTCAATGCCCAGGGCTGCAGAAGGAACCGGGGTGGGGGGGGCTACACCCCATCTTGAGACCACTGGTAATAGCCATGTTTGTCATTCACTTTTTGTGCACATGTGCTTTTATTCACTAATTCCTTGTTTCTTACATTCATTTTTATTTATATTTATTTTTAATTTTTTTTATAGAGGCATGTTTTTATTTATTTATTTATTTGTTTGTTTTGTTTATACATGCACTGGGTACAGTCAGAAGCACAGGAGGGTGAGAGAATTCACCAGAGCCAGAGCGGGGAGCAGAACAGGCAGAAGGACCGAAGTACACTGCTGAGGGGAGCAGCGGGCGGCAGGAGAGGTCTGCGCACCATGTGGGACCCTCCTTCGGTGGCCAGGGAGCAGCCAGGGATCGAACCGGCGCCGCAGAGGCCGCGGGCAGCTTGGCAACCCAGCGCTCAACCGCTGCGCCACCAGGGAGGCCCTCTTACATTCATTTTTTTTTATAGATTTTTTTTTTAATAGAGGCATGTTTTACTTATTTATTTATTTGTTTATACATGCACTGGGTACAGTCAGAAGCGCGGGAGGGCGAGAGAATTCACCAGAGCCAGAGCGGGGAGCAGAACAGGCAGAAGGACCGAAGTACACTGCTGAGGGGAGCAGCGGGCGGCAGGAGAGGTCTGCGCGCCATGTGGGACCCTCCTCCGGTGGCCGGGGAGCAGCCGGGGATCGAACCAGCGCCGCAGAGGCCGTGGGCCACATCGCAACCCAGCGCTCAACCGCTGCGCCACCGGGGAGGCCCTGTTTCTTACATTCTGACTGCTATCTAAAAGAAAAGGTTAATGGACAATTTCAGGATAAAGTGGCATGGGAAATGACCCCACACTGACTGAGCACCTGCTAGGCATCCAGCTCTAATTTGGTGCATTCATGCATCTTCTGTAATGTCATCACCCCATGGGGGGAGTCCCCTTCTAGGCACCTGTGTGGTGGCTTCCACAAACCCTCTCTCTTGGGCTTTTCCTCACATTTTGGCCTCTTTTCCATTTCCTTTGCTGGCTTCTAAATGTTGGAATTGCTCATGGATTTACTTAATCCCAGTCAATCCTCTCTTTTCATTGCAGGCTCACTACGTGTGACTTCTTCCATTCCTGTGTCTTCAAAACCTTCTAGAGCTGGCTGATTCCCAATCATGACTTTTCTGACAACCCAACAGCTTCCCAGACCTGATCTCGTTTCTCAGTTTCACTGAACAAATGCCTGCTTGAGATGCCCACTTGGATGTCTCAGCAGCATCTCACCCTGAGTAGGTTCCAAATGCAATGCTTGATCTTTCCATCAAGACAGGCACCTCCTCCGGTTTTCCCAAGTGGGGAGATGCCACCGGCATCCATGCAGCCACTCAGCCAGGAAGCTGAGTCATCCCTGACACTTCTTTCTCTCACCCCCCCATCTTGACCCTGATCGCTCAAACCCCCACATACATATCGAACCCATCACCACATCCTACCGATTCTACCTCCAAAACATGTCTCCATCTGCTCACCGCCCTCTTTATCTCCATGACCATGTTCAAGCACCAGACTCTTCCAGGAGGCTGCCTGCAAAATGCCCAGCTCTGTTTCTACTTTTGGTGCCAGAGTCACTTTCTTAAAATGACACTTGATCCTTTCTCTCTCATTCTAGATCAAAAGCCCTCTGGGGCTTCTCTCCACTCAGAACACCATCTTCACTCTAATTTGGAGGTCCTCCCTGATGGGATCCCTCCAATCCCCAGCCACAGTCCCCTTTCTGTTCCTCTTTGTTCAGGCCTCTCCAGCCACACTAGCTTTTCTTCAGTTTGCAAGATAAGTTCTTTGGACAAAGTCATTTGACCTGTTAAAGGCTGAACTGTATTCCCCAAATCCATCTTTTGAAGCCTCCAACACCTCAGAATATAATATAATCTACAGACAGGACTTCTAAAGAAGTAATTAAGCTTAGAGTTAAATGGGCCCTAATCCATGTGACTGTATTTGGATTAGGGCCCTCAAAGAGGTGAAGTTAAAATGAGTCTTAAGAGTGGGACACTGACCCCGTATGAGGAGGGTCCTTTTAAGAAAATGAGACATACCAGGGAATTTCTCCCAAAGAAGCCTTTCCAAAGAAACCTTCCATGAACAGAATCAAGCCTCACCTTACACTGCCCCAGAACTTTGTGCATCTTGGATGTCATGGCCTACACCAGGTCACGCTGTCTAATCTCCCACAGCATGCCTCCCTCTGTGGCCAGGCCAGGGCCTGCCAGAACACAGGAAGCAGGCATGTTTCACTCACCACTCTTACGACAGGCAGCTCCTGGCACATGGCAGATTCTCAAATACTTGTTGAATAAATGACTCCCTGGACATTAAAGATCTCATTTGATCCTCTTAAAAGCCCCGGGATTTGGAGTTCATTATTTCTGTATCACAGGCCAACAAAGAGGCGAGGGGGAAGATGAGAACATACACCTGGCAGCCACCAAGGCAGTGGTAGTGGGACCGGAGGTTGAACCAGGACCATCTGACTACAAAGAACATGCATGGCTCTGCCTGTCAGGGAAAGGAAGCCCAGCTAGGAGAGCACTTCAGGGAGGAGGCAAGTCTTGGCTTTGATAGAGGGATGGACAGACTAAGACAAGAGTACATAAAGAAGAAGGTGCTCCAAAATGCTGAGACTGCCATCTCTGTCCTCCAATTACTCTCTGTATTTTGGGCAAAATAATTTCACCTCTCCTCAACTGAGGAAATCTCAACTGCCTATTCTGTAACTCATGATAGTGTTTTATGAACAAAAGGACTATTTATGTAGAGCTCTAAGCACCATGCCGTGCATATATGAAGCACACAATAAATATAGCTACAACTTCAACTACCAGCAAACCAAAGACAGCAGGTCTCAGCAAACTGAAAACTTCCTGAGGCAGGAGGTGGTCTCCCCAGGGAGGCAGCGGGCAGTCCTGGAAGGAGGCCACAGCCACTACCTTCTCTCCTGGTTAAATCACTTCTGCTTGCTGGGTCTCTGCTTAGTTCCCCACTTACCAAATGTAGGGGTTAGCTATAGCAGGCATTCTTAACTATTTTGAGGTGACATGGACTTTTTTCAATGTGATAAAAGTCACGGACTTTTCCCCTGAGAAATGTACTTGCAGACACAGATGTGAATTCTGCAGACACAGATGTGAATTCTGCATATGCTATCAAGGACCCAGTGCTGCCCCGGAGCTCCAGGAAGGGCTGGGCTGTCAAGCCCAGTAGAGAGGAGTGGGAGCTTTCCTGCAGAGATGAGCTCACATGGACAGGCCTGCCTGGCAGGAGAGAAATCAATAATAGCCTTCTCCCTCCCCTCTCAGCTACCCTTTGAAGGGCCAGTGCTGGTTCCCCAGCTCCTCCAGCCTCTGCCCATCCCATGCTGAGCATAGTAATGAGGCATGCTGTGCAGAGGGACCCCATAATTGGTCTCTCCTCTGTGCTGTGCTGGAAAAAGACAACCTTGATTTTCCAGACTGCCACCCCCAACCCTGGCTGCCATCCGTGGCACCCTGTGAAAGTTCTAGAGAGGGTCACCAGGGAAAAACAGTAGGAGGGGAAGCTAGGTATTGCTCAGCAACTGCTGAAGGTACGGGGCAGGGAGAGAGAAGGGCGGGGGTCAGCCTGCTTCAGGGTCCTCTCTATTCCTTGGTGACTCAGCTCTTGGGATGAAAGATATTTCCCTGGCCTTTCTGTGGAACTGACCACCAGACATGCAATGAGGATTTAAAACTTTAAGTCTATATCTAAGATTTCACACTGCTGCTGGAGTGACTTTCCTGAAATGCAGCTGAATCCCATCAATGGAATAAAGGCCAAGCCTCTCACAGTGACCCACAAATCCTTCCCTGGACTTCCAGGCTCCTCTGACCTAACTTTAGTTCCCACACACCAGCCTCTTTACTTAAAACTGCCACCACCAGTACTCGAAGTAGTTAAAACAATCTGGCCCCTGAAACCTAAAAGTGTCCCCTCCTTGTATGTCACAGCACTTATGGAATCTTCCCCAAAGCATGTGCCTTCAAGGTAGAAAAGCAGGTCTGGAGAACACACACGGGTCAGGAAAACAAGTTCTAGACGCAGCCCCGGAATCTACCTATTCTCCTTAGCTTCTCTCAACCTGTCTGTGCTTATTTCTTCATCAGTGAAGGAAGAGGGTGGACACGAGCTGTGAAGTTCTCTGGGTCTAGAAGAGGTGTAGAGTGCGAGTTCTGAGCTGGTTGCATCCCCAACATGAAGTCTTTATGGCCACAGTTTACTCAACCACCAAACCCACTGGAAGCACAGAAAGGAAGGGAAACATGAGACTAAAGCATAAATCAGCAGGTGAGGGGCTGAAAAAGGAAGCGTCAGGGGTGAAGGTTCTGCCTCTACAACAGACCAAACCCACCGGGAAACGCAGCTTGCGTACCGAGCTGCCTTCAAGGTGGGTGGACACCCCAAACCCCACTCCCTCTTGGAGAACTGAGAAAAAGGTCAGCTGTCTGCATCATCTCAAAGCACATCCCTCCAAGGTCTTTACTATTATATCTGCAGAAGGAAAAAATGATTATTTTACAACAGAAAGCTGGCAGGTGGCCACCTTAGCCAGTGTTCAAGGTGAGTGTCACTGTAACAGGACACACATGTCACCTGCAAGGACCACTGAGGGGGCTCAGCGTTACTTCCAGAGCATTCTTGCCAAAAGCACATCACCTCAATCTAATCAGGAGAAAACATCAGGCAAATCTAACCAAGAGACATTTCACAAAATTGACTCGTTCTCTACAAAGTGTCAAGGTCACAAAAGACAGAGAAAGTCAGAGAAACTGTCACAGATTGCAAGGCATGAAGGAGATATAAAAATTAAATGCAATGTGGGATGCAGGGTTGGATTCCAGAAGAGAACAAAGGACATCAGTGAAAAAAAAAAAAAAAACTGGCAAAGTTTTAAACTGTAGTTTACTTAATAATAGACCTGTCATTAATTAAGGACACGGTGCCAGGGTTACACGCCTGGTTTTGGTAATTGCGTTCATGTTATGTAAGATGGGCTAATATTAAGAGAAGCTGGGTGGAGGGTAAAGGATTCTCTGTACTATTTTTACAACTTTTCTGTAAGTCTGAAATCATTTCAAAATTTAAAATTAAAGAAAAAAATCACCTGTCCAAATGCATAGACACCGAACACTTGAAAACTAAATATCCTCACCTGACACCCTTTGCAAGTTGGGACTGATCCTCCGTGACCTACCTGGCCTGCTCAGAGTGACAGTGGACCCCCAGCACCTACGACCCATCCCTCACCCACCACACGCATTTCCAGCAGGCCCTAGCCATGGGAATTCTCCCTCCTCTATTACAACCTTAATGACACATGAATTTACTGTAAGTGATATGCATACACAGTATTCATTTTTATAAATATTTAAATTTCCAGCTGAGAAAACATAAGATTTTTATTTCCTGCTGAGAAAAGACCAATTTTTTATTTTTACCAACAGGGGACCCAGGTGCTTGGTCAGACTGATGAAGCAAAAGGTTTAGAGCCTAGAATCTTCTGTGCTGGGCATGCATCAGACAGGAGGCGGGTAGGAGGGCAGCAAAACCAATAGGTTTTCAGAGCTCATGGAGGGGTCCATCTGTCCCCCCACAATCCCCTCCCTGTGATCCCCTCCCCGCACACACTCCACAGAGACCTCTCAGGGAAGACTCAGAGTCAGCCCCTTTCACCTCAGAATCTGCCAGCACGGCAGCACCCAGCATGATGGAATGGTTGAGAAAGAGGGCACTTGAAGAAATTAAAAGGCATCCAATTTAAAAGAGATTAAGTAGGGAAAAAGGGATTTAATGATCA
The DNA here is from genome assembly GCF_964194135.1 of Talpa europaea. NCBI lineage: Eukaryota > Metazoa > Chordata > Mammalia > Eulipotyphla > Talpidae > Talpa > Talpa europaea. The sequence goes on from NC_140072.1 coordinate 17,345,580, forward strand.
GCTTTTGCCACTGTGAACTAACTGAACTCAGTGGCATGGAGACTAATGGTTTAATATGTTGTTAAACAAGGGTGAGACGTCTGTGTGAGTAATAAGGGCATCTGTATTAGAGCGACAAGGGTAAAATTACCCTCCTGCATGCCCTCGGCCTTGGGGGCTGCCTTCCACTCATTTCCAGACTAAGGTCAGGGCCAGCCATTCAGCTGCTCCCAGCCCCAGGAGATGCAATTTTCCTGAGAAGAAAGGAGGCCTGGAATGTGTGAAAGGAAGAAAGCCTTGGAGAGCCAGCAGAGAGAGGCTGAGACCAGCAGCTAGTGGATTTGACTCAAGCAGGGCAGCCAGGCCCTGGGGCCTGTCTCTGCTGTGGAAGGAAGTGGCCCGGGGGCAGCACCAGGGAAAGTCAGCTTTGAAGGACTTGAGAGGAATAACCACCACATGCTGATCCTTCCTGCTCAAGAGTCTGGAAGGGATGGGCTCTCTTTTTAAAAAGTATTTCAGGCGAATGGCATCTGCAACAATGAAGGTTGGTGGGGACGGACAGAACAAAGGACTTGGGCAGGTATTTTGGGATAAGAAAGCATGATCCCAGGTATGGTGACAATAAAAGGCACAACTAATAGCACATAGCCCTCGTGACCTTATGACCTGTCACTGTGGCCTGCAGGCTCAGTGGTTGTGTGGTAAAACAGCCCCTTTCCCTCAGCCCCACCCCAAAACACACCCTGTCTTACCTGGCCCTTCAGCACAAACAAGTGTGGCGGGGCTGGTGGCTGCGAGTTAGGAGTCTGCACTAAGCTTAATGCTTTATTGGGCATCATCTCATATACTCCTCAGAACAACTCCGTGAAGTGGGAAAGATTGACTACTGTCCTCAAGGCCACAGCTGGCAGAAGGCAGTCAGGCTTCAAACGGGCCCCTAAATCACCACCCCACGCATCTCCTCCACGGTAGGAGAGACCAAGGCCGAGGGCCAGAGTCCTCTCAGACTCGGGAAGCGGCCATGTAGCTCCTCAGCTGAAACTATGTCAACAAGAAGTTGTATGATTTTTAATTTAGTGTCTGGGTTGAGAATTGGTTGACATCAAAGCTTATTTTGAGTGGGTTTTGCAATGAACCCTCTTTACAGAACTGCAGAGTCTAATGTCTGATCCCTAGCTCACTATCACCACTCATTGGTCATTTGAGAGGGTTCCAGGGCCACCTACTCATTCATTCATTCACTCAATGGCCACTTGCTAAGAGTCTCTCTGTGCTCTGCAGGGTGGGGGTTAGGCAGGAGGCTGTGAACTACACCACACAACCACACAGCCCAGTCCTGTGTCAGGAGCCTGCAGTCGGCAATGAAAGGTCATAAGGGTTAGGGTGGGGAGGCCCAGGGGATGCAAGTTTTCTCCAGGGGGTAAGCAGCTATTGCTCCCTTTCTAGAGGACAGCACCTGACTTCAGCACGATGCTGGACAGTGGCAGCACAGGGCAGCTAAACTTGAGTCCAGCTCCATCTCTGAACTTCCTTCCAGCTGACCCCCAGAGACCTGCTTGGAGCCTCCATTTGTCTCGCTGTAAAATGGGACTCATGAGAGCTGGCCTGTCTAGGTCACAGGTCATTGTGGGAATTAAATAAATGCATGCCTGTAGAAGGGCCCTGACAATCTAACAGCTTTTGCAGATATGAGTGCTGACTATTATGTCAGAATCTAAACACAAAGTTGGGCTACAGTGGGGGTGAGAGGCGCTCACTCTACTCTGAGCTCAGCATCCCAGCTGCACAGACAAGTTCTGACTGATCAGGGGTTTGGGAACACACATGTTAGAGAGAAGTGCTTTGTTGCTGTAACACAACAAAGCAGTGTTGGCTCGTTATTCAGGACATGAAAATAGACTCTGCAGAACTGTACAGTTGTGGTCATTAAAGGAGTTTAAAACTAAAGTGAAAGCTGGTTTTTCTATAACTTTTTCTTTAAAAACATAGCTATAGTTATTAATACCTTCCTGTGGGTCAATGACTCTCCAGAGAACAGACAGGTTTAGAAAGAAGCAGGAGGTGTAGGCAGACTCCCTCTGCCCCTGAAAGATTGCCAGAGTCCCCAAGACAGTCAGAGCCCCTTCTCTGGGCAGCACAGGATAGTCCAGGGTGCTTGCAGTCCAGCGTGAATTTGGTGACCACACAGGATGGTCACACCTGCAGACCCAAGGCACCTGGCACCAGGGGAGGCGACTTCATTCCCTATACCCCTACAGTCATGCCAGGTCTGGGAATGGCCACCCCCTCTTATCCCAATTGGGAGGGGGCTATGTGTTGCTGGTGGGAGCAACCACCCCTTGTCTTGTCCTAATCTGCCTCTTCTGACTCCAGAACATACGGACAGCAACATAGTGATCACTTAGGACCCAGTGGTGCCCCCTCTGCTGATCCAGGATTTCTCTAGCTCACACTGCTCCTGGGGAGCCAGGCTCTGCCACTCCAAAGAGAGCATAAGGTGCGGGAGAAACAGGATTTCCAGGGGCCCCGCACGTTTTCAAAAGCCAATTACATGCTTATTACTCCTCTCCAGGAATGAAATCCAGGTCCCACGTGGTCAGCCCCCTTCCCGAGCACACACTCCCTTATCTCAGTCGCGGGGTCCCTCCAGCCAGCCACTGCTGTCAGAAATGTACAGCTGGGCTCTTAATCACCTGCCGATGGGCCTGAAGGGACAGCAGGAGCTTAAACGCCCAAACTAGAATCCAGAGAGATTCATGTAAGCACTGGAACAGCCAGTGGGCAAGATGAGAGGGGCCCATTTATTTGGAGGCAAGGAAGAGATGCCCCAAGGGTCACATGAAGGTGGTCACACAATGACATCGAGGTAAGAGGCAGCTTTAGCAGAAGCCTCGGGTCTTCTTGCTTAGAACTGCGGGGCACAGCCAGCCTGCCATCTGCTTTTATAAATAAGTATTATGGACACACAGCCATGCTTTTGATTTACACGCTGCCTCTGGCCTCTATCTCACACCAATAGCAGAGCAAGAGGTTGCAACTAAGATCATGTGGCCCACAGAGCCTAAAGGATGTACTTACTACCTGGACTTTCAGAGAAAGGCCCATCGCTGGTACAGTAGAGAGAAGCCAGGGCCTGGCTGTCGGGAGATTGGGACTGAGTGAGCAGTCTGAGGCTGTGCTGACTGTGTGTCCCGGGGTAGGTTTCTTCACTTCTCTGGAGAGCGGTCTTGGAAGCTGCGACTTTAAGCAAAATGACTTAGAAGGATACCAGGTCTCAGTATAACACTTTTGTTCGACATCAGCCTGGATTGGTTTTCTCTCGTCAACATTATCACAAAATGATGTTGAATGAAACGATGTTATTCAGGGACCTGCTGTATCTGCTTTCCAGGGTTGTTGTCATAATTAGTAAAAAATGAGATAAGCTGTGTGTGCAGTGGAGGCCTCCAAGGCAGGTGCATACATAAGTAATTAGTTAGAGGAGAGAGTCTTTCTTCCCCTGTGGTTCTGAAATATATCTTTGCATCCTAACTTCTCTCCCCAATTCTTCCCTTTCGTCCTGGAATTTATTCTCCACACAGCAACCTACTGAACTCATTCTTTAAACATTTAAGTCAGATCACAGGACTCCTTGGCCCCAAAGCTTCTCCCAGCTCCTTGTTTCACTCAGGGACAAAGTCTTTGCAATGGCCCAATGATCCGGCATGTTTTCCTTCTTCTCTCTTCCCTCCACTCCACTCACACTGGGCTCCTGGCCGTTCTTCCACCATGCCCACCAAGCGTCCACCTCAGGGCCTTTGCATTTGCCGTTTGTAGGAAAACCAAAGTGACTTGCATCAAAACCATCACTTGTGTGGACACCATCACAGGCACATGGCTGACAAATGCCCTACTCTGTTATAGCCAAATCCCCCATTATTTCCTTCACCTCCATTAACCTGTACCTGTGAATCAATCACACATAAACCTCTTAGTCTTGCACAAAGATGCACATATCAGTAGTTTGACACAAACTCCCACTCTTTAGTTAAGCATTAAGCTTCAGTGAGGTGGGAGATGAGCACTGTCAGGCTGGGGAGGGGGGATGTGTGGATTCTGCCTCGACCCAAAGTCCATCCACCAGCTCCACTGCCAGGAACCCCAGTATATAAATTGCACTTAGTAAACTTTAAGTGATCAATACATGTGCCTGCTTCATTCTTTGGGTTTAAATTACTTCCTAATTTGGAAGAACGTATTTACCCCCTAGTGCACACGTTCCTTCCACCTGAAATGTGTTCCCCAAGAGCTGTGTGGCTCTCCCCCTCCTGGTCACACCTCGCCTCACCTCTAGGGAAGACTCCCCCAGACTGTTCTACTTTTCCTCAAACCCTGTCACCATATAAGGTAGATATCTGCGTGCTTTCTGTCTCGTCTCACTAGAATAGAATCCCTGTGAGGAGGGCATGACTCCACTGGGCATTCCCAACCTCCACCTAGTGCAGAGACAGCCACATGGTCCTGCTCAGAGATATTTTCTGAATAAATGTCAGTCTCAAAAGAATGGATTTTATTTGAAGAAGTGACAGGAGGCACGGAAAATGTCTGAGAAGAGTGATTCCACATGGCAGGCCCTAGGACAAGGCTCCTGGCCATGGTAGCAGGCTAATGGAGCAGTCTAGAAAGGCTGGACATCAAGACAGCTGACATAAGACCCAGCTCTACCATGGGCACTCCATGTGCAAAGGGCCAGTATCCTCAACAGATTGAGTCTTTTTCTTTTATTCCAAGATAATAATAAAACTAGATGACATTGATTTGAGTATTTAAATTGGGTTAAAATACTTCACATGGATCATTTCATTTAGTCCTTCTCATAACTCTAAGATACTGTGGATACTGCTATTATACCAATTTCAGAGATGGGAAAACAGAGGCAGAAAGATTCATAATGACAGGAAGTTGACACATCTGGATCCCACCACCGGAAGTCTGATTCCAGAGCTCACATCCCTCCCTACCTCATTCTGCTAGTCAGTGAGCAGGGCTTGGTGTTCATCATCTGCAAAGTGCTCTCCCATCACTATCATCCCAATATGGACAGAGGGACGGGTGGAGACAGACACAAGAGACAAGGATGGAGAGAGTGAGCGCGAGTGAGCTGTGGAGGGTACTGAGCTATCCAGGTGTGAGGCTCAAATGGACTGAGTAGAGAAACACAAGACAGGGTTGGACTCAAGACAAGAGGTAGAAAGCACAAGAAGTAGTAAGGAGACAGTCCCAGCAGTTGGCCAACTAGATGTGGTTGAAGAGAGGAAGAAGAGACCAGAGCTGAGGTCAGCCTGAAAACTCTAATCTAGGAGGGGATGAGGTTGAAGATAACTGTAACATGTGGAGCTGAGATGGTGATCACAATAGTTAGAGCTCTTCGGAGAAACAGAAGTGACAGGAAAGAACATAAAAGAGAGCGAGAGCAAGAGATTTTAAGGAATTGGCTGCAACAAGAGTGTTGATGTTGTCGTCTTAAGCCTGAAAGATGGAAACTTAGGCAGAGATTCTGTATCACAGACTTGATGAGAATTCCTTCTTTTCTAGGAAATCTTGGTCTTTGCTCTTAAGGCCTTCAACTGATTGGATGAGGCCTACCCATATTATAATTTACCTGACCTAAGGTCCACAGATTATAGATATAAATTCATAATCTTTTTTAAAAAGGTTTGTTTATTTATGCATACTAGAACTGGGGTACAGGCCAGAGGTGCGAGGGGTGAGGGGATTCACCAGAGGCAGAGTGGGGAGCAGAACAGGCAGAATGACTGAAATACACTGCTGAGGGGAAGCAGCAGGCAAGTCAGGAGAGGTCTGCTGCACCATGCGAGTCACTTCCTTGACCTGGGATCAAACTCATGTTGCAGTGACTGCAGATAGCTTCATAGTGCTGCGACTTAACCCCTTGTGCCACCAGGGAAGCCCATTATAAATGTAAATAACATCTTTAAAAAATACCTTCACAGCAACATCTAGCATGGTATTCACCAAACAACTGGGCCCTAGACCCTTGTCCAGCTGGCACACAGCAATAACCATCACAGTGAACCTGCCCTCAAACATGCCAAGTGAACAGAGTGGGCCGGAGACCCACTGGAAGGTCAGGCACTTCGGAAGAGATTTCTCCCCAGTAAGAGGCTCGGCCACTGGCTTTTTGCTGCAGGAGGTTTGCAAAGGTCAGAGTGTCCATCTTGATTTTCCCTTCTTCTCTTATTACTTTGCGAGGTCCCTGAGGCCTTGTAGAAGCTTTTTTCTTCCCACTATTATGGCTGTTGTTATTATCCTTCTTAATCTTGGCACGAGGATGCTCTGGCTGGTTTCCAAGAAGGAGAATTACTTTCTGTCTCCCTTACACCCTCCTGTTGCTTTTAATTGGATGCAGAGTATCTTGTCTTCTCTCCCTAGACAAATGCTGTGATGGTTTAAGTGGCCACCCTGCCCTGGCTCAGAAGTGAAGGAGGCCTAGAGGGGAGATACTGGATCATCCTGGCCATGATCTGGAGATTTTGCCTCTCAGGAGATTCCTGAGGGTCTTGAGCCCTGAATTAGCAGAAGAATCAAAATAGGTTCCAGTCCTGCCTCTGCCATTAATGTGCCAGGTGCCCATGGACCAGTCTTTCCCCATCTCTGGCCTTGAACTTCCCTGATGACCCGGCTAATCGACGAGGCGTGTTCCAGCTCTAACATCTCCCAGGTCATGACAGCAGGTCATTTCTGTCATGCTCATGTCCCCAGAAAGGGATCTGGCCTGAGTTAGGGGGTGTGAATGTGAATATGTGCTCAAGACTTATGGGGCACAGCTGGGAATTTACTCAGGACCTTCTACTCTGAGTCCAGAGCCCTGTCCTCTCTAGTCTTCCCTATGCTGCCCACTTTCTGGACTGGAACCCAAGGTAAGGCACACATTCACACTGTGCCGAGTACGGCCACAAACACAACCACAATTCTGTAGAGACTAACATTTTCATGAATGAATTTCCATTTATGCTTGGAACACTTTCTCATTCTGTCCCACACCTTGGAAAATGCAGTTCACTAGGGACAGAAGGGTGGGGTGGGTAAATCAGGTGAAAGGAGTCATGTCATAAGTACAGGTATGGAATTATAGTCTGTATATTTTAAACCTATACAATGTTATAAACCAATGTTTTCAATTTAAAAATGCACTGATGACTCATAATCCAAATTTTAAAAACACTCAATCCTCCTGACACTGCAGCACATGGAGAAGTGGGGTATCCACATGCCCTTGCTGGGGATAAAGACAGGCTCTGCTCTTAGGCTGAGAACTCAAGGTCCCAGTGAAAGATGGGTCTTTCAACCTCAGGGGTCCCAGCATGGTATACCCAGATCCCAGACAAAAGGGGAAGTGTGTGAGATCGGCCAGCCTTGGCAGCTTTGGGAAGAAACCTGCGCATGGACACCGTGGGTCAATATGAGTAGGCCCAAGCCTCCCCTTCCAGATTGGTATAGTTTTGGCTGCCTATGGTCTGTGTTTCTGCTTATCACCACAATTTCATCTGCCACCCTATGTGATTACAAAGAAATCTAAATGAAATTCACATCCGCCATGGATGTGGACTATCCATAAATAGTAGTTTTTACCTCTGGAAAGCCTTGGGCAACAGTTGTCACCCTGGGATGACATGATAAGAGGGTCATATGTGTGTGTGCATGTTCACGTGTGTGCATGTGTGCATGCCTGCACACATTCATGTGCCGGGGTCAGGGAGGCTCGTCAGTGGCATGTTCCTCAGGTAAGAGTTTGCTGAACCCACTGCTCACGAACATAGGTATATGGTGCTTATGCATATGCTTATACACTTGAGTCCCTTCTTCATACTGAATGTTTCTGTTAACGAGTCTCACTAGAATTGGCATGAACTTCTCAACTTCCTCCTGTTCTTTAGTAGAGGAAGTTCTGCCCCCTCACCCATGAGGTTGCCTGGGTAGACGGGTGCAAGGTGCTTGGCCTTTCTTGGGGGTAAATTATGAATGGTGTCCTTGCCTGGCCAGCACTCACCTGGCCAAGGGCTGCACTACAGTCCCTTCCTCTCCCCAAGCCGATGGTCCTCTACCCAAAGGACACAACGGGCTAAGCTGCCACCTGCCTGAGGTCTCCCTCCTCCTCTCCTGGACGTCGACCCAGGTCAGCTCTTTCGGCCCACTGGGGCCAGCCGTGTGCTAAACAAGACAGAACCCCTAGCTCACCCCGCTGGATAATGACGCCAACATTCCAGGGTTCAGGGTGACTGCCCGCAGCCAGGCCCATCTCTCTCCAGGTTAGAGCCGCCACTGTCTATACTTTCCCCAGCGTGCTCCCACAAATAATAGTCTGTGTCAGAAATACTGCTCTGTATTATAAATATGCAAAGCTTGGGAGGCAGCAGGCAACGAGGATAAAACACCAGGGATTATTTACGAGTCTCCAACGCGGACGTTGGGGCTTTATTTGCTTAATGAATGGCCGGGGCCAGCCATCAGCCCGGGGATTTATTTGTCACTGGGAGCAGAAGACACTAGGATGTGGAGATGTAAAAATGACAAATTCTCTGTCTCAGCCAAGGTGGTATTTCATTGCCATGCTATCTAGCAGGGAAGGGCAGGTGAGGAGAGGGGCAGGATAGCTTCCATGCAAAGTAGCAATGGCTGAAAGGAGTTTACATTTGAGGAAATGGCCATGTGATAGAACAAAAAAAAATTAAAAAATGAAAACAAAACTGCTCCTCTCCAGCATGAAGGCCAAGGGCCGGGATGAGGGCATTTGTAAGCAGCTTTCAAACCTCTGGACCTTCAGCCCTCCGGGTGCTCCTGAGCTCCCTCCCATTCATCAAGCTGCCCCACCCAAGAGCAATTCCAATGTGGACAGAGTGAAGAATATTGGCCAAGAGGAGCAGACACTTGGTTCTGAGTTTCTTCTCAGCAGTTCTCTAACAGTGTGACCTTGAACAAGTCACTTCAACTCTCTCTAAATCTATTCTGTCACTGGCAACATGAAGTCCAGCTCTGGGGCTCCTCAGCAAAGCTCCTCCACTGATGTCATGTTGCTGCCTACTGACCCCCACTCTGCCTCTCCCACCCTCACAATCACTCTCCCAGAGGCCCCTGCCCCACCTCTGCCCTACAACATCACCCCACTGCTTCTACCACCACATACAAATATCTTTGCCGCCCACATCCAGCCACCTAGGCCTCCATCCATTCAATCACACACGGGGTGGCAGTAATTCTACGTATCTCTCAGTGCACCCCTCTAGGCACAGACTGAACCTGTGTTCTGGAATCCTTTTCTACATCATCCACTTGGTATCAGAACCCAGGAGTTACAGCAGGGCTCCACCACCCAGCTACCAACTATATTACCCAGCCTGCCTTGCAGCCAGATGGAAGCCCGTAGCCACTGGAAGGTGAGTGGAAGTCACGTGTATCACATACATGGGGGATAAGGAAACTGACTGTCCCTGCTCCTCTCTTTCCCCTCCCCCTGGGCTGGGAAGCATGAGGCTGACAGCAATACCAGCTGCATGGACAAGACTGTGCTCTGAGGCATGAAGGAGCAAAGGACAGAGTCATGCTCTCCATTGAGGTCACATTGCAGAGTGTGACCCGCCCTGGACTGCCACGAGCTGTTTAGAGAGAAAACAAGCATCTACCTTGGTCAAATTATTGTCATTTTTGGCCTCTGTTACAACAGCTTATTTAGCCTAAACAACTAATATACCCCCCACTGTCCTTCCTGGATCATGAATCCTGCTCTGCTCTATGTAGCCCCAGCAAGTCATCTCTGTGGCTGCACCTATCGTACCACATCACACCAAATTAATCCAACTTAATCAGCTGTTTGAGTGTGTCTCCCAGATGGTGAGCAGCTAGAGGGCATGGCTTGTGTCTTCTTCATTCCCATGTCACCAGAGCTTAAAAAGCATTGACCGTGTAGTAGGTGCTCACAAACGTTAGATGAGTGCAATGAATTTCTTATCGGATTCTCCCATGACCGCTTCAAGGGGGCTCATAGCTGCAGAGGCATGGCAGGAATCAGTGATGGAGGGGATGGCTGACCATTTTGAGTTTTCTGAACAGCCCAAAAAGAAGCAGGAGGGCCTCCTGCACTTTAACTGACAAGCTGGGAGTGAAGACAACAAGATTTGTGGAGGCTGCTGCCATTTCTAATGACCAGTGTCAAAACGCTCTCAGACATGGCAGCTCCTGTTCACTTTCCTCCAAGAAGTCATACAGATCCAGGGCTGCCCACCAGGGACAGAAGGAAAGAAAAACAAAGTGCCTGTATGTGAAATCACTCCAAGTATCTTAAGCAAGAGGGATTTAAGAGAGGAACTTAGAAGCTTACAAAGTTATATGAAAAGGCTGAGGGAGCAAAAGTCAAGGAAATCACTACTAGTATTCAGGAAATCAGAAAATGCAGGAATTGCAGAGGTTACCAATGCCCAAAGCACCAAGTAGGTGACACGTGTGTCATCGTTCATAGGACACCCAGAAGCACTGGCAAAACCTCATGTCCACCACCCACTGAAGCCCCTGAGCCTTCCCACTGAGCTGCAGGAGCAACAATGGCCTCCACTCCTTCCTCACAGCTCTCAGCAAGTGCTTCCCATTGGTGGAATCATCCTATCGAGGGCTCTGAATCTAGTATGCAGGCTTCTAGCCCCTGACATGCAGGAGATAGCCCGGGACAGACATGGTGCACAGCACCAACAGTCAGTATCTGACATGGCCTGTGTTTAGATATGGTTTAAGATGAGATCCACCAGTATCTGGAGTATCTCTGAATTTTGGATTCACGAGGAGCTGAGAGAGCTTGATACCCACACTTCTGGGTACCAAATAAAGCCACTAATAGTCAATCATCCTAATAAAGCATGTATATGCCCACATAAACACCCCAAACCAGCTCCCTCCAATTGTGTAATTCTAATATGAGAACGGAGTTTTCTATAATGGAGATCATTCTGTGTCCATAGAGTCAATGGCATAACTTTTAAGTGACTACAAGTCCTTTCTTAAAATTGTACGTCTCAAGTGTCCCATGAGGTGATCCCAGGGTATAAGTGGCTGCAGGGCTAGGAAGCAAACCTCATTATCCCCTGTCTGACATGACCTTGAGGTGCCTAGAACATTTATAAAAGAAAGCACTTGACTTGTGCACATTTTCACTCTGAGGTTACTGAACCATCATTTTCAAACAATTACTCTTCGAGGTGATTCTAACATCACAAGGGTAATAAGGAAAACATATCGTGGCTCACTAAAGTGATTAATGTCCTGTTTTTGAGCAGTTCAAATTTTCTATTGCCCTGAAAATTCTTTGATTAGACTCCCTCTCCTCTCTCAACACAACCAGCACCTGCCTTTACCCTGCTCACTTCTTCCTCCCCCTCAACAACTTGCCAGGTTGTGGACAACTAACCCCAAACATTAGTTTGCCAGCTTACTTTCATGATAGCACGATGGAGCCAAACAAGACTATGGAGAAAAAGGAAGTTTTTAATGCCCTGAAATAGCGGCTACTTTTGGGATCCCATGAAGAAATGAGGCTTTGGATGCAGTATCTTGCCTGTACTTCTGACATCTAAGGAGAGGCCAGAGCTTCCCCCTTCCCCTCCACACCCCTGTGAAGGCACAAGAGCATGGTCAGACTCCCACTACTAGGGTAAAAGGTCCCCTCTCCTGTAACGCTTCCTGTTGGAGCCTCTGATTCTGGCACGGTTGATGATGCTTGCAACCTGTCCCCATCCATATGAACTCCTTCTAGCTGCCACACCAATCTGTCAAGAACCTTCCTCCACCCAGGAAGAGGCCTCTTTATCCTTCAGGAAGTTCATGCTGAAACCATGGTAGAAAGGAATACACAGGGGCCAGAATCATGGGAGCACAGGCGTCCTCAAGACATCAAAGCCAACTTCCCAAGTCTCACGTCCAAGATCCTAACCTGTAAGAGAACGGTTTTTCTCAGAAGGGTTCTGTGTCCATGGTCCCTAGGGAGCTAGGGGAGTGGTATCTAAGGATGTACCCACTCAAGATGCCCCCCAGCCACTGACAGCCCAGAACTTTCATCTTCCCCAAGCCCAGGATTGGGAATGAGAAAGACAAGGTGGGGTGCAGGCACAAGGACAGCAGTGTGGGGGCTCCTAAAGGTCCTAAAATGTAACCAAAGACAGGCCAACTGTCATTTCCAGGCTGCAAGAAACAGGTACAGCTGGCAGTTCAGGGTAGCTGAGCTCCACTTTTGCCGCTTTTACTTTTCTGGTGCCTTCCAAGGTCAGGCATATTAGGAAGCATCCTCGGCTGAGAAATGACAGAAACAGTCCAGAGGGCCGAGTAAGCAAGTGAGCAACTTAATCCTGCGATTTTCCTGCTAGGGAAGCCTTTGAGAATATTCCCCACTGCCATTACCACCCCCCACCCCCAATTCTTTCTTTCCTGGTCCAGGAAGCCCCTCCTCACCTCAGTTAAGCAGCACTGTTGAGCAATTAAAATCATATCAACCTCCCACAGATCTGCTGCGAGGGCAGAAGATGCATCTTGCACTGGGAGCCAGGAAGCCCTGCCTCAAGCTGCACTTTGCTTGATGCTGGGAAACATCTGGGCTCTTTGGGAGAAGGAGCCAGGAAAGGCAGCATCTCATGCCGTGAGGACCACTGAACCAGTCAGCTCCCAGTGCAGCCCCGAACCAGGAGGCCACCCCATCCCAAATTCAGTGCTGTACTGTGATCAGTGAGTAATCCAGCTTGTGCCCTGACTAAGGGGACAGATGGCAGTACAAGAATCAGGTTTCCAAAACGAGCTCTGCTGGCCCAGTGGGCTGCATCTCTAGATGCTCAGATTCAAGTCACTGAACAGCAAATGAACTCTTGAGGTTTGGGGCATTTTCCTCCTGCTTCCACGGACAGAGGTTCCCACCAAGCTATCATGTGTGGCATGACTCTTGTGTGCAAAAGCCAATGCATCAGGAACAGGGACAAGAGAGGGACCTCATCCTCCCTCATGGCCCTGACACTCTTAGCAGCAGAACCACAGCGGAATTTCCATTTCAAAACAAAGAACCACAAAATCTCAATGCAAGACTCTAAAATCATCCCAACCCTCTCGCAAATCAGTCGTTTAAAATGAGCAATCTCTCCTGCTGTCTGTCTTTCCTTATTTGTGATCCTCTAGTTAAATTCAGAGAATTCTGTTTTTGCTTCCTTTGTTTTCTTGAGAAGCTCCTTTGTGAAGTTCACCCACACATCCTCATTCCCACATCTGCTACCTCCTCTCTTTCACATCTGCAACTCAGGAATATTCTATCCTGAGTTCCTGGTTCCTCCCCCCTTGGCCTTGGCCCATAATCATTTGGATTTTTCCACTGGCTGACTCCTTGCCCGCCCTCTGCCCATCCCAAACCTCTCTCCAGATCTCCCCCTGAGGCAGGTAGGCAATGTCAGGTGTTATTCTGACAATAATTTCTCTCCAGAATTCCCTCCCACCTTTCCAACTACCCAGTCAACATTTCCACTTGAAAATTTCACTATTGAAAATGCACATCAGAAAACCAAACTCATTAGGATAATAGCAAACAAACCCTCATAGGATTCCCAAAAGTTTAAAAATTCACAAGTGACTTTACACCTATTTTTACACCTATCGCCCCTTTTGAACCATACAAAAGTCCTGCAGTGGATGCCAGGCAAGCGTTGCTATTTCCATTTCATAGATGAGTGGGCTGAGGGCTCAGAAGGATTGCCAAGATCAAACAACTAGTAAATTATGGATCCAAGTCTAAACTCTTCTTATTCCTCAGGTCAAAGATCCAAGCAGTCATTAAATTCCATGGAGTCTTCTTTCCTTCCTAATCCCCTTTGAACTGAACCTGTCACACCTCTACTATAAATTTTTGTCCCTAGCTGCCTGGATTATTGCACTGGCCTCTTGCTTTACCTTACTGATTCCATTCTTTAGTCTTGATAACACATTGCACACTGCCTTCAAATCGTGAACAATGACTCCAGAGAGCCCTATAGAACACTTATTTCATTTTGGTACTCTTTATGGAGAAAGTTGCAATGACTCTTCCTTGTTCACACTTCAAGTTCACAGGGCCCTTCACAAATGGTCCCACTGTCCTGCAAAGCTTTGATGAGTTCCCCTGAGCTTCCCATGGCTGTTCCAGTCACTGAATTTTTATCTTTTCCTAGTCTTGATTTTTCTCTATTCTCTATTTGATTTACTTCTGCTCTGATCTTTATTAATTCCCTTCCCCCTAGTTGATGTGCTTTTTCTAATTTCTTTAGGTGGAAATTTAGGTTATTGATTTGAGATCTTTCTTCTTTTCAACTATAGGCATGTACAGCCATAAATTTCCCTCTAAGCAATGATTTAGCAGCATCCCATAGGTTTTAGTGTCTTACACTTTCATTTTCATGCTAGTTAAAGTATTCTCTAGTTGCCTGTGATTTTTCCTTTAATCTACTGGCTCTTCAGGCATGCTGTTTAATTTCCATATATTTCTTAATTTCCCAAATTTCCTCTGTTATCGATTTCCAATTTCACTCCACTTGGTTGGAGAAGTTGCTTCATGTGATTTCAATCCTTTTACATTGATTGAGGTTCTTTTGTGGCTTGACATATGGTTTATCCTGGAGAATGTTGCACGTGCATTTGGAAATAATGTGTATTCTGCCGTCGGTAGTAGAATGTTCCAAAGATATCTGTTAAGTCTAGTTGGTTTACAGTGTTCAAGTCTTCTATTTCCTTTTTAGTCATTGCTCAAGTTTTTCTATCCTTTGTTGAAAGTGTCTGCTGAAGTCTCTGACTATTACTATCAAATTGTCTATGTTTCCCTTCAACTCTGTTATTGCTTTAGGTATTTGGGGGGCTTCTGCTGGCAGGTGATTATATGCTTATATTTATTATGTCTTCCTGATAAATTGACCCTTTCGGCATTACAAAATGGCCTTTTTGGTCTATAATAAAAATGCTGAAAGTGTGTCATATGTGGTATCAGTATAGTTCCTTATGGCTACTATTGGCATGTTAGATCTTTAACCATCCTTTTCCTTCCAGCTTATTTGCATCTTTGAATCTAAAATGTGTCTCCCATTAAGAGCATGCAGCTAGATAACATTTTTAAAAACTATTTTGCCAATCTCTGCCTTCTGATTGGTATGTTTAGTCCATTTAAATTTAATGTAATTAGTGAAAAGGTCAGATTTATGCATGCAATTTTGCTATTTGTTTTCCATACGTTTAAGACTTCATTCCCCTATTTCTCCATTACTGCCTTCTTTTATGTTAAATGAGTATTTTGTAGTGGACCATTTTTATTCCCTATTCTTTGTTTTGTTTTAGTTATTTTCTTAGTGGGTTCCCTAGAGATTACAATTAACATCTTAATTTATAACAATCTAGTTCCTTATGCTATTACTGCCACAAAAATTACATCTTTACGCATTATAAACCTATCAATGTAGTTTTATAATTATTGCTTTGTATAGTTGTCTTTTAAATTGAATAGGAAAAGAGTAACATATAAAAATACATTTACACTGTAGTAAGTTTTATTACTGCTCCTCATTCCTTTGTGTGGATTTAAGTTACTGTCCAGTAGTCTCTCATTTCAGCCTGAAAGACTCTATTATTTCTTTCAGAACAGGTCCTATAACAACAAATCCTCCCTGTTTTTGTTTATCTGAGACTATCTTAATTTTTCCTTCACTTTTAAAGGGTAGCTTTTACTGAACATTGGTTGACATTCTTTCGCTTTTGAATATTTTATATACCCCTAGCTTCTGGCCTCCAAATTTTGTGCTGAAAAGTCAGCTGTTAATCATAGTGAGGATCCCTTATATGTGACAAGTCTTTTCTCTCTTGCTGCTTTCAAGAATATCTCAGACTTTTTGACAGTCTGACTTTGATGTAGATTTCTTTGAGTTTATTCTCTCCATTGAGTGGAGAGAGGGATACACAAGGAGTCATCCAGTGGAGAAATCAAAATGGCTAGGTGCAGAGGTAGGTCAAGGTGGGAAGGAACCAGGAACTTGGGACAGGGTTTCCCTGTGTCTCAGATGTGAAAGGCAGAAGACAGAAGGTCTGGGAATGAGGAGGTATCTGTGAACCTCATGTAGGAGCTTTCTTAGAAAATGAAGGAATCAAAAAGAACATTATCAAAATCTAGTAATGACTCTCTGCAGATGGGGTTATTGGGAGAGCTCCAGCTTCATCTGCCCCTCCAGTAGCTGTTAGAGAAAGAAAAAAAGTCATGAAGCTTATTGTTATTACTGTAATTCAGTTATTTTTCTTGAAAAAATGTTCCTTGCATGACTGAGTCTGTATTTTATAAAATTCTGAAAAAGTTGATTATGATGATTTTTGACAGCATTCTCATTGTTATCGTGGAGAAGCCGTTATTTGGAAGTAACTACTCTGCAGTTTTGGAAGTGCTTTGATCACTGACTTTTTCTTAGTTGTTACTTTAATCATGATAAAAAGCATAAATTTTATCATCTTAATCATTTTAAGAGGTACTAAGTATATTCACCTTGTTCTGAAACAGGTCTCCAGAACTGAATTCTGTACCTACTATGCAGCAACTCCCCATTTCTTCTCTCCCCACATTCTGATGGCCAGCACTCTACTTTGTATTTCTATGAATTTTACCATTTTAGATACCTCAAAGTGGAATCATTTAGTATTTGTCTTTTTTATGATGGTTTATTTCACTTAGAATAATGTCCTCAAGGTTCAACATACTGCAGCATGTGGCAGGATTTCCTTCCTTTCTAAGGCTGTATAATATTCCATTATATACATTTCTCTTTTCATTTGTTAATGGACTTTTGGGTTGATTCCATCTCTTGGCTATTGTGAAAAATGCTGCTAGGAGCATAGGCACACAAGTATTTCTTTGAGACCCTGCTTTCTATTCTTTTGTTATCATAAGTGAGATTGCGACATTCTATGGTAGTTCTATTTTTAATATTTTAGGAATTGCATACTGTTTTCCACAGCAATTGTACCATTTTATAATCCCACTGACTGTGCACAAAATTCCTACTTCCATTTGTTTTCTGTTTTGTGAGGGATTTTTTGGTTTGTTGATAGAGTAGTCATCTTAATAGGTCAGAAATGATATCTTATTTCATGGTTGTTGGGTTTTTTTTTTTCATTTCTTTGATTATTGGTGATTTTCAGCATATTTTCATATGCTTGTTGGTTATTTGTATATCATTTGGGGAAACATATCTATTTAAGTCTTTGGCCACTTTTATTTATTTATTTTTAAAGATTCATTCATTTATTTATACAAGCACTGGGTATAGTCAGAAGCACGGGAGGGTGAGAGATTCACCAGAGCCAGAGCGGGGAACAGAACAGGCAGACCGACGAAATACACCGCTGAGGGGAGCAGCAGGCGCGGCAGGAGAGATCTGCACACCATGTGGGACCCTCGCTGGGGGCTGTGGATCGAACCAGCGCTGCAGAGGCTGCGAGTAGCTTCACAGCCCAGCGCTCAACTGCTGTGCCACCAGTGGAGGCCCCTTTTAAATCAGATTATTTGATTACCTTATTGTTGAGTTTTAAAAGTTCTTTATATACTCTATCTAGATAGTAATCTCTTAATGAGATACAAAATTTGCAAATATGTTTAGGTCTTTAATACATTATGAGTCAACTCTTATCCTTGTTGTAAGATAAGAATCTGAATTATTTTGCATGTGGATATTCGGTTTTTGCAACACTGTTTGTGAAAGAGACTATCCTTTACACATTGAGAGTCCTCGCATTCTTGCTGAAGATCATCTGAACATATATGGAAGGGTTTATTTCTTGACTTTTTCATCTATATGCCTGTCTTTTATTCCAGTATCACACTTTTTGGAATACTGTAGCTTTGTAAGATGTTTTGAAAAGAAGGAATTGCAGGTCTTCCAACTTCGTTCTTTTTCAAATTTGATTTTAGGAAGACTTTCTCCATTTTTGCGAACAATGTCATTGGGATTTGGGAGGGAATTGTGTCAGATTCAATGCAAATTTGTAGATTGTTTTGGGTTGTAATGACATCTTAACAATAGTAAGTTTTCCAATCCATATACATGGGATGTCTTTTCATTTTTTTATGTGTCTCTTTAATTCCTTTCAGCAATGTTTTCAGGTTATAAATTTTTGCCTCCTCGATTAGGTTTATTGCTAAGGGTTTCACTCTTTTTGATGTTACTATAAATGGCATTTTCTTAAATTCCTCTTTATATTATTTGGTCTTATTGCATAAAAACAACTCATCTTTTGTGTTGATTTTTATCCTACAATTTTGCTGGATTCATTTATTAGTTCTAAGTCAATCACTGACATATATATATGTGTGTGTATATATGTATATATATATGTATATATATATGTATATATGTGTATATACATATATATGTATATATGTATATATATATGTGTACACACACACACAAACACACACACACATACATACATACACACACATACATACATATATATATCATGTTCATGCTGGTCACCAAGATTCTTCTCATACAATTTCTCTGCTCTGAGATGCCTATCCCGTACTTACAACTAGGAACAACAAGAACAATAAGCAACATCTCTTTATCAGTTCTCAGTTTATAAAGAGTCTTTTTATTCCAAAGAAGAACCACTGAAATGAAAATCTCCCCAATCTACAGAGGAGAAAACTAAATGATTTGACCAAGGTCTCACAGCAAGTAAAACACACTCTAAGACATGTATCAAGTTTTATGCCTCCCAGTCTCATAATTATTCTTTTATATCACACAACCTCATCCTTTCTACCCAGCAGCTGACCTGTCTCCATTGTCCTGATTGAGAGTATAATATGCTCTTCCTTCTATGTCCCCTAAATCACTGATGGGCTTCAAGTCTATTTCCTGAGTCCTATCATGTACAAGATGGAGAAGGGTCCACCATAGAGGAACTCTTTTCTCATTTAGCTCTACAACATTCCTGAAACAAAGGAGGTCAATGTAAAAGATCATGTGGCAGATATTAAACAGAGGGGAAAATAAACACAATATTTCAACAATGATTTATTAGCACCTGTTAAATACCAGGTATTTGTTTGGCATTGGTGATTCAACAATGAACATATAGACCCTATGCTCGAAGAGATTTCAATAGAAGAAAGTGGCCAAGGCCATCAAGAGGCAAAGGCAACAGCATGAGCAGAACCTATCTAGCCAGACAGGCCATATTCTCCTGTCAATTAGATTTTGATCTCATACATGTTTATTTCAGTCTTTGTTTTATTTATGGTGCATTTCCAATATCAGTAATATCTGGCCATACTTTAGAGTGTGAATAGGAGATAAATGTAACAAAAGAAGGGGCCAATTTCTGTGTTCATTGTTCCAAGGCATACAGCCCAGGCATACTTATCCTCACCAGGGTTTATCAAAAGGCACAAGCTACAAAAAACAGAGACTTGCAAGCAAGACTGTAGAAGGCTTTGCTTAATATCCCCTTTATAATACTTCACATGAAAAATTTATTTTAAAATCACTAATAGAAAAAAAGGCTCTTCTCTTGAGCATCTGATTGCTTTTCCCTTTCTGGAAACAGAGTTATGAAAACGCAGCTCCCTTTTCATTTGGCTACCGGGAGCTTAGAGAGAGATGCAAAGCATAACTAAAGCAATTTTAATTACCTAAACTGTGAGTTCTTTCCTTTCCTATCTTGACTGTTTATACTTTATTTTCCCTGGCCCAAATTCTTTATTTCCCTTACTAAACTGTTGTGATTTATGATATGTGTACAGAGCATTAATCACTTTATTAAGCTGTGTGACAGGAAAATCATTCAGATATTAATTCTGTTTGACAATACTGAAAGAGATGAAAATAAACAAAAGGTATTTTCCCTCTCTCATCCTAACAATCTTATGCTTCCTTGCTTCAGGGGTTGTTATATTTGTGTGGCCAAAAGCAAAAGCTGCTGGGCACCAGAAGACAGCCCTACTCAGTCTTACAGGGCAGTGTCTATTTAGTTCTACTGTCCATTTTTTGATTGGGCTATTTGTTTTCTTTCTGTTGTTTGTATGAATTCTTTATAGATCTTAGATATTAGCCTCTTGTCAAATGCATGATGTGCAAATATTTTCCCCCACTCAGTAGGGTGCCTTTTTATTTTAGAAAACAACATGGCAGTTTTTCAAAATATTCAAAATAGCACTACCATATGGTCCAGCAATTCCACTCCTAGATGCATACCCAAAGAATACAAAACCATTCATTTCAAGGGATAGATGTATTCCTATGTTCACTGCAGCACTATTTATAATAGTCAAGTTATAGAAACAACCTAAATGCCCAATGACAAATGAGAGTTTAGGAAGATGTGGTATAGACACATAATGGAATACTACTCAGCTATAAAAAAAGATGAAATCACCTGTCATTTGTGAGAACATGGATACAACTGGAGGAGATTATGCTAAATCAGGAGAGTCAGCAAGAGAAAGACAAATAATGGATGACTACGGAGAAGCAAAACAAAGGAACAGACAAAACCAAACCAAAATAAACCTAGAAATCTGATTGTAAAAGTGAGGCTCCCAGAGCGGAACCAGGTAGAGTAGGGGGGAGAGGAAAGCGGGGGAGGGAGCTGGGTAGGTGGGCGGAGGGTTAGATGTGCTTGGTGGTGGATGTAATGCAGTAACAGATCTGAAAAGGTGCAAATGCATACCTCTGAATCATACACAGTGCCGTAAAATAACCTCAATAAAAAATGCATAATCTAAATAAATAAATGGGCAAGAGGGAAGTTTTGGTTTGTTTGTTTTTTTTAAAGATTTATTTATTTATTTATATAAGCACTGGGTACAATCAGAAGCACAGGAGGGTGAGAGAATTCACCAGAGCCAGAGCGGGGAACAGAACAGGCAGACTTGATGAAATACACGGCAGGAGAGGTCCACGCACCATGTAGGACCCTCGCCAGCGGCCAGGGATCGAACCAGCGCTGCAGAGGCTGTGGGCAGCTTCACAGCCCAGCACTCAACCGCTGTGCCACCAGGGGAGGCCCAAGGGAGGAAGTTTTAAGAATGTCTCCTGAGGCTGAGACAGAGCCTGGTTTCTGGAGCTACTATAAGTGGTCCAAGCTAAGGCTCCTCTCACCATGCCTGAGGGGGAGTCTCAGAAACAACCCGACACTTCCAGCCTGGACCTCTGAGCTCTCTTAATGTGTACAGAAGCAAAGAAGCCACTGACCTGCAGATGACAGGGGTGAGGATGTGACCAGTGCAAACCCCACCCTAAAGCGTCCTTCCCCACCTTCAGAACTGTGGGAACCCCAAGGCTTTCTACAATCCTCAGGGAGTAGCTGGGGCAGGGGGCTGACCAAAAACAGATTGAATTTCCTGCCCAGCTCTGAAGGTAGAAGTTTGGCACTGATTAAATTTGATTTAGAGAAAAATAAAGAAATGTGACATTTCTTGCACCCTACTCTTACAGCCTGAAATTCATACCTGCCACATGGGATATAAATAAATGAATGAATAAACAAACAAAAAAACCAGAGGCCAGAGTGCCCAGGATGAATTTCCAATGTGTTGTTATTCATCATTAGGGTCACACAACTTTGAAACTCAAGGGCTAGTGGACAACACCGCACTTAGCTCAATAAACACAATCTGTGGGCTGTGCTCGAGGGAGGCTGGCCACAAAGGCAAGCCAATTGCAGTTTCACAAAACTTACAATTTAATGTAGGCAGCATATGGCAACAATGAAACATTATTCAGAAAAAGAGTGGCCACACCGTCCAGCAGCACGGCGGCCACTCCTAAGGCACATGAGAGAAAGGTGCGAGCTGAGAAGACACCCGCAAGCAGGAAAAGTGCAGGAAGTTGGGGAGGAAGTCGTGGGGGTAGAATAAAAACACACCAGAGGAAAATGTGCCAGAAAAATGATTTGCATTAAGTGTTAGGGACAGAGGGGTCGTTCTGTCTGAAGAAGGAGAAGGCTTCAAAGAGAAAAGGGTGTTTGAGCTGCTCTATGCAAATGGAAAGAATTTGAGCAGAATGGGGGGCTGTGCTGGCCCACACCCACTCGGGCTCAGGGCTGCAGGGGTGGTGCAAGAGTTCCATCACGCCAGCCCTCAGGGCTGTGAGGATAAATGGAAAAGATGATGGTGAGAAGAACCGACAGGCACGTGGGAGGGTTTGGACCAGACTCGGGAGTTCAGCCTGTAAGCTACAGGCCAGGGGATGAGGAGAGCACAGGTCTTTGAGCAGAGAAAGGACATGATCAGAAGGATGCTTTCGCCAGTTTCCTGGAACAGATGAACATGGGATGATGCATTAGAAGCCATGGATAAAGTAGGTACAGGGAGAAGAGTTAAGAAGTTCCTTAAAATGTCCCAAAAGGACATTTCATCCCTTAAAATGAAAGGAATGCAGGAGAGAGAGAGATGAGTTGGGCGGGAAGAATGAGGGAAAGAGACATCCCGAGATGACTGGGTTTCAGCCTGGACGAAACCGGGAAGGCAGAAGGAAGAGAGCTGAGGAAGAAAATGCTTTGGAGCTCAGGTGAGAATGGAGGGGGCACTCGAACGAGATGCCCAGCAGACACCTCGCACAGAGACATAGGACACAAACGTACACTCAGTTTGTGTGTTTATCACCTGATCTCTTAAAACTGATAAATGAGTGGAGATCCACAGTGATCTAACAAAAGGATTCTTCACCTTACGAAATTCTTACCTTACCCTATTAATAATAGTGTACTTTAAATAGTTAGCTCCCCTGGTGAATATAAAATAGGCTTTAATGTTTTTTTTTTTTAAGGTGACTTACACCTCTCTTTTCAAAAACTCATCTATTGTGCTAAGTAAAGCATATCTATGCATGAATATGGAATGTACTGGGAGACTTCAGTGAGGTAAAATTAATCAAGGCACATGTCATGAAGGAGGTGATGAATCATAAAGGGAATGCTGAAGGGGGGTCATCTGAGTTTGTGAAGAAAAATGATGGAGGGTTCACAAAAGGGGTGACTCTAGCCTCACTGGGAGGGGAAGCCTCCTACTCCTTTTCCATTTGGGGGACGGAACCAGTGGGGCAGGGCAGGTGGAGAATAGGGCTGAAGCCACAGCCTTCTCCACCTCTGTCAATGGCAACACCAACTATCCCTCTGGTTAAGGTGACAACTTAAGGGATCCTCACACCCTTCTCCTTTAGAATGCCTTGTACTCAAGGCATCAGGAGATCCCGCTGGCTCCCCCTTTCAAACATCCCAGCATCTGCCTCTTCTTGCCACTTCTTTTGCTGCTACCGTCTTGGCCTGACCCACCCTCATCTTTGACCTGGATCATTGCAATAGCCTCCTTGTAGATCCCACTTCTACCTCAGTCCTTCCATTTTCAATAGGACAGGTCCTTTCTAAAATAAGTCAGACCATATTCCTTTCCAGAAAACCCTCCCGTGGCTTTCCATGTCCTTCCACATCTAAATCAAAGTCCTTTTTATGACTTACCAGCCCCTGCCCAATATGGTCCTGTTCACCTGTTCCGATCATCTCCTACTTCTCTGTCCTACCCTCACTCTGGCCCACTCCACCCTGGCTGTTTTTCAAGCCCCCAAGCATACTCTTCCCATGAGGCTTTGCTCAAGTCTTCTCTGCTTGGATCAAACTTCCCCCAGATAGCTTCAAAAAAGTGATAGCCCTCACCTTCTTCCAGTCTTTGATCAAACCTTTCTCCCTTTTGTCCATGCAACACTGCAACCTGTCACCTGCCCCGGCTCAGTATTTCCAACCTCCTCCTTGCTCTCCTGTTTTTTCACATAGCACCAACTTCCTTCTGACACACTATATACTTACCTTATTGATTATGCTTATTATTTATTGGCTATCTTCCCTGCTAAAATAAGAGCTCCATTACTGTTCTTTATCTGTTTTGTTTTGTACCCAACCCATTTTATCTGTTCAATAAATAATGTAGAGATGAGTCAATGAATGAATGGGCAAAGAAGAAAAATAATGTAGACAAAGAAGAAGAGAGAAAACACTACTCAACAATTCCAGCCAAAAAACACTGCACTTGGAGACAAAAGCAAAGGATTCAGTCCCTGCAGGGTCACAGAGCCCCAGTTGAGGAATTCAGACTCCCAGGGATGATCCATCTTACCGGCAAGGGACGGACCAGGTGGGTTTTTTTTGGTGCATTCCCAAAATTATTTAATTCATTCAAAAAATACATGGTAAGTCCTGTGCATATCAAGATGAGTAAGATAGCATGCCACACCTGCCCCTCTCCACACAGTTCAGAGAGACGAAATGGTAAAGAAAAATTCTAATACAGACACCTACACAGGGGGACATGGGTTCAGATTTGACAGTGATGAGACCTGTGATGGGGTGGACAAGGGTCAAGGATGACCAGAAAACAGCCTGGCCAACTCTAAAGTCCTCCCTGCATCTTGGGAAGCAGCACCAAAAGGACTCAGCTTCTGTGAAAGCTGTCAAGTTTCCTGACGGCCAACTACTCTACTCTTATAACATGGCCAAGGGCTAGTAACTTATTATAAGACCCGTTAGTCATTCAAATATTAATTTTTTATGTAATTATTTCTTCATGTTCCCATTAGAAAGCCTTTTAAAACCAAGCTGCATACTGTTGTGAAAAGACAGGCCTTTTGTCCTAACGTATCAGAGTTCCCAGAAATATTAGGAAGGACTCGGCAGGAAAATAATATGCTGCTAATTTCATCCAGTAATGGGGTTCTGTTTGTAAACTTGACTTGCTGTCCTCAAAATAAACATATTGCAAAGAACTTGCTCTTCCCTGAAAACCCAAGGTTCACATCCAAATCAAGTAAGCTTGTGCTTTTTCGGATCCCAGATTATCATTTACCGATAACGCCACCATTTTCTTTATTGAGACATTGATTTATTAAGTGTCCTTCTGAGCCTAGCATGTAATTCAGAGCAAGATAAACAAATATGTGCTCTCTGCACTCTAGAAACTCCTTAACAGTACAGAAAAAAACAGGGAGGATTCTTCTAGAAATTACATACTGTCTACATTCTATCCCAAGTGCATTTGGGTAGTCAGCATATGGGGTGTCAGATCCATTAAGGTTTTGGAAACTCAAGCCAGAAGCACCATCTGGAAAAACCTTCAGAAAGGACTTCAGGATGGGAGGTAAGGAGGAGGAGGAGGGAGCCATTTGCTTTTGGGGAAGAGAAGAATGAGGAGCTTGCTCAAGGTCACACTCACCTTGACCAGCATTAGGTACAAGGTGCAGGAGAGGATGGGACCACTGAGATATCTGAGCAGCGCCCATGACCTGGGGAACTGGACAAGATGAGAAAAATGGCCTGACTTTGAACTTTGAAGCCCTTGTCACAAGGATGGGGATTCTACATCCCAGCATCTAGGGAACAGCTGAGATTTAACACCATTGTGCGAGGCACGCTCAGACATGCCAGTGAGGAAATGCTAGGCTCCAAACTCCACACCTGAGTAATCCAGGTACATGCACAGTCCATTCAATGAGGAAGACAGTCTTTCCTACTTCTTTTCTTGAACAAAAGACAGGCCCAGATCCAGGAGAAACTTTCAAGATCACCCCTGCATTTCGATCAGAAGCTTGTGACTGGCCATGTCTCCCTGTTCCCTGTGGTTACCAGGAAACTCAAAGCGAAAGGCAAATTTCCAACAGGAACCATATGAGATGTCTGGGGTCAGCTGTGTCTACTCTCAAGTTCCAACATAACTTTACCCACGTATATCTCCTATAGTGTGTCATGAGTCTATTTAAAGCTGCATATGCCTCCCTAATCCTTTGTCCAACAAAGCAGAGAATGATGATGATAATAATAATAATACAATGATAACAATATTAAACTTTTATGGAGGAATCCTTGAACTAAGCTTTTCATGGATTATCCCATTTCATCTTCACAGGATTCCAATGAGGTAGGCGCTATTATTACCCACACTGAACAGGTGATAGAGGAATATATGAGAGTCCTGGAAGTGAAAACAACATGTCCAAGTGCCAGAGACAGGATCCAAATCCAAGCAGACTGACTCTGGAGTCCACAGTCTCACAGCCCTCTGTCTGAATGTCCAGACATAAAATACTTGTTAGGGCACCGTTCCATATTGTAATTGATGAATAGAGGATGGAAATTTATGACAGCTACCTGACTTTCAGACATCGCTTTACAGTAAGAGGTAACTGTTGGCCCACAAGCCAAATTTTGCTCTTAGATACAAGTTATTTGGAGTCTATGGTATTTCCTTTTTTCTCATCGAATCTAATTTTGCCCTCCAGCTTTCCACGGTTCCTGCCAATCTTCACTGTCCAGCTCACTCATTTATATTACGCATTTCATGTTCACAGACCCTGCCTCAGAAATTTCAAGATATTCTCCCCTCTCTAATTTAATCTTCAAAATGTTTCTATAAAGGGGCCAAAAGAGAAATCAAAATCCTCTTTTGCAAACACAGAAATTAAGGCTCAGGGAGGTGAGTCCCTGGCCTGGACTGGGGTACCAAGAAGTGGGGTGACAGGAAACAGGCTCCAGCCTCATGTTCCTGCCTCCATGCATGGGGTTAAATCTCAATACAGACCACCCAGGGCAGAACCTGAAGAAGCTAGGGTGCACGAAGCCGGGGAAGTGGCACCCCTCCAGAAGAATACAGGGCAGGGCTGCGGGGGCAGGAGGCTGGGCTGCAGGCCGAGGCTGCCAAGAGTAGCAGCCAGCAAGGAGGCTTCCCCAGCCACCCCCAGTCAGACCCAGCAAGGCAAGGAGCCAGTGCAAGTGGGAACAGCTGACTGAAGGCAGAATGTGGGTGGTTGCTTTACAGGCTTTTCTGCGCCTGGTGTCACTCCCCAGGGAGGGAAGTTCTCCTAAGTCATCCCCAGTCCTAGAGCCCCTTGTTCTTACGCTGCACCTTAACATTTAATTATAAGTCAGGAGCCCCCAGGCCCCAGGTTCCATTTGCAGTTGCTCACTGGGTTCTGGACAGCCTCAGCCTGGGTCTTCCCAAAGACTCTAGTCTAAGATCAGATGGGCACTACTTACCTTTGTGTAACAAAAACAAGGGGATCCCCAGTCCCCCTTCCACATCCAAATTCATGACAGCCTTGGATAGTGACCCTGAAGGACTCCTATTTAGAAGAGGAGGCCCCCCAATCCGGCAACACACCAAGATCAGCCAGGAGAGCCTTTTTGAAATGCAGATTCCAGGGCCATTCCCAAGACAAACTGAATCATGAACTGGGCAAGGCAAGCAGGCCCTTGAACCTGCATGTTAACCATCTCTGCAGATGAGTTTCATGCCCTTGGGGACAGAGCTGTGACAGTCTTCTTACCAGCTGGGACCAGAAAAAAGACACACAGCCAGAGACGGCTGCGGGAGTCAAGGCTCCTCCCCGACCCAGTGACTCCACCACAAGGACAGCATCACTGGACAGATGCTCCTTCCAACCCTCAGACCCCAACCCCTTGCCCCTTAACCCCTCCCCGCAGCCAGACTTTCCCGGTGAATGAGGGGCGCACAGGCTGCTAGAAACCTCCCACCCTATGCTCACAGATCCCACTGGCTCCTGTGCCGTGTGTCTGGTGCAGCTCCCTCTCTGCAGTGTGACGTGGTCACCCTCTTGCCTGCCACCTTGACAGCCCCCTCTGCTCGTCTCCACCTGTCTGTCCACCTGGGTGCCATCGCTCCTGGATCCCCCTTCTCAGGGGCAGGGTCTGTGTCTTCAGCTCATTCTCAGGAGTCACAAGCCAACTTAAATTCCCAAATCAGGAGAGGTTCTCATTCAGGACTATGGAGAAAGATGACCTGAGGTGCCTCAGATACCTCCAAAGGCAGAGGCTCCCAGAAGCATCACGCCAGGGCTGAGCTGGCTCCACTACTTGGCTCCCAGGTTATCTGGGGAACAGCCATGCCAGGGCCGAGCCTGGATGCCCCAGAGCTAGCAGCTCACCCTCCAACTTGGCTTTGGAGGCCCAAGCCCCGTCCCAAGAAGCAGCAGAAACTAATTCATGGAGAACGGTTGTGTGATGCGTGTGCACAGGGGTGAGTGGTGGGGTGGGGTAGGTGTGGAGGCTGACACCAAGCAGACCGAGCTCTTCTTCAGGATTCTGCTCAGACTTTCAGACTCCCTCCTGACTCCACATTAAACTTCATCACAACTTGTAGTAAACAGCATTAAAACCACTTACCACAGCCTTTATGTGCCTTGGTTTAAATCATGATTTTTATTTCACTCTTCTGTGGAATGAAACTCTTTGGGGGCAAAGCATAGAAAAGCAGAGACGGGAACCAGAGTGGGGTGGACAGGAGCAGGGGTGCATGGACACTCGGCCACCATGAGCAGGTCTGTCTCACTGCCTCTGCCTTGTGCATGGACAGTGCCCTCCTCTCCAGATAAGAAAGTCAGGGCGAGGGGTTGTGCTGAGGGCACAGTCATGGGGTTCAGGAGGGAGCAGACCAATAGGCCAAGAAGCATACCCCCAAAGGGTGCAGGCCATAAGGATGAGACTAAGGGGGAACAAGCTAAAGGGAGAGCTACTTGAGAATGAGGTTTGGAGTGGGTGGACATTGAGGGGAAAGAGCTGAAGAGGAGCCCAGCAAGGCCCTAGTGGGTCTGTGGTTGCAGGGAGCCCAGCTCCCCGTCCTGGCCCCTCAGGGCTTTGGTGGCCACAAGCCCACCCCAAGAGGCTGCAAAGCCGGGCTCTCCTAGGATGTTCTAGTTGCAAGCCAGCACTAAAACTCCTTAAGTGGAAATCATTCAAGCTCCCAGGCCTCTCGCTAAACCTGAAGCGTCAGCAACCAGCCAGCTTGTTACTTTCTTTAACTAATGCCTTTCTATTTCCTGCAGAGTAAACAACTTGATTCCATTAGATGTTGTAAAATATTTACCAAGCGGCCCAGGCGCCTTCCTTCCTCCCAGCGTGCAAGAGCGAAGAAGATCAACAGACAGGGCCCTGGGCGTCCAGGCAGTGACCATTCAGCCAGAGCCCTTCAGCAAGTGGGCAGGAAGGGGGTGCTGTGAGGAAGAAGCATGCCTGAAAAGTAGAGGCAGAAAGGCGATGTGGCCTTCTGGACTGGAGCCTGGACAGAAGCGTGGACAAATCATGTCCAGTTACCAGGACTGTCCCTTTGTGGTTCCACGATAGTGACAGATATTCCATGTGACATGAGAGGACCATTGGGGCAAGAGGGGAGGGGAGCTCCTTGCACCATCTCTGCAGCTTCTCTGTCAATTGAAAATCATTCTAAACTAGTGAATGTGCAGCCCTTTTGGAGGTGAGGGTTCTCCCACCATGGGCAGTGGGGTTTGGGGGAGCCCAGCATTGACAGGGCTCTTCACTGTGTGGGACCTCACCCCAGAAAGAGCCTGCAAGTCACAGGCCCAGCATAACCACAGAGAAGGACATAAAAGAAGCAAGTAGCAAGTGCTGCAAAAAAAAAAATCACGTTCATTGAGAGAAAACCCAGTGAAATGAGCCCGCAGCAAGCCTCGAGCCACGTGGAACACACTGAGCTGGCATCTGGCAGCCTGTGGCCGTGACACTGCCTCAGTGGGGTGTGCGATACCCTCTCCCCAGCCGGACATGTTTGGAATTCTCATCACAGACCCACGGGAGGGGTGTAATATCCATGGCCTGGAAGGGCGCTCTCTCTTGCACCAGCCTTTTTTGCCTCTGCCTGTAGCCCCCCTCTTACCTCCTCCAGGGCAGGGGAGGTGGATCAGGTGAACATGACCTCTGCGATGTGTCCCTGCCTGCTCTCCTGAGCCTCCTACCTGCTCCCACCCTGTGGTCACCCTTTCCTTCATCAAAATTATAGCAGAGCTTCCCCAGTTGGTCAAATGCCAATCCAGATGTTGCTGTGAAGGTATTTTTTTAAAGATGTGCTTAACATTTACACTCAATCCCTTTTTGAGTCAAACAGAAGGCCTTACATGGAGTGGACCTCACCCAATCAGTTGAAGGCCTTAAGAACAAAAACTGAAGTTTCCCAAAGAAGAAGGAATTCTCAAGACTGCAGCACAGAAACCATACCTGAGTCTCCATCCTGCCTGGTCTGCTCTATGGGTTTCAAGCTCAAGATGGT
Organism: Talpa europaea; assembly: GCF_964194135.1. Lineage (NCBI taxonomy): Eukaryota > Metazoa > Chordata > Mammalia > Eulipotyphla > Talpidae > Talpa > Talpa europaea. The sequence goes on from NC_140072.1 coordinate 17,375,698, forward strand.
ATATACGCTCCTACTGGAATTTCTAGCCTGGCCGATTTTGGATTCGCTAGTGGCCACAATCACAGAAGCCAGTGCTTTAAAATGAACCAAGATAGAGAGCCAGCTAGTGGATGAACGGACGGGTGGAGATGCAGGTGCAGGTACAGATATTCATATATATGAATAGAAAACTAGATAGACACATATACATACTGGCTTTGTTTCTGGAGAATGCTGACTACACAGTAGAGGCAGGGCCAGAGGTCCCGCTCCATGCACTGTGCTGTGCTGTCCCACTGTGGGCTTAGAGACTGGGACACCCATCACCGGCCCGTCCACAAGTCCATCATGCAGTCACTAAAATAAAGAGTTCACGCTGATTGTCTGAGAAGGACGTCATTCCCTGTGCTGGAAAGTGACAGTAAGTGACAAACATTTCAGGAATAGCTCCGTGGACATTCCCCCCATTGCCTCTCATTTCCAACTCAAAAATAACAACACATCACTCAACTCCTCACTCCCCCCCCCCCCCCCCGAGGCACAGAGCGCTGGGCTGACAGCATTTCCTCAGTGAGGAGAAAACCTGCCGCCTGCCAGAGAGATACACTCACTGAGGCGCAAAGGTACCCGACAGCAGGCGCCACAGCCACCTCCTGGGACAGGCCACTGGTCCTGCGCTATCCTGCCCATGCTTCCCTCGTGTCGAGGCACCTGTGAGGTGTCCCTGGGCCGGGGTTCTGAGCTGGCTGAGGGGTCCACAGATCTTGGCACAACCTCAGCGCCTACCCCTCATGGAGATGCTCACCCTGTGTCTCTGTAAACCTCTCGTCAGGGACCATGGGGAGCAGCAAAGTTCACATGACAGACACAGTCCGTGGATAACACCTGGAGGCTGTACCCTAATCCACAAGAGGATGCTCTCCAGGTCAAACAAAGAGTGGGAAATTAGGTGTTTTCACTTGGGACACTTTTTTGAGGAGGGGTAGCAAAGAGAGCTCTGCCTTCTTTCCCTGGAAACCTGGCCTCCTGAGAGACGCAGGGGGCTCCTTCCTCCCCTTGGCCAAGACTCTTCCTTTTCCCCCTATGTCAGGCTGGGTCACTCTGCCTCCTTTCCTCAGCTCAGGAGGAACACGAGGCCCAGTCAGGCAACAGATCCTTTGGAAAGCGGTGGCCTCTGAGCGCTTCTGCCTCTTACATCCAAATATATGTGGTCAGATTTAGCAAATAAAAATATAGAACACCCAATAAATTTGAAATTTGAATCAATTATAATACATCACATGCAATATTTGAGATACAGTAAAAAAATATTCACGGTTTCTCTGAAACTCAAATTTAACAGGGTGTCCTGCAGCTTGTCTGGCGTCCCTGCTTCCCATGGAGGAGAGCCATTAGAGGGACCGCATCAGGCTGCTCGGTCACAGCCCCTGGGCCTCTTCTCCCAGTTCCTCAGCCCAGGCCCAAACCTAAGCTGAGGCAGGAGGTAAAAGCTGCAGCCACATACCAGCGCAGGGTCCTGTTGCTCCCAACCCACCCTCACGTGGCCCAGGTCCAATCTTGCTTCCACTTCTTGTTCTCACATGCCTGTGCTGTTGTTTTGCCTGGCACCCCCTCAAGGCTTGGGGAACCTGTGCTCACCCTCAGGTCCAGTCCCCAAGCCCCAGAATGAATGGGTGGAGGGCCCTACCCATAGGACTTCATCTTGGGTACCACCATCCTCTCTGGTGGCCTGATGACTGAGGACAACCATGGCCCGACCCCTTTGCTGGTTCCGCTGCAAACCTGCCAACTGGCACCTGCAGCTGGGTGAGCCCTTCACCAAGTAAGTGGGACTCTTCTCAACCCATCTCAACCCACCTGCCCTCTCCTGCCCTCCTGTCCTGCCCAGAATCTCCAACTCTGATACCTGTGGATCAGCCCTCAGCCTGGTCCAGTCCATGAGCAAGACCACCCTTCAACACCCACAAAAATGCACCCTGGAGCTCTCCTACTTCAGAAATTTCACTGCTTCCCCTGAGGCACCTGTTCATTTGTGGCCTGAATCCCAATGTAATTATGCTTCTGATCAGACTGACTTCTCCCCCATCCTGACATCCATGATTCCTTAACAAGACACACAGCAGGGCATTAACATTTCACTAAGAACTAAACCTGTTCCTCTCCTGCCAGTCTTCACACCATTGTGTTCAAGGGACTAACAAATCAGACCAAGGCTGGCAAGACTCCTTTTGACTTCTCTTACTGGTCCTCACCCACCTTTGAACAGTGTTTCTGCTCCGTAAGAACCTCACAACCATCAGCACGCAAAGCCCGGGGGAGAGTGGAGGTCAAAGGCATTCATCCGTTCATCCTCCACTGACTTTCCTGCAGGCTCTGCACTAGCTCTGTGGGTCCAGCGGAGAACTTGCCTGTGTCCCTGCCTTCAGGAGCTCACTTGTCATTTAGGGAGACAGACAAGTAAACAGGCCACTTCAAGGAAGTGTGACAAAGGCTTCGATCCCCTGGGGTGAGCTGTCTGCTTAATGGCTGCTCTGATTTTTTAAAAATGGTTTGAGATAAGACTGAAGTCCCATTTACATATGTGTGGACTCGCTCTGGCCAGCCTGTCAATGTGACCAAAGATAATCTTGGCATGGCAGGCTCCATCCTGTCTCACCTGAAATGTCCCCTCCCCTGGGAGGTTTCCCCAACTGCCTGATCTAAAGAGGCCCTTGTCACTCTGCACCCCATCATCCTGTGTTATTGTTATGATGGCATTTGTCACTGGCTGGCCGCCCTGTATTTATTCCTCTGTCTCCACCTAGACCAGATTCTTGTCTGTCTCCTTCGATGCCAGCCCACCAGCACAGCGCCCACGCCACTGAAATTTACTGCACAAATGAATGAACAGAAAGAGCAGCTACCCAGTGGTTCCAAACCTCCAGGGGTGCCTGAATGTGTTAACAGGGCACCATGAGCTATTTTAATACATTTCAAAGAGTAACAGACTTCATCTGTTTGCTCACCCTCGATAAAGCCTCACAGAAGAAATAAAATGTCACATTTCTTTGCCTTGAGTAGAAATGATATAAACTCAGTATTACTGACTCCACGCTAATCAGAAACCCTAATTAGTAAATATATTTTGGTTACTTAACGTGAAAAACAAAAGCATCGGCAGCGCCACCTATTTAGTGGAGGACATCTTTCACGGCAGGAGGCCATGGGGTACAATTTAAAGGCTAATAATGTGCAGGAGCGACTAGGACAATCCACGTGTTTTCTGGGTGGCAAGACTGAGCCTCTGGGCCCTGGAGAGCCCCAAGAGGCCAGAGCTGAGTTCTGCCCATTCAGCTGTCTGCGTGAAGGAGGACCAGACTTCATCGTGAAAATACTGCTCATAAAAGAAATCATGCTCCGGAAAAGCAGCAATTTAAATGAAAGTTGAAATTATTATTCGCAGCACAGATACTGTGTATCTTCAGGCTCACTGCTATCAAATGGATCATCCACAGAACACTGGCAATCTTCAGAAGGGCTAATGAAAATCTGGAAAGTGTACACCCATTAGCAAGGCGCCAGCACACTGCTTTTCATTATTCTGATATTTTAAAAAGCGTAAATGACATGGGCACTTATCCCCTGGAAGCTGACCTTTAAATAGCACTTTAAATGCTGGGATTAAAGGTGCTGGATAAACCACAGCCTTGTCATTTCACTTCATCAGCTGAATGGCCTTTGCCATGCAAAATTTCAGGGTCACAACAGAACAGCCCAGGCCAGGCCAGCTGAGACTCCAGCTGCCAGAGGCCAAAGAGCCATTATCTGTCCTCTGAACCCTGGCCTACCCCTGCCTCCCATGTCAGTGCCACCCATCCAGAGTGCTGGGTCCTGGGAGGGCCCAGAACAGAATCACTGGAAAGGGGCAGGCTCCCCTCCCCACCCCTACCTCCACCCCAGGGCTGACCTGCTTTCATCTAACCAGCTGGACTGAGGCTTTGGTTTAGAAATTAGATGAGTTCTTGAAAATTCAATTAAAAATTTGAACTTTAGGTCAAATAAAATCCCCTAGGCACAGGCACTTTCAAGCAGTGATTCAGTAGCTCAAACACCATCACCTAAGAAACCAATAAATGCAGATTTCCAGGCCCCCAATTCTGATTTAGTAGGTCTCAGGTGGGGTCTTGATTCTTAAGTAGTCAGGAGATGAATAGAACACACTTTGAGAAAACTCCAAGTTGAAGGCGATGCCCTTTTTCTGGTTGACCCTCATCAATTTTGTCATTTCAGGACCATTTGATGAGTTGTTAAGATCAGTGAAGCGAAGACTTAGGTGGAACCATCTCAGTGATATTCTGGAAGTTTGGTCCAGGGCCTTGACCATGGGGCCTGGGAAGACACTGGCCAGGTCTTCTCTGACCCTGAACTTCAAGGTTATAGTCAGCATATTTGGGTAACATCATCCTGTTCTAGGATTCTGAACTTGTTGCCTTTTTGTGTTCCATGGGAAAGCCCTTCTCCGAATATTTATAAATGCATAAAATCAAATGCCTAGTATTACAAAGAAAGCAGATTACATTCAAAAATGACTTCTTAAAAACTTTTTAACTTGATATAGCAATATATCTAGCAGTGGTCTAATAGGTGCTATAATTTCAAGGTAATAACAAGATTACATTTCAAAATACCTGTACCTACAGTAAGTATAAAACCCAGCTAGGAGCCCCAGCTTGATAGCTAAGACCCCCGGC